>NC_134253.1:5908622-7276747 GCF_965152275.1 Natator depressus
GGGTGTATGGGGATAGATAGATAGATAGATAGATAGATAGATAGATAGATAGATAGATAGATAGATGGGGTGTATGGGGATAGATAGATAGATAGATGGGGTGTATGGGGATAGATAGATAGATAGATAGATAGATAGATAGATAGATAGATAGATAGATAGATAGATGGGGTGTATGGGGATAGATAGATAGATAGATAGATAGATAGATAGATGGGGTGTATGGGGATAGATTGATAGATAGATAGATAGATAGATAGATAGATCGTGAACAATAAAATCAACCAGAGACAGCAAATGTGAAACTGGATCCAGTAGATAGCAGTGAATAAAAACGATAAATACAGTTGTTCTAAGAGAGGGACTCTCAAATATTTCACCATCGTCCCCCATTTTTATCCAAGCAAATGGCCTCTGGCAACCTCCATCCCATGTGCTGATCACATTCCTAGAGATCAGCAACTAATGAAATACTAGAATACTTGAAATACAGGCAGTTGTAGTAATTGACTTACTGTGACACGTCCCAGTGACCTTGTCTCTGCACACACATGGCGTATCCAGTCAGGCAAAGGCTGGGCCAAATTGCAGTGCAGTGGCCTGCCAGTCCCCCAAGTGTGGCGGGGGTCCCCAAAGGCGATGGGTGTTCAAGGGAGGAGGGGCGCTCAAGACAAGGGAGGGGGGCAAGAGTTCAGGGAGAACAGGCTGAAGGGGCCTAGGGAAGTTGGCTGGGGAGAGTGGGACTCCCATCGGACTCCTGTTCCCCCAGTTCTGAAGGGGACAAGGGGAAGATGATGGGGAAATAAAATTAAGGGAACAGGCACTAAAGGGGAGGCAGGCTGGCAGGCAAAGGAGTCCCAGCCTCCCTCATTGCACCACCTCAGTCAGTCACCCCTGGAGCCCTCCATCCTGCCCCCTCGCGTCCCTGCCAGCAAGGTCTCAACGCCGGCAGCTCTGGCCGATAACCCTTCTGCTAGGAGTTCCCTACTGGCTAGGAACCAGCAGGGGGAGCACTGGAAATGCCCCAGTGCCAGATTCACAGCAATCCCCCCCCCCCCCCCGGCAGTGGTGGGAAAGAGTCACTGCAGGGCACACCATAGTCTGTCCACAGGCGATCTGGCAATTACAGGCCACAAAATGGACCCAGACCCTAAAGGTGGAGGGTCTGGGGGATGCTGACCTGCGTGCGAAGCTGGAGGAAGTGGAGCAGGCCCGCCGAAAGGCGGAGACAAACCCCGGGGAAATGGCCGAAGGATGGGAGGCGGCAGAAAAGAAGCTGGCTGCCCTGGAGGTACAGCTTCGGGGAGCCCAAGGGAGGATTCCCCCCCTTACCCCCAGGGGTGGGGATTTTGAGGGGGTGTGTGTGTAGCGGGGGCAGTTACCCCGCTCCTGGTGGAAAAGGTAGGCTGATTGGGGAAGCGGCCACAGCTGTGTCCACACCCAATCAGGCCACAGCTGGCCCTGATATAAGGGCTCAGGGAGGAGCTGGCTCAGTCTCACTCCAGCTTTGGAGTGAGAAGGACCTGGCTGCCCGGGAGCTCAGGGTACCTGAAGCAGAGTGGTACTCAAAGTGTCACAGCTAAATACAAGGTGGAACTGATTATTCAGCAGAAATAATTAACATATTCTAAGGGACTAGTCAAGGTGAAGTGGCCCATTAACACCTCCTAGATCATAGGACAAAAAAGGGGGGAAGGTGGTTAGTGGATTACAGATTGTTGTAATAAGATGTAAATGTCTGTATTAAGATCAGGTTTCAAAGTAACAGCCGTGTTAGTCTGTATTCGCAAAAAGAAAAGGAGGACTTGTGGCACCTTAGAGACTAACCAATTTATTTGAGCATAAGCTTTCGTGAGCTACAGCTCACTTCATAGGCATGCATCCGATGAAGTGAGCTGTAGCTCACGAAAGCTTATGCTCAAATAAATTGGTTAGTCTCTAAGGTGCCACAAGTCCTCCTTTTCTTTTTGTATTAAGATCATGATTTTTCGTGTCTAGCAAAATTATGAATTTAAGCTCCCAAGTTCGTCTTTTGAGGATGTTGTGCAGGTTTCCTTTGAGGACAAGGACTGAAAGGTTAGCTATGGAGTGATCGGTCTGTGAAAGTGTTTGCCCATACGTGACACAGTGTTCCTCTCTCTTAACATTTTCCTGCCTGAGTTCATGCAAGAGCGTGGTGACGGTCTGTTTCATGCTGGAAAGGTCTGACCCCTAGTGGTTATAATGAATGGCTACAGTGCATGCTGAAATGAACATGGGGAATGTAGGGTAGCAGGACTGAAGGCAGGGTTGGCAGCCTCCTTAGTAAAAGCTAATCAAATTAAATAGTCTTACATTATTTCCAGCTGATATGTATATTATCTGTCCGGAGTCTACACGTGGCTACCAAGCTTTGAGATGCTCCTCCAGGGGCATTTGTTGCCCTGGGAGGTGTTGGGCGTGACTGAAAAAGGGGGGATTGAGGAGGGTTGGGTGTGTCTGAGGAATATTGGGTGTCCTGGGGCAGGGCAGGGTGTGGGGTGTGCCTGAGGAGAGTTATGAGTCCCCCATGGAGTGTGAGGTACACCAGAGGGGGTATTGATTCCCTTAGGGAGTAGTGGCTGGCTGTGTTCAAAGGGGTGTTGAGTCTCCTGGGTGTTGGTTGGGGGGCTACTGGGGGAGAGTTGAGGGGGTGGAGTCCTCTGGGGGATGTTGGCTGTGTATGATATGGTATTATGTCCCTGGGGTGGGTCTAGGGTGTGCCAGGGGTATGAGATGTCTAAGGGGGTGTTGTGTCCCCTGAGGAGAGCAGGTTGTCTCCCCTGGGAAGAGAGGGTACCTGGGGGGGTGTTGTGTCCCCTAGAAAGGGAAGGTCTCTGAGGGGGTGCTGATTTCCCTGGGGAGGGCTGTTGGCTGTGTCCCCTTGGGAATGTTCAAGACCCCTTCACGAGGCTGTATGAGCAGGAGTCTGGGCAGGGAGGGGATGGGGCTGCTGGGTATGTGGGGTGGAGTCTGAGAAGCCTGTAGAAATCTAGGGAAGGAAGAGTCACCGTCTCCTCACCTCCTTCCCTGTAGCTCTGTTGCTCCTTCAAGCCAGCAAAGGGAGCAGCAAGAGGGGAAGCCGAGAGGCCTGGTCTCCACGTTGGCTGCATGCAGCAGCCCACCTGGATGTTTGTAATTCCAGTGCCATATTTGCACAACAGGTGCCCTGAATGAGGCCTATTCCTCACATAAGCACCCTCGAGTTCCCAGCTGCTATTCTGGTCTAGGTTACACCTGGCAACAAAACGGCGAATGAGCGGGACAGCAAGAACCAGGCACCTGGCTAAAAAAATAGATGTCCTTCGGAAAGGCAGTGGTGATCCAGTGGATAGAGTGCTAGATTTGGGTCTGGACCCCTGCGATCTGTTCCCAGCTCTGCCACTGGCCTGCTGTATGATCTTGGACACTTCACTTCTCTGTGATTTTGCATCCCTTCCTTCACCTTGCCTGATTAGGCTATGGGTGCTACAGAGCAAGGCCCATAGCCTATTATGTGTTTCTACCAAGCCTACCAAAATACAGTCCTGATCCGGACAGGGGCCTTTAAATCAGCGTTGCTAGTTCTAAAGATTTGATTGTGAATCTTGGAATAGTTTGTTTTTTCTTAAAGCTCCCAACTCCTAGAATCAAATGATTACATGAGAATCTTGGCTTTTCCTTAGACAAAAACAAAGCAAAAATCAAGTTTCTAGCCCACGTGGTTGCTTGGAAAGCTTGACAATGTGACCTCAGTGCACCCTACTGTTGCAAACAACCTGGCAGGGAAACAAAAAGAACCCCACGTTTATTATTATTTTTAAACTCATGATTATTAAGCCAATTAAATGGTTTTGGGGGAGCCAGACACCTTGAACATTTTTGGTTGGCAACACCGCATAATACAAATAATAAGCTTGCGCCTGGCGATAAGTCACAAAAGGAAATATTTCTTCACACACCACACAGTCAACCCGTGGAACTCTTTGCCAGAGGATGTTGTGAAGGCCAAGACTATAACTGGGTTCAAAAAAGAACTAGATAAGTTCATGGAGGACAGGTCCATCAATGGCTATTTGCCAGGATGGGGAGGGATGGTGTACCTAGCCTCTGTTTGCCATAAGCTGGGAATGGGTGACAGGGGATGGATCACTTGATGATTCCCTGTTCTGTTCATTCCCTCTGGGGCACCTGGCATTGGCCACTGTTGGAAGACAGGATACTGGGCTAGATGGACCTTTGGTCTGACCCGGTATGACCGTTCTTATGTTCTTAAGTAGAGCTCAGGGAAAATTTTCAACCAAAACTTTTTTTCTGGTGAAAAACGCAGATTCAGCCACACCGGAAACGTTTTGCAAATTGGCCATTGTTTTGCATGGGATACACTTTTTTTTCCAACCACGAACGGAATGGATGTTTGCTGCAATGATGGCACTTCATAAATTCAAATAGCAGCCTCACGTAGGCAATGGTTCATCTATTCTTAACTTTTCTATTGGTAAATGATACCCGCCATTTGGCCAGGTCAACCACAACCAGGAGGCTGATTTCGCACAATGAAGCCTTATTGTAAACACCGGGTGGGAGGAATCTTTCCTATGAATTCTCAGCCTCATTTAACTCTGCATTTTTCATGCTTTGTTGGTAGGGGTATCAAAGAAGCAGGCTGGGTGCCACAGCGCTATAATGACATCGCCATGCCAAACAGATTAAATACACCCCACCGTATCCAGCAATTATGAGGCTATAGAACAGTAAGGCCTTGGGGCCATGCTGTGTGTGGTAGAAGAGTCCCTGGATTATTTCCATGTGGCAGCTACAGAAACGGGACTTTGGGAAGGGTCATGTCTAAAGCTAGGTCTTTGTGCACCCTACATCTCTCTGAACCATAATCAGCCACCTGAGAACAGGCCCTTGCCAGTGTCAGGAATGTATCAGCCTTGCCCTGCTCCCATGGCCTGCAAAAGGGAGCAGTTTCTCATTTTCTGGGCTAGATTGGGTCTCTTATGCCACACCCCTGCCTACAGTCACACTGCCCCAGAAGAAGCACTGGGTGGCGGAGTGTATTTCAGGCATTGTCTCTCCTGGAGCTGCCTCCTCCCCATGGGGAGTGAACAATCTTTAAGGATAAGTAGATTGCTCTCCAGGGTTGTCCAGCCGCGTGTGGATGCGTCTGGTCCCACCTCCTTTTTGGCCCCTTTCCAGCATCTTGCTCGCCACAGGAGGAAGCAGGAACGCACAGTGCACCCAGACACAGGAAGTTGCGCGACCGCTGTTGCATACAACAAACTTTTTTTCCATCTCTTGCAAAAAGTTTCGACAAAAACGTTTTCTCCGTTTTTGCCAAAATTTTTCTACAAAACTTATTTCAGGAGTTTGTCAAAAAAACTAAAAACATCCAGTATGCAATTTTTGTTTTGGTTTTTGGTTGGCTGGTCGGTGTGTTTTCAGCAACTGAACGCCTACAACTTTCAGCCAGGCACGCAAAAACAAGAACTCATCATCTCTCCGGATCAGGCCTATACTGAGTAGTTAACGTGCACATGGGAAAGCTGCTCTCTATTAGAGTTGCGGGAATGACCAATTTTTCAGTTCAGTGGCAAGTCTGAAAAATTGGGGCGGGGGGAAGCGTTTTGAGTTGACCCAGTAACAAATTTTTTCAAACCTTTTGGTGAATCAAAAAGTCGGGAGAAACCCTGTGTGGGGTCTGTCTCAGTTGGCTGGAACCAAAATGTTTCATTTAGATTTCAAGCTTTTAAAAAAGATATCATTTACCATCCTTTATATCACTCTCAGGGCTATAGTTTAGTTTGAGAATAACAGTGCCTAGTTCTTATATAGCCGCTTTTATCTATCCATCTCAGAGTGCTTTACAAAAGAGTTGCATATCAAGATCCATAGTTTGCAGATGCAGAAACTGAGATTCGCTGAGGTGAAGTGACTTGCCAGCTGGCCAGTGTTAGAGCCAATAATAACACATGTGTCTCCTGAGTCCCAGTCTAGTGCTCCATCCACTACACCACACTGCCTGCCCTAGTCAGTGACTATGAATCCAGTGCTCTAATACTCCAGGGACAAGGATGCTATAAAGGGAGCCCATATAGATAATAAGACATGCCATTTTTTAGAAGCTCCCAGGCTTTCCTGCCCCCAACTTCAGTATGCAGAATTCCACAGGCAAGAAAACCAACTGTGATTGCAAATGACTACAATGGGTTAACTTTATTAAAGGCATGATGCACACTCCCATATCACAAACTCAGGAAACTTCAACCGCAGCTACATTGCAGAGAAGATATGGTTGGTAATGCAACACAAAATTCTTTGCAGGGATTTTTGTTTTGTCTCTCATACAGTCACAACAACAACAACAAATGTGAATGGGGTAATTAGTTATTTCCATGAGACATTTAAACCTAAAGACCTGTCTTGACTGGCATAGCCAGTTATTGTAATAAAATAAGAACACACCTAACCCAGTATCCTGTCTGCAACAGTGACCAGTACCAGAGCTTCAGGGGGAGTGTACAGAACAGACGTGGGCAGATCCACCTCTTTCTTTTTCCCCTCCCAGCTTCTGGCAGTCAGAGGTTTAGGATTGCCTCAAGCATGGAATTGCATCCCTGACCATCTTGGCTAAAAGCCATTGATGGACCTATCCTCCGTTAACTTCTTTAGCTCTTTGTTGAACCCAGTTACACTTTTGGCCATCACAACATCTCCTGGCAACAAGTTCCACAGGATAATTGTGCGTTGGGTGAAAAACTATTTGCTCTTGTTTGCGTTAAACCTTCTGCCAATTCATTTCACTGGGTGACCCTGAGTTTTTGTATTATGGGAAAGGGCAAAAAACACTCCCCTACTCACTTTTCGCGCACCATT
The DNA here is from genome assembly GCF_965152275.1 of Natator depressus. NCBI lineage: Eukaryota > Metazoa > Chordata > Testudines > Cheloniidae > Natator > Natator depressus. Next base: position 5,915,502 of record NC_134253.1, read on the forward strand.
CATGATTTTATAGTCTATCATATCCCCCCTCTTAAACAAGGACAGAGCATGATCTTCCTTAGCTCTGGCAGAGACCTCAGAATCAAGGAAACAATTCTCACTCCTCGGGGCCAGTTTTTTAATACTTTCTAATGCTTTGGTGGAGGCGTTGTGGTATTGTATTGGTGTCAATGAGATCAATACCAGCCCTATTTCTATCTTAAGCATCTGAACCCAAAGATAGAATAAGTATAGCACTGATAGTAACCTAAAGATATCTGAGCAATTTCTAGCCGCACTCCGGCTTCTTTTATGGCAATCAGGGATAGTCAAGCAGGTCTCTGTTCTTCATTACAATTCCCAACCCATAAGCTTTTTATTCATTCTTTCTTACACTGCAGCCACAAAGCTCTCTGGGCCAAATGACATCACCCATGTTGTAGCAAAACCACAAAAGAACTGGGAAGACAAGGCATTCGCTGTATAAACTACAGAGTAACAAAAGAGGAAGAGCGTGGGAAAAATCTGCATCGGAAAGCGACGACAACTAGACTTTTAGTGGCAGATCCTCAGCTGGAGTAAGTAGCACACCTCCTCTGAAGTTAATAAAGTGACATTGATTTATACCAGCTGATGGGTTGGGTGCTTGGATGAAAATGAATTCAGTTAGACTTAGGAAAATCGAACTTATCTCTGCTGAAGTCAACAGACTAGCACTTTGCGTGTGAGAGGAATCTGAAGCCCTCCTTGGGCCAGAATTTCAGCCAGTATAAATGTGTATAACTCCACTGAAGCCAATGCTATGCTGATTTACACCAGAAGTGTATCTGGTCCATTGTCTGCTGCATGTGATATTAAAGGTGTATGGAGTAAGATCCCAGTGTTTGCAACTTATGTCATCATTTACAATTAAGCAAAGGAGTTGCAGAGTGTCAAACACCACCTATCTGATTGACAGCACTTTGCACACATATAAATGACAATACAAGCTTCAAGAGTCCCTAAATATTTCTACCATAGATAAACTCTTTGGGCTTGGTTCTCCTCTCACTTGCCTCACTTTTATGTCTATACAATTCCAGAGGCTTTTATGGAGTCACTCCTGATTTGCACCGGTGTAAGTGAGAACAGAATGTAGTAACCATATTGCTTACATTTTGTGGTGAAACAAATTAATTCCCACCCTCTGCACGCTTTTAAAAGAAGATTGTTAATGCAGTTTGTACTGAAATAACAAAGTAAACTCTTATGGGCCATGGCACCATGTATTATCTTGGAATGGTGGAAATAAACGGAAGCTATTTATTTTTGATCCAGCATACCAGATTGAAAAAAGAGTGGCCAGAAGAGAGGCCCAAGGCTGAAGAATGTATTGCAAAATTTAAAGTAATTTTTTGGACATTTAGTTTGGGGCAATTTTATGCCCTTCAAACTTCACTGTGTGTGCGTGAATTTCTGCATTCTAAAAAGCCAAGTTTAAATCTGTCTGCATTCTTTCTTTCTACAGAAAGAAAGAAAGAAAGAAAGAAAGAAAGAAAGAAAGAAAGAAAGAAAGAAAGAAAGAAAGACGCCAACTTCTTTTTTTAACAAAACATTTTTGGATTCTTAACTAAGAGCTGGGGTTTTCAAAACAGCCTAGGGGGTTTAGGTGCCCAAATCCTATTCAGAGGGAGTTCAGCACCTTATTCACTTGGGCTCATTTGAAAAATCCCAGCAGAAATTTAGAAAAACTTGATGATCAAATGGTTTTGCCTTTGGGTGGGTGAAATTCACCTTCATGCAAAGAGCCAGACAAAGGGCTATAGTAGGACTTAAGTCACATGTAGGCATTATCCTGCCCTCTGCACAGGGGTGAATTTCACCCTAGATCCTGCTCTTGGTGGCAAAGCTCAATGGGGCAGAGTCAAGCCCTGGGCTGTCTGCGGTGGGGTCATGCACTGTGATGTATCTTACTGGCATTTCATTCATCACTGCACAATTTTGCAACCAGTTTGGCTGTCAGGAGACAATAAAACCTTTGTCTTTCTATGCCATTTATTTATTTTTGTACTCATATTCCGGCAGTGATGAGCTTGGTTTTTGGAGCTTAGTTCCTGTCACTTCTTCTTCTGAAAGAGGTCGTCCTCAGAGAGTACGCTTTCATACCACCAGGGCTCCCTCCGGAGGAAAAGGAGAGTCCCCCGCTGCCCATTCCGCTTCCCAGGCCAGTTCCTCCTCCAAAGCCAGACCCACTCGCGCTGCTGTATCCGCCTCCAGCACTAGAATTGACCACAGCTATGGTGCAAAAACAAAACCATCATAAATTCCTGGGTTTGCAGATCCACTCCAGTCAGGAGAGCACAATGCAATTGCAGCTGTGCCCAGCTGGTGCAGAGAGGGCCTGATTCTCCATAGCCCTGCACCTTGTGTCATGATTCACCCCAGTTCAAAGAGACTGCCAAGTGTACAAAGCAGCCATTTTGTGTGTACTTTGCACTGATTTTGCACTGGTGTAAATCACAACAAAGGGTGCAGAACAATGGAGAATCAGGCCAAGATGGTGTCATGGGAACAGGAGCATGACCTGGCAACAAGGCCCCAGTCCTGCATTAAGAAGCACTTCTGCCCACCCCTGTACCCATGCAGACTCCCATTCACAATGGGACTCCCACAAGGAAGCAGGAGTCTGCACTAGTGTATCTCATTGCAGGATCAGGGCCTAAGGGTGGCCAGTGCATGGCAAATGGTGCATTTTTGGTGCTAGCTAGAGCTGTGTGGCAACTGGATTTTTCCTTTTCACAGGAAATTCCATGCATCCAAAAAACATTCTGTTCCAGAATAGAATGAAAAACAAATTTGAAATTTTAGTTGAAATAATTTTTTAAAACAACTGTTTCAGATTGATCGAAACGTTTCTTTTCAGTTTTGGCTTTTGAAAAAGAATTAACTTGCCTATTATCAAATAAAAGAAATTAAACGAAAAGTCTTTTTGAAATGTACAATTGGAATGCTCCATTCAGATTTTTTAAATGACATTTCATTGAAATCGACACGTTTCTGCAAAACCCTTTGGTTTCAACAAAATGGCATTTTTCCGATGGAGAAATGTTCAGTCAGAAAATTTCTGACCAGGTTTAGTGCTAACATCGCACTGACAGAACGTCTGGTGGATGAGTATTTTGGATGGCTCCAGCAGAGTCTCCCCCATCAAAGCCAACTGAGCCCCACTTCACGATACAACAGCCTTATTGACTTCAATGGGATTATTGATGTACTTAAATTTAAGCATGGGCTAAAGTGATTTGCTGGGGCTAGAATATTCAAAATAAATAAATACATGAATAACCATTATGGAAAAATCCTGTCAAATTTGATAGAAAGTTATCCATTTTCATACACACTCTCATATTAAGCTGCCGTTTATAAAGGGTTCAGTAAATGATCAATAGGTACTAGAAGCATGTCACATGTCACAGTCAGGAGGGGTATGTGTCATAAACAATTATAACTGCACAGCCTGGCACAATAAAAGTGTCTCACAGTGAGTGGAACCAATTTTTTCCCCTTTACAGTGCCAGTGCGGTAAGTAAACAGGCTACGTCTGCACTACGTGCTGGGGCTGTGAGCCCCAGCTCCTGTAGCTCATCTGAGCTAGCACGCTAAACACAGCAGCAGAGCTGCGGCAGCTCTGGCGATGGGGTTCAGGAAGGTTTGTACGTGGGGCAGCTACCATGGCTGCGCTCGTGATTTTAAAGCCCTAACTCAAGTGAGCGCTGGCGTGAGTATGGCTACTCAAGCTGGGAATCACACCCCTAGCTCCTAGCCATGTCAATGAGAATCAGGCTCTGTAGGTTTGGAGGGCTATAGCAGGGGTGGGGATCCTACAGCTGGCGGGCCGGAGCCGGCCTGCTGCTTCATTTCATAGCGCCCGGGGCAAGTCTCTGCGCCGTGGGCCGGAAGCCCCGAGCCTCGGCGCTCCCTGGCCTGTGGGGCTGGAGCTGTGAGCGCTGGCTCGCCAGAAGTCCGGTCGGCTCTGCGCAGTGACCAGCCGCGACCGGCATGTCCCTGCAGCCCCGAGGAGCAGGGGCAATCAGGGAAGCTCCGTGCGCTGCCCCCGCCCCCTGTGCCGGCTTCGCAGCTCCCATTGGCCGGGGGAACCGCAGCCAATGGGAGCTGCGGGAGCAGCGCCTGCAAGCACGGGCAGCACGCGCCGCGCAGAGCCTCCTGGCCCCTCCGCCTGGGGGCCGGGCATGGCGGCCGCTTCTGGGAGCAGCGCAGAGCCAGGGCAGGCAGGGAGCCTGCCTTAGTCCCGCTGCGCAGCTGACTGGGAGCCACCTGAGGTAAGCACCACCCAAACAGAGCCCACACCCTGAACCCCCTGCCCCAGGTCAGAACCCACTCCCACACCCGAACTCCCTCCCAGACCCCCCCCCCCACACCCCTGCCCCAGCCCTGAGCCACCTCCCACACCCAAACTCCCTCCCAGAGCCCACACCCCAACCCTCCTCCCGCACCCCAACCCCCTGCCCCAGCCCTGAGCCACCTCCTGCACTCCAAACCACTTGGCCCCAGCCCGGAGGCCCCTCCTGCACACTAAACCCCTCATCCCCAGCCCCACACCAGCACCCACACCCCCAGCCGGAGCCCTCACCACCTCCTGCACCCCAACCCCCTGCCCCAGCCTGGAGCCCCCTCCTGCACCCTGAACCCCTCATTTCTGGCCCCACCCAGGAGCCTACGGGAAGCCCTGAACCTTTCCCCCTCCCCTCCCCCGTGGGGCTTTGTGTGGCCCATGACTGATTTTTTCGGTGGGTCAGTGGCCCTTGATAGAAGAAAGGTTCCCCACCCCTGGTCTATAGGATACTATTGGGGTCTTCCTCATTCATTTTCTCTAGGGATCCAATCAAATCAAATCAATGGCCTGTGAACTTCGAAGCACGTTTTCTCCAACCTCTCTAGGGAAGGAATTAATTGTAAAGCCAACTCACAGATGCTGACATTGCCAACGTGGTCCCCAGCCAACCTGTGGAGGGAGGAAAACAAAAGCAAGAAAGAAGAAGTTTGGTTAGACTTCTCATCAGATATGGTACCCAGAGGCTTTTGGCTTTGAAGACCAGCACAATGGGAATGTATTATGATTGCTATTATAAATAATGAATACGAGACAGCTGTATCATCAGGTACTTTGTCCATTACTAACAAACGTGCTTCATCCCTTCAAGACATGCGTTGTTAATGGCACGTCCGAATCCGACAGGAGCTGATGGGGTAAATCTGGTTGAAAATTTTCCATCTACGTGAGTTATTTTCAATAGAAAACCATTTTGTTGGGGTTTTTTTTTTTGACGAAATGGATGTTTCCAAGGAAAATGTCACTTTGGTCAAAACAATTTTGGAATTTGGGTTCAAAAAATGAAAATTTTCCCACGCCCAATAATCTGTTTCTACACTGAATTTTTTTTTGCCAGCAAGAGAAAACAGAACATGCTTTGAGCAGGGGGTGGGACTAGATGACCTCCTGAGGTCCCTTCCAACCCTGAGATGCTACGATTCTATGTTTTGTTTTAAAAAATGAAACGTTTCGAAGAAAAATCCCGTCAAACCTAAAAAAAAAAAAAAATTATTTTCATTGAAATTTTTCACCGGGGAAAAAATCAGCTCGAAACGGGATTTTTGCCATTGATGTCCATGGGAAGCAGCAGGGCATTGAAATCTGTTCTGGGCTCGCGTGGGACTGATGTGGTGCATTCGCTTTTCCCTGCCTCTGGGGTTAACTTTTCTCCCACCTCCACGAATATTCCCAAACGACAGACACACCTTTGCAGTAATGCCCCAATTCAGAGAGGAGCTGAGAACTTGCCTCTCCCATTGATGATGACGGTCATTGAACCCCATCTCTCAGGATCAGGTCCTGTAAGTCATTTACCTTTATGGAGCAGTTTTAAAGCCCTGAATCCTGCTCCAGTTAAGACAGTGGTGAAATTCGTTGATGTCAAAGGAAGTAGGACTGAGCCCTGGATACAGCAAATGATGTCTCATGGGAAACTGTGAACAACACTGGATCTGATTCGTCACTGCCTGGCGCCTGTCACCATTCACCCCCACGTGCAAAACCGGTGTAATGCCCCCGTTCTGATGTGGGAGCATCACGCATCTTCTTTGCACAGGTGTAAATAACCATTCAAAGTGTAGGACAACGGAGAAATGGGTCCTTCTTTCTAGAAACGATTTTGCGTGCTGCACGCACCATGGGTCAGACCCTCTGGGGTAAATTGGCCTAGTTCTGATGAACTATGCCAATGATTTTAGGCCTGTATATTGCACCCACCTGCTCTCTTCTCCCTCCAGCAGCTTTCTGTAGGTGGCGATCTCGATATCCAGGGCCAGCTTGACGTTCATCAGATCTTGGTACTCCCGCAGCTGGCGGGCCATGTCCTGCTTGGCTTTATTCAGGGCAGCCTCCAGCTCCTCCTGTTTTGCCATGGCGTCTTTGATGGCCCTCTCGCCACGTTCCTCGGCCTCAGCAATGGCTGCCTCCAGCTTGGCACGCTACAAGTGCACAGCACGGGACTTCAGTGTGTGTTTCAGCCCCTTGGTGTGGTATTTCTGTTCTACTATCTAGCTATGCCCTCTATGGTATCCATCCATCCCTCTATGCCATCTACAGTATTCATCCATGCATGACCTCTATAGTATCCATCCATCCCTCTGTGCCATTTATGGTATTCATCCATCCATCTTTGTACTGGATGGACAGACACACAAATAGCTAGACCTATCCATCTATCTATCCATCCATCTATCCGTCGATGACATCTTTGTATCAGCGAGAGATACACACAGAGAGAGATGGACTATCTATCTATTTATCTATGTATCTAATCTAGGCATTCCCAATGCACAATGAGTTAGTTGACTTCTTCTTAGAAGTCACTCCAGCTGGAGCTGCCATTCTAGATTGGACCTTGGGTCCATCTATGGTAGTTGGGCAATGAGCAAGACCTGACCTTCCAGAGGAGGACAAAAGACTCCCAGTGCAATCTGCCTGTCTACAGATGGATTGTATTTCTAGTGCACCCTTTACTGTAGGATCAACATTACATATATCTGTAGAATAATACAACTGTTGGGTTGGAAAGGCTTGCTTTTAAACTCCCATTCATTATTCAAAAGCAGCTTTACTGGCTCACACTATTTGCTTATGAATGTGTGTTCCAGCCACCCTGCCCTGAAACCAAATAAACACCGCTGAGTGATTTACAATAGCTTATCTCCCCACTTTTTGTGCACTCTGGTTATTCATTGCAAATATCCACGCCTTGCAGGCAGTGAGCCATCAACTTTGCAGGAGTTTTAAACATCTCTTTGATGCACTGATTAAAGCGGCAGGATGAAGTGAAGAAAAACCCCAGCCTGGCTGAATGAGCGGATCGTGTGCACACCTGGCTCTTCCCTGATACAGAAAGGGAGTGGAGAAGTTGGGTGGATGGATCATAGAAGTCAGAGATGGCAAAGAATTGGAGTGTCATGTCCCTCTCCGTAACCCATGCAGGATTGCTCCCTATTGCATTGAAATTAAGAACCCTGGATGGCTCGTGGCAGCTGACTTGGGCTTGTGGGTCTCAGGCTGTGGGGCTGTAAAACTGCATTGTAGACCTTGGGGTAGAGTGACCATATGTCCCGTTTTGGCTGGGACAGTCCCTTTGTGGCAAAGGTGGGCATTTGTCAAAAAAGTGGGGTGTGAAAGACCACGCAGGGGGCGAGTGGGGATGCCAGCCCCGTGCAGAGTGGGAGGCAAGGCTCAGGCAGGGGGCAGACAGGGCTTAAGCAAACAGCTACACCAGCCCCAGCCTTGCGTGGGGGGCAGGCAGGGCTCGGGCGACCAGCGATGCCAGCCCTGCATGGGGGGGCTCGGGCGACCAGCTCAGGACAACCCTGTGTGGGGGGAGGCAGGGGAAGGTCTCAGGCTAGCCCCACACAGTGTCTCTTTTTCCCTTTGGGAAATATGGTCACCCTACATTGAGGCTCAGGTTGGAGCCTGGGCTCTGAGATCCTCCCCCATCACGGGATCCACCTTGAATTGTCCCTTAGAGTATATACTAACTACCTATGCTAAACAATGTGTTCCACCTTGAATTTAGCTGTGACGCTCAAAGTTCTTTTCCCAGACCTGAAGAAGAGCTTTGTGTTGTTTCTCTCACCAACAGAAGTTGGTCCAATAAAAGATATTATCTCCCCTGCATTGTCTCTCTATTAACCTGTGTGTCAAGCGCATCTGCTGCAGTGCTTCATGGGAGTTGTAGTCCCATGTTCCTCGTGGCCCCATTCTTTTTTATGGGCCCGGCTCGCCAGTCAGACTCCATCCTCCATGATGCACTGCAGTGCCTCACTGTGGCTGAGCCATCATGACATAGAGCCAGGAATAGAAACCACATTTCCCGACTCCTACAAGAGTGCCCTATCCACTAGACCATGACTGTAATGGAAGTACTCCCACAGTAAAGCACTGGCCAGTGGAAGTCATGGTGGCAGTACTGGGATCAGTATAATGAGGGACACCTGGACAGTTGCCTGTTGCCTTCCCTCGCAAGATCTTCCTCTTCTGACTTTATAAGTGCAGCTTTCTCCAAGTGCTTTTAATAGGCACTGACCTTAAGACCTCTTACTGTATTTATGAACCTTCTTTCTATTAAACTCATGACTCAACACTCTCTGGAAGAAGCAGCAGGAAAACCAGGCCAACGCCTCACCTGGCTTTTCACGTTGTCAATTTCAGCCTGCAGTCTGTGGATCATGCGGTTAATCTCTGTGATCTCGGTCTTGGTGTTGCGCAGTTCATCCCCGTGTTTCCCCGCAGTGGCCTGCAGCGTCTCAAACTGTGGTACACAACAACAGCTCCATAAAGGACAGTCATCATGGTAGCTCTCAATGGCCCCTCACAGACTAGCCTCTCCAGACACATATTAAATAGCAGAAACTCCAAGTTCCCCTATTTCCATCATCGCTCACCTTGGTTTGGTACCAGGACTCAGCTTCCATTCGGCTCTTGTTGGCCATTTCCTCATACTGAGCTTTGACCTCAGCGATGATGCTGTCCATATCCAGGTTTCGGCTGTTGTCCATGGTGAGGACCACAGAGGTGTCAGAGACCTGTGCCTGCAGCTCATGAAGTTCCTGTGAATTACATTAAACACATTATAATCTCAATTGGCTAATTTTCTATCTCAGCTGAGCTTCGGGGTTGCCAACTTTCTATCTGCAGAAAACCGAACACCCTTGCCCCGCTCCCTGCCCCGCTCCTTTTCCAAGGCCACGCCCCCCTGCTCACGCCATCTCCCTCCCTCTGTCGCTCGCTCTCCCCCACCCTCACTCACTCACTCATTTTCATCGGGCTGGGGTAGGTGTTTGGGGTGCGGGGGGGTGGGGAGTGGTGGTGAGGGCTAAGGGTATGGGCTCTGGGGTGGGGCTGGGGATGAGGGGTTTGAGGTGCAGGAGAGGGCTCTGGGCTGAGGCAGGGGGTTGGGGTATGGGACGGGGTATGGGATCTAGGCTGGGGGGTGTGGGCTCTGGGGTGGGGCCATAAATGAGGGGTTCAGGGTGCAGGAGGGGGATCCAGGATGGGGCAGAGGGTTGGGGTGTGGGGGGGGTAAGGGCTCCAGCTGCGGGTACAGGCTCTGGGGTGGGACCAGAGATGAAGGGTTTGGGGTGCAGGAGAGGGCTCCGGGCTGAGGCAGGGGGTTGGGGTGTGGGAGGGGGTATGGTCTATGGTCTGGGGGGTGCAGGCTCTGGGGTGGGGCCATAAATGAGGGGTTCAGGGTGCAGAAGAGAGATCCAGGCTGGGACAGGGGGTTGGGGTGTGGGGGGAGTGAGAGTTCTGGCTGGGGGTATGGGCTCTGGGGTGGGATCAGGGTTTGAGGTGCAAGAGGGGGCTCTGGGCTGGGGGAGGGGGCTGGGGAGCAGGAGGGGATGGGGGCTCTGAGTGGTGCTTACCTCAGGGGGCTCCTGGGAAGCTGCCAGCATCTCCCTCCGGCTCCTAAGCGGAGGAACGACCACGTGTCTCTCTGCACTGCCTGCACCTGCAGGCACCGCCCCCTCAGCTCCCACTGTCCAGGGTTCCTGGCCAATGGAAGCAGCTGAGCTGGTGCTGGGGGCGGGGGCAGCGCACAGAGCCCCCGTGGCCATCCCTCTGCCTAGGAGCCAGAGGGAGATGCCGGCAGCTTTCCGGGAGTCACACAGGAGCTTGACTTTTAACGTCAGTGGTGCTGACCCGCAGCCGCCAGGGTCCCTGGGTTCCAAAACCAGACACCTGACAACCCTAACTGAGCTGTCTGATCTCTCTCTTCTGTTCTAAGGTGTTACTTGTAGAAACCAATTAAGATCAGAAAAGAGAAGCAAAGGAAAGGAGATAAGAAGAAACTTGTCAAATAAATCATTAGCCAGGAAGGAATCCAACTAAGTGTCACAATACAGTAGCTGCCAAAACAGATCATTCTGATGCTGCAAGGTGAAGAAAAAAAGCAGAGATGTACCTGACACCTGTCTCCAAACTCACCCAAAGTTTAAGGGGGTCAAGGAGCTTTGCCCCGCTGTAGAGAAAGGAGCCCAGCTGTGATGTGAAGGGCCAGATCCAAATTCATTCAAAGTTTGGATCCAGAGTTTTGGATCAGGCCCAACTTTACTACAAAGTTAGGGCCAGATTCTACCACTCTTAGCCAAGGATGTAAAGAGACTATCTCGCCATCTGAGCAAGCCAGGTTTAAAGTAAGAGGGCAGGGAGGGATAAATTAGAGATGGCTGCTCCTACTCTCCCTAGCAAAGGCAGCGAGAGCTCCTGCAATGGGGTGACCACCCCACACGGGACTAAAAGGGTTAAGGTGGCCAGGTAGGCCAATGAACTCCAGAGGCTGTAGGAAGAGCCAGGAGCAGGGAACTAATTGGAAGCAGGTTCAGCTGGGCAGGAACAGGTGGGGCCTGTAGAAAGCCAGGTAGCTGGCAAAAGTTGGGGAGTGCTGGGAAAGGCTGCAGGAAGGCAGGCAGCAGTCACTCCCTGGGAAGCGGGAGAAGGTTTGGAGCTGGTACACCCAGAGGGAGAAGGGGAACCAGGTGTGGTAGGAAGCAGTCTAGGGAAGGAGCAGTGAGGACGGAGAGAGGAAAGCCCAGAATGGCTGAGCTGGGGGGGGGTCCCTGGACTGGAACCTGGAATTGAGGGCAGGCCTGGGTTCCCCTGCCAGCCACTGAGGGAGTGAATGGGAAGACTGCCTAGGACGGCTGGACAGGAAAGACTGGAAGGGGGAAAGTGCTGAGCGATCTAGCCGGAAGGAAGAAGACGCTGCAGTTCCTGGAGTGAGAGTGTGGCTGCAGACCAGAGGGAGAAGCGGAGCAATGGCATGCAAACTGCAAAAGGGGCGTCAACCTCAAGAGCTAATCCCCAGAGTGACCAGGAGGAGGCGCCAGACCAGAGGGGAGTGGTGCACTCTGTGACAATTTGGTGGAGAACGCAGGCACACGGTTGCTCCTGCTACAAGGGGAGGTTGAGAGACTGTGGTGGACTGTGAAAGACTGTATAAGGCAGTTACCCTGATGCAAGGGGAGCAGGACAGACAATAATAGAGACACTTGAGGCAAAGCGGCAACGGAGCCGCGGTGTGCGGAAGCTTTCTTTGCAGAAGGCATTTAGACCCTCCCAGGCTGGACTCCAGAATCGACCCCCCCCCCCACAGAAGTTGGGGGGATGACAAACAGCAGGGATGGATCCAGGCCCTGCTGCAGCAGGTGCTGGAGAACCCACAGAGACAGTGGGAGACACGTTGGTATGTGCAGAATTATTTGGCGCAGCTGGCCAAACTGCAGCAGGCTCTAGTTATAAGCTCCTGCAGGAAGAAATTAGTAGAGGCCGCAGGGAGCGAGATAGGAAGGAAGATATCGGAGCTAGGAGGCTGGAGGCCTGGGCACCAGGAGTGTTACGCCTGTGAGTGAGGAGAACACCAGAAAAGGGAATGCCCCTACTAGGATGGGGAAGAGAGGAAAGCCCCAAAGAGTGCGTCCTGTGGGGAGAACAGGGAAAGGAGGGGCATGTTTTGCCTGTGGTCAGTGGGGGCACCTCTGGAGGAGATGCCCATACATGAGCTGTGAGGTGAAGGCAAGCCCAGGGGAAGGGGCTGCGCAAGAGAAGGCCAAAAGGAAGCCTTGCTGACAAGGCAAAGAAAAGGGTTTGCTTTGGGTGCCATGAGGCTGGCCATGTAAAAAGGCATTGCATTGCCCACTTAAGAGAGGGTGTGGTAGCAAAGGGGAAGTATGGGTCCCAGTGAGGCAGGAAAAAAGGGATTATGAGATAGAACAATTGGGACAGAGAGGGCCCAGGTGAACGTAGGAACGACCACAGAAGGGCAGCAGACTACGGTGGGGACTCAGACCCTGACGGAAAGGGTCCTGGAGGCTTTCCAATCGGAATTGGAGGGAGGCCCAAGGTGGAGTCTTCAGACATCATGACCAGGACTCAGTGAACTTCTTTTGCCACCAGAAAATCAATATTAATTTTTTTTTAGCTTGCCCCACTTGCATCTTCTGCAGTAAACTCCCTTCAGAAGGAAACCTGTGATCCCCTGGCTCCCGAGTCTGTTTAAATACAAAGCTCACATGGAACAAAGAGCCGGATTTGCTAAGCGGTGATTTGAGTCATCCATGCAAATTACGATCAACCAGGGGGCCTACACATGTTGCCACAGGAAGAGCTCCATTGTCAGCTGTCCAGGACCCAAAGGGAAAATTTCGAAGTGGGGTATAAATTAAGGCTGTTTGAAAATTTTCCACTGAAACTGAAAATTGGATTTTTGACTAAGCAAAATAAAATTTTGTGAGAAGTGTCTGCTTTCCAGGGCAAATTTCAATTTTTGGCCAGAAAATGGAAAGCCTGAAAATGAAAATATTTTGATGATTAAATGCCACGGTGGTGCCTCATGAGTAACTGAAGTGCCTTGTGCCCCCATTCTCCTGTATAGACCAGGGTCCCCAGTTGGACTTCATCTTCCATGGTGCACCACTGCTTTGTGAGTGCCGTACTACACGGCTTTCCCCTACCATAAGGAAGGACTGTGGTGCATCATGGGAGACGTAGTCTGACTAGGGAGTCTGGTCTATAGAAGAGAATGAGGTCCTGGAAGTACAACTCACAGGAGGCACAAGGATGGCATTTCACAATCAAAATATGTGGGATTTTCGCCAAAATATTTTGTCTAAAACACACACACACACACACACATGCATTTTCCAATCAGCTCTATTAGAAATGCAGTCACAAAATAAATTCACAACACTAGAGTTCTTCTTCAGCTCTTGTGTCTTTCATCACGAATGACAAGAAATCATTGCATGAGATCACAGGGACTGCAAACTTCATTTGATCTGTTTTACCCTCAAGCTGTTGCCTGGTTGGCCATGGGCTGTATTTTATGACACCGGGGGACTGGGACAAATATAGCACTTTAGGGCTTCATTTTTGAGCATCACTGAACAGGTCCTCACAGTCTGAACCTCTTGCCCATATGCATAGGACCTGATTCTCCTCCTTACAACAGTATAACTCTATTATCTTCCCGGAAGCTATTCCTGATTCTCAATTGTTTAAGTGAGAGAAAAATCAAGGTCTATCCATCCAACCATCCATAATATTTACATACCATAGCCACAAATCACGAAGCATCTCCTTGGAAACATCAATCACTGATGGAGTTACACATCATCAGTCTGTCTGTTTATGATAGAGGGAAAGGGCACTTACTGCTTCGTAGAGAGACCTCAGGAAGTTGATCTCATCGGTCAAGGCATCTACCTTGGCCTCCAGCTCCACCTTGTTCATGTAGGAAGCGTCGACATCCTGAAGAATAATCAGAGACACCAAGTTTGGCTTCAGTGGAGGTCAGGGGTGCTCATTGTCTCTGAAAATCAGGGTGTTTATTCAGGTTCCCAGATAAGGATTCGGGTGTTGCCTATGTCCAGGGCTAGTCTATACTAGAAACGTTACCACGCCTCCGGCCCTTTGAAACTCAACTTCTGCGATTTCGTTCAAAGATCGTGCCACTCACCTTTTTGAGAACGACAAACTCATTCTCTGCTGTCGTGCGCTTGTTGATTTCATCTTCGTACCTGTTGGGAGGAAAGGAAGCGGCGTGCGTGAGAGTGAAAGCTGGTCGGGAGTTTTTAGACAAAACATTTTCTCGTCGTAAAACGCCCGTTTGTGGAAACGGACATTGTCGGTTTGGATAAATCTCCCGATTTGAGAAATGGTTTTTTTTTTTTCATTTTGAAATTGTAGAAACAGGACTGTTTTACGTTTTAGACACAAAGCTTCGTTTTTCGGTTCCAAGTGACTTTTTTGTTCTGAACTTTCACTTCATTTTCTTGACCTTAAAAATAGCCTTAAAAATGTTAAAACGTTGAAATTGAAACACAACATTTCAGTTGGGCCCAATCTGATCTTTTCCAAGATTATCAGTTTACACAAATCTGGGGGATTTTGACTTTTTGTTTTGATTTGGGATGGGGAAAAAGTCAAATCTCAGAAACTCTCATGGAATAGGAAAGCACCCACCTCTAGCTAGACCCCAGCCAAAAATTCACAATGAATAACTTAGCTGATCGATTTAGCCTCTTGCTCCATTTGAGAATCATCTCCAATCAGTGCATGATTTCCCACGATGTGTTTGTCATTTGAAATTGTTTGCTGCAGGTTCTGCAGAGTGCTATTTAAAGTGGGGGGGGGGGCGCATAGATTTGCCCCCTCCCTCATCTTACCCTCCTTTTCCCTTCTTAGGGCTCCCCCATGCCGCCTGACCTCCCAGCCTATGAGCAGCCCCTACACTCACACCCTCCAAATTTAAGCAAATAATCCTTAGCCCTAGAGCCTCAGCTGGTGTAAATCAGTGATGCTACTACTCCTATTTACATCAGCTGAGGGCCTGACCCTTGGTCTGCCCAAACAGTTCATTGCAAGTGTCTAATATTTGAAATTCATGCTGTGTTATTTGTCTTTGACTGGACACATAAGTCACATGCTATTGTTTAGGCTGCCTGTTTGGATGAGCGGTAACTCATGGAATCAGGTTCCTGGTGCAAATAGTCACAACTTCCTCCCCAAGATACCCACCAAAAGCAAATGCTGGTGCAAAAAGGTTGTGAACAGTTACAGCAAATTCATCCAAACATCTTCCAAACTTGTCTGGCAGTATTTCCTCCTCCTCGTTATCATTGCTATTGTTATGCATATCTTTATACCAGGATTTCAAAACATTTTGCAGGCATTGATTAAGCCTCAATATACCAGTAGAAGTGTAATTAGTCCCCTTTCACAAATGGGGAAACTGAGTCACAGAGAGGCTATGGCTCAAATTTTCCAGTGCTCTCTAATTTGGGCTGCATCAGTTTCTGGTTATCCATTTTTATCACTAGCTGTTTGTACTACAGTTGCACCTAGGAGCCCGGGTGACGGACCAGGACCCCATTATGCGAGGCACTGTACAATCACAGAGCAAAAAGACCCATCTTTAGATGCAATGGGCTAGATCCTTTACATCGTTCCACAGTCTTAACTGGAGCCACACTAATTTACACCCCCTGAGGATCTGGCTCATCAACCCTGATTTTTAAGAATGCTGAACATTCATAACTCCAACTGAAATTAACCGGCATTACTGGAGCCCAGCGGCACCTCTGAACTGCAGGTCTGCACGTAAGTCACTTGCCCAAGTGAATCCACAGCAGAGTGGAAAATGCAACCTGGAACAACCTGAAACCCAGTACAACAGCCCCTGAAGTCCCCAGCAGAGCAACGCCGTGTTTTTCATTCTAGCTGAGCAGAGCCAAGGAGCTGTCTGTGAGATACTGTTGTTGGGATCATAATAGCTGCTCTGTTTGCTGACATGGCTGCTGCACAGCTGGTACGAAACCAAAGTGCTTTGAGGAAACTTGAGTTTAACAGGCACCCTGTAGGCTGCAGTTCTGGTTTATGTTGCCTGCAGCTGAACGGTGCGTTGCATATACAGAGTCAGGTCTTCGACTCGTAAAACTCAATGCGACTCCATTGAAATCAATGGAGCTGCACGAATTTATAGGAGCTGAGGATCAGGCATTCGTGAGCGAATTGCATACCCTGACATTGATACTGGCATGCTCTGCACACAGAACCTGTAGTATGGAGAGAAGGGAATGAAATAAGTGAACAGATGTCAAAGGAGTTACCTGCCTCACCCCAAATAAGGGTATGTCTTCGGTGCACGTAGGTCTGAGCCCAAGCCCCTTCCATCCCCATACAAATCATTCTGACTTGGGTCAGCAAGCATCCCGGTCCCAGAACCCTGCTTGGCCAGAGGGTCAGAGGCCGAGTCCCGCTCAGCGGATGGGTCCAAACCCTGTCATTTTGCAGTGTGGATGCAGCTCAAGCCACAGACCCGAGTCAGAAGGAGTGCGTCGTACACTATGAATGTATTAGCACAGCTGGGAGACCCGGGTCCAGCAATTGTAAGCCCCAGTTTACAATGCAGTGTGGATGGTCAAGCGCAGACATGGAAACACCAAGTCCACAAGCCTGGGTCCCACAGACCCGGGTTTACAATGCAGTGCTGGCATGCCCGTTATCGGTGTCAATCCAGGTACCGAATTCAGTATGACTTGCGCCTGATCGGACGTATAGTGGTGTAAATCAGGAGCAACTCCACTGATGTTACTGGTGTAAAACTGGTATGAGTGAGAGAAGAATCACAACCATCTTGATTAGCTTCATGCTTCAAAATTCTTAGGGCCGGATTCTTATTTACACTTTGACCCTTTTTTACACTGCTCTGCCTTTCTAAAGGGGCCTTGCAGTGAGGGTTAATTACAGGCACACTCAATTTAAGACACCTTCACCTTGCCAGAGCATTGAAGTCCCTGTGCTTGATTCTCTACTGCCTTTGCACCTGGGCAGGCATTTACACCCACTTTGCACGGCACCAGAGAAGCTACACTTACGCCAGCTGAGGATCCTGGGCTGAGGAATGGAAGCTTTTTAAACCCTCTTCGCACAGGGGTAAAGCACTGCTCCATAGGTGAGATATTAATAAACCAAGCAAGGGGGGACATCCGTTAGGCAGGAGATAATGCAACCCCCAACAGTCTTTGTTTTGTTTCATCTACATGCCCCTCAGCTGCACCTGTGCAGGGATTACCAGTTATTGACTTTTCTCCTGACACTCCCTGGGGTTTATCTGCACTATTTACAGTTCCTGTCTGCTCCAGTTTGCCAACTCAGATGGGCGCGGCCTGGGATGAAAGGAACGAGGAGTGGTTTGAGTTGGACTTTCCCAAAGGATTTGGTTAAGACTGAGAAGCCCCTTGTTAGATCACAAGTCATTTCCCCCCCCATTGTTTCCATGGGACTGTCAACGACAGGTATGTAACATTATGAATCATAGGGACCTACAGTATAGGCAGTGTTGCCTACTGGATAGTGCTCTGGACTGGGGCTTGGGGCATGTCTACACTCCCCACGTTACAGCGCAGCCGTGGCAGCGCTGGGACATGGGCAATGTAGACACGCTTCGGGAGACCTGTCTCTGCCACTGGCCTGCTGAGTGGCCTTAAGCAAGTCATTTCACTGCCCTGTGCCTCAGTTTCCCCATCTGTAAAAGCATTGTAAAGTGCATTGAGACCTACTGACAAACTGTGCTGTATAAGAGCTAGGTATTATTATCTTTAATAGCTGTGATATATGTAATTTAGCATTTTATATGATGGTGTTGTGACATTACCAAACCAGAACATGGTGACGTTTTCAGGAAGAACTATTTTGAAAGCGCCATTCCACACACAAAAAAATTGAAAAAATTCCTCTTGTCTGTTACAATTCAGAACCAAAACACATTCTGAAATGTCAGCATTTCCCCCCGGGAGTGGAAATGCTGTTTCCCAGCCGTCTTTAGTACAAAGTCTCTGTTTGCAAACAAAGCTTTCTCCCTGGCTGCAATCGATCTGTCTTTCCTTCCGGAGAGGGTTTCCGTTCCCTCTTCCAATACTGTAACTCAGCCAAAGGTCAGCCACTGACTACAGGGTTGGAAATCTCTTCTGAATGAGCCATCTCAATTGCCTTGGCACATGCAGATCACGTCCCTTAGAAGTTTAGATAGATTCTACAGAACTGTGTTGCTAGAAGCGCGTGTGTACAAACGTAACACCGGCAGACCCTGGTCGTCGGTGGGCAGGATCGAACCTGGGACCTCAGTGCATGAGCCTCTACTGCATGAATTAAAAGCTATTTGGGGACACACACAAACACACCCCCATATGGCCCTTAGCAAAGGTTGTAGAGCAGACTCATTAATATCACACACACACACATACACACACACATCTCGGTGCCACTAGATGGGACAGAGCACCACACCAAGAGGTGTGGTGGGATACACAAGCAATAGCAAGCAATTACTGTGCTGGCGTGGAAGCTATTTTCTGCAGTGGGTCGTAGTCCCCTGCCTTAGAAAGGATCCCCCATTGAAGAGCCTGAGCCATCTTTGCAAGGATGTCAGACAGCTCTCCCGGGCTCAGCATACCGTTAGTTAGACAACTAGATGATACATTACTTGTTCCTGAAATCCTCCACAAGATCCTGCATGTTCTTCAGCTCGCCCTCCAGGCGTCCTTTGTCATTCAGCCACCCATCGAGCTGCCTCCGCAGGTTGTTGATGTAGGCCTCAAACATGGGAGCAATGTTGCTGCGGGGGGTCTTTTGGTCCTGCAGGAGGCTCCATTTGGTCTCCAGTATTTTGTTTTGCTGCTCCAGGAAGCGGACCTGCAAGCCAGGAGGGGAACCAGACCTTGTTAGCGAGCCAGCTATAACGGCACAAAGCTAGGAGATCAGTCTATCACTGCAAGGACATGCACGTTGTACGAGATGTGGGGGAAGGGAAAGGCATCTGAACTATTCAGGGAGAGGGTTTGAGATTCTGAAACGAGATAACACCCCAGATTTCTTACTACTGGTTCACTAGGCAAATGCAGCTTTTTCTTGTTAGAGAGGGACAGATTTGGCTTCCCTTGGGAATCTGCCTAATGACTTTGAGGGTAACTGGATCATAGAGCTGAACGCCCGTCACCCTTCGAGGGGATTTAAAAACTCCCAGCCTGGATTCCCATCCAAATTTTACAAATGGGTCAGTTGCCCAACTGGGGTAAAAAATTGACTGGGGTGTCAATTAACTTCAGTAGAGCCACACCGATTTACAGCAAGCCTTGAGAACAGGTCAACTCAAAGCCCCAGATCCAAGCACCGCCTTGAATTTGGTGGCGTTGGATTGGCACCCAGATCCGACCTTTTGGGGCTTCTGAAATCCCTGGGATTTTTACAGCGTAGCCTAGGTTCCCTGAATGGCCCCAGCTTAATCAACAGGGAGCAAGCACCAAGGCCTTCACTGAAGCAAAAATTGTTGTGGAAGTCAACATGAGTAAGAATTCAATAAGGGCTACAGGATAATTTTACCATCCATCTTTAGAACTACAGGGCCTGATCCAAAGTCTAGGGAAAGTCCCCCGCTGGTTTCACTGGGGTTTGGATCATCTCCTGAGTTGCCACCCGTTCCTGCATCTCACCTTGTCGATGAAGGAGGCGAATTTGTTGTTGAGGGTCTTGATCTGCTCCTTCTCCTCTTTACGGACCATCTGGAGGGTGGGGTCGATCTGCACGTTGAGGGGCGTCAGGAGGCTCTGGTTGATGGTCACCTCTTGGATGCCGGCAGGTGCAAACCCACCACCAGCTCCTGCGCCAAACCCAGCGCCCAGCCCATATCCAGAGTGGACGCTGTAGGAGCTGCCTCCTCCAGCGCCCAGTGAAATCCTCTTGTTGGCAGAGCCTAGGCTATAGAGACTGGAGCTGCCAAAGCCACCTGCCCTTCCCAAGCTGGCACCCCCGCCCAAGGCACGGGTCGAGGAGACAGTGCTGACTCGGACCTGTCTAAAGCCCCCTGGGGGAGCAGCCGAGCGAGAACTGAAACTTACAGACCTCGACATGGTTACTGGGCTGGGTTCTGTCCTTCCCCTCCCGAGAAAGCTCAGGCAGGCTACAGGGGAGATCAGGAGAGATCAAGTGCGTCCCTCTGAGCCTCCCTCTCCTTTTATCCGTTAGAAGGGCAGGGCTTGGTTTGAGGGCAGAGAAAGGATCATTTTACGGAGGGGTGGGTGTGTCTGGCAGCTGGCCTACCTCATTCAACCTGCTGAAGGCGGAGCATTGACATAGTATCTCTGCTCTCCTCTCACAGATGTTAGCAGAGGGTTCTTTTACTCCTGAACCTTCCTTTGTTTCCTTGCGGCTTAGAGAGAACTTTCACAGCCTCGAGACATTGGCATTATTTTGGATATTTCCTCTAGGTTCACACAAGCAAAAATAAAAGGCAGCCATCCCTCAGCAGTAATTTCAAACACAGGGGGACCTGACTCTCATTTACACAAAGCCCCTTTACACTGCTCTGGCTCTGCACAGGAGCCTTAAAGAGGAGCAAATGCACGTGAGGTTGCCGGGGCTGTTCTCCATGACACAGCCAGAATGGGGGGAAAGGGGCCTTTTGAGAATCAAGCCCAGACAATCTGACATAAATCAAGAAATCGACAGCAACCACCTTACCTCCTCCGCAAGAAACAATACAGTAGAACCTCAGAGTTACAAACACCTTGATAACGGAGGTGGTTCAGAACTCTGAAATATTCGTAACTCTGAACGAAACATTAGGGTGGTTCTTTCAAACGTTTACAGCTGAACATTGACTTAATACAGCTTTGAGACTTTACTATGCAGGAAAAAATGCCACTTTCCCTTGATTTTTATTAGTTTACATTTAACACGGTACGGTCCCGTATTTGCGTTTGTTTTTGCTTGTTTTTCTCTGCTGCTGCCTGATTGCGCATTTCTGGTTCCAAATGCGGTGTGTGGTTGACTGGTCAGTTCCTAACTCTGGTGTTCGTAACGCTCAGGTTCTACTGTATATGGCAGATCCCAGTTAAACTTCACAGAGCAGAAGAAATAAGGAAAGGCACTCAGTGAGCGCTCCTCTGAACGGAGCTGCAGCCTATATTATAGACGAGCCACGCAGTGTGCCTGGCATCTTTCCATTTCTTCTGACTTGTTTCCCTTCTTGAGCTAAAATAAAAGCCAGATGAACCTGGAAGTGCGTGTTTTGCGCTCTGGGCAAGGAAACAGGCATCTGTGTAGCTCTGTGGTCAAAACAAGGAAGGTCAGATGGATGGGGTAATCCATCTGGCTCCCGCACAGAAGGAGGCACAAAGTAAAAATATTTTTGAAAGCCTCTCCCACTTCTGAATGTCTGCAGCAAGAAAGGGTATGTCCCTGCTAGGCTCTTTAAGCCCTGCCCTGATATTTGAAAATCGTGCATGGATATTTAACCCCCTGTGCTCTTCTGCAGGGCAGAATGGGGGTGGCGGGGGGGGGGACGAGGGGAAGTCAGGGAATGATGGTACAATGTTCTGGCTAAATCACTTTCAAAATATTTGCCCTCCCCTGCGTGGGCAAAGTGGCAGGCAGCTGGAGTGGATCTCAGCCGTTCCAAGCAGGATCCTCTATGTTAACCATGTAGGAGAAATAGCCATGAGCTTTATTGACTGACAGACACATTGGGTCTGCTGCTTTCTTTCTTTGCACCAGTGCTCAGGTTGGATTCAGTTAACACATGCTAGCAAAGCCCAGCCCCGGCATAACCTTTTGCCTAACATAGAACTGGCTCTTGGTTTGTAGCTGATTGAGCTTGACCGTTGACTCCTTTGTATTGTCATTTACACGAATGCAAAATGGGGATAAAATGCAACCAAGAAAATCTGGGTGTGTTTCACGTTCAGTTTGCACAGAGAGAAAAGGACAACATAAATTGCAAGGCAGGAGGGAATCAGACCCATTAAAAGGTAACCTTGATCTCAGTTAAATCCATATAAATCCAGACTTACGCTGATGAAGCCAATGGCCCGCCCTGATTCAGATGTCACTTATACCAGTTCTAACCCACGGTAACTCTATTTATCACAGTGGACTTAGTCCTGATTTACATCAGCAAGAGAGAAGAATCAGGTCCATTAAAAACCAGTTTCTACTGTCATTTACACTCAAGTAACTTCACTGATTTCAACCGAGTTAACTCCAGATTTAGACCAGGGAAAGTGAGAGCAGGGTTTGGCTCTGCATGTTTTCTCTGGCAGTCCCAGCAGATTAGAAGCAAAGTTTCTTTTTGTTGTTGTGGACACCATGGTAACTCTGCATAGTTTTGCACCTGGATGGACTAATGAATACTTACAAATCAATGTGA
Source organism: Natator depressus (assembly GCF_965152275.1). NCBI lineage: Eukaryota > Metazoa > Chordata > Testudines > Cheloniidae > Natator > Natator depressus. The sequence continues at coordinate 5,937,788 of NC_134253.1, forward strand.
ATGGCCCTTAGTGACTCTGCAACAAGACACAATATGAACCTGTTAAACACCTTCCCTTTGGGAAGCAAAAGCGTTGGAGTTCTGGCTAGAGCTGGGGCAACATTTCCCCAAAAAGTCAAAACGTTTCATTTCACCTTTTTTCAAAACAAAAAGTTTGGACTTTTTGATTCAAACTGAATTTTCGTTTTGAATTTGATTTAAATTTTGTTTTTAAAACATTTTTAAAGGTGGTGGTGGAGAACCTTCCAAATGAAACAATGTTGCATTTGACCGGAAACAAAAAAACCCCACCTTTTTTGGTTTGCTGAAATTTTCAAAATATGTTCGTTTCAGATCGACCCAAAACTATTTCCCCTGATTTTATGGTTCAGCCATAAATGGTTCAGTTATTTGAACAGCCCGGGTTCAGGCTGTTTGTTTCCAAGCTTAATCTTTCTCTTTGTTGAGTCACATCACCCATCCAATGCAAGCCTGAGAGCAGTCCCTTTTCTGTGTGCACACAGAGGAAGAAATGGAATGAGTCATAACAGAGAGAATACAAAGTAAATACGAAGTCCTTATATAAACACATGGGCATGCACAAGGAGGTGCGGCCTCATTTTTGCAGGTCCTTGCACAGCAAGAGCTAGCTGCTGCACTCTGGTGTCTAAACACAACCCTCTGCATTAAGCAGCAGTGAGTCTAGCCCCGTGTGAACCTGAGTTGTTAATGTCAAGAGTGGGGGGCAGGAAAGAGAGGCTGCGTTGGCAGGAAACGGACATGATTCTCATCATGAAAACAAGGTGCTTATGTACCACAGATTCGTAAATTTTCATAGAATCATAGAACTGGAAGGGACCTCGAGAGGTCATCTAATCGAGTCCCCTGCACTCAAGGCAGGACTAAGTATTATCTAGACCATCCCTGACAGGTGTTCGTCCAACCTGCTCTTAAACATCCCCAATGATGGAGATTCCACAACCTCCCTAGGCAATTTAGTCCAGTGCTTAGCCACCCTGACAGTTAGGAATTTTTTCCTAATGTCCAACCTAAACCGCCCTTAGCTGCAATTTAAGCCCATTTTACAGCCAGATGGGACTATTAGGTCATCTAATCTGGACTCTTGTATAGCGTAGGCCATAGAAGTTCAGCCAGCTACCCCTCCATCGAGCCCAGTAATTTACGTTTAGGCTTGGCAGAAATAAATTTCTATTTTTTCTTCATTTCGGTGGATAATATCGATTCTTATTTTTAAGCATTTTTCACAGCTGCACAGAATTATGGGGTTTAAGCAATTTTTTTTATTGATTTAAATTTTCACCATTTCGGGAAATGATGGGAGGCTCGGACAATAGGAGGGGTCAGACGACAATTATTTCATGACAGGCGACACTGAGATTCGGAAAGGGAAAGCTTTATCGCCGTTGAAACGCCGACTGCCAACGTCACGTGTCAAAATATACAGAGCAAATAGCCTTCAATCAAACTTTAATACGTTCTCAAGCAGCATTTCTCGTATTTTGCCTATCTGTGAGTTTTGATGATTCCCAGTGGAAATGTCTTTTGATCGGTTTCCGTGTGCTGCGGTGAAATCAGCATTTACCTGCAACCCTTTGCAGTGTAGACATACCCAGAATGGCCTGGGTAGGATGGTGATCCCTTCCCCAAATGGTGCATCTGAGCAGTATCCGGCTAGTGATTAAACACAGGCATGGTTTAGGATTTGCCCTCCTATGGAGGTTCCCCGGTGCCCCTGTTAGTAGGCTGTGCTGGTGAATATGGAGCTGAGGAAGAGCAGTCGTAAGTGTGTCTGATGACGGAGCCAGGAGGAAAGAGAAGATCTGCACTGCAGACCGGACTGTAAAGCAGCAAGCTCTGCAGTAACTTGACCCCGGCCAGCCTCCGCGTGACTGAGAATCTCCTGCAGAAGCGCTGGTTGTGCAAGTTAAGCCTGCTCGGGGTGGAGGCTGGGGGCTGTTTTGATCCACAAATTCTCCACGATTGTCAGTAAGTGAGAAACTTGTTTGGGTCAGTTCCATCCTCTCTTCGGTCACCTTGAAATAGGCACCTCTCCCTCCTCTGCCTCTTGCATCTAGCAGCCTCGCAGTTGTGTACATCAAGACAGCATACTTTAAAAGAGAGACCAGCATTACATCACCACCTTGTCATTGAGGGCCTGATCCAGGCAAAGAACTGACTCCCTTTGAATTCGGTGGGAGTTGGCTCAGATCAGAACACACAGGGGGTTGAACCAGGGACCTCCAGAGATTTAAAAAAAAAAAAAAATGGCTTACTACAGTTTGAGCAAATCCAGGCTCTGCAGAGTGGGCATATGTAACACACCCTCATTGCACCGTGACTTCAGCTACTACACCACACTACACCAACAGAGCACACCATAGGGTTCTTGTGGCTCCATTCGTTCAAAGAACACTTCAAAGGCAGCTTTCTTCTCTTGTGTTTGGTTCGTAGATTGCCTCTGGATTTGCAACTGCATTCAGTTCTGATGCAGACTGGTACGCAAGACACAAGCCATGCTCTCTCCTGGAAACTTTGTTCTTTCTCATTTGCCATCTTTTAGATCCCATCCATGTGGCCAGAATTCTTATGTTTTGAGCAAACCTTACACTTTCAATACAGATGGCTTCTATTTTAGAGTAAGAAAAATAATAAAGAAGAGATTAAAGTCTGTGGGAGAGAGCACAGTGTGTTTGCCTCTGCAACAGGCTGCAGCGGAGCTGTGCACAAAATGGTCCCTATCTCCAGCAGACTCTTAGGGCTTGTCTACATGGGGACGCTCAGGAAAGTTCATCCAAATTAACTAAAGGTGTGAATTTAAAGTGGAATATGTAGAGCACAGTAAACTCCTTTGTGGACAGTCTTATTCTGAATAAAAGTGGCTTTAATTCAGGTTAGCTGAATTCATTTTCTAAGCAAGGATTTGGCTGCATGGGCCTGAGTATCCACTGCTCTGCACTTTGTGATGCTATTTACAGCTGTGTAAAGGGAGGGGTGATGTGCCACCCGATCGCGGGTGCCAAGGACACCACCTTACAATGGAAAATTAGGCTGTGTGAGTGGGATGAGAAGGGGGCCAGTAATAATACATAAGGAGTTTTAATATACCAACACCCAGGCCTTTCCTTAACGAAAGACAAAACACATAATTAATCACAGCCTTCCCAAAGGTGTCTGAGAATAGGCACTAATCATGACATGGCTAACACAAGCAACTCCCCTCCTGGTATTACCCACAATCCCTGCGTACAATAAACAACCCAACAGCAAATGACTCAGGGCATGTCTACACTGCAGTGTAAACCCAGGATTTGAACTCAAACCTAATCTCCCCTACCATCTACACACAAATCACGCTAACCTAGGGCTCGGATCTGGGGTGCAGAGTCTGAGCCTGAGTCAAGCCGGGATGCAGGCTTCAAACCCTGTTGCTTTGCAGTGTAGACACAGCCCCGCTGGACTCATGCTTTGGGAGTCCACCATGAGTACCCCACAAGCCGACTTCCTCTGGTTGGTTGAGTTTTCCCACATTGCACCATGAGCCAAGGGCTAGAGCGGCCATGTTTTGGGAGGGCGCTAGGAAGTCTGGGATTGGGGTGGTTGGATTTAGGCCCACATAATGCAGTGTAGATCCTGCAGCCCCAGGTTGGGACTCAGAATGCAACAATTCCTTCGAGATTTTTAAGGCCCGGCTTGAGAAAGCCCTGGCTGGGATTATTTAGTTGGGGTTGGTCCTGCTTTGAGCAGGGGGTTGGACTAGATGACCTCCTGAGATCTCTTCCAACCCTGATCTTCTATGATTCTATGAATTCCTAACCTAGGGTTACAAATGAGTGTAGACACTCAAGCCCTAGCGTAACAAACCCAGGGCCTGCTAACTCGAGTTCTACTAACCCAGGGCTTGCATGGCAATGTAGACATACCTTCAGGGGCCGATGGCCTTCTTGCCTGGGGGGATGCTACAGATGGGTTATGGGGAACAGCTGCAACAGCTCATCTGCAACTGGCTGCATCACAGTTTGAACAGGCACATGCAGTGATGGGGCCAGATCCATGCAAGGGGGCACAGACTCTCTGCGAGGTCTACGCCACAGCATGCTGGAAATAGATTTTAAGGACAGAAGTGACCATGGGATCACCAGTGGTCTCCAACCTTTTCACACCCAAGATCACTTTTTGAATGTAAGGGCAACCCAGGATCTACCCCGCCTCTTCCCCGAGGCCCCGCCCCTTCCCCAAAGCCCTGCCCCACGCACTCCATCCCCACCTCTCTCTGTCGCTCGCTCTCCCCCACCCTCACTCACTTTCACCAGGCTTTGGTAGGGGGTTGGGATTTGGGAGGGGGTGTGGGCTCTGGGCTGGGGCCAAGAGGTTCGCAGTGTGGGAGGGGGCTCTGGGCTGAGCCTGGGGCAGGGGGTTGGGGTGCAGGGAGGGGGAGAGGCGCAAGCTGTGGGAGGGAGTTTGGATGCAGCAGGGGGCTCCAGGCTGGGGCAGGGGGTTGGGGTGCCGGAGGGGGTACGGGGTGCTGGCTCTGGGAATGGGGTCAGGGATGAGGGTTGGGGTGAGTCCTCCCACCACTTACCTCTGGCGGCTCCCGGTTGGTGGTGGAGCGTGGCTGCTGCTAAGTCAGGCTCCCTGCCTACCCCGGCCCCACACCACTCCCAGAAGGGGCCGACATGCCCCTGCGGCCCCTGGATGGGGCGGGGGGCACGTGGCTCCGTCTGCTGCCATCTCTGCAAGCACCGCCCCCGCAGCTCCCATTGGCCAGGAACGGGGAGCTGTGGCCAATGGGAGCTGAGGGGCGGTGCTTGCAGAGATGGCAGCACACAGAGCCACTTGCCCCCCGCCCCGTCCAGGGGACTCAGGGGCACGTCGGCCCCTTCTGGGAGTGGTGTGGGGCCGGGGTAGGCAGGGATCCTGCCTTAGCGGCAGCCCCACTGCACCACCAGAGATCGCGATCAACTGGGAGATCCTCTAGGATCTCCCAGTCGATTGTGATCGACCGGTTGGTGACCGCTGAGTCAGTCTGACCTCTTGCGAATCACAGGTCACAAAATTTCACCCCTGTGTTGAGCCCAGTAACTTGTGTTTGGCTACAGCGTCTCTTCCAGAAAGGCCTCCGGTCTGGCTCTAAGTAATGTGCAATTGTGCAAGTCCCGATACGTCCTGTAGAATACACCTGCACAGCTGGGTGGATGCCAGGGTGCGTAGAGCATAAAGAGTTTATATAAACAGTGTAATATGATTGCATGTATACAGTGGCGCACGGGTGAGGTAGGAGAGTCATCCAATTGGGGCACACAACTAGCCAGCAGATCACGATACTGTGTGACCTCGGTCAAGTACCTCCCTGCCTCGGTTTCCCCCTTCTGTAGAATGGGCATCGTGAAACTGGGAAGCTCAGGAGGCTTCATCCATTAAGGTTTCTGGGATTCCTGGATATTACACTGAACAACGCCACAGCAAAGCCTCTAAATAAACAAGGAGTGTCTCAATGACACAACGCCAGTGGGTGTTAGGCACCCAAGTGCTACTTGTGCCTTTGAAAATGTCACCCTACGAAGCTACCAGTGAATATTGTCTCTGGGCCAGATCCTCACCGGGTGTTTATCCCTTGTGTTGTGGCTGCTGCCTTGGTAACTGTTTGTCCGGTATGTGCAGATGAACGGTGCAGCTGAATGGTGCTCACTGAAGTGACTCATTAAGGAGTCCACCTTGGGACCCAGCAAGGTGCTGCATGTCGCAAGATCCTTAAACATCTGTTTGTAAGCGGTGAGTTTTCCCTTCCTGGGTTTTCCTTCTTTTTTGTGAGTGACTCTCTTGGGTGTAACTAATTATATATTTCCTTCTGTGTCCTACACCTTTAAATCTCTATGAAGGGTGCAGAGACAGGCAGTCATTTTGAGTTCATTTCAGTGCAGACCGTCTCCTGGAAGACTTTGCCATAGGTTCCCCTAGCGATTTAGGGTTCCTCTATTTTTGGATGCCTAACACAAGACACCTTAAAGGGCCTTCCTCTTTTGCCAACCCCAAACATTCAAAAATTGCGAGGCCAGTCTCCAGAAAACACGAGACGGGCTTAAAAATATGGGGTTTTCTTTTTCAAATGAAAGCTGCGATTTTTCACGCAATATCATGATTCCGGCAGCTGAGGCTTTAAGAAAAACGCTAAAAATCACAAGACTTGTGATGAGGTCTTGAAAGTTGGGCACCCTTGGTTCGGTGCTTTCTGAAAATCAGGTGTCTCGAGTTGAGAACTGAAAATTCAAGGCACCCAAAAATTACTAGTCTTTCTGAAAATAAAGATCTTTAATTATTGACGTCAGTGGATCTACGGCAAATTACACCAGTTGGGGATCTGACCCACTGTCTTCAGTGAATCCATGTTGATTTATACCGGCTGAGGGTCCGGCCCAATGCATATATATTTTAATTAATTAATCAGATTGCATAATGTGCCAGATCCAAAGCTGGTCTAAATTGGCATTGCTCCAATGAAGTCAAGAAAGTAACACTGCTTTACACTAGCTGAGGATAATTGCATTTCTATGGTACTTTATGGGCGTGATACAACACTGTGTTACTCCAGGCTCAGTTGAAATGAATAGAGTTACACCAGGATAAATACGAAGCTAACACAATAGGTAACCAGAACCAATCTGCCTTATCTTCATCTGGTGTAAACGGGTGTAGCTCCACTGAACTCAATGGTGCTGTGCCAGTTTACACCAATTGACCCCGCATGTTTAAAGTGGTGTAAAGGCATTTGAAACTTGAGTTTCAAAAAGACTCAGCCCCCAACATGTGGGACACTTTAGAGAATCTCATAGACCTTAAGGTCAGAAGGGACCATCATGATCCTCTAGTCTGACCTCCTGTGCATCGCAGGCCACAGAACCTCACCCACCCACGCCTGGAATAGACCCCTCACCTCTGGCTGAGTTACTGAAGTCCTCAAATCATGGTTTAAAGACTTCAAGTTCCAGAGACTCCACCATTTACACTAGTGTTTGTGTTTGTACAGTGCCTAGCACATCGGTGTCCTGGTCCAGGATTTAGCCCCTTAGGAGGCTCTACAGCAATAGGAATGATAACTATAACCATTCTGCTGCCTAAATGGGAGCTGAGCTCTCCTGAAAATCTCGGCCCAATTGTGAGCGCCGAGATCTTTTGCAGATCAAAACCGTCAAAGCAAATTTGTTGCTTAAAAGTCTGAAGGAATGTTCATGGGCAAGTCGCAGGGGGAAGGGAGAGACAATTTGCTGCGTTTGCCCTGGTAACTCAGCACCGAGGATGCCTTAGCTGGAGTCCTGAGTCCAATTCTGGGCACTGCTCTTTAGGAACGATGTGGACAAATTGGAGAGACTCCAGAGCGGAGCCACAAAAATGGTGAAAGGTTTAGAAAACCTGACCCGTGAGGAAAGGTTAAAAAAGACTGGGCAAGTTTAGTCTTGAGAAGAGAAAACTGAGAAGGGACCTGATAACAGCCTTCAAATATTTCAAGGGTTGTTATACAGCAGACAGTGATCAATTGTTCCATAGATTCAACACCCACCAGCCACCTGCCGATCAGCTGTCCGACGGTGGGCTGGAGGTGCTTGGTGGAGGGGGCGGAGCTGGGATGGGAAGAGGTGGAGTGAGGGTGGGACCTTGGGCGAAGGGCGAAGTAGGGGTGGAGCGGGGGCGGGGGTGGAGCACCCCTAAAGAAGTAGTGGATTTAATCTGCAGCAAGGGAAATGTAAGTTAGATATTAGGGAAAACTTTCCAACTATACCAGTAGTTAAGTCCTAGAACACGTTTCCAAGGGAGGTTATGTAATCCCTGTCATTGGAGATTTTGAAGAACAGGTTGGCTGTCGGGGTGATCTAGGTATGCTTGGTCCTGCCTCAGTGCAGGGGACTGGACTGGACGACCTCTCGAGGTCCCTTCCAGCCCTGCATTTCTATGATTGTAGGATATTATCTAAGAAAGGAGACTTTTTCAAAGCAGGAAGGAAAGAGGCAAAATTCCTTCACACTGCTCCATTCCCAGCCTGCATGCTTGTATCAAATTGAAGGGCTGATGTTGGTAGCAGCATAGGGTGGATTTGATCTCTGACAGGCACAGGGTTAGTAATGACAATCTTTCTTACACCAGTGTCGTCAGGAATTCAGTTACTCCAACCATGTCTATGGGGGTTACGTGAGTGTGAGAACAGTGTAAAATCACAATCAGGTCCTTGAGTGCGCGGGGCCCAATTTTCCACTGCACCTGGTGTTAGTCATTCCGACCTGGGCAAAGTGTTCGTGCTTTCCACAGGGGTAAGCGACGGCACGCGATCCTATGTGTGCATGGAGGTGTTAACACCATCAAAATTGCCCTGGAAGAACCAGATTCACCAGCGCTGCCTAGGGTGTGAAACACCAGCATGGAATTTGGCCCTAGGAATTAAAACTAGGATGAATCAGATTATGTATCACAAACAAAGAGGATTAAATACTCTCCTGAGAGCTTTTGTTTGGAATTTTCTCTTTCTCTCTCTCTCTCTCTCTCTCAGACACACACACACACACGTAAACTCTGCAAGCAAGAAGATAATTCCTCTGTCCCCCTCAAGGGGAAGTGCACTGACTCAGAGCAAAAGTTACTGCCTGGTGTAAACTTGTGCAATGCGCTACAGGGCATGCGATTTGCTGCCAAAGTTTCCCATCCAGACCAACTAGGACAGCAGGTGGCACTGTTCCAAAACAAAAAGAAAAGGAGGACTTGTGGCACCTTAGAGACTAACCAATTTATTTGAGCATAAGCTTATGAAGTGAGCTGTAGCTCACGAAAGCTTATGCTCAAATAAATTGGTTAGTCTCTAAGGTGCCACAAGTCCTCCTTTTCTTTTTGCGGATACAGACTAACACGGCTGCCACTCTGAAACGTGTTCCAAAACAGGTGATACTAGGAGTCAGTTGCCCAAACAGCATTAGCTCATGCCTACAGCACCACTGTCAAGAACCCATTAAACGCTTGACCTCAACACTGACCAACAGACAGTGCGCGAGTTGCATAACCCAACCAGCGCTGCAGCTGGCTGGGTGGTATCATTTACAAGGTGGTTCACAGTATGGAGCCATACAGCCCTGACGGGGGAGCTTTGGGAGGCATCTAACCCCTGCTTCGCGCTCATTCTGAGAAGCTGCTAACAATGGAAGATGGTAGCGGAGAATCAGGTCCAACGAAAGTACCTCAGCCGTAAGTGGCAGGAAATCAGGCCCTTTGCCTTATAAAATATCTTTTAAAAAATCAAATTTTTGACTGTTTGAACTTTCAGATATTTGAAATGTCAGATTTTCTAATTTGTGACTTTTGTAATGTTCAAAAATTTCAGTTTTTATTCCTCCCACTCCTTTTTCCCCTTTTTCTCTTCCTTTTTTGCCACTGAGTGCCATGAAATGAATAATTTCTGGGGTCCTGTCTCCTCAAGCACTTTTCCCACTCTGTACCTTTCTTAGACTTCACCAATTTGGAAAACGTTACCGAGTGGAGAATAACAGAATTTCGTTTTTCCTGGTGCGTGGAAAAAGGAAAAGGTGGTGTGTGTGGGGGGGAACAAAACAAAACGGGGTGTCATTCGTGTGGTTACATTCTGTGGCAAAAAGGGGGAGGGGAACCTGAAAACTGAAGTGAAACAAATTTCAATTTGAAGCAAAACTAAACGGAACATTCGGTTTCACAGCGTCCCACTGAAAAATTTAGTTGAAAACCTTTTCCTGTGAAAAATTCCACCTCGACAAACCTTTATTTTTCATCATTTTCAAGTAATGGCTCTAGCTAGCCACTCTGTCTAGTGTCTTCCTCCCTCTTTATGACTCCTCCTTCCTCTGATTTCTCTTTCCAACACAAGGCTCCCTTCTTAGCCCTGCTCGGGCTCAGCATATCGCTACAGTTGTGTTCCAGTACCACCCTGGAACAAAACTGCCCTTTACCAGAAAATAAGGAGGTGGTTGTTTTGTTTCGTTTTCAAACAAAGGTTGCAGGGCATTCTAACCTCACGATCCATCTAGTGCAAGCAGGTACGCAATCGTATAAATATCCACGTTGCTTCATAAACCGCTAGCTTTGAAATGTTTGCAGCGCCCACTGTAACAGAATACACCATGACTGATGCCATAAACAATGAGTTAATGAGACATAATATAAAACCACAGGGCATCGTTAAAGAAGATGATGCAACAAAGCAAGCCAGATCCTAATCTCATTTACAGCGGTGTAATATGGTGTACTGTAACTGCATTGAATTACCTTATTGTGGATTGGATTATATTTAGCAGCATATGTCAGAGCACTTTGCAAAGACAGGTATGTATCACTTATGCCCAATGGGGAAACTAAGGCACTGAACAGCCATGTCACTTGCTCAAAGTAACACAACAGGGAATAACAGTAATACCTAGCTCTTATATAGCACTTTTCATCAGGAGATCTCAAGCCACTTAACAATCTTTAATATTTTTAGCCTCACAACACCCCTACCAGGTAGAGAAGTATTATCCAAAATTTACAGCTAGGGAACTGAGGGGCTACATACAACCCACAGGGCTGAGAACAAAAACCAAGATTTTGGGGGTCCCATGGTAGCATGTTAGCCACAGAACCATGCAGTTTCCCTGTGCATAAGGGTAACTGAAAGTTCACACTAGGCAGCAGGTTTAAAACAAACAAAAGGAAGTATTTCTTCACACAACGCACAGTCAACCTGTGGAACTCTTTGCTGGAGGATGTTGTGAAGGCCAAGCTAAAAAACAGGGATCAAAAAAGAACTAGATAAATTCATGGAGGATAGGTCCATCAATGGCTATTAGCCAGGATGGGCAGGGATGGTGTCCCTAGCCTCTGTTTGCCAGAAGCTGGGAATGAGCAACAGGGGATGGATCCTTGATGATTTACCTGTTCTGTTCATTCCCTCTGGGCACCTGGCATTGGCCACTGTCGGAAGACAGGATATTGGGCTAATATCCTTTGGTCTGACCCAGTATGGCTGTTCTTACGTTCTTACATTATGTTCTAATTTGGCTGTGTTTTTTGTTATTGCTGTGTTCGTGGCATGCAAACAGACGTTAGATAAGAACACAAACAATTCTTTGTCGAAGATTGCAGCATTAACCCTACTTTATGTCTTCAAATCCAGAATGTAGATTCATAGATACTAAGGTCAGAAGGGACCATTACGATCATCTAGTCTGACTTCTTGCACAATGCAGGCCACCGAATCTCACCCACCCACTCTTGCGATAAACCTCTCACCTATGTCTGAGCTATTGAATGTAAACACACAAGACCCGAAAACAGAGAGAGAAAAAGCAGGCTGCTCACTAATTCAACTCAGACAGCTCCCCTGGCCTTATTCTAGGCTGGCTCTTAGAAGGTTGGCTGTGGTAGATGACCCAGAGCTCATGCATCCCTATGGAGCCCATGTAGCCTGCAAGCAGTCAAGAAAAGAACCCTGATTATTTAAAGTAATAGCACACAATTTGAATATGGTTTTCAATGCACCAGTTATTACCGAAGTTGTCTATCCTGGCCTATGTTCACCACTGCTGAAACTCCGTTGAGGTCACTAATGTTAAATCAGGGACAAAGCTGGCCCAGGATAGAAGGGAATTATCCACAATTACGCCTAATTTGGAACCATCTTGTACACTGCAGGTTTGAAAGACCTCAAACAGCATCAGCTTCTTGTTACACTTGGATGAGGAGAGACTGAAAACCAAAAAAGGAACAGAGAGGGAGAGAAATAAAAAGAAACCAACCAATGCCAGGTTTGAAAACAGAGCCGAGAGCAGCATGGAGTAAAACACACAGAGAGATTTCCCTGGGTAGCTAAGCCCTTAGTCTGATGCAGTTAATGTGGCCTGGTGGATATTAAATTAGGACTAAGAAGAGCTGGGCTCCTCGTGTTGTGCCTCAGTTTCCCCATCTGTAAAATGCAGATAATCATACAGCCCTCCTCTGTCAAGCACTTTGAGAGCTACTGATGACCAGGGCTATGTAAGAGCCAGGTATTCTCATCTCACCCAACATTGCACTGGAGCAGCTCGTGAGATTTTAGCATTGCCGAGTTGGAAATTAGCCCCTGGTCTGCCTTGAACTCCCTCATTCCAGCCTAAGCATAACCCAGAAGCTGATGTGAACTTTGCCCTTTGGATAAGTGAGTCTGTCTGTGTCCCTCTGTTGCCTCTTGTCTTATACTTAGATTGGAAGCTCTTTGAGGTAGGCACCTAACATAATGGGGACCTCCTGGTCCATGACTACTGGTAGGCAGTGTGATTTAGTGGTTAGAGCACTGGGTTGGGATTCAGGAAACCTGCGTTCTATTCCCAGCTCTGCTACTATCCTACTAGTTGACCTTGGGCAAGTTACTTCACCTCCCCGTGCCTCAGTTTCTCCGTCTATAAAATGCAGATAATGAGACTGACTTCCTTTGTAAAGTGCTTCATGATCTACTGGTGAAAGTGTTATGCAAGAGGGAGCTACTATTATTGTCACTGCAATACAACTAATAAATACATCATTAAAAAAAAATAACAGCATGCAAGAGCAAGCTAGGCCACACAAGCCAAAGTCAGGCTTGTACCTGCCCCTAACCCCAACACCCATCCACACACAAAACCCTCTCTCCTGAGCTCACAGTCACAAACTCGCGATGGTCAGAAGTATGAAGAAGCAGACCAAAGACAGGGTGGCATGTGGAGACCAGAGAGGCATATTCAGGGGGCTGGGCACAGACACTTTGTTTACACTAGAGAACTGAACCAGCTTCAGGTGAACCCGTTTAAACACAAATGGGCTGAACTTTTCCAAGTGGTTTAGTGGATTTAGACACACAGCCCTCTTAATTTCAGTTTGCATCTAAAGCTCTTAGGTGGCTTGACAATCTCAGTGACATGCCTCAATACGTCCACAGTAGCAATGCTGAACTGGTTTGAGTTTTGCCTCATAGGCATTATTCTAAGGGTCTAACTCTGCAGTGAAGATAACTTGGGTGATCGGCACCTGGGTCTACCTGGCCCAGGTCTGAGCCACCACACTGGAAAGCCCTCTCCATAGTAATGTGTCCTCACTGGTGCCGTGCTACATGGGAGTGTGTCCCCCTTGGACCTTCCGGGGGTATGTCCCATGGGTCCTTGGAGCATCTTGTGGGAAGGCATTGGAGGGTTATCAGCATCAGAGTGATTTAGCCTTCACTGCAAAGTGGTTTAAGTGGGCAGGACACCAGAGCAACAGAAGAACAAGTCTCTAACCCACCCCCCAGCCAGGCCAGCTAGCCCAAGTTGAAAGCACCACTAAACTGGGGAGAGAGGGTTTTGTGTGTGGCCAGGTGTTGGGGTTAAGGGCAGGTACAAGCCTGAGTTAACTTGGCAGTGAAGACGGACCCAAAACCATTTCATCTGCAGTGCTTTCTGGATACTTACCCCACAATTCTCAGCACAGCTCCCGGAAGCAGTGCATTTTGGGAGATTTTTGCAAGACCACCAGTGCAGCAGTGACTAGGACAAGTTGACCTGTTTTAGCTTATCTGCGTCCACACTGGTACTAAACAAGTTTGGACTGAGCCAGTTTAACTTTGAACCAATTTAACCGCTATTCTAGGTAGCTATTGGACCAGCATTTGTGTGTGTGTGTGAATGCAAAGTGTTCCATCACAGTCTGAGCCTTTAACTGGGATTTTTAAAAGAGACCAAAGTAGTTAGGCACGCAAATCCCATTAAAAGTCAAATAACTCCTTTGAAATTCTTTTAGAGTAGACCAGAACAACAAGACAGGGCGTAGAAATGGGTGGGGAATGCGTTCCCCCCACCCCCCAATCCTGTTTTGCATTGGGACGAAACTGACACCACTCAAAGTTCTTTGTGAAAAAATAAGGGAGTGCCCCACAGCCCTGATAGTCAATGGGCCGGTAGTTAGGGTGCTCACCTTGTAGACTGGTGACTCCGGTTCAACGCCTTGCTCTCCCTAATTCAGACCAGAGGCTTCAGTCTGTTAGAGCGCTGATTGCAGGGGAGTGACCTAATCACTGGGGTGTGGGTCTCTCTGGATCTGAGCAGAAAAATTCCATCCTGAACCTGATAAATGGCTCCTGGCTAACATAAGTTTTGATTTCGATGAACTGGCATTTTCAGATGAAAAATGGTTTAGTCGGAAAATTTGCAAGCAGAGCCAGCGGGGGGGTTGTTCCAGAGGTGCTGGGGAGCGTGGGAGTTTCTCTCGGCCTTCCCCTGCAGGGCAGAGGGAAAGAGACCTGGTGTCCACCAAGGAAGGCGGGCAGGAGAACAGGAAGAGACAAATGATTCTGTCACCGCTTAATTGATGTTGTTGTTACTTATTTTTTAGTGCCTGAAATTCCCAGGAGCTTACGTGGGCAGTGAATGGGTTGAAATCATCCTTGTGTGTGAAATTGGAAGTATCGTGCTGGCCTGTCCCATCCTGCCTTTTACAACTCTTTGTAAAATTCTCTTTGGGTGATGTCTTTATTTATTTATTTTTAGCATCGCTGTTAGATTTGGCAGCAGAAATCTGGGTGAGAGGGGAAAGGAAGGAAGGGGGCAGTAGGGTGCTAGGAGGAGTGGTGGGGTGGAGATTTGGGGGAGCAGATAACAAAGGGAAGAGAGAAAGGAAGAATGAACTGAGACAAAAAAGGGGGAAGGACCAGGAATAAATGAGAAAAGAGGGAATAGATGAATAAATAACAGGGGAGCAGAATAGTGTTGGAAGAGAGCTGGGATGGGGAAGGAGCCAGGGGAGAAAACTGGAGCAGTGGGACCCAGACTGGGACCCTTTTTTTCCATACAGAGCAACCCCTACTCCGATGCTCCCCAGCCCCAGCTTGCTGAGGTCAGGCCAGATTCCCCCTCCCATTTAGCAATATGGGAAGCAGTATGCAACCCGCCAGACACCCGTATGTGAGCTTCCAGGTTGAGAACCCTTGGACTAGAGCAGCGGTTTTCAAACTTTAGCAACCCGAGGACCCCCGTTTTGATTTTAAAATGTTCACGGACCCCCACCCCCCCACCCCACTCAGCCCCAGGCACCACACCCACTCCACCCCTTCCCCCAAGGACCCACCTCTTCCCACCCCTGCTGCAACCCTACCCCTCCTTTTCCCCACCTCTTTCCTCCCCCCTCCCCCAAGTGTGCCCCCTCCCCGCTCCTCCCCCTCCCTGCCAGCGCCTCCTGCACACTGCTGAACAGCTGTTCCCCAGCGTGCAGGAGGCGCTGGGAGGGCGGGGGAGGAGCTGAGGTAGGGAAGGGGAGGAGTTGATCAGTGGGGCCCGCAGGGGTCCATGGACCCCAGTTTGAGAAATGCTGTACTAGAGGGATAAGCTGAACAGAATGACAGAAGGGAAAGGAGAGAACTAAGACAGGAAGGCTAGTTAAAGCACTAGCCTGGGAGTTGGGAAACCCAGCATCCATTCCCTGCTCTGCCACAGATTTTCTATGTGACCTTGGGCTAGTCACCTAGGCCCTGATCCTGGGAGGTTTTTAGCCTTCTAGCGTCCATTTAGTTTCACTAGGAGTTAGCAGCCTAACTATCTCGGCGGCTCTGGGCCTTAGTCTCTCTCTGCCTCAGTTCCCCACCTGTAAAAGGAGGCTAATAGCACTTGTGAGAATTAAAGATTATGAGGTGCCCAGATACTCCAGGGAAGGGGGCCAGATAAGTAACAGCGTGACAGCATCCAAAGAGCAGGAATGGACAGAGACCCAAATAGAGGAAAGAGAAGGGAACTGGCTCCCCTGGTATTTACACAGCTGAAAATCAGGAATGAGGCCGGGGGAGTTATTCCTGTTTTATGCTGCTGTGAGGGAGAGCTGAATAAAGGGATTGATTGTCTGACATACTTGGAAAGGTGGGGTTGAAAGAAGTAGCCCAACCAGACTTCTCTCAGGCTTCCCTTCTGGGACCTTCCCCCCACCCCCTCGCGGAGTCCCAGAGCCCAGGCTCTGGCCCGAGCCCGAAGGTCTACACAGCAATTAAACAGCCCCATAGCCCAAGCCCCACGAGCCTGAGTCAGCTGACATGGGCCAGCCCTGTGTAGACAGGTCCTTAGGGAGAGAATTGGCCTCCAAAGCACACCAGTGTTTGCTTTTGCACACACCCGTGCAGCCTTCTCCAATACAGTGGGGTCTCAGGGGTGTTAGTGAGGACACAGTTTGGACCTCTGTCCTTATTATGGTGGCGTCTGCCATCTCTGGGAGGGAGAGCTAAGCACTTACACAGCCCAAGTCAGGGCTTAACCCACAGGAACAATTTGAGCTTTACATGAGACTCCCCGGGGGAAGAGGGGGGTCGGTTGTCCCACATCTGCCCGCTGGGGGATTCTAAACCTTCCTCTGCGCCACCCGGCGCTCACCTGTGTCACAGACAGGCTACTGCACGGCATGGACCTGGGTCTGATCCCAGTGCCCAATCCACCACCCATCCTAGTTGCATTTGCCCGCCCCGAGATAGATCTGTGATATCGGGCCATTCCCGTGTGCCTGCGTTGATTAACCTCCTGCGGTCCCACTTCACATACGCCTCACAGGCCTGAACTGGCTTCGATGAACCCTGTTGACCCAGGCCATTATAAAGCCAAGACTACGACAGCGTTCAAAAAAGAACCAGATACATTCATGGAGGATAGGTCCATCGATGGCTATTAGCCAGGATGGGCAGGGATGGTGTCTCTAGCCTCTGTTTGCCAGAATCTGGGAATGGGAGCCAGGGGATGGATCACTTGATGATGACCTGCTCTGTTCATAACCTCTGGGGCACCTGGCATTGGCCGTTGTCAGAAGACAGGATCCTGGGCTAGATGGACCTTTGGTCTGACCCAGTCTGGCCGTTCTTATGTTATGTTCATGCCCGTTCCCCTCTCTGGGTCTGCCATTCCTCTCTTGCCTGCCCTTTGCTGTTCAGACTCCGTGGGGCAGGGCTGGCTTCTTTATTTGTGACACACAGGGAACCTGCCTATAGCCCAATAAACAGCATTGAATGAACTAAGAAATAACCCCACTAGGCAGGAGAAACCTGTGTCAATAACCGGAGGAGGTCAGTTTTGGGGTGGTGGGGGTGAATCACGGCAGGTTGGGGCAAGGTTTCTAGGAACCCCGTGGTTCGTCTGAACTAGCTGGATTGTCACGTCTTGCAGTGACACAAGGGCTGGGTTTTTGTTTGTCAACCTTCCCCCACCCCTCACTCCGTGGCCCAGAAAGCACCAGGTGTTATGGACGGGAACTGCAGATTGCAGCCTTCAGAGACCAATCCATTTTCACTTGTTCCAAATACCTTGCCCAGGCGGGTATTTTCAATTGCTCCAAATACCACCGGCCGGAAGGGAAGGAACACCCTGAGACAGAACTGCTGCCTCTCCCAGAGGGCGGGGGAGAGACTCAAACACAAAGCAGGATTCATGCTGGTGGCACTCAGGGTACCCGCCCCCTCCATCCCTGCAGTAAGATCACACAGTGATGCCAATTCCTGCTGCCGGATTGGTAGGTGCGGAGTGGCTGCGGGCTTCCCAGCGGCAGTGCCATGCCAATGCCGGGTCAGACTGGCAGGCGCTTCCACATAGCAGTGCCCTGGCTGGATGCTCCCCGTAGCAGCCTTGCAAATAGCTCCACCAGAGAGGACACCAGCGGTGTGAGCTCTCCTACAGCAGTGCCATCTCTTAAAGGGCCAGACTGGGCCCCATCTTACACAGCCATATAGGGCAGAGTGAAGGGAGGAAGGAGCCTGTACCTTGCAGATCCCGCTCAGAACAGCACTCCCTGCACAGGCTGGAGAGAAGAGGCCCTTACCAAATTGCATCTCCTCCCTCCGACCCACTGCTTGCCCCAGATGAAGCTGGGAGGGGGTCTGGGGGTGGACAGAGCCCACAGGTGCTGCAGAGGGAAACAGGGGGTAGCAGAGCATTCTGGCACTCCTTAAAGGGCTATACCTCTCTGCCCGGCGCAACCAGAGAGCTCTAGGGGATGTGTCTACACTGCAGCTGGAAGTGAGCCTTCCGGCCCGAGCAGACACAGCCGCTAGCGGGGTTCAAGCTAGCGTGCAAAAATAGGGTGGACACAGCAGCTCGAGATGGAGCGCGGGGTCTGAAGCCCGCCTGCCCCCTTCGGCTCGAGAGCCCAAGCCGCAGTGTCCACACGTGCCATTTTTAGGACACGGGGCTCGAGCATTCTGATGCAAATCCGTTCACCCAGGCTGGGCAGGGTCCAAGGCCCCCATCATCATTGTAATCACCTAGGCTGACCTCCTGTATAACACAGGCCCGAGAACTTCCCTAAAATAATTCCTTTTGAACTAGAGCAAAGCTTGTGAAAAACAAACAAACTCCAGTCTTGATTTAAAAATTGTCAGTGATGGAGAATCCACCACGATGTCTTGGCAAAATGTTCCAGTAGTTAATTCTCCGCACCAATATTGATGCTCTCGCTATAATCAAACCATAAATGAGCAGCCCACAATGCAGGCTGGGTAATCTTGCCTCGTCTTTCAAGCGACATGAGTTTCTCCATTTCCTACGTCTGGATTTTGCTTTGAACCTTTATGTTATTTTTTTAATTATTTGTATTCCGAAAAGCCCCCGTGTGAACTTGTTGACCCATCGTGCGAGGCACCGTAAAAACGCTCGCGACGGTTGAAAGTTGTTCAACGGAACGTTTGTCCCCCTTTGAAAACGCCGTTTCGTCAAAAGCGAAACGGAAAATTGAAACTGGCCGCAGAACTGTGTCGCTTTCGATAAAAGTTCGGTTTTTTTAAAAAAAAGTCACAGACGTCTCGCAATGGAACCTTTTGATTTTTCCTTTCAAAGATTCTTTGATTTGATATTAATTATAAATTATAATAGACATTAAAAAAATAGGAATGACACGTTCGGATGGACCAAAAATTTTCCAACTTTTTGTTGAGTCGGAAATTTGGAATGTTTTTGGTTTCGTTCCAGTTTGGAATGAAAACAAATTTCAAAATGTCAACGTTTCCCGCAGAATGGACATTGTGAGCTTCAGCCAGCTCGAACCACCTCAGCGTAAGGGCTAATCTCTTCCCCGAAGACTTTCTCATCTAAATAGGCAAAGGGGGGAAGGCAGGCTATAGCACCTTATCCTCATGAGGAACTAAGAGCCATAGATGGTAAAATTGTCAAAAATGACTCACAGTGATGCTTCATTGAAAGACAATGGGACTTAGGCTCTTGGGGCCAGATTTTAAAAGATTTTTAGGCACCTAACGATGCAGGGACATGCCTAGTGGGGTTTTCAAAAGTACCTGGGTGACGAACTCCTACTGGGTGCTTTGGTGTTTTCAAAAATCCCACTAGGCACCTCTCTGCGTATTCAGGTGCCTAAACACCTTTAATAATTTGGCCATAAGGGCTCGAGCCACTTTTGTAAATGGGACTGAAATTCCTAAGTCACTTAGGGTACATCTACACTGCATCATAAGCCCACATCTGTGGGACCCCGGTCTGTGGACTCAGTATTGCCGAGCATGCACTTGAGCATCCACACTGCATTGTTAACCTGAACCCGGGTCTCACAGCTGTGCTAACATGTCCACACTGTGCTACACAGATGGTCTATTTGTCTGCAGGTTGAGTTGCCTCCCCACTGCAAAATGACAGGGCTTGGACCCGCGTGACAGCAGGACTTGGGCTCTGACCCATCCCCTTCGCAAAGTCCTAGGACCTAGATCCTGAGCGTTTGCTGATCCGAGTCACAGTGATCTGTGTGTGGACGGAAACAGGGCTGGGGCTCAAACCCGAGTGAGAGCGAGGGCATAGTGTATAGACATATCCTTAGGTGATTCTGAAAATCATATTCATACCCAGCGTCACAGAGGGGGCTACGACTTTGTCTGATGACTAGTGATTTTGCATGCCTTAAATTTTAGGTGCCTGACTTAAGACGTCTTAAAAGGGCCTCATTTTTAGAAAGTGCTCAGCACCTGCCCTCTGAAAACCAGACCCTTGTAGGGAGCAATAGCTCAGTGGTTTGAGCATTGGCCTGCTATACCCAGGGTTGTGAGTTCAATCCTTGAGGGGGCCATTTAGGGATCTGGGGCAAAAATTGGGGATTGGTCCTGCTTTGAGCAGGGGGTTGGACTAGATGACCTCCTGAGGCCCCTTCCAACCGTGGTATTCTATGATTCTATGATACCTCCAGCCGACCACCCAAAATTGCTGGTCTCCTCTGAAAGCCCGGGGTAGAGTCAGGAATTGAATCACCACCTCGTGAATCATTGCCCATTACCTTAATGACATACCTATCCACTTTGTATGAGGGAGGCAGATCCTTGTGCCACTGGCTCGTTTCTTCACCATTTAAGGATGAGGAAGCTGGCTGCTCGGGGCACGTGGGTGCAAGCGATTTCATTTCCCTGTGAGTATCAGGGCCTGTGTGCTCGCTCACCAATCAAACAAGCTGCACATGAAAGGCGGGAACGTAAACAAAAAAAAGGCCAACAGGTTGATCTGGATTACCTCAACGGTCACGCCCTTCTCATTTTATGAACATAGCAGCGCAGGTGTTTGTAATGCATTAGCTAACCCCAGCTCAGTGGAGGCAGGAATTAAACAGACCATATTCCCCAAGGTGACACTTCTCTTTCCCGGCAGCAGTGGGTGGCTTAGTTCATACACCTTCCCCTACCTCCCCACCACCTGCCGAGCCAGGATGACCAGCCGCTCCAATGAATTTAGCAGCCTCAGCAGCAGTTCCCTCTCGTCTTGGCAGGCATCATGGAATCAGACCAGGGGGAGCTCAGTCGTGACATCCTCCGAATACTACGGCTGCAGCAGCCCTGGCGGTCCAGCCAGCAGAAACTTCAGCACCTCGAGTCTTGGTGGACACACGTCTTCCTCTTGCCCGTCCGTCTTCAGCAACGAGAAGCTCTGGACCCCACTGCACCCAGACATGGACCCCACATTCCAGCAGAGGAGGAAGCAGGAGAAAGAGGAGATGAAGATTCTCAACGACCAATTTGCATCCTTAATCGGGAAGGTAAGAGGAGCGCCAGGTTCTAGTGACCACAGAGGCCAGTGGGGGATGGGCTGTGAGTGCCTGTGGCAGGAGAGATTCGCAAGGGTAGCCATTCCCTGGTGCTAAATATTAGCTAATTTCCCCAGTTGGGGGGATAGTTCTTTCCTCCCGTGCTGTCTATTTTACCAAAAGTTTGCATGATTATTAGCTAACTATGGCAAGTAGCCCAGTCCACCGCTTCCAAGACCCTGCCCATCCCCATCGGCTAGTAATCTCCCTGGGTGATCCCTGGGAAAAGGGAAACTCGGCCACTGACGGAAGTAGGTATGGGGTAAGCAGCAAAGACAGGGGCTGTGAGGACAAAGGATGGAGCAGAAGGAGTTTCATACCTGTAGCTGGGCAGAGAACCAGCACAGAAGCTGCGATCAGTAAACTAGCCTATGGTTCCTGCTCGTCTTGTTGTCTAATGGCTAAAATGAGAGAAAACTAACCAGCCAATAATGTGGCGGGTGATGGGGGGTTGGGAGGAAGGGTGGCTGGATCGGCTAAGCAAAGCTCTCCTGCAGAGAGTCTTTCATCTGCTAAGATCCAGGGGAAGGTAGAAGATTTTTCTCAAAGCAAAACAATTCGCCTACTTGAGGCAGGTTCCTGCAAAGCTCTTATACTCTGTAATCAGATGGTAATCTCCCGAAAGGGTTGCTTCACTGAAGTATATTATGTAGGCAGTTAATTCCAAGCTACTATTATTTTAAAAAAATAAAAAAGTGCTAATATGGATCTGAACTAGTACCGTGGGGCTCCATTTTCAACTGCATCTGCCCAAACTGCACTTACACAGGGTTCCGCGTTTCCGCGTGCACAAACGAGCATCCAGGCAGGCCCAGCTGCCCCCTGGAGTGTGCAAATGTGTGCATTGCATCTGTGCATTGCACTTTTTCAGATGCCAGCCCTGAGAATGAAATCTAGGGTGTATGAAATTCACCCCCGGGCAGAGGCCAACACGAGACCCAGGCCCCACTTAAACCCTCAAAACTGGCCTTAAGTGGCGCATACGAATCCCACTGGTGAGTGTGTATTACAGGGCCTCTTCTGTGTCTGACCCACAAAGCGTCTGGTAAAACCCTAGCTAGGGTGGGTTGGCTCTTTAGCTCAAGGGCTTCTAGCTCTGGAGATCTCTGGTGTGTCAGCCAAGATGGCGCCCACCTCCCACTGGCCTTCTACACAGGGGTGAATTTCAACCCATTGGCAGAGAAACGTAGCAGACAGTTGCGAATGTGCCACTGGACAGGGAGTGTGTCTTTTTATCAGGAATTCACATGACCTCAGTCAAATGCCACACAAGCCATAAATCCCCAGGGAAGTAGCTGTGGCCATAGCTGGGAGGTAGGGGTTGACCATTCCCAGTCAGAAGGCCACGCACCTTTGGGATCTGCCACGCGGCTGAGGATGAGGAGTCCTGGTCAAGCTGTTACTGACTCTGGGTTTCTTTTTGATGTGGCTCACATGTGTTTGGAGAGGAGGCAGAAATGGCTGGCTAGTGGGTTCTCAGTTCTGACCTCTTCTGCAGTCTAACAAATGCAGGAACACAGGACACTGGACTGGAAGAGACCTCCTGGGTCATCGAGACCAGTCCCTGCTATCTCAGGCAACCCCGGCTTCTCATCCTGTTCATACTTAGCAAACCAGAAACAAGAGACCTCCAGGGATAATGTGTATGGCAGGTTCTCCCATTCTGTGCTCAGTGATGATTATCTAAGGCCCATAGGTCAAATCTTGGGTCCCTCTATGAATAGCCCCAGTAACTTTGGAAGGAGGGGAGTGGCATGCTCTCCCCTCAATCAAGGCTTAGGGACCAGAACACCCAGGCTGCAAGGTCTCAGCCATCCCTGCAGCCTCTGAGCAGGAGTAGCAGCAACCACCAGCTATGCCCCTTTCACACTGGTGTTTGGGGTCCCTGTGTTGTGCAGGGACCCGGTAGCCACTTCCCTAGCCCACCAGCCACCCCACTGTCCATAACTCCTCCTCACTGAGCTCTGCCACTGAGCACTTGTTCGGTGGCACTTTGCAGGTTGGCTCTCCGTGCCCTGCTGCCTTGTACCTCCGAAACAGGGCCTTTCCTAGTGCGTCCTGGAGGATCTTTCACACAGGCCCGGGGTGGACTTGGCTCAGTGTTTGTGCCGGCCGTTTCCAGTGGTGCCTCTGTAAGCTTCTCTGTTTAGATGTAGGCGCATCAGGGTAGGGGTTGCCTCTTATTTTATTTATTATTTGTATTACGGTAGCACCTATGGGCCCTAGTCATGGAGCAGGACCCCATTGCGCTAGGTAGTGACCCCTGTTGCGCTAGCTGCTGTATCTTATTGATTAGGTGTAGTATGGTAGCAGCTAGCCACTTACAATCTAAGCATATGACAAGAGATAACAGATGGATGCAGACAGGGCCGGGGAGGGACACTAGGAAACAATGAGCTAATATTGGTCAGAGGCAGAGACGTCAGCAAAGCAACTGCCTAACCATTGTCCAGCCTTCCTTGTAGGCTGCATGGCAAAGGAGAGTTTTAAGGGGGGGGGGGGGTTGGAAGGTGGGTCACGAGGGGGCTTTGCAGACGTTCACAGGGAGTTCCTCCAAAGCATGGGGGGGGGGGGTAGCATGGGAGAAGGCAGGATGGTTCTCCTTGTGTGAACAATGGTTTGCACAACGGGGTCCTGATCACAGCTGGAGCATCGAGGCACTACTGTAACGTAAAGAAGAAGGCAAAAAGAAAAGGAGGACTTGTGGCACCTTAGAGACTAACCAATTTATTTGAGCATAAGCTTTCGTGAGCTACAGCTCACTTCATCAGATGCATACTGTGGAAACTGCAGAAGACATTATATACACAGAGACCATGAAACAATAAGTCCTCCCACCCCACTCTCCTGCTGGTAATAGCTTATCTAAAGTGATCACTCTCCTTACAATGTGTATGATAATCAAGTTGGGCCGTTTCCAGCACAAATCCAGGTTTTCTCACCCTCCGCCCGCCCCCCCCCCCCCACACACACAAACACATTGTAAGGAGAGTGATCACTTTAGATAAGCTATTACCAGCAGGAGAGTGGGGTGGGAGGAGGTATTGTTTCATGGTCTCTGTGTATATAATGTCTTCTGCAGTTTCCAAAGTATGCATCTGATGAAGTGAGCTGTAGCTCACGAAAGCTTATGCTCAAATAAATTGGTTAGTCTCTAAGGTGCCACAAGTCCTCCTTTTCTTTTTGCGAATACAGACTAACACGGCTGTTACTCTGAAAGAAGAAGGCAGATCAGGAGGGTCGTTCCATGACTGCTGACAGACGCCAGACCAGGGACAAACTAAGCCGATAAAACACACTATTAGAAGGTTTCAGAGTAACAGCCGTGTTAGTCTGTATTCGCAAAAGGAAAAGGAGGACTTGTGGCACCTTAGAGACTAACCAATTTATTTGAGCATGAGCTTTCGTGAGCTACAGCTCACTTCATCGGATGCATACTGTGGAAATTGCAGAAGACATTATATACACAGACACCATGAAACAATACCTCCTCCCACCCCACTCTCCTGCTGGTAATAGCTTATCTAAAGTGATCATCAAGTTGGGCCATTTCCAGCACAAATCCAGGTTTTCTCACTCCCCCACCCCCATACACACACAAACTCACTCTCCTGCTGTGCTGCTGAGTTTGTGTGTGTATGGGGGTGGGGGAGTGAGAAAACCTGGATTTGTGCTGGAAATGGCCCACTTTGATTTTCATGCAGGTTGTAAGGAGAGTGGTCACTTTGGATAGGCTATTACCAGCAGGAGAGTGAGTTTGTGTGTGTGGTTTTTGGAGGGGGGTGAGGGGGTAAGAGAACCTGGATTTCTGCAGGAAATGGCCCACCTTGATTATCATACACATTGTGAAGACAGTGGTCACTTTTGATGGGCTATTACCAGCAAGAGAGTGAGTTTGTCTGTGGGGGGGCGGAGGGTGAGAAAACCTGGATTTGTGCTGGAAATGGCCCAACTTGATGATCACTTTAGATAAGCTATTACCAGCAGGAGAGTGGGGTGGGAGGAGGTATTGTTTCATGGTGTCTGTGTATATAATGTCTTCTGCAATTTCCACAGTATGCATCCGATGAAGTGAGCTGTAGCTCACGAAAGCTCATGCTCAAATAAATTGGTTAGTCTCTAAGGTGCCACAAGTCCTCCTTTTCTTCTTTTTACTCTATTGGAAGGTCTTCTCCCAGGGGCCAGTGCAATTTTCTACCCCTGGGCAAAGGAAGTTGGATCAGTCCTCACCTGCTCAATGTCTTGGATGGGCAGGAGCAGGCAGCTTTGCACAGGTGATGTTGTTACTATCCTTCAGAGAGGACGCACGGTGTCTCATGAGTGAGCCATCCCCTCAGCTGACTTATGGCCGCTTTACAGCATTTGGCAGCTGTCACCTGCCAAATTAAGTGCAATTAAAGCAATTTGTTTCATGCGTGGAGAGGAGAGCTGGCAATTAAATCATTACTGGAAGCACTTCGAGGCTGAGCCGTATGGCTATCGCTGTGAATATGGGAGTATGCCAAGTTAGACTGGAGGGTGGACGACCTCCTGCATGTACCAAAAAAAACCGTGCCCGCACACACACACACAGATGCGTGCACACTGACAGGACACAGCGTCTGTAATTCTTGCGGTGATTGTATGTAGCTCCATAGGGGTGCACGGCCCTTGGCAGTGCAAATGTTGGAACCTGATTCACACGACATTACTCCAGTTTTGCCCCAGCGTCGGCCTACAATTATTTATTTATTGTATGGCTGTAGTCCCGAGTAGCAATAGTCACAGCCCAGTACAGTTCTAGTTGTACAAACACAGATCAAAAAGACAGTCCCTTCCCTGAGGGGCTAATAATCTAAGTCACCCTTCCGATTTCAGTGGAGTGACGCTGGAATACGCTGCAAGGACGCAGCAGCGAATCAGGCCCATATTTATGTTTTAGGACCAACAGTTATTACTGATGCCTGCAGGGAAGTGAATATCATGCTGGCCCAACTGGGCCGAGGAATTGTCTTATCAGAGTGTTATCGTTTGTAGTGTTGTAGCAAGATGGGGGCCCCTGTTGTGCCAGGTGCTGCACGGACACATAGCAAGAGACAGTTCCGCCCCTAAAGAGCATACATTCTTAAGGGGAAGAGGCGGGGGGGGGGGGGAACGATGGTCCAGTGGCTAGGACATGAGTCTGACGCTCAGGAGATCCAAGTTCATTTCCCTGCTCTACCTCGGATTTCCTCTGTGACCTTGGGCAAGACACTTCTCGCAGTGCCTCACTCCCCTGACTGTAAAATGGGTTTAATAGCAGCGCTCTACCTCACAGGGGTGTCGTGAGGATAAATGCATCAGAGATTGTGGCGTGCTCAGATACTACAGTAATGGGGGGCCAAATAAGTACTTTAAATAGAGGGGAAACTGAGGCACAGAGAGGTGAGTCACTGGCAGAGCTCAGGTCTTCTGCAGCCCAGGGTGGTGTGCTACTCGCTGGACCATGTTCCCTCATCAGACCAATACCCCGCTGCATGAAGCCTGATGGACACAGCCCATACAGAAATCAAAGCACTGCCCGCATACGTAACAGAGATGCTGCCAGACAGACTGCAGGCTGAAATCGGGGGGGGGAGGGGGATGCCCTAGCAGATGAAAAGGCAAGTTGTTACTTGTAAAGAAAGATTGCAAAGATGGACAGAGAACAGAAAGATCAGGCAATCAAATAGGGATGGCGCCTATAAATGGGTGGATGGATAGATTCAATGCATGGGCCGATGAAGAGTGTATCTCTGTTGGCTCACAGGAATGTTATCCATGCTTCAGATTCATATCGAGGAGAAGGGGTGTTTACACAGAGGAGACAGTGCCCTGTATTGTTTATGCCCCAATCACAGCTGATGGTGCGGGAAAGATTCCAGTACAGATTAGTATTATTCTGTCCATGAGACCTTGCCTTGGGATTCTCCTACCAGCCTCTTCTCTCCACTCCTACCCATTTCCAGGGGTTGGTTTTGCTAGTTGAACCCCGATCTGCCACATTCTCTAGAGGGTGCTGTCAGCAGCCATCCACACTTGCTCCCCTCTATCCTGGGCCGCTCTTTGCATGTCCTCTATGTTGTTCATTCCCATAAGTTTACACTCTTTAACGTTAAATGGAGGGGTTCTATTGGTTGGCCTTTTGTGTGTGTTCCTTCAGCTGCCCAATGGCATGGTAGAAGCTCTGGCTTCAGTCTTTATGCATGTCTTAGATATTTTCCGCTGCTTTTGTATAAAGCTTTGGCACTTAGGGGGTCGAACTCTCTGACAAATCTCAGCATTCATTGTAAAGTCATTCCATTTAATAACTAGTATTTTTCTAAGGCTTTTGTTCTTGACGGCATTGAGATGATTGTCCGTCCCCTTGGTAGATCTCCAGCTTTTCACATCCATATGTGAAGACGGAAATAACCTTTGAGTTGGAGCTTCATAGCTTGGTCTTTAAGTTGTCAGGTTTTGATGCCATGTCCAATAGGATGTGCTAATCAGCTGTGATTTGACTTGAGTGATGGTCTGTCGAGAAACCGAGTACGTAAAGCAAAGCCTCCATATGTCAATGTAATGCCCTTCTGTGCCTGATCTGCGTGGGATGGAATTCTTTTACCGCTCCTTGCTTGAGAGCCTAGTTGCGTCCCCCAAGCTATAAAGGTTCATGCATTTATTTCTGGGGTTCCCCATCTAGTGTGTTGGCTGAGGGGTGGACATCAGCCTTCCACCATCAACCTTCCTAACGTCTCTGGATTCCGTTCTGCAGGTCCAATGCCTGGAGCGGCAGAACAAGATTCTCACGATCAAGTGGAGCTTCCTGAAAGATCAGGACAATTCCCGTTCTGAATCAGACATCAAACTCCTCTACGACCAGTACATGAGCAAACTGAAGCAAGAGATAAGGGCTATCGGCCATGAGAGAGAACAGCTGGAGTCGGAGTTGACTGAGGTGTTGAAGTCCATGGATAACATACGAAGCAGGTGCCAGTCGTCCTAGTTTGTTGGGGGTCTTTGGAAATAAAGGGATTAATTTGCAGCCTATTGTTAGGTACCCGTTCAACAGTATGGACTGTGGATAACTAAGATAATAACATGGAGCTCTTCTCCTGTTGTCCATACTCAAAACCCTCAAGGGTCTGATTTTTTTTTGGGGGGGGGGGGGGGATGATGAGCTTTCAACAAGAACTGCAGGTTCTGAAAATAAGGCTCACACTTTTTTCCATGCTTAGTGAACTTAGACAAGTAGACAAATAGAAATCCATGGAGAGAGAGAGAGAGATTCTAAGGGCTTGTCTACCCAATTTACATGCACAAAATCACATGTGCATGAACAAAGGTGGGATTTTTGCATGCACAAGTCAATGATTGTATTTTGACACAGCAATGAATCCCTCACTCATTTCAAGAGAGTGCTCTCTGAGCCCCTATGAAATGTGCCCCCTTCTGTCATGTTCTCCCAATCTGTGACTTTAGAAAGTGGGACTTTACCCCTGGATTAACTGTTGTATTGTCCAGTTATTATGGGTTTACTACTATTAATGAGCCCGATTCTTCTTCTTTCACTTATGCAATTTTACACCAGTGTAACTGCATGATCTACAGCGGAGTTACTTCTGATTTACACTAGTGTAGACTGAAGAAGAATCAGGTATAATATTCATTATGAGTCTGACTCTTAAACCCTTTACACCACTTTGGCAGTTGAGGTAGTGTTGCCTAGTGGTTACAGTATGGGACAGAGACTCAGCAGTCCTAGGGTCTATCCTTGGCTCTGCCAGTGGCCTATCTGATAACCTTGACCAAGTCACTTTACCGCCTTGTGCCTCAGTTTCCCCATCTGTGCAATGGGGATAACAATGCTGTTTGTTTGTAAAGCATTTTGAGATCTACTGATAAGTGCTATAGAAGAGCACAGATGTAAAAACTAGTATTACTTAAGTGGTTGTAATTATTTAATCTAATTTACATAGAATTTAAGCCCACACTGTCAGAGTGGTGCAAAGGAGCCTTAGTTTCAGTTAGAGTCATGCCCCTCTGAATTCAGCCCCTTTGTTAATTGACAAATCATCCCTAACCATTATGGGTTTTGAACATATTGCTTATTTGTACCTTTTCAGCCAACACTGTGAACAAACCATTTTCACACAATGGCCTGACTGCTCACCTTGCTTAAATTTGATCTGTTCCCTCATTGGGATGGTTCATGGAACTGGTGAATAATTAATTAACAGTGAATGTGCTTCGCAGAGCAAATTTTCAGACCAAACAAACCCCTGGAGTAAAAATTCATGGTATTTTGGGGCGTTCGTGAAGTTTCTTGAATGAATGGTAATCATGCAAATATTTGTGCTTAGCTATTTGACCCAACAAATCATAGTGAAGCCAGCTCCCTGCTTTTATTCCGGGCGTGTTCCTCAGCAGATGAAAACAAATGTAGCTCCTAGATGATTCACCAGCTGAGGATCTGGCCTCAAAGCCTGGACTTTCCTTTACTCTTCAACCAGCACTTGATTTTGCACAGAAGGCTTTTTTTCCCTCAAGCATTTAGAAAATGTTATTCTTTATCTCATATTTCCCCAGGCTGCTATAATAATACTTACCTTTTATCATCCAGAGATCTCAGGGCACCCTTTACAAAGATGGGTAAATATCATGATCCCCATTTTACAGATGGAGAAACTGAGACACAGAGAGGTATCACTAGACAGCAGCAGAGCAGGGATTAGAACCTAGGTTTCCTGATGTTGGAGCTGCTTGAAAAACAGAATTTCTGTCCCCTGGGAAATTCTGATGTTTTGACATTTTGCTTGGTCCTGCATTGGAATAAAATGTTGAAACTTTTCATGGACCAAAAATGTCCAAAGAATTTCAATTTAGAAATATTGTAACATTTCATGACCGAGACATAGGGAGAGAGAGAGGGGTGCATCATGGGAAATGTAGTCTGGCCAGGTAGCAGGTCCCATACGGGACAATAGAGGCATGAGGGGTCCAAAAGTACGACTCCCATCTGGTGCTCAGGCGGACTCAGCGATCAATGTCAAAATCAAACAACGAAATATTTTGTTTTGCTTTTCCCCAACAGAAGACTCCATCAAAACCAACTTTTCCCCCACAGAGAATTTGCTGATTGAAAATGCCTGATTTGAAATTAGTCAAGCAGTCCCTAGCTAACTCCCAGTCCACTGACTCAGACCTTGTACAGTGCGTTTTTGCTATCGTGCACCCTGCTGCGTTGCTACTCAATAGCCAGACCAGTTACCCTTAAAGCTACACACTACCACACAGGTCCTCAGGATCGTCCTGAAGGAGAAAGTGAGCTGTGATCTGTTTGTGCTCTGAAAGGGTCGCTCAACCCCCTCACAAGTCACCTCCCTGCGCCCAGGCCCTCCACATCTGAAGGCTCGTCTCTGCCACCCTTCTCCAGCCAAAAGCTGGCTAAGCGGGACAGGGGGCTGGGGGATGAGCATGGGTTGCGGACAAGCCCGGCTGCCATCCTGTCAGGATTGTTGTTTGCGCTGTAGGTGACATTATGTCAATGCCCTGCAATGAGTGAATCGTTTTCAGCAGGGATTGGGGTGAGGATGGCGCGGGAGAGAGGCAGGCTGTAATTAAGAACAACATACGTGCTCTGGCACCAAGTCAGATATTCCAGTTAAGAAGCAGAAAAACCAGAAGAACCAACCACTTCTCCCATTCGCCTCCCGATCAGGGCTTATGAAACAGTTAAATACCAGGGCGAGGCAGAAACAATGGCATCACCTGTCATTGTCATTTTTTTCCCTGTTCTCCTCCCTTGTGCCCTTCCCCTAGACCCGGCTACTTTAGCACTTAGATTGTAAGCGCTCCAGGACAGGGACCATCTTCCTGGGCGGTAACTGGCGCTCTGACCGCAATGCAAATGATTATTACGAACGATCAATGATTAAGAAGAACCACAGTAACTGTGGGATGAGTTTGGGTTCTCTATTCTCATGTAGATTGGTCTCCTTTGCAAGGGTTACGCTCACGTGGGCTCCAGCACATTTCAGTTAGTTGTCAGATGGAGGCTACGTTTAGATGCAGGTTATAAAGGGTTAGTGGCTAAGCAAGTCACAAGCAAGAGTAGCACGTCCCGCACACTCCCCATAAAGCACATCACTACAGGTGTGGAAGCCTGGTTATGAGCCAGGGTTAAGAGCGACTGATTGACTCCGTAACAATTGATTAGCCAGGTCTTAAAACCGCTAGGAAGCGTTTATTAACTATTGGCAAACTCTTTATGCAGGTAACCCTCAATATAAAGGTGTAACGATGCTGCCTCTGGAGAGACACAACTGAGGGTATCAATTCAGGACAAATTGCTTAGAGCAGGGCAGTCACAGCCCAAGGCTGGGGTCCTTTACTATTAAGGCACATCAAACCAGCCATACAGAGAGGCCTTCGGTCTCACCCCACTGGCTAACCAGAAGTCATACAAGCAATTCCCTTAGACCAGTGGTCCCCAACGCGGTGCCCACGGGCGCCATGCTATGCCCGCCGAGGCATTTATGTGCGCCCGCCGGACAACCCGCCGCCGAGGAGCGGCAACGCCGCTGCATTCAGCGGCATTATGGAAGCGACGCTTCTTGACGACACCCCTTCTTGGCGGCATTTCGGCGGCTGGTCATCCGGCACCCGCCACGCTCTTCTGGGAACATGAATACGTTACTGCAACAGAAAGGTTGGGGACCACTGCCTTAGACAGTCCAGTTTCCCAGTATCACCACCAGCGCCACTCGTTATGGGGAGGAATGGTTATGAAAACCAATACCCCAGTAAAACAAAAAAGGTTCTCTTGGTCCCAAAGGCCCAAGCCCCAGACCCAGGTCAATATACTCATTAGACTCGTAGACTATCAGAGTTGGAAGGGACCTCAGGAGGTCATCTTGTCCAACCCCCTGCTCAAAGCAGGCACAATCCCCGATTTTTTTTTCCCCCAGATCCCTAAATGGCCCCCTCAAGGATTGAACTCACAACCCTGGGTTTAGCAGGCTCAATGCTCAAACCACTGAGCTATCCCTCCCCCCACAAATCACGCTGTTGCCAATCCTTTAGACTCTAAAATCTAAAGGTTTTTATTCATAAAAAGAAAGAAATATAGATGAGAGCTAGGATTGGTTACATGGAGTCAATCACACACAGGAATGGCAAAGTTCTTGGTTCAGGCTTGTAGCAGTGATGGAATAAACTGCAGGTTCAAATCAAGTCTCTGGAGAACATCCACAGCTGGGTCATTCAGTCCTTTGTTTAGAGCTTCAATTTGTCGCAAGCTTCCTCCAGAGGTAAGAAGCAGGATTGAAGACAAGATGGAGGTGCTGCAGCTGCCTTTTCTAGTCCTTTTGCCATGTGGCTTGTGCTTCCTTTGTTCCAAAACACAAGCCACGCAGCACATGGCATGAAAAAACCTTAGCGTTTGGTCCATAGGCACGTCCCTGCACACCTTGCTGAGTCACAAGGTGTATCTGCCTTCTCTCAATGGATCAATTGTATAGCTGATGGTCCTTAATGGGCCATCAAGCAGGCTAGGTAGGTAGTGGTGATGCCCCATTGTCTGGGGTGTCACCCAGAAGCATTGCACAAGTTTGAAATACAGACAGTACAGAGCCAATACTTATAACTTTAAACACAACATGATACATGCATTCAGACAGCATAATCATAACCAGCAAATCATAACCTTGGTTGCACCAATGATCTATACAGTCACTGTTCATGTCAATAACGTCAAAAAAGGGTTACCATCTTTTCCTTTAAATGGCCCTTTATCTTTCCCACTCTGATGGAAGTTGAAGGAAGGCTGCCACTGTTGGGCTGGGCTGGGTTGTTCCCTTTGAGAGCGGCAAATGGGGAATTTGGTCCCCTGGATGCAGGGTGGTCCAATGAGGAGACCATTGGCCTTGGGTTCAGAAGACCTTGGTTCTATTTCTAGCTGGACCAGCAACTTCCCCTCCCACAGTTTGTCTGTTCCAATTATAAACTGTCTGGGGATCACTGACTCTTTTTGATATATTGGTACAAGAGGTGTTAAACAAAGCGACCTGCAAGATCTCCAATACAGGATTTAGCTAAGCCCTGCTGGGTTTCACACCAACCTGCTTCTCTCTCCGTAGATACGAGGATGAAATACATAAACGGAGTGGCATGGAATTCACCTTCACGGAGCTGAAAAGGGTAAGAGGCCATTCATCTTCACAGCTGTATAAAGGGCTGCATGCCCATCTATGGAGAAGATGCACCTGCAGTGGAAGGAGTGTCTAGTGGTTAGGGTCCTAGCCTGGGCTCAGGAGATCTGGATTTGCATCTCCGCTCTGCCACAGACTTGCTGAGTGGCCTTGAGCAAGTCACATCGTCTTTCTCGTGCAGGGCCTCAAAGATACTGTATTTAGGTGCTTAACTTCCTTTGATATCAGTGGGCGTTAGATGGCCAGATTTCTTTGAGGACCTGGGCCTCAGATCTCTGTGAAATGGGAATAGTAGCAGCATGGTGAGGTGCGCAGATACTACATTCACGGGGGCCAGGTAAGCACCAAGAAGAGGGTTGGGTTGGCTCTGTATTCGTATGAGAGACCTGCCCCATAGGAAGTCTAGAGCATGGCTACCCAGCACAGAGACCAGCAGCCACGAGTTGCAGAACCCAGGTCAACTGTCTGCAGAGCTAAAACAGACATTCAAGCCTCGGCTCTGAAACCTGGAAACAGGGGAGGGACTCAGGGCCCAGGCTCCAGCCCGAACCTGAACATCTACATGGCCGTTTTTAGCCCCACAGCCTGAGCCCAACAAGCCCTAGCCAGTTGACCTGGGCTCTCTTGCTGTGTAGCCATTCCCCTACAGTGCTAAAGGCAGGGGGGTTATAGGCTCAGTAGATGGCATCCTGGGCCAGGAGGACCGCAGCTGGTGGAGGTGATGTATTTTGAAATGAACCATAGACAAATGAGGACCTGAGCACCTGTGGTTGCTAAAGACCCTGTGCTTTTGCACCAAATGCTGTGGAGTATTACCCACCGGGTCTTGGCCAAATTCTATCAGGCAAGATTCCTATGCAGTTTCAGTTGCATACACCATGGGGTCTCAGCCTGGGGTCATGATCCAGTAGGGTCACAAGGACGGGTCGTAGCCACCTTCCCCTCAGGGGCGCCCTGAAACATTTCTCTACATGCGGTCACAGTATGCCAAGGTTGAAAACCAGTGGCAGACAGTATTCTCCGTCACTCCCTGTGAAATGTAGTGCAGCCAGGCTCTGTTAAACAGCCACCTTGTTCCACCCCAGAGGAAGCTGCACTTGTGATGAGTGAATGGAAATCAGTTGTTGTGTATGTGGGTTTGGAATCTTTGGCAAGGAAAGCTAGGGTGTCATGAGCTGTGGGGAATGCTCACCATAAATGATTGTTATGGTTAATTACAAGTTGTTCCCAAGCATGCTCATGGCCTGGTAAGGGCAGTTTGTGCGATTTTTGTTTATTGCATCAGTGTTTTCAACAATCTCTGCTTTTCCTTATGATTAAAAGATGACTGTTTATGGGCCAGTCCTGCTCGTTTCCTTTTATGGAATGGCTATTAGCCAGGATGGGCAGGGATGGCGTCCCTAGCCTCTGTTTGCCAGCAGCTGGGAATGGGCAACAGGGGATGGATCACTTGATGATTCCCTGTTCTGTTCATGGCATTGGTCACCTGTCAGAATACAGGATACTGGGCTAGACAGACCTTTTGGTCTGACCCAGTATGGTCATTCTTATGTTCTATGCCCCACCTCCTTTCATGCACTCAAGCTCTAACAAAAAGAAATTCTATCTAGAGGTCTTCTTCTCATATCACCCAACCTCAATGGGAACAGCAAAACAGGGTCCCACCAGCAACATCCACCATCCTGCAGAATGGATGGATAGTATCCCCAAAGGACACTGCTTTCTCCCGGGACTGGGTAATCAGTGCACAATGGAGAAGATCTCTAGCCCCAACAGAGCCCAACGTACAGACCATTTGTTAGCAGTGCTGATATGTCTTCTTTGCCCCACAGGATTTAGACGCTGGTTGCATGCATAGAACCGAGCTTGAGGTCAAACTGCACGGGCTTCAAGAGTTGATGGAGTTAAAGAAAGCCATATACGAGCAGGTAAGAAGCAACAATAAGACCAGATGCCTAAGTGTGTGCAATGAGGCTGGTGGAGCTGGGCGAAACGTTTCAGCTAAATACTCTCTTTCTGGGGAAAAATGCAGTTTTGGCAGCACCAAAAAGTCAGGTGAATTTGTGTCCATTGTGCCAAATTGTTTGGTTTTTTTGGGGGGGGGGGGCAGGAAATGCAAAGAAAAAGAATTCTGAAAAAATTTGACAGATTTCACGGCTGTGTTTGTGAACTCATTGGGATTTTCCCCGTTTGAAATTACTTTCTTTCAAATTTTCCTTTCATTTTATGTTTTCAGGGTCCACTGAATAGAACAAACTACCTCTGTGCATACGTCTGCAATAAAAAACTCATGGCACTGAGTCTTAAAACCCGGGAGAGCTGACTCGGGCTCCGGGGGCTACCAGTTGCAGTGTAGATGTTCGGCCTCTGGTTGGAGCTGGGGATCTGAGACCCTCCGCACTCCCAGGGTCTGAGAACCCGGGCTCCAGC
The DNA here is from genome assembly GCF_965152275.1 of Natator depressus. Taxonomy (NCBI): domain Eukaryota; kingdom Metazoa; phylum Chordata; order Testudines; family Cheloniidae; genus Natator; species Natator depressus. The sequence goes on from NC_134253.1 coordinate 5,973,463, forward strand.
CCAAGCCCAAAAGTCTACACCAGTGTTCCCTCTACTTTTTGACAGGCCGTGTGCGCAAAAAATTTCTTCTGTGCAAATTTTTGTGCGCGCGGTGTTTTGCCGTGTGCGTGGGGTTTAGGATCTGTGTACACAGCTTAGAAGGAACAGTGGTCTACACTGCAACTCTATAGCCCCGCAGCCCAAGTCAGCTGCCCCGGGCCAGCCCTGGCCATGCCATGGGTCTCTTATCACAGTGTAGATGTAGCCTGTGTCATTTTCGTAACAGGGTGTTGTTAAGGGAAATAGCTTAGCAAGATTCAAAGGAAGGGGATTAAGGCATATTAGAATCAAAAGAATGGCATCAGCAGTTGAGCTAGCTAGGATGATTTTACAAGCTCAGTGCTGCAAGGCATATACTTGTCTCCAGCTGGGATCAGGAGGGAATCCTCAACCAGCACCCTTATCTGCCGCTCCTCGATGGTATATTTTAACAGAACAGGTGCCTTCTAACCCTGTTCTACCTTCCACCGAAACACCCGGAACAGGCCGCTCTCCAAGAAATGGGCCCGGCCGTTCCGTTTCGGAAGTGAGCTGAGCGACAGTTGCCTTCAGACTCGCACCGGGCGCGAGGCACCCATCAGCCACCTGCCGAAACAGCTGCTCGGCAGCGGGTGGGAGGGGGAAGAGCAGGGGCGGGAAGAGGCGGAGCAAGGGCAGAAAAGATGGAGTGCGGGCAAGACCTCGGGGCAGAGCAGGGGTGGAGCACCCACCCACAAAGAAGAAAGTCAGCACCGTAATATCAATGAATTGACCCAGAGAATGCAGCCGATTCTCAGTTGCATGGTGCCTGATGCACCATTGGAAAAGGCCATGCTTTTCAACAGTAAAGCTCCAAGTGCTTTACAAAGCAGGCCAGTGTAATTATCCCTGTTTTATAGGTGGGTGCACTGGGACTAAAACCCAGGTTTCCGGAGGGTTAGACCTGTGTCCTAGCCACTAGACCATACTGCCTTCTGAATGACTTTATAAGCTGCCAGGCTGTCTCCCTGGGCTGACTGCACTGCTGGAAAAGGATGCACTAGAGATGGGAGGAAACCGTCCCTATGCGCTGCAGCACCTACTGGCCTGGCTGTATGTGCCCCTCGCTATGTTCCCAGCTTCCTCTTGGATTAGTTTCTGTTGGGATTCACACTGTTGACTTTGGCAGCCTGTTGTATTCTTTAATCCCTTGCTTTGTCTCCTCTTTTCCAAAGCTACAGGGGCCAAGGGAACTAATCTTTCTTCTATGGCAAGAGATATGGGGGAAGGTCTCTAAGGGTATGTCTACACTGCATTGTAAACTTGGGTCTGGAGGACCGGGATTGTGTTTCCAAGCCCACGCTTGAGTGTCCACACTGACTTGTAAACCTGGGTTTACAATTGCTGGATCCAGCTCTCACAGTCATGTTAACACATCCACACTACTCTGCGTAGATCTTCTGCCTTGAGTCTTCAGCTAGAGTTGTGTCCACACTGAAGAATGACAGGACTTGGACCCGAGCCCCAGCTGGACTTGGGCTCTGATCTATCCCCCTAGCAGGGTCCTAGGACATGGGTCATGAGTGCTTGCTGACTCAAGTCAGACTGATTTGTGTGTGGACAGGAGGAGGACTTGGGCTCACACCTACAGGAGAACTTGGGCTTAGTGTGTGGTTTAGACATACCCTAGCCATATTATACATCTGTTGTGTATAGTTTTTCCCTGGTACAATTCAAAATTGAAAGTGAAAGGTCCCTTTAACATCATTATAACGTTTTCTGGGACTTCCATCGTAATTTACAGAGGTTTTTTGTTGGTCCTGCTGTTCTGGTAAATCTGGATTAGTGGTTAGAGCAAGGGAAAGTCAGGACTTCTGGGTTCTTTCCCCAGCCGTGGGAATAGAGCCTAGAGCGAGTGGGACTTGGGAGGCAAGATTCCTGCGTTCTATTTCAGCCTCCGGGAGTGTACTCTACTGGGAGAGAAAAACTTGGTTCTCTTCTAAATGAAAACCTTTCCTTTGCAATTGATTGGTCAAAAGGTCAGGAAAATCCACACAAAAAATTGAACATGAAATAATCCCCTTTTCTGAACCACCCCTAGTCCTCCCTGAGGTAACTGATACACAGCCTAGCTCCTAGTTTGAATTGGTTTCCTCCATTATTCTGTAACGACAGCCGCACTAGAGGAAAAGTTCTTGGGCATGATTCTGCTCTCATGTCTGTTTCACAGACTTGTAACTCCATGTACCTGATTCTTCTCATCCTTATAACAGTGGCAATCACAAGTAACACCGCTGAGTTACTCCTGATTTATACTGGCATGAATGTGAAAAGGCCCTCTATGCATGGAAACTGCTCCAGCATATGAAATTTACATGTGTTCTCCCACATTAACCTTTCCTCTAACGACCCCTATAAATTTACCTGGGGATCAAGTCTCAATGGGGAAGAAATACACTTAAAATCCTGTTTAATGGAAAGAGATTTGTCACCGGTAACAGATGAATCATCCATCCAGTCCCAATCATTGTTCCCCCAATCAGGGAGAGGTAACACAAACAAAGCCATAAGTACCCTACCTTCTTGCAAAGCCTTCCATACAAAGAGCCACAAAAGCGTGGAATAAGAGAACGTTGACGGAGACAAAAGGCCAAAAATGCAGAGTCTTATTGTAAAGGGGTAAATCAGGAGTAACCCCATTGAAGTCAGTCATGTTACGCCAGCATAAAAGGAGAATGAGACCTACAGTGAGATGCAGCATGAAAGAGGATTATCAGGCATTCCATTAGTTTACAATCCCTTCAGGTTTGGTCTTGTCTGAGTACCAATGGCACAGGAGTGTGGTTTCCTAGCATCGATTAGGGTGTCTTTTTGATTTGCTGAGCCATGTCTGTATCCATTCTCACTTCCCCTTAGTCATCAACACCACAAAGTCAGGAGTTGCAACATGCGTATGCTGGCTGAGGTGTGCCTACCACTACTGCCCAGTGTTGGATGGAGTCACACCTTCTCACGTGCGGGAGAAGGCATAAGACAGAGTCCCCATTTACCCTTTGGGTGGCGGCTTAATATTGAGTGGTGGACAATGGAGATCCCCCTTTAGTTCGGCTGTATGCCCAGAGAAGAGCGTCTTAGTCCTGTGTCCACCTGCTAGACACTGAAGTCATGAGACGGTAGCAACCCCACACCACTGACCGTTTCCTCACGGAGAGCATATATCACCAAGGACATATGGCCACCTTAGCTTTGCAATGGGTGCAGGCACCACACTGCCCTCTACTGGATGGCAGGCGTGTGTCATAGGCCATATATTGTCAGGAGCAATTGCGATTCTTTTTAAGTGCTCAGGGGCCTTTGCCGCAACATGTGGACCCATGTTCTCTCTATAGCATTGGTTTGGAGTTTTAGGGGGCCGGGTTGTACAGTCCAGAGTCAGCCCTGAAGCCTGTGGTCAGCCACAGTATGTCAGCAAGTATCTGGCACAAACTAGGTAGCAGAGAACATAAGAATGGCCATACTGGGTCAAACCAATGGTCCATCTAGCCCAATATCCTGTTGTAGCAGATCGCAGACTCACTGGCGTGGCACCTCCTGCTGGTCAACCGGGAATTAGCTCCTCAGCCTCAGAGCATCCCCTGCTGGCCAGAGTCTCACCTGCCACAGGCCCCGCATCCCTCCCAGACCCCATTGCCCTCTTATCTTGGGATGCTGCCCCACAGCAGCACCCCCCACTCTCTGGGTCTCCCCTCCCAGGGGAACCCACACCCTCTATGCCCACCTTACCTCAGTGGTTTGTTGTCATCTAGCCCCCTTTCTCTGGGGCAAACTGCAGCCTGTAATGGCCACTCATCACTGGCAAGGGGGTTGGACGCGCTGCCTCTGCCTATCCCCGGGCTGCAACTCTGCAGCCCCAGTACCTCCTTAGGCCTTTACCAATGCCTCAGCCTGGGGAGTTGTGAGGCCGGAGCGGAGCTCCCAGGCAGCCAGGTCCTTCTCACTCCAAAGCTAGAGAGAGACTGACTGCCTTCTGGCCCTGCAGTTCTTTTATAGGGCCCAGCCTGGCCCTGATTGGCTGCCTCCCCACCTCTTCTTATTGGCTCTCAGCCCCAGCCCTCTCCAAGAGCTGGCTTTTAACCCTTTCAGGGCCGAAGCGGGGTGACCGCCCAGCTACACCTGTCTTCCGACAGTGGGCAGAACCAGATGTTTCAGAGGGAATGAACAGAACAGGGCAATTATCGAGTGATCCACCCCCTGTCATCCAGTCCCATCTTCTGGCAGTCAGAGGCTTAGAGAGCATGGGGTTGGGTCCCTGACCATCTTGGCTAATAGCCATCGATGGCCCTGTCCTCTGTGAGCTTTTTATATACTTGGGGCCTTCACAGCATCCCCTGGCAATGAGTTCCACAGCCCTCAGATTAATTCACACCCCCTTGGCCCTACCCCACGTGCCCACTGCAGATGAGCATGGTGTCTGGGTATTGACATGACCACAAACTCTTGCTAAATCAACCAACACGCACATCGTGCTGCATATAATTTTGCACAGGATCGGGGGAATTTGAAATCCCAGCAATGGCCAAACCCAGAGCCACTGCTCTGAGCCCCAGCCCAAACTCTGAGGGTGGCTGGTTGAATTAAGCAGGACACCAGAGCCAAACCACTCCATGGTGGGGTTTGCAAACCTGAGCCTTGACTTATGAAAACTTCCCACCTCCCAGTGGTGTACAGGAGGGACTGGGCTGGCCACGCACAGCTGACTGTGACCTTGCTTCCTACGTATCCGCTCAGTTCTCCTCTCCTCCCCGCGATCCAGGAGCTTCAGGAGGTGCTGGCGGAAATCAAGGACATCTCAGTCGTCATGGGGATTGATAACAGATGCAACCTTGACCTGAGCCACATCGTGGAGGAAGTGAGGGCGCAGTATGAAGCCCTCGCTTTCAGGAGCTGGGAGGAGGCAGAAGCCCTTACCTGGAGCAAGGTACTTGGCTCTCTCTCAAGGGAAACATGCCGCAAAGCCATTGGTGCGGGGGAGCAGGAGAGAGCCGGCCTAGGAATCATGGGGATCGGTGAGCGGTAGATAGACAGCGAGGTGGTGGAGAAAGAAGGGGGAGCAAGGGGAAGTGAGAGAGAAGGAAGAGCTAGACAGTGTCTGAACTGGCAAGAGGGTTGGGGGGAGGGATAGCTCAGTGGTTTGAGCATTGGCCTGATAAACCAAGGGCTGTGAGTTCAATCCTTGAGTGGGCCATTTAGGGGTCTAGGGCAAAAATTGGGGATTGGTGAGCAGGGGGTTGGACTAGATGACCTCCTGAGGTCCCTTCCAACCCTGATATTCTATGAACCCGGCACTCACGAGGGACCAGCTCCCTGTAGAATCCCAGGCATGGCTGCAAGGTGGGGAAGGGGTGACTCCATCTCAACTCTTCCCTGCAGCTGAACGAAGGAGCCACCCACTCCGCCACGTACAGGGACCAGCTCTTCAGCAGCCGGCGGGAGATTGCGGAGCTGACCATACACATTCAGAAGCTGAGGTCCTGCATCGTGTCCCTGAAGAGCCAGGTAAGGCCGGGGTCTTGGGAGAGTGGGAGCCTGGGGCATTGGAAACACAAGAGAAACGGCAGCCGCCCCCAGGTCCGAGCCAGGTGCCCACGCACACCCATCACTCCCCACTTGGGATGAGTCTGCCAGGGGAGTCTCTTGTTATTCTCTGTGTTACTCCGGCACTTACAGGCCTCAAGTGAGATCAGGGCCTCGTCGTGCCAGGCATTGCACAGACACGCAGAGGGAGACAGTCCCTGCCCCAAAGAGCTCACAGTCTAAATAGCCTAAGGGTGGGAGAGGAAACTGAGGCAGAGAGACAGGCTGTGATTTGCCAGTGATTTGCTGTGGCGGGGAGCATGGGGATGGAGGTGGGAGAGGGCTTTGGGGGGCAGTGTCATGGGAGAGGATTATGGAGGGAGAGTGGGGGTGGGGGATCTCATGGGGTGGGGGTGGGAGAGGGCTATGGAGGGAGTGGGGTGGGGATGTTATGGGGTGGGGTGGGAGAGGGCTATGGAGGGAGGGGGTGGGGATGTCCTGGGGTGGGGGGTTATGGAGGGAGAGTGTGGGTGCGGGATGTCATGGGGTGGAGATGGGGGAGGATTATGGAGGGAGAGTGAGGGAAGGGGTGCCATGGGGGTTGGGTTGGGGGAGAGGTATAGAGGGCGAGTGGGAGGGGGTATGTGTGTTATGGGGGTTGAGGGGAAGAGCTTTGGAGGGGGAGTGGGGCTGGGAAGAAGGTGATGGGGGAAGATCGGGTGGAGGTGGGGGCAGATGTGATATGAGGGGAAGTCGGGGGAGAACGCTTATTGGGGGAGGGGGGAAGATATATTACGGGTGGAGGGAGGTTGATGGAGACAAAAAGCACTTGGAGAAAACAGCTGCTGGTCCGTCTGGCTGTTTCTAAAATGTGGGGAGTCTCGCAGAAGTAGGAACTCGAGCACTTCAGACCCCCACCCCCCCACCCCATAGACCCACTGCAGCAGCAGCAGTCCCCAGACCTCTTCATTTATGCTTCCGGCCGAAAAGCACCCAGAGATCAACTGAGGCCAAGAAAGCCTGTGCAGAAAACCAGGGGTGAGGAACCCTAGTCACGGGCTGGGGGGCGGGAGCTGCCCATCTGGTTCAGCACCCGCTGCCCACCTAACGGTGCTTCCCTTCCCCTTCGCTGCCCCAGTGCCTGCATTTGGAAGGCGGCATCAAAGAGGCCGGGGGAAACGGCCAGCTCGCCCTCCGGGATGCTGAAGCCAAGCTGGCCGAGCTCCAGGAAGCCCTGCGGAAAGGCAAGGTGGACATGGCCAGCTTGGTGAAGGAGTATCACGAGCTGATGAACATCAAGCTGGCCCTGGACGTGGAGATCCTCACCTACAGGAAGCTGGTGGAAGGCGAGGAGAGCAGGTGGGTCAGGCAGACGTGTGCAGGGGAAAGGACGTGTGTGAGCCTCCCAGGAGAAAAACAGGCACCTAGCACGTGCGTCTGGCTCTTTGAAGGCCGGGTCCAATGTCCTTTCATGTCAATGGAGAAGCAGATCCTGAGCCTCATCCTTGTCTCGGCTGCCAGCCGAACCAAACCACTGGGCCTGAAACCTCCTGCCCCAGATGTGGGCGTGTTCACATCCGGACCTGAACTCTGTGGCTTGGAGGCATCTCCAGACATAACACAGAAGGTGGTGGGGTAACACAAAGGGACCAAGCTGTGCAGTCAGCTACACCTGTGCAAACCCATTGGAGCACGGAGCAGGGGGTCCCAAACTGAGACATCTCGGGGTGGGGGGGCACACGGGAGAAATTGTGCAGTGGTGGATTTTATTAATTAATTTGTTGCATTTCCAAAATAGGCTACTCAGACAAAGCATTAAAACTCTGTGGGAACTTGTAATATAAAATGCGGGAATTAATTCACTTCAAAATGTACTAATGAGAACACAGATAGACAGAGACACTAACGTACAGAGCCCGGACCTCCAATCATCGTACAGCGCGGGTTCAGTTGCCCAGCAACTGTCAAGTCTAACTCAGCTGGTTGATCTGGAAGGGGGTACACGGGTCAGCTGGTAGATCTGGAAGGGGGTATGCGGGGAGCTGGTAGATCTGGAAGGGGGTATGCGGGTCAGCTGGTAGATCTGGAAGGGGGTGTGCAATACTCTCTTGTGTAGAGTGTCAAATTCTGTCTTCACCTCCACCCACGTAACCCCATTCAAGTGGGGACAGTACGCAGGATCAGGTCCTACATCCATTTCCACCTATCTAACCTCCCTGAGGACAGTTGGGTCACTGTGTCTGGGTATAACATTGTTTGGGAGGGCGGCACTTTGCACAAGGGTCTGAAACCGTCTGTGTTCCATAGCTTCTTAATGTCTGTCTTTACTTCCCAGCATGGAGTCACTGACGTGCCCTGTCGTCAGCAGCATCCACTCCAGCCCAAGGCACTGTAAGCATTTATTACTATAGCTTGATGAAAGCAGCAGCTGTAGGAAAAATAAATGCCAAGCCACTACTCTCATCTCCTTTCCCTGCAGTTTCATCCATCTCCAGCTTCTCGGGGTCTTCCCAGCTGGCTTCTCGAGTGAGGGGCAATTCTACCGATGGGGTGACCCGAAATGGAGCAGTGGCAGAAGCCGTCCCCACCAGCAGCCAGAGCAGCGGCTCAGCAAGTTGGGATGCAGAAGGACGGCCCAGTGGGGCACGTCCGAAGCATTGCTTGCTGTCTGATGAAGAACACAGCCATGAGGAGTCAATCCCTGCGGAATAGATGCCGGACAGGTTGGCAGCTGCGCCTGAACGAGACCAGAATGCTTTCTCCTGAAGCCCAATTCTTGCCAGCGTCTGCAGGGCCAAGAATGGGAATCAACTTCAAACCAGCTCTTCCCAGCGTTTACGTCTTCCCTTCTCCAACTGGTTAGAAGCGGGACCCCCATCCTGGCAGAACGCTCTTTGAACGTGCCCAATTCTCAAGCCAGTGCTGACAAACTCGTCCTGATCCTACCTCCCTGAGGTGGGGCTTGTAAGGCTTAATTCATTGATGTGCTTTGAGATCTTCAAACAGAAAGCTCCGCAGAAGGAGAAAGTGTTATTACTTAGGCTCCAACGATGGTAAACTGAAGGATAGTAGCAGCATAGCGGAAGGTAGCACGCGGGAGCCTAGTGGGTAGAGCTGGACTCAGGAAACCTGGGTTCTATTCCTGATTCTGCTGGGCGAGCTATGTCCCTCCATATGCCTCAGTTTCCCCATCTGTGAAATGAGGATAATGCTATTGACCTCCTTTGCAGAGCGGTTTGAGATCTCAGTGCTAGCTAAGAGCTAAGTATTATTAGTTGTTTTACCAGTATTACCAAAAGGTTTCTCGCTTTCCTTCTTGCTTTCGTTCTTTGGTTTGTGCGGATTTGCGTTAGGGTCTCTTTCACCAGCTGATGGTGTGGTGCGTGCGAACGTTCTCAGCCACATGACTTGGCAGAGGCTGTGTTTGGTGACGTTTCACCACTGGCATTCTGGCTGCTCAGGGGACATGGCTGTGTAGTCCCAGAATCCTCAATCAAAGGGTTTTTTCCTGTTGCCGGCGGGAACTCTATCTTGATGGCGTCCTTTAAAAATAAAATAAAATAATCGTGACCTCAGGTACGCTGGTGTAAATCCGGAGCAACTCCGCTGACTTCAAAGGAGTTTGGCCCAGATTCTGATCTGTTACAGTGCTGTAAAAACAGGTTTACTTCACCTGGGTCAATAGCGTGAGGGCCTGTCTTTAATCTCATTTCCACTCGCATGAACCCAGAATGACTCCAATAATTTAAACAGCAGGTTTATCCTAGTGTAATAGAGATTTTAAAAGAAACCCATACGTTTGTACGTGTCCTTCTCTGTGTTGCCTGATAATGGCCATCCCTCCTGGTTTGGGGGAGGCGGGGCAGTGCACTCTTCTCAATTGGACAGTAAAGCTAGATGGGTCAGTTTTACTTGCGGCTCGTGGTGGGTCGAGGAGCCCAATTCTGCAAGGTGCCGAATTCTCCTCTATTAGATGCCTCAACCCAGCCCCTTGTATGGCTGGGTGCTCATGCAGTTGCCATAGGAAATCTCACTGCATGCTGGCTGTTAACGTAGCCTTTCAGGGCTGACCTCTGCACCCTTCAGAGAAGCAGCACAAGGCGGGACACCATTCGAAGTTCACTTAAGCAGGCTGAAGTAGACACAGTGCACGAGGGAGAACGTCATCCTCAGAGCTCCTGGAGGCTACGAAAAACCCAAAGCGACTGTAAAAGACAAGCATCGACGGGGGGCGGGAGGTTAGTTGTTACTTGTTCTGGGATGTTTATTGGTTGTCATTTAAAGAGAATAATCAACATTATATATATATATATATATTTCATAACTTATGATGTCGCTTTACACTTAATTAGCTAGATCCCCAGCTGGTGTACATCAGCATTGTCCCATTGAAGTCAGTGGGGGCATGCCAAATTTACACCAGCTGAGGATCTGGCCTAGTGTATATATTTGATTCCCTCTTGCACAGACTCAAGTATACCCTGCATTCCACCGAGGGCCAAAGTCTACACAAAGCCAATGGGCTTGCTCTGGTGGCAATGAGTCAGTTGCAAGGCCCTTTTTGTATGGTTCTGTTACGCGTGTTGCAATATTTCCCCATGTTTCTGTAGGGTCGCCACCTGCTATGGCACCCGTGTAACCAGCGTGTCGTCCGCTCCACGCTATGGCTGTGTTATTAAAGTATGATTCCGAGTGAGCATAGCCGTGTGGGTCCTAGGATATTAGCGAGACCAGGGGAGTGAGGTCAGATCCTGTAATGGACCAGCTTTTGTTGGTGGAAGGGGAGAGACAGGCTTTTGAGCATACTCAGAGCTGAAGAAGAGCTCGGCAGAAACTCCAAAGTTTGTCTCTTTCTGACCTGCTTCATCTCTTTCGTAAAGTATTGAGAGGCGCGGAAGAGGGGAAAGGCAGGGGCGTGTCAATTATTTCCTTACAGCGTCCTGACAGCTAAGGCACAATCCTGCTCTCAGAAGCCAATTCCAACACCTGCTAGAAACAGTTCCTTGGGTATCGACTCACGTCAGTGGCTGGAGAGGAAAGCTGGCCTGGGGGCTAGGCTGCAAATTGGCAGAGCCGCGTCCAGATCTCTGCTCTGCCGTTGGCTTCTCGTGTGTGACCTGCGGCAAGTCGCTTAGTCTCTCTATCTCTCTGGGCTTCAGGTCCCCCTCTGTGAAATGGGGATCATCCCACTTCCCTACCCTGGCTGGGGTGTGGTGAAGGCAAATACATTGGAGATGGTCAGGTACCATGGGAAAAGGGACCAGATGCGGAGCTAAGATCGAGCCAGCTCTGTCAGAAATCAGTTGGGTTTCACTCCCACCTTAGCCTTCCTGCTCATTCAACGAAGAGCCTCCCCCACCTTGACCAACACCAATAGCCCTTTATCTCTGCCCTAGATGGACACCCCTTTGCTTGGGGTAAAAAGGAAGCTCAGAGGAGACTGCCCTCTCCTTGGAAGGGGAGAAGAGAATATGACCTTTGCTCCGAGTGGCAGTAGGGTCCAGTGGCTAGACCAATGGGCTGGAACTCAGGAGAGGTGGGTTTAAGTCCAGACATTGCCCCCGGCTAGCACAAGTTTCTCCACCTTTTCCCCTCCCACCCTTTGTGTCAGCTATTTAGACTGTAAGCTCTTTGGGGCAGGGATTGTCTCTTACTATGGGTATGTACTGCACCTAGCACAATAGGGGCTTTATCGAGCTAGACACTGCTGTAATGCAAATAATGCATCCGATGAAGTGAGCTGTAGCTCACGAAAGCTTTTGCTCAAATAAATTTGTTAGTCTCTAAGGTGCCACAAGTCCTCCTTTTCTTTTTGTGAATACAGACGAACACGGCTGCTACTCTGAACCAATAACAATCATAATAAATGTTATTCGTCCAGTTCAACCCTGAGCCTCTGATCATGTCATAAAGTGATGCTAGACCCTTGAAGATTCAGGACTTCATGGTCCATGCATTTGATGGGCTACCCAACAACAGTAGCACGGGTGTTCTCAATCCATCCACCTCCAGCGTGCCGATCTAGAGACCAGTTTAGACAGGAGGGAACCTTACCATTGCTCTGGCATTCGCTGGTATGAAATGTGTCTCCTGGAGAGACCCAGGGATCTGACCAGAACTGGTGGAAAATTTGCCATCAGAAAACGCTGATTCCATAAAATCGAAACATTTCATGGGAAGGTATCACTTTTGTCTAAAGTCTCAAAATGTTTTGTTCTGACAAGATTGAAATGTTTCGACTTGTTGCTCTGTACCATAGATTACAGTTGAACACACTAATCAAAAGGAAACATTTCAATAAGATCAACATGAATTTGTTTTGTGAAAAAAATCTGACTCCTCCCCCCCCCGCCCCCGAGTTGCTATAACCCAAATTCTGAAATCGCAGAATTTCCCATGGGACAGAAAGTCCCTATTTTGGCCAGCTCTGGATTTCACACCTCCCTGAAGTTTGTGTTTCCCTGAGACGTGAAGAAATGCAATGTGGCTTTTGAGCCTGGTGGGCCCGTGCTACCTCTTCGGAAACAACTGTGGGACATCTCTTCTCCAACCCACTCCTCCTCCCTGCAAACTGCACCAGCATCTCCCCACAAATAATAAAATCGCCCTCCTTTGCCAAGAGCAAGTTTGGGAACAACCTTGGCAAGGAAGCAGACTGCTGCATCCTGAAGAAATACACACACAGAGAAATCAAGAAACCGTATGGGAAAGGTATACCAAACACGGGTGGTGGCTGGAAGTGGATGTAGGGTGTAGCAACCTGGACTCCCACGGGACACTACTTAGCTCTCATTCGAGATGCCACGGAACTTTTCATAAGAGTCGAGACTTCCCTACACACCATTTGAACCAGTTTAATGAAGCAGCGCCAACCCCTATGTGGAAACTCTCAGTTCCGTTTAGGAGTGGCTTATTAAGACTTAGATTAAGCCTGGTCCTTATTTCCACTCAACCAAATGAATCAATGCTCCAACCAAAGTAAGTGTCCACACTTACAGAACTGTTGCACTCGTTTAGTACCGTAAATTAGACCAGTATAACTTTACATATAGCCATGCCCTTGGGGTATTGGCCCTGCTGTGCTGGCTCGATCCTAACTTGGGAAAGCAAATTCTGTCTCCTGGGATATAATCTCCTTTTTATATTATGCTCTAACCTGTAATGTGGTGTTGCTGTTTGCTGTTAAATAGCTGCTGTGTTCCACCCCAGAGGCAACTGCATTTCACAGACAGGCGGCGAGATCCCGGTATATCTCTTTGGCTCGTTTATTAATACCATGCAAAGTCTTTTTCAGGCTCTGGAGAAGCTCAGGGCAACATTTTCAGACGTGGGTGCCTGAAGCGAGGCACCAAAATCCATATGTAAGGAATCTAAATAACAATCTGAAAACCAGGCCGCGTTGATTTAGGCGCCTTGCTGTGGAATTAAGTGCCTAACTTTAGCCACCCAAATGTCTACAATATACCATCATCCCAAACAGAAAATGAGACGTTGATTTTAATGGGGGAGCTGGGCCAAGAAGACTCAGAGGGGTAAGGAGGGCCTCCCACCAGCACTGACTCACCTGAGAGTTACCTTCACAGGTAGGGTTTTTTATGAATCTGCTGACATCTCATTTATTCGATTTTAGAATGTCTCCCGACACGGGGAGCAGCTGTCACGGCAACTCTCCCTTGCACAATACCAGCAGCCTAGCTGTGATCAGAGCATGGAGCTTTTACTGGAATGATCGCATTCCTTCCTGGAAAGGCCAGGCCACCGGCCTTGCAAAACACCTGCCCCACACATCTCTGCTCTGACTGCCCCCTGGAGTAGCAGTGCAAAGACTTCCCTCCTCTTGGCTGGATCACTCGCCGTTACATGAGATGGGATGAAAAATATCATGAAAAGATGTAAGACCTGGTCTAAAGCCCTTTGAAAGCAATAGAAAGACCCCCCTCATTCATTCCAGTGGGGCTGGAATCAGGCCCATGAATACTTGCTGTCTGTTTTGGCCTGTGGGGTTAGCCATTATTCGGAGCCTTTCCAGGTTGCTTCCACTGGGAGGAGAAATCACTGATAGGCACACAAAAAAATTAGTTTCAATGAATCGGCACTTTCCAATGAAACCAACGTTTTGTCGAAGAAGTTCCCCACCTGCTCTATTTTAATAAATAGAATAATTAGGCTGGAGAAAGGGAGAGAAAGCAAACATGAGACCTAGCCTTGTGGATTCACCTGGGAGATAGGAGATCCAAGGAACATCTACATGGGAATGAATGACCCACGGCACAGGGTTGTATGCCGGACCATCTTGGTCAATAGCCATTGATGGACCGATCCTCCATGACTTTATCTAGTCTTTTTTTTTTTAAGCCAGCTATACTTTTGGCCTTCACAACATCCCAAAGCAGTGAGTTCCACAGGTTGTGCATTGTGTGAGAAAATACTTCCTTTTGTTTGTTTTAAACCTGCTGCCTATTGATTTCATGGGGTCACTCCTGGTTCTTGTGTTATGAGAAGGAGTAAATAACACTTCCTGAGTTACTTTCTTCATGATGTATAGATCTCTATCATATCTCCTCTCCCCCATTAAGCACCTGGTTCCTAAGATGAACAGTCCCACTCTTTTTAATCTCTCCCAATGATTTTCTAGGGGCTTAAAAGTTAGACATGGTGATGCCCAGCAACCGTCACCCTGCCTACGTTTCTTTGTGAATCTACTTCTCAGTGTGGCCCACTCTAGCAATTTAGCATGATTTACAGCGGCTGAAGGGCAATTTAGCAAGAGTCTCACAATATTGAGTGCTTTTCATAAAGCTCCAGCTCCTGGAGTCAGGTGATGACGTAAGAATTACATTTTTAAAAAAGAGTCCATTTCTAACCCTTGATATGGCAGAGAAAAGCTGGAATAGACTACCGCTAAAGGCTCTGACACTGGAAAGCAAATGAAAAGCACCCAAAATGTATTATTATTTTCAAAATACCATGATTTTTAAGCCAATCTCATGATTTGTTTTGGAGACCTGACTCGTAATTTTTGAACGCTCTGGGCTGGCAGTACTGGGTGCTGTACGAACACATCAAGGGAGAGAGAGAAAAGCCCTGCCCTGAGGCGCATGCAGTCTGAAGAGACAAGCAAGGCAACTGATCCCATTTTACAGACAGGGCACTGAGAGTATATCTACACTGCAATGAAACACCCGTGGCTGGCCCATGTCAGCTGACTCAGGCTAGGGGGCCATTTAATTGCAATGTAGATGTTTGGGATTTCATGATGGGGTGGGTCCCAGAGCCTGGGCTCCAGCCAGAGCCCAAATGTCTACACCGCAAATGTACAGCCCCGTAACCTGAGCCCCGCAAGCCTGAGTCAGCTGACACAGGCCAACTGCAGGTGTCATTGCAGCATAGATTTACCCAGGGATGGCAAGGCCCAGATCCTAAATCCCTCTGCGAATCTGCACCTAAGTGACTTGCCAAAGGTAGTGCAGGAATCTAAATCCAGAGCCTGACTGGAAACAAACTGCCTGCAAGTGACACTGGAGGATTGTTCTGCACGGGAGGAAGCTTAACTAGCGCTGAGATAATTACATTACAAGGCATTACAAGCTGCTGGCAGGTCAGGCTGTCTCCCTGCCTCAGATGCTCACCATAACCCAGTCATTAATGAGCTGGCAGTACTGCAAGTCAACTGAAAGGCTGGCACAAAGGCACATTTCTGAGCTGCCAGTCACACCAGCATTTCAGCAATTTGTATTTACTTCTTGGAACATCCCCAGCCGTCTAGAGTGTGCTGGGCTCCCTGCAGACACAGGGTCTAATGCTGATCTCACACCTGTTTCATCCTGGTGGCCTGGATGCAGGAATTACCGGGTGAGCATCTCGGGCCTGTGCTATGCAGGAGATCAGATTAGATAATCCGGTGGCCCCTTCTGGCCATAACATCTAGGAGTCTCCTTTGTCCTCACCTGATTTGCACCAAGCTAAGGGCAATTGTTCACGATGGGCCCCTTGGCTGCTCTCCTCCTTTGATCACTTTCTCCTCCTTCATTAGAGTTGGTTTGAGTTTAGAAATTTCACCAGAATGGGAAGAAGAACATTTTTCATGGAGAGTTTTGTGATATTTTCACTGGACTGGTCAAATATATATATATTTGGAAATTTGGAATATATATATATATTTGGAAATTTCACAATATTATCCGCCCCCTCTCCCTACCATTCTAGTTTTCATGATTCCCTCTCTGCTGATTCTTCTCCTGCCTTCAATTCACCACTCCTCTCAAGCTCTTCCGTCTGTCTCTCAGCAGCCTTTAGGGTTTTGTCCTTGACTCCCCCACCACCACCACCACCCTTGCCTCTCTACCTGGGTAACCTTTTGTGGCTTCCACTGCCATCTCTATGCAGATGAATCCCAAATCTACCTCCCCATGACTGAACTCCTTCCAGCCGCTCACTCACACATTCTGAGCCTCTTCCACATGTCTCCTTTGGGGATGTCCTCCCAACTTGCCAACCCAACTTGCCTTCCAAGCCTCCTTTCTCCATCACTGCTGGAAAATCTTCATCTCCCCATCCTGGCTCTGGCTCCGGCTCCGCGTTGCTCAAGATTCTTTGCTCTCCTCTCTCATGGTATATGGGATATTCATGAGACGGTGCATGGGATGTTCAGTGGAAGGTTCATGGATGTTAATGAGAAGATATATGGGATAGTTATGGCAAGGTACAATGGAAGTTCATGATAAGGTACATGGGATGTTAATGAAATGTTCATAGAATCATAGACCTGGAAGGGACCTCAACAGGTCATCTAGTCCAGTCCCCTGCACTCATGGCAGGACTAAGTATTATCTAGACCATCCATGACAGGTGTTTGTCTAACCTGCACTTAAAAATCCCCAATGATGGAGATTCCACAACCTCCCTAGGCAAAACAGTAACTACCTCAATTAGCTAGCGGCACTTGTAGGTTTTTCGTGACACGTTACAAGGGATTTTCATGGTAAGATCGAAAGGATTTTCACTGGAAGGTACACTGGATGTTTGTGGCAGGGTACATGGGGTTTTCATGGGATGTTCATGAGAAGGTACATGGGGTGTTCTCTGAAAGGTACGTGAGCTGTTAATGTCAAGGTACATGGGACATTCGTGGTAAGATATGTGGGCTATTCAGGCAAAGATAGGATATAGATCCACAGAATCCAGGGGAAGGTCCTCATACCAGCACTGCATGCACAGGGCCAAGAGAAGCCTGTGGGGCACATGCAAAATTAAAATGCAATACAGTAACATAATCCTTTCACCCCCCCAACTCCTGCAGGGCAGAGGATGCCGCCCTGAATTTTCCTTTGTCACCAGTGGTTGTGCCAGGGGGTTAATAATAGACTCCTGGCATTTATATATAGCTCCTTTAAGCTGAGGATCTCGAAGAACCTTACTAACATTAATTAACTAGCAATGTCCCGGGAAGCTAGTTATTATTATCCCTGTTTTGCATATGGGGAAAATGAGGCACAGAGGTAGCATGACTCAACTGAGGTCACCCCACGAGTCAGTAGTGGAGATGGAAATGGGACCCACACTCCTGATTGCTAGTCCCATGCTGCCCTGGTCACTGGTGGTAGCTCGTTTGTTGCATAAGGTACCTGCTGATAGACTGCATTGCCGTTGTGCTGCCTAGCCCACCTGAGCAACACAGGTGTGATTCCGCAACCCTTATTTGTGGTCAGTTGCACTTAATTTTGCAAGCAGTTGTACTGAATGAGTGCCGTCCAGCAGCCATAAGGGCTATAGGATTGAGCCTTGCAAGTTTGCAACTAAAGCTGGTGGGTGATATTTATCAGCTGAAACTTTTGAGGGGGCGGGGCAAAACCACCCAAATTTCATCGCTTCCAAGGCCAGAAGAGACCACTCAGATCATCTAGTCCGACCTCCTGCATAACACAAGTCACAGGACTTCCCCGAAATAATTCCTAGAATGGATCTATCCAAAAAACACCCAGTCTTGATTTTAAAATGATCCGGGATGGAGAATCCACCACGACCCTGGGTAAATGGTTTCAATGGTTAATTACTCTCACCATTAAAAAAATTACACTTTCTTTCTGGTCTGAATTTGTCCGGCTTCAACTTCCAGCCATTGGATCATGTTAGACTTTTCTCTGCTAGACTGAAGAGCCCATTCTTAAATATTTGTTCCTCATGAAGGTACTTACAGACTGTGATCATGTCACCCCTTAACCTTCTCATTGTTAAACTAAATAGATAGGTTTTTTTGAGTCAATGATTGTAACGCAGGTTTTCTAATCTCTTCTCTGAACCATCTCCCATTTATCAACATCCTTCCTGAACTGTACACTCCAAAACTGGCCACAGTTTTACAGCAGCAGTCCTAAGAACAGCCATACTGGGTCAGACCAATGGTCCATATAGCCCAGTATCCTGGCTTCTGACAGTGACCAGGGCCAGATGTTTCAGGGGGAACAGGTTAGTTTCGAGTGATCCATCCCCTGTCATCCAGTCCCTGCCTCTGTCAGTTGGAGGTTAAGGGATGCCTGGAGCATGGGATTGGATGCCCTTGGATCTCTTTCAGACCATTGCTAGGTAGCATGACTTTTCCTCTGCTCATTAACACATGTGCCTGGGTCCTGTTTTGATACTGCAAAGCCCCTCTGGGAATTATTGTCTCGGGATTGTCTCCTTGATCAGCTAAGGTTTGCACTTAAAATTTAGGTCAACACAGTTACGGCGTTCAGTGCCGACCAATCCCCAATGTAGACGCAGCTAAGTCTATGGAAGAACACTTCCTTTACCACTCTGAGTGATGGCAGCTAGGGCAGAGTTCCTATAGTGGTGGAAAAAACCCTTCCATCACTGCTGCATCTCCACTACGGGAGTTATGCCGGCATAGCCACAGTGCCGTAACTATACCGTTATAGTCCCCGTAGTGTAGACATAACCAGCGTGAGTTCCTTAAGCTCAGACTCTCCTGATATGACTAAACCCAGCAAACTAGCTGACATCTGGTTCTGGCCATTTGTCCCCAAGTTCTGGGAGCGTGGTATTGATTCTGAATGTCTCCCCAAGGGAAACAGGTATCCAGCTGAGAGGCATTGGCATTGAAAGGGCATCAGATGGATAATTCAGTACCAGAGTCTAGAGACTACGGTGATGGGCACTTGACAAACGCCAAAGAACTTAGCAGCTCAGGCCAATCTGCCCTACCCATCTTCCCCCGCTCCACTCAGCCACCTCGATCAGACTCTCCCAGCCAAAGAGAAGCAGCTCTGAAAGTGAGCAAATCTCTGGGATTGCGGTAGAAGTGCTCACAGCACGGGAATGCTGGGCATGAAACTTCTCCATGGAACATGGAGATATCACATGAGCTTCAGTTTGGGCTGCACATTCTTAGGAGGTAGGAAGTGGAGAGAGAAGGCCCTCAAGGAAGGGATTGTGCAAGTGAGGAGCACCTTGCACGGTGTCTAGGGATGAGCTCATGCTGCAAAGTTCTTGCCCAAACGTTGTCAAAGTCCAGGCAAGTGTGGATCTGGAGCTACATGTCAGGTCCATCCGTAGCTATGTCTGGGTCCCAAAGAGCTCTTTGGTTCAGGGATCATCTGAGAAACAGTCCCAAAGAGAAACTGGCTACAGGGCACTGGCTATGGGCTGCTTAAGCACAACACGGAGAGTGTGAAGATGACCTTGTGGCTAAGAGACATTGGTGTCCCCTGTTCCATTCCTTGCTTCATTATAAGCTTCCCGTGTGACCTTGGACAAGTCACCTGTGGCTGGATTCAAGAGCTGAGCACCTGCAATTGGGCCCAGATGCAATATTGCCAACACAACCACTCAAAAGTGATGCATCTCGTCTCCACCTTCTCCCCAATAAACCATGAGATGGGCTTAAAAATCAGGAGATTTGTTTTTAAAATGCACTGAGGGTTGTTTTTTTTTATTATTTGCTTCCTACTTCTGGAGCATTGAGGGGGTCAGTTGCTCCTCTCTGCTTTCCTCTGTAATCAAGAGGATTTGAAATTTCCTTCTATTTTTAAGTGAAAGCAGCTGTTCTCAGGTAATATAATCATTCTGGCATCTGGGGCTTTACGAAAAATCACCATTCCACCCCCCTGTTAGGTCTCAAAGTGGCACTTGGAGGTTTCAGCACACTGGGTGGCAAATGGATAATAAATGTGATAATAGGTTTCAGAGGGGAAGCCGTGTTACTCTGAATTAGCAAAAACAATAAAGAGTCCTTGTGTTACAATTCTTGAGGTCTGATTTGTGTCCATTTATTCTTTTGCGTAGAAATCAGACCTCAAGAATTGTAACATTCAAAAACCAGTAGGAGAGCACTTCAATCTCCCTGGACACTCAATAACAGACTTAAAAGGGGCCATTCATCAACAAAAAAAACTTCAAAAACAGACTTCAACAAGAAACTGCAGAACTGGAATTAATTTGCAAACTTGACACCATCAAATTAGGCCTGAATAAAGACTGGGAGTGGCTGGGTCACTACAAAAAGTAAATTTCCCTCTGTTGATACTCACACCTTCTTGTCAGCTGCTGGGAATGGGCCACATCCACCCTGATTCAATTGGCCTCGTTAGCACTACAAAAAGTAATTTTACCTCTGTTGATATTCACCCCTTCTTGTCAACTGTTGGGAATAGGCCACATCCACCTTGATTGAATTGGACTTGTTAGCACTGACCCCCCCCCCCACTCGGTAAGGCAACTCTCATCTTTTCATGTGCTGTATATTCATACCTGCCTACTGTATTTTCCACTCCATGCATCTGATGAAGTGGGTTATAGCCCACGAAAGCTTATGCCCAAATAAATTTGTTAGTCTCTAAAGTGCCACAAGGACTCCTTAAACATGATAATCTAGCTCTTGAATCTCTCTGTACCTTCGTTTCCAATCTGTCAAATGAGGGTGAGAACAATTATGTCTTTATTTGTATGGTAGTAGCATCTGGGAGCCCTAGTCATGGCCAGGATCCCATTGTGCAAGGCGCTGTACAAACAGAACAAAAAGATGGTCCCTGAACCAAAGACTTTATAAGCTAAGTATAAGACAAGGGACACCAGATAGACGGGGTAGCACATGGAACCAATAAGATGGTCATACTTCCTGATCTCCCAGGGATTCACTGGGCCTGATTCTCCTCCCAAGATAACCACAGTAACACCTCTCATACAGGTTTCAGAGTAACAGCCGTGTTAATCTGTATGCGCAAAAAGAAAAGGAGGACTTGTGGCACCTTAGAGACTAACCAATTTATTTGAGCATGAGCTTTCGTGAGCTACAGCTCACTTCATCGGTATGCATCCGATGAAGTGAGCTGTAGCTCACGAAAGCTCATGCTCAAATCATCCGATGAAGTGAGCTGTAGCTCACGAAAGCTCATGCTCAAATAAATTGGTTAGTCTCTAAGGTGCCACTACCTCTCATACAGCACTTTCCATCTGTTGTTCTCAAAGCACTTCACAAAGCAGATCAGTATCATTATCCCCCTTTTACAGCGGGGGAAACTAAGGCACGGAAAGGTGACATGACTTGCCCAAGGTCACCCGTCAGCAGAGCCAGGAAGGGAGCCCAGCTCTCCTGAGTCGCAGATCAGTGTTGTATTTACTAGGTCACGCTGCCTCCCTAGCACATGAGTGAAACATCTCCTGATTTACACTGGCATAAAGTGACTTCAGAATCAGGCCCATCAACAATTGCGAGGGGCTCGTCTTGCTGTGGAGGTGGAGGCCACGGAAGAACCTGCATAATTCTGGGTGAACCCACTACCATCTTCTGAGTTCCCCCGACCCTGGCCAGGACCAGGACCGGAGGAGGAAGAGGAGGAGAAAACAATGCTGGCTAGGAGAAGCAGCTCCCCACATTTTAGACCTGAGGGATTTGAAAGGGGATCCAGCTGCCAGTTCCCCGGCTGCCACAACCCTGACTTGGGTGGAGTCCCTCCGGCTTTACAAATTGCGAAACAGACAGGAGGGAGATTGTACCTGGGTGCAGGGCTCCCCCTAGAGGTGGAATCTGGCAAAGCCCTTCGCCTCCAGCCCAGCCAGCCGAGAACAAAGCAGGGCTTGTGTGAAGTGTTCTGAAACGAAGGGTGCATGAAAGCCAGAGGATTAATGACCAAGCTCTGAATAGCACCGACCTCTCTCGAGGGCAGGGTGGGGCTGAGGTGCTGCAGAGAGACAGACGGAATGAAAAAGGTCATATTTCCAAAAAAAGGAAGAAATAGCTAATTGTTTGGAGGGCAAGGGTGGGGTACGGGGCTGGGGGGTGGATTTGCACATTTGACTCTGGGCGAAATGGGGGCAGTTTGAGACGTGAGATCATGGGAGGGTTGTAAGCATCCCAGTCTCTGCCAGCAGCCACGGCTCTGTGTTGTAAGACAGGGTCTGCTCCCAAGGCCAGCCTCCCTTGCTAGCCTGATTGTTGCTTGCATATTTATACCCGCCTCTGGGAATGTCCACTACATGCATCCGACGAAGCTTATGCTCCAATATGTCTGTTAGTCTATAAGGTGCCACAGGACTCTTTGCCACTTTTACAGATCCAGACTAACACGGCTACCCCTCTGATACTTGACACCCCTTTGTATCTCAGTCTCCTGGGAGCGTGGACGGTGGAGAGGAGACCGGGGTCTAGGAGTGAGAGCAGGGGATTGGGAGACAAGCTGCCTGGGTTCTAGTCTCAGCTGTGGGAGGGGAACAGGGCTGAAAGAGAGGACTGGACCTCAGGATTTCTGTGTTTTATTCCTAGGTCTGAGAGGGAAGTGACGTCTAGTGGCTGCAACAGGGAAGTCAGGACTCCCGGGTTCTATTCTTAGGTCTGGAAGAGACCAGGAAGGGGACTGGAAATTAGGACTCCTGGGTTCCCATGTCTTCCAGTGACTCAGTGGGTGACCTTTGGCAGGTCTCGGCACTAATTGTGCCTCAGTTTCCCCCATCTGCAATGGGAAGAATAAAACAGACCTTATTGGGGGGGGGCAGTTTAATTCATCTTTGGCCTCTTCAGACAGAAGGAATAACAGCTGACGGCTCCACTGTGATGTGCCCAAGCCTAGATGGAGTCACTCTGACTTTACTGCTCTGATTCTTGCCCTTCCCCCTCCATGCCATTATCCCTGCTTCTCCTGCCAACTCTAAGGGCCAGACAGCCTCAGCTAGAGTAAATCAGCATAGCTCCTCTTACACCAGCTGAGGATCTGGCCTGAAATTTAGCTCTTAAGCGCTCCATGATGGGGACCAGATTTCAATTTGTTTCAATGGGAGTTCGGCGCCTAAATGCCTTTTGAGGATGCAGACCATATCTTTTTGATTGTCCAGTCAAGCACTGTGTCAGCTAGGGATATTGACACAGCTCTGGAGAACAGACTGAAGGGTCGGCCCTGCCCCTGCTTGGCTCCTGAGGAGCATACGGGTCTAACTCCTAGGAGGGGACTTTGTTTGGCCTGCTGGCGTCTGTAAATTGCCTTCTATTTACCAAAGAGGCAACCTGGGTGTGGTAATGTCTGGTATGGGGCCAGCTACTGTTGGTGAAAGAGACAAACTTTGGGCCGGAAAGAGCTCTGTGTAAATTTGAAAGCTTGGCTTCCTCACCCACCTTGTCTCTTTAACAT
The DNA here is from genome assembly GCF_965152275.1 of Natator depressus. Lineage (NCBI taxonomy): Eukaryota > Metazoa > Chordata > Testudines > Cheloniidae > Natator > Natator depressus. The sequence continues at coordinate 5,996,652 of NC_134253.1, forward strand.
CCTGGGACCAACCTAGCAATCACAACACTGCAAACTTCCCTTTACTGACATTTCAAACCCCGCTACTCCACTGTGGAAGCCACTTCCGTCTCAGCTGGAAAAGGTTTCTCTCCTTGAAGACCTTGGCTAGAGGCAAAGACGGGCATCTTCCCAGTGCAAGGGATGGGGACCTCCCAAGGCCAGGGACACTGCCCGGCTTCTGGAAGACACACTGGGCAGGGTGTTGTGGCTGAACCGAGAGACAAATAAAACTCCACTCCTGGGGGAGATCATCGGGAAAATATTCATCTCTGAATAGCACCATCTGGGAAGGAATCTGGAGGATGTGCCGAGGCAGATCCGAGTGGAAATGTCAGGAATCGGCCCATGTTTTCAGGCGTGGGAGAGTCAGTACACCGGACCACATCTAAGCTATAGCTGCATTCCTGGGCAATGCTATCTCTGGGTGCAAAGGTGCGTCTAAGTGTGAGCATCAGGCTCCCCCTAGTGGCCAGGTGTGGTCAGTGCAAGTGCACCTAAGAGGATTTGGAGGACTGGATGCAGACTGCAGCACTTCACAGCCCATGTTCCAGGCCCTCCGTCAACCCTGAGCTTTGGTGGGAAGGGAAACCAGCCTCCCTGAGCTCGTGGCATGATCCTCTCATATGCACCCAAATGAAACTGCTAAATGTGGAGAGATTAGATTCATGACCCTCTCCCAACCCTAGAGCTACCTCCGGGTCCAGGGCTTTCAGAAACATATAGATGAGGCATGGGAACAGAGCACAAGAAGTGACCTCACCCCACAGCCCCTGCCTTCAGAATAAGCCTGTCAGTGCCCATAAGTATCAAGTAGGATTAGAACTAACTCTAGGCTTTGATGGATAATTGCAAAGTGGAAACCCCCCTGCCCTCCACCCCCAGTACAGGAGGAGAAACAACAGAGCGCCAGTGGTGAGAGCCCTTTCCTGAGACTTAAGATCACTGGGTTCAGGTTCCTGATCTACCACTGACTTCCTCTGGGCTCTTGGGCAAGTCACTTAGCCTCTCCGTGCCTCAGTTTCCCCATCTATCAAAGGGGGATAATGATGCTGCCCTACCTCCCAGGGTGTTGTGAGATGCTCGGACACTGTGGTAATGGGTGGGCTTTAGACAGATCCCTCCATTACAAGGAGTCCCTTTTTGGGTTTACCATGCACACACTCTTCTGCTGTTTGTACCAGTGACATAGCAACCTTTTGAGGGGACAAAATAACATTTATGCAGTGGGGACTGCTAGGAACAAGCCATCTGTGCTAGGTGCTGTCCAGCTTACAGTCTAGTACTTTTCACCTGCCGACCACAGAGCACTTTATAAAGACAAGTCAGTATCATTAGCCCTCATTTTATGGGGGAAAGCCACGGAACGGCGAATTGCCTAAGATCATTAGTGGCAGACCCAGGAACAGATCCCAGAGAGCCTGAGGCCAGTGTCCTAACCACGAGACCACACTGCACCCCCAGAGCTAAAGCCCAGGTGGAATACATTTATAATTTGCAAACTGGATACAATTAACTTAGGCTTGAATAAAGACTGGGAGTGGATGTGTCATTACACAAAGTAAAACTATTTCCCCACGTTTATTCACCCCCCCCCCCCACTAGTGTTCCTCACATGTTCTTGTCAACTGCTGGAAATGGCCCACCTTGATTATCACTACAAATGTTCCCCCTCCACCCCCGCTCTCCTGCTGGTAATAGCTCACCTTACCTGATCACTCTCGTTACCAGTGTGTATGGTAACACCCATTGTTTTATGTTCTCTGTGTATATAAAATCTCCCCACTGTATTTTCCACTGCATGCAGCCGATGAAGTGAGCTGTAGCCCACGGAAGCTTATGCTCAAATAAATTTGTTAGTCTCTAAGGTGCCACAAGTCCTCCTTTTCTTTTTACGGATACAGACTAACACGGCTGCTACTCTGAAACGAACCATTTATATTCTTGTAACTCTTGCAGCCCTAGATTGGTAGATAAGTTGCCTAGGGAGGTTGTGGAATCTCCACCACTGGAGATTTTTGAGAGCAGGTTAGACAAACACCTGTCAGGGATGGGCTAGATAATACTTAGTCCTGCCTTGAGTGCAGGGGACTGGACTAGATGACCTCTCGGAGGTCCCTTCCAGTCCTATGATGTTTACACACATGCACTATCCCTCCCTTCCCCTGCCCATTCCTCAAACCCAGAAATCCACCCTCCGTCTCTGCTGTGAGCAGAGAAATTGATTCCTCCCAATGGGACCAATGACACCAAGACACATTCCTCTGGATCAAATGAATGAACGAATTGTTTCCCACTCCTTGGTGTTTGGCAGAGGCACTTGTGAGTCATCTGAGCGAGCGCTGAAAGCACAGGTTGGTGTTTGTGCTTATAGCCAAGAGGTTAGTTTACACAAGACCTGAGACCCTTTCTGGATTCTAGACAAATGAGCAGATCGAATATCAGCCATTTGTCTCTATTAAAAACCATAGGCTTGGCCCTGTCCCAGCTACACAAGAATGCACTAAGAATGGCCCACAGGGAATGAAAGACGCTGGGAGCGGTAAACCCCAAACGGTTTTCGGTGCCCAAATCCCTTCACAACAGGGCATCTAAATCTCATAGATTCCTTGAAAAGCCCAGCCTTTAGACTCCCTCTACCTGCTGCCCGGCGAGCGTGCCGGGGGAGCTGCTTTCTGGTTCCGGGGGAGAATTGCCCTTGCCCTTCTTACATTGCTAAGTGGGCTAGATTGGGGCCAGACTGGTGCAGGTTCCCAGCATGGAATTCTGCTCCACACACGTTCCTCGCCAACCTAATCCTGTTTCACTCCTTCCAGACTCAGTCCAGTCTGTTCTCACCCACCCTGACGCAGTCTCGCCCGCTTGAGCCCATTCCCAGCCTAAAGCCAAGGCAACCTATTCCAATCTACTCTTGCATTACAGGCCCACGGGCAATATGCAAACCAAAGTAGGGATGCATCCCCACAGGACAAGGGGTACATTGCAAAGAGATTGGAAACGGCCTGTCGTCAGTGTCAGAGCAGCAGTCTCAGGAAGCTGAAAGGGTTAATCCTTAGCAACTCAGCTGTTAGGGAGCGCCCAGGGTTAGAAAAGGGGGGCAGGGTTCTAGATTAGCCTTCAATCCCATTCCCAGTGCAGGGAGCTGCAGGGAACAGGTGAGAGAGGGTAGCCTTCGGCGCCAGGCTGATTTGTCTTGTCAGGTGCTGGTCACTGTGTTAGGGGACAAAGGAGGCCGAGAGATGGCCTGGGAGAGCTGTTCTACCCCGTCTCTCTATGTCACGGGGGATTCCCACCCCGGCTCCCCTTTGTTCCTTCCCTGCCCCTTCAGTTAACGTGTGTCTGGGTGGAGAATCTCACTGTAAAAATGCTGTAAAGTCCTCCAGGGCACCTCGCTGGGGACCCAGAGGAAGGGCGGGGAGGACAACAGGCCCAGCAGCACCATTCCAGACATGTTCCCCCTCTGCCGAGGAGGTGGAGCGAGTTGAGTGACTTTTTTTGCCCGTATAAGGCGATCTGTCTCTCCTAGCAGCGGAGGAATGCAAACACATCTGCTCTGAGACCTGGATCATCTGCCAGGAACATTTTCCCCTCCCTGCCTAGCCAGGTGTGGGGATTTGAACCTAGGGACGCAGGACTTGCTGGGGGAGGGGGGTAGAGGAGGTCACCGCTGAACTTCTGGAGCTCACCTCTGTTCAGGACATGAGCCGAAAGTGGGGGAGCCTCAGCTCTGTCTAAATCCCCCGCCCCTTTTGCAGCATGAGGCCTGGGCACCACTGAAGTCCTTAGTGCTGCAGAAATGAGTTTTGGGGGGCTCTGCACAGGGGTGAATAGCCCTCATATCAGTCTCTGGCTCACCCCACAGCCTGGGAGACCTACTCCATCCCCTTGGCAATGGGGCTGGGAGTTTTCCATACACCGCTCCTGCCAAGTGGTTGCAACACCCGGGGCAAGGTCCTTCGCTCAGGCCTGGCTGAGCTGGCAGGGTCTGCAAGCCATAAGCACGCAGCTGCCGTTCAGCCAGGCTTCCTAATTCTGTCCCACCAGGCCCTGCATTGGGAGCAGAACGGAGGACCCCCAAACCCTGCTCCATGCACACAGCCATGCTTCGGGACTCCCGGAGGGCAGCCCTGGTTGTAAGGCATGTCATGGTCTGCAAAGAAGGGTGTCTGTGATGCGCTGAATTGTCACAGGGCCAAGAAACCAGTGGGCCTGACCCTGTCCGGAGGGGGTTGAGTGTTTCCATCCCGCTTCGGGGCAATGGAAGCTCTGCAGCTGTGCACGGCTCCCAGCAAGGACACTCGTCCGGCCATAAACGAGGCAGGTGGTATTTCACACCACTGTCCAGCCACAATGCACTTTGGGAGGACCCAACCTTGCAATGAGCACAGAATGATAGGCGACACTGCTATGGGTACCCGCATGGCCCCACAGGATGCCAACATTTTTATGGCTGACTTAGAACAACGCTTCCTCAGCTCTCGTCCCCTAACGCCCCTACTCTACTTGCGCTATATTGATGACATCTTCATCATCTGGACCCATGGAAAAGAAGCCCTTGAGGAATTCCACCATGATTTCAACAATTTCCATCCCACCATCAACCTCAGCCTGGTCCAGTCCACACAAGAGATCCACTTCCTGGACACTACGGTGCTAATAAACGATGGTCACATAAACACCACCCTATACCGGAAACCTACTGACCGCTATTCCTACCTACATGCCTCCAGCTTTCACCCTGACCACACCACACGATCCATCGTCTACAGCCAAGCTCTACGATACGATCGCATTTGCTCCAACCCCTCAGACAGAGACAAACACCTACAAGATCTCTATCAAGCATTCTTACAACTACAATACCCACCTGCGGAAGTGAAGAAACAGATTGATAGAGCCAGAAGAGTTCCCAGAAGTCACCTACTACAGGACAGGCCTAACAAAGAAAATAACAGAACGCCACTAGCCGTCACCTTCAGCCCCCAACTAAAACCCCTCCAACACATTATTAAGGATCTACAACCTATCCTGAAGGATGACCCAACACTCTCACAAATCTTGGGAGACAGGCCAGTCCTTGCCTTCAGACAGCCCCCCAACCTGAAGCAAATACTCACCAGCAACCACATACCACACAACAGAACCACTAACCCAGGAACCTATCCTTGCAACAAAGCCCGTTGCCAACTGTGCCACATATCTATTCAGGGGACATCATCACAGGGCCTAATAACATCAGCCACACTATCAGAGGCTCGTTCACCTGCACATCCACCAATGTGATATATGCCATCATGTGCCAACAATGCCCCTCTGCCATGTACATTGGTCAAACTGGACAGTCTCTATGTAAAAGAATAAATGGACACAAATCAGATGTCAAGAATTATAACATTCATAAACCAGTCGGAGAACACTTCAATTTCTCTGGTCACGCGATTACAGACATGAAAGTTGCGATATTACAACAAAAAAACTTCAAAACCGGACTCCAGCGAGAGACTGGTGAATTGGAATTCATTTGCAAATTGGATACAGTTAACTTAGGCTTGAATAGAGACTGGGAGTGGCTAAGTCATTATGCAAGGTAACCTATTTCCCCTTGTTTTTTCCTACCCCCCTCCCCCCAGACGTTCTTGTTAAACCCTGGATTTGTGCTGGAAATGGCCCAACTTGATTATCATACACATTGTAAGGAGAGTGATCACTTTAGATAAGCTATTACCAGCAGGAGAGTGGGGTGGGGGGAGAGAAAACCTTTTGTAGTGGTAAACACCCATTTTTTCATGCTTTGTGTGTATAAAAAGATCTTCTGTACTTTCCACAGTATGCATCCGATGAAGTGAGCTGTAGCTCACGAAAGCTGATGCTCAGATAAATTGGTTAGTCTCTAAGGTGCCACAAGTACTCCTTTTCTTTTGAGAATGATAGCAAAGGCTGGAGATAGGCAGGCAAAGAGCAAGCGTTCCCGCCCCCACACCGCATCTCACTCCAGACCTGCAGCCGCTCTCTCCCTCTGTACAGCAGCCTTGGGCTCCCCCCACACAGCTCTGCCAGTGCCCCTCACTCCTGCCCTGAAGCTGCCCACTGAAGCTTCCAGTCCTGCGCTCCCCACACAACGTTCTGCCAATGCCCCTCAAGCCTGGCCTGCTATCCTGCCCCCCATTCCCCCAGTTCCAGCCCTGGGCTCCCCAACTTCATCTCTGCAGCTTCATCTCAATCACAACCTGCTCCAGTCCTGCTGCCACACTGGACACACACACACACACACACACACACACCCCCTCCCTCGGCTGCTGCCCGCACCCTGACCTGCAGGCCCCTGCTATTCTTGCCTCAGTTCTTGCCTCTCAGCTTCCCCCCTGGCCTAGACATCTGTTCAGCAACCACCTCGACCCCCGCTCCGCATCCACACTGACATCCAACCCTCTGCACGGCCCCCTTCCCCACTGACACCCACAAACACACACTCCCCAGCTACCGACGGGCGTGGGCAGCAGTCCAGATAGCCTGTGGCTGGCTCAGCTTTTCGGCTGGGGCCTGCAAAGAGCCGAGGGCTCCCCTCGGAGGAATGAGCAGACGGCGGTGCTGTGGCTCTGGGGAAGAGCACGATGCCAGGAGTGCTCACCGAGTCTCCGTTCCTTCCCACACCCAGGCTGTGGGGGCCGCCTTGACGGCCACGCTCAGCTTGGGACTATGGGGCTATACAGTGGAGCCACACGGGAGGAAGGGAAGGAAGAAGACTCTGCAGTCCTGCATGGAGCAGCTGGAAAGCCACTCAGTCAGGGGTGGGGATACTTTGGGGCCTGGCCCTGGTTCAGCAGGAGAATGGGCTACACCGAAGCCTCAGTCGGACTGAGGGTCATGCACTAAAGGACTGTTCCCCCCCTGCCCCTGCCATGCTGCCCCACTGAAGGCAGGTTCGAGCAAAGAGCAGGGGGTCCTGGTTCCTCCACGCCCCAGCGACTGCTGGAACGGCTCTCCCAGGGCACCGCGCGGCGCCCTCGGCCCACCAGCCCAGGCCTGGGGGACTCCGTCCCCAGCCGCCGGCCTTGCAGCTGCCGCAGGAATGCACGCACCAAGCCCGCCGTGACTCTGCATGCCAGGGCCCGGATCGGGCGAGCCCGGGAAATTCTGAGAAGCCCCACAACCCTTGTTGTGCTGCCAAGACGCAGCGTCCTGCCTTGCCAAAGAGCGGGACGGCTTCCAGAGGGGTTGTGTCAGCCCACGCCGCACACACATACACACACCCCGCATCTTTGCCGGAAGGCATGCCAAGGCGGCCTCTCTCTCTCACACACTCCCCAGCAGCAGCCGCCACCTTAACAGCCTGCCAAGCCCAGTCCAACCCCAGGCTTTCCACAGGGCCATCAGCTAGGCCTGAAAGAAGCCTCTGCATGGGAGAGGGGCTGGTGGGCAGAGGGGGCCAGCCCTGGGTGATGCCCGTTGCCCATGTGTACCCTGGAGAGCCCTGGTGTGGGGCGGGGAGGGGGCAGAGGGGTGTGGAGCTGCTCGTGTGGGTGGCGAGGGTTTCATGTCTCTGGAGGCAAGAGGCAACAGGGAGGCAGGGCCCAATCGCCTGAGTGCTGGCCCTTTGTAATTGCCTCCCCCATGGGATGGCGTGGCGCTGAGATCAGGGCCCCATTGTGCGAAGTGCTGCACAGACCCCAGCTGAGATCAGGGCCCCGTTGTGCAAACTCAAAGCAAGAGGCAGCTCTCACCAGGCCAAGGGAGGCTGGACACCCGGGCACTGGAGGAGTCCATACTTCTTTGCACGTCGGGAAGCCAGCTTCACCTTCCACCAGGGGCAACAGACAAGGCAGGCAAAGGGCAGGAGGCAGCGCCGAGGGGAAGTGACTTGCCCGAGGCCACCAGTTGGTCAGAGGCAGAGGAATAGAACCCGGGTCTTCTAACCACCTAGCCAGTACCCTCCCCACTGCCCAAGCCTCCACGTCAGACCAGGAGTGAGCAGGGGCCCCAAGTGTGTTGCATCCTTGCCCGTTTCACTTGTCTCTTCCAGGTGCAACTCAAGAATAAACCCAGGATCGAGTCAGAGCTTCGGACTGCGTGCTATCTCAGCGGGTCACAGTGAGCCAAGGACATAGAGGTGGTGTCATCGGTGGGGGGCTCAAGTGGGCACTTGGGCCCCAGCAGCAGTCTCCAGTCCCCCAGGCTGGAGCTGCCGTCCGAGCAGAGAGGCGTATGGGGCATGGCAAACAGGGGCGGCGCCCACGGGTAGGGCAGGGTGGAGAAAGTATTTGAGATTGAAGCTTAGGCAAGATGAGTCACAGGGAACTTCAGCTGCCGTTGCAGGACCCAGTCGTGGGAACTGGGACTGTGCAGTGGGGCGCAAGGGGGCAAATGGGTGGCTGTTGTCGAGAGAGGGGTAAAATCAACCTTTCTTCCAAAACAGCAACTTAAGGAGGAGCAAACCCCAAGCGCTCAGGGGTCTGGATGCTGTGGGGTTGGACTGCCGGGCTGGCAGAGCCCTGGTGGCACCAGGCCAGGTATTCATCTCGCAGTGAGAAAGGCTCTTGCTTCTTTCCTGCTGAGACCTGTGTGTTTGGGAGATTTGGGGCCACACCCTCTGATTCAGGGCTTTGAACAATATTAAACACAGCACGGGCGGGGGGGCGAGGTGGGGGAGAGGAACCACCTCACAGCTGAGGAATCCCAGGGTGAGTCACCCACCGCAGAGGGCCTGGAGCTGGAATAGCCGGAGCAAGGCTGCACACGCTGGAGAAACGGTCAATAGGGAGGCTGGACTTCCCCCGTGCAAGGGAGTCAGACCGACCCGATGCAAAGGGAGACCCTGGCCGCCTTGAGTCCAAGGGTGTCCAGACTCCCAGCTGCGGTGGCATCTGGACTCTCCCGGTGCAAAGGAAGACTGGTGTCTTCAAATGCAAGGACGTCAGGCTTGTGCTAATGAGTCAGATTGCTTCCCAGTGCAAGGGAGCGTGGTCTCTTCTGCTACACATGCTCCTGGCCTCCCCTAGTGCCGATGTGCCTTGCCTCACCTCCTGCACTAATGTCGGGTGGAGGAGTGACTCTGGCCTGTTCCCATCCCAGCCCGGCTCTCTGCCTCTCCACGGTGACTTCTCCACCATGCAGTGGGGTGAAAAACCGGGAAAGCTGGGGCCTCAGTTTCTAGCGCGTGTCGGTGCAGAGAAAAGCTTAAAAACATGAGCCATGAAGCCTCAAAAAACAGAAGGCCAAGGAAAAGACCCCCAAATTATTTATATTGAATCCCACGATTTTAAGCCAGTCTCATGATGGCGCGAGCCCTGACTCCTGGTTGGGGAACGTTCGGATCTGGCAATGCCGTTTACATCACCGGTGACTCTGGCCTGCGTTGGACCCAGACTAACCTTTCTAGATCCCTTCTTGGCCACCTGCCCCCCACCAGGAATTGCTCCCTAGCATCTGGTTCCCCGTGCTTTGCTTTCAGTGTAGCAAGATGAGGGAGGCACTGGATCCTTCTGCATCTGGAGGGAGGGAGATGAAACTGCAGACCCCATGTGTTCGTGGTCCAGAAGCAATTCCCAGCCCTTGTTAATCGCACCAGCATCTAACGAGCACGTTCCAGCCTGAGCACCCAGTTTAGTGCGCCCCCAGGGGGACTCGCCCACATATGTACGTGGAACATGTTCTGCAGGTTACACAACGCAACTATGTAGAACACAGGCAGGAAGTGTCTCCAGGTACCCTGCAGAGATGGGCCCCAATCCTGCAAGGTGCTGAGCGACTGCACAGAAGGGCTGAGCACTGGCAGCTCCCATGGGCTTTGAATGGCCGCTGGGGGGCTCTTGGCAGCTCCAAGGTGGGACTGCAGGCTCGAGCTCTACGGAGTGAAATTCGCCCCTGTGCAAAGGGCCCGTGCACTGGAACATCAAGGGAGCATAGAGCTCAGGCTGGCCCTTAGGAAGAGCAGCTACTATCTCAGGGGCACATCCTCGGTGACGGTCAATCAGTGTCGCTCCATTGACTCCAATGGAGCCGTGGGCCCACAACTGGAAAATGTCCCGTTGCTGCTTGCAGCGATTGAAGAGAACCAGATTCAGTGCCTTGCCGTGCCACAGGCTTCCCTATTCGACCTTGGGCAAGTCACTTATTCACTCTTGGCCTCAGTTCACCATCCATACAATGGACACAATAGCACAGTCCTACCTCATGGGGCTGGGAGCTGCTAAGATACTGTGATGACTGGGACCACCGAAGTACCTTAGGCAGGGGTTGAAAGCGCTAGTGGAAAGGGACTGCTGAAAGCAGGGCAGAGACCTGGTGGGATCTGGGTCCTGACTCCATTGAGGACTCTGCTTCTGCTCTCAGGTGCAGCAGTGTAAATCAGGAGTGACTCCAGTTCTCCTGCTTACCTGAGTGCAATTCCATTGACAGAAGTGGAGTTACTCCTGGTTTACCTTAGTGAAATCAGAATCTGGACCTCCATAGAAGTTGCAGGTAGGAACACCTGGGTGTACATGAGGTCTTAGAAAGGCCTGATCATTTGAGGGTCTGTTCTGGTTCCCAGCAGCAAACCCCCTCCTGCCCCGGATTCGGTGGGAACAGAATTGGGCCCCTGGCTCATGAGCGGACACGTGTCTCCTTTATGCTGCTCTCTCTGCAGTGCACCAAAAAGCCTGTGTTTTGTTGCAAACTATCCCTGCTATGCAAGGAATGGGGTGGGAATGTTGTGACACAGCGGGCTGGACCATTTACAGATCACCTCCCTCCGCGGTCATCTTTGAATGCTCTCCTAAGTGTTTTTCTTTCTTTCTTGATAGCATCTGTGAGTGGGTGACTCCAACAGCTAGACACCAGTTATTAAAACACAGCTAGTGTTCTTAAGAAGCATAAATTCACAAATACAGGGAGCAGGAGATTATAGGCTGTTGAGGACGGTGCCTGGGATTGCAAAAAATCTTATGCATGTTGGATTGCCAGGGACAACATGCGTGCGTTTGGGGTGTGGGCATATTTGTGTGTGTATCCCCAGTTCCCACGGGTCTGAGTGTGCAAAGAAAGGTGTCTTTCTATGCAAGAGCTTGGGTCTGTTGCCCCAGTTTTCTTAGCTCTGAGTGCAGAAGGGAAAGGTCTGTGCACACATGAGTGAGTTGGTGCATGTGAGTTTGTGTGTGGGTGTGTGTACACACATAAGCTCGTGGGTGGGCACAAGATCTTCCTCCTTGAGTCTAAGGCCGGACTCTCAGCTGGGCGTAACATTGCATGGATGTCAACGGACCTTCACCGATTTACAGCGGCTGATGGTCTGGCCCATGGAGAGAAGCATTTCACCACCCTGACATGCAAGAAGACCCCTGGACACCTTGCTACCAAGAGCAGGGCGTCCGCTATGGCCAGTGAGCAAAGAAAGGGGAGTCTTCAGGGCCGGTTCTGGCCGCTGCAAAGTAGAAGGAGCAGTAATAGGGAAAGCTGCTAATTAAGCAAGCACAGTGAATTCTTCTCAGGCTCTAGGGCCTACCTACACCAGGAGAGGACCTGCTCTTGGCAGTGAGTCTCTTATGTACCCCTTGGCTGCTGTTAAAAACAGTTTAGCTGCTAGAGTGGACAGAACAAAACCATTTTCCCTTCTGTTACAAGAAGCAGTTTGGACAGAGAGTCAGGAGTCACTCCAGTGATGTCACTGGTCCTGAGTCCGATCTCCCTTACATCAGCAGACCTCCAACGGCCTAGAGCTTCAGCTGGTGCAAATCAGCCTAGCCCTGATTTCCCCTAGCTGAGGATCCGTCCTGCTGATTTAATTGGTGTTACTCCTGATTTACACCACTGCAAGGGCGATCAGAACCATGGCCAATGGAGTCACACCGGTTTAATCTGGTGCGAGAGCAGAATCAGACCTCAGTTCCGGATCCAGATTTCAAAATCAGCCATATCCCGATAATCAGCTGCCCTAACCCCTTCCACCTCCCCCCGATCCAACTGCTCCAGAACTCTGCAGGCAGGGGAGGGGGAATTTTGGAATCCAGACCCGAATCCAGGTGTGAATGTTGCATCTATAATCCACACCCACAAGATTATTATGCCGCAGGCCGAGTTCTGCAAGGTGCAAGGTTGCCTTCAGCTCCCATGGAAGCAGATGTGAGTTGGGGGCTCTTGACTGAGCTGCTCCTTATTAGCAATGCACCCAGAGTTTGCCAAGGCAATGGACTGGGTAACAGCAGACTTAGCTTGGGTGTGATTTCTGCTACCCCCTGTCATTGCATGCTCTGGGGAGAAGCCAAATTGGGTGCCAGTGCCCAATCCCTGCCTCCCTCCCCTGCCCCCCCCAAACACACACACACCCCGTGCAAACACTGCTGTACTGTCTGCAGCCCCATGAGCCAACTCTTCATGTTCTATACAGGCAGGGGCCTTTGGGCAGGAGAACTGAGAGAAACACTGACAGCCCAAGGCCTCTCGCTTCCCTTTCCACCTCCCTGGGAAGGGAGAATTCATGCTCCTCAGAGGCTGGTCCACCCTGGCCCAAAGGGTTTGTTTCTGGGGGGCTTTTTTGTTTGTTTTTTTCTTTCTTGCTTTTCTTTGTCAGCGTTGTTCCCAGCACAGGGGCGGGCCCCGAGCCCCGCCCTGAATTTCCCTTTGCGTTTGCTGAGCTGGGAGCTTGCAGCGTCCACCAGCCCTGGGAGTGGGGTGACTGTAGCAAGAGCGGGCGGCTCTAACCCATTTTCCCTGGTTTAGGCACCTATGGCGAATCTTCCAGGCTTCAAAGCGTCTCCATCAGCAAATCAGCTTGATCGGCGGCTAGCATTTCCCTGACAGCAGGATTTGTCCTAGATGTGCATCTCCCACTCCTAATGCGCCAGACCTGACAGGGTGTAATGTTATGGGGATTCATTCACAGTCCTTGGCTTGCCTATACCGACTACCAGCAAGGAGGGCCTCTGAGCACGCCCTAGGTGGGTTGGCAGCAGCTGTCAAACCTGGAGCCTCGGGATCTAGACACGGACTGAACGAGGAGGCCCAACTCCGTTAGCGCAAGAGCGGCAGCAGATTCATAAACCCCTGTGTGGTCCAGGGAGGCCAGAGCCACACTGCATGCGGGGGACACTAGGAACAAGGCTGAGACCTGCCAAACTCACTTCACCCAACAGCTGTCAGACGGGAATGGCTTTGGGTTCTCAGCTCACCTGCGCTAGACTCAAATGGCCGACCTAGGAATGAGAGGTTCAGGGAAACGCGAGGAGAATGTCATCGATAAACAAACGTTGGGAGTCACCTCATCCGCATGAGAATTAAAAAAAATATATATGAACCTGATTGTGTTTAGAGCTTCCAGGTCTTGCTGTCCTTGAAGTTTGGAAGGATCAGGCCCGATCCTTCCAAATTTCAGCCCGAGGGGATCAGCTAGTATTTCCCTGGAGGAGAACGTTCACCCCTCAGTTATCAAAGCCGGAATCCTACCGCAGTGAAGTCATTGGCCAAATTCCATGGCCATGATTTCATCTATAGATCTGAAGGCCAGAAGGAATGATTATGATTATCTAGTCTGACCTCCCGGCTTTACACAGGCCACAGACTTTCATCCAGTGAGGCTGCCTCCAGCCCACATCTTGTGGTTGAGCTAGAGCATATTTTCTAGGAAGACAATCCAATGTTGGTTTAAAGACTTCGGTTGACGGAGAACCCACCACATCCCCTCAGGAAGCTGAAAGTCCCCCACTAACATATCCCTCCATTATGTAGCAGGAGGCCAGGTTGATTTTGTTTCAACAGCGGCTGCCCTCTGGGAGCTAGCAATGCCTTCTGGGTAACAGTATGCAAACAAGCACCCTGCTTTGGGTGCACTAGAATCCCATAGCTAGTGAAGGAGCAAAGCGGTCATAGCCAGTGGGAACACACAGGAACATTTGTCTGAGCCCCATGACTGAACAGAAGTCTAGTGATGGGAGCAAGGGGTGTGGGTTCTAGCCCCCTCTACCGCTGATTTCCGTAAGAGCCCTTCAATGCCCTCTGGTAGAGGACCCAATCTATTGTAACCGATCTCAGGCCTGACTCTCTCACTACCTCCAACATATTTGTCATGTATCGGATGTAAACTGGTGACAGTTCATCTGCGTCTTAGTTTTCCCAGCTGTAAAATGTGCTTTGAGTGCCTCAAATAACAGCTGCCATGTAGGTGGAAAGTGTTGGACTCTTTTCTTGACCATGCTTTGCAACCACTCGTGATAGCTGATTTTTCCCATGTGGCTGCACACCTCACACACAGGGACGCATGCTCTCGCACAAACACCCCGCATGATCCACTTCGTGCACGCATGCGTGTGCACACACACACACACACACACACACACAGAGTGTGTATGCCACATGCAAACACATTTACCTAGGACCTTACAGACATGGTTTAGAGCTACACCCTTTAGCCAAAGTTCATTCCTCTGTCCTGTGCAGTGTTTTAACTCTCTGCTCATTTTAACCCTGCAAAGAAAATAAGAAACCTTTGCAAATATTTTCATTAGTAACTTTATTTGCAACCCGTTAAAAGAGCCTTCCACCCCCCACCCCCACACACATACCCCCCATGAGCCACCCACTCCCCCGGATGCCTGAAGTCAGTACTTAGCACAAACCAGCTGAAGCTGGTCTCTGTTGTTGGAAAAAATAACTCACACATGCACACACAAACCAGAGAGCCGCTACCAGCCAGGGCCTGCAGCCTTGGCAGGGAACGGACACGTTCTGCCGGTGACACGCCAGTCAGAAATGCAGAACCAGAGAGAACACGGTGCAGCAGGGTTAGGTCTCCCTCTTATATCTATCCCTTCAGGCGAAGCCCACTGTGTTTGGGTTACCAGCTAATCATTTGGGAATCCTGCCAGGGGAATGGCCTGACAGGACCCTGCTTGTCTTTACACCCCTCTTAGCTCCACACTCTACAGCCCAGAGAGCAGCTAAGGACTCTGGTTCCATTGTATTGTTCAGGTGAAGGAAACCGATTGCAAAGCCCAGAACGACCCCACAGAACCAAGCTCCCCGCAGATCAGGACCTACCGACTCATAGCGGCACCAGATACTGCCAGGATGACAGCTGCTGAACCTGCAGGTGTAGCTCTGCTGCGACGGTGATCACAACACACCTTTCACGATTCATGGGTCCCACATGTGCCTATCACAACGCATGGTGCACCTCAGCCAGGGGAGCAAATGCTCCACAACCACTGTGTGGGTGGAACCAGACAATCTTAACGCTTGCAAACGAACTCACACAGAAAAATGATAAAAGGTGCAAAAAACCCTATATCGCCCACGGGAAAACACTTTTCACAGAGTGATCACTCCATAGCTGACCTCTCAGTCCTTGTCCTCAAAGGAAAACTGCACAACGCCTTCAAACGGCCGGCCTGGGAACTTCAATTCATAACTCCGCTAGACACCAAAAACGCTGGACTAAACAGGGACTCTGGTTTCATGGCTCATTACAACAATTTGTAACACACCTCACTGCCGGCTACCCTTAATTGCCCACTTCAAACCCATTAAGCATAACAAACTAATCCCCAATTTCCCACTTCGTTTCATGTGCCCGCCTACGCCATGCGTTACCCCTTCTGCTTAACGATCTGTCCCAACCTGTATCTAGCTCAGGCTAAGTCTACACTGGAAACGCTACAGCAGAACTGGAATGTATGTTTTAGGTAGAACAGTTGGGAACTAGCAGATGAAGCATTCTGCTGAAATCCGTGATGTGCCCCAGAGAGGGCCTAGATAATGCAATGCTGGTTCTAGGTACGCATTCTGGGACTTTCAGGATAACAGAGAATGAAGTGCTGGTTCTAGATACCCGCTCTGGGAAGTTCAGGATAACTGAGAATGCAGTGTTGGTTCTAGGTGCCCACTCTAAGAAGTTCAGGATAACTGAGAATGCAATGCTGGTTCTAGGTACGCACTCTGGGACTTTCAGGATAACAGAGAATGAAGTGCTGGTTCTAGATACCCGCTCTGAGAAGTTCAGAACAGAGAATGCAGCGTTGGTTCTAGGTATCAGCCCTAGGAATTTCAAGAACTTTTATAATATTCACTGCACATGTTCCTGAAAAGTCACTGCAGCTTTTTGAAAATGCTTCTGCTAATTCATGTGTCTCTGTGGTCTGTGCTCTGTGCTTTTTTAAGACCTGATTGTGCACCCTACATCATGTGACACAAACTCTCAGAGCAGAACTCACATTCTGGATCATCTTCACACCAGAGCGGCAGCAGGGAGAAATGCATCAGCAAGACAGCAAGGAGCTCTGCAGTTCAAAGTCAGTACCAGAGCACGGGCCCTCATTTCTGTCGACTGTGGTCAGTGCATAATTACCCTGGCACCCTCTATGCTCATGCCAGATCCATTTCTCAGTTGGTTCTTGATGATGTGCACGGCCCTGTAAATTATTTCTGAGCTTTGCATTCCTCCACTGCACCCCCCATGCAATTCTGCAATGGATGCCACTCTCTGGGCACCAAGGAAGGGAAAATTCTTCCCCAAAAGAGCATCCCACCTGAGATATCCTCCCTTGCAGAACAGAAATAATGGACAACTCAAGGGGCAAAGCACAAGGACCTCACCCACACACCTGAAACCGTGCCCTTCTGGGATGTAGCTGAGATTAAAGGGACACAGAGAGCAGGGGCAGAGAAATCTCATCCTCCAGCTAGGAGAGGAGACGCCCTGCTTCTTTCTTTTGATCTCAGCAGCGAAGACAACAGATCTACCCCTCTCCTTTGATGTGTCATCCCGCAGCTTGTTCTTCCTGGGGAAGGCAGGCCTGTTGCAGCATGATGAGCATGTTCATTCAGGCACCCGGATTCCTATCTCTGGGTTTCAGCAGCTTTGCTGCCCTTTGCAGACCTCAGTGTTTCTGGGCTGACCCCCACACCCCGCAAGAGGCCAAGAATGGCCAACACTCCGACAGCCAGGTACACCAAACCCACTTGTGTGGATGCCATGTAACTTACAAGCACAGCAATAAAACTATGACCCCGTTTAGGAACTAGGCTATAGGATTTCTCCTGCCAGGTCTGGTCACGGGCCCAGCAAGTCCTGCCTGTCCTAGGGGGCAATCTTATCTGCTCCAGGGGGTGGCCATCTCACCCTGCTGCGCATGCGCACACACATAGATGCTGAACCTAGCCAAATTGTGCCCTGCTGTGCACGAAGGGGTAAGCATTAAAGCTGGCTGGGTCACTCTCCATGACATTTCTTCTCACTGAAATATATGGATACATCGAAGCCGAAACATTTCGCAGAGACGTTTTGATGACGTTTTCATGGGGAAGGGTCGAGAGAGAACTAGAGAGAGACTCACTTTCTGTAGCCTTGTGGGCTAGCACTCGCCTGGAAATGGGAAACATACACACTCATCCACCCCTACACCTTCATCTAGTCCAGCATGGAGGGCTGGACTACGTCAGCCTCTCCAGGTCCCTTCCAGGTCTACATTTCTGTTTTATGAATCAAAAAGCTCACGTTTCAGTAGAGGGTGTGGGCACATCAATACAGAGATCAAAGACCCTTGGCATGGCCCCAGCTCGCCTGGGTCAGCTGACTCGGGCTCGAACTGCGGGGCTGTAAAATTGCAGTGGAGACGTTCTGGCTTAGGCTGGAGCCTGAGCTCAGAGACCTCACGAGATGGGGAGGGAACCAGCATCCTCCGATCAGCTCTAGTAAGAATCCTGCCCTGAAATGCTGGCTCCGTGGCGTTGAGCTAACACTCTGGCACATGAGCTTTGAGTCCCTAATGCTGCAAAACTTATTGCTTGTAATAAGACTTCCCCTCCAGCCCCAAAGAATCCAGCTTCCCTGTGAAGGACCTAAGGACTCAGATCTGTGCACGGTACTGGGGCAAACATCAAGGCAACCAATAACAGTCCTTAGCTTCTAGGCCTGATCTGAATCCCAGTGAAGTCGGTGGAAGTCTTCCCATGGATTGCGGATCGGGTCTGTACGTAACACTTTCCATCCCGAGATCTCCAAGCACTTTCCAACGCTTCCCCGACCCACTGAGATAAAGAGGGAGGAAACTGCAGCGCTGTGAGTAGGAACGGCTTGTCCAAAGTCACGCAGCAGAGGTAGCAAGAGAACTCATGACACTTAGATCTTAGCAAAGCGCCCCAGCCACTGTCCCACAGAGGCCTCCCTTAGCATTGGAAAGGGGAGCTCCGTGTCCTCGAGGCATTCACTCAACTGGTAACTTTTAATCATCTCAGAGTCTTGCAAGGGGGTGGCATAAAAACAGGCAGCGGGGAGGGAGAGTCTGAGCTGGGTAGGAACCAGCTTTTCCCCTGATCAGGAGGAAACTGAGACCTCCCCAAAGTTCTCACCAAAACACAGAGCCAAGAGCAACCCGCCCCATAATGGCCGAGGCACTTGCTCAGCATGCGGAAGACCCAGGTTCAAATCCCTGCTCTGCGTCGGGCAAAGCAGGGGGTTGAGAACCTGGCTTTCCCACATGAAAGTTACCAAACCACTGGCTGTTCTGAGATCTCTCGCGCTCCGGCTTTGACCAAAAATTCCATTCGTGATCAGAGAAACCATCCCCATGAAAACTTTGTCAAAACCGATACGCTCCGGTGAGACCTTTTGGGGTCGACAAATCACCATTTTCCAGCAGAAAAAAATGTTTCGTTGGAAAAATCCCAACCAGCTCAGTGGCGGGGGAGGTCCATATATGTGTGTATTTCTGAGTGCGCACCTGGGTGATTTAGGAGGGGTGGTGGGTGACTGCTCAAGGGGTCCCCATGCTCCGCATCCCTTCCTGGCAGGAGGAGACACATGGGTCAGCAGCTCCCACAGCTCCTCAGCTAATCACTGGCAATGAGAAGAACTTGTTCCCAGAGCAATGTGGGAAATCACGCCCATAAAGCAGAACACAGGAGAACTGCAGCCTCTGCCATGAGGAACTTGTAGCAACAAGCTACCAAGCTTTCAGCTACAGGAAGCTGCTTGCCAGGGCAGGGAGGGGAAGCTGCTTGCCGGGGGGGGGGGGGGGGGGGGGGGGAGGGGGGCGCGAGGGGGGCGGGCGGCAGAGGTGTCTTGGCTGATTCTTGTTTCCCAAACTTGAATATTACACCTCTAGCCAGCTTGGGCTGTCCGGCGGGAGCTGAATTAATTGACCTATGCATTGCCAATGCTTTATGTGTCGAGAAAGCTGGGATCAAGAGAGAGGGGGAGTAGCTGTCACATGGTGAACAACCACCACATTAAAATCATTTTCCCTCCCACGTCTGCTCTTCAACAAGTTCAGCTCTAACGCTCCAGCAGGCAGAAGTCTCTAGTCCAAACCAAACCAGCCCTGGCTCCCACCCCTTGAGTCTACAAAGCCGGCCTGCCACCCCTTTCCACTCTTCACCTTCCCCAGGTTGCTGTCCACACATCTCCCCCTGCCCCATGTCAGGGTGAGGGATTTGTCTCCTAATCAGACAGGTTCCTGCGTCAACCCTTGTTCCCTGCCTGGGCTCGCAGAGCTTCATTCTGTTCTCCTTTATGCTGGGTAATTCCACATACTTCAATGGTGCTGCTACTGATCCACCCAGGTATTAATTAAAGGGCAATCCTAGAACCCAGGATCTTTGGCCTTCTTTCTTCAGGGGGAATCAACCCAGTGCCCATGGCACTGGAGGTGACCAGAATCTCCATAACTGGAGGCTTTTGAGAACTGGCTGGACAAACCCCGGCCAGAGATGACCTAGGTTTATTTGATCCTGCCTCTCTGTCACCACATTTCTGTGACTGAGCAGCTCTTATTTTCGAGCACAGTGCTGAGCTCACACAATTGTTTCAGAGAAAGCCAGCGAACAAGCTGATCAGAAATCCGGGTTAGCTGAGTTCTGTCTATACAGGGACCGAGGGAGCTAGCTGGTCAGGGAACAAGCAGCTCCTCCAGGCTGTATCTATGTCTTCGGTATTCAAACAGCACCCGTTGCCCAATCTTTAACGTAGACACCCACACAGCCCAGCTGCGAGGTAGGGAAGAGTTATCTCTATTGTACAGCTGGAGAACTGACACGCAGAGAGGCCGAGGGACTTTGCCAAGATCACACAGGAAGCCTATGTTGGAGCAGGGAATTGACTGTGTTCAGGGATCAAACCTCTGGACCATCCTTCCTCTCATATGCATAATGCCTTGGAAAGCTTCTATCCTATCCAATCTCTGTCCAGCTCATCACAGTGGTAGCTGCAGTGGCGGTTTCCTGAGATGATGCTTGGATCACCCAGTAGGGGACTTGACTTCCACAGGCCCCAAGGGGAGGAAAGCAGTGGTTTCCAAGTAATTTCCAAGGCTGTGAAGGCTGGCTGCAGAAGAAAGCTTGGAGGGTGACTGCAGATCAAGAGTTAAACTCGGGTCGTAATTAGCGCTGCCTGGAAATTGTCTGTCGAAACATTGGGGGTTTTTTTTCTAATGGAAAGAAAAACATTCCTGGGAAGTGTCCCCGTTCCGAAAAATGGTCAATCTGAAAAATGAAAATTCGTGGTGGAAAATCAACAGGTTGCACCCCAAAATTGTCCTTTTTTCATCCCCCCCAAAATTGATTTTTTTTTCCAGTTTTTAACCAAAGAAGTGTGGGTTTTCAGTTTTCAACCAAAAGGTCAAAATTTTCTGCATTAAAAAAAAAAATTCCAACTGGCTCTAGACACAAGGCCAGAAGATTCTCGGGTTTCTTTGTATTTCAGCCACAAGACTCCTCTCTCCAGCTGGGCAAAGACACTCACACAGCTTGCTGAGCCATCAACAGTCGTTTGGTTTGCCCCACGCGGCAGGACAGTAGCTATGTCTGATCCAGTTTGACACATAGGGGTTGGAGTCATCATCATGACTGGATCTTGGTCCCCTACAGGGAGCCGCTGAACTGTCAGCTATTACTGTTAAACGAGTCAGCATGATGGTGCATCTCTGCAACACTACAAACCCAGCTGCCCCATGGCCACCCATGCCTTACCAGCCCATATTCTAAAGGCCTAGAGCAGAGGTGGGCAAACTATGGCCCATGGGACCATTCTGCCTGGCCCCTGAGCTCCCAGCCAGGGAGGCTCGCCCCTACCCAGCCCTCCACAGTTTTGCAACCCCGATGTGGCCCTCAGGCCAAAAAGTTTGCTCACCCCTGACCTAGAGGCTCCACAATCAGGGACCGTTTGCTATGAGCCATAAAGGGAAAGTTCAACAGACACATCCCTTCTTAACACGCATCTAGCACTTCCATTTTCTGCCTTTGTCAAAGGTATGCAACAGCCTGGGACCCTGGGAACCCTGAACCCTGGGAACCAGGAAGCCCGAGTTCTAATCCCAGTTCCTTCCTTGGCGCTGGGGTAGCTTCACCGCATTGCCTTGGTTTCTCCATCTCGCCCTCATGGGGATAATGAACCCCCTATTTGCCACCCGTGGGTGGCATGCGGCTTAATTAGTTAAAGCACTTTGAAGGTGTAAAATGTAATTATGCTTCAAAGTGCCTGCAAATGGAGATGATAAACCAGCTTGTGACGCTCTCCAGCACCTTTCAGCTGAGAGTCCCCAGAATGCTTTGCAAACGTTAGTCCATTAAACTGCAAAAAAAAAAAAACACCTCCCCGGCAGGGTGTGGGAAGTATTGGCTCCATTTTGTAAATGGGGAAACTGAGTCACAGGGAGGCTACGTCACATGGCAACAACAACAAATTGCATTTAATGGAGCAAAGGTCCGCCAGGGCACCTGGCAGAGCACTTACGCAGCAATGGCTAGGCCCACCGCCGGGGGTGGAGTGCAGCTGTGGTTCAGTGGCCCCCCCAGCCATGCCACCCACCGGTTTGGGACAGGATGTGGCCGTCTCTGCGGTCACCTTGCTTTACTCCGTTCTGTAAATCAGGGATAAGGACGCAAAGCCAAAACTGTGGGGGGTACCAGCGAGAGGATTAGGAAAAGGACAAAGCCAGATGCTTCCCCTAATTCGCCCCTGTGTTGTTCCAGCAGGAGCCATGGAGTTTGCCCCCTACCCCTCACCCCTAGTTCTACAGCTGCCATCTGCACAGAGGCCTCCACACCAGCACCGCAGCCCCAGTGCCCCCGAACCCTGCTCCCTTGGGACGTGGGTCCTCAGCTGCCTCCAGAGCCCCATTCCAGGGAGAGCCCCCGCCTCAGAAAGAAGGGCATAGCTGCAGGCTGAGTCACCTGCTCTAAATGATCTCCGCAAGGCTGATGGGTGACCACATGATTTACTCCAGCCCTGCCCCACCCCCAATGCAATGCAAAGGTGGGCTGGTATCATTTTACACACGATCCATGCATAGAAGGGTGAGATCCATGCATGGAGGGATACCCCTGCACATGGGTGTTGGTGGCACAGGACACCTAACCTTCCTACAGCCGTGACTCCTCCTCCTCCCCCCTTTCCTCCCCTCCCGCCCACCTGCTGCTCTATATTACAAGAAGGTGGGTCGGAAAGAAGGCATGGTCTGGTGCAGCGGTTCTCAACCTTTCCCTTTACCAACCTCCCCCTGTACATACTGGGACACCTAAGGCCCCCTTTCCTATCTAGCCGGGACAATGAAAATGATTAGCGGGCTGGAACACATGATTTATGAGGAGAGGCTGAAGGAACTGGGATTATATAGTCTGCAGAAAAGAAGAGTGAGGGGGGATTTGATATCAGCCTTCAACTACCCAAAGGGGGTTCCCAAGAGGATGGAGCTCAGCTGTTCTCAGTGGTGGCAGATGACAAAACAAGGAGCAATGGTCTCAAGTTGCAGTGGGGGAGGTCTAGGTTGGACATTAGGAAACACTATTTCACTAGGAGGGTGGTGAAGCACTGGAATGGGTTACCTAGGGAGGTGGTGAAATCTCCATCCCTTAGAGGTTTTTAAGGCCTGGCTTGACAAAGCCCTGGCTGGGATGATTTAGTTGGTGTTGGTCCTGCTTTGAGCAGGGGATTGGACTAGATGACCTCCTGAGGTCTCTTTCAACCCTAATCTTCTATGATTTTATGACACCCTCAACTTCAGTAATATGGAAAAGGGTGGTTGTGACCCACCGACATCTGCTCACAACCCTCGTGAGGATCACGACCTCACGGTCTAATGGTTAGACCAGGATACTAGATGTTAGTGCTCCTGAGATGCAGCTACAACCCTGCTACTTTGGGCTCTGCTCTGTGCCTCAGTAGGTCTACCTGTAAATGGGGGAATAATGATACCGGCCCACCTTTGCAAAGTGCTTTGACATCGAGGGAGGAAAAGGGCTAGGCTAGCACAAGCTATTATTACTTTCACTTCGCTACCTCAGGAGAGCCATATAATTAAAGCACTTTGGAATCCCCAGTGGGAAAGTGCTAGCAAATAGAGTATCATTATAAGAATACATCAGAGCCTTCTGTAAGCACGGCAGTTAGGATGCACTAGGCCTCTCTTGCTGTTGGACCCCGGAGTTAAACGTTCCCGTAAAGCTGCGTGGGAGCCACAATTTCCATTTCACGGGATTTCAAAAATTAGTTTTGTGAGGAGTCTGAACAAAAACAAAGAATTTCAAAGTTTTCCCCCAAAAAGAAATTTCCGAAAGGCTTTTCTTCAATTTTTTTCCCCCAAATGGACACATTCCTACAGGATTGCGTCACTTTTATTTTGAACATGTGTAAGTGGTTTTGAATTTTTTAAAATAAAATGAAAGGAAATTTCAAAATGAAAACTCATTTTGAACCCCCCCAAAATCAAAATGTTTCGCTTAGAATCTGTCAAAGCCAAACTTTTTGACTTTTTCCGACGTTCATTTGTTTTTTAAAGGAACAACAGGGCAAACCGGCTATGTCAGCAGATCTGCTTTTTCGGCCAAGAGGGGTGGGGGGGGAATAGAGAGAGTTTTGGTCCAAAGATTTCACTCATCTCCAGCTGTGACCAATCTGAGCACCAGTCTTGCTCTTGTGTGCGCATGCTCCTGTGCATAACACATGTGTATGCATGCGTGTGGACAAACCTTTCTGAGCAACCCCTACACTCAAACTGTATTGGACCAGATTCTGATCTCAGCCCCACTGATGCAAATCCAGAGCTACTTCCATTGAATGCAGCAGGACTTACTCCCGATTCTCACTGGTGTAGGCCCTATGAATCCATCTAAACCCGCTGCTTGTACCATGTCATCCACAAAAGGAATGAAACCAGGTGGAGAATCACAGAGGAGATGAGCAATAGCATGGGCCAGGGGTCTCTTCGGAGGAGTAGAGGGCAAGCGTCCCCAGGTGGACAATGTGGCTAATTCCTGCCACCATCTTGGCACATTGATCTTCAGGAGTTTCTTGGTGGGCCAAGAATACAAATCATCCCATGGGGGGCGGGGTTGCAGTGGTAACCGGGAAGCAGAGCGAGTAAGCTGCACTGCAGAGGAGGAAAATGCTTCTCCTTCCCCACCCTCCGCCTCCCTGTTGTAATGTGAACCTTGTATCTGCCTGATCAGAAAGGTTGAGAGAGAGAAACGCTGGGAAAAAAAGCAGCAGCAAACACCGAACTAAACAGATTTCCAAGAGCCAGGCTTGTGTGGTGCATCAGCGCCACCAACTGGACAATTTAGGTCACATGATCAAGGATCTGCACCCTACCCTGAAGGACGATCCCTCATGCTCACAGACCTTGGGAGACAGGCCAGTCCTCGCCTCCAGGCAGCCCCCCCCAACCTGAAGCAAATACTCACCAGCAACTACACACCACCCCACAGAAACGCTAACCCGGGAACCTAACCCTGCAACAAACCCCGGTGCCAACTCTGTCCGCAAATCTATTCAAAGGACACCATCATAGGGCCGAACCACATTAGCCACACCATCAGGAGCTTCTCCCGCCGACGTAGCTTCCGCCACTCCTGTGCATAACACATGGCACATGCCACTCGGCACAGAGCATCTTCACCGCACGCACTGCAACAGCGCCGCTGTACCAGTCCGGCTACACCTCTGCAGCGCTGTACCTATAGACGTGCCCTTAACTACCCAGGTGACAGGCACTCGAGAAAAACCTAGGGCAGAGACTGAGGGGTGGGTTGACTCTTTAGGGAAAGAGATTCACGTCCCGCCCCCCATCAATAGCTAACACTGTCGACGTTTTAAAATCTGTTGTAACAAGATTAATAATGACGAGCTGTGGAAACTTGTTTACTCCACACTGAAAAGATAGAGGATCTAGCTACCTGGAATAAAACAAGCCCTCTGGGGCTCACAATCCAACCACTCTGCCCAGCTGACTTCCCCGTAGGACAAGGGGTAGAGGAAGTTAACTCTTTGGAGACTGAAAATCCATACTACTACTGACCAGTTACTGGGATTAAAATATTTCCCTGCTAGTCACACAGAAAAGAAACTGTGCAGCTTTTATACAGCAGCCACAAAATTATGATTGCAATTGTATGACGGGGTTGCTTGTGATGGTGGAGGGTAGGGCTCACTTCTGATTTAGGTCTTATACTCCTAAAGCTCATGCTTCAAGGTTTTAGCCAGACATTAGCAGGGGTCAGGAAGGGATATTTCCTCCCCCTGTATTCTGGGAGAGCTTTTAAAATCACCTTCCTCTGAAGCATCAGGGATGGCCATGGCTGGATATGGGATATTGAGCAGGATGAGTCAGGACTCTGCGGTGGCACCGAGCATCCTGTCTCAGCTGCTTGGCTGGCTGGTTCTTGCTCACCTGCACAGGTTCTGATTGCCATGCATGGGTATGGGAAGGAATTTTCTCTCAGGTCAGATTGGCTGGGGGGGGGGGTTGCCTTCTTCTGCAGTGTGTGGGTGTGGGTCACTTTCCAGGATTATTGGGGGTATATCTCATGTAATTGATTACCTGCCATTGCAAGGGACTCAACCATTGGTACACTGCGATCCCTCCTACTCTCTGCCTGTGGCAAATAATGATCTAATCCAGTCTCCTGGGAGCTGTAATATTTTCAGCTCATTTCAATTGTTAGGTTTAGCGTGCAAGTGCCGGAGGGCGTTCATGGCCTGTGACAAGCCAGACAATCTAGTGGGCCCTTTAACTCTAGGACACCAGAATGAATCATCGATTTCTGTAGGAGGCTCGAATCACTTAAGTAGAATAAAAAGAGGTCCGAATTACAGAGATGGTCTTAGAGCTGGGTCAGTCTATGTGGACTGGAGACCTCCCTCCACGCAAAAGCCACAGTTGTTACTACAGGAAGTAGGGCTGCTGATCCAGTCACGGTCTCTGAATCAGCAATGAAACAAGGCCTTGGCATGATGCTAGGAGAGGTGCTGTAAACCGGGAATGCTGTTTATTAAGTGAGATGTGCCAGCCCCCGTCCATTAAAAAAATCACACAGAACTTTATAGAACAGCAGTTTTTAGTGCTAGCTTTACAATCATAGACTATCAGGGTTGGAAGGGACCTCAGGAGGTCATAGAGTCCAACCCCCTGCTCAAAGCAGGACCAAACCCCAACTAAATCATCCCAGCCAGGGCTTTGTCAAGCCGGGCCTTAAAAACCTCAAAGGAAGGAGATTCCACCACCTCGCTAGGTAACCCCTTCCAGTGCTTCACCACCCTCATAGTGAAAAAGTTTTTCCTAATATCCAACCTAAACCTCCCTCACTGTAACTTGAGACCATTACTCCTTGTTCTCTCATCTGGTACCACTGAGAACAGTTTAGATCCATCCTCTTTGGAACCTCTTTTCAGGTAGTCGAAAGCAGCTATCAAATCCCCCCTTAATCTTCTCTTCTGCAGACTAAATAATCCCAGTTCCCTCAGCCTCTCCTCATAAATCATGTGCTCCAGCCCCCTAATCATTTTTGTTGCCCTCCGCTGGACTCTTTCCAATTTTTCCACATCCTTCTTGTAGTGTGGGGCCCAAAACTGGACACAGTTTGGGAGGCCTCACCAATGCCGAACAGAGGGGAATGATCACGTCCCTCCAACTGCTGGCAATGCTCCTACTCATACATCCCAAAATGCCATTGGCCTTCTTGGCAACAAGAGCACACTGTTGACTCATATCCACCTTTTCGTCCATCGTAACCCCTAGGTCCTTTTCTGCAGAACTGCTGCCTAGCCACTCGGTCCCTAGTCTGAAGCCGTGCATGGGATTCTTCCGTCCTAAGTACAAGACCCTGCACTTGTCCTTGTTGAACCTCAGATTTCTTTTGGCCCAATCCTCTAATTTGTCTAGGTCCCTCTATATCCTATCCCTACCCTCCAGTGTATCTAGCACTCCTCCCAGTTTAGTGTCATCTGCATATACGCCATCCTCCAGATCATTAATAAGAATGTTGAACAAGACCGACCCCTAGGGCACTCCGCTTGATACTGGCTACCAACTAGACATGGAGCCATTGATCACTACCCGTCGAGCCTGATGATCTAGCCAGCTTTCTATCCACCTTATAGTCCACTCATCCAGCCCATACTTCTTTAACTTGCTGGCAAGAATACTGTGGGAGAATGTGTCAAAAGCTTTGCTAAAGTCAAGGAATAACACGTCCACTGCTTTAGGTGCTGGCCATGGGCCAGCATGGGTAACTACATATCACCTCCCCACTTCTCCTTGGAGTTCTGATTGGATACAGTGGTCTTTACTCTGTCCTAAACTGTGCTCTGGAATTGTGCACTGCACCTCATAGGTTCAACCTCATGGGTCGTTGCATTTTGGTGGGGGGCAAAGTGATCACCAGAGCATGGGAGAGATTTGGGGACTGCTGGGTGAAAGGAGGTTTTATAACAGTCAATTACTATTACAAATTTTTTCAAAGAAAAAGTGAAGTATTTCTGAAAGCAACAATTTAACTAAAACTATTATGATTGACAGCAATTGATGGATGCCTCTGAACATTAGCCACGAGGATTTTGTGTGATCCCTGCCCATCCATGTCATCAAAAGGAAATATACCTTTATTTGCCAATAATTATTCAGACTCCAACAGCTAGTTTCGCTCACCCTTTGCCTTTAGAACTCTCTGGCTGGCTGTGCATGGCTGTCACAGGGCTTGGTTTAAAATTTAAGCTCATTATGGGTTTCTTAATGGTTTCCTCAAGCACTACACACAATTATACTGTCACTTAGAAAGCTCCAATAAGTAAAAAAAGGTCAGTGTCATATAGATATGTAAACTGTGGCATTTTGCCAAACTGCATTAAAAGTGAGACAAGAATTCCTCCTCATGGAAGGTTGTGTCAATGCTGTCAATTTTCCCTTTCTTTGTTTATATCCGTACATTTCCTTTAATGATACTAATAACTTACAATACATACCCAGGTTTAACTCCAATTATACTGTAAGAAAACAGTGGAACATGTAACTGGAGTACCTTACAACTTGCACCTACCTAAAGTCTTTGAAGTGTGCAAATTATAATTAAACAAGATACTTTTAATCATTTTTTTCAGAATATATGTAAATCTTACTAATGATCAAAAGTAAGAAAGATAGTAAACATTTCTATTATACACAGAAGAATAAAAAGAGCCAAGATTGGAAATATGTTGAAAATCATTAGTATCATTAAAGAAAGTGTAATGAGAAAAAATGAAACGTAGAATTGCTAAAAAGAATTGAAATATTTCTTGATATAAAATAAATATTTGACAATTCCTTAACTGTATTTCCCACATTTTAAGGCTTTTTAAATTTGATTACAGCTGCCTTACCTGAAAATAAATATAGTTTTTTCCCTATTAATTTAACGTAAGATATTTCAACCAAGCCCCTTGATTTCATGAAGTATTAATTATCTTCCTATGACGAATATACAGGCAAAGGCATTGCTTTTATTACGCAATTGTGCTATAAACTCAATTAGCAGAACCCTTGATTCCTAAAATGTAGTTGGATACACTCATTGGTTAAGTGGAAAGTTTGACGAGAATAAAATAAAATGCATGTTTGATTAAAAATAAAAAAAGTTTATCTGAAGGTTATTTATCAAAGAGCTCTCACTTTTGTTACAGAATTATATGGATACATACCCCACAAAAACTTCATTCCATGGGACAATCAAAGTCCACACACTTTGGCAGACTGCTGAAGTTTGCTTATGAGGCAAATGGCAGCAAAGATGTCTTGATACTGTTTGAACGGCTCTTAACGCTAGCCAAATCCACACCCCTTTGGAACTGGCCATCAGTTATCACTTACAAACAGCTCAGAAGCGCAGTCATAAAACAGAACTATATAAAATATTACATGAGGCGAGAAACGGATTATCACATGTGATAAATGGAAGTGTATTCTTGTTCTCCTTTCTTAAAACCCCCTGGGGAAAGGCACATGCACTGTCACAGAATGTCAGGGTTGGAAGGGACCTCAGGAGGTCATCTAGTCCAACCCCCTGCTCAAAGCAGGACCGATCCCCAACTAATCCAACTAAAACTGTCCTTCCATGAAATAACCTGTGTACGTACAAAGAACTTATATGGCACTTTTTATCTTCAAAAGCACTTTAACAGAACACCCCAATTATCATCCTCATTCTGCAGATGGAGAAACTGAGGCAGAGAGGGGTGAGAGGAATCAGCGCGAGATCGGAGATGCAGATTCAGAAGCTCCTGGCTCCCAGTTCTATGCTCAGACCATTACCTCTCTCTCCCCCCACCCCCTCTGCATGGGTGCAGGATGATGTTTTCATCAGGCACAGGGCTGCCCTTTCTCAGAGTTGCTTTTGAGTCACTCTCTTTGATTTAAAAAGCAAGAGACTCCTGTCCCAGCTTGTGCTTCCAAAGCAGCACACCAGTTCCATGGCACCGTCCTCAGTTAAGATCTGGGTTATCCTCTCTGCCATGTCCCCGTTGATGGCAAGAGAGCGGAAGTGGTCAAAATCATTCCTACCCAGCTTCCGGAGGCGCCGGGCGGCTGCTCTATAACACTTCCACGGCTGGGGTTCAATAAGCAGGTACTTGCACAGAGATGAAAGGTAAGATAAGAACTCCACCAGGCCATCATCCCCGTGGTTCAGGTGGATCCACATGGTCACTGACATACAAAAGCCAATGTCAAAGGTGGAACGGCTGAACCTGCTCAGATAGGAGCTCAAGAATAACTCCCGGGCGCCAGCATCCATGACATCCAGGGTGGCGTAGGAGATGGAGTCAGGAAAGGGACTGCATCGCTCAGCTCTCTCGATCAGTGCTGCATCGATATCACAGCACAGGAGGTTCAGGATCTTTCCAACAACAGGCTGATCAGGGCTGGCCTCGTTCTCCTGAAGACCAAGGAGGTGTCTGTACAGAGCAACACTTAGCTCCTGCAGAAGGAAAAACAGCATGGATTCATTCAGCATGCCCTGTTCAGTAACAGATCACCAAGGTATATGGGCCCACTGAGATATAAGGATCAGGTCTCAGATTTTTCTTGAGGTTTCGAAGTCCAGCAGAGTAGGGCAACCCATTGATGGATTCATCCTTTCTGGAACCAGGACAAAAAAATGTCACAGCGGTTTCCATTTATAGATCTCTAAGGGCTTTCAAAGACATTCATTATCCAAGCCTCACAACCTCCCTGTGTGTTATCCCCATTTTAGAGGCATTAAAGTGACTCAATCAGGATCACACAGCAAGGACCTTTCCATTGACTCTGCTGGGTTTTGAATCATGCCTCAAGTCAGCAGCAGAGCCAGGAACAGAAGCCAGGTCCCTTGACACCCAGGATCCTACCCTAACTACTACGGGGGAAGATTAGTTCTACCAATATATAACTTGCTGAATACCCCCTTCCTTTGGAGAAGTGGATGCTATATTTGGCTCTCTAGATAAGCCTTGGAGGACTAATAACCTGAACAGAGATTTAGAAGGCCATATTGATAATAATACACTTCCTCCTCCTAATTACTTATGGAAAAATATTTATAAAGCCATAACATAGGTACTGTCAGGGCTTTCCCTTCCATTTCCTTTTTCAGGCTGTCCCATTGAATGTGTCTCCTACCATCAAAGTTGCTAGTGAAATTGCCAAATGACATGATACCAAGGAATATACACAGCTGTGTATATCTCTAGTGTGCAAGTAAAAAGAGTATTAGGTTATTTAGGGATACGGTGCCCTCTAGTGGTCAAACATTTCCCCATTGGCTTCTGTATTTTAGACCAGCGGTTCTCAACCAGGGCCTGCCCCCGAGCCGGTTTCAGGGGGTTCACCATGCAGGGCCAGTGCCCGACTCGCTGGGGCCCAGAGCAGAAAGCCAAACCCATGCAGCACAGTGCTGAAGCCTGGAGCTCTGAGCCCTGCCACCCAGGACTGAAGCTGAAGCCTGAGCAGCTTAGCTTCGCAAGGCCCCCTGTGGCGTGGGACCCGATGTAATTGCCCTGATCGCTACCCACCAGTGCTGGCTCTGGATTTTATATGCAGAAAAAAAAATTGTTGCAGAACAATGGGCCATGGAGTTTTTATAGCACGTCGGGGGGGAGCTCAGAAAGAAAGGTTGAGAACCCCTGTTTTAGACACTGGCCTTATGACCAGATGTTTAGTTGATCTCTTGAAAGCTCATCTGAAATGAGGTCTAGAATCACTCACTTATCCCTCAGATAATGCATGGAGATTAAGAAACGTTTGTTATGGTTGTAACACAAATGCATCCAAAGCAGAATGAAAGTAGTACTTTTACTCAAATGCTTTTTTTTTTTTTTTTTTAAATATAGTTCTCAGTCTAATATAGTCCTCTTTATCCACAAACGCCATTTTAAAGCCAGGTCCAACTTATACACTGGATCACTTCTCTGTGCACTAAAGAAAAACAGCCACTTCTGGAGTAGAATGCACCACATCTACACACAGGTCAGGGCAAAAAATATACATCTCGAAGAATATTCCAGGTAAAATTCAGTGGGAATTTAGAGAAATAGAATGTAGGTAGGTTTCAGAGTAACAGCCGTGTTAGTCTGTATTCGCAAAAAGAAAAGGAGGACTTGTGGCACCTTAGAGACTAACCAATTTATTTGAGCATAAGCTTTCGTGAGCTACAGCTCACTTCATCAGATGTAGCTCACGAAAGCTTATGCTCAGATAAATTGGTTAGTCTCTAAGGTGCCACAAGTCGTCCTTTTCTTTTTGAGAATGTAGGTAGGAGCCTTGAAATTCTGCCAAAACACCAACCTTATGAAAATTACCATGAGATTCTAAAATAACCACAAGTGGTCAGGACTACAACTGTCATTTCATTTAATCCCAAAACATTGTTTCAATTTTCAGGCATTAGGGCAAAAGAAAGCAAAACTAGATTTTCAAAACTAGATTCCGGTGGTTCCCGGCCAATGGGAGCTGCGGAGTTGGCGCTCGGGGTGGTCACAACGCAGAGAATCCCTGGCCAGCCCTGCGCCTAGGAGCTAAACATGCCGGCCGCTTCTGGGAACCACACAGAGCCAGGGCAGGTAGGGAGCCTGCCTTAGCCCTGCTGCACCGCCAGCCGGACTTTCGCCTATTAAAATCTCCCAGTTTGGTTTCAGTAGCCACCAGGAGATCAAGGCCGATTCTGGCAGACTCCTGGCCAGTCCAGGAGCGTTGGCAATCCTAATGCTACCCCAGAATCTTCCCCCTCCACCATGCTACTCCCATGCACTGCCCCCTCCCCATGTTACCCCCTCGGCACTGCGCCACCATGCCCCACCCCCACGCTACCCCCAGCCCCCCATGCTACCCCCAGGTCTCTTCTCCCCTCCCCCATGCTGCCCTCGAGCACTGCACCACCATGCTGCCCCCTGGTCTTCCCTCCCCTCACCCGCGTTACCCCCTGAGCACTGCCCCACCATGCTGCCCCCTGGTCTTCCCTCCCCTCCCCCGCGTTACTCCCTGGGCGCTGCCCCACCATGCTGCCCCACGGTCTTCCCTCCCCTCCCCCACGTTACTCCCTGGGCACTGCCCCACCATGCTGCCCCCTGGTCTTCCCTCCCCTCCCCCGCGTTACCCCAAGGGCACTGCCCCACCATGCTGCCCCCTGGTCTTTCCTCCCCTCCCCCACGTTACTCCCTGGGCGCTGCCCCACCATGCTGCCCCCTGGTCTTCCCTCCCCTCCCCCACGTTACTCCCTGGGCACTGCCCCACCATGCTGCCCGCTGGTCTTCCCTCCCCTCCCCCACGTTACTCCCTGGGCGCTGCCCCACCATGCTGCCCCCTGGTCTTCCCTCCCCTCCCCCACGTTACTCCCTGGGCACTGCCCCACCATGCTGCCCCCGGTCTTCCCTCCCCTCCCCCGCGTTACCCCCTGGGCACTGCCCCACCATGCTGCCCCCGGTCTTCCCTCCCCTCCCCCGCGTTACCCCCTGGGCGCTGCCCCACCATGCTGCCCCCTGGTCTTCCCTTCCCTCCCCCGCGTTACCCCCTGGGCACTGCCCCACCATGCTGCCCCCGGTCTTCCCTCCCCTCCCCCGCGTTACCCCCTGGGCGCTGCCCCACCATGCTGCCCCCGGTCTTCCCTCCCCTCCCCCGCGTTACCCCCTGGGCGCTGCCCCACCATGCTGCCCCCTGGTCTTCCCTCCCCTCCCCCACGTTACTCCCTGGGCACTGCCCCACCATGCTGCCCCCGGTCTTCCCTCCCCTCCCCCGCGTTACCCCCTGGGCACTGCCCCACCATGCTGCCCGCTGGTCTTCCCTCCCCTCCCCCACGTTATTCCCTGGGCACTGCCCCACCATGTTGCCCCCGGTCTTCCCTCCCCTCCCCCGCGTTACCCCCTGGGCACTGCCCCACCATGCTGCCCCCGGTCTTCCCTCCCCTCCCCAGCGTTACCCCCTGGGCGCTGCCCCACCATGCTGCCCGCTGGTCTTCCCTCCCCTCCCCCACGTTACTCCCTGGGCGCTGCCCCACCATGCTGCCCCCTGGTCTTCCCTCCCCTCCCCCACGTTACTCCCTGGGCACTGCCCCACCATGCTGCCCCCTGGTCTTCCCTCCCCTCCCCCGCGTTACCCCCTGGGCACTGCCCCACCATGCTGCCCCCGGTCTTTCCTCCCCTCCCCCGCGTTACCCCCTGGGCGCTGCCCCACCATGCTGCCCCCTGGTCTTCCCTTCCCTCCCCCGCGTTACCCCCTGGGCACTGCCCCACCATGCTGCCCCCTGGTCTTCCCTCCCCTCCCCCGCGTTACCCCAAGGGCACTGCCCCACCATGCTGCCCCCTGGTCTTCCCTCCCCTCCCCCACGTTACTCCCTGGGCGCTGCCCCACCATGCTGCCCCCTGGTCTTCCCTCCCCTCCCCCACGTTACTCCCTGGGCACTGCCCCACCATGCTGCCCCCGGTCTTCCCTCCCCTCCCCCGCGTTACCCCCTGGGCGCTGCCCCACCATGCTGCCCCCTGGTCTTCCCTTCCCTCCCCTCCCCCGCGTTACCGCCTGGGCGCTGCTGCACCATGCTGCCCCCTGGTCTTCCCTTCCCTCCCCCGCGTTACCCCCTGGGCACTGCCCCACCATGCTGCCCCCGGTCTTCCCTCCCCTCCCCCGCGTTACCGCCTGGGCGCTGCTGCACCATGCTGCCCCCGGTCTTCCCTCCCCTCCCCCGCGTTACCCCCTGGGCACTGCCCCACCATGCTGCCCCCTGGTCTTCCCTCCCCTCCCCCACGTTACTCCCTGGGCACTGCCCCACCATGCTGCCCCCGGTCTTCCCTCCCCTCCCCCGCGTTACCCCCTGGGCACTGCCCCACCATGCTGCCCGCTGGTCTTCCCTCCCCTCCCCCATGTTACTCCCTGGGCACTGCCCCACCATGTTGCCCCCGGTCTTCCCTCCCCTCCCCCGCGTTACCCCCTGGGCACTGCCCCACCATGCTGCCCCCGGTCTTCCCTCCCCTCCCCCGCGTTACCCCCTGGGCGCTGCCCCACCATGCTGCCCGCTGGTCTTCCCTCCCCTCCCCCGCGTTACCCCCTGGGCGCTGCCCCACCATGCTGCCCCCTGGTCTTCCCTCCCCTCCCCTCCCCTCCCCCGCGTTACTCCCTGGGCGCTGCCCCACCATGCTGCCCCCTGGTCTTCCCTCCCCCACGTTCTCCCCCCCCCCGCCAAGTCCACTGCCCCCTCCCTCGCATCTCCCCCCCGTCCGGTGTTACCGTCACCCCAGTGTCCCCTCCCCCGCTCCCTGACCAGTGCCCCCCGGCCCAGGCGGCCTCTTACCCCCGAGTTGCAGCCGACGTCCAGCCCCAGCAGCGGGGAGGGCCCCGCGGGGAAGAGCCGCCCCAGCAGCGCCGGCGGCAGGAGGCGGACGCGGCCTTCGGGCGGGTGGAAGCGGGAGTAATTGGGGAAGTTCCCGTAGGGGGCCGCCCCGGGCGCGGAGCCGCTGGGCATCCCCTCGGCCCCCTCACTCATGGGGGCCGCCATCTTGCTCGGTCCTTCGGCTCAGCCGCCCGGCGGGCCACCAAGCGCCGACGCTTTTCTGGCCGGGGGCAGAAAGGTTCCGTGTCGCGGAGCTGCGCGTGCGCGAGTGGAGAGGCTGGGGCGGGGGAGGCTGAGAGGGGTGAAGGCGGTGGGGAGGAAAGCGCCGCCGGGCCCTGTGCAGCAGTAATTGGGTTCCCCGTCATGCACATCCTTGGGAGTTGTGCTGTTGGAATGGGAAATGTAGGCTTTATGATGCCCAGGTTTTGGTCTCTTTATAGGACTTCCTGCCAGCCCTGGGTTATTATTGTTTCTATTCCTGTAGGACCTACAAAACCCAAGGGAGAGCAGTCGGGTGACCAGACAGCAAGTGTGAAAAATCATGACCGGAGGCCGGGGGTAATAGGTGCCTATAGAAAACAAAGCCCCAAATACTGGGACTGTCCCCATAAAATCGGGACATCTGGTCACCCTAGGGAGCGGGGTCTCACCGTGTGAAGCACTCATAGACCTTGTTTACACCTGGGCTTATTCCGGACTAATGTTCCTGATTGGTTACTCCATTCTTATTCCCAGAATAAAAATTCCTTATTGTAAATTAGCTTAACCCACTTGGATTAAACTAATTTTGAACAAGGCACTCTTATTCCAGAATAAGGGCGTCCACACAGAGTTAACGAGGAACAGTTAATCTACTTTAAATTCACATGCTATCTTATTCTGGATTAGCTTTCTGTGTAGACAAACCCATAATAAGAGACAGTTGCAGCTCCAGAGAGCTTACATTCTAAATAGACCAGACAGACAAAAGGCAGAGAAGGGAAAGTAAGAGTTTGTCTACACCTGAAAGTTAATTTTAAATTTAAATTAAGATAGAGCATGAACAGAATCAATAGAGCCAGGAACACCTTCAGGAGTTTAAATACAATCTGGAAATCATCAAAATACAACACCAAAACCAAACTCTAGATTTATCAGAGCAGGTGCGTACTTTCAACACTACTTTAGAGTGCAGAATGCTGGGGCATGACAATGTATGACATGTCCAACCTGTCTTCATTCCGTACAACCTGCCTCAGAAAAAGGCATATCTTTTGGCCCAGAACAAGCTCAAACCAAGACCTATTCACAGAGTGCAGCCAAGCAGATACGAGCACCATCATTACCCAGGAGGCACTGGAGATGGCTTGACCATGTGCTTTGGATAGAAATGGATTCCATCACCAGAATAGCAGTAAGAGGGTCACCTGAAGGCAAGTGAAAACGAGGCCGCCCGAAAACAACATGGCGAAGAGCTGTGGAAGCCGAGCTGAAAAACCCGGTGCACAGCTGAGGAACCATTGAAAGATGTGCCAGAAACAGACAGGAGTGGAAGAGCTTTGTTGCTGCCCTAAACGCCAGAGACATAATGGGTACTAACTATGAATTTAAAGCACAATAGCTATTCCTGAAGAACTCCGTGTTCCAGAATAAGAGTGCCCACACACAACGTTACTGATGCCATGTGTAGACAAGCCCTAAGGTGTGGAGCAGGGAAGTGACCTGTCATAGCAAGTCAGTGCTAGAATCTGTTTGGATATAGATATTCAGGCATGTCTGCAAAGGCCTATACTTTAAGAATTTAGGTGTATTCTTGTCACTTAGCTAGTTATAGAGGTATAAAAGCAAGAATCAAAATCACTGTCTGCCAGTGTAAGGGCCTTCTCTTACTGTGACAGTCTGAGGCCCTGTTCAGAGGCAGCCAGAAGCTGGGAAGCGAGCGGTCACATCCTCACCAGTCACACTGAAATAAGGTGCTATTGGGCTGTCAGGAATACAATTCTATCCTGATAATGCCTATCTCCTCCAGAGAAAGGGAAGAGCCTAGAAGATGTAAAAGAAAACTTAGTTTGATAGCATCCTGTCTGGCAAGAATTCACCTATCAATAGCTGGGATGTGAAATCCTCATTTCTTTGTTGTTCTCTCACTGTAGTCCCCATTTCCCTATTGTTTGTCTGTATAATTTCTGTCTAGTTCCGTGATTGTTCTGTCTACTGTATAATTAATTTTGTTGGGTGTAAACCAATTAAGATGGTGGGATATAATTGGCAATATGTTAGGATTGATTAGTTAAATTTCAGTAAAATGATTGGTTAAGGTATAGCTAAGCAGAACTCAAGTTTTACTATATAGTCTGCAGTCAATCAGGAAGTAAGGGGGAATGGGAACAGGGAATGGGGGTGGGGGAATTGGAATCATGTTTTGCTAAAGGGGGGGAATGGGAACAGGGACACAGGAAGGCTCTGTGGTGTCAGAGCTGGGAAGGGAGACACTAAGGAAGGAGATTGGAATCATGCTTGCTGGAAGTTCACCGCAATAAACATTGAATTGTTTGCACCTTTGGACTTCGGGTATTGTTGCTCTCTGTTCATGTGAGAAGGACCAGGGAAGTGAGTGGGTAAAGGAATAAGCCCCCTAACAGAATCCACCTTCCATCAGCTAAAGGCCAGGCCCCTTAATCACTGGACCACCCCACACACTGTTTAAGTAGGCTGAAGTCCAAGGACGTGGGAAGAGGTGACAGAGCAGGCAGCATCATGGAAGCTGGAGTTAGGAGGAAATCACACCCTGTACATTTTACCGGGGTAGAGAACATTGTGGCTTAAAACCCCCTCGCATCACCCCAGCCCACTTCCTCGCTCCCTGTCCCAGTAAAATTCTCACCCCCAAGCTGTACAGATTCAGATGAAAAAAAGTGAAGCAGCTGCTAATGTACATGGTGTTTGACATTATCCTTAAATGAATCTTTATGCTTTGGCATTCAGGATTATGACCCACAAATGAGAGTGTATAAACATGCCCGCATGGTGGCGCTGAAAGTTAAAAATAAAAGTGCTAATCGAGCTGTCTGTCCGTCAGCAAAGTATTATATACAGTGGTTGTCAGTAAAAGCATTCGAACCAAGGTTTTGCAAAGTTGGGGGTCCAAAATCATAGACTTTAAGGTCAGAAGGGACCATTACGATCATCTAGTCTGACCTCCTGTGCATCGCAGGCCACGGAATCTCACCCACCCACTCCTGTAACAAACCCCTAACTTATGTCTGAGCTATTGAAGTCCTCTAATCATGGTTTAAAGACTTCAGTGAAGCACATCCATCCATATTTAGATGCCTAAATAAGTGGACGGGAGCACTCAACACCTTAAAAAAAAATCAGCACATTGAATGAATTGCCTACATGTAGATTTTAGATGCCTTTGGTCACTCAAGTTTGAAAATTTTAACCTAGCCCTATTGCATGCTGGAGGATTTTGCCTTTCCCGTGAGATTCTGCATCGCTCCCTTGATTGATTTCTGTTTAGCTGCTACTTGTTTGGCACTGACAATGCGCTCGGTGCTATGCAAACCCAAAGATCAAGACAGTCCCCACCTTGAAGAGCTTAAAGGCTGAAGCCCTGATCTTGCAACCTGCTCTGTGCAGCTGAATCACTGCACCTATGCAAAAAGAATGAGGAGGACTTGTGGCACCTTAGAGACTAACAAATTTATTTGAGCATAAGCTTTTGTGAGCTAAAACCCCCTGATTTTAGTAGGGGTCTGTGCAGCTGTTGCACTCTGGCAGCGGGCAGCTGCTTGCAAGGCCTAAAAAGGACAGACAGTGCACTTGGAAATCAAAAGGAAGGAAGCAGTTAGGCCCCGATCCTGTGACTGGGCCCACATGTGCAGAACCCAGTGCCATGCAGTGGCAGAAGGAAGCGGCTTGCTAGAAGTTTTCCTTCTCGAAACTCCGTGGCTATGATTCTTTTTCAAATATATGAGTCAAGAGAATGTACTCCCTGGGGTAGGGTTAAATCTTGCTCCAGAGCAAGGAGAAGACTGGTAACTAATGCTAATTAATAATTAGTGGGTTAATTATTAACTAGCAAGGTAGCATCAGAGACTGGAGTTTCAGAGTAGCAGCCGTGTTCATCTGTATTTGCAAAAAGAAAAGGAGTACTTGGGACACCTTAGAGACTAACAAATTTATTTGAGCATAAGCTTTTGTGAGATGCATCCGATGAAGTGAGCTGTAGCTCACGAAAGCTTATGCTCAAATAAATTTGTTAGTCTGTAAGGTGCCACAAGTCTTCCTTTTCTTTTAGAGACTGGAGTGGATCTTGGAGCTCATTTCCTGTAAACACTGGAGCCTATGGCCTCCCACTTCATTTTGCCCAGGGGATAGTTACCGCCTCCTAACCAGGAAACATCTTCAAGTCACACTATGCTGTGTGGGAGAGATCATTTTTCCATTGCAGTGAGTGTGGGATGATTGCAATAGTCACAAGTGGAGAAAATGCAAGTGTGATTTCGTTGGGATTGGTCCTGCTTTGAGCAGGGGATTGGGCTAGTTGACCTCTTGAGGTCTCTTCCATCCCTAATCTTCTATGATTTTATAGTGTCAGGCAGGTCAACTGGCCTCAACCTAGTGCCAATTAAAGCTACATGGCATGCCACATAACCAGCTATTTTGTTTATGCCCCACATTTTAGAGGGATAAGGGGGTATTTCATGATTTAGAACCAGGGAGAGGAGAATTGCTGGATCCATTGTGGACAGAACTTTGCAGGCCTTGAACAGCTACTAGGATGAACCGGTGTTCTCGAAATCCGATAAATAGCGTAGAGACCTGCTTGAGTAGAAACAGCCCTCTGAATGTTGTGCCCCTTAATATTGTGCCTACAAAAAAAAAATCCTTTGGCAATTCAGCCCAATGGCTCAGATGGACAAGCCGTCCCTAAAAATATATTTACACCTTTATGGGAAGTTTCAGAGTAGCAGCCATGTTAGTCTGTATCTGCAAAAAGAAAAGGAGGACCTGTGGCACCTCAGAGACTAACAAATTTATTTGAGCATAAGCTTTCATGAGCTACAGCTCACTTCATAAGTAACTGATGTGGAGGTCAAATATCACACCTTACATTCACCGGGATCACTAGCAATGGGTTTGATCAAGAATGCCCATACAGCTGGAGAACCCTTAGCCTGGAGTTCTATGGATGGACAGTGCTACACAAGAGTTAGGTGTTGTCATGATGGATAGAGAACTACGCCGGCTGATAGAGGAGATGATCACCTTTGCACCACCAATGGAACTGGCAGCATTGTTAGGTCAAGGTCTTGCCAGCAGCATTCCTGTAAAATTACCAGCGGCTTTGCCAACATTATCCCATAGGTTCTGCAGCTCCACTTCTGGTGGCTTATGCCTGACTGCTGTAGGTCAGAGATGCAATAATAAATGACGGTGCAGTGCAGTGATTTTACTGGCCCGCACTTTGGGATTATCGCATTCCTCACCAGGGGCCAAGACACTAATTACTAGAATCATGATTTTATTATTGGTTATTTTACTTACGACAATACTTTTCGGGCACGAAGAGCGTGAGTGAAATTGTATCCCTCTGATTCAAAAGTCACTGGGAGGCCCAGATTTCAGACAGTCTGGGCAACCAGAAGACCTACCGAAGAGCAGGTCTCTACTACAGCTGGGATCGACGCTCTGAGACTGATCCACCGGCAGCCGATTTAGTAGGTCTAGTGAAGACCCACCAAATCGACTGCAGATCGCTGTCCAATCAACCCCTATACTCTACCCCAAACGAGAAGAGTAAGGTAAGTCGATGGGAGATTTTCTCCCATCAACCGCACGCGGTGTAGACCCCGCGGTAACTTGACCTAAGGTACGTCGACTCCAGCTACTTTATTCACGTAGCTGGAGTTGCGTAGGGTAGGTCAACTTATAGGCGCCGACTCTGTGGGTGCTCTGGGGCTGCAGCACCTGTAAAGAAAAATTAGTGGGTGCTCTGCACCCACTGGGAGCCAAGCTCTCCTCCCTAGTGTGTGTGTGTCTAGGAATCAGGACTCCTGGGGTCTATCCTGACTGCGAGCGGAGTGGGGTCTAATGGTTAGAGCAGAGAGCTGGCAGGTAGGATTCCTGGGTTCTAGTCCAGGCTATGCAATTGATTCATTCTGTGACATGGTTCGTTCTGCCTTGTCCTCCTGTGACATGTGGAGCGCAGAGACCTGCCCCAGCCCTTCCCTTCCGGCTGGGTGGTGCAGGAATTAATGGCCGTAGAGCCTGGGCTCTAAGATCCTGGAGCAAAGCGTCCTGGAGAAGGAATTTGTTCCCCAAGCTTGACTGGCTTCCTGCCCCATCCCTCCCTCCATCAATCAGAACGAATCCCTCATGGCAGAGCTGTTGTCTGGTTACCCGCAGTGCAGACCCAATCTATTGCGTCCTGGCTGCTGTTCAGCTCAGGTTAACAGCATGGTCTGTTTCTGTAAACTCCCCCAGAGCTTTCGAATGGAAGTGAGAGTCTTCTTCACATCCTGCTCTAAACTGTGAGTAGTGTCGCTCTGTGGCTGTTCAACAGCTGCTGCATTCCTACCCCAGAGGTGGCATCATTTCAGTGCTGGGTGAGTGATCCCTGTGTAGTGTTGCTGAGTGCTGTTGCACATCAGCTATGCTCCATCCAGAGATGTCTGCATTTCAATGCCAGGTGAGTGATCCCTGTATTGTGTTGTGGGGGGGAGGGATAGCTCAGTGGTTTGAGCATTGACCTGCTAAACCTAGGATTGTGAGTTCAATCCTTGGGGATTGAAGCAGGCAGCAGTATCTCCCGTCAATGTAAACAAACTTGTTTGTCTGAGCGATTGGCAGAATAAGAAGTAGGTTAGGTAACCAAAAAAAAAATCTGCATTTGTAAGTTACACTTCGAGGTCTAGTGGGTATGAGTGGGGGGGCTGGGGGTGGGAGTCAGCACTCCTGGGTTCTATTCCTGGATCTGTGAGGGAGGGTTGTCTACTGTTTAGATCAGCAGATGGAGAGTCAGGACTCCTCCTGGCTTTGCAGCTGACTCCCTGTGTGACTGAGGGCAATTCCCCCCACCCCCCCGTGCCTCAGTCATACGGGGATAATGACACTGACCCAGCTCCTGGGGGTTGGGGCTGGATTCATTCCAGTCTATACAGCACCTCTGAGGGAGGTGCTAGGAAAGGGCAGGACATAAGTAACCAACAGACACTAATGGGATGCACCATGTGATTCTCTTTCTGTCCCTAGCGCGTGTGACTGTGGACCCCAACACAGCCAATGCCTACCTGCTCCTGTCCCGGGATCAGCGGAGCGTGAGGGTGGGCAACAAGAGGCGGGACGTCCCCACTAACCCCAAGCGGTTTGACACATGCACCTGCATCCTGGGCTGGCAGCAGTTCACAGCCGGGATGCACTAGTGGGAGGTGGAAGTGGGGGACAAGCCATGTTGGACACTGGGGGTCTGTGAGGAGTGTGTGAGCAGGCAGGGAATATTCACACCCTCACCAGTGACTGGCTTCTGGACGGTGTGGCTGCACAATGGGGATGAGTATGCAGCGCTCACTTCCCCCCTGCCCGAGCTTATGCTGAGAGTAAAGCCTCGGCAGATTGGCATCCTCCTGGACTTTGAGACCGGAGAGGTGTCCTTCTACAACGTGACTGGCAGCTGTCACATCTACACCTTCAGTGACATCTTCTTGGAGCCCCTGCGGCCATAATTCTACCCGGAGGTGCGGGCAGGCAGCCTGAATGATGCCCCACTGACCCTCCAACAGGGAACACAGCAGCCATGAGCCAGTGCAGCCGCCTTGGCACCTTGGGCTTTCAGGACTTACCAATGAAAGGCTTTCTTAACAACACATAATGCACCGGCGGAACTTACTGCCACAGGATATTGAGGGGGCCAAATGTCTAGTGGGATTCAAAAAAGGATGAGACATATATATGGATAATCCAAATATCACCAGCTAGAGAGGGCAGGAGACACCAGGACTATAAAACCATCTCCACGGGCCAGGAGCCAGCCACTGACTACAGGGGGGCACATTCCCCAAAGAGAAGGGTATTCCATAATTACACACTGCAGGGTCTCTGGTACCTTCCTTGAAGCCTCTGATTATGGAGACAGGATACCTGGCTTTTGGGCACTGCAGTGAGCTAGCACAGCAAATCCTGTGTTCTCTGGGTGCTGTTAGAGCAAGAAATTGGTCAGTGAAGCTGATAATCAGCCACAGAGCAGGAGCACTGACCCACGATAAATGCCCCCACACTGCTAGACCTTCCTGCACAGCCCCAGTAGGGGAGTCTCCATCCAGCATTGCCATTCCCCAGCACTGGAATGCAGAGTCAGCAGCATCTGCAGGGAGGCCCAGGGAGCAGGAGGGGATGGGTGAGAGGACCTGAGGGCCTTGCTCAGTTTGCAAAGAATCCAGCTGCATCATCTTTAGTAGGTGGTGTGGCTGGTGGAGACCTTGGGTCTCTGGCATGTCCTGCTCCTGGCCTAGCCGCTTGGTTCAAGGTAGAGCATTGCTGCCTGTGTCCTGTAACCTCCAGCAGCCAAGCTCCTTGGGGCAGCCATGGAAACATTGCCTTTGGCTACCCTTGTTTTAAAGGGCTCGGGGAGCATGGACACGAGGATGGAGTCATGTGTCTGTAAAGGTCGGGGCCTGCCAACACGAGCGAGCCAGCTCCAATCGGCAATTCGCCTCTGACCTATCCCCCCTTCTAGTGAAATACCGAAGCCTTCCTTCCGCTGGATGCTTCTGAGCCCAGCCCAGCCCGTGGGCCAGAGCTGTCCACAGCCCTGTGCGTGTGCTGTCCCTGGTCTCACTGACGGTGTGCATCAGCACTCAAACCCAGTGTAGACTGCAAAGCCTGTTGGCCCATCAACTGCACCTCTCTAGGTCATTTTCTCCCACCAATAAACAATGCATTCCAATAGCCTTGCATAAGCTGGCAAAGCATCCATTGTGATCTGAGAGCTGCTCACCCCCATCTTCTGGGGGAAGGGGGAGAGCTAGGAGATCCAGTCCAGCTGGAGCCGTGGTGCTCTC
Source organism: Natator depressus (assembly GCF_965152275.1). Classification (NCBI taxonomy): domain Eukaryota; kingdom Metazoa; phylum Chordata; order Testudines; family Cheloniidae; genus Natator; species Natator depressus. The sequence continues at coordinate 6,040,775 of NC_134253.1, forward strand.
AGGACTCAGCACTCTCATGGGCCCTTCGTGTTGCATGTGTGATTCAGGGAATACTATGATTGTCTGATGGAGCTGCCCATTCCCTAGCCCTGTGTGCACCTCTCTGTGATGGGACTTCATCCCAAGAAGCCAATGTGCTGCATGCAGCTAAATATTCCAGCCCCCCTCCAGCCCCGGTAATGAAGGCAGAGTGAGAGGAATTTCATACACAGAGAACCCTCTAGACTGTTCCGGAGCTAGGCAGAGAGGGTGGGACGAGGGGGTCGCTGAGGCCCTCAGGCCGGGCCTAGATCACTGCCATGCCCCTCTCAAGGAGTGGTTTTGCCTTCTTGACATATATTCACCCTAACCCAAATAATGACAGGTTTCAGAGTAGCAGCCGTGTTAGTCTGTATTCGCAAAAAGAAAAGGAGGACTTGTGGCACCTTAGAGACTAACCAATTTATTTGAGCATAAGCATCCGATGAAGGGAGCTTTAGCTTATGCTCCAATAAATTGGTTAGTCTCTAAGGTGCCACAAGTACTCCTTTTTTTTTTCCTAACCCAAATGTATCCCATTGGCTACAGGGAGTTCCAAGCTGGGACAAGTTCATCTTGAAGTCTTTCTCCAGCAGGCGGATGGTTGCAGAATCTCTCCTGGGTTGCAGAATCGCTGCTAGCCAGGGCTGGCTTTGATGCAGCAGCCTGGGGACAGTGCCCCATCCTAGCTGGGCAGGGCTCATGACCTCCTTGCCCGGCCAGTCCCATCGGGCTCCCCTTGAATATGTCCAGGACGCGATGGCTGCAGCCCTGCAGCCGCTGTACAGCCATGGGCACAGTAGGCCTGTGTGTGGGTGTTGGTTTGGCTCCAGGGCTGGGGAGGGAGGAGGAGACCCGGGAAAGAGCAGCAGCAAGCCGTTCGCTGAGTAGACAGGACTGGGCTGGCAGCTCCAGGCGCGTTCCCAGCTCCGCAGAGAGGGACGTCAAGGCTGGCTGGACTGGGTCTGCGCTTCCCTCCGAGCCAGGCTCCGGGCAAAGCGTTGGTGACTGGGAGACCCAGCGTGTGTGTGATTACCCCAAACCTTCCTGCAGGTCCCAGGGGACTGGGTGGCACCTGGAAAGACCGTGGAGGTGTTTCCTTTGGGCCAGCTCCAGCCTGGCCAGGCTCCAAGCTCAGCGCTCCCCTGCCAGCCTCGTGAAGGGTCCTGGAGGAGCCAGAACACAGGGTAGGGGAGGAGAACGTAACCCTGCCATGGGGCTGGGGCTGCTTTGCAGCCGAGGGCGGTGGGGGGCTGCGTGGGGGCTCCCGCATGGGCACTGCTGCCCGCCAGGGGACGGACGGCTGGGCCTGCACAAGGGGGCCTGTGTTTATACCTGGCACAGACACAAGCGCTAGCGCCGCACAGCAGCTCGTGAGGATCTGACGGGCTCCATCCCCAGCCGCGCCCTGACGTGGCCCAGCTCTGTGCCTCAGTTTCCCCCTCTGTAGAACGGGAGGATAGCGACACCAACCCTCCGGCTGTCCCGCTGCAGGACTGGGCCCTTGGTGGCATGGTTCTGGAGGATAGATCCATGCAGCCAGGGAAGGCTGGCATCAAGCTGTCTGTGTTTTTCAAAGGCCCTCCAGCTCCCTCCCCTCCCCCTGCACTCTGGTGCGGATTACAGGGATCCCGGGGCGGTTGTTGATTGGGAACGCTTCCCAGCCGCTGCTCCAGGCCCAGAACACGGTGTGTTCGCTTTCAAACCTCGCACTACGTCTGTTAGCGTTAGCCTTTCACAAGGCCAAGACAAGAGCTGGGGACGCAGCCAGGGCTGGAGCTCTTCTCCATGTTCCTTTCCCGGGGTGCCAACCAGACGGCTGCACCGTGCCACAGCCAGCAAGTTCCTTTCCCTTAACGCTCAGTGGAAACCCTTCCTGCTGCCACTTGCCAGCCACGCCAGCGTCACACCCACAGACCCTGGTCGTCGGCGGGTGGGGATCCAACCTGGGGCCTCTGGAGCTTAGTGCATGAGCCTCTATTGCATGAGCTAAAAGCCCCCTGGCTGGTAGTGGCGGCTGCAGAGCAGACTCATCTTCTCTCTCTCTCGAATGGTCTTGGTGCCACTCGATGGGACACAACACCACACCCAGAAGGTGCGTGGGTTACATCAGCTGGCGGAGGATTAACTTTATATCGAGCTTCAGATCCCCGTCTTGGGCTTTGATTGATTGGGGAGGGGAGTCCCCAGGCATGCTGGGGTGGCTGGGAGGAAATCGAAAGGAGCTGTTTGTGCTGAATTGCCCCCCGCCCCCGTCACCCCACATTCTTCATCACAAACTCCGGGGCAGCAGCAGCTTCCAGTACACTGGGCTCCCCACAGCTCCCATCGGGGCAGACCTCAGCTGGGGCAGTTTGTCCCAGCCCTGTCCAGGGGCACAGCACATTCTCCAGCCCCGTTCCTGGAGCTGTGGTCACTGACACGAGCAGTGGATCTGCCCCAGTGACTTCAGTGCAGCTGTGGGACTCAGCGCTGCAGAACAGGAGGCCCTAGGTCACTGGCAGCTGAAGCGCCAGGATGAGAACCTGGGCCCCAAAGTCGCCCTGTATGACGTCCCCAACCGCTGTCCAGAGGAGAGCGCTTGCCCTGGCTCTGGGACTAGGGTTTTTAATCCGCTCCGGGTGGCTCCGTTCCCCAGCGGCGCAGGCTCGTTCCTACCAGAGGGGTTTATTGCAGTCTCTGTTTGCCTCCCGTTAACAGCAGGCGGGAGGGAGGGAGAAGCTAGGAATTGCACACCCGCCCCGCAAGGCAGGTCAGTCTTTCCCGGAGGCCTGGGGAGAGGCTCTGCTTTCACTTTGGCCTGTTCGCTCCATCTGACGCTGTTGTGGGCCGGATGTAAACCAAGCTGGCTGGGTTTCAGCCCAAAACTTATTGCAGGGCCTCTTGATGAGGCACCAAGTCCCAGGGTTAAACAGGGTGCCCTGGGGCTCCCAGCTCCCTGCACAAACAGCAAAATCTCATATCCAGTGTGATAAAGTGGGACTATTCTTAATGTTTCCTCTGAATAGTGTGGGGGTGCCTCAGTTTCCCCTATGCAGTTCTTAAGCATCTAGGTGGTGGGGAAAGGGTGTATGATCATTGCAGAGCCCTAGAGGGCAGGTGTGTGCAGGGCTCTGGACACAGAGAATGGCCAACACCCTGTTTCCTGGCCACTGATGGCCTGGCCCTTCCCCCCTGCGAGGTGAGAGCTAAAGGGTTGGAGATCAAAGGAATCAGGTGGCCTTCTGGCCTGGGAAAGGGACAAAGCCCAGAGGAGGAGGGGCTGGAGGGAGTTTCAGTTTTGGGGCTGGCTGGAGACATGGAGTGAAGGGCAGATGTGGTTGTCTGGTTCACTGCCCCCCAAAATGGGCCCAGCTGAGGGGTCCGGTTCTCTGCACCTACAAGCTCTGTTTTAGACCCTGTTCTTGTCATCTAATAAACCTCTGTTTTACTGGCTGGCTGAGAGTCACGTCTGACTGCGAAGTTGGGGTGCAGGACCCTCTGGCTTCCCCAGGACCCCGCCTGGGCGGACTCGCTGGGGGAAGCGCACGGAGGGGCAGAGGATGCGGAATGCTCCGAGGTCAGACCCAGGAAGGTGGAAGCTGTGTGAGCTGTGTGTCCTGAAGACAGGCTACTCACAGAAAGGAGACTTCCCCAGTGTCCTGACTGGCTTCATGGGGAGCAGTTCCAGAGCATCGCCCGGGGACTCCGTGACAACTGGTGGCAGTGGTGGGATCTACAGCACCCCGTGGACGGCGCTTCCTGCAGTAAGTGCCTGGGGAGCAGTAAAACGAAGGGGGATTGACGGGGACCAGGCGTGCTGAAGATTCAGAGAGAGACGGTTTCAGGGGGCGGTTAACCCCTGGGAGTGTGTGACCAGAGAGAAGGACTTTTGCAGTAACAGGGTCCCTCGGGGGATTGCAGCGAGCAGTCCCGGGGCGGAGGAGTCTGCAGCTCGACCCTGGCAAAGAGGTGGTGACCTCGAGAAGGGCTGGCACACTAGGGGTTCTCCCTGGAAACTGTGGGGAGCTGAGAGCACACAGGCCTGTGAATCCACAACAACTTGGGAAGAGTGGAGTGATGACCTGTCACCATCTCCTTAAGAAGGACATTGTAACCCTGTGCAGAAAGAGAGGGTTGAGCATTGGAAAGTTCACCAAAGCACAGTTAATCGTGCAGCTGGAGGAGGATGACCGCTCTAAGAAACAGATTCCTGACCCCAAATGGGGCTATAGCAGGATCTGGGAGCAGCTGGAGTGGGACCAGGCATCGCCAAGACTCCTGTCCCCGACCAGACGAGGGTCTTCACGATCGGGTTCCCCATCCGGGGATCAGAGACGGACGGGATTGGAGCTGAGTCCGAGAGAGCAAGAGGACTGTAAGAGACAGCGAGAGTCCAAGAAAGAGCTGCAGAAGTAGCAGCAGCGTGAACTGGCGGTGGGGGAGCGGAGAGGCCTAGGGAACCTCCCAGGGGTGAGTGGGGATAGACCGTGGGGTGCCAGTTCCACAGGGAACCTCGAGACTAAATTGCTGCCCCTGATTAAGGGGCGGGGGATGTGGATGCCCACCTCACTGCCTTTGAGCAGGCTGGCGATTTGAACCAGGGGGACCCTGCGGAAAAGCCCCGGTGTCTAGCTCCCCTGCTGGGTCCCAAGGCCACAGACTCTGCCATCCAGATGGGTGGAGAGGTGGACAGGCTCCCACTCCTGACCCCAACCTATATGTCTGTGTGGAGTTTCCTTGGGCCAGGCCTCTCGGACCTCCAGTGGGAGCAGAAGGTGATGGTCAATGGGGAGACATTCCTGGGGTGGCGAGATTCTGGGACAGAGAGAATGGTTGTCGGGCCCCGGGTGGTGCAGCCTCAGATGCTGAGGGGCTGTGTGAGCTGGGTGAGGGTCCCAGGGATGAAGCCCCTCACCCTGCCTATGGCCCAGATCCCTGTGCAGACCCAGGAGGGGCAGGGCTGGCTGGTTGTTGGGGTTCTCCAGGATACCAGCTGCGAGACCCTGTTGGGGAGTGACTGTATCTCTTTGGGACAGGATCCAGGCCTTGCTCCTGTAATGGCCAAGGGTTTGAATTTGAATCCAGGGAACCAATCGGTGGAGCGGGAAATAGTCAGTGAAAATGCAGATGACCTGGCTGGCAGCAGGGAGGAGCTGCTAGGCTCAGGCTACCTGCCTGCCTGTAAGCAGACCCCTGGGGCTCCCCGCCCCCCCTTGCACACCGGAGAGGGGGCTCACGCTGGCTCTGATGCAGTGAGAAAAGCAGCGAGCTCGCTGCCTACCCCCACTGGGACAGCAAGGGCAGCGCTGAGCACAGTGGGAGCTGAGACCCCAGCTGAGTGGGGGGAGACACAGGCAGGGCAGGTTATCTGTTGGGAGTGGCAAGGTGCTTGGTAAGGAAAGTTTGGATGAGCCTAGGCAGCCTTGTGAGCTGATGGCTGTGTCTAGTCAGCAGGGTAGGAAGGCGAGGAGAGTGGAAGATGAGTGTCCCTGGACCTTACCTGTTAGCTGGGTGGAGAATTGGGACAGTGAAGGAAATGTGCCTGTGTCTGTCAGGGGTATTGACTTGCCTATGGAGGGAGCTACCCCAGTCTCCAAGCAGTTGTCTGTGACCCGCCCTGTGTGCTGGGACAAGGGGGATGAGATCCCAAGCTGGATGTCTGGGAAAGGAGAAAGTGTGTCCTGCTCTTCGTTGTCTGTGGAGCAGACAGAAGGGGCCTTTCAGCCTGTGATGGCTGAGGGTACTACAGTTGTCTCAGAGTTGGGGAGGGATAGCTCAGTGGTTTGAGCTATTGGCCTGCTAAACCCAGGGTTGTGAGCTCAATCCTTGAGGGGGCCATTTAGGGATCTGGGGCAAAAATTGCAGATTGGTCCTGCTTTGAGCAGGGGGTAGGACTAGATGATCTCCTGAGGTCCCTTCCAACCCTGAGATTCTATGATTCAGCTAAAGCCCAGGAAGGGAATGGCCCTAAGTTTGTGTCCGCTCGGGAGAGTGGCCCTGTAACTAGATCGCATCCAGTTAGCGTCTATGTAAAATCCCAGAGCCCAGACAATTCTGGTGCTTGTATTTTGCCTGTTGCTAGTGTGTTGTTGGAAAGGATGTAGCAACTCTGAGTAATCAGGATGAGATCCTAGCCAGGGCACAAGGAGAGCATGAAGGTGATGTGATTGTGTTACCTACTGAGGGTGTGGAAACCTGTAGCAAGAAGGAAAAGTTTCCTGAACTTGTGTGTGGCAAAGTGAAGGAGAAGGCTTCTGACCTTTTATCTAGGAAGTCTGTCAGTTTGTCTGAAAGGGGATTGTGTAGTAATCCGCCTGATGGGCCAGAGGTAATTCTGGATGTAAGGGAGACCCAGAAAGAGTCTGTTGTTGCTCAGGAAAGTGTTCCTCTAGAGCAAGCCCTAGGTGAAGAGGGTAAGGGCAGAATTTCTGTGAGGGGTGAATTGTTGCATAGAAAAGCTCTAGGGAAAGGAATCCTCATGGAGTCTTTGCAAGCAGTTTACTGCAACGGAAGGGTGTGAAAGTGATTTAATCAAGAAAGTTTCAGTTCCTAACAGCCAGAAATTTTCCGTTGTGAATGAAGCCACTGACTTTCCTGTTGAAAGATCCAGTGTGGATTGCTTTGAGAAGGTCTCAGATGGAGTGAAAGCTGTTAAGAAAGTTAAACCGTCCTATAACCAAGTGTCTGTGTTTGGCCAGCTTGTTGGGGAGAAGACCCAATCCCAGTTTGACCCCCTGGGGTTTTGGGGGTGGCCAAAGGGCACGGGCAGCATAAACCTTCCCACATGCAGTCTGCGAGCGCTATCAACCACCCCCGACCTAAGGGAGGGCGTGAAACTGGAAGGGCCTGGTGTACCTCCTACCAAGGAATGGGAGAGGTGCTGGGGCATCCATGGGAACGTTGGTGGCTTCGAACTTCCCCAGGTCACTGGCTAAAGTGACCCCGCTCAGTTCGATCTCGAAGGAGGGGGAGAAGTTGTCTCGGAGTCCCTGGGCAATGCTTGAAATCAGCCCTGGGAGAGGGCTGAGAGTGCCAGAGGGATGCTGCTGCTAGGGAAGCAGCAAGCCTCGGCTGATTGGGGAAAGAGCCATAGAGGCGGCCGTGCCCCAAGCAGGTCACAGCTGGCCTGTATGAAAAGGCTGGGAACCAGGCATTCAGAAAGGCTCTGTCCAGGCTTGGAGGACGTAGGGCCTGGCTGTCTGCAGAAAGGGTAGTGGGAGTGAAGCAGGGCTGGGGAAAGGCCAGAGGAGCTCCAGGCTGCTGTGATGAAGTGGGACTGTTCTTAATGTTTCCTCTGAATAGTGTGGGGGTGCCTCAGTTTCCCCTAGGCAGTTCTTAAGGATCTAGGTGGTGGGGTAAGGGTGTATGATCATTGCAGAGCCCTAGAGGGCAGGTGTGTGCAGGGGTCTGGACACAGAGAATGGCCAACACCCTGTTTCCTGGCACCTGATGGCCTGGGCCCTTCCCCCCTGCGAGGTGAGAGCTAAAGGGTTGGAGATCAAAGGAATCAGGTGGCCTGCTGACCTGGGAAAGGGACAAAGCCCAGAGGAGGAGGGGCTGGAGGGAGTTTCAGTTTGGGGCTGGCTGGAGACATGGAGTGAAGGGCAGATGTGGTTGTCTGGCTCACTGCCCCCCAAAATGGACCCAGCTGAGGGGTCCGGTTCTCTGCACCTACAAGCTCTGTTTTAGACCATGTTCCTGTCGTCTAATAAACCTTCTGTTTTACTGTGGGAAGCAGCGCGGGGCGAGGGATGTGCTGGCCACGGCTTCCTGCAGCCCCCGTTGGCCTGCAGTGGGGAACCGCGGCCAGTGGGATCCGCGATCGGCCAAACCTGCGGATGCGGCAGGTAAAAAAACTGGCCCGGCCCGCCAGGGGGCTAACCCTGGGGGGCTGCGTGCCAAACGTTGCCGACCCCGGTGCTGCAGCAATCTCCCGTACAGCAATGGCTGTTACAAGCCAGCGTAATTTAGAACAACCCAGAGTCTAAAGCTCGGGTGTATTTGAGGATCTGGGCCAGTACTTGGCTGTTTCTATAGTAATGACCCCTGAGCAAGCAGTGTAATGTACATGCTTATCACTGAGCGTGTCCAGAGGCTGCACGTCCATCAGAATGACTAGATGTCCTGATGTGTAATAAAAACACCTGGAGTCATAAAAAATCAACCCAGCCTACTTTACAGGGCCTGATCCTTCTCTCCCTTACAGCATCTGAGCAGTAGGAGAATGGCTAATACGGGCCAGCGTTATGGTTGCTGTATTCTATTTATAAAAGTATAATACTGGCCAGTATTCTAGTTGCTGTATTGTGTTATAAAACAACAACAAAAATAGAAAAATAAAAAATACAAACTAATGTTTTGAATTAATTTGGGGAAAAGAACAATTTAAACAATTTAAACAATTTAAACAATTTAAACAATTTAAAACATTTACACAATTTAAAAAATTTACAACAATTTAAAACATTTAAAACATTCCTTTCTTTCTCTCCAGTATTATAGTCTCTCTTGTTCCAATTTTAGGTAGCGGGAGCGAGTAGTATAAGAGCCCGACCATCAATCAAACGTTAACCCCACCCCTTGACCCCGTAAGCCCTGCACACAGGTCACTGGAAGTCCCACCTCATGGGAGTATTACTTCCGGGGTCAAGGCGGACACATGTCCGGAAGCAAGGTGTGTCATGTGACCCCTGTAAGAACTCCTCCCACTGTCCTCTGCTGATCAGGATGGATTTTGCCCCGACAGGAACGCCTCGAGAGAAGATTTGACCAATCAGGGGGAGTTCCGGGGTTTGTGTGACCCCTCTAAGAACTCCTCCCGCTGCCCTCTACCAATCAGGAGGGTTTTCAGCCGCTGGGGACCACCCCGAGAGGAGATTTGTCCAATTGGGGGGAATTCTGGGGCGGGGTGACCCGTCAGGAAGTGGCTCGTGTGACCCCTCTAAGAACTCCTCCCACCACCCCTACCAATCGCGATGGGTTTTGGCCACAGAGGACAGCCCCGAAAGGAGATTCGACCAAAATAGGGTGGGTTCTGGGACGGGGTCAACCGCCCAGAAGAGGGTCGTGTGACCCCTCTAAGGACTCCTTCCAACACCCTCTGCCAATCAGAGTGCAGCACCATCACCTCATAAGTCCCAGCGCTGGGAAGAGGAGGCCATCTCTTACCAAGAAGACGTGGTTTAGAAATTGTGGAAAGGCTGAGAGGAAACGTGGACTCCTTTACCACCCCTGTGAGAACTTCAGACTTTGTTTTAGCCCCGAGGACCTTTGGAGTTGTGTGGAGAAAGCGCTACAGCAGCGACAGTTCTGAAGAGGATGAGAGAGAAGCCAAGGGGATTCCTTTGGCCCAGCCATTGATGGATATGCCAGAATCCGAACCTGAAGCCCAGCTCTTCATGAGACACCCCGATGAGCATGGTGGCCTCTCGTCATCCGCCACCCTGGAGGAGGAAGGAGATCATGGCTTGGGGGAGGCACTGGCAGACAATGTGAATGGAAAAGACGTAGCTCAGGTAAATGAATGATTAAGAAGCGACGGTCGATGATTGGGTGTAATGGGGTTAGGAACCAGGGGTTGTGTAAATCTAAAAACAAACAGTGGGAACTTACGCTTGTTTCTTGTCTGAAAATCTCTCGACAGCTTGACGATGCCTTTCTAGAGGACCCGGAGGCCCTGGACGGCGTTGCATCAAGCAGCGAAGGTGAACCAGGCCCGCCTTGTTTTTGCTCAACGCCGCTAGAAATTGTTGAAGATGACTCCGAGGAGGACGGCTAGGAGGAGTTTAGGAGGAGGCCTGGCATGGAACTCGCTGAGCCAGTGCCACGTCACGAGCGTAAAAATGGTATGCGGACTATTGTACGCGTTGCCGTTTATGCTGTTCTTCATCACTGTCTTAGGGAAAAGCTTTTTGAAAATTGTGAGGGCTGTGTCATAGATGCCCCAGCCCAATGGCACCATGACTGTGACTTGGACTTCAATGGCTAGAAACTGCAAGTTCTGGGGCCTGTGTGCTGAGCTGTGTTTGGAAAGCTTATTGAACACTATTATTGCCATAGGTTATGTTATGCAACGTCTGTGCCTAACCCAAGAACATTTAGCGCAAGGGGTGACCTTGAGAAATGCTGTGCAATTCAGTGGAGACCCTGACCGTGTTTTAAAGAAAATGTCCAAACCGGAAGATGCCTGCTTACAGCGTTACATTGACCGCCTGGTCCACACAAAAAGGGACAGAACCCTGCTTAAGAAAAAGACTATTTGTAAGAAATCTAAAAGGATTAATTGAGAGAATGATGAGGGGACAAACATGCAATATAAAACTTGGTCGCTGTACATTTAAAAAAATCGAATGAAAAGGGCTTTGTGATTATCTGTGTTTCTGTTAGAAGGTCTCTGGCCCTTAAGTGAGCTAAAAGTTTTAATGGAGCATCTGGGTTTGTTTTCAAGAAGCTGTATGACTTTTAAATTAAAAAAAATGGTTTGTGAGAACCTAGGTCTTGTGTCTTTGTGTAAAAGAGACCCATTTACAGCAAAAAGCTGTGAAGTGGGAGGGGAACAAATCCTAAAAATGTGTTTACAGTGTAACCCTTCTGCCCATCAGAGTTGGCCACAACAGGGGCTGGATTCAGTATCGAGGAGTTCCATTCCAGTAACACGACGCAAAACCGGGTCAAGCCCCCACCAGTGGGGCACTGAAGCTCCCCTACAACAAGCTGAAATCACTGAATACTGTGTTAAGTAGTAGGGGGGCCTCAGAGCTGGGGCACCATGAACCCAAAGTGAATTCAGCTCTGCAGTCTGTAACCAAACTCCTAATAGAATCAAAATTACCTCTGACATTACACAATGGCGAGAAAGTGCAATTGGTGTTTGGGGCCCTCAGAAGGGGGCTCACACCACTAGGCACAAACCTCCAAACTCTCTCAATTCACTGGCTTTTGGAATCCTTGTCCCTTGCCTAGCGAGTGCTACTTAGTTGATGGCGAGTCCCTCCGTCATAAAAGGCCAAGGACAGTTCCACTGTCCTTGATTCACATCATCAGGATAACAACACTTTATTCTTCCTGCCCCGATAACAGAGAAACTAGGGATCCCACAGCAGCCAAAGTGACTATTTGGGCTCCTGTGGGCTCATGCTAGGTGGGGTGAGTGTCCTGTGCAAACGAGATCAGCTCCTGAAGTCCTTTTCCACAACTCACCACCAGATGTCAGGGTAGAGCTCATCCTGCCTCTGCTTACAACACGAAAACAAAACAGGGATGGTTCAGACATGTGTTTGAGTACAATAGAGTTGACTCATCCTGTTGAACTCAATGGTTTTAACCACACCCCCCACTGAATAGCGAAGGTAACTGTGATTCCTTACCCTTGTTGCTATAGGGATAAATTTGATGGGTGTGCACCCATAGTAAGGGACGTGGGTGGGTGAGTTCGGATTAATATGAAATGAAATAAAACCGCAGGCATTCGCAGATGCTATTGGGCAGTTTAAATATAATCCCTGGAGTTGGTAGAGCACTATTGGACAGTGAAAATGACCCAGGAACTGGCAGAACTCTACTGGACAGTTTAAATATGAGCCAGGAGTTGTTTGAATGCTATGGGTCACTCTTTCTAGCAATTCAAAGCCATTAAAAGTTTGAAAAACTTTGAAAAACCCAAAACAACCAACCAAAAAATCCCACCACACACACACACACACGGGTCTAACCCAAAACTGAAATGTTTGAAGGCTTCACAAATCTTCACCATGCTTTAGAACAATCATTTGCTCGAAAGACAAATTTTTAAAAGCTGTGGGTGCTTAGTATGGTTGTGATACAACCATTTTATTTCAAGCCCCCACCCCAAACTTTAAGCATGAAAGAAACATGTTTAAAAAACAAGCCCCAAAGACATTTACTGAGATCTGCAAAGGGTCCCCACTTGGAAATGGGTACAGTTACATTACGGATTGGTGATTTACTGTTGAATACTGTAAGAAGGCCCTACAGAAAAATGTATTTTAACTAAAAGGAAAAAAATGGGCCAAAAGCAGCTCGGTTGTGCAGACAGCTTCATTTGTTGGATCATACTAAAGAAGTTCTGTATTAAAATCACAAATGAGTTTGATTCCCCATAGTTTAAATTCCAGGGTATTACTAATTAAGAGGTCTCTTGGGTTTTGGTACTGTTTCTCTCCCTCGCCGTGTGAAAGTTGCAAGCTGCTAATTGTGTTAGTAAATCCTAGACAGAGTCTGTTCTCAAAGCAATACTTTGTAACAACAGAAACAGCACACAGAGACTCCCCGCCCTTTTGTTGTATTTATCTGGCTTTGTTAACGATTGTGCTTTAAAATAGAGATAGAGGATGTATGTGGATGGATGCTTGGTGTGGATAATAACTGAATGATCAGGGAGGTGCCAGCCTAAGAATCCAGTGTCCGTCGGCCAAAGAAGGCGTCAACCAGAGGACCCCCGGAGGGCAGACTGGAATCCACCCAACAGCTTCAAGGATGGGAGAACCGAAGAACAAGACGGAGCCGTCAGGAATGTGCCATCTGCTGATTGATTCAGCAACAGCATGATGAAGCAATTCCCATAGGCTGGCATAGGAATAAATTCCTATAAAAATGGACTCTAGAAACGGAAAACTTTGGGGTCTGATTCTGCAAACCAACTTCCAGGAGCGTCAGATGTGCATCAGACAAGGCCCTGCTCCCTCCTCGTGTCCAGGCCACCTGGCCAGTGGCTTGGCATGAGCAACTCTAAGGCTGGTAACTATGATAACAACCTTGCAGAACCTCTGTGTGTGTGTGTATGAATGAATGTGTGAATAAATATGAAATTGAATGGAATGTTATACCTATAACTAACTGCTTACTATGATTCTTTCTGTATTCACAATAAATGTGGCATTTTGCCTTTTCCCTTTTAATAAGATCCTGCTGGTTTTTATTTTATTGGTATAACAAATTCCCCCACCCCAGATCACAAAAGGGAATGTTAGGGAGGGGTGCCTAACGTCCTTAAGTAGCTATTATTTGAGAGCTGTAGCGATCAAATCAACCTGCTAGCTCCTATTTTGAAGTCTGTTTGAAACAAAGGCTTAGGATGGTGTAAAAACCTCAGGTATTTTGGAGACTCTTTCAACAGAAACTCTCTTGAATGGCTGCTGGACTGCAAAAGGAGCCATGCTCCCTGTTTTTAACTCTGAAAATATATATTCTATTATACCACTCATTGGCCATGCTGTCTTAGTAAATAATGGTGCCTATGTTTCTTGCAGTGTGATCTGTTTAGCATGGAACCAGTCACTTTAAACTGCATTTCATCACCGGGCCAAGGTAAAAACCATTTTAACTGGAGTTTTGCTTAATAACTTCAGGTATTACACAGGTTGGATAGGGATTTGGGGGTAATACTAACTAACATTTTTGCTTGTTCTTTAATTCAAAGGCCCAAACACACATGGGGGGGGGGGGCGTAACTTTCTGCAATTGGCTTTTAAATGCATGTGGGTTTATTGAAAAGTATTTTGTTGCAAACTGTGTTTTAAACTCTCTCTCTCTCTCTCTCTCTCTGTAAAAAAAATGATTGTTTTTTTTTTTAAAGTATATGGCTGCAAACTGATGGTAATGGTGTGTTTCAAACTAACAGGGTGTTTTTTTACTGTGCAAAATGTGTTTTAAACTGGATTTTAAAAGTTGATTTTAAAAGCAATTTGGTTTTTATTTTGCAAAATGAGGTGTATTTAAAAAAATGTTTGCGGGTTTGTTGTTTTTTGTTTTAAAGTGGTAGAAATAAACTCAAAACTCCTCTTTGTTATACAGCCTGAAATGGATTATTTTGTTTTAAAACTCTGACTTTTTAAATAGAAAAACACCCTAATGAATATTTTATTTTTAAGTTTACAAGACAGTTTCATGTAATTTATAATAATAATAATAATAATAGTAATAATAATAATAATAATATTGTCTGCTCCAGAGTAGGGTCAAAACATGAGAGACCCTTAGACCAGAGGGTAAACAAGCTTAAAAGAAAAAGAAAAGAGACAGCTGAAAAGAAAATTTCGCCAGATGGATGGATGAAGCCCAGTAAATATACTGTGTTTGTGAGGTTATGAGGTTTTGTATTTTAAGTAAATACATCGGTGTGGGTGAGAAAGATGGTAAAGTTAAGTTTTGTTATATGTTCCTTCCCCCCTAATCGGGTATGTGCAGTTCTCCTGACAATGCTGTAGTCAGAGCTACAGGGACACGTCCACCAGACCAGCCAAAGAACCAGAAATCTGCTTTGAGACCTTTAACAACTCAAAACAGCACAAGAGTGCAGATGTAGCATCAGGGCAGTCCAAATCTCAAATACGTCAAACCCAAGGACAAAACAAAAGACTCTGGTAAAAACCAACCACGCAAACACAACTCCAGTTCCTCAGCGGCCACCTCCACACCAAGCCCTGAGAAAACCGTGAGTGAAAACGCCCACCTATGATGCTTCGTTCAGAAGACTGAGGGACGCTGTATCCTCGGGGGTTCTAAAAGAACGGTATTCTAAAAAGGTTTGGGGAAAATATGATGCTTCGTTCAGAATACCGGTAAACGGTGTATCTTCAGGGGGTCTAAAAGAAAGGAGGGCTGGAAAGCACATCAACAAAGCAAAAGCTTTGGTGGGTGACTTTTTGAAAAATACTTCAATTTTTGGCTCTGCGCAGGCGTGACTAGTTGTGGAAAGGGGCCTGGGTAAAAGGGGCACCCTCAAGGATACACATCAGCTCAGGTGTAAACAAAAGGGGGGACAGCGCTTGGTGGACAAACAAATGGCTGCCAAAAAGTTCCAGGCCAGGGTCGCTGGAAAAATTTTAAAAAGGGCTAAAGAGGTAATGGGGAGGGGGGACAAAAAGAGATGCCCTCGACTGGAGGCTCTCAAACTGGCATGTCTGAAAATGGGGAGGTGGAATCAGACTCTCACACAGAATCTGGTTTAGAAAATTCCCCAGAGGGCTCTCTAGAATGATGGGTCCCCATCTCCTCCCGATGACCCTCACGGAGGCGCCTCAGAGTCTGACTCTCAAATAGCATCTGATGTAGAAGATGCCACTGATGGTCCCATAGAGGAACCCCCCAAGTAACCCTGAAAATGCAGAGGTGTGTATGGAGAGAGTGAGAAGTTGGCAACGTGAATTACCTAGATTTGGGGGGTCAGTGTATTGTGAGGAATTTCATTTTGTCAATCTTGAGTGAATAAATTCAGCTCAGCAGGCTGTTGAAGCCATACACAGGGGGATACAGTTAGTTCTCGATGACGTTAATGGTAGGGTAGGCCCTGATAATTATGTTCAGTTACATTTAGAGAGCCGTAATTTAACTAACCTGTTGTTTTCGGTCTGAAGAACTAGGGATGAGCTGTCTGCTGAGGATTTCTTCAATCAGACCTCAAAGCTGCCACAGAGCAATAGAGTTGCATGTCAATGGGACATTGCACCTCGTTGTGACAGCTGTAAAAAAACAGGGGTGGGGGCCGCTCGTAGAGTTTTAAATTCTATCCTCAGTAGTCAAATCATCCATAAAAAAGAGACAATGTTTAGTAGACCTGACTTACACGGCTACCAATCTGTGTTTTGCGCGTGGGCTCTTGGCCGTCATGTCCGACCATAAACCTACGGACGCGGAATCGTTAGCGGGGGGCGAGAAAGTTGCATGAGAAACTGGGCTGGTCAGATCAAAAAAAGATTATGCTCAGTGACGTAGCAATGTCTGAACAGCATTTAGGAGTCAACATACAGGTGGTGCTGTATGTGGCGAAAGGGGCTTTTTTTAAACGGGGCGGGGGCAGTTTACCCCAAGACTTATTTCATCCTGTTGCACGATGAGCATTACTATGGGGTTCTGGTTGTGAAAAAGTTGTTTGGAGCAAAAAATGATGGTGAGTTTTGCCCCACGGTGCACAGTCACGGCCACTCTCGCAGGTACAGCTGCTGCCTCTGCTTGAGCGTAACATGCTCAGACAGCGTGGACGTGCAGCTGAGGTGTCCTCGCCGTAGACTGTATTGTTAGTCCAGAGAGCGTTTAGACAGACACATTGACTGGGCATCGACAGAACAAGCTGAATGCCTGTCTAAAACGTTGTGCGATAAGGGTCAGTCTTACGTGGACAAGCGGCACAGGTGTAAAGGGAGGCGCTGTAAGCAGGGTCAGGGTTTGATCGCTGGTGATGTAGACGGTCACCTCAGTTTTATGGACAGTCTTAGAAAGTCCGAATCCTCAGAAAAGTGTATTTGTTATGATTCCGAATACACACAGGAGACTGGGTTGCACACTCCCAATTACATTTTTGCTATGTCCCTCAAGCCGGAAAAGTCCTGGGAATTTAAGGGTGATGAGTGTCTTTCTATGTTTGTTCAGACCTTTATTGGCAAAGAGTTCCGGGTCTACACGTTCCAGGCGCACAATTCCAAAGGTTACGATGCATACTTCATCATTAGACAGTTACTGAAGGAAAAGATGTGCCTAGAACTGATCACTCAGGGTAGTAAACTAATGTGTGTGGAAGTTAAGGCCCTGGGCATTCGTTGTATAGACTCTTTAAACTTCTTGCCCATGAAGCTTGGTAAGCTCCCGCAGGTGATGGGGTTTGAAGGGTGCAAAGGGTATTTTCCACATTTTTTGAACACTTTAGAAAATCAAAATGACGTGGAGCCTATGCCCGGTGTGGAGCACTATGGTGTAGAAAGCATGATGCCCAGGGAAAAAGCAGAGTTTCTCGACCGGTAGCAGGCCCACAGGGAGGAGACGTTTGACTTGCAGAAAGAGCTCGCGTATTACTGTCAGCAGGATGTCAAAATGTTGAGACAGCCTTGTATCCTATACAGAAAAGAGATTATGAAAATGATGGAGAAGGGAGATCTAGTAGAGAGAGAACCTGGTAAATTCACCGAGATAAAACTGGGTATAGATCCATTCTGGTACATAACACTGGCATCTGTCTGCATGGCTGTGTACAGGTTTATGTTTCTGGAGCCTAACACGGTAGCTCTTCTCCCTCCAGACAATGATGACAGGCAGAAAAAGATATTCGACCCCATCTATTCAGTGGCTGTTGTGTACCTCTCACAAAGAAACTATACAAATACGGCATGCTTTACAGGGTGGGGAATTAGAGGTAGGCTCCTACTCTTTAGAGGGTTATGCCAGTGTTGACAGGGTACACACAGCCTTAGAGTTTAACGGGTGTTCTTTTCCACGCTTGTGCCACCTGTCATTGTGAAAAAGCACAAAACCCTAGGACGGGGACAACCCTTGGGTTTCTTTATTACAAGACGCAGCTCAAGACCGACTATCTGAAACCACTTGGTTTTGTAGTGAGGACTCTTTGGGAGCAAGAGTGGGAAGTGATGAAAGAAACAGACAGGGAGCTTGCAGGTATTTAAAATGAGCCCAGTTGCCCTAGCCTCTCGTGCCTAGGGATGCTCTTTTTGGGGGGAGGACAAACGCTATCCGCCTATATTACAAACTTAACTCCGGGGAAGAAATCCACTATTCTGATTTTACCAGCTTCTACCCTTTTGTAAAGAAAACCAAAGAATACCCTATCGGACACCCCGATATAGTTTAGGACAAATTTGGACCCCTTGCAAATTATTTTGGAATTGCAAAAGTTAAAGTGTACCCCACACAAGGCTTCTTTTTCCCATTGTTACCTGTCAGAGTGGGTGGCAAACTTATGTTCCCGCTATGCCGAACCTGTGCGGAAACGGAGCAGCGGGAGATGTGCATCCATACTGACTAGGAGAGGGCCATCCTGGGGACTTGGTGCACGGTGGAATTGAACGCGGCCATAGCGAAGGGGTACGCGGTGGCAAAAATATATGAAATCTGGCTTTTTAATGAAAAATCTGATGAACTCTTTCCAGAGTACATCAAATGACACCTCCGCCAGAAACAAGAGGCTTCAGGGTATCCCAGCTGGTGCACAGACGAAGAAAAACAAAATAAGTACATGAACTATTTCTACCAGAAAGAAGGCATGCGTTTGTGCCAACACGAGATCAGGTTTAACCCCGCTAAACGCCAAATCGCTAAACTCTTTCTAAATTCCCTCACGAGCGAGATCCCGCCAGATCAACACATCACCGAGTTTGTGTTGGCAGGCCCAAAAACATACGGGTATAAGCTGTCGGGAGGAAAGGCCTGTATGAAAGTCAAAGGTATTACCCTGAACTTGGCAAACTGTCAAAAGATCAACTTTGACAGTTTGAAAGATCTAGTCCTGGACTATTGCACGGGCCTGCGAGAAAACACCTCAAAAAAGAGAGAGGTGCAGCAGCCCTCTATCGTAAGGAACAAAAATCAGTGGTAAATAGAGACCAAAACCCTTAAGAAAACACAGAAAGTCATTTACAACAAGAGGGTCCTAGGAGAAGGGTTTAAAACCCTGCCCTACGGATTTTAAAATGGATACGAGGTGGAAACACCCCTTTTCTGCAATTCTCGCGGGGCCTAGCAACTGTGGGAAAAGTTACTTTATAAAAAATGTGTTGGATAATGCCAAACAAAACATTGTCTGTTATGCCTGAGAATATTGGATAACATGGCTATAAAAAGCATTGCAAGATACACGTCTGGGCTTGTTGAAACACATTTTGAGCAAGGCTAGGCATGCCCAAGAATTTAAATGTATTTTTTACAAAATTCATCACCATCCGGTCCTTTTGCACTAAGTCGTTAGAATACAATTTTAAAATCCGGTCAAGAGATAAACCCTTGCTCTGATGACGTAAGAAAAACACTCAGTGATAGCCGCAGGCGACAGAGCGGGGGTCTTGTAATTGTCTATTGTGAAACACAATGCCTGTGGCATTTTTGTTTCAACATTTCATAATGCTTTTAGGAAACAACATGCTCTTCGGGGGGTGCCCGTATGAGTCTAAAAACTCTCCACGGTTACGCTCCGCCAGACACAAGGCAAGCCAGTGTTCACCAGGTTGGTTGTGTGGATGCGCGATACAAACCTAGGGGTCTCTGAGACAGCTTGTCGCCAGGGAGCCAAATCCAAGGGAACACATCTAAGAAATTCTTTTTTGTGTAAGGCACCTTGATAAGACACACGAGAGCTGCACGGTGTCCATGTTCACATATAGTCAAGCAGAACGTCTCTCTTCTGATTTCTCTCTATGATGTTGTCAAAAACCCCATGCACGATCAGATTGATGGTGATGGTTAAAGCCTTCCCAAAACGTATTTCTGCTCTCAGGTTCCTGATTTTAATCAGGGAATAGTCATCGGCGCATTCCTGGTCGGGAGACAGGTCAAAGGCAAACAAGGTGTAACCCTGTGGAAACTCCTCATGGTCGATTAACAGAGAACGATCTGTCATGTGTTTACCAGTGTCTGTACCAGATTCATGTATTCTCTCATGCAGCATCCTGCCTCGAAGTCTGGTTGCAGAGGCTTGGTTGGTATCTGTTCACCATCCACATACAAGGCCACAAAATTAATATCATAATGTTTAAAATGAAAGGGATTTTTAGTGTAACTTCCACTCAAGGCATAAGACAAACCCTAGGACAAGCATTTTGGGTAACTGTCCCAAAAAACAGGTTCTCCTGGTTATTGACCCTGCTGCCCACGGGGATGCTAAACACTCTCATTCCCACACGGTCCACGGGATATTTAGCATTTGTGGTAAGCAGGGACTCCGCGTGCCCCAGACGAACGCTCAGGGCCACCCGTACTTTCTTCACAAAAAGGGATGCTGATACAATGCGCAATTTAAAGCCTTCGGCTGCACTGCCCATTAAACAGAAAGCGTCTTATCTGCGCGTCAGTTTAAATTTTCACATCCACTCCGTTCAACAAATGAGACGTATCTGTTCTGATCTGTCTTCATTTCAATGGTAATGGTATCGATGTGGTGTTTTCTGACAGGAACGTGATGAGGTTTATCGTAGGTGATGGTGACAAACTCATTGTTCCTTCCTCAGACAGGGAGACAGTGTAACAGGGGAACAGAAAAGTCCCTCACAAACGGGTGTTCTACAATATCTGTGTGCAGATACAAGGAATTAACCCCCCTGTGATGTCTGCCCAGAAGGGGAATTTTTGGACGCTGCGCTTGGGGCCCAAACCTAGAATGTTAGCTAGCTCCCTGCTGGTAGAAAACATAAAAGTAAAATCAGCGGATTTAAGGCTAACTTTTCTACCTCAGGCGGTGGGGGATGACGAGCCACGGTACTGTTCATATGATCCAATCATTCGGGTATGGACGAGTAATAACCTCGTCGTAGGATAAAACTCTATGCCATATCTTCAAAGGTGATTTCAAAAGGGGTGTCCTCGTTGATAGTGTTCCAGCTGTGCGGGTGTTGTATTTCCACTAACCCCACCTCCCAGGCACCCGGGAGATCCAAGGGCTTAATTAGCTGTATTGTAAAGTTCGAGCTGGTGTTCTGAGGAAAAACTGCAGAGCTGGCATTGCTGGGCAAAGTCATGTAAAACCCGCTGTCGCTCATTTTTCGCTCCCTCAGTCTTTGCAGGAGGAATCTTTTTGTTTGTTTGTGTCTAAACGTCAGAATTGAGAAGCTTCCACCCAGCTGGTAAACTTATCGCCCCCCCCGCCCCCCCGCAAACCATTTCACCAGTAGCTGCTTTTTTCTCCCTTTTCCTTTCTCCGCTAGAACTTTTTCGATCCTGCAAATCTTGTCTTCTTTGGGGTTTACTTTTTGTAAATCTTCAGGGTAAAAAGATCCAGTAACTGTCTCACCCTCGTAATCTTTTAATCGGTATACAGGTCTCGGGCTCCTGGTTAAGGCTTCATCCACTATAAATATCTCATTGGGAAACGTCTGTTCACAACCTTTTTCAAAAGCTCCTTTGGTTTTAGATAGTCTCACGTGGTCGCCTTTTCTAAAAGGGGCAACAACCGGTTTTATTTTAAAACCGTCTCTATCAACCGGTTTCCATATCTTCAGAGAATTGGAAGGGTTAACATCAGCGGGTCTGGTACGTAGAGTTCTGTAAAAGCTCTGGTTGTAACTCTTCATAAAGTCAGGTAACAGGTCAATGTGGCGAAAGGCGTTATGGGCTGTAAAATATCGCCACATCCTCCACATCTTTTTCAAGTTCTCTTAAAATCGCTCCACAACCCCTGCTTTGACTTCATTATCAGTAACAAAAAGCGTTAACGCTGTGCCGTTTCAACAATCTGCTAAAAGGTTTGTTTCAAAATTCTTTCCACCGATTAGTTTGTCATTTTTGAGGCACGCGACCTTGGCTAAAAATAGCTTTAAAGGCCTTGGATTCCTCACCGCTCATCTTGTCTTTTAGGCCTAAGGCCCAGGCATATTTGGATAGAATGTCTATCACTGTTAAGATGTACTTAAAACCGCTGTTGTGTTTGGAGAAGCGGTGCATACGGACCAAATCTGCCTGCCATTGCGCGTCCACATCTGAAACAACAGTCCTGGTTCTTTTAAAACGTATTTGAGCTGGTTTGTGTAAAGTGTAAGCATCCTGGTGTGAAAGCCAAGCTCTTACCTGTCTTCTATTTAAAGTTTTATGATGCTTTTTGGCCACTTGAAAAAGAAGACTGACCCCGTCAAAGCCCCCAACTTTCCTGGGGGTTTAACAGATTTTCTTTAACAGAGCCATCTGTGGAGACATGACTGTTCCTGGGACCGTCTTTTACGAACACAAGTATGGAGGGGGACACGTTCATTCTGACACATTTAAATAAGTTTTATTAATCACCTGGTTTAACACAATCTTTTACAGCCGCCTGAAACAAAGGACGCCATGATCCCTACCATGAGGGAGTCTGAGCTGGTTCATTCTTCCATTTTTGTCCTTTTCTGGATTTTCCTCGTGAGATCTGGGTCTCAGACAGGAGCAAAAACAGCTGATGTGCGATGGATTTACTCCCACAGGGCTACCGATGTGTAACTTCTCAAAGGCCTCTAGAAAGGCATCGCCGAGCTGTTGAGAGATTTTCAGACAAAAAACAGTGTAAGCACCCCACTGCCTGTTTTTAGATGTATGCAATGCCAGGTCGATTCCTAACCCCATTACACCCCCATGATCAACCGTCGCTTCTTAATCATTCATTTACCTGAGAGCTGTCTTTCCCGTTCACCTTGTGACTCCCCCAAGCCACAATCGCCTTCCAACTTTAGGGCATGGACAATGAGAGGCTGTCACACTCATCGGGGTGCCTCACAAAGGTTTGGATTTTGGGGTCGGGTTCCGACGTATCCATCAACGGTTGAGTCAAAGGGCCCTCCTCGGAACTGTCACTGCCGTAGCGCTTTCTCCACACAACTCCAAAGGTCTTCGGAGCTAAAACAAAATCTGAAGGTCTCACGGGGGTGGTAAAGGAGTCCATGTTTCCTCTCAGCCTTTCCACAATTTCTAAAACATGTCTTCTTGGTAAGAGATGGCATCCTCTGCCCAGTGCTGGGACTTATGGGGTGATGGTGCTGCACTCTGATTGGCAGAGGGCGTTGGGAGGAGTTCTTAGAGGGCTCACATGACCCTCTTCTGGACGGTTCACCCAATCCGAGAACCTGCCCCATTTTGGTCAAATCTCTTCTCGGGCCTGTCCTCTGTGGCCAAAACCCATCGCGATTGGTAGAAGGTGGTGGGAGGAGTTCTTAGAGGGATCACACGAAGCACTTCCTGACGGGTCACCCCACCCTGGAACTCCCCCCAGTCGGTCAAATCTCCTCTCGGGGTGGTCCCCAGTGGCTCAAACCCCTCCTGATTGGTAGAGGGCGGTGGGAGGAATTCTTAGAGGGGTCACACAAACCACTTCCAGACAGATCACCCCACCCCGGAACTCCCCATGATTGGTCAAACCTCCTCTCGGGGTGGTCCCCAGTGGCTCAAACCCCTCCTGATTGGTAGACCGTGGTGGGAGGAATTCTTAGAGGGGTCACACAAACCACTTCCAGACAGATCACCCCACCCCGGAACTCCCCATGATTGGTCAAACCTCCTCTCGGGGTGGTCCCCAGTGTCTCAAACCCCTACTGATTGGTAGACCGTGGTGTGAGGTATTCTTAGAGGGGTCACACGAACCACTTCCAGACAGGTCATCCTGCCCCGGAACTCCCCCTGATTGGTCAAATCTTCTCTTGGGGCGTTCCTATCAGGGCAAAACCCATCCCGATTGGTAGAGGACAATGGGAGGAGTTCTTAGAGGGGTCACATGACACACGTTGCTTCCGGTCATTTGTCTGCCTTGACCCTGGAAGTAATACCTCATGGCTTGGGACTTCCAGTGACCGGTGGGCAAGGCTTACGAGGGCCAAGGGTGGGGTTAACGTTTGATTGACGGTAGGGCCCTTCTACTACTGGAGCGCCTTGTTCTCTTTGTCTCCCGCTTCATTCCCCAAGCACTCGGCCAGGACAGATGTCATTTAGGACCTCAGTTGCCACCAGCTGGACAGAGGGACTTGGGTCTTTCTTGAGGACCTGGAGAGCTGAAATGACAGAGGACAACATGTTAGTGTACAGACTGTCAAATCACAGCTAAGCGTGACCACAGAATCTTGAAGTACCAGAGCAGAATGATCACATGGTAAAATGTGAAACTGGGCTCAGTCCTTCTATTGGGATGGAAAATACATGAGAGATGAATATGCCTCACTTTTCATATTGTCACCTGTGCCTGAAATAGCTGGAGACTTACTACCTCTGAATACCACGCTACAGAAGCTCTCCAATATAAAGAAAGCTTTAGGTTCCTCCATTGGCTCCCTTCCATGCTCCCAACAAGCGGGGAGGCCCTGACTCGACCAGAAAGTCATCCACTCTGCTGTAAATGGAAGAAGGTCCATTGTTTCAATAGCTTCCACTTTTAAGTTTATTTTCCTTCTCTATTCAGGAGCCACTGTCTGAGCTCCAATAACCCTGGAATTGAACAGAGGCCAGGTCCAAGCTGGTTTGTGCAGGATGCAGGGCACCTACTGGAAGAAAAATTGCTGGTGGGAAATTGGGAGTAGCAGAAAGTGGCTACAATTTCTCCTCACCTGGGGAGTCCACAGAGAGCCAATAAAGCCCAAAGAGTGGATAGCACTGGCTGCGGAGGGGGCCTTGCCAGAACAACCAGGAGATGCACGGACTCACATCACACCCTCTGCAGCTGCCTCCTTCAGGGGAAATTAAAGCTGACTTTCTACTGGGCAAGAGTGAATTTGTCCTTTGGTGTGTGGCTGATGCACTTTGCACCAGTGGTATCGGTTACTGCTGCTTGTCAGCTAAATTCCTTTAGAACTCACGGATGAGCAGAACTTCAGCTGTATTTATTACTTACACATCAGCAGATGTTCCAGGTCTTGCCATTTCATATGCTGCCTGTCTATGTGTTCCAGGATGATGCCTAAATACACAATGGAAAACAAACAACAACCATAAAACCTTCCCTTGTTGAGTGCAAAGTGATATTAGCAGCCCCTAGACAGGTCTTTGGCCTCTCCTACTGTGGGCCTAAGGGTGAGCTGTGGGCAAGAGGATGCTAGTGCAGTTTAGAGTCCACACTGAAGAGAATGAGAAAGACTTTTTTTTTTAAGAATGTTTACACAAAACCCATTTGCTTTAAAGAGTCTGTGTTCCTCTTGCCACTGCTGTCAGTTATTGGAGACATACTAAGCTAGTGTCTTGGTCTAGTGGTCTGAGCAAAGGACTGGGGCCAGGAATAAGTGAGTTCTAAGCAGGGATCCCACAAGGTGACTGATAGGTGAGACTTAGGCCACAATGCCTGCCTGTCTCACCTGGGTATGCTTGGGAGAAGAGGGCACAGGGCCAAAGCGGAGGAACCTTTTGCCTCCTTGACAAGGTGGTGTGGCCAGGAACCTGAAACAGCAGGCGCTGAGGGCAGGTGGGCTGCATGCCTCCCAATGATGAAGTAGTAGTGAAGAGCACTGAGCAACACTGTGGGTGGATCTGCACTTTGAGCGAGGGGAATCACTCCCAGTTCAATGGGACAGGCCCACTCTAGCTCGGACAGCGCTCGCATGCTAAAATTAGAATGTAGCTAAAGCAGCACGAGCAGTGGGAGGAGCTAGCCACCTTGAGAATCGACTTTGGGGTTTGGATGGGATCATACTTGGGGCGGTTAAACCTCCTGCTGCTCCTGCCATCGCAGCTACTCTCTATTTTTAGCACTCAGGGCTAGTGCGGGTATGTCTCATCAAGCTGGGAATTAGACCCCCAGCTCCAAGTGTAAACATGCCCTACGAGACAGTGTCCCAGCCTCTACAACTAAATGACTGCACCGTGCTCTCCCTGCAACAATCCCAAAGCACTTTATAGCAAGTCATGATTTCCTCCGACCACCACACTGGAGAGATAGGGATATTAACATCCCCATTTATGTATGGGAAGCTGAGGCACAGAGAGATTAATGGCAGCTCAGTGCTGCACAGTGGGATTTTTTTCTCTCTCCCTCAATGGGAATACCAAAAGGGACACTGGGCATCATCTCTCACCAGCTAACTTGGCTGCAACTGCCCGGATCTCTTCCCAGCTGCTACAGAAGTATGTGATGGTGCTTTTGTACAAGTTCTCCAGCAGCTCAGCATTCTCTTTGGCCTAGAGGAAATCAGGGACACATGAGCTCTCTCTGGCTAGAAGTGCCCTTTGACTGCCAGCACATGCTTTTACGAGCCACAGGTAAATCAGAGAAAGAACAGGTGACTGGGTGGACGTGGGAAAAATGGGGATCTGTGGCAGATTTACATTTCCCGTCACCCTCAGTCATATATCCCACTCTGACCGTTATTTCCATTACCCATCACACATCCTCCCCACACCTCTACACCACCACATGCCACTCCAGTCAAGAATCTCAGACACTTCAACAGCTCACTCACAAGGTGTCTGCAAATGTCCACCTGGAGCTCTTCAGGCTTCAGCTCGGCTGTACCATCAAGGTGTTGATTCACGGCAGCTTGGAGCCTCTTCAGTCCCAAAAACGGGACACAGAGGTGAAACGTAGCTCTGCATTCCTGAAAAAAAGAAAGCATGTCACACCATTTCATTGTTCCCTACGGAGTGCTATGGTCATTCAAAGGGAACTCATCTGCTTGACTGCTCATCTATTCCAGGATAAAAAGGGATTCATCTGGATGTAATTGGCAGAAAACATGCAGGAATGACTAATAGAGGGGAGAGCTTCCACTGCAACCTGGAGGTAGCATCAATGTCTTTTTGGAACAGATCTACCTAGGAAAGCTGCTTCACCAGGTCTCTCTTCTGTTCTGGGGAGGCAGGGGCCTGGGATGCAGAGACAGACAGGAATAGAGAGCTGTCGGGCTCAGACCCATGACCTATCCTGGATTCTGGTGAGGCAGCCATGGACCAACCTGGCGGGAACTGACTCAGCAGGAGGGCAATGAACTGAGGGGAGAATTTGGGCCTCCACAGCAGGCAGGAATAGCAGAGCTCCCCTGGCATTGGGAGGAAAATTCCTTTGGCTTAGTAAATAAGTCACTCTCGGTCTTACCACTGAAACCCTGGGGTTCGGGTCTTGCAGGTGCAGCAGAAGTGTGACCCAGCTCTGTCTAACCTGCTCGGCGAAATAGCCCTTCCATTTTCTTTTGGTCAGGCGGGCCAGGATGCCAAATAGGACAAAGGACAATAAACGAAGAGCATCGTCCTCCTACAGCCAAGAAAGCCCCACAAGTTAGTAACTAAGGGACAATCACATCATGTTCCTCGCACAGCCATCTCTTCTACGCTAAAGTCGAGGGATTCCAACTACAGCTAGTCGGAAACACTTTCATGAACTAATTTTTGATTCGAATTTGCTGATTCATCAAACTATTTTAGCGACAGTTCCATTTGGATGAAATTCCTCCAGAAGCCAGGCAGGGTCCTTAGAAACCTGCCTGCTGTCTTGCCAGTGCACCCATTCAGCTCCTTGGAAGCCCATCTAGCAGGCTGACTGGGATCGTGGGCTTCCAAACCCCCAGCGTCTGGGACCCTGGCTCTCAAATTTGCAACTCCCTAGCACTTCTAGCTCCCACAGTTTCCTGGGTTCCCAGCACCGGGATAGTCTGAGAGCAGACTGCCCGGACCCAAGGCTTTCAACAGAGCTCGGCTGAGAATAGTCATTGTGTTTCACAAAGAGTTTTGAAGTTTGGGGAGAGGGATTCCCACAAATAGGAACAAAACCAAAATTTGAAATCTCAAAATTCTCTGCAAAACGGAATCATTCCAACCCTCTCACGTAAAAATGGTATAGAGCAGGCCCAACACTCTCTATTGTACCTTGGAACCCACTTTTCATGGTTATCTAGCTACCTAATCTAGTATTCAGACTTTCTTTGAGGTTCTCAGTGGCAAGAAAGAAGAACAGAAGGGGGAGACTGTGGGAGCAGGGATGTCATCCCCATCCTCCTAATGTTCTCCTCCTCCGTAAAACACCTCTCTTCCCTGGGGCCGAAACATCTCTTCACTCTGACATGAGCAATGCCCAGGGAGTAAATGGAGTCTAATCAAGATCGGTTGAACTGGGGCTGGAGAGTTCTGGTCACATACGTTGTCAAAGTAGGTCCGGATCTGTTGGGTGAGGTCTCTGAAGGAAGAACCTATGTCCTTCTCTTTCAGCTCCTTCAGGACTTTGGCCACTGCTTTCATGCTCTCGCCAATGACTTCAGAACTGAAAGGGTCACTTAAGGCCCTGATCAGTATGACCATAAGAAACTTCTTGTGCTTTTTCACCTGGACAAACATACGACATTAAAGAACACTTATCACTGATCACACTTCTAATACGTTTTCTTTAGCAGTTATGAAACTGTGGGGATTTCTTCTCCCCCTCCCACCCCCCGGAGACCTATAGCTATATTTCAGACCAGCTTCGAGCTACAATGAGCCAAACTTGGTGCCATAATACACCTGTGTCATCCTATTATTAGATTCCTAGTTACTTAGATTCCAAGGCCAAAAGGAACCCTTGTGATTATCCGGTCTGACCTCCTGCATAACATTGAACTTCCCCGAAATAGTCTCTGTTGGAACTAGAGTGTATCTTTTAGAAAAACGTTCAATCTTGATTTTAAAATTGCTAGTGACGGAGAATCCACTACAACCCTTGGTAAATTGTTCCAATGGTTAATTAAAATTACCATTAAAAATCAATGCCTTATTACCAGTCTGAATTAGTCTAGCTTCATTTTCCCCCATTGAATCTTCTTATCCCTTTGTTTGCTAATGGGAAGAACCCATTCTCAAAATGTGTTCCCCATGTGAGTAGTTCTAGACTGTCCTCAAGTCACTCCTTAACCTTCTCTTTGTAAAGCTAAATAGATTGAGCTCCGTGAGTCTATCACTAGAGGTATCTTTTCCAGTCCTTTGAGAATTCTTGGGAGTCTTCTCTGAATCCTCTCTAATTTATCAGCATCCTTCTTGAATTGTGGACACCTGATCTGGGCACAGCATTCCAGCCGTGCTCACATGAGTGTCATATTCAGAGGGAAAAGAACTTCTTTACTCTTAGTCAAGATTCCTCTCTTTATGCCTCTAAGGATCATTTCAGCCCTTTTGGCCACAACTTCGCATTGGGACACCTTATGTTCAACTGATTCTCTGCCATGACGCAAGTGGTTTTCAGCATCATTGCTTCTTGGGATAGAGTCTCTCATCCTGTAAGTATGGCCTGCATTTTTTGTTCCTAGATGGAGACATTTACACATGGTCATATTAAAGTGCACAGATTGTTTGCTTATGCCCAGCTTAGCAAAGGATCTAGCTTGCTCTGTATTGACTGCAAAGAGGTTACTCGGGTATGTGAGAGAGCAGAATTTGGCCTAGTGCATTGTGTGCAGCCTCTGTAAACTCCGAACAACTATTTCCCTTGGTTTCTCTAGTTATGCTGCATTCTAGTCAGTATTCTCTCTTACCTTCTCAGGCGCCCCATAGACTAAATTTCCCAGGCCTCTTACAGCCATCTGCCGGACAATGCTGTTCCTATCATGGGACTTTTCTTCCAAGATGTGTAAGACTGGCTTAAGGAACTTCTTCTCCCTGAGCATGGGATCACTCATTAGCTGAAAGAAAATCAACCTGTCCATTAGCCCCAATAGAATCATTAAGATTGGGAATAGAATTTGAGCAGACATGTCATACACTAAAAACAACAAGGAGTCCTCCTACAGCCCCACTCTTGAGGATACAGACAAATATGGCTACCCCTCTGATACTTGGCACATAATACACTCTAACTTTAGTATTCCACACAAATGAGAAAGGTCTACAAAACATGGAGCTTTCCTTTTGGGCACTAGAATAGGGATCCACTCACCTCTTGAGAGCCTCTTAGTGGCTGGGTATGGTATCACAGTCCTTTTCTCACCCCTGGTGCACCCTGCCAGCCGTCCTCAGTGAGTCTTCAGGGGCTCAGGCCTCTGGCTGAGTCCCAAAGTCCAAATGAACCCCTTCTGGGGTAGTCAAGAACAGTCCCATTGCCCTCACTAGGGTCTCCAGCCCCAACTCTGGGTCCTTTACATTCTGCCCTTTGTTCAAGCTCTCCATTAGCATTGTCCCCTCCATGGGGCTTAGGCCACTGTTGGTGGTAGGGGAACCTGGGCCTGCCCCTAACTCTGGGTTCCAAACCATGGATCCTATAAACAGGAGCTAGGCACTGCTTGATTTCAGTTCATTGTCGCTTCTTCCTACCGGCCACTTTTAGCTTCACCCTCACCTCAGGGTTAAAGTTCTTTGGGACTCTCTTCCTGAAAACCCAGCTTAAGTAAAGGCTGCCAGAATCAAACTCTGGCTGTCCCCTGAATTTCTGTGGCCAGAGAGCAGCGCCCTTTCTTGCCCCTCCAGTTCCTGCCAGGAACTGACCTGCTAAAGCCCTTCAGCGCCTTTTAGCCGAGCCTGAGGGGCTCGGATTGGCTGCTTTCATGAGGCCTCTCTAGACAGACCCAGATTGGGGGCTCTTTTCCTGGGGCAGGGTGTAGTAGGACCACGGGGCCTCTTGTAAGGAGCCTTAAAGCCCAGGTACAGCTCATCACAGGCACAGAGAGGTTGTTTTTCTTAGAACCAGATAAGCCCCGAAGATAGTTGCTTAGCTTAAGTGGGAAATATGATGCAGATGTTGGAGGAAGACTGTGGAAAGGGAGGATGCTCCAGCAGGTATCCCCACACTAGTCTAGGACTTAGGAGACCCAGGTTCCATTTCCTGCTCCCTCAAAGACTTCCTGTGTGACCTTGGGCAAGTCACTTAGCCCTTCTGTGCATCAGTTCCCTGCCTGTAAAATAGGAAACATAGTGCTTCCCTACCTCGCAGGAGTGTGGTGGGGATACAGACATTAAAGAGTTTGGAGGTCCTCAGATACTAGAGTAATGAGAACCTAAGATAGACATTAATGTAGTTGTAGGTTGCTTGGTTGGTAGTATTAGGACGCTCGGTTCATTCAGAAGATGTGCTGAGCTAAACCAAAATCAGGAGCTGTTGGTTAGGATCAGCACTAGGACTTGGCAGAAGAGGTCCACTCATCCAAACTCTGTCCGTATCTCTCTCAGCCAGCACCTGTGGCTGTGTAGCTAGTATAGGCAATGACGGCAATAAAAACCACAGAGAGGGAAGGACTCAGAAAGGTATCGTGAAGTTCCTGGTGAGGTTTCCATATAAAGGAGGACCTATTCTACTGTCTAAAATGACAATTCCTCCTATGAACTGAACTGTACAACTCCCGAAAGAAAGGCAGACAAGAGTCTAATGGTGAAACTGCTCTTCAGAGCCCTGTGTCTTACCTGGGCAAGGAAAGCTGTGCTGGTGACTCGGTGGTTTTCTGAGGGGGAATTCACCCAGGGGAGGAGGCTCTGTATGATCTCAGGTGTTATGAGTCCAGATCTTAGCAGAATACTGGAAGACAAAAGAAACTGCTCATGGGCTAGATTGCACACTTCAAAAACTCAGCTGCTCTGAGCATACAGCTCTGATAGCTAGGAGTGGGAGCTGTGTGTTTCCACCCAGGACACCCCCGCACTCCCCGCCCACAAAGCTATAAATGGGAGGTTCCCTCTCAGCCACTCTATTGGCTACTCATTCCCAAGGATAAAATGATGCCTCCTAGATCTCTTACCTCACCAGCAGACACACTCCCTCATGGTGAGTCTTGGGGTTTTCCACAAGAGTCCAAGTCCTCTGCTTCCTGAGCGCTCTCACCAGTCTCTCATTCCCACCCTTGAAAAGCACAACTTCTAATGCTTTGATAGGAAGCCTGGGGAAAGAGAGGCACAGAACTGCAGCAATCAGGAGGAAGGTGCAGCTTGAACAGAGAGTCAGGAAGCCCCGGTTACTTCTCAGGTCTGCTGTTCAATCGGCAGTTCATCCATTGGCAATGTCCTGGACACCAGTGTCCCTGGAAGGACTTGATGCTGGGAGGTAAGTTTCAGTCTCATACATCTCATAGGACTAGTTTTGCTAGGGACAAAATTTTGCAGTCCTTTTTCTCTTTCTGCAAGGAGTATGGGCACTAGCAGAGTACAGTGATATGGAAAAGATACATGATCAGGACCCAGAAACAGGGGGCATAGAGTGTGGTGATCACTAATGGACATTTTGGGGTCATATCTCCAGATATGAGGTGACAGAGTGCTGAGGGTTTGCACTTGAGTCAGCACTCTGGTCACTATTCGTACTACTTCGGTTCCTCACAGAAGGCCTAATTGGATAGAGGTGTACCTGATTACGAGGTCAGACTGGGGCTAGTGAGTCAAGGAACCAATCATTCCATTAACAGGGAAACTGTATAAAAGGACATGGGCAGGAGCCCTTTGAGGGGAACAGACAGAGAAAGAAACTTGGGTGACCAGATGTCCCAATATTTGGGGCTTTATCTTATACAGGTGCCTATTCCCTCCCCCACCCCCACCCCCATCCTGATTTTTCACACTTGCTGTCTGGTCACCCTAAGAGAAACAGAAAGACAAAAAGCTAGGAGAGCCTGACAAAGTGAGGTCTCTGAGTGGAAACACCTTACCCCCCACCTGACTTTTGGAGAAGAGTTTAGAAAGTTGAGATACAATATAAAGGTGCTATGTATTGGTAGGGGGATTAAATAGACTATACGTTGGTGTTTACAAGCAAAAAAGTCTCAACGCGGTCTGTGTTTGTGGAAGACATGGGGGTGTAACACCCCTCTCTGTCACAGCTGGGGGCTCATCAGGGATTTCCCTGTTATCTATGCAAATGGAGAGCCTGTTGGAGAAGCCGGTGTAGAGGTTTGGCAGTCCAGGTGATGGAGGGAACACTGAAATGGGTGATGAAGCAGCAAAGAGAAGTGTAGAACAGGGGTTCTCAACCTTTCCGTTTCTGAGCCTCCCCCCACCCTCAACATGCTAGAAATACTCCGTGGCCCAGTTCCAGGCCTCTGCCCCGCCAGGCATCAGAGTTTGGGGCTCCTGGCTCCAGATTTTAATCCCACAGGGTGCAGGGGCTTGGGGCTTTAGTGCAGGTGCTGGGCTCAAGGCTTCAGCTTTCTGCGCTGAGCCCCAGCTAGTCTAAAGCCAACCCTGCTTGGCAGACCCCCTAAAACCGGCCCGGTTGAGAACTGCTGGTGTAGAACAGTGGTCTCCAAACGTTTTGGCTCTCGCACCCCCAGGGTGACCTGCCGCAGACACGCCACCGATGGAAGACCCGCCGCAGGCGGGCCGCCAGAGGGGAGCACCAGCCGTGGACGTGCAGAGCTGCTGCCGAAGGAAAAAAATGGCGGAATGCAGTCCGGCGGCGCTACTGCTCCCACGCACCCCCCGGGATCATCCCGCACACCCTAGTTTGGAGATCACTGGTGTAGAGGACCCGACAGACCTTCCAACAATCCCAGCAGGCAGAAAAACAGCCTTTCCTTGCCTGGGAGGTTTAACAGCAAAAGAGTCGGCAGGAATTTATACGGGAGCAAGCCCAGGTCTGGCAACAACTCCTCCAAAGTTTGGTGAGTCCCGTGACAGGAAATGGAAACCAGGCACAGGAGATCAGACTGTAAAATGGGACCTGCGAACAACCCCGATGTGTTTTTGGTTACTCTTCAAGGAGGAGCAGTGAGACCTCCTAGGGACAGAACAATGTGGGCCCTTCAGCTGACACCCTATTTAACCGGGGAAGCACATATAGGGCTTTTAGTGATGAGCAGGCAAGAGATTATGACATGATTAAGGCAGCCATGCTGGACGAGGTGGGGCCTGTCCACAGAAAAGTACTGCCAGAAATGTAGAGTTGAAAGATGGATTGAGGGATTATGCCTCTGTGCATTTGGACAGAAATTAAAAGATTGGGCCACTCATTGGTAAGGCCAGATACTCAGACTGTGGGGGAGATCATGGACTCCATGGTTCTGGAAGTTTCTTCAGAGTCTCCCTGAGCATACCCGAGTATGGGTTCTGTGGCGCCAGCCAGTTCATCTGGACCCCACAGTTAAAGTGAGAGGAATTTGCAGAGGCGGACATTCCCAGAGTGAGTCAGTGGTTTAAGGGACTAGATCTGAGAAGGACCAGAGTGCCTACTGCTGGGAAGGGCAGCAAGAAGAAGAGGGAGGAGCCTCAAGGAACTGTAGTGGGAGCTTGGCCTACGGTGTGCTTCCGACATGGACCTGAAGGACATCTAAAAAGAGACTGTCCGAAAATGGACTGTGGGTTTGCCCAGTTTTGTGGTTGGGACAAGACTCCTAGGCAGGGAAGAAAAAAGAAAGTACCTACCGTATCGGTCTGGGTAGGGAGGAGCCACCAAAGGGACTAATGGACACAGCTTCATCCTGTTTGCTAATCAGGCAGGAGTTAGTGAAACCCCACTGGATACTTCCCAGAGGTAGGATCAAAACTGAATACCAGGTCCATGGGGACAATAAATTCTGCCCAATGGCAGAGGTGACTCTGAAAATTAAGGGGAAGTTTAGGCAGAAACATGTAGGGGTAGTGGATGGATTGCCCCACTGCCTTCTACTGGGCATAGGCTGGAATCCCTTTCTAACAGGGACACCAAGGCAGGTATGGAGGCCCAGGAGGGTGGAAATAAAACCTGAAGGGCCAGGTAAAGAGGAAATATACGTAAAGGGGCTGGAGGAACCTAGACACGAAAGTATAGACAAGAGGGAGGAGAAAGAAAACAAAGGTCAAGCGTAAAGGTGACTTAAGATCATCCATTGGGGTCAAACAGTCATCAAAGCCCTTACCACCAGCATCTCAGGAGCAGGCATCCCTAGAACACTTTGGAGGGACTCAGAGCAGTCTGTGTCCATGGAAGAGGCCGGGGCACAGCCTACCACCCCGTCACATATAGGTACCTAAAATGGGCCTGCACATGGGCCAACAGCATGAGCAGAATATATACTCGTGTCTGCAGCACCAGCTGGGTACCCATCCATCTGAACAAATTCAAGTTTTGTGGACAAAACTGAGGCACCCATCTTGAAAACCTGACCCACTGTGGCCACTACATAAGATCAGCCTTACTGGGTCAGTCCAATGGTCCATCTAGTCCAGTACACTGTCTTCCAACAGTGGTCAATGCCAGCTTCTTCAGCAGGAATGAACAGAACAGGGCAATCATGAAATGATCCAATCCCTGTTGTCCAGTCTCAGTTTCTGGCGGTCAGAGGCCTAGGGACACCCAGAGCTTGGGGTTGCATCCCTGACCATCTTGTCTAATAGCCATTGATGGACCTGTTCTCCATGAACTTATCTCATTCTTTTTTTTTTTTAAACCCAGTTATACTTTTGGCCTTCACAACACCCCTTGGCAATGAGTTCCACAGGTTGACTGTGTGTTGTGTGAAGTAGTACTTCCTTATGTTTATTTGATACCTGCTGCCCATCCGTGAACAGAGCTGAGATCCTGGTTTCCTAGGAAAATTCAGAGACATTATAAAACCATGAAGTCTGTAATTTGAGCACCTTGTTGGCATGGAATAAAGAAACACAACAAGAAGAGAAACTAATAATGTTGTCAGATTGGTGGGAAATGTACATGAATGTGCTACCAGAGCTGAAGTCAACTGAGGACTCAGGAATCTTAGTGTTAACTGGCGAGAGCACAGAGTGGGTGCCGAGGGGCCTGGTACGTACATTCTAGCTCACTAAAAGATTGCCCCATGAGTCTCAAATAAAAGCCCATGTCACCAATATCATTGTGAAACGCATGTACAGATGCTGTGCCAAGAGTCATGGATATGCATTGAAAATTACATTCTTAGGATCTGTGTCTTGGGACTAGTCACCAGGAAAGGTGACAAAATGGTTTTCTTTCAGGCAAGAAATGTTTATCCATCTCTTTGTTTACATGTACATTAAGCATGTAGGGTTCACATTCAGTTGAGAAGGACTGTGAGAACTTCAAAGAAAGAAAAGTAGCAGGAAGTAGACAGGGGGTGGGGACCCAATTTTGGGGTATACATCAAAGGTTTGCTCTAGTCTATTTGGGGGACATCTTTCACTTAGGAAGTAGATGGACCGCGAATTTGCTTCATGAAAGAGGGGTTGCGATCAGGCTTGGTTGAGAACTTTGGGTGAGAAACATCTTTAGACAGGAGGTTAACCTGTTGGTTAAGTTTAGTTTCTAGGAGCAGGATATGATTTCATTTGAAATGTAACCATTTTTGGCTTGCATTCTTACTCACGGTCACTGGAATCTCTGTTCTTTGAGAATCTCGGTTCTTGTTTTCACTAGAAATATATCTAGGTGCTGTGAGTTTTGCAGTACAGAGTATAAGTATCTAGTGTAGAGTCTAAAGTAGAAGTAATAAACTGGTGTGTCCTGTTCCATTGGGAACAGCAGGCCTGATCATTCTGTGGGAGTTCAGTGGATAAAGGTCTGGACACTCTACGGAATGGTCAGAAGACTCGGGGGTTGGTGTGTGCCTGTCATTAACCTGTACAAAGAGACTGAGGTCTGAGGAGGCCTGGGTGGCAGCGTTTGTTTTGCCGGAGCCTGGTAGTTTCAGGGAACTGACCCACAGCAGGCACAGACAAGACTTCCTCACTCGAAGGGCATGTGATGGTAAGGTGCCTCGTAACCCTGGGAACTCCTGGGGAGCGTCACACAACTCTACTGGAATTCTCTTTGTTTCTCTCCCTTCCTTCTAATTACCGGCAAGGGTTGCCCTCCGTAAGTTGTGGCCCTTCTCGGATTTTGCTCGGGCTGCTTCTCGTTGGCAAAGGCAGCTTTTGTCCGAGGGTTTGGCTGACCTGCTGCAGGAGAACAGGAAACAACTCTGGGAGCAGTTCCTGCACAGCTTTGCTCGACTGCAGGGCTGACACCACCTCAAAGATGGCACATGTTGCCTGAAAGGAGAGCATGGTAAAAAAGGAGATCTCTTCCCAACACCATCACACCCTCTCTCCCAGTCTGATATCTGCTGTACTAAATTCTCCCTTCTGCCAGTAACTTGAATGACAGCGAGCAACTTGCTTAACTCGTGGCTCACTTTCCCACATCTGTACAAATGTGTATGACCTCCCAAGGCATGCTGTGAGTCCAAAGGAAGATTTGCAAAGCACTGTGAGAAACCTGCTCCAAAGACTTTCTAATGGCCAGATAGTATTAAGGAAATGAGTAACGTAGCTAAAACTGCCGTATTTGGTCCACAGACAGCAGAGCCGGACTCAGGGAAACAGTCCATCAGAGGAGAAGTGCCCACACACCAATATTATACCACACTTCCCGCTTTCCATCAGCAGGATTATCACAGGGCACAGGAAAGCCTGAAAGACGTGTCTGTCATCTAACTTACTGAGAGAGGTTCAGCAGCTGCCAAATGCCTGTCAATTTCTGTCTCTGAGGTGATGCTGCCTTCTGTTCTTGTTGGAGTCTTTATCTTCTCTATTAGGGCTCGTAGGACTTGAGTGGCAAGCAAGGGGTCTCCCCCCAGAGATCTCCACAGCTCAGCGGTGTCACTGCAGTTTAACAGAAGTTACAGGTGAGCCCTGGACACTTTTGTGGCTCACACTGAATGCGTCATATTTTAGTAAAGACCAAATGTTCTCCTTGCCTATGATGAGAGAGTTAGGAGTCCTGTCCTCCTTTAACTCTCCTCGTGTTTCAATATTGAGTTTCCAGTTACAGAACTAAGTTAAGTGACCTAGTCTTCCTGCAGCCTAACCATTAATACTAGACTTTAGAAGGACAGGACGCAGAACGCCAACCTCACTTCCTGTTTTCTCCACTTCCCAGTCAATATGGAATCATGAGCATGTGGCTCCCAAAGATCTAGGGTTTGGAAGGCAAGTGGATGAAAAAAAAGCCAGATTCCTACTCGATGGACATACAACTATGAGAACGAATATTCACGGCCATCCTATGTCCCCTTCACAAATGGTGTCCCTACCCTCTGTTTGCCAGAAGCTGGGACTGGGCAACAGGGGATGGATCACTTGACAATGACCTGTTGTGTTCATTTCCTCTGGGGCATGTGGCACTGCTCACGGTCGCAAGACAGACTACTGGGCTAGATGGCCTTTTGGTCTGACCCAGTATGGCTGTTCTTATGGTCTTAGATTCCAGCACTGATAACTGATAACTCAGTTAGGGATCTTTAAACGAAATGATGGATCTGCTTCCAGTCCACTTTTAAGTACCAAGGATGGCAACTCTGCTCTAGCAGCCACACCCTCACTGATGCCAAGCAGAGGTCTGATGATAATATTGGCCCTAGTCTTTGCAATCGGCCAGGGATTTGCACTTGAAGCTGTCATGCTACCAGGAAACCAACAGCCACTGCTCATTTCCAGAGTGAGCTCAATTCAGGCGTCTAGAGAGGTAGATGTTTCCAACAATACACTCCAGTTATGCCAGTAAAGATAGGTCTTTAGGATGTCAAAGCAGCTATTAATGAATGGAAACAGAATGACACTTAATTTCTCTCCGCACCCCACCTTAACATGTTCTTGGACCTTCCTGCAGAAAGAGCCAGGCTATTAACCCTTAGGAATGATCCCAAACTGTCTGCTGCTTAAATGAAGCCCTACATCTCCTAGTAAAGCTGTGGGATCCATGTTTTACCAAGATGAATGCAATAGGTAGCGGTATATACCTGTCCATCGGCAGACCTTTGCTGAGGAGGCTGGAGATCATTGCCTCTTGGTGATGGTGAGCTAGAATGGACACTGCCTCCACCAGGAACTGCCTCAACCTGCCCTCCTGGATAGTAGGCATGTGGCGATATAGTATAGCCAGGATATCGGGCACCTGGAAGGAACAAAACCAGAAAGAAATGTCCCTTTTTCTTTCTCTCCATTCAGTCTACAGAACCAAAACCTTTCTTTAGCCATTTGCTGCTTTTTTAGAAATGCCTCACTTCAAGAAGCAAATGTTCAAATACGTCTGCGTAACTTGAACCCACACAAATTGCCCACTCACGGCTGTAAAAATTAACACTGACACACACATAGACATACCAGGTAATTTAATGTGGTGGTGCCCAGCTATGCATTACATAAACCAGTTCACATGCACAAAAGGCGGCTTTGCTTGCCCAGATTTTGCAGGTGTGATTTAAGCAGCCAAATCTGACCATTTGCCTCGAAGAATGCAGAGCTCATCAACAACCACAAGCACAAAATATGCAAGTGCTTTAAAGACAGTGTGTAAATGCCTGGGACTATGAACAGGGGACTACCTCTCATATTCATTCCTAGCCCTTCACATCTTCAAAACACTGTGCAAACATGGCAGTTCTGCTGCGAGGGTTCCCTGTCCTGAGGCCTTTCACCAGCCTTGTTAGAAGATTTGTGGAGTGCTCCTTTCATCTAGCCCTAATGCACTGGGCTCCAGAATAAGGCATATAAATAATGGATCCCAAAGACACTAGAGTTTTCTCCCTCCCTCCTTCTCTTCTTAAAGGGTAGGTCTACACTGCAAAAAAAATCCCACAGCACTGAGTTTCAGAGCTCAGGTCAACCTGGGACTGTGGGGCTTGCACGATGGGGCTAAAAGTGGAGCTGTTCCTGCTCGGGCTGGAGCCCAGGCTCAGAAACCTGGCAAGAGGCTGGCAATAGTCCAGTGCTCTTTTTAATCCATGTAGCCCTTAACCATAGGCCTCCTAATACCTGGAGGCCTCCAAGTGCCAGTCATTCTGTCTTCTTGTATTTTCCCCAGAGTCTGTTTTCTCAAGCCTTTCTTGGCTGAATACTGTGGCAACAAGCTAGACCAATAAACAACCAACCATCTTCCTTTTCCCTTGGATTATCTCGGTCTACTGCTATTGATTCTGCCATTGCCTATCTTAGGGTAGAAACAGAGATGGAATCGACTCTATGTCCGAGGGGGAGAAACAGCAAGATTTTTCTTCCTTACACATGAGGGCAAAGATCAAAAAGCCTAGAGTTCAGGCAGAAAAGCTCTCCAGTTCCCAGTTTTACCTTGTCCAGCATGGCATCTCCACACTCCATCAGGATGATCTTCATCCACAGTCCAGCTGCCGCGGCACAGGTGGGGCTAGCAGACAGCAGACCACCCAATGTGGCCTCAATAAAGTCTGTGGCCTGTTCCGAGGGAAAGTACTCACTAACAATCTGGGAACAAATCAAAAACAGGAGAGACCGCAATGATGTTTGGCTCCAGCACTTTTAAAAATGGAAAAAAAGATACATGCATCAGCAGATGGTGAATTAGCCTCCTGTCTAGCTCGCCATTTGGGATTACAATTCTCTCTCTAGTCTATAGACTACATTTTTGTCTTCTACACTAATGATATCAGGTTAGAGGCAAAGACTCTGTTGCACAGTGAGCACAACATTGTACTGGATATGCAGGAGGTAAGATTCCCCTTTGTAGTCTCTTACATACACTGCATCTTTTTACAGCACATGGAAGTCAGTCAAGAGAGGCGTGCACACAAATATCGGCGAAGGCAAACCCACAAGGTGACAGAATGAATCCTGGGTGGTTTCTCAGCTTGATGTTCCACTAACACAGTTTTTCTCCTGGATGGCTGGATGGCAGGGCTGGCTCCAGGCTCCCGCCGAGGAAGCTCATGCTTGGTGCGGCAGATTGCAAGGGGCGATGTTCCAGCCAAGCTTAGGGCGGCATGGGGGCTCTTTTATTTCATTATTTTTTGTGCTTCACTGCTCCGGATCAGTGAAAAAGCAAGAGTCGGCCCTGCTGGATAGGTACATGTGTGCGTGTGCATTTTCATGGGCGTGCAACATTCTGTGGAATCTGGTTTTTACGTGGCATTCAGAGCACACATCTATGAAAAGCATCTTGCTGGTTACGAGCAACCAATGCCCCACTCCCACAGCTCTCTCCGAGTATGGAAAGGCATCATGAAAGAGCAAATGTCAAATGAACGGTGGCCGGTCATTCGCACATCCGCACAAGCTTTTTGAGTCAGTTACCCTGGCCATTTTGGAAGATGCCTGAAACAGAGCCTCGGGGTCTGGAGCTGTTACTGCTTCACGGAGACATCTCAACTCCTCCTCTGCTGAGCCCAGGTTTATGGACTGGCCTGGAGTGGAGAAAAGGAGAAAAAGTACTGTAACGATTAAGGAAACTGAACCCCTACTGCATGGTTCTTCATACGGGAGGATCCATGTGCTATGTTGTCATCAGCATAGTGTAAAATCTTGGCCCCACTGAAGACAATGGCAAAACTCCTGGTGACTGGAATGGAGTCGGGATTACACCCTGAAATGTCTGAACGTTACCAGTCGTGGTATGTTATTGTGAATGATCCAGGAT
This sequence comes from Natator depressus, assembly GCF_965152275.1. Taxonomy (NCBI): domain Eukaryota; kingdom Metazoa; phylum Chordata; order Testudines; family Cheloniidae; genus Natator; species Natator depressus. The sequence continues at coordinate 6,081,435 of NC_134253.1, forward strand.
TGAACAAGCTCTGTGTTCAGCTTGGAGCAGCTTTCTGTGGGTGCCTGGTTTCAGTAGTCTCTCTGCTCTCACTATTTACATCTCAGCTCCTATTCAAGTGCAACTCATGCAGGTAGATCAGAGGTTCCAGTTCAGAGGTGAGTCCCTCCCCCAAACTCTCCTTGTAAAAGAGACGGGGATAGACAAAAAACTTCGGCAAGAAACCCAGGCTCATCAGTCACTTCTAAACAATGCTGGGATTACTATGTTGTACATTCAAAGGTTGGAGTCCCTTATTCTGTTTCTGAATCACCAACACTGTTTTTAGGACTGATTAAGAATAATTGGAAATAGGGTGACCAGGGGTCCCGATTTTATAGGGACAGTCCCCATTTTGGGGTCTTTTTCTTATATAGACTCCCCTTCCCCCCCCACCCCCTGTCCCGAGGTTTCACATTTGCTGTCTGGTCACCCTCATTGGAAATGGCCTTAAACGATAACCAAGCTCTATCCTTTAACATCTAACCATTAGGTGAAAAGAATATCCTACTCTTTCACAAAGGGGAAAAATGGCCTCTACTTACTCCAATAGCTCTGAATGCTCATGACAGAGGGCTGCTGGAAGAACTTTTTGTTTACAGAATTATTCCAGGAAACTTCTCCAATACAGTCAGTGGCAGGGGAAAGAGAATGAAAATGTTTAGTACCAAGGGCTTGTCTCCATGGAGATATTCAAGAAAGCTAATCCACATTCATTTTCAAAATGCATTAGTTAAACTTCATTCAACACCTATGGGGACACACTTATTTAGAATTAAAGTGGCCTTCATTCAGGTTAGTTTCATTCATGGAATTCACTACAATTAATAAGGCCCATTTTAATTCAGAATCCGAGCACCCACACATGTGTTTAATGCCATTTACCTCATGCACTTTAAATGGACACCTTTAGTTCATTTGGATTAACTTTCCTTAGTGTCCCTGTGTAGACAAGCCCTAAGGAATTTAGCGCTTATCTACCTGTATGCAGACCATTGATTAGTTGTACAGTTCCCAAAAGTGTGCTAGGCTCTTTACACATCAGAATCTTCTCTTCTAATGAGGTATTTACAAGATGCCCACCATTCTGTTATCTAAGCAACAACAGACAGGACAGAAAGAACTAGATAGGCAGAGAAATGGACATTACAACAGTGAAAGAAGGTGAAGAATTCCTTATACCTGCTAACGGTCTCCTCACCTTGTATACAGAGAAGGCAGCTGATACAGTCAACCACCCACTGACGGGACGTGGCCAGCGAATCACAGCTGAATGGTGCTATTTTTCCAATCAGAGATCCAAACCGATCAAAAGTTCCCTGAGTCTAATGAAAAAAGAATGAAGAACGAAGAATGAATGGTCTCCAGTTGGACTAGACTTCACTTGCCATCCTTATTGTTCAGACCAGTCAGCTCTGTGTTTTTGGGGAACCAGGGCGCAGTATCTAGCCTGTCTGACTCATGAAAGACACCCCCCGCCCCCACCAGTCTCTGTTTGAACCAAAACCCATTAGAGAAAAGGCTTGCAGAGAACAATGAAGGGTGTTGGGAGACACACCTAGACCCCTCCGGAGAAGGGTGACAAGATTAAGACATCTCCATTTGCATACAGAATGAAGAACAGAGACAACTCCCCTAGCCTCATCTGCATGAAAGATGGGATAGGAATTAGCATGAAGAATGAGGGACAGAGAACCGCACTCAACTCTGGGACCAGAAAAGCAGGGACGCACTGCATCATGGGAATCCCTGCTCCAGATGCTAATGAACCTACGCCTGCACACACCTAGCTCAGCAATTATCAGACCAATTCTAGTAATAAATCTTTGTTATCCTAAAATACTGAAGCAGCCTAGTTGCCTTTTGAGCTCCCTGGAAAAAACCACCACCCATAGCCAAGAGCGATCAGCTCCTATTGTCTAGCCTAAAGAAAACCCTTGAAAACCCATCAGTTTACCCATAAACAAATCTAGTGTTCTCCCTTGAACCGTTGTATTTTCTCTACAAAACCCCCTACCTATGCCCAAGTAACGGTTCTGATGTATAGACCCAAACTCTGCTTCAGTTCCACTGGGATTCCATCTCCTGACTGATTGTGCGGGGGGCTCTGCCTGTCTCCAGCACTCAGGACCCTGAGCTACCACCATCACCTGGGAACCCCAACCAGTTCAAGCCTCGTGGAGTGGGTGAGATTCCCCCCCCCCGTCCCTCCGTTTTTTTTTTCTTCCTCAGATATTAACCTTTCAAATGTAACCATTATGTTTGTTTAGCCCTCCTTGTGTAGTTATCACTATTATTCAACAAATAACTTTTATGGTTCAGCTGGTTGCTTCTCTCTCTCTCTCTCTCTCTCTCTCTCTCTCTCCAAATTTTACTCTGTATTTTCCGCTTCCCCCATTTACTCTGCAGCAACCCTTCTTTTACCTAAGCTAAAGATCCCAGTAGTGCCCAAAAATACCGTGGGGTTTGCTCATGAAGTGGGTCACTACCAGTACAATTGTAACGTGAAAGTGGGATAGGGATGTGTTAAACTTGGGGCACATAAGAGGGGAGCAGCTGGAAGTGCTGCGTAACCCAGCCCAGTGAGCACAGGGACATAGGAGAGGATCAGCTGGAGAGGGCTGATGGACCTGGTCCGCTCAGACTTGCTCTGCTAGTGTGTGCGTGCGTGCGCGCGTGCTCATCTAGTTCTAGGGCGGGAGGGACCCAGCCCTGGGGAACCGAGGTCCTGCAGGGTAGCTCCATTGGGAGGGCACTTGCAGAAGGAAGGAGTAGAGCTCCATAGGAACACACAAGTGACATAAGCAGCACAGTAATAGAATTACAGACCCTCCCCCTCTCCCCAAGAAGAGTAACCCTAACCAATGAGCCTACCACAAAAGTAACAGGCACATCTGGTAACACTGTGCCCCTGATTCCTGTACTGTACTGGGTAATGCACATTGGAAAACATAATCCCAATTGTACATACAAATGGATGGGGTCTAAATGAGCTGTTATCACTCAAGAAAGAGACCTCAGAGTCATCGTGTGCAGTTCTCTGAAAGCATCCGCTCAACATGCAGTCAAAAAAGCTAACAACATGTTAGGAACCCTTAGGAAAGGGATCGATAAGAAGACAGCAAATATCATTATGCCACGATATGAATCTACAGGACCCCCACACCTTGAATACTGCGTGCAGTTTTGGTCATCTCATCTCAAAAAAGATGTGTTAGAATGGGAAGAAATACGGAGAAGAGCAACCAAAATTAGGCCTATGGGATAACTTCTCACCCAAGGGAGATTAAAAAAAGAGCGACGTTTCAGCTTGGAAAAGAGACGACTAAGAGGGAATATGCTAGAGGTCTATAAAATCATGACTGGTGTAGAGAAAGTCAATAAGGAAGTGTTATTTAGCCCTTCACCTAACACAAGACCAAGGGGTCCCCCAATGAAATTAATAGGCAGCAGGTTTCAAACAAACCAAAGGAAGCATTTCTTCACACAATGCAGTTAGAAGACAGGATACTGGGCCAGATGAACCATTCTTTTGCGGGAGGCAGGTTAGCCATTCTTATGTTTTATGTTCTTAGCTAGTTAAATAGAAATTTTCCTTTACCATCCTGGGAGCCTAAGAACCAAGAATGCATTTGTGACACTGGCAGACCAGGCAACCTGTGTATGACCCATAATAACTTAACAAGAGGCACTTCCACTGTATCAAGACAAAAAGAAAAGGAGTACACCTTAGAGACTAACCAATTTATTTGAGCATAAGCTTTCGTGAGCTACAGCTCACTTCATCAGATGCATACTGTGGAAACTGCAGAAGACATTATATACACAGAGACCATGAAACAATACCTCCTCCCATCCCACTCTCCTGCTGGTAATAGCTTATCTAAAGAGATCACTCTCCTTATAATGTGTATGATAATCAAGTTGGGCCATTATGCTTTTGATTTTGTCTCCTTGGATTAGAAACATGGATACATTTAACACCGGCAGGAGAATGACATGCCTTCTCTATTCTGCAGTCTCTCATCTGGATCGGAATGAAAGCTCCACCCAGATATCCATTCATCCCATAACACTGAAAAAATTGAAATAGTTCACTGTTCCACACACAATCTTACCGTAGCATTCTGATCACTGAGAGTGGATTTCACTGCCTTCACAATCAGAAGCTTTTTACCTCTTGTCTCAGGCACTGAAAGATAAGGAGAGGTGTACAGTACTTCTTTGTTCCACACACACTCACTTTCCACACTGGAATTAATCCTGGATTTCAAAGGGCCCTACTTAAGAATAGTACCAAGCTTCTCTCCTCTACAGAATCAGTGGGGAAAACGTAGGACCAGATTCTGGTCTCAGTTGCACCAGTGTAAATCTAAAGTCATTCCATTTCTCTAAATAGTGCCATCCTACTACCATGATGGAAATATTATAAAGGGGTTTGATAGACTGAGGTGACTGAAGTTAATCTGTGTTTACACCGGCATAACAGGACTCAGAATCTAGTCTAGAGTGTATAATACTTAGGATTCTCGAGTCAGGAGTATTATTCTATTTTTATCTGATTATTATTAACATGCATTAGCCCCAAGTTAACTTCTGTATTTGAAGTTGAAAAAGACCTTGACAAATATCTTGGGCTACATTCAGCACTTAGTTGAACCTGTTGATTTCCATATGGGGCCATATGGGAGTAACTTAGGGCAGCATTTGGTCCCTTAGTGGATCTCCAAACCACTGGTGACTGTGTGTTCTAGAGCCTTTGTGCCCCAGGTGCAGAGGTGATGAGTCTGTTGCAGCCCTGCCGTGCCGTGCCTACAGAGCCTTGGTTCTTTAGCTCAATCTCTAGTAGCTCAAGCTTTTAGCTCTGGATGTCCTCAACTCAACCCTCAGCATGTCGGCCAAGAGGGCAGCTGGCACAGTTGCTCCTGTGTTACTTACAGTGAGCCCCAACAATAGCTCTCAGGAGCTCTAAAGACGCCACACGAACGGCCTCATGCTCAATCTCCTGCTGCTTGTGTAGAAATGCCAGCAGGTCATCAGGAGAAGAACGGGCTACAAGGGAAGAAATCACATCCTCACTGTCTGCAGAACTCTTCTTCTTACCGTGCCTCACAAAGGTAAGGAAGTAACAAAGAAACCACTGTGTAACTCAGAGTCTCTTCCCCTTACCTAGCAGAAGTACACAATGGAACAGCTCTTTGTGGTTTTCTATGCTGAGCTGCTTAGCTGGAGAAGAGATCTGGGGGAAGAAGGGAAATGGTCAAAGAAAAACTAATCAGAAGCAATGGAAAAGAAAAATGTTCAATTAATTTCTAAGCTTCCACTTCCTGCTGGTCCAACTAGAGGTCTGAACCCCAGGGAGATGGTCCTGCATGCACAGCAAGACTCAAAGACAATGACCACTACATTAGATAAGAGAAGCTAAAGTGTTTTGAGCAGCAGAGCTGACCTAATCAAGACCCAGCCACAGTTTTTACTTTACAACTCTGACTCCCCCTGGTAATCGGCTTATGGTGAAATTGCTTTACAAACTGAGCTGGATAGTAGCTAAGAAAATGAGAGCGCTCCCTGCTTACTCTTGAGCCTGCAGAAATCAGTAAGGCATGAGGAGGTCCCCAGGCTCTGCACGATCATTCCATCGATTTTTCAGTGTTAATATGCTTCAGATCTGCTGTGCCTAAGCTCAAGGGATCCAAGCAAAACCACTCCTCACCTGGTTGTGCAGAGCACTGCAGATGGCTTGAAACTTCCCTTTAGGTAGAGGGATCTTATATTCACCAGAGACCTCCAAGAGCTGGCTCAGACTCTGCAACAGAGGGCGAAAGTCAGATGGTGGGCACACAAAGGAGCCATATGTAGTGACTGAAGCAGATTCAGGGGATTCCTAGATTCCAAGGCCAGACCGGATTCTTGCCATCATCTAGTCTGACCTCCGGTCGGTATGACACATGCCATAGACCTTGCCCAGAATAATTCCCAGAGCAGAGCTTTTAGAAAAACATACCAATCCTGACTGAAAAATCGTCAGAATCCGCCTCGGCCCTTGATAAATGGCTCTAATGGTTAATTATCTCACCATTAAAAATGTACGCCGTATTTCCAGTCTGAAAGTGTCTAGCTTCAGTTTCTAGCCATTGGATCAAGTGACATCTTTCTCTGCTAGACGGAAGAGCCCATTAGATAATAGGAGTCCCTCATGTAAGATATTATATAGACTGTAATTAAGTCACCCTGTCACAGGATAGGTCCACCCTGTCAGGGTGGTATCAGGTTGAGGAGGAATTGAAGTAGATCTGGAGTGGCCCAACTGGCCTAGTCTCCCTAGCTACCACAGCAGTCCGGGCTCCTAGGGCAGCATCGCCTAATGGTCAGGATCAGTGCAGCAGCCCTTGGGTGAGGGTCCGCAGCCCAACAGCCTGAGTCACTCGGGCTGCCCTTCTAGGGATGGCAGTGCGGCCTAGTGGCTAAAGTCAATAGACCCACCCTTGGCTGCAGGGCAATGCGGCCTAGTGGCCAGAGTCGATAGAACCACCTTTTGTGGCAGGGAAGTGTTGCCTAGTGGTGAGCCCTTCTCAACTGGGTCCTACCTATTCCACAGGGCCCCAGCCCAGGGCGCAGGGGTATCTGCCACCAACTCAGCGGGGATCCTTCCAAAGCATGCTGAGTCAAGCCCGCTACCTCAACTGGATCAATGCTTCGTCCACCTAGGCTGCTTCCCACCCGTTCTTCCGCAGCTGGGAGTCTCAGGGATTCTGGGGTCTCTCCTCCATCTCTGGCATTGGGTGCCTGGGGGTCAGCTGCAGCCACAGTCCGGCTGGCCTCTGAATCCTGGAGCACTGGCAGTCTCTCTGCAGGAGCCTGCAATGCGCCTCCGCTCCCTTCGGCAGCCATCCCAGCCTGAGCTGAGCGGCTCTCTTTTGTATCCTGGGTCCAGCTGAAGCATGCCCAGCAGAGATGAGGGGGCATGGCCTCCTCCGCACACAAAGCATGATTAACCCCTGCTGAACCAATGCGGGGTAGGTAAACCCCATCACACACCCTTTTACTTTCTGTGTATTAAACTAAATAGATTGACTTCCTTGATTCTCCCTCTGTAAGGCATGTTTTCTAATCCTTTCGTCACTGTGGCTCTTCTGTCAATTTATCAACACCCTTTTTGAATTGTGGGCACTAGAACTGGACACAGGATTCCAACAGTCGTCAGACAAGTGCCACATTTAGAGGTAAAATAACCACTGTGCTCCTCCTTGAGATTCCCCTTTTTATGCATCCCAGCTTTCGCTTTTTTGGCCACAGCATGAGTTCATGTTCAGCTGATTATGGCCCATGACCCCCAAAATCTTTTTCAGAGTCACTGCTTCCCAGGACAGCATCCCCCATCATGTATGTGTAGCCTAAATCCCTTGTGCCTAGACGCATACATTTACATTCAGCCGTATTTAAAGGCATATTCTTTCTTTGCGCCCAGTTTGCTAAGTGATCTAGATCACTCTGAATCCATGAGCTGTCCTCTCCATTATTTACCATTCCCCATTTTTATCTCATCTGCCAACTTTATCAGTGATGATCTTATGTCCTCTGCCAGGTTATTGATTAAAAAAAAGGTGAAAATCAAATTCCTTCCTGCATCTAACACACTTTTCTCCTTTGCTGCTTGAAGCTTCCAGGATGTCTCGGATGCCATCTACATATTTTACTATGTTTACACAGTTGTGTAGTGCCCTGATGCTATCAAACAAGTCCATGATGCATTGGTTCCCTCCAAATCATGGGTATTTCAACCCCCAAAGTGACCACATACTCTGTACTAGAAAGCTTCAACCAACATAGACGGTGAGTAAATATCACTACCAAGAAGTTAGAGCTGTCTCTTGACTTCATTTACAACTGTGTAGCCCCACTGAAGACAGAATATGGCCCCTTACTTCTCGCTCATGTGGTACTGAGGGGGGATGAAATAGAGAGACAAGGTGAGTGAGACAATATCTTCAATTAGATTATCACACCCACCTTGTCGCTCCAATATCTTGGACCAACATGGCTACAACAGCACTGCATAGAACGGTAGATGAAACAGACGGGCAATGATTTTATATCTATTGAGTTATGCAATGCAAAGCAATGACCCTCAAGCCTCCTTATTATTAATTTTCAACCGTTGACAGTTGGCTTGGTACCGACAAGAGACAACATATGGTAGCCCCTGCTCTGAGGAGCTTATGATCTAAAAGAGAGACACAGAGTTGACAGGATGTTTTGGGAAATCACAAGGAGGGAGTATCTTGTTGTGCAGGTGTTTTGTTTTTTATCTCCTTCTCCTCCTCCCCAGGAAACAGAGGATGCTTTTCATCAGAGGCAGTTACCTACAAATCTTGTTGCCTGGGTCACCATGTGTATAAACCCAGAACTTGTGTGCCTATTTATTATCTAACAAGTCACTATCTAGACCAGGAAACCCCACTGGCAGCAAATTCCTCCTGCAGTTCATACATGCACACACAGAGACAGTTACCTTAATGAGTGGTACCTCACCTTGGTGACGTGCAAAACATCAATTTCCTCCTTATATTGCTCAAGGAGCCATGAGATCTCTTTAAATATCGGATTTTGCGGCCCCTTTTTGTGTAGCAGGATGCCCATCATGGGACCAAGGGCTTTGATGATGGCCTGCTTGAGCTGCATAGATGAGACACAGAATTTATGTTCCTACGAATTCATTTAATATCTTCCAATAGGCACACCTTTTCTACTTCTAATGAGTGCAGTTTCCCTTGTTCCACTGTCGGAACGGTCCTATCCCAATATTTCCTGGTAAAGAACCAGGACTCGTAGGGTTGGTGTCAGGATTATATTCTAATGCACCTCACAACTAGACCAGGTAAAATATTTCCCCAGATTAGTATGCATTCTAGGCCAACTCATCCCTGCTGTAACTCCACTGGGGCTGAATGGACTTAGACCAGGAATTAATTTAGCCCACTATCCCGGGTTCATCTGCACATTAGGTGCACAAAACTAGACTCCATGTACACTGGGTACAGACCGAATTTCCATGATGTGGTGACATTATAAACGTATGGGTTTTCGATGTTTTACTTGACAATCTGTTCCATCCAAAAGGACCTACCCTTAAATGCCATCATCACAAAGAGTGCCAGACACACAGAATGTAACATCACAATTTCCGCTAAAGGTTTAGAAAGCCAGCAATTCTCACCTCCAGCTCCTCACAGGTCAGCCAGTTGCTGGTCACATGACAATATAAGGGAAGAATTTGATTGCAGAATTGTGATTCACCCATTCTGGGGAATGGGCACTTTTCCCAGTTCATAAAATATACATTCACTGCCCTTGACCATTTTTCCAGAACTGCACGGAAGGAGAGAAGACAGGCAATGTGAAAAGGACATAGTAGTAATGAGGAGAAGTTGCTTTCTCAGAGAAGACACCCAGGCCTATCGTTTACTCCAATTCCATGGCAGCTACTGCTCAGTTCAGGACTAGATGCTGAAATCCCATATCAATTTGGAGCTATTTCTCTTTCCCCCATTCCATTTCTTGTTTCTTAAAAGGCTTTTTTCTTTGTACATCTCTCCATCTTTTTTCAATTACCATCATTTGAAGACTCTCGTCCCCTGCAGTTATTGTTTATTCAACCCGAACACTGTATGATTTCATCCTGAGTTACAGTTTGTCTGAAAGATGTTCAGTGCCCCTAACTGCCATTGGCTTTCCTGGGATTTGAAGGTAGTGGGGAGCACTTTGCCCTAAAAGTAGGTGTGTCTAGTGTCCTTGCTAAGACAAATTAGGGCCCAATCCTGTTCTCTATGAAGTGGATGGCAAAATTCCCATTTCCCTCAAGGGCACAGGATTAACCCCTTAGTGAGCATCACCTGAAAAGCAAAGGAAGAGAGAAGTGGAGAAGACAGAGAAAGAGGGTGAAAGGAGATGATGATGATGAAGAAACTGAGGAGAGAGAATGGGTGGAGGAGTGGGAAACAGGGGATTTTTAAATGTACAGTAATGAAATCTGCTCCCTTCACCTCCTCCCCCAGGAGCCTCCTGGCAGAGGGGCAGCTTCAGCCTTTGTGTCTGTTTATTTTAAACGATATGTGTGAGTCATAAAGGGCCTGAACTTACAAATGCTCAGCACCTCCTGCAAAGTAAGGAGCACTCTCAACTTCACTGAGTGCCATGGGAGCCAAGGAACGCAGCACCTGGTGCAATCCAGGGAAGGGAGCACAGTTCAGGGCCTGTTTGCAAACTTGGTCAGTCACTTAAATCTGTACCAAGACCCCCTAAATATCCATTTGGGGCACCTACAGGAAGTGCTGGCACTTACCACCACAAAATGCTTGTCTCATCCTGCTGTCCTTGACTAACTCCAACATGGAGATCATGTCGTTCAGGATCACTCCCACAAAAGGGATACACTTAAGTGCTGCAGAGAAAGGCCAGAAGAGAAGGAAGACAGACAATCAGCTGCTCTCTGCCTTCTGACAACACACTTAGAAACACTGTGGGGCAGGATGCTATGGGTTCCGAGGCCATTGGCGCTGCGTAAGCAGAGCAGAATGGCTTTAAAGCACCCATTGAAAGCCAGTGGGGGATTCACCCTGAAGAGGGGAATCCTCCACAAGTGTACAGCTGTGCCCAATGCCCAACTCACTCCCAGAGTAAAGGGAGAGGGCACTGGGGCGGGATGGGAAGTGGGGTGGAGAAGAGCTCCACTAGACCTGATCTTCCACTCATTCCCATCCTTAAGGTACTTCACTCAGGGGCATAAGTTAGAGCTTGCACCTCCATCTGGATCGCTCATGATCTGGAGGCCAGAACTAGCAACAGCAGTTAATCTTGTGTTTCTACACACACACACACACACACTCACACTCAAACAGAGCTCTGTTTAGCGGTAACATTTTTAGGTAGAGAGATAATCCCCTGTCCTTAAATGAAAAACAATCACTTTGAAAGAAAAGAGGGAAGTGACCATACCATAGGCGGATGACAGGTTGCCCAGTGTAATGAAAATAAACTCTTCAGGCAGCTCCAGATGATACACCAGCTTGAACATGACATCATTGAAATAGCAGCGTGCCAGAGTCACTAAGGTGTTGCTAGCTGCCACTTTTAGTTCATTTCTTGCTTCCTAAAAACAAAAACCAAAAGAGAGAGACTGAGGTGACTGAAGCCAGTTGTGCTAGCCAGAGTTGTTTACATGAGTCAAGTCCTTATTTCTGTGCACAAGTTGTGAATGAACCAACCCAACTTTCTGAGGGTAGAGTCATTCATCATAAATATTCCTTGAGTCACTTGGCTAAACAGTTTTCAGCCTTTGAGTTGCTTGCAAGCTGCTTCGTTAGCCTATTCGCTGTTAGCTACTTGTGGTGGGTGACTGGTCACCATAGTCACATGATATTTTCCCTGCCCTTCCCTGAGGCGGTAAGTGAGACACAGACTGGGCAGCTTCAAGATATTCCGAGAGCTTTCCTGGAATAAACTGTCCCCCAAAAGCAGGCTGACTTCCTTTGGAACAAGAGAGGGATTTTTCCATGGGTTTTCCTGCTGGCAAACTATAGTCTAAATCCAATGCTGCTTCTTTTGGAGATAGCTCAGATTCTGTCTGTCTTGGGGCTTTATACTGCCACTTATCGCTACAGTATCAGAGCGCCTTCCACATAAAATCAGTATCAATAATGAAATCCCGAGTAGACTTCGGGAAAGACTTGCTCCTTAAGACACCATAGGCCTGTCTCTGGGTCTCAGTTCATGTGTCTCAGGTCCTGATCCTGCAAAGCACTTAAGCACATGTGTAACTTTCAGCATGTGAGTTGTCCCATCTTATGCATGTGCACAAGTGCTGTCTAGGACCTGGGCTTTGGTCTGGAGGAAGGTGTGGACCTCTAACAGAAGAATACATTTTCATTTCAGTATATAGTTTATCCCCCAAAAAGAGAGTTTGAATGAGTTAAAGCTTTGGATCCTTTGATTGGTATCTCGGGAGAACTAACTTACCTGAGTCTCTGTCATGTGGTTTGAGGCTAGTGTTATTATTTTCTGCAGAAGCCGTCTCTCTAGGCCCTGGATGTCCTGCTGTAAAACTTTCTCCAGGACACAGTAAATGTCTACTCTGTTTTGCTGGGGACAAAACATAAAGGAGAAGAATTGGGAAAAGTTTTTCTTGACGACCATACAGTAATTTGGCTAATAAGCCCCTGCCCTAATTGGAGGCTTAATTGGTGTAAAACATGCCCTGCCCTCCACAAGCACCGCATTTAGCAGCGCTTCAGAAGCAGCCGAGCAACTGACATCGTTTAATCTTCCTGGAGAGAAAAGAGCCAGAAGAAGCGCCCTTCACTGCCCCCTTCTCTAGTTTCATTTATTCAGAACAAACAATAAAAATGAGCACCTTGCCCTTGCTCTAGCCACTCCAGGCAGAATTTGTAAATGTGGAATATAAAATACCCAACTCCTGCAGTAAGTCCTCAACAGCTCCCAGGGGCAATGAGCTCAGCTGTTAGATCTACACTGACAGTAGCACGCTCGAAGGTGTCTTTTATGCGGCCCATCAGTGTAGAACTTCACAGATGAGACTCACTATGGAGGAGTTGTGGGATCAGTTGGGACCGAGAAAAAATAAAGCGGGACACAGAGAAATTAAAAGCCTGAGGAGAGAACAAGATTCATTTCAGAAAACTGCAAACTAGGACCTCTGGAAAGGAGGTAGATGTAACTGACAGAATGGGAGGGAGACAAGTGGGAAGCAACAAGTGCCCTGGGGGTGACAGTGGAAAACAAAGTCAACAGGTATATTGCAAGGTGTGATGGCTACCACAAAGAGCCATGTGGGTTGGGTCTTTTACACACAGGGATCATGGCACAAAGCAGGAAGACAACAGTTCCTCTCTGTTCAGCTGAGCTGTGACTGCATCTGGATGAGTGCCTTTTCTAGCACCACATTCCCAGAGAGATCAACAAATGGGAAGTCATTCCTGGGAGAGCAAAAAAGAATGCAGGGGGCTGGCAGAAGTGACTTTTGGATAGAGCCCTGCAACCTGACCCAAATCCTAGGGGACCTGACCACAGGCGTCCGGGTCAGGTTGGGTGAGAAAACAACTGGACCCTCTTGGGCTCGGGTCAGGTCGGCTCTCCTCCTTTAGCCCCTGGGATCGGCACAACCGTGACTGCGTGTTCCTGCCAGCCACCACCTCCTTCCTGCGCTGCACGCGCTGTGGAGCGAGGATGCCGAGGAGTCACAGCGTCTCCCTCTCTCTCTGCAGCGCAGACCCAGCGCAGCAGGGGCCGTGTCAGAGGATGGAGCCATCGCTGCACACAGTGGCCGCTGCACCAGCCCCATGAGCAGGATGCAGCGGCAGGATCCGGTTGGGGGGGAAGGGTTGGGACCAGGATGGAAAATGATTCAGCCCTCTCAGGGTGAGGTGAGTGGGCCGGGGGCCAGTTCAGGTTGGGCTTAAAAATTGGGCCCGAGCAGACCCCTACTTCTGCAGACAGATGGAAAGAGCTGTCTGTGTCCGATGCGGCCAAGGGATGACTCTGAGGGAGAGAGGATAATACCATACAACTACCTGGAGGGTGTGAACACCAAGGAGGGAGAGGAATTTTTTAGGATAATACATTTCGGTAAAAGTAGCAGTAATGGGATTAAGCTAAAAAAGGACATTCAATTTAGACTTTGATAACAGGAAAAATGCCCCAACTGTGAGACAGGGCTATTAGGTTATGACATAGTCTTCCTAGGAAAGAGGCGGAAGTTCAGTCCTTAGGAGCTTTTCAAATTAGTTTGGCCAAAACAGTGGAAAATGGCTGCTGGGAATGCTCCTGCATTAGCAGGGAAATGGACTGGATGATCCAATAGGTCTTTTCCATCTCTGTCTCCTGTGAGTCTAGACATCTGTGTGACCTGCATGCCAAGGTCATAACCCACTTTGCAATGTTCAAAGCCAATCAGATCTCTGACTGGGAGAGGTGAGGGGTCAGACAGGGTCTGCATCAGATCTCTTGATTGGCTATACGTTCCAGTGGTTCTGCTTTAAAAGGCATGCTTCTGCAAACTGCAATCATAACAGACAGCTCCACTGGGGAGAAGCCCCTTCCATTCATTTTTAAATGTAAGGAGGATTTTTTTAATTGAAAATTGTCACTGACAACTTATCAATACATAAGCACTACATAATTCAAGTAATTCAAGTAATTAATCACATGAATTAACATCATTAATCACTCTCCTTACAGTGAGTATAACACCCATTTTTTCATGTTCTGTGTGTATATAAATCTCCTCACTGTATTTTCCACTGAATGCATCCGATGAAGTGAGCTGTAGCTCACGAAAGCTTATGCTCAGATAAATTGGTTAGTCTCTAAGGTGCCACAAGTCCTCCTTTTCTTTTTATAATTAATCAAGTAATTCAAATAATTAAAGGAGTCGGAGGCCAAGACAAGCAGTTCAGTTGGCCTCCTAGTACTTTAATGGAAACTAAAATGCCTTCTGTGTTGGCTCTTAATAGAGAAATGGACTTTGTCGGATGCAAGTATTAATCAATGGAAAAAAGGGGTCTGAATATTCCTCCTGGGGCAATTCTGCACTACTGCACAGGTGCATAATTAATGAGCCCCGCCTATTTTTATTTTTTTGCACAGTAAAAAGCTTCTGCTGAAATGCTGCTGCCGTTCCATCTCTTGCCCACCAAAGGGTGCTGGGCAATAGAACAAAGCAACAACTCCCTATCAGCGAAGGAAGAGAGAGAGCCTGTCTTCTTCACAGCAAGCCAGTCAGGAGACAGGGGCTCTGGGGAGACAGACAGTGTGGGATGCTGGGGTGGGGTCAGTCAGGGGCTCATAAGGGCTAGTGGGGGAGGACAGACTGGGGCAGGGGCTGAATGGGAGTGGAGGCACAGAGTTAGAGGAGGAGGGAGGTTCAGGGCCCCATAGTGATGGGGGAGGAGGTGCAGAGTTACATAAGGACAGGGGCTGGTTGGCTGGGGGCACAGAGACACATGGGGACTGGGGGAGGGGGTACAGGGACACATTGTTAGGATATAGATGTTCAGGCCTGTCTGTAAAGGCCTATCATCTAAGAATTTAGGTGTATTCTTATCACTTGGCTAGTTCTAGAGGTATAAAAGAAAGAATCAAAATCACTGTGTGCCAGTGTAAGATCCTTCTCTTACTGTGACAGTCTGAGGCCCTGTTCTTAGGCTAAGGCCTTTGACTAAGCAGCAGAGGCAGCCATAAGCTGGGAAGCGACCGGTCACCTCTTCACATTCCCAACTAGTCACATTGAAATAAGGTGCTATTGGGCTGTTAGGAACACAATCCTGTCCTGATAATGCCTATTGACTCCAGAGAAAGGGAAGGGCCTAGAAGATGTAAAAGGAAACTTAGTTTGATAGCATCCTGTCTGGCAAGAACTCACTTATCACTAGCTGGGATGTGAAATCCTCATTTCTGGGTTTGTTCTATCACTGTAGTCCCCATTTCCCCATTGTTTTGTCTGTATAATCTCTGTCTGGTTCTGTGATTGTTTCTCTCTGCTGTATAATTAATTTTGCTGGGTGTAAACTAATTAGGGTGGTGGGATATAATTGGTTACATAATCATGTTACAATATGTTAGGATTGGTTAGTTAAATTTCAGGAAAAGGATTGGTTAAGGTATAGCTAAGCAGAAGTCAAGTTTTACTAGATTATCTGCAGTCAATCAGGAAGTGAGGGGGTGGGTGTGTGGGTGGGGGAAATGGGAACAGGGAATGGGGGTGGGGAAATTGGAATCATGTTTGCTAAAGGGGGAAATGGGAACAGGGAATGGGGCTGGGGAAATTGGAATCATGTTTGGCTAAGGGCAGGAATGGGAATAGGGACACAGCTGTAAGGCTCTGTGGTGTCAGAGCTGAGAAGGGGGACACTAAGGAAGGAAACTGAAATCATGCTTGCTGGAAGTTCACCCAATAAACATCGAATTGTTTGCACCTTTGGACTTCGGGTATTGTTGCTCTCTGTTCATGCGAGAAGGACCAGGGAAGTAAGTGGGTGAAGGAATAAGCCCCCTAACACACATGGGGATGGGGGGAGTGGGTTTCTGAGTGGGGGTGGAGGGACACATGTGGACGGGGGTGCAAGGACCGTGGGTGTGCAGGAACACATGGAGACAGGGGCAGATGTGCCTTACTGAATGGGAGAGGTTAGGGGTCAGACAGGGTCTGCATAGGGGGAGCTGCCTAACAATTCCTCCCCGCCCCTCCCAAAAAACCTGTTCCATACTTTTCCCACCCATACCCAGCAACGCTCCAAGTTCACACCCAGGCTCCTTCCCAGCAATTTACTTCCCTCCATTACCCCTGACTCTACCAAGCCTTTGCACTGCGCCTAAGGGGTGCAAAAAATATGGTTCTGTATTGAGTTTAAATGAATTATTACTCAGAGTTCTCTATTAACATGCATAGTAAGGAATTGGTTTGTCAAAAAACATTTCCTGAATCCTTTTTGTTGTCTGTATTCATACAGACATACTTGCTGACAGGTATTTTGAAATAAATAATCAAAAATAATTTTAACGGGTGTAATTATATTGTATTATTTTGACAAACAAAATATGCAGAATTTTGCAGAACTTCTAAAATATTGTACGCATCATTTTTATTTTTTTCTTGCAGAATTCCCCCAGGAGAAAATATATAGATAAGGGTCCCTTCAATGCTATAATCTCAATAATATGTCATCACAATAAAGGAGTGTTGGCTAGGATTTAGAGCAGGGAGTCAGTTCACTTGGGTTTTATTCACATTCTTTGACTAACTTGCTAAGTGGTGTTGAGCAAGTTACTTAATTCCTTGTGACACAAGTCATCCGTAAATGGGGATAATGCTTCCCATTCTCACAAGGGTGCTGTGAGCCTTAATTCATTAGTATTAGGGAAGTGCTTTGAGATTTTTGGACGAAGATGCTAAAGAAGGGCAAAGTATTATTAGAAGAGATTACTGCTAGTCCGATCGTGTACTTTTACTGTCTACAGCCCATGTACTCCACTGTGTGTAAAAGGACAATGCTCTCTTTAGAGAGCATTATATCATCCTGATCTATAAGAACAGCATTTTGCATGATGAGTTTACGCCTGAGGACAGAAGGGCGAATACTGATTCTACTGATGGTGCGCCAGGCCAAGTTCTACACTGAATTACCCCCGTGCAGTCCCCTGTACCCCCATGAAGTCAGGCAGAATTTGGTGTGGACACCTGGAAAGCAGATGTAATTTCATGAAACTGCCCTACCTCATCCTTTTGCAGTTTCTCGAGCAGAACTGTCAGAACGATAGCCAGCTTGATCTTGGCTATAAAGGCAATCCTGAGGGCAATTTTGCCCTTATTTTGGTCATCCATATGTGCCAGGAGGGAAACAACCTCATTATAAACACCTGAAATTAAATAAAAGGATTCGGCTGGTTACCACTGATAGCAGAAATTGGTGCTGGCCTCTTTAATTCACTCTCCAGTAAAGATTCTGCAGGAGCCCAAACACTGTGAGAAGTAGACCTGGGAATCCTGGAAATCCTCTTCCTTCCTCCTCATGACCAGGTTTGTTTGCTGAACTACCCAGTGTGCTTGGGGGGAAATCATAATGCAGCAAATTTGCTCCTTTCAAGTAGGTCCCCACGTAAAATAATCTTCCTTTCTCTCTTTACTGTCAATTGATGAGTTTTGATAGCATACAGAGTAATAATTTAACTCTAAGCCAAGAAATAGAGCTAAAGTTAAGCACATGCTTAAGAGTTTTGCTTAGTCAGGGCCTCATTTTCAAAAATCCTGAGCACCCAGATGTACCTATTAGCTATGCTGGGAACTTTTGGGGCTCGGTATCTCTTGAAAATCAGGCCACTGTTGTAGACCTCAGTATGAATTTAGAAGCCTAACTTTAGGCCCCTTGTTTTGAAGAAAGCCTTTAATCTTCTTTTATGGTCATTTAAATACTTGCAGAGAAGACTCATGGAACGGAGTTCATCCAGTTCATAGAATATCAGGGTTGGAAGGGACCTCAGGAGGTCATCTAGTCCAACCCCCTGCTCAAAGCAGGACCAATCCCCAACTTTTGCCCCAGATCCCTAAATGGCCCCTCAAGGATTGAACTCACAACCCTGGGTTTAGCAGGCCAATGCTCAAACCACTGAGCTATCCCTCCCCCCTGTACAGTTGCCTGTAGAGGTCATAAAGGAATTCCCCCACCCCCCCTTCTACCCCTATGAACAATTGGCGAGGTGTACGCTGTGAGTGGGGTGGGGTGGGGTGGGTCCCTCCAACCTTCATCTGAAGCGTCAGGGATTGACCATAGCAGGAGATGGGACACCTGCTAGGGTGGACCAGTGCTCTAAGATGGTTCAGAGAATCTGTTTCCTTAGCTGTCCTGCTCACATGCTCAGGGTCTAACTGATCTCCAGAGTTGTGGGTGGGAAGGAATTTCCCCCTGGTCGGATTGGCAGGGACCTTTGAGTGGCAGGATGGGGCACTGATCACCTGCTAGGATAATCTGAGTATATCTGACCTAATCAATTCTCGACCACGGCAAGGGCCTCAGGCATTGGTGGAACCCCAAAAGACAAGTTTTGGGGTCTAACTCAGGGTCTAACTGATCTCCAGAGTTGTGGGTGGGAAGGAATTTCCCCCTGGTCGGATTGGCAGGGACCTTTGAGTGGCAGGATGGGGCACTGATCACCTGCTAGGATAATCTGAGTATATCTGACCTAATCAATTCTCGACCATTGCAAGGGCCTCAGGCATTGGTGGAACCTCAGTCTCTCCTGTCCTCTGCCGATGGCACACAACAGTTTTGTCTCCTAAAGACTGAAATGTTTTCGTCCAAGACAACTTTTGGGGTTCGGTGTAGGGTTGCTAGGTGAAATTTAGTGGCCTGTGAAATACAGGAAGTCAGACTAGATGATCTAATGGTCCCTTCTGGCCTTAAACTCGAGGAAACAATGAAATAGCTGGTGTATGAAAAAAATCAGGATTTGATCTCCCATGGATCTCTTCGCTCTGGGCAGAAATTCTCCAGGAGACTTAATATTTCACAAGAAATCTGAAATGCCGTATTTATCTGTCTCCATTGTAACAGCATTCCAAGCATGAAGGAGGAACTAACAAGATTTCCCCTTCCCAGGAAAGACTGCTTGAGGTTAGGTGATTGCCCATCCGTTATGCAAATTGCATCCTTCAGTTGTAACACCCAGATGCAAATGGAATCATAACTGTAACCTACTCTGCCCATCTGTGTGGGATGAGGAGCACTAGTGTTGCTAAGAAATGTGACTCCATGCTTTGTTCTCCCTCATTTAAGATATTAGCAGAGCTTCATTTAGACAGCTAGAGGAGAAGTCCTTCTGCCTTTTTTGTTCTCATTTCCCCTATCTCTGATGGAGTTGGCTCCATGGATGCGGAAGACACAAAATGAGGATCCATAACAAACATAAAACAACTGGGAGAAAAGAAGGAAGCCCTCCCCCATAACATTCCCTAGAAACTCAGATTCTCAGGAAAGTTTCCAGGTCCAGAGGCTGTAGGCCAACGCCTCAACTGGTGTAAATCAACACAGCTACAAGGAAGTCAACAGAGGGACACTGGTTTACAGCAGCTGAGGTTCTGCTCATACAAATGGAGAACATTACAGCTAATCTGTATGCCTATGCTTTCTAAATGTGTGTGTGAATATAGAATGGATATAGAGAATACAATGCTGACCCTTACCTCTGTCGGTTACCTCCTGCTCACTCACAAATTTATTCATGTTTTAATCTTTCCTCAACACTTCCTCCAGTCCTTTCTCCAAAGAGCTCCAGTACTGATAGGCAGCTGGCCTCTCAGGCTGTCCTGTCCAGGATAGCCAGTTCAAATTATGCAAGCACTATTATGACATCGCTGTGACTGTGACATAGCACATAAACTGCCGCTGACCAGGTAGGTTCTGTGATGACATGGACAAGAGCCTCAAAGGTATTTAGGCTCCTAACTCGCACTGAAATCAATAGATGTGAGGAACCTAAATACATTTCAATATCTGGGCCCATCCATGTACGCAGTCCAATAGGTGGCTAAATTTGCTCCAGTGTAGAATTTCTCATTCGCTCTAAATCCTTTTGAATTTTGGTTCCGTCCCTCTCTCAGTTTGCCACACTTTCCAATATTGGTTTTATTGGAAAATCTGCTCCTGGTTGAATTGATAGAAAATAAAAGCACCGAACAAAGAAAGAGAAGAAACTGCCTTGGAGAATGCACAGTGACACTTGAGTGTGGTTGGTTGGTTGGAATGCACAGTGACACTTGAGTGTGGGTGGTTGGTTTCCTTTGCTTTTTAATTCGGTTGATTAAAAAGCTTGATGAAATCTTATTGGACTGTATTACAAATATTGATTTTTATATTGTTTTACAGTGAATTGAAATTGATTCTTCATTTCCATGTCCTGCCAAACAAATGAGCTAAATTATTTTTGGTTGTGTTTAATACAGCGTGGTGTCATATGTATGGCCATATGTAGAGCCCACACTTGATTTTGGAGATGATGTTGCCTTTAAAGCATTCAGAGTGATGACACTCTTTGCAGTAAACCATATGGAAAAAGAATTCCAATTACATGTGTCCTTTGCTATGTATAACTGATTTTGTGCCTTACCCTTTCTGATTTTGCCCTTACACGCACACACTATTCTTTTGTACTCCTCCTTAGTAATTCGTCCATGTTTCCCCATTTTGTAGGATTTCTTTTTGATTTTCAGGTCATTACAAAACTTCTGATGGAGCCATTGGCCTCTTACTATTCTTCCTCTCTTTCCTTTGCATTGGCAGTTGTGCCTTTAATATTGTCTCCTGGAGAAACTGCCAGCTTTCCTGAACTCCTTTATGCCTTAGACTTTTTCCCTGTGGGTCGCTACCTACCAATTCTCTCAGGATGTTAAAGTCTGCTTTTGGCAGTCCTTCTCCTGTCATTCTCACTCCTTCCTTTCCTTAGAATCATGAAATCTATCATTCATGACCCCTTTCACCCAAATCACCTTCCACCTTCACATTCACCACCAGCTCCTCCCCGCTGGTCAGAATCAAGTCTAAAATGGCTGTCCCCCCCCGCTTACTTCCTCCATTTTCTAAACAAAGCATTGTCCCCAGTACATTCCAGGAACTTATTGGGTAATTTGGGGTTTTACCATATTCCTTTTTCAGCAGATGTCTGGGTAGGTAAAGTCCCCCATTACAATCAGGATTTGTGTTTTGCATATTTCTGTTCTTTGTTCTAGAAATGCCTCATCTCCCTCCTCTTCCTGATTTGGTGGTCTGAAAAAGACCCCTACCAGGACCTCACCCCTGTTTATTCCCTCTTTTATCTTTACTCAGAGACTTTCAACTGGTCTGCTTCTCACCTCCTTCTGGACCTCAGAACAGGTTTACAATGCAATATGTCCTCTCTTTTTTTTCCTGCCTGTCCTTCCTCAACAAGCTATAGTCCTCTATACCAATAGTCCAGTCATGAGATTTACCCCATCAAGTATCTGTGCTGCAGTTAAGCTCAGTTAAGATTTATGTACTAAAACTCCCAGTTCTTACTGTTTATTCCCCATTATTACCTTTGAGTGGCAGGATGGGGCACTGATCACCTGCTAGGATAATCTGAGTATATCTGACCTAATCAATTCTCGACCATTGCAAGGGCCTCAGGCATTAGTGGAACCTCAGTCTCTCCTGTCCTCTGCCGATGGCACACAACAGTTTTGTCTCCTAAAGACTGAAATGGTTTCGTCCAAGACAAGTTTTGGGGTTCAGTGTAGGGTTGCTAGGTGAAATTTAGTGGCCTGTGAAATACAGGAAGTCAGACTAGATGATCTAATGGTCCCTTCTGGCCTTAAACTCGAGGAAACAATGAAATAGCTGGTGTATGAAAAAAATCAGGATTTGATCTCCCATGGATCTCTTCGCTCTGGGCAGAAATTCTCCAGGAGACTTAATATTTCACAAGAAATCTGAAATGCCGTATTTATCTGTCTCCATTGTAACAGCATTCCAAGCATGGAGGAGGAACTAACAAGATTTCCCCTTCCCAGGAAAGACTGCTTGAGGTTAGGTGATTGCCCATCCGTTATGCAAATTGCATCCTTCAGTTGTAACACCCAGATGCAAACGGAATCATAACTGTAACCTACTCTGCCCATCTGTGTGGGATGAGGAGCACTAGTGTTGCTAAGAAATGTGACCCCATGCTTTGTTCTCCCTCATTTAAGATATTAGCAGAGCTTCATTTAGACAGCTAGAGGAGAAGTCCTTCTGCCTTTTTTGTTCTCATTTCCCCTATCTCTGATGGAGTTGGTTCCATGGATGCGGAAGACACAAAATGAGGACCCATAACAAACATAAAACAACTGGGAGAAAAGAAGGAAGCCCTCCCCCATAACATTCCCTAGAAACTCAGATTCTCAGGAAAGTTTCCAGGTCCAGAGGCTGTAGGCCAACGCCTCAACTGGTGTAAATCAACACAGCTACAAGGAAGTCAACAGAGGGACACTGGTTTACAGCAGCTGAGGTTCTGCTCATACAAATGGAGAACATTACAGCTAATCTGTATGCCTATGCTTTCTAAATGTGTGTGTGAATACAGAATGGATATAGAGAATACAATGCTGACCCTTACCTCTGTCGGTTACCTCCTGCTCACTCACAAATTTATTCATGTTTTAATCTTTCCTCAACACTTCCTCCAGTCCTTTCTCCAAAGAGCTCCAGTACTGATAGGCAGCTGGCCTCTCAGGCTGTCCTGTCCAGGATAGCCAGTTCAAATTATGCAAGCACTATTATGACATCGCTGTGACTGTGACATAGCACATAAACTGCCGCTGACCAGGTAGGTTCTGTGATGACATGGACAAGAGCCTCAAAGGTATTTAGGCTCCTAACTCGCACTGAAATCAATAGATGTGAGGAACCTAAATACATTTCAATATCTGGGCCCATCCATGTACGCAGTCCAATAGGTGGCTAAATTTGCTCCGGTGTAGAATTTCTCATTCGCTCTAAATCTTTTTGAATTTTGGTTCCATCCCTCTCTCAGTTTGCCACACTTTCCAATATTGGTTTTATTGGAAAATCTGCTCCTGGTTGAATTGATAGAAAATAAAAGCACCGAACAAAGAAAGAGAAGAAACTGCCTTGGAGAATGCACAGTGACACTTGAGTGTGGTTGGTTGGTTGGAATGCACAGTGACACTTGAGTGTGGGTGGCTGGTTTCCTTTGCTTTTTAATTCGGTTGATTAAAAAGCTTGATGAAATCTTATTGGACTGTACTACAAATATTGATTTTTATATTGTTTTACAATGAATTGAAATTGATTCTTCATTTCCATGTCCTGCCAAACAAATCAGCTAAATTATTTTTGGTTGTGTTTAATACAGCGTGGTGTCATATGTATGGCCATATGTAGAGCCCACACTTGATTTTGGAGATGATGTTGCCTTTAAAGCATTCAGAGTGATGACACTCTTTGCAGTAAACCATATGGAAAAAGAATTCCAATTACATGTGTCCTTTGCTATGTATAACTGATTTTGTGCCTTACCCTTTCTGATTTTGCCCTTACACGCACACACTATTCTTTTGTACTCCTCCTTAGTAATTCGTCCATGTTTCCCCATTTTGTAGGATTTCTTTTTGATTTTCAGGTCATTACAAAACTTCTGATGGAGCCATTGGCCTCTTACTATTCTTCCTCTCTTTCCTTTGCATTGGCAGTTGTGCCTTTAATATTGTCTCCTGGAGAAACTGCCAGCTTTCCTGAACTCCTTTATGCCTTAGACTTTTTCCCCGTGGGTCGCTACCTACCAATTCTCTCAGGATGTTAAAGTCTGCTTTTGGCAGTCCTTCTCCTGTCATTCTCACTCCTTCCTTTCCTTAGAATCATGAAATCTATCATTCATGACCCCTTGCACCCAAATCACCTTCCACCTTCACATTCACCACCAGCTCCTCCCCGCTGGTCAGAATCAAGTCTAAAATGGCTGTCCCCCCCGCTTACTTCCTCCATTTTCTGAAACAAAGCATTGTCCCCAGTACATTCCAGGAACTTATTGGGTAATTTTGGGTTTTACCATATTCCTTTTTCAGCAGATGTCTGGGTAGGTAAAGTCCCCCATTACAATCAGGATTTGTGTTTTGCATATTTCTGTTCTTTGTTCTAGAAATGCCTCATCTCCCTCCTCTTCCTGATTTGGTGGTCAGAAAAAGACCCCTACCAGGACCTCACCCCTGTTTATTCCCTCTTTTATCTTTACTCAGAGACTTTCAACTGGTCTGCTTCTCACCTCCTTCTGGACCTCAGAACAGGTTTACAATGCAATACGTCCTCTCTTTTTTTTCCTGCCTGTCCTTCCTCAACAAGCTATAGTCCTCTATACCAATAGTCCAGTCATGAGATTTACCCCATCAAGTATCTGAGCTGCAGTTGAGCTCAGTTAAGATTTATGTACTAAAACTCCCAGTTCTTACTGTTTATTCCCCATTATTACCTTTGAGTGGCAGGATGGGGCACTGATCACCTGCTAGGATAATCTGAGTATATCTGACCTAATCAATTCTCGACCATTGCAAGGGCCTCAGGCATTGGTGGAACCTCAGTCTCTCCTGTCCTCTGCCGATGGCATACAACAGTTTTGTCTCCTAAAGACTGAAATGTTTTCGTCCAAGACAACTTTTGGGGTTCAGTGTAGGGTTGCTAGGTGAAATTTAGTGGCCTGTGAAATACAGGAAGTCAGACTAGATGATCTAATGGTCCCTTCTGGCCTTAAACTCGAGGAAACAATGAAATAGCTGGTGTATGAAAAAAATCAGAATTTGATCTCCCATGGATCTCTTCGCTCTGGGCAGAAATTCTCCAGGAGACTTAATATTTCACAAGAAATCTGAAGTGCCGTATTTATCTGTCTCCATTGTAACAGCATTCCAAGCATGAAGGAGGAACTAACAAGATTTCCCCTTCCCAGGAAAGACTGCTTGAGGTTAGGTGATTGCCCATCCGTTATGCAAATTGCATCCTTCAGTTGTAACACCCAGATGCAAATGGAATCATAACTGTAACCTACTCTGCCCATCTGTGTGGGATGAGGAGCACTAGTGTTGCTAAGAAATGTGACTCCATGCTTTGTTCTCCCTCATTTAAGATATTAGCAGAGCTTCATTTAGACAGCTAGAGGAGAAGTCCTTCTGCCTTTTTTGTTCTATTTCCCCTATCTCTGATGGAGTTGGCTCCATGGATGCGGAAGACACAAAATGAGGACCCATAACAAACATAAAACAACTGGGAGAAAAGAAGGAAGCCCTCCCCCATAACATTCCCTAGAAACTCAGATTCTCAGGAAAGTTTCCAGGTCCAGAGGCTGTAGGCCAACGCCTCAACTGGTGTAAATCAACACAGCTACAAGGAAGTCAACAGAGGGACACTGGTTTACAGCAGCTGAGGTTCTGCTCATACAAATGGAGAACATTACAGCTAATCTGTATGCCTATGCTTTCTAAATGTGTGTGTGAATATAGAATGGATATAGAGAATACAATGCTGACCCTTACCTCTGTCGGTTACCTCCTGCTCACTCACAAATTTATTCATGTTTTAATCTTTCCTCAACACTTCCTCCAGTCCTTTCTCCAAAGAGCTCCAGTACTGATAGGCAGCTGGCCTCTCAGGCTGTCCTGTCCAGGATAGCCAGTTCAAATTATGCAAGCACTATTATGACATCGCTGTGACTGTGACATAGCACATAAACTGCCGCTGACCAGGTAGGTTCTGTGATGACATGGACAAGAGCCTCAAAGGTATTTAGGCTCCTAACTCGCACTGAAATCAATAGATGTGAGGAACCTAAATACATTTCAATATCTGGGCCCATCCATGTACGCAGTCCAATAGGTGGCTAAATTTGCTCCGGTGTAGAATTTCTCATTCGCTCTAAATCCTTTTGAATTTTGGTTCCGTCCCTCTCTCAGTTTGCCACACTTTCCAATATTGGTTTTATTGGAAAATCTGCTCCTGGTTGAATTGATAGAAAATAAAAGCACCGAACAAAGAAAGAGAAGAAACTGCCTTGGAGAATGCACAGTGACACTTGAGTGTGGTTGGTTGGTTGGAATGCACAGTGACACTTGAGTGTGGGTGGTTGGTTTCCTTTGCTTTTTAATTCGGTTGATTAAAAAGCTTGATGAAATCTTATTGGACTGTATTACAAATATTGATTTTTATATTGTTTTACAGTGAATTGAAATTGATTCTTCATTTCCATATCCTGCCAAACAAATCAGCTAAATTATTTTTGGTTGTGTTTAATACAGCGTGGTGTCATATGTATGGCCATATGTAGAGCCCACACTTGATTTTGGAGATGATGTTGCCTTTAAAGCATTCAGAGTGATGACACTCTTTGCAGTAAACCATATGGAAAAAGAATTCCAATTACATGTGTCCTTTGCTATGTATAACTGATTTTGTGCCTTACCCTTTCTGATTTTGCCCTTACACGCACACACTATTCTTTTGTACTCCTCCTTAGTAATTCGTCCATGTTTCCCCATTTTGTAGGATTTCTTTTTGATTTTCAGGTCATTACAAAACTTCTGATGGAGCCATTGGCCTCTTACTATTCTTCCTCTCTTTCCTTTGCATTGGCAGTTGTGCCTTTAATATTGTCTCCTGGAGAAACTGCCAGCTTTCCTGAACTCCTTTATGCCTTAGACTTTTTCCCCGTGGGTCGCTACCTACCAGTTCTCTCAGGATGTTAAAGTCTGCTTTTGGCAGTCCTTCTCCTGTCATTCTCACTCCTTCCTTTCCTTAGAATCATGAAATCTATCATTCATGACCCCTTGCACCCAAATCACCTTCCACCTTCACATTCACCACCAGCTCCTCCCTGCTGGTCAGAATCAAGTCTAAAATGGCTGTCCCCCCCCCGCTTACTTCCTCCATTTTCTGAAACAAAGCATTGTCCCCAGTACATTCCAGGAACTTATTGGGTAATTCTGGGTTTTTCCTTTCCTTTTTCAGCAGATGTCTGGGTAGGTAAAATCCCCCATTACAATCAGGATTTGTGTTTTGCATATTTCTGTTCTTTGTTCTAGAAATGCCTCATCTCCCTCCTCTTCCTGATTTGGTGGTCTGTAATAGACCCCTACCAGGACCTCACCCCTGTTTATTCCCTCTTTTATCTTTACTCAGAGACTTTCAACTGGTCTGCTTCTCACCTCCTTCTGGACCTCAGAACAGGTTTACAATGCAATACGTCCTCTCTTTTTTTTCCTGCCTGTCCTTCCTCAACAAGCTATAGTCCTCTATACCAATAGTCCAGTCATGAGGTTTACCCCATCAAGTATCTGTGATGCAGTTAAGCTCAGTTAAGATTTATGTACTAAAACTCCCAGTTCTTACTGTTTATTCCCCATTATTATTCCTCCTTGCTTGTGTGTACAGACATCTAAGATGTTAAGCAGATGCCCCCATGGATTTCCCTCTTGTTTCTCCGATAATTCTACTGCAATTTTCCACATCTACCCCATCAAGTATCTGTGATGCAGATTCCCTTGTAAAATGTGTGGGGCTGGGGTAGTTGTCTGTCTCAGCTGGATTCTTAATCCAGAGGAAAGACGCTCTCCCCTGTTCAATCAAGATCAGGAATGGCACATAGATTTGGGAGAAAAAGTACATTTTACTTTTACTCTATTTTCTTATTTCTCAAAAGGAACAGTACAACCAAGATAAAAACATTGTGAATAATCAATATAGGTATTGATGTATCTTGTCTGAAATGGGACAGCTGCTCTTCTACTCTCGGGATGGATGCTATATCAATAGATAAGATAAAAAGACAGGCCTAACTGAGAGACTGAACCCATATGAGGGCCAAATTCTGCTCCTCGGTTACATGAGTACGTCGCTCCCCAACTAGGGCCCAAATCTGTGTAAAGAAGAGTAAATCTGGTCCCGAGGGAGTATCGAACAACTTCCAAACTGTATAAGGAGGGTGGTTGAGTCTAAACTATAAAGACAGTTCCAAATATGGACCGCAGTTCAGGAAAGCAGCCTTATTCATCCAAGCATATGAATGATGTAAGAAAATTCTGAAAATGTGGATCTTAGATCATGGTCATAATTTAAAAAAATTAATTGACACAGCGGACACCATTCACATTTGAAACATAAAGTAGCTTCAAACTGTTCTAGCTTGAAGTGGTTTGAAACTGCTTCAGGAAATGTGGTCCTCTTACAAGTGTAGATGTGAGGTTGCATATATGGTAAAGCCATGTATACAGAATACATGCTGATTTTAATCCTACAAATTTCCTAAACACTATACAGAATATCGAATTGCTTATTTTTAAATCCTAATCAGAGAAAAATTAAAATGATTTGTGCAAATAATTGAATTCTAAGGATTGTGTAACAACAAACACTCTTATTTTCTAGATCTACTGAGAGCTAGCTCTGAGAGAACAAAACAGTATTTTCAGTGTTTATGGTTCTTTACTGAAGCAGGTCTATTCTTTATCTAAGAACAGGAAAACAAAAGAATTCACAATATTGTTATCCCTTTTGACCTGAGCAATTAGTGAATATTTTGGGTCTTGTGAGTTGTTTCCATTAGGGGGAGAAATGGATGATGGAGTCAGGTATTTTTTTGACACAATTCTGCTTATTTACAAAGAATGTACACAAAGTTCTATTTCCCTAACGACAGCAGGAATAGTTTCTTGGCTCACAATTCCAAGCCTCTTTCTATCCAGCAGTCTACCATAAAGCGCGCACGCTCTCTCTCTCTCTCTCTCAACTTTTTCTGAGATCACACTACAAATACTTCTCTGGGGCTCCTTTGTGCTTCTGCGGTGTCACACTCCCTCTCTTCCTCCCCCCCCCCCCCCCCGCCCCGAACCCCATCCCCCTGCATTTGCATTCAGACCCCAGTGAAAGCCCCTTCCACTGTATGGCTCAACTCCTAGTCCAGCTTTACTCGATGGTGACTTCTATTAAGTCAGCCATCTATTCCACAAAAGAGCTTGATTGTTTTTACATTGATCCTGAATAAAGGACAACTGGTATGCCCACCAGCTTCAATAAGGCTTACCCTTTCCCCAGCATAACTACCTGTTTTCATGTTGTTTTTATAAATCTGTATCTTGTACATGTCCGCAAAACCCACAGCATTCTTTTATTTTTACTAACCTGAAACAGGATATTGAATGCATAATTTCAGTTACACCAATGTAAATCTGTGGTAATTCATTAGAATTATTCCATATTTATCCTGGTGGCAAAATATGTTAGCAGGTCACTAGAGAAAACATGACACTTTTTGATAATTGTTATTGTTGCCGGCACCCAGTGCCGAGAGGCTAAACAACAGCTGAGGTTGGTTCGCTACCCGGTGTGCTACACCCAATAATCACAACGGGGTGGAGAAGCAGAAAAGTTTATTTGCTGCTGCAAAAAGGTACAGGGAGAATAAAATCTCCAATCCTGCACCCAGAGCAGGAAGTTACACAGGCTTTTATACATCCTTTTTCCCAGCATACCTATCCAATAGCAAGCTGCCCTAAGTATCCATATAGCCAGCCAATCCAGTTCCCAGCTAGTTCCCTTGTTCTCTGTATCATTTGTTAAACCATACATATAGCTGCTTTATTCAGCATTGTTCTTCCATATCTGCCCTCTTTGGCCTTGTTTAGTTTCAGGCAGTCTGACTCTGCAACATATTGTTGCAGATCCTCAGCATAACTGCTGCGAGTGCCTCCAGGCGGGGGGGCCAAGGACACTTGGGCCTAGTACACAGAGCTGCTGCGAGTGCCTCCAGGCCGGAGGGGGGGGGCCAAGGACACCTGGGCCTAGTGCGAGGGGGCTTCATCGACACTCGTGGTCTTCCATCCCCTCGAGATACCTAGTGGCCATGCCCCAGTGTCCCCACTGAACTCCCACATCTGAACTCCCAGCCAGGGCCCGTACGTGCTCCACCACTAGAGGCCCTGATGCAGCAAGCCACCCCTATACAGCAAAACAAAACTACTTCCCACATGGCATTAGGATAGCAAACGATAACAGAGAAAGATAAGAACTTGCTATAACAGGGGTTCTCAAACTTCATTGCACCACGACCCCCTTCTGACAACAAAAATTACTACGCGACCCCAGGAGGGAGAACCAAACCCTGAGCCCGCCCAAGCCCTAGCTCCCCCGGGCCAGAAGGGGCCAAAGTCAAAACCCAAGGGCTTCAGGCCCAGGCAGGGGGTGGGGGGAGCTGTAACCTGATCCCAGGGCTGAAGCCCAAGTCTCAGCCCTGCTGCCCAGGGCTCAGGCTTGGGCTTCAGCCCTGGGCCCAGGCAAGTCTAACTCCAGCCCTGGCGACCCTATTAAAAAGGGATCCCGACCCACAGTTTGAGAATCGCTGTGCAGTAACATGCACTGATTATTGGTGATACTTGGTTTCCTCACAAAGACATGCACAAGGTTACATGGAACTCACCAGATGGTTAAACCACAAACCAGACTGAGCACATGTCAGGAGACTGGGTTGTAGGTGGTCAGGTATAGTGGTCAGACTGGGAGTCATGCCTAGTGGTGAGTGTCCAAATGCCAAAAGCAGGGATTGAGACAGGGCCCAAACCAAGAAGCAGGTCCAAAGATTAGAACTAGAGTCAGAATCCAAATGCCAGAGCCAAGAATCAAGTAGGGTGACCAGACAGCAAATGTGAACAATTGGGATGGGGGTGGGGGGTAATAGGAACCTATATAAGAAAAAGACCCCCAGATCAGGACTGTTCCTATCAAATCGGGATATCTGGTCACTCTAGAATCAAGAGAGAGTCGGAGTCAGGAATCAGAGCCAAGGGTCAGAACCAGATCACCGGGGACAGGGAAGAAGAGAGCAGGGCTGGTTCTGAGGCAGGAGCAAGGCTGGGTGTAGGACAGGATCTGGGCTGAAGCTGTGGAGGAGCAGAGCAAAAGCAGGGCTTGGCAAGAGCTGAGCCCAGGGAGGCAGAGAATCACTGAGCATCCAGCGAGCGACTGCTGCTGCTGAGTTTAAGAACCAGACAGCTAACTTCTTCAGCCAATCTGGCAGGGTGGTCCAAGCAGGACAGTGTGGGAGGATGGTGCCGTGGGGAAGGCGAGCAGAGCTTCATCATCATGGGCTTGCTTCTGGACGGCGCCGTGCCTTGTGGTGCCGGAGGTCTATCTTGCCTGGTGGGAAACTGCGGTGCCATCATGGCAATCAAGTCCCTGGCCACCTCAAACGTGTCCAGGATGGAAGGGAGCTCCTGCTCCTCCACCTGGCACTCTCTAGCAGGAGGGTCCAGTGGCACCAGACTTGACGGATCCCTCTGCAGGCCCAAAGTCGACAGTGCTGATCCCTGCGCAGGACGCATACCGCTTATGCTGTCAGACTCAGTGCTCTGACCATGGGTGAGCGCCCTCTAGTCGTCTTCTTGTGCTGCTTAGGTGGCACCGGTGAGTGCGAGCTGTAGTTTCTCTAACAGAGGCCAGAGCGCTGCGCACAAAGGTGCTTAATGCCAAGTCCTGCTCGCCCAGAGCCGGCAGGGGACGGCGGGCTGCCTCCATAAGGAGTTCTTTGAGCCTGAAGTCCCTTTCTTTCTTTTTCTCGGGTGGAGAACTTTGCAGCTCTTGAAGCGATCTGTTTGATGTGCCTCCCCCAGACACTTTAGGCAGGAGTCATGGGGGTCGCCCATTGACATGAGCTTGTAGCAGGTCCCGTACGGCTTAAACTCTTGGGATGGAGGCATGTGCCGAACTGTGCACGCGGCACACGCACACCTACTTGGAATCGACATGAGCAAGCACTCGAAGAACTTGGCAGATTCCCCCACAATGAAACCCTAATGCAGGACAGCTTCACCGTTAATCTGTGCATTAGATTAGGAGTCAGCAAGCACCTGACAGGGCTGCAGCCATGGGTGGGCCTGAGTGGGCTGCGGCCCACCCACTTAGCATCCAGGCCCACCCAGATTGGGGCTGGAGCCCCCCGAATCCACAGGCTGGGACTCCCAACACCGGGTCGGTGTCCATCCGTGTCTTGCTCCTGCCAGCGCCACATGCTGCTGCCCTGGTCTCCAGCCCTGCCCCTACAAGGTTCACCCCCGCCTCCCCCAGGCAGCCCCATGGTCAGGTGCCTGCTGAGCAGTAAAGGATGGCTAGAGATGGTGGGGGAGGCCGGTCTCCCTATCCCCAACCGCCCCGTCATTGCCCGCCCAGTTTCCCTGTCCTAGCTACACCACTGCCTGTAAAGCTTTTCCTACAGAAGGAAAGTGCTCTCTTCAAATCACCACTCTGCCAGCAAAAATAGCTGAAGGCTGGTTCTTATCAGCCTTCCCTTGAAACATCAGCAAAGCCTTAAATACAGGCCCTGGCAGAATTCATCTGAAAGGAGATCCCGACAAAAGTGTGGTGAAGTCAAGGGGTAGTCAGTCCGTATAGCAGAGGGGACAGCTTCTCAACCAAGAAACAGGCCTTCTAGCCCCAATATTCAGCTAAGCTCTATTCACGGTACCTCTACCACTACCCAACCACAGAAAACGTCTCATTTAAAAGAGGCTCTCTGAAAAGGCCCCCTTTGTACACTGGAAAGTGATCTCAGCAGGATTCGAATTAAATCCCATTTCCTTTACCCTTTTTAAGAACACTAGTACGGCTGCTTTAGTCTCCAGAGTGCTTTAGAAGCATTCCCAAGAGCACCTGTGTGAGACAAGTCATCCCGTCGTACTCGTGGGGAAAAAAGCGGCACACACAGCCTGACACATTTCAGGCAAGTCACTTAATACTGAGAAAACTCTCAGGAGTCCTGCTAGAAGCTGCCGTTACGCAATAATGCTGAATTTACTCCATTTGCTTTTCCATGACAATCGTGTGATGCCACAAACCCAGGATAATGACACCATAGCAGGCTCAAGTTCAAGGAGAGGAAGAACTGGGTTACAGTCTATGCATATATTTTATTCTCATGCAGAGACCCAATAACAACAATTGTATCTAACTCACTGATCCCCACTCCTCCAGCATCTGGACATCCCCTCACAGTCAGACCCCCCTGCTGAGCTCAATCTCCCCGCAACTCAACCCCCCCCCCACTGAGCCCCAACTACCTTCACCTGGACTCCCAATGCAGAATCCCATTACCTTTGCAGCCAGAACCCCCAACAAGCTCCTGGGCATCCAGATCACCCACTGAGCTGCCAGCTCCCAGATTGCCCCACACAGAACTCCCTCACCCCACAGCTGGATTCGTTCCACACTCGGATCCCGCCTTGTGAACTTCTCTGTCCACACCTGGTGCACCTGGCATGGTGGGGCAGGACTCTGGGGTGTTTCTGGGGCAGACCCGATCCTTGCATTGTGTCAGGGTTGGGTGCAGCCTCACCGGTGAGTCCCTGTCCCCTGGGGGTGGGGGGGGGAGGGGGCGGCTGCACAATGATTTCCCACCTCTGTGCAGCCAGTGGCTTGTGCTCTCCAATGCCATGCTGGAGCCTCCACATTTAATTAACAAATAAAATTTGCAGAATTTTAAAATATTGTGCACAGAATTTTTCATTTTTGGCTGTAGAATGCCCTTAGCAGTACTGGGCTCACACCTACAAGGCAGTACCATGGCTGAAACAGAGCACTCCAACTAAAGGTACTGCAGCCATGATGCAGGTCCACTTCTGCTATTACAGATTCACACGCTGTCAAATTGTTGCGTTCAGCTGTACAACAAAAGGATTTCACCAGAGCTGACGTGATACCCCTACTCATGG
The DNA here is from genome assembly GCF_965152275.1 of Natator depressus. Classification (NCBI taxonomy): domain Eukaryota; kingdom Metazoa; phylum Chordata; order Testudines; family Cheloniidae; genus Natator; species Natator depressus. Next base: position 6,115,270 of record NC_134253.1, read on the forward strand.
TGATTTCCACAGCCACACAGGAGAACAAAACTTGTTTTCTAGCCTCCTTCTAGATGACACTAAGTCCCATTTATCACTGGGCCCCTTCTCTACAAATCCCTTTAAATGCGTGGACCTCAAAATGCATACAATTGTTTCAAGAGCTCTAGTTCTCAATTACTGATATAAATTAAGCAACCTCATTTTCCTTTCTACAGTATGCAGAAGATTGTTTCCCCCCACCCCCTTCCAAAACTTAGACATTTATTTCCGAATCAGCATGAATGAGACCTAGCATAAAGCACATTCCGGTTTCTGAGAGCTTGCCTAAATACCCATTTCTGTTCCCACTCTTTTGTCATTGACTTTAATGGAAGTGGATTGGGCCCTAAACTAATAATCTACATTGAATGCTCATCACTAATCTCATAATTTAAAACCAAATTAAGCCCTCCCAACCTGATCACCGTTGATTGAGGAAACAATTTAGATGCCAATTTGAAAAATCCCTTTCTAGAATACTAAAGAAAAGAAATGCAAAGCCTAACTTTCCAGCTGAACCACTAGGAACTTTTATCCTATAAGGAATATTGGTAGTGAGCCAATTTTCAGTCTATTTTGCAAACCATTTTCATGAACTCTAGCCTAACCTACAATGAACAATGTATTACATATTTAGTGAAGATTAATTGTAAAGAGGTTCCTTGATCAATTTTACACTTATTCCATACAGACATTCAGTTTTAAATAATTTTAGCAGACAACTATATGGGTAAAGGACTATCAAGAAAAAACTTTTTTTAAAAAAAATCGGTCTTAATAAAAATGTCAGAACAAGATATCAAAGTGTCAAAACATTTCTAGAGACAAAAATATACCCAGGCCATCTTACAAAACCTCAGACAGCAATACATACGTCAGTCTCTCATAGCTTTACGTGAACAAATATTACAGTCAAATTATACGTCTCCTCCTGGCCCAGGTGAACCAAAATATCCTGTTTACTGTCCAATACCTTCACTTTACATAAGCTCAAGCTTCCAATGAGAAGGTCAATTACTTACTGGGATAATAAATGCCAAGGTTTTGCCTGATCCAGTCTTTGCAGCTCCAAGTACATCTTTACCTTGCAACGACAAGCCTATGGTCTGCCTCTGTGTCTCAGTAACCATGCGAGACTGTGCTTCTTGCAAACCTAGTATTTGGGAGAGAGAAAAAAAAGATTCTTACTTTTTGCCTCGGATAATGATACATTTTCCCATAAGGAAAAATACTGCAGGTGGCAACATTATCTTGGAACTCTGATATTTAAAAACAAAACCTCCTGAAACAGCCAATGAAGACTGATGAAAATTGGTCTTTTATTCAAATACTTTCCGAAGAACTGTTGGTGTACTTACCTTTCAATGTTTTGTTTGACAATGGGAAATCTGAAAATCTTTCAATTTCATTTGGGCTGATCTGAAACAAAAGGATTTTTAATCAATGCTAGAATATAAGAATACCATGGGATTGAAATGATATCCTTTTCATTTGCCGGTAACGTTGGTAGAATTTTTAGTGGGTTAATTCTAGGAGTACCCGGCAATCAACGTCAACCAGCTCACTGGAGGTAAAAGGTCTACACATAGGCATAGTTTGACTTCTGCATTTGGGGGGCCAGCTTCAGTCAGGCCAACAGGACTCTGCATGGGGAGGGGTGCGCAAATTCCACAACTGTCGAGGCCTGCAGTTTGGGGAGGAGGGGCAAGCCTCCCACCCCACAAACTACACCCTTGCATCTACATGAGGTTTACCTGACCCTGACAATTTTTCCTAATCTAGACACATTTTAAAATGTGGAAAGTGGAGCAAAATATGCACTTATCGTGGCTCTATTATGTACAGTAGCAGTTCAATCTAAGGTCTTCAGAGACATCCAGTTGTAACGATAATCTAAGATACATAATCAAGGTTTAAGCATTCCCTATGCTGCTTGCCAAAAAGCCCAAGCCATGACATGCAATTAAATGCTCATACTAAATAGATGATAAAACAATATCAAACCTAGGAGCAGAATTTCTCTAGATTTTTCTGAAGCTGTCCCACCACTGAGGACTCTCTGCTTCTCTCCCTCCCCCATCCCCAGGGCCCCTGTGCTTCCCCACCCCCACCCCTCGACTGACCTCTTCCTTGCCTGCCCACCCCCAGACACCCTAGTGCAGTGGAGGAAATAGACCGCAGGAGCTGGAGGAGGGCACCTGCATGGCGCAGCAGGTAAGAGCTCCGACTATGTGCCACGAGCAGACCTCTGGTATGGAACTCGAGATAGGGGTGCCCCTCCACCCTCCCTAAATGGCAATCCTGGCCAAGGCTCCCACGGCTTCCCCACAGCTGCTTGTGTCATCCCCACATCTTTGCAGGGCGGGTGCAGCAACAGGGGCAAGAGTCGCGCACTGGCTGTATGGAGGTGGGAGATCACCCTGAAGCCCCCCGCATCCCCTGAGACATGGACTCAGAGGTGAGGCTGCACCCGACCCTGACACAGTGCCAGGGCTGAGCCTCTCCAGAAACACGCAGGGACTCTGCCCATCTGCACTGAGCTGTAATGTATCTATAGCCTGAAAAAGAAAACTCAGAGAGAAGGGAAGAAGCAGCTGATAGGGATGGGAGAGAATGGGGATGGACGGATGGAGAGAATGGTATTGGTTCCCTCTAACTAGACAGCAGGGATCGGTTTGTGTCTTGGAGAGAAGACGGTTTCCATTCTTCTCAGCAGACTGGGAAACCATCAAATTAAAGAGGCACTTTGTAGCCAAGTCTAACAGAAAAATGCGTGAGTCTCCAATAACATTCAGGGACAACACCTGAGCAGGAAGCCCTTCTCCTCCACCAGTAGTGAAGTAAAGGGGGTGGGATTTGGCGTTCCCACCATAACACAGCCCTTGGACTCCACTGAGTAGGAAAGGAATTATTTAAAGCAAACTCTGGTTACTAGGTTTAGTCCTCTGGTTATTAGATGTGTGGTTGTGACTATTGATAACACTTTATGATCATCTGGTGCCTTTTATCCAGAAGGATTTCAGTGCTTTACACATGGTATTATTTTATCCTTTGCTGAATTGCAGCCAGCCCTTGGATGGAACATGTCCGTCAACCTTCACTACATGTGGGGTGAAGCGCAGAGTAATCTATCTATTTGAGACTGCTGTGTGGGCGTGAGTGTATGCTTTCCTCGATTAGGCTTCTTTCACTCTTGTGAGCAAAACCCATAATTGGTGGTGTATTCTTGTATTGGGTTTTGTCACGTTTGCGATGGAGCACACTATGAGACTGAGTACAGCAGTGATAAACTTTCTGTTATTACTAGGGCCCTACCAAATTCACAGTCCATTCTAGTCAATTTCACAGCCATAGGATTTGAAAATAAGACAATTTCACATTTTTGGAAGTTTACCCCTGAAATTTCAGGCTGTTGTAATAGTGGGGGCCCCAACCCAAAGGGGATGGGGGAGTGTTGCAAGGCTGCTCTAGGGGCATTGCAGGATTGACACCCTCACTTCTGTGCTGCCTTCAGCAGGGATGGAGACCCCCTGCATCCAGACCTACCCCCACAGAGCCCCCCCTGCGTCTGGATCTGTGCTGAGCTCCTCCTCCCTGCATCCAGACCCATGCCCTGACTAGCCCCCTGCACCTGGACCATCCCAAATGAGCCCCCCATCCCTCTGAGCCCCCCAGCAGCTGGACCCCCATGCTGAGTCCTCAGCACCCAGACTCCCCTGCTGACCCCCAACCACCTTCATCTGGACCCCCTGCACAGTCCCGTTCCCCCTGCACCCGGAACCCTCACTTCTGAGTCCCGGCCTGCGACCAACACGGGCAAACTAGGGCCCGCGGGACCGGCCTGTCGGGCCCGCCTGAGCTCCCGGCCAAGGAGGCGAGCCCCAGCCCCTCCCCCGACCGCCCTCCCCCCGTCTCCGCCCCATCCAACGCCCCCGGCTCCCTGACTCTCTCCGCAAACCCCTGCCCCTCATCCAATCCCGCCCCCCGCTCGCCGGAGCCGGTCCCGCCGCTGCAACGCTCCGCGGCAGGAGCAGCGGGCAGAGGGCGAGCGGCTGCGGGGGAGGGGCCGGGGTTCGCTCCCCGGCCGGGAGCTCAGGCGGCCGGACAGGACGTGTCTTATCTGGTTTGACCTACATGGTTCCAGTGAAGGCCGGGCTGTTCATCTGCCTTTGTACGGGCAATGTGCATGAAAGGCCAGGATTCCCTGAGCCTGGGAGGAATCTGTTACCCTGAGTAATGGTGGGGCAGAAGGGGATTGAAGGCCAGAGCCTGAGAGGTGAGAGTCGAGAGGCTGCTCCCCTGTGTCCACTGCTAACTCTCCCCCTTGAGCGTGTTGCTTTGGGCCAGGTCTGGCAGAGCTGCAGCCAGTTCTGCACTCTGCAAGGGCTGGGCGAGTGACGGGTGTGTGATGCCATGAAAACCCTCATCTAAGCTGACAGTGCCCAGGAGACAGGCTCTGCAGCACCAACTGACTCCCGGGCGACCTCAGCTGAGTTGCTCCCCTCTGTCACATGGGGCCAGTCACCCCCTCAGGAGGGGCACTGGGGCTGAGTAGCTGGTTTGTGGTGGGCTTGGCATCTCTGATGAAAGGCCAAGTATTAATAACAGGTGCCCACCATACTGGCCAGCTGCCTGAGTGCCAGCGCCACACCAGTGCTGCTGCCTAGCTCTGCTGTGGGTCCAGGGCCAGGAAACGTGCTAGGGAACGGGCACTCGTGCAGCCCACGGAGCTAACCTAGGGGCGGCTGTGTGTGAGGAGCCCAGCTTGGCTGTGCCAGGCCCCCTGTGTCCTAGTGCATGGGCAGCAATGCGGATGCACTGACAGCCAGGCGAGAGCATAGCCTGGGTATTCGGGCTGCTGCTCACAGCTGGTGTGGACACGCTGCCTCCTTTGCTATGCGAGAGACATGCCTGGCACTTCCCAAGCCAGATGCCCTGCGGCAGCTCTCAGCAGGAGCCCTGCCTTTACACCCTGCTGCAGCTGCATTTCCTGCTCCTGCTGCTGCTGTAAGGGCAGATGCTGGTTCCTGATGGGGAGCATCTGGCAGTGCCTGTCCTGCTTGGGCCAGTCACCAGGGCAAAGTGTACTTGGCAACGAATTGAAAAGAGAAAATGGCAGAATGAATGCCAAGCCGGATACCAGTGCTTCTGGGAACGCCAGCCTGGGCCCCCAACTCCAGCTAAGGAGGGTAGCAGATCTCCTGCCTTCAGAAGCCTGTCTGTGGCCAACTCCCCCTTCTGTCTGAACAGCGGCATGCAATGCTGTCAGCCCCTCTGGGGGTGCAGTCAGCGTCCATCTCACAGTTGTCTTGAGGCTGATCTGCCCAGCGTGGGGGCTGCTTCATTGGGGTGTTGAGTTCCCTCCTTTGCCCGGCACCAGCTCTCACTAAGGTTGTTGGCCTTCTGGAGCATCCTCCTTTGCATCTAGCTTGCGGCCGAAGGCACAAACCTTGCGCACAGGAGCAAGTTGACACCTCACTGCCTCCCACCGGGCACTGCCATCCTGTGCAGGGGTGAGGTCACTCCCTGAGCAGTTCTCCTCACAGGTCGCTGCTCCCCACTTGGAGTCTCTTTTTCGCATTGCCCTTCTCAGCTAATGTGTTGTGTGTGGACACAGCCCCTAATGTGAACAAAGACCTGGACCCTGCAGCTCCAGGCCAGGCCATGATTGAAGAGATGCCATCAGTGTGGGGCTCGCACCAGCTGCTGGGCAAGAGGGACCCTGGCTTTGATTCCACCTGGCAGTTCCTGTGGCCCTAGACAGCAGCAGGTTCAGGAGACTGGGTGTTCTGCACTTGTTAGACTCTGCACTGAGCTCTGGGAGCGGGCAGGGAGAGTGGGTGGGTGGGTGGGGGGGGCTATGTCTATACTGCAGTGAAACCCACAGCTGGCCTGGGTCAGCTGACTTGGGCTGAGGGGCTATAAAACTGCTGGCTGGGGGCCCTGTGCTCTGCTTCCCTGCAGAGAGGTGGGGGAAATCTCCTCCTCGGTTGCTAGGTGTGACTGCCCTGGCTTTTGGGGCTCCCCTTGTCTTTTCAGATCCTCCACTGACCTGGGTCAGTTTCAACCAGTCCTTAATGACCCATTCATTCAACTTCAGACAGCGTGACCCAACACCTCTTAAGAACGGCCATATAGGGTCGGACAAAAGGTCCATCCAGCCCGTATCCTGTCTTCCAGCAGTGCCGAGGTGCTGGAACTAGGAGTGCTGGGAGTGTGGCAGAACCCTCTTGCTTGAAGTGGTTTCCCTCATATAGTGTGTTTAGTTTTGTTCAGTGGCTTTGAGCACCTCCACTATAAAAATGGTGCCAGTGCCCCTACAATAGTGGCCAGTGCCAGACACTTCAGAGAGAATGACCAGAAGAAGGCAATTTCGAGTGATCCGTCCCCATCATCCAGTCCCAGGTTCTGGTGTTCGGTGGTTTAGGGACACCCAGAGCATGGGGTTGCATCCCTGACCATCTTGGCTAATAGTCACTGATGGACCTGTCCTCCAGGAACTTCTCTCATTCTTTTTGAACCCAGCTGTATTTCTGGCCTTCACAACATCCCCTGCCAATGAGTTCAACAGCTTGTCTGTGCACTGTGTGAAGAAGTACTTCCTTATGGTAGTTTTAACCCGCTGCCAATAAATTTCATTGGGTGACCCCCTGGTTCTTCTGACATGTGAAGAGAGAACGAACATTTCCTTCTTCATTCTTTTCACACCACTCGTGATTTTATAGACCTCCCGTCGTTGTCGATTTTTCCAAGCTTGTGAAAAGTCCCAGTCTTTTTAATTTCCCCTCCTACGGGAAGCTGTTCTACCCCCTTCATCATTTTTCTTGCCCTTCTCAGTACCCTTTCCAACTCTAAGATACCTTTTTTGAGATGGGTCAATCATCTGTGCATAGTATACAACTTGTGGGCAAACCATGGATTTATATAGAGACATTATGGCATCTTCTGTCTCATTATCTATCCCTTTCCTAATGGCTGCTAACATTCTGTTTGCTTTTTTGACTGCTGCTGCACACTGAGCAGATGCTTTCAGAGAACTATCCACAGTGACCCCAGGATCTTTCTTGAGTGGTAACAGCTCATCAGTGATATGATAAACCCCCCTCATTTTCTATGTATTGTTGGGATTATGTTTTCCAGTGAGCATTACTTTGCACTTACCAACATGGAAATTCATCTGCCATTTTGTTGCCCAGTCACCCAGTTGTCTGAGGTTCCTTTGTAATTCTTCACGGTCTGCTTTGGACTTATCTGTCTTGAGTAAGTTTCTATCATTTGCACTTTTTGCCACATCACCATTTACCCCCTTTTCCAGATCATTTATGAATATGTTGAACATCACTAGTCCCCGTACAGATCCCTGGGGGACACCACTGTTTACCTCTCTCCATGCTGAATATTGACCATTTATTCCTATTCTTTGCTTCCTGTCTTTTAAGTTACTGATCCATGAGAGGACTTTCCCTCTTATCCCGTGACTGCTTAGTTTGCTTAGTACCCCCACCAAAGGCTCTTTGTCAAAGGCTTTCTGAAAGTCCAGGAACATCATGTCTCCTGCTTTGCCCCATGGGCATTTTAACCCTCCAGACCCATTGGGTAACAGTGTGAAGTGCAGAGGGAAACTGAGGCATGCATAGAATTAATTAAAAATATTACAGAAAATTCCCACTTTATTATACTCTGGTAGGTTTTAAACCTGATGCTGCCCATGGAAATGTGTCCAACTGTCTCTCAGGCATGGGCCATGCCCCTTGTGTGCTCCTTTCTCCCCAATATCACACTTGTGACAGAGTGCTCCCAAGCAGGGCACAGCTGGGCACCTGGGAACAGAGCTGAGCCTCCCCTGAGCACAGCCAAGGTCACTGACTCTCAGGAGAACTGGTGGCTTTCTTAAAGTCCCAGCTCCTGGAGTCATGTGAATTTGTGAGAATTCCAGTTTTTGCCTAGCCAATGAAGTCAGTGTCTAGCGCTCATGGCTGGGGAGCACGGTCCAGCGGCTCCATGGAGGGATGAATAAAGAACCCAAACTGATCAGTTTTGTAATCCCATGATTTTGTGGGCCTCACTTCTGAGCTCTGAAGCTGGTGACGCTGCATAGATAGCGGGCTCTGTGTGCCTATTAGCTCCAAAGTACGCTAGCAACAACCAGCACAGAGATGTCCTCTGAAGTAGCTGCCACTGTTAATGAGGGGAGCTGCAAGGCTTAGCTGAGCCACTGGGTGGGAAAGGGTGGGTTGTGGGGTGGGATGCTGGGTGGGGCAGGGCAGGCTGGAGAGAGTGAGGTGGCAAGTGGGGAAGACTGACTGGGCGGGGGGAGGGAAGGCTGGCTGAGGGTGGCAGGGAAGGCTTGTGGGGAAGGGGGTGGGGCGGTGGCAGCAGCAGGTGCTGGAAGGAGGGTGGCAGGCACTGGGTGGGAAGTTGAGGGGGTGTTGGTTGCGGGAGGCTGGGTTGGGGGAAGCAGGTGCTGGGTGGGAAAAATTGGGGGGCTGGGACATGGGGGGCATGGGCGGTGGGCTAGGAGGGGCAAAGGCTAGGCTGGGATTGGCAGATGCTGGGCAGGGAAGGCTGGGCTGGTGGGGTGGGGAAGGCCACGGGCACTTTGCTTGGCCTTTCCACACAGCATCTGTCTGTCCAGCCCTCTTATCAGGGCGTGGCCTCGCTTGCTGATCAGTCTTCAGAGGCTGCTGCTGCAGTGCAAAGGCAATCAAGAGCTGGATTAACCTGACTGCTTCTGCCCCATGCCTCAGTGGGCACCCTGCATGAGAGGCGGCAGAGGGACCCTTGCGTCCTGAGCAAAGCTCCCTGCCAAGGGGCTCTCCCAGGCAGCCTTTCCTTCTGTGCCAGAGCTTTGGGGTGAGAGGAGATGGCTGCCCTGGCAGGAATCTGGGGCCCATTGATCCAACACCCTTTGTCCCTTGGGTGGCTGTTAACAGCATCCCGGGCTCGTCTGTGAGCCTGTGTGGGACAGAGGGCGGCTGCTGTTTATTGATCCCTCACCCTCGTTATCTGTAGCCTCTCCCTGGCCGATAAGGGGGCTACAGGGTGAGGGCAGGGCCTGGAGCCTGAGCTTTGGCAACCTGCCACCGACTGCCATGCCGGTGTTACGGTAACACCAGGACTCTGATTTGAACTCTGCTTCATGCTGTCACCTTGGGCCTGGAGCTTTGCCGCCTGGCGTTCGCCTGAAGGTGGCGAGTGGTTTTCTTCTAATGTTTGAGCCAAATCGGTGCAGCTGTTTGAGTCCCACAAGGTGGGTCTCTACGCTGTGATATGGAGAATGAACTCTGCGGGTGGGGCAAGGGCTCTGCCGCTGGGGCAGCGGGGGCCTGCTCTCCAGGCCAGTTCTCTAAAGTCAGCCTTTGTATCTTAAGAACATAAGTGTAACCTTTCTGCCTGTCAGAGCTGGCAGCAACAAGGGCCGGGTTCAATATCTAGGGGTTCCATTCCAATAACACAATGGAAAACCGGCTCGAGCCCCCACCCAGTGACTTGGGACAAATATATACCACCCCCGCTGGGCGCCTCCACGAGGCAATACTTCCCCTCTCGCAAGCACAGAGTCTGAGTGTAGCAAAAAGCCTTTTAATAACAGAGAGAAACAATGTGGCATTATGTTGGGGAAACACCACCAACAGGATTCATAACACAACCCATGAGCAAAAAACCCGCCCCAAGCAAATTGGGGCATGTCCTTTCCCTTTGGTTCTTGAGTCCAGCAACCCAAAATCACCCAAAGTCCCAAAAGTCCAATAACCCAAAAGTCTCTGTCCCTGGTCAGGGCAGCCCCAGAGTTCAAAAGTTTATCTGCAGAGTTTTACCTCCCAACCTGGGTGGAGATTGGGGTTAAGGGGCACCTTAAGTGGTCCAAAGCTGATGGCCCCACCTCTCCATGGGGCTCTGCTTTGCCAGCCGCCCCATGAGTTCCTCTAGGCATCCAACAAACTGCTCTGCTCCCCCAGCCGCTCTGCTCGCCATCCCGCGAGCTGCTCTACCATAGATCTTCAGGCTCCCCCCCTACTGAACACAACACTCAGTGATTTCAGCTCTTAGTCAGTTTAGCTCCTTCATGATTTCAGCTTGTAGTAGGGGAGCCTCAGTGTGGGTGCACCATTAGCCCAAAGTGAATTCAGCTCAGCAGCCTGTAACTAGACTCCTAACGGAATCAAAATTATAGTGGAAAGAGGAAGAAGTGCAATTAGCATGTAAGGCCCTCACAAAAGGGGGGGGGGGGGCATACCACCAAGTATTAATACCTGTCCCCAGCCTCTCTCCCTTCACAGAGTTTTGGAACCCATGTCCCTTGCCTAGCGAGTGCTACTTAGTTGATGGCGAGTCCCTCCATCATAACAAAAGGCCAAGTACAGTTCCATTGTCCTTGATTCCCATAATCAGGGTAATAACAATTTATTCTTCCTGCCCCAATAGCAGAGACAATGGGGATCCCACAGCAGCCAAAGTGACCATTTGGGCAGCTATGGCCTCATTCTAGGCGGGCTGGGTGTGCCTATGCAAATGAGATCGGCCCCTGAAGTTCTTTTCCACAACTTGCCACACCTCACCACCAGATGTCAGGGTGGAGCTCATCCCGATTCTGCTTACAAGAGGAAAGTGATCAGGAACAGTCAGCATGGATTCACCAAGGGCAAGTCATGCCTGACTAAACTAATTGCCTTCTATGATGAGATAACTGGCTCTGTGGATGAGGGGAAAGCAGTGGACGTGTTATTCCTTGACTTTAGCAAAGCTTTTGACACGGTCTCCCACAGTATTCTTGCCAGCAAGTTAAAGAAGTATGGGCTGGATGAATGGACTATAAGGTGGATAGAAAGCTGGTTACATTGTCGGGCTCAGTAGGTAGTGATCAATGGCTCCATGTCTAGTTGGCAGCCAGTATCAAGTGGAGTGCCCCAAGGGTCGGTCCTGGGGCCGGTTTTGTTCAGTATCTTCATTAATGATCTGGAGGATGGCGTGGATTGCACCCTCAGCAAGTTTGCAGATGACACTAAACTGGGAGGAGAAGTAGATAGGCTGGAGGGTAGGGATAGGATACAGAGGGACCTAGACAAGTTGGAGGATTGTGCCAAAAGAAATCTGATGAGGTTCAACAAGGACAAGTGCAGAGTCCTGCACTTCGGAGGGAAGAATCCCATGCACCGCTGCAGAATAGGGACCGAAAGGCTCGGCAGCAGTTCTGCAGAAAAGGACCTAGGGGTTACGATGGACGAGAAGCTGGATATGAGTCAAGAGTGTGCCCTTGTTGCCAAGAAGGCCAATGGCATTTTGGGATGTATAAGTAGGGGCATTGCCAGCAGATCGAGGGACGTGATCGTTCCCCTCTACTCGACATTGGTGAGGCCTCATCTGGAGTACTGTGTCCACTTTTGGGCCCCACACTACAAGAAGGATGTGAAACAATTGGAAAACGTCCAGCGGAGGGCAACAAGAATGATTAGGGGACTGCAACACGTGACTTATGAGGAGAGGCTGAGGGAACTGGGATTGTTTAGTCTGCGGAAGAGAAGAAGGAGGGGGGGATTTGATAGCTGCTTTCAACGACCTGAAAGGGGGTTCCAAAGAGGATGGCTCTAGACTGTTCTCAGTGGTAGCTGATGACAGAACAAGGAGTAATGGTCTCAAGTTGCAGTGGGGGAGGTTTAGGTTGGATATTAAGAAAAACTTTTTCACTAGGAGGGTTGTGAAGCACTGGAATGGGTTACCTAGGGAGGTGGTGGAATCTCCTTCCTTAGAGGTTTTTAAGGTCAGGCTTGACAAAGCCCTGGCTGGGATGATTTAGTTGGGGATTGGTCCTATTTTGAGCAGGGGGTTGGACTAAATGACCTCCTGAGGTCCCCTCCAACCCTGATATTCTATGGTAAGTCTCTGCCTGCGCTAGAGCTTAAGTCTTTGCAGTTAATTTAACCCTCCTGAAACAGGAGGGAAGTTACTCAATGTTCCAGCTGAGGCCACGTCTATATTGGGAGCATTTTGCCAGGATAGGTAAACTAGTGTGGACATAGAAGAGCACTACTGGCCCCCACTGAATGAAGAGCCTTTACCCTTAGAAAAGAGCAAGAATACAAAGAGGACGAACCCACTGCTCAGGCTTGCTCTGCATGGCTTTTATATTACTAGAGCTATGTTGGCTAGGGGTGTGATTCCTAACCAATACAATCAGACCAGGACATCATCTTTACACGTGGATGCAGTTATACCGGTATAAGTGCGCTTATACCAGTACAACTAATATACACTGGCACTGGAGAGCTTAAAATAAGATACTAGACTGAGAGGACAAAAGAAAGGAGCAGATTCTCCTCTTAAATATACAGCATTCTCGCCCAGGATAGAAGACTGCGAAGAGGGACTTGCAGACAGATGTACACTGAATAGAGTTATTAGCAATATAAAAAAAGATGGCTTAGCAGCTCTCCTGCTCTGATTGCAAAGTAAAGAATTAACTGCAACATCAGATCACTTCTGCTTTGGCCAGCCAGAAGGCATCCATATAACACTGGCTGCATTTGCTCCATGGCCTGAAGTGGGAAGTAAATGCCCTGGTCCCATGAGTGAACTGTTGGAAGAGAATAGGATCCCGTCACTGAGCTAGGTATTCTGAAGAACCTGTTTCGCCTTTCTTCAGGGTAAATGCACTGATCTGAAGTGCATTACTAAATATGAACTGGATGCTTTTACTAAGTGGTAAATGGATGAGCGATATAAATATGAAATAAAGACGGCTTCTTCCAGCCTAATAGCAAGTGAATGCATCCTCCTAGCAAAAGGCAGCACAGCATACCGAGCTCACCATGCATAAGCATTTACAAAAATATGATTTCCCAAGTGCATTAGAGACCTTAACATCCCATCCTACCTTCAGAGTAACAGCCGTGTTAGTCTGTATTCACAAAAAGAAAAGGAGGACTTGTGGCACCTTAGAGACTAACCAATTTATTTGAGCATAAGCTTTCGTGAGCTACAGCTCACTTCATCGGATGCATCCTACCTTCCTGCACTTTATAAGATGATAGGGAAACCAACAGGCCCTGATTCGATGATAGTTATCATAGGGACATTGTATTAACCTCTCTGGATCCAAAGCATCAACTGGAAGAGAAGGAATAAAAAGACAAAAGAAAACATTCTGTAAAACAAGATCTAAGTTCATCATCAACACAATTAACAAGAGTGGAAGCATACTAGGTAGTGGAGCTGCCCTCTAACGGGGTTAAGCCATCAATTTTTAATAGCCGAGACAAAAATGCTAAACTGCTAAGTTGGCACTCATTGTGTGTACCCAACCAAATTCACTTCGGATTTTGGGTGAGTGGAATATTAAATTAAAAATGAGGAAAGCGCAATCAGTAGTGCAGAGTGGCCAGTACATATTAATGACTATTCTTATGCAGAACAGTGAGCTGGAAATAAACATTACTATAAAAACCCTTGAAGCTACCAAATTAACTAGTTGTACAGTAGTGACATGCTAAGGATTGGCAGTAGCACGGCATTCTGAAGTAAATCCTTTTGCATTTACCTTCATACTCCAAGGCCTGAGGCGGTTCAAATACAAGACAGCACAGAGCTTTTAGCAAGCAAGCGAGCTGGTCTGCCAACGGACTTCTGCCTGTCAGCTTTCCACCTTCCCCTTTATTCTTTCTCTCCCCCCGCACATTACATTCTCCAACAGATACAAGGAATACACTGGCTTTGTTTAACATTCTTATTTACCAATTTCTATCTACCGCATTCCTTGCTCTCGGGCCTTGAGCCCAGTCCTGGGAGGCTTCCCACGGTTCATGTCATCTGGGCGACATTCCAAGGTTCATGCCCTTGAGAGGAGCTGTGTGTGCACAGCTCCTGCACAACACTCCGGGTGTGCCCTGAATGTTGCCAAGCGCATGAACCCTGTATGAATCCCACAAAGGCCATCTCTGCTGGATTAAGAAAAATATCAAACTCAAACAAACATGTCTGGAGTTAAGGATGCAATTTGCACTAAAGTGCACTTGGCCCTGTAAAGTGCAGAGGTTGGCAGGTGCTTAAGAGCCCAACACTCACTGAACATAGTGAGGGCCTAAGTCACAGCACTTTTTGAAAATGTTCCCTCCTAGTCCATACTATGACCCAGAGACAGGCATGAGTCACCTTAATCACTTAACAGTTACACAGAAGGGACAAGGTAGGGGAGGACCAACTTCTGACAGTGAGACACACAAGCTTTCAAGCGTACATAGACCTCTTCTTCAGGATTCAGTTTGTCTCCGTGCAGCAGCTTTCTTGCCATCACAAATGTGTCTCCCCTCACACCTTCCATGCTATTTATCTGCGTTTGTATCAGTGTACAGAGGGCATGCACAGAAAGGAACATGGGCCAACGGACTGTGGGAGGTTTTCTAGATAGCTGGAAGTAAGGCGGACGGGCCAGATTGATTACATAAATCAGTATTTTTCAACCTTTTTGATACCAGGGACCAGCTTAGAATCATAGAATATCAGGGTTGGAAGGGACCTCAGGAGGTCATCTAGTCCAACCCCCTGCTCAAAGCAAGACCAACACCAACTAAATCATCCAAGCCAAGGCTCTGTCAAGCCGGGCCTTAAAAACCTCTAAGGATGGAGTTTCCACCATCTCCCTAGGTAACCCATTCCAGTGTTTCACCACCCTCCTAATGAAATAGTGTTTCCTAATATCCAACCTAGACCTCCCCCACTGCAACTTGAGACCATTGCTTCTTGTTCTGTCATCTGCCACCACTTTGAACAGCCTAGCTCCATCCTCTTTGGAACCCCCTTTCAGGTAGTTAAAGGCTGCTATCAAATTCCCCCTCACTCTTCTCTTCTGCAGACTAAATAACCCCAGTTCCCTCAGCCTCTCCTCATAAGTCATGTGCCCCAGCTCCTTAATAATTTCCGTTGCCCTCCGCTGGACTCCCTCCAATTTGTCCACATCTGTTCTGTAGTGGGGGGGACCAAAACTGGACCCAACACTCCAGGTGTGGCCTCACCAGTGCCAAATGGAGGGGAATAACCACTTCCCTCCATCTGCTGGCAATGCTCCTACTAATACAGCCCCATATACCATTGGCCTTCTTGGCAACAAGGGCACACTGCTGACTCATATCCAGCTTCTCATCCACTGTAATCCCCAGGTCCTTTTCTGCAGAACTGCTGCTTAGCCAGTCGGTCCCCTGTCTATAGCAGTGCATGGGATTTCCTTCCTTCCTTCCTAAGTGCAGAACTCTGCACTTGTCCTTGTTGAACCTTACCAGATTTCTCTTGGCCCAATCCTCCAATTTGTCTAGGTCACTCTGGATCCTTCCCTACCCTCCAGTGTATCTACTTCTCCCCCCAGTTTAGTGTCATCTGCAAACTTGCTGAGGGTGCAATTAATCCCATCATCCAGATCATTAATAAAGATGTTGAACAAAACCAGCCCCAGGACTGACCCCTGGGGCACTCTTCTTCATACCAGCTGCCAACTAGACTTGGAGCCATTGATCACTACCCGTTGAGCCCAACAATCTAGCCAGCTTTCTATCCACCTTAGAGTCCATTCACCCAATCCACACTGCTTTAACTTGCTGGCAAGAATACTGTGGGAGACCGTATCAAAAGCTTTGCTAAAGTCAAGATGTATCACATGCACTGCTTTCCCCATATCCACAGAGCCTGTTATCTCATCAAGGAAGGCAATCAGGTTGGTCAGGCATCACTTGCCCTTGGTGAATCCAAAGCTTGCAGCCTTTCTAAACAGTGTCAGGGGGATCTGAGGGACAGGCCATTGAGAAAGACTGACACAGGTCCTTAGGACAAATGGCTACTTGTGACGAAGTGGAAAGTGTCCTAGTGTTTGCATGAATACTGTGCGCGCCTCAGTTTTCCCTATGCGTTGCACAAGTATCTAGGTGGGGGGATAAGGGTGTGGGACCTTTGCAGATACCCCGAGAGGGAAGGTGCAAGTGCCGTCTAGCTCCCTGGGCCCAGACAATAGTTGTATCTTGGCAACTGATTGCCGGGGCCCATCCTCTGCGAGAGCCAGTCGGAGGAATTGGAGAACAAAGAGAGGTGGAGGCCAGGTGACCGGTTTGCCTGGGGAACAGCATACAGGATAGAGGAGGGGCAACTGGGTGTGACTGAAGGTGGGCTGCTGGAGGCTGGTCAGACTCCTGGTTTGGGACTCAGGAGGAGAGACCCATGGCTCTGGGTCTCCTCAAGATGAACTTTGCTGTAACTTCCTGCTTTCTGTGCTACCAAGATTCTGCTCTATGCTGTGTTCCAGACGACTAATAAACCCTTCTGTTTTACACCGCTGGCTGAGAGTCACTCCTGGCTGCTGAAGTCGGGGGTGCATGGCCCCTTTGGAAGGCGTGTAAGGTTTCTCCAGGTGTCCTATTCAGGTGGCTCACTGCAGGGAGCTTATGGCGTGAGACAGGGATGCTGAATGCTCCGAGGTCAGACCAAGGAGGAGCTGAAGCCCAGGAGGCTTGTCCTAGTGAGAGTGTGCCCCGAGGGGTAGTCACACTGCAAGAGGGTCCTGGTCCGGGGGCTAGTCTTCACCAGATTCACTGCAGCTGCGCTAATGTAGGGCAGTAGTGTGAACGCACTATGAAGACCAGAGAGCGCTTTCCTGTCAGCATAATTACTCCACCTCAGCGAAAGGTGGAAGCTATGACAGAATGAGAGTGTGTCCCACTGATTTAGTGCCCGTGCGGACAGCTCAGGGGGGTGGCTTTTTCATATCCGTGACCGACATAAGTTACATCAACTTAAGCGGAAGCGTAGACAAGCCCTGAACTTCATTCAATGGTTCCAGAGCACCAAGCCCGTGCATCCATGAACTACTATGGGGGGAAAAAGTCCCCAATGCCTCAAACCAACACCATATACCTGGCTAGGCCTCTGGAGAGGGCAGCACCCTTACCTGACCATGGTACTAATTAGGGCTGTCGATTAATCACAGTTAACTCACGCGATTAACTCAAAAAAAATTATTAAAAAAATGAATCGCACAGTTACATTTCAATTGGTATTCTATTGTGTATTACACATTTTGGGATGTTTTCTACATTTTCAAATGTATTGATTTCAGTTACAACACAGAATACAAAAGGTACAGTGCTCACTCTATTCTATTTATTGCAAATATTTGCACTGTAAAAATGATAAACAAAAGAAATCGTATTTTTCAATTTACCTCATACAAGTACTGAAGTGCAATCTCTTTATCGTGAAAGTGCAACTTACAAATGTAGATTTTTTGTTACATAACTGCACCCAAAAACAAACCAATGTAAAACTTTAGACCTTACAAGTCTACTCACTCCTACTTCTTGTTCAGTCAATCACTGAGAGAAACAAGTCTGTGGACATTTATGGGAGATACGCTGCCCACTTCTTATTCACAGTGTCACCTGAAAGTGAGAACAAGCATTTGTATGGCACTTTTGTAGCCGGCATTGCAAGGTATTTACATGCCAGAGATGCCGAACATTCGTATGCCCCTTCATGCCTCGGCCACCGTTCCAGAGGACGTGCTTCCATGCGGATGACACTTGTGAAAAAAATAATGGGTTAAATAACGTGTGACTGAACTCCTTGGGGGAGAGCGGTGCGCCCCCTGCGCTGTTTCACCCGCACGCTGCCACAGATTTCCTGTTATAGCAGTCGCGGATGATGACCCAGCACAGGTTGCTCATTTTAAGAACACTTTCCCTGCAGATCTGACCAAACACAAAGAAGGTACCAATCTGAGATTTCTAAAGATAGCTACAGGACTCGACCCAAGGTTTAAGAATCTGAAGTGCCTTCCAAAATCTGAGAGGGTCGAGGTGTGGAGCATGCTTTCAGAAGTCTTAAAAGAGCAATACTCCAATGTGGAAACTCCAGATCCAAACCACCAAAAGAGAAAATCAACCTTCTGCTGGTGGCATCTAACTCCGATGATGAAAGTGAACATGTGTTGGGCCACACTGCTTTGGATCATTATTGAGCAGAACTCATCATCAGCATGGACACATTATCTCCTGCAAATGTAAACAAACTTCTTTGTCTTAGCAATTGGCTGAAGAAGAAGTAAGACTGAGTGTACTTGTAGGCTCTAAAGTTTTACATTGTTTTGTTTGAGAATGCAATTTTTTTGTACATAATTCTACATTTGTGAGTTCTACTTTCGTGATAAAGAGATTGCACTATATTACTTGTATTAGGTGAAGTGAAAAACACTATTTCTTTTGGTTTTTTGTACAGTATAAATATTTGTAATAAAAAATAAATATAAGTGAGCACTGTACACTTTGTATTCTGTGTTGTAATTGAAATAAATATATTTGAAAATGTAGAAAACATCCACAAATGTTTAAATGGTATTCTATTATTTTTAAGTGCGTGATTACATCTTTTAATTGCCTGACAGCCCTAGTACTAACAGGATATTAACCATGTTGCGTCTGTAGCAAAACACATTTTGGAGCCAGCCACTGGTAATAAAGTCAATTATGAATTATGGCAAGGACAGGGCCTTAATAAGAACAGTCACTTCACTGGGGTGATCCCCAGGAAACTGATTTAGGCCCTGGCTGCACAAGACATGACTGTAGCTTTATAACCAGTTTGTACCCCTCACAGCAAATTTGATCTGCTAGTTGGATCATCCATTTCTCCAGACCACAGACATGCTGCAGCTGGGGGACATAGTCCACTAGGTCAATGTGGGAACCCACAAACCATGATGCACACTGTGGAGGACTGCAAAATGGCAACTTCCTGGAGCTCTTCATGCCTTGAACATGACTGATAAGAAGGCTGCGGCATACACTAAATAAATAAAACGAACCACACACAGCTGAGTTACGCCCCCACTCCAGCCTTCCTGGCTCACAAAGGTTGGGGCATGATGTAGAGTATCTGCACCCAATACACTGCCTAGAAGCATTTGTCTCAGTATACCCAGTCCCCAACCCAACATATTACCCAGCCAGTCTCACACCCACCTTGCAAAACCTAGGTATTGTTCCTTGCTGTGATATTGACTCACATCATCCTTTATTGCCTCTAACGTTTGTGTGGTTTTGAATTGCAAGACCACCACTGCACCTGGTTTTGGGTCCCAGAATGAAAGAAGTTGTGAACTGCTGCTCTAATACACAGAAGCATATATTCACCAAACTTAATGCCTATAGCGGAAAGTTACTCCACTCCCTCCTTTAACCAAGTTTAAGATACTTGCATACTTTCAAAGATCTAAGCGGTCTCTCACTGTATCTTTGCAGGAACCATGAATAGAAACAGAGAATTGCAGGACTGGAAGGGACCTCGAGAGGTCATCTAGGCCAGTTCCCTGCATGAATATTAGAAGCCAGCAAAGAAACACTTACCATAGTTGCCTTCTAAATCCATTTGACTGATGCTGAAAGAACTGAAGCTTTGTTGGAGGACGCTTTGAGCCAGTCTCTGAATCTCACTCTCCTCCTGAAAATATCAACCCTACAGACAAAAAATGAAGAGATTCACAGATTTCTAAGGACAGAAGAGACAATTACGATAATCTAGGAGTGGTTTTTAACCTGCCACCTGCAGACCTCTGGGGGTCCACAGACTATGTCTAGGATTTCCAAAGGGGTCCTGCACCTCCATTCAAAAATTTTTAGGAGTCCTCAAATGAAGAAAAATTGAAAACTACTGATCTAGGCTGACCTTCTGTAGAACACAAGGCATAGGACTGCCATGAGTTAATTCCCATTTGACCTAGAGCAGATCTTTTTGAAATCAAAATTGGATGTCTTTGGAAAATTTGATGGAGAATCGACAACAGTTGGTAATTTTTCCAGTGGTTAGTTATCCTCACTGTTAAAAATAAACCTTATTTCCATTCTGCGTTTTTCTAGCTTCAACTTCAAGGCACTGGAAATAACTTTAAAGTTATTTCAATTTATCCATCACAGCTATTAAGTGTCAAAGATCAACTGCACTACAGCAAGTGGTAGACTTTACAGCTACGCTGTGCAGGCATAGGATACAAGCTTATTCTTGGGGGCCCACGTATAATGTAGGGTACCGGGAACCACGTATTCTTGTGCTCCACAGAGAAAAGGTTTCCTTCAAGATGCTAACTTCCACAGATTTTTGTCTGAAACATCCTCTTTTCCCAATACATTTAAGAGGATTCAAAGAACCAGTTCCCAAGAAAAATTAAGCCATGTATTTGGGGAGCTCAGTTATCTTTTCTTATACACACTTAAAGTAATACACACTTGAGCCCCTCCACCTGCCTGAGAGGTCAACACTTTTACACCTACCTCGTGGCTCATGATCTGTATGAAGAACTTGGTTCCTGATGTTTTAGTTAAAACAAACAAACAAAAAACGCAAAGAGTTAGATTCTCTCCTGTCTTCACTGCAATTCACACAATTTGAATGCATCAGTCATCTAAAAAAATCCTTCCCCCCAAGATTATAAGTCTAAATAAGAGAGAATTTAAAGGACTGCACAGTCTAGAGTCAACCTGAATCTCCGATTTGGTTGCCCATCACAAAATATGTTTGCTACCCCGCTGTGACGGTCGTGACAAAAATGAGAAGGGGGAGGATTTGTTGCCTTTTGCTCATCTTAACTCTGCAGAGCCAGCCCAGCTACAGGAGGGAGAGCTCAGGTCTATTCGGCATCATCATTGTTATTATTTATTTGTATTAGCATAGTGCCCAGGAGCCCTAGTCATGGACAAAGATCTGTTGTGCTAGGCACTGTACAGTGATTAAACAAATGCAACATTAACAGAAAGAAAAGGAGGACTTGTGGCACCTTAGAGACTAACCAATTTATTTGAGCATAAGCAGAATTAATATCATATTGCCTCTATATAAATCCACACTACATCCATATCTTGAATACTGTGTGCAGATGTGGTCGCCCCATCTCAAAAAGATATATTGGAAATGGAAAAGATACAGAAAGGGGCAACAAAAATTATTTCACTGCAGAAACAGCTACCTTATAAGAAGAGAGAAGACTGGGACTTTTCAGCTTGGAAAAGAGATGACTAAGGGGGTGAAAGTAAATAAGGAAGTGTTATTTCTGCTTCTCATAACACAAGAACTAGAGGTCATCAAATGAAATTAATAGGCAACAGGTTTAAAACAAACAAAAGGAAGTATTTCTTCACACAATGCACAGTCAACCTGTGGAACTCCTTGCCAGAGGAAGTTGTGAAAGCCAAGACTATAACAGGGTTTAAAAAAGAACTAGATAAGTTCATGAATTAGTCAGGATGAGCGGGGATGCAAAACCAAGCTCTGAAGTGTACCTAGCCTCTGTTTGCCAGAAGCTGGGAATGGGCCAACAAGAGGTAAGGAGGAATTCTAGGCTACCCTGAGCTGTATGGTTATGACACTATCAGACCCCCCTGCTGGATCCCAAGGCCATAGAGCCATTCAGCCAAATGGATGGTATTGAGATGGGGGACTATGACCTGTTCAAACAGGCTTTGCTGCTGAAGTTTGAACTGACCCCCGAGGCGCACAGGAAACGATTCCGGGGTGTACGCAAGACCCCAGGTGTCACTTACAAGGAGGTCACCAATCTGCTGGGGGAATATCTCCGTAGCTGGGGGAAGGGCACAGGGGCCACTACCGCAGAGGAGGTGTGTAACCTGGTGGGGTTGGGGCAGCTGTATGACATCTGCCCTCCAGACCTGAGGATGTGGTTAGTGGACCGGAAGCCTAAAGATCTGGGCAGTGCAGGGGCACTAGTGGATGAGTTTGTGAACAGCAGATAGGGGGCAGGAGGGAGACCCACATCAGGGACTCAGAAGGGGAGTCACACAGAAACCTCTCCAGGGTGGGACTCCAGGAAGCCCAACTCACAGGTGCCCCTGAAGGCCGGGGCAAGCCGACCCCCCGTGGGACTTGAGGGACCTGAAATGTAATTACTGTGGCCAAAAAGGACACAAGGTGGCTCAATGCCTGAAGATGGAGGAAACGGCAGCCAAGCAGAACCCGCGGGGTGTCAACTGGGTGGAAGCCCACCGAGAGGGGGCACCGCGGGTCCAGGGGGCCGCAGTCGATAGGGCTATGCTGGGGTCGGGGGACACACCGAAGCACGAGGGTAGGGCTTGACAGTGCTGGGCCAGAGCCTCTGTCCTAAGGTGGGGAAACTGAGGCACCGCCAACCAGGGCTGTACCCTCAAACCCAGCAGCCGAATTCCAGATGGAGCTGCAGGAGGATCCCTCCTCAGAGAAGCTGAGGGCCCTTGCCGGCCACAGTGGTGCAGGATCCCAGGGGGAGGACCGCCGGGAGAGATTCCTGTGGGAGAAGGGATTCCTGTACCGGGAATGGGCTGGTTCAGGGCCAACTGAACCTTGGAAAGCCAGGAGGCAATTGGTGGTCCCCCCCAGAGGGACCACCACAGACTGTTGTACTTGGCCCACAATATTCCCCTTTCAGGGCATCTGGCGCACCAGGCAGAGGCTGCTGCAGAATTTTTACTGGCCCAGGGCCTTTGACGCCGTCCAACAGCATTGCAGGGCCTGGGACTCCAGCCAGAGGGGGGGGAAGGCCCAGGATAAGTGTAAAGCAGCTCTGAGACCTCTGTCCATCATAGAGGAGCCTTTCCAGAGGGTGGCCATGGACATAGTGGGGCCCCTCAGCAGGGCAGCCCGGTCGGGGAAGAAATACATTCTGGTGGTGGTAGATTTCGCTATGCGCTACCCCGAGGCAGTGGCCATGTCCTCTATGGAGGCAGACACCGTGGCAGACGCGCTGCTCACCATTTTCAGCAGAGTGGGTTCCCCAAGGAGGTCCTTACAGACCAGAGGTCCAACTTCATGTCAACCCTGCTCCAGTGCTTGTGGGAGAAGTGTGGGGTCTGACACACCTGGGCCTCGGCGTGTCACCCTCAGTCCAACAGGCTGGGGGACAGGTTCAATGGGACCCTAAAGATGATGCTGAAAACCTTTCTGGACCAGCACCCACAGGACTGGGAGAAGTATTTTCCCCACCTGCTGTTCCCATACAGGGAAGTGCCCCAGGAATCCACAGGGTTTTCCCCTTTCGAGTTGTTGTATAGGAGGAGGGTGAGGGGACCCCTCGACTTGATGAGGGACGAGTGCGGGGGGAAGGCCTCCCCCGATGGAGAATGTTCTGACCTTTCTGGAAAAGCTCGCGGAGCTCATGGGCTTGGCCAGGGGAAACCTAGCCAGGGCACAGAGGAAGCAGAAGGTCTGGTACGACCGCTCAGCACGTGCCTGCTCCTAGGCTACCGGGGACCAGGGGATGCTTCTCATCCCCATGAGGAAGCACAAGCTGCAAGCTGCCTGGGACGGCCCCTTCAAGGTCATCAGACAGGAAAATGAAGTGAAATATGTCGTGGAACTGTCCATCCGGGCACACCGCCACCGGGTGCACCATGTCAACATGATGAAGCCATACTGGGACAGGGAGAAGTTGGGGCTGGCTGGGTGTGGGCAGTGGGAGGAGAAGGGAGAGGATCCCCTGGTGGGACTCCTCCCTGAGGGGGGGGGCTGACCCCTCGCTGGAATCAATTCTCCTCTCAGACCAGCTAACCCCTGCCCGGCAGGCAGAGATCAGAGAGGTGCTGCCTTCACACCGGCAGCTGTTCTCCAGCCGGCCTGGGCTCACTAACCTGGCTGTTCACCGGGTGGAAACAGGAGCCAATCTTCCCATCAGGTGTTCCCCATTCAGGGTCACTAGGAAAACAGCCCAGGACCTGGAGAGAGAGGTTGGAGACATGCTGGCTTTAGGGGTGATCCAGCCGTCCTCCAGCCCCTGGGCCTCTCCCATGGCGCTGGTCCCCAAGAAGGATGGGTCGATCAGGTTCTGTGTGGACATCGGAAGTTCAGTGCCATCACCGTGTCCGATGCCTACCACTGATAAAATCCTAGACAAGTTGAGGGGGCGCTGATGTGATGAAGTGGGACTGTTCTTAATGTTTCCTCTGAATAGTGTGGGGGTGCCTCAGTTTCCCCTATGCAGTTCTTAAGGATCTAGGTGGTGGGATAAGGGTGTCTGATCACTGCAGAGCCCTAGAGGGCAGGTGTGTGCAGGAGTCTGGACACAGAGAATGGCCGACACCCTGTTTCCTGGCCACTGATGGCCTGGGCCCTTTCCCCCTGCAAGGTGAGAGCTAAAGGGTTGGAGAACAAGGGAATCAGGTGCCCTCCTGGCCGGGGAAAGAGACAAAGCCCAGAGGAGGAGGGGCTGGAGGGAGTTTCAGTTTGGGGCTGGCTGGGACATGGAGTGAAGGGCAGACGTGGTTGTCTGGCTCACTGCCCCCCAAAATGGACCCAGCTGAGGGGTCCTCTTCTCTGCACCTACAAGCTCTCTTTTAGACCATGTTCCTGTCATTTAATAAACCTCTGTTTTACTGGCTGGCTGAGAGTCACATCTGACTGTGAAGTTGGGGGGCAGGACCCTCTGGCTTCCCCAGGAGCCCCGCCTGAGCGGACTCGCTGTGGGAAGCACACGGAGGGGCAGAGGATGCTGAATGCTCCGAGGTCAGACCCAGGAAGCTGTGTGAGCCCTGTGTCCTGCAGACAGTCTGCTCACAGACAGGAGACTTCCCCAGAGTCCTGACTGGCTTCATGGGGAGCAGTTCCAGAGCATCGCCCGGGGACTCCATGACAGCTATCAAATCCCCCCTCACTCTTCTCTTCTGCAGACAAAATAACCACAGTTCCCTCAGCCTCTCCCCATAAGTCACGTGCCCCAGCTCCCTACTCATTTTCATTGCCCTCCGCTGGACTCTCTCCAATTTGTCCGCATCCTTTCTGTAGTGGGGGCCCAAAACTGGACGCAATACTCCAGATGAGGCCCTCACCAGTGCTGAATAGAGGGGAATAATCACTTCCCTCGATCTGTGGGCAATGCTCCTACTAATGCAGCCCAATATGCTGTTAGCCTTCTTGGCAACACGGGCACCCTGCTGACTCATCTCCAGCTTCTCATCTGCTGTAACCCCAGGTCCTTTTCTGCAGGTCCTTTTCACCAGTTCCTTATCCACCTTTCAATTCTCATATTAAACCCCAACTTCTCCAATTGAACTAATAATTTCCCAATTGTATCAAATGCCTCGCTGACATCCAGGTAGATTAGATCATTGGTTCTCAAACTGGGGGTCACAACCCGGTTAAGTGGGGGGGGGTCACAAGCCCCGACCCCAGCGCACAGCTGTAAGTTGCGAGCCCCGACCCCTGTGCCAGGCTGTCAGCCCCGACCCCTGTGTGGAGCTGCGGGGCTATGAGCCCCAACCCGGGCACACGGCTGTGGGTCCCGACCCCTGTGCTAGGCTGTGAGCCCTGACCCCAATGTGCGGCTGTGAGTCCCGACCCCGACCCCTGCGCCGGGCTGTGAGCCATGACCCCGGTGTGCAGCTGTGAGTCCTGACCCCAACCCCTGGGCCGGGCTGTGAGCCGCGACCCCAACAGGGAATCGTGGTTGCGAGCCCCGACTCCAACCCCCACACAGGGCTGCAAGCCCAGACCCCAACCCTGGCCAGGAGCGGGGCTGTGATCCCTGAGTCCGACTGCCACATGGGGTTGCAGGTCCTGACCCCAACCAGGAGTGGGGCTGTGAGCCCTGAGCTGGGGCATCCAGGACGCTGGGAGCCCCGACCCCTGTAATGGGGTTTCAGGCGGAGCCCGGCCATGCTGAGGGTTATCAGCCGGGAGCACGCACAGGGTTGTCAGCCCCGAGCCCCGCCACCCGCTGTGTTTTAGTCTGAATTTAAAAGCAGTGAGTAAAGGTCAATTCATTTTAAGCAATAGGGTTTAAATTTAGTATTTAACATAGTGTTAAATATCAAAAATGTGTTTTTAATTTTTAAGGGGGGGTCGCACTCAGAGGCTGGGTGTTCGAAAGGGGTCACCAATACAAAACGTTTGAGAACCACTGGATTAGATCTACTGCGTTTCCTTTGTCTGAAACCTCAGTTATCTTCGCAGAGACACCGCTCAGGTTGGCCTGGCAGGACCTACCGATTGTTAAACCAGGTTGTATTTTATCCCAGTTACCGTTCACCCCTTTGTCCTTCGTTACTTTCTCTCTCAGAATTTGTCCCAAGACCTGGCAGAGAGCTGAGGTCAAATTAAAAGGCCTGTAGATACCTGGACCACGTTTTTTTCCATTTCTTAAAAATAGGAACTATATTAGCAATTCTCCACTCCCCCGCCCCGAGTTTACAGAGTCATCAGAAATCCTTGCTATTGGGCTTGCAATTCCATGTGCCAGTCCCCTTACTGTGCATGGATGGAGCTTATGGGGTGCTAGGGGCTGCAGTGAGTGGGGTGGGAGGACCCAGTAGGGGGCACTCGCCCCTTCTAGTCTGTGCCGGCCCCAGCACAGTGCTCAATTTGTGTTATTTTGGGGGTTGTAAATCTAAGCTCCTGAGCGCTTGTCACTAAGAAGCCCATGTGCAGTGCAGCCTGGTCATAGAATCATAGAATATCAGGGTTGGAAGGGACCTCAGGAGGTCATCTAGTCCAACCCCCTGCTCAAAGCAGGGCCAATCCCCAATTTTTGCCCCAGATCCCTAAATGGCCCCCTCAAGGATTGAACTCACAACCCTGGGTTTAGCAGGCCAATGCTCAAACCACTGAGCTATCCCTCCCCCCCGGCTCCCTGGCCCAGCTCCCCACGCTCTGTGCAGCGCAGTGCAACTAGATGTGGGATTCTTCACTTGTCCTAATCTACTGTGCTGTGTGGCTGTTAAACAGCTGCTCCGTCCCACCCCAGAGGTGGCTGCATCTCAGTGCTGGGCAAAGGATCCCTGTATAAATAGCCCCTGCACCCCACCCCAGAGGTGGCTACATCTCAACCCCAGGGAAGATATGAGTGACTGGAATACAAGTGACTCTAGTCCTAGGAGTGACCAGGGCTGCTGGGCCTCTTGCCGGGGAGGTGGGCAAGGCCTCAGCAGAGATTGGGGCCCTGGGGTGGTGCAAGGCCGGGGCCGAGATTCTTCTGGCCGTGGGAGCCCAGTGACTCAGTCAGTGCCCCGCTCCCAGCCAGCCCTCCCCATTCACTGAGCCCTTTGTGCCAGCCATGTCGCTCTGAGTCGCACTAGGTGCCACTCGATAGGCCACCTACAATCACACGGTTTCTTTTTGGTGCCTCGACTGGGCAGCGGGTAATGAGAGGTGGATAACGGATTCTCCAGGCCAGGACTGCAGACCTGCTCCCCCGCTGTGCCAGGGATGCCCCGCTGGTCCCATCTCTGCCCCAAGAGCCTCCCCCCGCAGTCCCTGGCAGGGAAGGGATTGCCCCACTGCCAGCGCACAGCAGGCCTATGTGTGACATGAGTTTGAGGGTCTCAACCGCATCCCTAGGGGGACGGGTCCATGCTCTGACAGGCATTAGCTGACAGCCAAGGACTGGCCAAGAGTGCCCTCCCCGCCTTCTCGGGCAGGGCAAGGGGTGGAGTACAGAGTGATCTGCTGTGGGGCCCAGGCCCTCAGTCTCTGGGGCTGGCAGCACTGCCCCAGCGATGAACCTCCCCCAGGGGCAGGGAGCAGCTGCCGGGTCCAAAGCATCCCAGCAAACACTGGCCATTCGGCACCAGCCAGGGGAAGGTCTCGCACCCAGGCCATTCTGGATCAGAAGCATGTGTGGGGAGATGGGAGCTGAACACGGACCCCTCCCCAAGATCCCAGCGGCCCCCAGGGCCTCGTCCCTGCGATCCCTCTAACGCCATGGGCACAGGGACCCTCAGCCAGCACCCCCATAGGGCCCAACAGTGGGGAACCCAGCCCCTTACCTGGCTGCTACCTCCCATGGCCTTGACGCTGGCCCCAGTTCAGCCCAGTTCCCCCACTCTGCAGGGCACTGGAGAAGCCTCCACTGGCAGCTTTGCCACTGGCTCTCTGTGGCAGCTCCTGCCGAGGCCCCAGGGCCCACGCAGGGCAGCGCTGCCCTCCCAGGGGGCTCGTTAGCCAGGGCCATGCAGAAGCCTGGGGCCCAAAAGCCAACCATGGCTCCCCAGCTGGGAGCAGGTTTCCTTGACACCTGGGTACCTCAGGGGGCCAGATCCTAAAGAGCAGGAGGGGAAGATGCAGAAAGAGGAGAGCTGTGCACGGGGCCATGGAGCGGGGGGAAGGGACAGAGAGACGTTTAAATCAGAGGGGCGGAGGGCGCACCCCATCTTCCTCAGAGCCCTGGGCTGGCCTGTGCCCCCTGGCACCAGGGGTGGGGGCTGGAAAGTGACTTGCCTTGCCCCAGAGTGCCAAGGCCACTGGCTGTACCGGAGAGGCCGTGCGGCTGCAGGAAACCCCCCCGTCCCCTCGAGCCGGGCTCCGTGGGGCCAGGATTCAGGCCTGGGGAGCTTTGGGCCTTGTGGAGGGGACTCCAGCACTGGGGAAAGGGCCAGCTCGACTGCCCCAGAGCCCAAGGCTTGCGTCACACCCCCATCCCCCACGCCAACGGCCCTGCCCTGAAGGGACCCATCTAGGGGCAGAGCGGAGCTCAGGCTCTGTAGCCCCAGCGTGCCAGTCCCACAGCCGGCAGGCAACGCGGGTGCTGTCCCAACAGGAACTGGACTGAGCCCCTCTCCACAGCCACCACCCACTGTCAGACACTGCTCCCCTGGGACAGATTCGAACCCGTGCCCCAGAGAGGGGAGACGCCCCCTAGCCAGCCCAGAATATTATTCTTCATCTTACATAGCACTGTCCAGCAAAACACTTCCCAAAGGAGGTCAGTGTCATCATCCCCACTGTACACATGGGGAAACTGAGGCAGAGGGCAGGGAAGGGATTTGCTCAAGGTCACCCAGTGGCAGAGCCAGACATAGACCTCCAGTCTGCTGCATCCCAGTTCAGTGCTTTACCCACTAGGCCACACTGCCTCTCTTGACTCTGTGGCCATAGCTCAGGAGCGGCTTTCCCTCCACGCACTGCCAGAGGGAGCCATGAGATGTTTAGTATTGTCTGTCCCAAGTGTGGGGAGGCACGAGCCACCCCGGGTCCCACACAGGTGCCTCTGTCCAGATGGCACGAAGGCCGAGCGGGCCCATCAGCTTTGGTGCCCCTCTTGCGTCCCAACATTCAGAAGTCACTAGTCAGGCCTCAAAATCATGAGATTTGCTTAAAAAATCACAAGATTTTAATATTTGTTTGCATTCTGGCATGGCTGTGTTTGGGAGGTGCGAGGTCTGGGGCTTCTCCTCCTCGCCGAGGGTGGGCACTTTATCTAACGAAAGCGAAGATTCTTCGTTACTGATCCCATTCCAACTCACCCCCCCCACCCACTGCTGGGCTCACCATGCAATGATGGGCGTTGGCAAAGCTGGCCGTTTAAGGGTTAAAGTGTGACAAGGTGTTGGTCTACCCTGGCACTAGAAGGGCAGCAGGAAGAGCAGCAGCCCCACAATTGAGCTGCCTTGGAAATTTGGGGGGGGGTGTGGAACCCTTATGTTTTCACCCCTTGCAAAAAATTTTCAAAAGCCTAAAATGTACGTGTGTGTGTGTGTGTGTGTGTGGTTTTTTTCATCCCCTCCCACCCACTTTCCAGTGGCAAATGAGAAAAGGACAAAGGGCAGAGAAATGGGGGAGGGAGGGGTAATTTTTCGAAGGCTGTTTTTAAATTGCTCATCAAAAACCTGAAATGTTTAGAAAGAAGCCAATTTTTTCTACAACACTGTCAAGAAAAAGCCCAATTTACCAACAAAAAAGCTCAGGCTTTTGTTTAAAGAGGAGCGAAAGAAGCAGGGTTGAAATAGGTACAGAATATAATGAAAGGAGGGGGGTGCTCCTATTTGCCCCCCTTCACCTGCCCCAGTGTTGCAAAAGCAATGGGACACTCTGAGAAAGCAAATGTCAAGGGAAGTTACATAGTTAGCCAGGGGAACTCACTGCCACTAGATGTCACTGACATTGCGAGCCTGGCAGGATTCAGACAAGGATGGCGGGGGGTGGGGGAGCAAGGCTGTCAGGACAGAATTTAGAAAAGAGGGCACAAGGCCACTGCTGACTGTCAGGATGAGGGGGATATGCCCCCCTTCCCCCGTCCCCCGACTGGTTATGTCATCATTAGCCACTAGGAGGGGGTTCTTGCACCTTCCTCTGAAGTAGCTGGTGCTGGGGTGGCTGGCCCCATTGATCTGATTTGGGGAAGGAGGCAGCAGGGAGAGGGCGGGGTACTGGGCTAGATGGGTCCTGTGATGCTAGCAGACCAGGTGCCAGCTCATGCCCAGGCCCTTAGGCCTCACTGAACACTGACAAATGCAGAGCTTGACCCAGCCTGTGTGTTAGCCGTGTGAAAACAGCTGCTGATCGGCGTGTGTGGAGTGTTTCGACTTGTGGAATTGCTTGCAGGATTGATCTCTCCCATAACCTCTGTAGCCCGTGGTATAAAGTTAGAATGAATGTTTGCATCGTAAACCTCTGTAACTGCTCTACACCACTGAGTTTGCAAGGCAGCTTACGTCCACCTAACACTGCGTCTACACTAAAATTTGGCTCCCGCTGATGTAACTCACCTGCTTTGCCGACTTAATCATGCCACTTCCCCCAGTCAGCGTAGTTAGGTCAATGCAGTGTCAGTGTACGTACTGCGTTGCTTACATCGACTGTCCCACAATGCCCCACACTGACAGTACAATCGATACCACACACCACAGACACAAGGAGCCAGGTGTACGCACACACAAGCGCTGTAACTTGTGTTAACTTGTGTTAACTTGTGCACTCAGGGCGATTTGATTTTGTAGTGTAGCCATGGCCTGTGTAACTCCCCCAACAGGAGAGAAGCATGAATTAGTGTAAAGTGCTGGGCCTGCCCATTGAAACCAAACAAGCCATTGCGAAACATCCTTACTGATTGCCTCTGTTGTTAGATATTTCATTGCGTGTGTGTGTTCTCCCGGTGTGCTGCCCCAGCTCTGTGCAGACAGCCAGCACAGCAGACCTTGAGTGAACCGCCCAATGACCACAAGATCCGTTAAGGGACGAAGGCACCCGGCCAGGTTTATTGTTGACAAGGCATGGTAATAGCACCTGGCAGACTCTACGAGGACACTAAGACATGTATGCCTGTGACAATGGACGCAGCTCAGTGAATGGCAGGACTTTCCATTTCCCCTTTGGCTGGACCAACACATTCTCTCAGAGATACCCTGATACAAACAAACTGCCCCTCTGACTTAGATACTGCCCTCTGACCTGGCTAGTTATTGTCCACTTTTTTGTACATGTTGGTTTGATTAAAACATTTGTATTTATTACGTTGCTATTTGACCTTATCTTTTAGGAGGGCTCAGTGTGTTCCTGTTATCCTTGGGGAATGTTTTTGTGCCATTCTTGACATTGTGGTTTTTGTACCACGCTTCTGGAATGTGTTTGTGTGAGTCCTTTGTGCCGAGCACTGTCCAGGACTGCGCGTTTCTGCACGATCAGCGCTGGGCTGGCCAGGTTCTGGGAACGTGCAAGTGGGCAGGGCCTGACGTTTGCTCACAGCAGGGAAAGGGGATACTGGGCTGGATGGGCCCTGTAGGAACCAGCCAGGCTGAGTTTCCTGCAGGGCAGAGGGAGGTGAGTGGGCCTCGTTAGATGCAGCCTGGGGGGCTGGCTGTGGTGAGGGGGGTCTCGGGCTTTGGGGGGGTTCTCTCCAACAGGCTGTCTCTGTGACTGATGCTGATCGCACTACGCTGCCCCCTTCTTAAAGCCCAGCCCAGCCCAGCCCGGCCCAGCAGCTGGAGCCCACCCAGTAATTAGGAAATGAGATTTAATTTCAGGCAACGAAATGCCACGAAAGAGGCGGGTGAGCCGGCTTTGGGCTGTGCGGTAAGATGATAAGCAGCATCACAAGGGCTGGTTGCATAATTGTGAACTTGGCTCAGGCCGGTCGCCTTCCCCACCCCCCACCCAGCCCTGGAGGTTGGGGGCCGACTCTGGGGAGGGCTGGGGGACGAGATGCTGGGTATCTGCCCGGGAGAAGGGGTGTGCGCTGGGCATCATTCTGGGATCGCTCAGCCCCCAGCATGGGCAGGCCCAGGGCAGGGGGCACCGGGCTGCAGTCCATACCCACAAGGGATGGGCAGGTTGGGGACAGGGCTAGCTCAGCCTGGGTTTGGTGAACTCCGATCTTTAGACAATATTTCCTCTAGGGCCCATTGGATGCACCCGTGCTGCCTACAGGGGGCACTGCTGCTGCATGGGGGTATCACCCACCCGCACCTCCTGCCTCCCACTTCCCCACCACAAATCACCCCCTGGTCCCTCAACCCATGCACTGTATACAGCTTGCAGTTACTGTAAACCTCTCCCCCTCCCTGCTACTCCCACTGCCTCCCCCAGCCCTGCTGTAAGCCCCCCAAGTCACCCCGCTCGGCCCCAAACAATCTCCCCAAACAAGCAGGGTCTGCATGCAGGTCTCTGCAGGATGAGCTCTTCTGCAAGCCTGGTGCAGCTTCACCTGTCCCTGGGTCCCAGCTCCGCCCTAGTCATGATCCCCCCAATCCAGGCCCAAAGGTCTTGGGGGCCCTGGCACAGCTGACACTGGGAGCTTATGCTCAAATAAATTGGTTAGTCTCTAAGGTGCCACAAGTGCTCCTTTTCTTTTTCCTAACCCAAATGTATCCCATTGGCTACAGGGAGTTCCAAGCTGGGACAAGTTCACCTTGATGTCTTTCTCCAGCAGGCGGATGGATGCAGAATCTCTCCTGGGTTGCAGAATCACTCCTAGCCAGGGCTGGCTTTGATGCAGCAGCCTGGGGACGGTGCCCCATCCTAGCTGGGCAGGGCTCATGCCCTCCTTGCCTGGCCAGTCCCATCGGGCTCCCCTTGAATATGTCCAGGACGCGATGGCTGCAGCCCTGCAGCCGCTGTACAGCCATGGGCACAGTAGGCCTGTGTGTGGGTGTTCGTCTGGCTCCAGGGCTGGGGAGGGAGGAGGAGACCCGGGAAAGAGCAGCAGCAAGCTGTTCGCTGAGTAGACGGGACTGGGCTGGCAGCTCCAGGCGCGTTCCCAGCTCCGCGGAGAGGGACGTCAAGGCTGGCTGGACTGGGTCTGCGCTTCCCTCCGAGCCAGGCTCCGGGCAAAGCGTTGGTGACTGGGAGACCCAGCGTGTATGTGATTACCCCAAACCTTCCTGCAGGCGCCGGGGGACTGGGTGGCACCTGGAAAGACCGTGGAGGTGTTTCTTTTGGGCCAGCTCCAGCCGGGCCAGGCTCCAAGCTCAGCGCTCCCCTGCCAGCCTCGTGAAGGGTCCTGGAGGAGCCAGAACACAGGGCAGGGGAGGAGAACGTAACCCTGCCGTGGGGCTGGAGCTGCTTGGCAGCCGAGGGCGGTGGGGGGCTGCATGGGGGCTCCCGCATGGGCACTGCTGCCCGCCAGGGGACGGACGGCTGGGCCTGCACAAGGGTGCCTGTGTTTATACCTGGCACAGACACAAGCGCTAGCGCCGCACAGCAGCTCGTGAGGATCTGACGGGCTCCATCCCCAGCCGCGCCCTGACGTGGCCCAGCTCTGTGCCTCAGTTTCCCCCTCTGTAGAACGGGAGGATAGCGACACCAACCCTCCAGCTGTCCCGCTGCAGGACTGGGCCCTTGGTGGCATGGTTCTGGAGGATAGATCCATGCAGCCAGGGAAGGCTGGCATCAAGCTGTCTGTGTTTTTCAAAGGCCCTCCAGCTCCCTCCCCTCCCCCTGCACTCTGGTGCGGATTACAGGGATCCCGGGGCGGTTGTTGATTGGGAACGCTTCCCAGCCGCTGCTCCAGGCCCAGAACACGGTGTGTTCGCTTTCAAACCTCGCACTACGTCTGTTAGCGTTAGCCTTTCACAAGGCCAAGACAAGAGCTGGGGACGCAGCCAGGGCTGGAGCTCTTCTCCATGTTCCCTTCCCGGGGTGCCAACCAGCCGGCTGCACCGTGCCACAGCCAGCAAGTTCCTTTCCCTTAACGCTCAGTGGAAACCCTTCCTGCTGCCCCTTGCCAGCCACGCCAGCGTCACACCCACAGACCCTGGTCGTCGGCGGGTGGGGATCAAACCTGGGGCCTCTGGAGCTTAGTGCATGAGCCTCTATTGCATGAGCTAAAAGCCCCCTGGCTGGTAGCGGCGGCTGCAGAGCAGACTCATCTTCTCTCTCTCTCGAATGGTCTTGGTGCCACTCGATGGGACACAACACCACACCCAGAAGGTGCGTGGGTTACATCAGCTGGCGGAGGATTAACTTTATATCGAGCTTCAGATCCCCGTCTTGGGCTTTGATTGATTGGGGAGGGGAGTCCCCAGGCATGCTGGGGTGGCTGGGAGGAAATCGAAAGGAGCTGTTTGTGCTGAATTGCCCCCCGCCCCCGTCACCCCACATTCTCCATCACAAACTCCGGGGCAGCAGCAGCTTCCAGTACACTGGGCTCCCCACAGCTCCCATCGGGGCAGACCTCAGCTGGGGCAGTTTGTCCCAGCCCTGTCCGGGGGCACAGCACATTCTCCAGCCCCGTTCCTGGAGCTGTGGTCACTGACACGAGCAGCGGATCTGCCCCAGTGACTTCAGTGCAGCTGTGGGACTCAGCGCTGCAGAACAGGAGGCCCTAGGTCACTAGCAGCTGAAGCGCCAGGATGAGAACCTGGGCCCCAAAGTCGCCCTGTATGACGTCCCCAACCGCTGTCCAGAGGAGAGCGCTTGCCCTGGCTCTGGGACTAGGGTTTTTAATCCGCTCCGGGTGGCTCCGTTCCCCAGCGGCGCAGGCTCGTTCCTACCAGAGGGGTTTATTGCAGTCTCTGTTTGCCTCCCGTTAACAGCAGGCGGGAGGGAGGGAGAAGCTAGGAATTGCACACCTGCCCCGCAAGGCAGGTCAGTCTTTCCCGGAGGCCTGGGGAGAGGCTCTGCTTTCACTTTGGCCTGTTCGCTCCATCTGACGCTGTTGTGGGCCGGATGTAAACCAAGCTGGCTGGGTTTCAGCCCAAAACTCATTGCAGGGCCTCTTGATGAGGCACCAAGTCCCAGGGTTAAACAGGGCGCCCTGGGGCTCCCAGCTCCCTGCACAAACAGCAAAATCTCATATCCAGTGTGATAAAGTGGGACTATTCTTAATGTTTCCTCTGAATAGTGTGGGGGTGCCTCAGTTTCCCCTATGCAGTTCTTAAGGATCTAGGTGGTGGGGTAAGGGTGTATGATCATTGCAGAGCCCTAGAGGGCAGGTGTGTGCAGGGGTCTGGACACAGAGAATGGCCAACACCCTGTTTCCTGGCCACTGATGGCCTGGCCCTTCCCCCCTGCGAGGTGAGAGCTAAAGGGTTGGAGATCAAAGGAATCAGGTGGCCTTCTGGCCTGGGAAAGGGACAAAGCCCAGAGGAGGAGGGGCTGGAGGGAGTTTCAGTTTTGGGGCTGGCTGGAGACATGGAGTGAAGGGCAAATGTGGTTGTCTGGTTCACTGCCCCCCAAAATGGGCCCAGCTGAGGGGTCCGGTTCTCTGCACCTACAAGCTCTGTTTTAGACCCTGTTCTTGTCATCTAATAAACCTCTGTTTTACTGGCTGGCTGAGAGTCATGTCTGACTGCGAAGTTGGGGTGCAGGACCCTCTGGCTTCCCCAGGACCCCGCCTGGGCGGACTCGCTGGGGGAAGCGCACGGAGGGGCAGAGGATGCGGAATGCTCCGAGGTCAGACCCAGGAAGGTGGAAGCTGTGTGAGCTGTGTGTCCTGAAGACAGGCTGCTCACAGAAAGGAGACTTCCCCAGTGTCCTGACTGGCTTCATGGGGAGCA
The DNA here is from genome assembly GCF_965152275.1 of Natator depressus. Lineage (NCBI taxonomy): Eukaryota > Metazoa > Chordata > Testudines > Cheloniidae > Natator > Natator depressus. Next base: position 6,150,999 of record NC_134253.1, read on the forward strand.
GTTCCAGAGCATCGCCCAGGGACTCCGTGACAACTGGTGGCAGTGGTGGGATCTACTGCATCCCATGGACGGCGCTTCCTGCAGTAAGTGCCTGGGGAGCAGTAAAACGAAGGGGGATTGACGGGGACCAGGCGTGCTGAAGATTCAGAGAGAGACGGTTTCAGGGGGCAGTTAACCCCTGGGAGTGTGTGACCAGAGAGAAGGACTTTTGCAGTAACAGGGTCCCTCGGGGGATTGCAGCGAGCAGTCCCGGGGCTGAGGAGTCTGCAGCTCGACCCTGGCAAAGAGGTGGTGACCTCGAGAAGGGCTGGCACACTAGGGGTTCTCCCTGGAAACTGTGGGGAGCTGAGAGCACACAGGCCTGTGAATCCACAACAACTTGGGAAGAGTGGAGTGATGACTTGTCACCATCTCCTTAAGAAGGACATTGTAACCCTGTGCAGAAAGAGAGGGTTGAGCATTGGAAAGTTCACCAAAGCACAGTTAATCGTGCAGCTGGAGGAGGATGACCGCTCTAAGAAACAGATTCCTGACCCCAAATGGGGCTATAGCAGGATCTGGGAGCAGCTGGAGTGGGAGCCAGGCATTGCCAAGACTCCTGTCCCCGACCAGACGAGGGTCTTCAAGATCGGGTTCCCCATCCGGGGATCAGAGACGGACGGGATTGGAGCTGAGTCCGAGAGAGCAAGAGGACTGTAAGAGACAGCAAGAGTCCAAGAAAGAGCTGCAGAAGTAGCAGCAGCGTGAACTGGCGGTGGGGGAGCGGAGAGGCCTAGGGGACCTCCCAGGGGTGAGTGGGGATAGACCCTGGGGTGCCAGTTCCACAGGGAACCTCGAGACTAAATTGCTGCCCCTGGTTAAGGGGCGGGGGATGTGGATGCCCACCTCACTGCCTTTGAGCAGGCTGGCGATTTGAACCAGGGGGACCCTGCGGAAAAGCCCCGGTGTCTAGCTCCCCTGCTGGGTCCCAAGGCCACAGACTCTGCCATCCAGATGGGTGGAGAGGTGGACAGGCTCCCACTCCTGACCCCAACCTATATGTCTGTGTGGAGTTTCCTTGGGCCAGGCCTCTCGGACCTCCAGTGGGAGCGGAAGGTGATGGTCAATGGGGAGACATTCCTGGGGTGGCGAGATTCTGGGACAGAGAGAATGGTTGTCGGGCCCCGGGTGGTGCAGCCTCAGATGCTGAGGGGCTGTGTGAGCTGGGTGAGGGTCCCAGGGATGAAGCCCCTCACCCTGCCTATGGCCCAGATCCCTGTGCAGACCCAGGAGGGGCAGGGCTGGCTGGTTGTTGGGGTTCTCCAGGATACCAGCTGCGAGACCCTGTTGGGGAGTGACTGTATCTCTTTGGGACAGGATCCAGGCCTTGCTCCTGTAATGGCCAAGGGTTTGAATTTGAATCCAGGGAACCAATCGGTGGAGCGGGAAATAGTCAGTGAAAATGCAGATGACCTGGCTGGCAGCAGGGAGGAGCTGCTAGGCTCAGGCTACCTGCCTGCCTGTAAGCAGACCCCTGGGGCTCCCCGTCCCCCTTGCACACCGGAGAGGGGGCTCACGCTGGCTCTGATGCAGTGAGGAAAGCAGCGAGCTCGCTGCCTACCCCCACTGGGACAGCAAGGGCAGCGCTGAGCACAGTGGGAGCTGAGACCCCAGCTGAGTGGGGGGAGACACAGGCAGGGCAGGTTATCTGTTGGGAGTGGCAAGGTGCTTGGTAAGGAAAGTTTGGATGAGCCTAGGCAGCCTTGTGAGCTGATGGCTGTGTCTAGTCAGCAGGGTAGGAAGGCGAGGAGAGTGGAAGATGAGTGTCCCTGGACCTTACCTGTTAGCTGGGTGGAGAATTGGGACAGTGAAGGAAATGTGCCTGTGTCTGTCAGGGGTATTGACTTGCCTATGGAGGGAGCTACCCCAGTCTCCAAGCAGTTGTCTGTGACCCGCCCTGTGTGCTGGGACAAGGGGGATGAGATCCCAAGCTGGATGAATCAATCCTGAAGCACTTACATGAGAGGAAAGTGATCAGGAACAGTCAGCATGGATTCACCAAGGGAAGGTCATGCCTGACTAATCTAATCGCCTTTTATGATGAGATTACTGGTTCTGTAGATGAAGGGAAAGCAGTGGATGTATTGTTTCTTGACTTTAGCAAAGCTTTTGACAGGGTCTCCCACAGTATTCTTGTCAGCAAGTTAAGGAAGTATGGGCTGGATGAATGCACTATAAGGTGGGTAGAAAGCTGGCTAGATTGTCGGGCTCAACGGGTAGTGATCAATGGCTCCATGTCTAGTTGGCAGCCGGTGTCAAGTGGAGTGCCCCAGGGGTCGGTCCTGGGGCCGGTTTTGTTCAATATCTTCATAAATGATCTGGAGGATGGTGTGGATTGCACTCTCAGCAAATTTGCGGATGATACTAAACTGGGAGCAGTGGTAGATACGCTGGAGGGGAGGGATAGGATACAGAAGGACCTAGACAAATTGGAGGATTGGGCCAAAAGAAATCTGATGAGGTTCAATAAGGATAAGTGCAGGGTCCTGCACTTAGGACGGAAGAATCCAATGCACCGCTACAGACTAGGGACCGAATGGCTAGGCAGCAGTTCTGCAGAAAAGGACCTAGGGGTGACAGTGGACGAGAAGCTGGATATGAGTCAACAGTGTGCCCTTGTTGCCAAGAAGGCCAATGGCATTTTGGGATGTATAAGTAGGGGCATAGCGAGCAGATCGAGGGACGTGATCGTTCCCCTCTATTCGACACTGGTGAGGCCTCATCTGGAGTACTGTGTCCAGTTTTGGGCCCCACACTACAAGAAGGATGTGGATAAATTGGAGAGAGTCCAGCGAAGGGCAACAAAAATGATTAGGGGTCTAGAGCACATGACTTATGAGGAGAGGCTGAGGGAGCTGGGATTGTTTAGTCTGCAGAAGAGAAGAATGAGGGGGGATTTGATAGCTGCTTTCAACTACCTGAAAGGGGGTTCCAAAGAGGATGGCTCTAGACTGTTCTCAATGGTAGCAGATGACAGAACGAGGAGTAATGGTCTCAAGTTGCAATGGGGGAGGTTTAGATTGGATATTAGGAAAAACTTTTTCACTAAGAGGGTGGTGAAACACTGGAATGCGTTACCTAGGGAGGTGGTAGAATCTCCTTCCTTAGAGGTTTTTAAGGTCAGGCTTGACAAAGCCCTGGCTGGGATGATTTAACTGGGAATTGGTCCTGCTTCGAGCAGGGGGTTGGACTAGATGACCTTCTGGGGTCCCTTCCAACCCTGATATTCTATGATTCTATGATTCTATGTCTGGGAAAGGAGAAAGTGTGTCCTGCTCTTCGTTGTCTGTGGAGCAGACAGAAGGGGCCTTTCAGCCTGTGATGGCTGAGGGTACTACAGTTGTCTCAGAGTTGGGGAGGGATAGCTCAGTGGTTTGAGCTATTGGCCTGCTAAACCCAGGGTTGTGAGCTCAATCCCTGAGGGGGCCATTTAGGGATCTGGGGCAAAAATTGCAGATTGGTCCTGCTTTGAGCAGGGGGTAGGACTAGATGATCTCCTGAGGTCCCTTCCAACCCTGAGATTCTATGATTCAGCTAAAGCCCAGGAAGGGAATGGCCCTAAGTTTGTGTCCGCTCAGGAGAGTGGCCCTGTAACTAGATCGCATCCAGTTAGTTTCTATGTAAAATCCCAGAGCCCAGACAATTCTGGTGCTTGTATTTTGCCTGTTGCTAGTGTGTTGTTGGAAAGGATGTAGCAACTCTGAGTAATCAGGATGAGATCCTAGCCAGGGCACAAGGAGAGCATGAAGGTGATGTGATTGTGTTACCTACTGAGGGTGTGGAAACCTGTAGCAAGAAGGAAAAGTTTCCTGAACTTGTGTGTGGCAAAGTGAAGGAGAAGGCTTCTGACCTTTTATCTAGGAAGTCTGTCAGTTTGCCTGAAAGGGGATTGTGTAGGAATCCGCCTGATGGGCCAGAGGTAATTCTGGATGTAAGGGAGACCCAGAAAGAGTCTGTTGTTGCTCAGGAAAGTGTTCCTCTAGAGCAAGCCCTAGGTGAAGAGGGTAAGGGCAGAATTTCTGTGAGGGGTGAATTGTTGCATAGAAAAGCTCTAGGGAAAGGAATCCTCATGGAGTCTTTGCAAGCAGTTTACTGCAACGGAAGGGTGTGAAAGTGATTTAATCAAGAAAGTTTCAGTTCCTAACAGCCAGAAATTTTCCGTTGTGAATGAAGCCACTGACTTTCCTGTTGAAAGATCCAGTGTGGATAGCTTTGAGAAGGTCTCAGATGGAGTGAAAGCTGTTAAGAAAGTTAAACCGTCCTATAACCAAGTGTCTGTGTTTGGCCAGCTTGTTGGGGAGAAGACCCAATCCCAGTTTGACCCCCTGGGGTTTTGGGGGTGGCCAAAGGGCATGGGCAGCATAAACCTTCCCACATGCAGCCTGCGAGCGCTATCGACCACCCCCGACCTAAGGGAGGGTGTGAAACTGGAAGGGCCTGGTGTACCTCCTACCAAGGAATGGGAGAGATGCTGGGGCATCCATGGGAACGTTGGTGGCTTTGAACTTCCCCAGGTCACTGGCTAAAGTGACCCCGCTCAGTTCGATCTCGAAGGAGGGGGAGAAGTTGTCACGGAGTCCCTGGGCAATGCTTGAAATCAGCCCTGAGAGAGGGCTGAGAGTGCCAGAGGGATGCTGCTGCTAGGGAAGCAGCAAGCCTCGGCTGATTGGGGAAAGAGCCACAGAGGCGGCCGTGCCCCAAGCAGGTCACAGCTGGCCGGTATGAAAAGGCTGGGAACCAGGCATTCAGAAAGGCTCTGTCCAGGCTTGGAGGACGTAGGGCCTGGCTGTCTGCAGAAAGGGTAGTGGGAGTGAAGCAGGGCTGGGGAAAGGCCAGAGGAGCTCCAGGCTGCTGTGATGAAGTGGGACTGTTCTTAATGTTTCCTCTGAATAGTGTGGGGTGCCTCAGTTTCCCCTAGGCAGTTCTTAAGGATCTAGGTGGTGGGGTAAGGGTGTATGATCATTGCAGAGCCCTAGAGGGCAGGTGTGTGCAGGGGTCTGGACACAGAGAATGGCCGACACCCTGTTTCCTGGCACCTGATGGCCTGGGCCCTTCCCCCCTGCGAGGTGAGAGCTAAAGGGTTGGAGATCAAAGGAATCAGGTGGCCTCCTGACCTGGGAAAGGGACAAAGCCCAGAGGAGGAGGGGCTGGAGGGAGTTTCAGTTTGGGGCTGGCTGGAGACATGGAGTGAAGGGCAGATGTGGTTGTCTGGCTCACTGCCCCCCAAAATGGACCCAGCTGAGGGGTCCGGTTCTCTGCACCTACAAGCTCTGTATTAGACCATGTTCCTGTCGTCTAATAAACCTTCTGTTTTACTGCGGGAAGCAGCGCGGGGCGAGGGATGTGCTGGCCACGGCTTCCTGCAGCCCCCGTTGGCCTGCAGTGGGGAACCATGGCCAGTGGGATCCGCGATCGGCCAAACCTGCGGATGCGGCAGGTAAAAAAACTGGCCCGGCCCGCCAGGGGGCTAACCCTGGGGGGCTGCGTGCCAAACGTTGCTGACCCCGGTGCTACAGCAATCTCCCGTACAGCAATGGCTGTTACAAGACAGCATAATTTAGAACAACCCAGAGTCTAAAGCTCGGGTGTATTTGAGGATCTGGGCCAGTACTTGGCTGTTTCTATAGTAATGACCCCTGAGCGAGCAGTGTAATGTACATGCTTATCACTGAGCGTGTCCAGAGGCTGCACGTCCATCAGAATGACTAGATGTCCTGATGTGTAATAAAAACACCTGGAGTCATAAAAAATCAACCCAGCCTACTTTACAGGGCCTGATCCTTCTCTCCCTTACAGCATCTGAGCAGTAGGAGAATGGCTAATACGGGCCAGCGTTATGGTTGTTGTATTCTATTTATAAAAGTATAATACTGGCCAGTATTCTAGTTGCTGTATTGTGTTATAGAACAACAACAAAAATAGAAAAATAAAAAATACAAATTAATGTTTTGAATTAATTTGGGGAAAAGAACAATTTAAACAATTTAAACAATTTAAACAATTTAAAACATTTACACAATTTAAAAAATTTACAACAATTTAAAACATTTAAAACATTCCTTTCTTTCTCTCCAGTATTATAGTCTCTCTTGTTCCAATTTTAGGTAGCGGGAGCGAGTAGTATAAGAGCCCTACCATCAATCGAACGTTAACCCCACCCCTTGACCCCGTAAGCCCTGCACACAGGTCACTGGAAGTCCCACCTCATGGGAGTATTACTTCCGGGGTCAAGGCGGACACATATCCGGAAGCAAGGTGTGTCATGTGACCCCTGTAAGAACTCCTCCCACTGTCCTCTGCTGATCAGGATGGATTTTGCCCCGACAGGAACGCCTCGAGAGAAGATTTGACCAATCAGGGGGAGTTCCGGGGTTTGTGTGACCCCTCTAAGAACTCCTCCCGCTGCCCTCTACCAATCAGGAGGGTTTTCAGCCACTGGGGACCACCCCGAGAGGAGATTTGTCCAATTGGGGGGAATTCTGGGGCGGGGTGACCCGTCAGGAAGTGGCTCGTGTGACCCCTCTAAGAACTCCTCCCACCACCCCTACCAATCGCGATGGGTTTTGGCCACAGAGGACAGCCCCGAAAGGAGATTCGACCAAAATAGGGTGGGTTCTGGGACGGGGTCAACCGCCCAGAAGAGGGTCGTGTGACCCCTCTAAGGACTCCTTCCAACACCCTCTGCCAATCAGAGTGCAGCACCATCACCTCATAAGTCCCAGCGCTGGGAAGAGGAGGCCATCTCTTACCAAGAAGACGTGGTTTAGAAATTGTGGAAAGGCTGAGAGGAAACGTGGACTCCTTTACCACCCCTGTGAGAACTTCAGACTTTGTTTTAGCCCCGAGGACCTTTGGAGTTGTGTGGAGAAAGCGCTACAGCAGCGACAGTTCTGAAGAGGATGAGAGAGAAGCCAAGGGGATTCCTTTGGCCCAGCCATTGATGGATATGCCAGAATCCGAACCTGAAGCCCAGCTCTTCATGAGACACCCCGATGAGCATGGTGGCCTCTCGTCATCCGCCACCCTGGAGGAGGAAAGAGATCATGGCTTGGGGGAGGCACTGGCAGACAATGTGAATGGAAAAGACGTAGCTCAGGTAAATGAATGATTAAGAAGCGACGGTCGATGATTGGGTGTAATGGGGTTAGGAACCAGGGGTTGTGTAAATCTAAAAACAAACAGTGGGAACTTACGCTTGTTTCTTGTCTGAAAATCTCTCGACAGCTTGACGATGCCTTTCTAGAGGACCCGGAGGCCCTGGACGGAGTTGCATCAAGCAGCGAAGGTGAACCAGGCCCGCCTTGTTTTTGCTCAACGCCGCTAGAAATTGTTGAAGATGACTCCGAGGAGGACGGCTAGGAGGAGTTTAGGAGGAGGCCTGGCATGGAACTCGCTGAGCCAGTGCCACGTCACGAGCGTAAAAATGGTATGCGGACTATTGTACGCGTTGCCGTTTATGCTGTTCTTCATCACTGTCTTAGGGAAAAGCTTTTTGAAAATTGTGAGGGCTGTGTCATAGATGCCCCAGCCCAATGGCACCATGACTGTGACTTGGACTTCAATGGCTAGAAACTGCAAGTTCTGGGGCCTGTGTGCTGAGCTGTGTTTGGAAAGCTTATTGAACACTATTATTGCCATAGGTTATGTTATGCAACGTCTGTGCCTAACCCAAGAACATTTAGCGCAAGGGGTGACCTTGAGAAATGCTGTGCAATTCAGTGGAGACCCTGACCGTGTTTTAAAGAAAATGTCCAAACCGGAAGATGCCTGCTTACAGCGTTACATTGACCGCCTGGTCCACACAAAAAGGGACAGAACCCTGCTTAAGAAAAAGACTATTTGTAAGAAGTCTAAAAGGATTAATTGAGAGAATGATGAGGGGACAAACATGCAATATAAAACTTGGTCACTGTACATTTAAAAAAATCGAATGAAAAGGGCTTTGTGATTATCTGTGTTTCTGTTAGAAGGTCTCTGGCCCTTAAGTGAGCTAAATGTTTTAATGGAGCATCTGGGTTTGTTTTCAAGAAGCTGTATGACTTTTAAATTTAAAAAAATGGTTTGTGAGAACCTAGGTCTTGTGTCTTTGTGTAAAAGAGACCCATTTATAGCAAAAAGCTGTGAAGTGGGAGGGGAACAAATCCTAAAAATGTGTTTACAGTGTAACCCTTCTGCCCATCAGAGTTGGCCACAACAGAGGCTGGATTCAGTATCGAGGAGTTCCATTCCAGTAACACGACGCAAAACCGGGTCAAGCCCCCACCAGTGGGGCACTGAAGCTCCCCTACGACAAGTTGAAATCACTGAATACTGTGTTAAGTAGTAGGGGGGCCTCAGAGCTGGGGCACCATGAACCCAAAGTGAATTCAGCTCTGCAGTCTGTAACCAAACTCCTAATAGAATCAAAATTACCTCTGACATTACACAATGGAGAGAAAGTGCAATTGGTGTTTGGGGCCCTCAGAAGGGGGCTCACACCACTAGGCACAAACCTCCAAACTCTCTCAATTCACTGGCTTTTGGAATCCTTGTCCCTTGCCTAGCGAGTGCTACTTAGTTGATGGCGAGTCCCTCCGTCATAAAAGGCCAAGGACAGTTCCACTGTCCTTGATTCACATCATCAGGATAACAACACTTTATTCTTCCTGCCCCGATAACAGAGAAACTGGGGATCCCACAGCAGCCAAAGTGACTATTTGGGCTCCTGTGGGCTCATGCTAGGTGGGGTGAGTGTCCTGTGCAAACGAGATCAGCTCCTGAAGTCCTTTTCCACAACTCACCACCAGATGTCAGGGTAGAGCTCATCCTGCCTCTGCTTACAACACGAAAACAAAACAGGGATGGTTCAGACATGTGTTTGAGTACAACAGAGTTGACTCATCCTGTTGAACTGAATGGTTTTAACCACACCCCCACTGAATAGCGAAGGTAACTGTGATTCCTTACCCTTGTTGCTATAGGGATAAATTTGATGGGTGTGCACCCATAGTAAGGGAGGTGGGTGGGTGAGTTCGGATTAATATGAAATGAAATAAAACCGCAGGAATTCGCAGATGCTATTGGGCAGTTTAAATATAATCCCTGGAGTTGGTAGAGCACTATTGGACAGTGAAAATGACCCAGGAACTGGCAGAACTCTACTGGACAGTTTAAATATGAGCCAGGAGTTGTTTGAATGCTATGGGTCACTCTTTCTAGCAATTCAAAGCCATTAAAAGTTTGAAAAACTTTGAAAAACCCAAAACAACCAACCAAAAAATCCCACCACACACACACACACACACACACACGGGTCTAACCCAAAACTGAAATGTTTGAAGGCTTCACAAATCTTCACCATGCTTTAGAACAATCATTTGCTCGAAAGACAAATTTTTAAAAGCTGTGGGTGCTTAGTATGGTTGTGATGCAACCATTTTATTTCAAGCCCCCACCCCAAACTTTAAGCATGAAAGAAACATGTTTAAAAAACAAGCCCCAAAGACATTTACTGAGATCTGCAAAGGGTCCCCACTTGGAAATGGGTACAGTTACATTACGGATTGGTGATTTACTGTTGAATACTGTAAGAAGGCCCTACAGAAAAATGTATTTTAACTAAAAGGAAAAAAATGGGCCAAAAGCAGCTCGGTTGTGCAGACAGCTTCATTTGTTGGATCATACTAAAGAAGTTCTGTATTAAAATCACAAATGAGTTTGATTCCCCATAGTTTAAATGCCAGGGTATTACTAATTAAGAGGTCTCTTGGGTTTTGGTACTGTTTCTCTCCCTCGCCGTGTGAAAGTTGCAAGCTGCTAATTGTGTTAGTAAATCCTAGACAGAGTCTGTTCTCAAAGCAATACTTTGTAACAACAGAAACAGCACACAGAGACTCCCCGCCCTTTTGTTGTATTTATCTGGCTTTGTTAATGATTGTGCTTTAAAATAGAGATAGAGGATGTATGTGGATGGATGCTTGGTGTGGATAATAACTGAATGATCAGGGAGGTGCCAGCCTAAGAATCCAGTGTCCGTCGGCCAAAGAAGGCGTCAACCAGAGGACCCCCGGAGGGCAGACTGGAATCCACCCAACAGCTTCAAGGATGGGAGAACCAAAGAACAAGACAGAGCCGTCAGGAATGTGCCATCTGCTGATTGATTCAGCAACAGCATGATGAAGCAATTCCCATAGGCTGGCATAGGAATAAATTCCTATAAAAATGGACTCTAGAAACGGAAAACTTTGGGGTCTGATTCTGCAAACCAACTTCCAGGAGCGTCAGATGTGCATCTGACAAGGCCCTGCTCCCTCCTCGTGTCCAGGCCACCTGGCCAGTGGCTTGGCATGAGCAACTCTAAGGCTGGTAACTATGATAACAACCTTGCAGAACCTCTGTGTGTGTGTGTATGAATGAATGTGTGAATAAATATGAAATTGAATGGAATGTTATACCTATAACTAACTGCTTACTATGATTCTTTCTGTATTCACAATAAATGTGGCATTTTGCCTTTTCCCTTTTAATAAGATCCTGCTGGTTTTTATTTTATTGGTATAACAAATTCCCCCACCCCAGATCACAAAAGGGAATGTTAGGGAGGGGTGCCTAACGTCCTTAAGTAGCTATTATTTGAGAGTTGTAGCGATCAAATCAACCTGCTAGCTCCTATTTTGAAGTCTGTTTGAAACAAAGGCTTAGGGTTGTGTAAAAACCTCAGGTATTTTGGAGACTCTTTCAACAGAAACTCTCTTGAATGGCTGCTGGACTGCAAAAGGAGCCATGCTCCCTGTTTTTAACTCTGAAAATATATATTCTATTATACCACTCATTGGCCATGCTGTCTTAGTAAATAATGGTGCCTATGTTTCTTGCAGTGTGATCTGTTTAGCATGGAACCAGTCACTTTAAACTGCATTTCATCACCGGGCCAAGGTAAAAACCATTTTAACTGGAGTTTTGCTTAATAACTTCAGGTATTACACAGGTTGGATAGGGATTTGGGGGTAATACTAACTAACATTTTTGCTTGTTCTTTAATTCAAAGGCCCAAACACACATGGGGGGGGGGGGGGGCGCGTAACTTTCTGCAATTGGCTTTTAAATGCATGTGGGTTTATTGAAAAGTATTTTGTTGCAAACTGTGTTTTAAACTCTCTCTCTCTCTCTCTCTCTCTCTGTAAAAAAAATGATTGTTTTTTTTTAACGTATATGGCTGCAAACTGATGGTAATGGTGTGTTTCAAACTAACAGGGTGTTTTTTTACTGTGCAAAATGTGTTTTAAACTGGATTTTAAAAGTTGATTTTAAAAGCAATTTGGTTTTTATTTTGCAAAATGAGGTGTATTTAAAAAAATGTTTGCGGGTTTGTTGTTTTTTGTTTTAAAGTGGTAGAAATAAACTCAAAACTCCTCTTTGTTATACAGCCTGAAATGGATTATTTTGTTTTAAAACTCTGACTTTTTAAATAGAAAAACACCCTAATGAATATTTTATTTTTAAGTTTACAAGACAGTTTCATGTAATTTATAATAATAATAATAATAATAATAATAGTAATAATAATAATATTGTCTGCTCCAGAGTAGGGTCAAAACATGAGAGACCCTTAGACCAGAGGGTAAACAAGCTTAAAAGAAAAAGAAAAGAGACAGCTGAAAAGAAAATTTCGCCAGATGGATGGATGAAGCCCAGTAAATATACTGTGTTTGTGAGGTTATGAGGTTTTGTATTTTAAGTAAATACATCGGTGTGGGTGAGAAAGATGGTAAAGTTAAGTTTTGTTATATGTTCCTTCCCCCCTAATCGGGTATGTGCAGTTCTCCTGACAATGCTGTAGTCAGAGCTACAGGGACACGTCCACCAGACCAGCCAAAGAACCAGAAATCTGCTTTGAGACCTTTAACAACTCAAAACAGCACAAGAGTGCAGATGTAGCATCAGGGCAGTCCAAATCTCAAATACGTCAAACCCAAGGACAAAACAAAAGACTCTGGTAAAAACCAACCACGCAAACACAACTCCAGTTCCTCAGCGGCCACCTCCACACCAAGCCCTGAGAAAACCGTGAGTGAAAACGCCCACCTATGATGCTTCGTTCAGAAGACTGAGGGACGCTGTATCCTCGGGGGTTCTAAAAGAACGGTATTCTAAAAAGGTTTGGGGAAAATATGATGCTTCGTTCAGAATACCGGTAAACGGTGTATCTTCAGGGGGTCTAAAAGAAAGGAGGGCTGGAAAGCACATCAACAAAGCAAAAGCTTTGGTGGGTGACTTTTTGAAAAATACTTCAATTTTTGGCTCTGCGCAGGCGTGACTAGTTGTGGAAAGGGGCCTGGGTAAAAGGGGCACCCTCAAGGATACACATCAGCTCAGGTGTAAACAAAAGGGGGGACAGCGCTTGGTGGACAAACAAATGGCTGCCAAAAAGTTCCAGGCCAGGGTCGCTGGAAAAATTTTAAAAAGGGCTAAAGAGGTAATGGGGAGGGGGGACAAAAAGAGATGCCCTCGACTGGAGGCTCTCAAACTGGCATGTCTGAAAATGGGGAGGTGGAATCAGACTCTCACACAGAATCTGGTTTAGAAAATTCCCCAGAGGGCTCTCTAGAATGATGGGTCCCCATCTCCTCCCGATGACCCTCACGGAGGCGCCTCAGAGTCTGACTCTCAAATAGCATCTGATGTAGAAGATGCCACTGATGGTCCCATAGAGGAACCCCCCAAGTAACCCTGAAAATGCAGAGGTGTGTATGGAGAGAGTGAGAAGTTGGCAACGTGAATTACCTAGATTTGGGGGGTCAGTGTATTGTGAGGAATTTCATTTTGTCAATCTTGAGTGAATAAATTCAGCTCAGCAGGCTGTTGAAGCCATAGACAGGGGGATACAGTTAGTTCTCGATGACGTTAATGGTAGGGTAGGCCCTGATAATTATGTTCAGTTACATTTAGAGAGCCGTAATTTAACTAACCTGTTGTTTTCGGTCTGAAGAACTAGGGATGAGCTGTCTGCTGAGGATTTCTTCAATCAGACCTCAAAGCTGCCACAGAGCAATAGAGTTGCATGTCAATGGGACATTGCACCTCGTTGTGACAGCTGTAAAAAAACAGGGGTGGGGGCCGCTCGTAGAGTTTTAAATTCTATCCTCAGTAGTCAAATCATCCATAAAAAAGAGACAATGTTTAGTAGACCTGACTTACACGGCTACCAATCTGTGTTTTGCGCGTGGGCTCTTGGCCGTCATGTCCGACCATAAACCTACGGACGCGGAATCGTTAGCGGGGGGCGAGAAAGTTGCATGAGAAACTGGGCTGGTCAGATCAAAAAAAGATTATGCTCAGTGACGTAGCAATGTCTGAACAGCATTTAGGAGTCAACATACAGGTGGTGCTGTATGTGGCGAAAGGGGCTTTTTTTAAAGGGGGCGGGGGCAGTTTACCCCAAGACTTATTTCATCCTGTTGCACGATGAGCATTACTATGGGGTTCTGGTTGTGAAAAAGTTGTTTGGAGCAAAAAATGATGGTGAGTTTTGCCCCACGGTGCACAGTCACGGCCACTCTCGCAGGTACAGCTGCTGCCTCTGCTTGAGCGTAACATGCTCAGACAGCGTGGACGTGCAGCTGAGGTGTCCTCGCCGTAGACTGTATTGTTAGTCCAGAGAGCGTTTAGACAGACACATTGACTGGGCATCGACAGAACAAGCTGAATGCCTGTCTAAAACGTTGTGCGATAAGGGTCAGTCTTACGTGGACAAGCGGCACAGGTGTAAAGGGAGGCGCTGTAAGCAGGGTCAGGGTTTGATCGCTGGTGATGTAGACGGTCACCTCAGTTTTATGGACAGCCTTAGAAAGTCCGAATCCTCAGAAAAGTGTATTTGTTATGATTCCGAATACACACAGGAGACTGGGTTGCACACTCCCAATTACATTTTTGCTATGTCCCTCAAGCCGGAAAAGTCCTGGGAATTTAAGGGTGATGAGTGTCTTTCTATGTTTGTTCAGACCTTTATTGGCAAAGAGTTCCGGGTCTACACGTTCCAGGCGCACAATTCCAAAGGTTACGATGCATACTTCATCATTAGACAGTTACTGAAGGAAAAGATGTGCCTAGAACTGATCACTCAGGGTAGTAAACTAATGTGTGTGGAAGTTAAGGCCCTGGGCATTCGTTTTATAGACTCTTTAAACTTCTTGCCCATGAAGCTTGGTAAGCTCCCGCAGGTGATGGGGTTTGAAGGGTGCAAAGGGTATTTTCCACATTTTTTGAACACTTTAGAAAATCAAAATGACGTGGAGCCTATGCCCGGTGTGGAGCACTATGGTGTAGAAAGCATGATGCCCAGGGAAAAAGCAGAGTTTCTCGACCGGTAGCAGGCCCACAGGGAGGAGACGTTTGACTTGCAGAAAGAGCTCGCGTATTACTGTCAGCAGGATGTCAAAATGTTGAGACAGCCTTGTATCCTATACAGAAAAGAGATTATGAAAATGATGGAGAAGGGAGATCTAGTAGAGAGAGAACCTGGTAAATTCACCGAGATAAAACTGGGTATAGATCCATTCTGGTACATAACACTGGCATCTGTCTGCATGGCTGTGTACAGGTTTATGTTTTTGGAGCCTAACACGGTAGCTCTTCTCCCTCCAGACAATGATGACAGGCAGAAAAAGATATTCGACCCCATCTATTCAGTGGCTGTTGTATACCTCTCACAAAGAAACTATACAAATACGGCATGCTTTACAGGGTGGGGAACTAGAGGTAGGCTCCTACTCTTTAGAGGGTTATGCCAGTGTTGACAGGGTACACACAGCCTTAGAGTTTAACGGGTGTTCTTTTCCACGCTTGTGCCACCTGTCATTGTGAAAAAGCACAAAACCCTAGGACGGGGACAACCCTTGGGTTTCTTTATTACAAGACGCAGCTCAAGACCGACTATCTGAAACCACTTGGTTTTGTAGTGAGGACTCTTTGGGAGCAAGAGTGGGAAGTGATGAAAGAAACAGACAGGGAGCTTGCAGGTATTTAAAATGAGCCCAGTTGCCCTAGCCTCTCGTGCCTAGGGATGCTCTTTTTGGGGGGAGGACAAACGCTATCCGCCTATATTACAAACTTAACTCCGGGGAAGAAATCCACTATTCTGATTTTACCAGCTTCTACCCTTTTGTAAAGAAAACCAAAGAATACGCTATCGGACACCCCGATATAGTTTAGGACAAATTTGGACCCCTTGCAAATTATTTTGGAATTGCAAAACTTAAAGTGTACCCCACACAAGGCTTCTTTTTCCCATTGTTACCTGTCAGAGTGGGTGGCAAACTTATGTTCCCGCTATGCCGAACCTGTGCGGAAACGGAGCAGCGGGAGATGTGCATCCATACTGACTAGGAGAGGGCCATCCTGGGGACTTGGTGCACGGTGGAATTGAACGCGGCCATAGCGAAGGGGTACGCGGTGGCAAAAATATATGAAATCTGGCTTTTTAATGAAAAATCTGATGAACTCTTTCCAGAGTACATCAAATGACACCTCCGCCAGAAACAAGAGGCTTCAGGGTATCCCAGCTGGTGCACAGACGAAGAAAAACAAAATAAGTACATGAACTATTTCTACCAGAAAGAAGGCATGCGTTTGTGCCAACACGAGATCAGGTTTAACCCCGCTAAACGCCAAATCGCTAAACTCTTTCTAAATTCCCTCACGAGCGAGATCCCGCCAGATCAACACATCACCGAGTTTGTGTTGGCAGGCCCAAAAACATACGGGTATAAGCTGTCGGGAGGAAAGGCCTGTATGAAAGTCAAAGGTATTACCCTGAACTTGGCAAACTGTCAAAAGATCAACTTTGACAGTTTGAAAGATCTAGTCCTGGACTATTGCACGGGCCTGCGAGAAAACACCTCAAAAAAGAGAGAGGTGCAGCAGCCCTCTATCGTAAGGAACAAAAATCAGTGGTAAATAGAGACCAAAACCCTTAAGAAAACACAGAAAGTCATTTACAACAAGAGGGTCCTAGGAGAAGGGTTTAAAACCCTGCCCTACGGATTTTAAAATGGATACGAGGTGGAAACACCCCTTTTCTGCAATTCTCGCGGGGCCTAGCAACTGTGGGAAAAGTTACTTTATAAAAAATGTGTTGGATAATGCCAAACAAAACATTGTCTGTTATGCCTGAGAATATTGGATAACATGGCTATAAAAAGCATTGCAAGATACACGTCTGGGCTTGTTGAAACACATTTTGAGCAAGGCTAGGCATGCCCAAGAATTTAAATGTATTTTTTACAAAATTCATCACCATCCGGTCCTTTTGCACTAAGTCGTTAGAATACAATTTTAAAATCCGGTCAAGAGATAAACCCTTGCTCCGATGACGTAAGAAAAACACTCAGTGATAGCCGCAGGCGACAGAGCGGGGGTCTTGTAATTGTCTATTGTGAAACACAATGCCTGTGGCATTTTTGTTTCAACATTTCATAATGCTTTTAGGAAACAACATGCTCTTCGGGGGGTGCCCGTATGAGTCTAAAAACTCTCCACGGTTACGCTCCGCCAGACACAAGGCAAGCCAGTGTTCACCAGGTTGGTTGTGTGGATGCGCGATACAAACCTAGGGGTCTCTGAGACAGCTTGTCGCCAGGGAGCCAAATCCAAGGGAACACATCTAAGAAATTCTTTTTTGTGTAAGGCACCTTGATAAGACACACGAGAGCTGCACGGTGTCCATGTTCACATATAGTCAAGCAGAACGTCTCTCTTCTGATTTCTCTCTATGATGTTGTCAAAAACCCCATGCACGATCAGATTGATGGTGATGGTTAAAGCCTTCCCAAAACGTATTTCTGCTCTCAGGTTCCCGATTTTAATCAGGGAATAGTCATCGGCGCATTCCTGGTCGGGAGACAGGTCAAAGGCAAACAAGGTGTAACCCTGTGGAAACTCCTCACGGTCGATTAACAGAGAACGATCTGTCATGTGTTTACCAGTGTCTGTACCAGATTCATGTATTCTCTCATGCAGCATCCTGCCTCGAAGTCTGGTTGCAGAGGCTTGGTTGGTATCTGTTCACCATCCACATACAAGGCCACAAAATTAATATCATAATGTTTAAAATGAAAGGGATTTTTAGTGTAACTTCCACTCAAGGCATAAGACAAACCCTAGGACAAGCATTTTGGGTAACTGTCCCAAAAAACAGGTTCTCCTGGTTATTGACCCTGCTGCCCACGGGGATGCTAAACACTCTCATTCCCACACGGTCCACGGGATATTTAGCATTTGTGGTAAGCAGGGACTCCGCGTGCCCCAGACGAACGCTCAGGGCCACCCGTACTTTCTTCACAAAAAGGGATGCTGATACAATGCGCAATTTAAAGCCTTCGGCTGCACTGCCCATTAAACAGAAAGCGTCTTATCTGCGCGTCAGTTTAAATTTTCACATCCACTCCGTTCAACAAATGAGACGTATCTGTTCTGATCTGTCTTCATTTCAATGGTAATGGTATCGATGTGGTGTTTTCTGACAGGAACGTGATGAGGTTTATCGTAGGTGATGGTGACAAACTCATTGTTCCTTCCTCAGACAGGGAGACAGTGTAACAGGGGAACAGAAAAGTCCCTCACAAACGGGTGTTCTACAATATCTGTGTGCAGATACAAGGAATTAACCCCCCTGTGATGTCTGCCCAGAAGGGGAATTTTTGGACGCTGCGCTTGGGGCCCAAACCTAGAATGTTAGCTAGCTCCCTGCTGGTAGAAAACATAAAAGTAAAATCAGCGGATTTAAGGCTAACTTTTCTACCTCAGGCGGTGGGGGATGACGAGCCACGGTACTGTTCATATGATCCAATCATTCGGGTATGGACGAGTAATAACCTCGTCGTAGGATAAAACTCTATGCCATATCTTCAAAGGTGATTTCAAAAGGGGTGTCCTCGTTGACAGCGTTCCAGCTGTGCGGGTGTTGTATTTCCACTAACCCCACCTCCCAGGCACCCGGGAGATCCAAGGGCTTAATTAGCTGTATTGTAAAGTTCGAGCTGGTGTTCTGAGGAAAAACTGCAGAGCTGGCATTGCTGGGCAAAGTCATGTAAAACCCGCTGTCGCTCATTTTTCGCTCCCTCAGTCTTTGCAGGAGGAATCTTTTTGTTTGTTTGTGTCTAAACGTCAGAATTGAGAAGCTTCCACCCAGCTGGTAAACTTATCGCCCCCCCCGCCCCCCCGCAAACCATTTCACCAGTAGCTGCTTTTTTCTCCCTTTTCCTTTCTCCGCTAGAACTTTTTCGATCCTGCAAATCTTGTCTTGTTTGGGGTTTACTTTTTGTAAATCTTCAGGGTAAAAAGATCCAGTAACTGTCTCACCCTCGTAATCTTTTAATCGGTATACAGGTCTCGGGCTCCTGGTTAAGGCTTCATCCACTATAAATATCTCATTGGGAAACGTCTGTTCACAACCTTTTTCAAAAGCTCCTTTGGTTTTAGATAGTCTCACGTGGTCGCCTTTTCTAAAAGGGGCAACAACCGGTTTTATTTTAAAACCGTCTCTATCAACCGGTTTCCATATCTTCAGAGAATTGGAAGGGTTAACATCAGCGGGTCTGGTAGGTAGAGTTCTGTAAAAGCTCTGGTTGTAACTCTTCATAAAGTCAGGTAACAGGTCAATGTGGCGAAAGGCGTTATGGGCTGTAAAATATCGCCACATCCTCCACATCTTTTTCAAGTTCTCTTAAAATCGCTCCACAACCCCTGCTTTGACTTCATTATCAGTAACAAAAAGCGTTAACGCTGTGCCGTTTCAACAATCTGCTAAAAGGTTTGTTTCAAAATTCTTTCCACCGATTAGTTTGTCATTTTTGAGGCACGCGACCTTGGCTAAAAATAGCTTTAAAGGCCTTGGATTCCTCACCGCTCATCTTGTCTTTTAGGCCTAAGGCCCAGGCATATTTGGATAGAATGTCTATCACTGTTAAGATGTACTTAAAACCGCTGTTGTGTTTGGAGAAGCGGTGCATACGGACCAAATCTGCCTGCCATTGCGCGTCCACATCTGAAACAACAGTCCTGGTTCTTTTAAAACGTATTTGAGCTGGTTTGTGTAAAGTGTAAGCATCCTGGTGTGAAAGCCAAGCTCTTACCTGTCTTCTATTTAAAGTTTTATGATGCTTTTTGGCCACTTGAAAAAGAAGACTGACCCCGTCAAAGCCCCCAACTTTCCTGGGGGTTTAACAGATTTTCTTTAACAGAGCCATCTGTGGAGACATGACTGTTCCTGGGACCGTCTTTTACGAACACAAGTATGGAGGGGGACACGTTCATTCTGACACATTTAAATAAGTTTTATTAATCACCTGGTTTAACACAATCTTTTACAGCCGCCTGAAACAAAGGACGCCATGATCCCTACCATGAGGGAGTCTGAGCTGGTTCATTCTTCCATTTTTGTCCTTTTCTGGATTTTCCTCGTGAGATCTGGGTCTCAGACAGGAGCAAAAACAGCTGATGTGCGATGGATTTACTCCCACAGGGCTACCGATGTGTAACTTCTCAAAGGCCTCTAGAAAGGCATCGCCGAGCTGTTGAGAGATTTTCAGACAAAAAACAGTGTAAGCACCCCACTGCCTGTTTTTAGATGTATGCAATGCCAGGTCGATTCCTAACCCCATTACACCCCCATGATCAACCGTCGCTTCTTAATCATTCATTTACCTGAGAGCTGTCTTTCCCGTTCACCTTGTGACTCCCCCAAGCCACAATCGCCTTCCAACTTTAGGGCATGGACAATGAGAGGCTGTCACACTCATCGGGGTGCCTCACAAAGGTTTGGATTTTGGGGTCGGGTTCCGACGTATCCATCAACGGTTGAGTCAAAGGGCCCTCCTCGGAACTGTCACTGCCGTAGCGCTTTCTCCACACAACTCCAAAGGTCTTCGGAGCTAAAACAAAATCTGAAGGTCTCACGGGGGTGGTAAAGGAGTCCATGTTTCCTCTCAGCCTTTCCACAATTTCTAAAACATGTCTTCTTGGTAAGAGATGGCGTCCTCTGCCCAGTGCTGGGACTTATGGGGTGATGGTGCTGCACTCTGATTGGCAGAGGGCGTTGGGAGGAGTTCTTAGAGGGCTCACATGACCCTCTTCTGGACGGTTCACCCAATCCGAGAACCTGCCCCATTTTGGTCAAATCTCTTCTCGGGCCTGTCCTCTGTGGCCAAAACCCATCGCGATTGGTAGAAGGTGGTGGGAGGAGTTCTTAGAGGGATCACACGAAGCACTTCCTGACGGGTCACCCCACCCTGGAACTCCCCCCAGTCGGTCAAATCTCCTCTCGGGGTGGTCCCCAGTGGCTCAAACCCCTCCTGATTGGTAGAGGGCGGTGGGAGGAATTCTTAGAGGGGTCACACAAACCACTTCCAGACAGATCACCCCACCCCGGAACTCCCCATGATTGGTCAAACCTCCTCTCGGGGTGGTCCCCAGTGGCTCAAACCCCTCCTGATTGGTAGACCGTGGTGGGAGGAATTCTTAGAGGGGTCACACAAACCACTTCCAGACAGATCACCCCACCCCGGAACTCCCCATGATTGGTCAAACCTCCTCTCGGGGTGGTCCCCAGTGTCTCAAACCCCTACTGATTGGTAGACCGTGGTGGGAGGTATTCTTAGAGGGGTCACACGAACCACTTCCAGACAGGTCATCCTGCCCCGGAACTCCCCCTGATTGGTCAAATCTTCTCTTGGGGCGTTCCTATCAGGGCAAAACCCATCCCGATTGGTAGAGGACAATGGGAGGAGTTCTTAGAGGGGTCACATGACACACGTTGCTTCCGGTCATTTGTCTGCCTTGACCCTGGAAGTAATACCTCATGGCTTGGGACTTCCAGTGACCGGTGGGCAAGGCTTACGAGGGCCAAGGGTGGGGTTAACGTTTGATTGACGGTAGGGCCCTTCTACTACTGGAGCGCCTTGTTCTCTTTGTCTCCCGCTTCATTCCCCAAGCACTCGGCCAGGACAGATGTCATTTAGGACCTCAGTTGCCACCAGCTGGACAGAGGGACTTGGGTCTTTCTTGAGGACCTGGAGAGCTGAAATGACAGAGGACAACATGTTAGTGTACAGACTGTCAAATCACAGCTAAGCGTGACCACAGAATCTTGAAGTACCAGAGCAGAATGATCACATGGTAAAATGTGAAACTGGGCTCAGTCCTTCTATTGGGATGGAAAATACATGAGAGATGAATATGCCTCACTTTTCATATTGTCACCTGTGCCTGAAATAGCTGGAGACTTACTACCTCTGAATACCACGCTACAGAAGCTCTCCAATTTTAAGAAAGCTTTAGGTTCCTCCATTGGCTCCCTTCCATGCTCCCAACAAGCGGGGAGGCCCTGACTCGACCAGAAAGTCATCCACTCTGCTGTAAATGGAAGAAGGTCCATTGTTTCAATAGCTTCCACTTTTAAGTTTATTTTCCTTCTCTATTCAGGAGCCACTGTCTGAGCTCCAATAACCCTGGAATTGAACAGAGGCCAGGTCCAAGCTGGTTTGTGCAGGATGCAGGGCACCTACTGGAAGAAAAATTGCTGGTGGGAAATTGGGAGTAGCAGAAAGTGGCTACAATTTCTCCTCACCTGGGGAGTCCACAGAGAGCCAATAAAGCCCAAAGAGTGGATAGCACTGGCTGCGGAGGGGGCCTTGCCAGAACAACCAGGAGATGCACGGACTCACATCACACCCTCTGCAGCTGCCTCCTTCAGGGGAAATTAAAGCTGACTTTCTACTGGGCAAGAGTGAATTTGTCCTTTGGTGTGTGGCTGATGCACTTTGCACCAGTGGTATCGGTTACTGCTGCTTGTCAGCTAAATTCCTTTAGAACTCATGGATGAGCAGAACTTCAGCTGTATTTATTACTTACACATCAGCAGATGTTCCAGGTCTTGCCATTTCATACGCTGCCTGTCTATGTGTTCCAGGATGATGCCTAAATACACAATGGAAAACAAACAACAACCATAAAACCTTCCCTTGTTGAGTGCAAAGTGATATTAGCAGCCCCTAGACAGGTCTTTGGCCTCTCCTACTGTGGGCCTAAGGGTGAGCTGTGGGCAAGAGGATGCTAGTGCAGTTTAGAGTCCACACTGAAGAGAATGAGAAAGACTTTTTTTTTAAGAATGTTTACACAAAACCCATTTGCTTTAAAGAGTCTGTGTTCCTCTTGCCACTGCTGTCAGTTATTGGAGACATACTAAGCTAGTGTCTTGGTCTAGTGGTCTGAGCAAAGGACTGGGGCCAGGAATAAGTGAGTTCTAAGCAGGGATCCCACAAGGTGACTGATAGGTGAGACTTAGGCCACAATGCCTGCCTGTCTCACCTGGGTATGCTTGGGAGAAGAGGGCACAGGGCCAAAGCGGAGGAACCTTTTGCCTCCTTGACAAGGTGGTGTGGCCAGGAACCTGAAACAGCAGGCGCTGAGGGCAGGTGGGCTGCATGCCTCCCAATGATGAAGTAGTAGTGAAGAGCACTGAGCAACACTGTGGGTGGGTCTGCACTTTGAGCGAGGGGGATCACTCCCAGTTCAATGGGACAGGCCCACTCTAGCTCGGACAGCGCTCGCATGCTAAAATTAGAATGTAGCTAAAGCAGCACGAGCAGTGGGAGGAGCTAGCCACCTTGAGAATCGACTTTGGGGTTTGGATGGGATCATACTTGGGGCGGTTAAACCTCCTGCTGCTCCTGCCATCGCAGCTACTCTCTATTTTTAGCACTCAGGGCTAGTGCGGGTATGTCTCATCAAGCTGGGAATTAGACCCCCAGCTCCAAGTGTAAACATGCCCTACCAGACAGTGTCCCAGCCTCTACGACTAAATGACTGCACCGTGCTCTCCCTGCAACAATCCCAAAGCACTTTATAGCAAGTCATGATTTCCTCCGACCACCACACTGGAGAGATAGGGATATTAACATCCCCATTTATGTATGGGAAGCTGAGGCACAGAGAGATTAATGGCAGCTCAGTGCTGCACAGTGGGATTTTTTTCTCTCTCCCTCAATGGGAATACCAAAAGGGACACTGGGCATCATCTCTCACCAGCTAACTTGGCTGCAACTGCCCGGATCTCTTCCCAGCTGCTACAGAAGTATGTGATGGTGCTTTTGTACAAGTTCTCCAGCAGCTCAGCATTCTCTTTGGCCTAGAGGAAATCAGGGACACATGAGCTCTCTCTGGCTAGAAGTGCCCTTTGACTGCCAGCACATGCTTTTACGAGCCACAGGTAAATCAGAGAAAGAACAGGTGACTGGGTGGACGTGGGAAAAATGGGGATCTGTGGCAGATTTACATTTCCCGTCACCCTCAGTCATATATCCCACTCTGACCGTTATTTCCATTACCCATCACACATCCTCCCCACACCTCTACACCACCACATGCCACTCCAGTCAAGAATCTCAGACACTTCAACAGCTCACTCACAAGGTGTCTGCAAATGTCCACCTGGAGCTCTTCAGGCTTCAGCTCGGCTGTACCATCAAGGTGTTGATTCACGGCAGCTTGGAGCCTCTTCAGTCCCAAAAACGGGACACAGAGGTGAAACGTAGCTCTGCATTCCTGAAAAAAAGAAAGCGTGTCACACCATTTCATTGTTCCCTACGGAGTGCTATGGTCATTCAAAGGGAACTCATCTGCTTGACTGCTCATCTATTCCAGGATAAAAAGGGATTCATCTGGATGTAATTGGCAGAAAACATGCAGGAATGACTAATAGAGGGGAGAGCTTCCACTGCAACCTGGAGGTAGCATCAATGTCTTTTTGGAACAGATCTACCTAGGAAAGCTGCTTCACCAGGTCTCTCTTCTGTTCTGGGGAGGCAGGGGCCTGGGATGCAGAGACAGACAGGAATAGAGAGCTGTCGGGCTCAGACCCATGACCTATCCTGGATTCTGGTGAGGCAGCCATGGACCAACCTGGCGGGAACTGACTCAGCAGGAGGGCAATGAACTGAGGGGAGAATTTGGGCCTCCAGAGCAGGCAGGAATAGCAGAGCTCCCCTGGCATTGGGAGGAAAATTCCTTTGGCTTAGTAAATAAGTCACTCTCGGTCTTACCACTGAAACCCTGGGGTTCGGGTCTTGCAGGTGCAGCAGAAGTGTGACCCAGCTCTGTCTAACCTGCTCGGCGAAATAGCCCTTCCATTTTCTTTTGGTCAGGCGGGCCAGGATGCCAAATAGGACAAAGGACAATAAACGAAGAGCATCGTCCTCCTACAGCCAAGAAAGCCCCACAAGTTAGTAACTAAGGGACAATCACATCATGTACTTCGCACAGCCATCTCTTCTACGCTAAAGTCGAGGGATTCCAACTACAGCTAGTCGGAAACACTTTCATGAACTAATTTTTGATTCGAATTTGCTGATTCATCAAACTATTTTAGCGACAGTTCCATTTGGATGAAATTCCTCCAGAAGCCAGGCAGGGTCCTTAGAAACCTGCCTGCTGTCTTGCCAGTGCACCCATTCAGCTCCTTGGAAGCCCATCTAGCAGGCTGACTGGGATCGTGGGCTTCCAAACCCCCAGCGTCTGGGACCCTGGCTCTCAAATTTGCAACTCCCTGGCACTTCTAGCTCCCACAGTTTCCTGGGTTCCCAGCACCGGGATAGTCTGAGAGCAGACTGCCCGGACCCAAGGCTTTCAACAGAGCTCGGCTGAGAATAGTCATTGTGTTTCACAAAGAGTTTTGAAGTTTGGGGAGAGGGATTCCCACAAATAGGAACAAAACCAAAATTTGAAATCTCAAAATTCTCTGCAAAACGGAATCATTCCAACCCTCTCACGTAAAAATGGTATAGAGCAGGCCCAACACTCTCTATTGTACCTTGGAACCCACTTTTCATGGTTATCTAGCTACCTAATCTAGTATTCAGACTTTCTTTGAGGTTCTCAGTGGCAAGAAAGAAGAACAGAAGGGGGAGACTGTGGGAGCAGGGATGTCATCCCCATCCTCCTAATGTTCTCCTCCTCCGTAAAACACCTCTCTTCCCTGGGGCCGAAACATCTCTTCACTCTGACATGAGCAATGCCCAGGGAGTAAATGGAGTCTAAATCAAGATCGGTTGAACTGGGGCTGGAGAGTTCTGGTCACATACATTGTCAAAGTAGGTCCGGATCCGCTGGGTGAGGTCTCTGAAGGAAGAACCTATGTCCTTCTCTTTCAGCTCCTTCAGGACTTTGGCCACTGCTTTCATGCTCTCGCCAATGACTTCAGAACTGAAAGGGTCACTTAAGGCCCTGATCAGTATGACCATAAGAAACTTCTTGTGCTTTTTCACCTGGACAAACATACGACATTAAAGAACACTTATCACTGATCACACTTCTAATACGTTTTCTTTAGCAGTTATGAAACTGTGGGGATTTCATCTCCCCCTCCCACCCCCCGGAGACCTATAGCTATATTTCAGACCAGCTTCGAGCTACAATGAGCCAAACTTGGTGCCATAATACACCTGTGTCATCCTATTATTAGATTCCTAGTTACTTAGATTCCAAGGCCAAAAGGAACCCTTGTGATTATCCGGTCTGACCTCCTGCATAACATTGAACTTCCCCGAAATAGTCTCTGTTGGAACTAGAGTGTATCTTTTAGAAAAACGTTCAATCTTGATTTTAAAATTGCTAGTGACGGAGAATCCACTACAACCCTTGGTAAATTGTTCCAATGGTTAATTAAAATTACCATTAAAAATCAATGCCTTATTACCAGTCTGAATTAGTCTAGCTTCATTTTCCCCCATTGAATCTTCTTATCCCTTTGTTTGCTAATGGGAAGAACCCATTCTCAAAATGTGTTCCCCATGTGAGTAGTTCTAGACTGTCCTCAAGTCACTCCTTAACCTTCTCTTTGTAAAGCTAAATAGATTGAGCTCCGTGAGTCTATCACTAGAGGTATCTTTTCCAGTCCTTTGAGAATTCTTGGGAGTCTTCTCTGAATCCTCTCTAATTTATCAGCATCCTTCTTGAATTGTGGACACCTGATCTGGACACAGCATTCCAGCCGTGCTCACATGAGTGTCATATTCAGAGGGAAAAGAACTTCTTTACTCTTAGTCAAGATTCCTCTCTTTATGCCTCTAAGGATCATTTCAGCCCTTTTGGCCACAACTTCGCATTGGGACACCTTATGTTCAACTGATTCTCTGCCATGACTCAAGTGGTTTTCAGCATCATTGCTTCTTGGGATAGAGTCTCTCATCCTGTAAGTATGGCCTGCATTTTTTGTTCCTAGATGGAGACATTTACACATGGTCATATTAAAGTGCACAGATTGTTTGCTTATGCCCAGCTTAGCAAAGGATCTAGCTTGCTCTGTATTGACTGCAAAGAGGTTACTCGGGTATGTGAGAGAGCAGAATTTGGCCTAGTGCATTGTGTGCAGCCTCTGTAAACTCCGAACAACTATTTCCCTTGGTTTCTCTAGTTACGCTGCATTCTAGTCAGTTTTCTCTCTTACCTTCTCAGGCGCCCCATAGACTAAATTTCCCAGGCCTCTTACAGCCATCTGCCGGACAATGCTGTTCCTATCATGGGACTTTTCTTCCAAGATGTGTAAGACTGGCTTAAGGAACTTCTTCTCCCTGAGCATGGGATCACTCATTAGCTGAAAGAAAATCAACCTGTCCATTAGCCCCAATAGAATCATTAAGATTGGGAATAGAATTTGAGCAGACATGTCATACACTAAAAACAACAAGGAGTCCTCCTACAGCCCCACTCTTGAGGATACAGACAAATATGGCTACCCCTCTGATACTTGGCACATAATACACTCTAACTTTAGTATTCCACACAAATGAGAAAGGTCTACAAAACATGGAGCTTTCCTTTTGGGCACTAGAATAGGGATCCACTCACCTCTTGAGAGCCTCTTAGTGGCTGGGTATGGTATCACAGTCCTTTTCTCACCCCTGGTGCACCCTGCCAGCCGTCCTCAGTGAGTCTTCCGGGGCTCAGGCCTCTGGCTGAGTCCCAAAGTCCAAATGAACCCCTTCTGGGGTAGTCAAGAACAGTCCCATTGCCCTCACTAGGGTCTCCAGCCCCAACTCTGGGTCCTTTACATTCTGCCCTTTGTTCAAGCTCTCCATTAGCATTGTCCCCTCCATGGGGCTTAGGCCACTGTTGGTGGTAGGGGAACCTGGGCCTGCCCCTAACTCTGGGTTCCAAACCATGGATCCTATAAACAGGAGCTAGGCACTGCTTGATTTCAGTTCATTGTCGCTTCTTCCTACCGGCCACTTTTAGCTTCACCCTCACCTCAGGGTTAAAGTTCTTTGGGACTCTCTTCCTGAAAACCCAGCTTAAGTAAAGGCTGCCAGAATCAAACTCTGGCTGTCCCCTGAATTTCTGTGGCCAGAGAGCAGCGCCCTTTCTTGCCCCTCCAGTTCCTGCCAGGAACTGACCTGCTAAAGCCCTTCAGCGCCTTTTAGCCGAGCCTGAGGGGCTCGGATTGGCTGCTTTCATGAGGCCTCTCTAGACAGACCCAGATTGGGGGCTCTTTTCCTGGGGCAGGGTGTAGTAGGACCACGGGGCCTCTTGTAAGGAGCCTTAAAGCCCAGGTACAGCTCATCACAGGCACAGAGAGGTTGTTTTTCTTAGAACCAGATAAGCCCCGAAGATAGTTGCTTAGCTTAAGTGGGAAATATGATGCAGATGTTGGAGGAAGACTGTGGAAAGGGAGGATGCTCCAGCAGGTATCCCCACACTAGTCTACGACTTAGGAGACCCAGGTTCCATTTCCTGCTCCCTCAAAGACTTCCTGTGTGACCTTGGGCAAGTCACTTAGCCCTTCTGTGCATCAGTTCCCTGCCTGTAAAATAGGAAACATAGTGCTTCCCTACCTCGCAGGAGTGTGGTGGGGATACAGACATTAAAGAGTTTGGAGGTCCTCAGATACTAGAGTAATGAGAACCTAAGATAGACATCAATGTAGTTGTAGGTTGCTTGGTTGGTAGTATTAGGACACTCGGTTCATTCAGAAGATGTGCTGAGCTAAACCAAAATCAGGAGCTGTTGGTTAGGATCAGCACTAGGACTTGGCAGAAGAGGTCCACTCATCCAAACTCTGTCCGTATCTCTCTCAGCCAGCACCTGTGGTTGTGTAGCTAGTATAGGCAATGACGGCAATAAAAACCACAGAGAGAGAAGGACTCAGAAAGGTATCGTGAAGTTCCTGGTGAGGTTTCCATATAAAGGAGGACCTCTTCTACTGTCTAAAATGACAATTCCTCCTATGAACTGAACTGTACAACTCCCGAAAGAAAGGCAGACAAGAGTGTAATGGTGAAACTGCTCTTCAGAGCCCTGTGTCTTACCTGGGCAAGGAAAGCTGTGCTGGTGACTCGGTGGTTTTCTGAGGGGGAATTCACCCAGGGGAGGAGGCTCTGTATGATCTCAGGTGTTATGAGTCCAGATCTTAGCAGAATACTGGAAGACAAAAGAAACTGCTCATGGGCTAGATTGCACACTTCAAAAACTCAGCTGCTCTGAGCATACAGCTCTGATAGCTAGGAGTGGGAGCTGTGTGTTTCCACCCAGGACACCCCCGCACTCCCTGCCCACAAAGCTATAAATGGGAGGTTCCCTCTCAGCCACTCTATTGGCTACTCATTCCCAAGGATAAAATGATGCCTCCTAGATCTCTTACCTCACCAGCAGACACACTCCCTCATGGTGAGTCTTGGGGTTTTCCACAAGAGTCCAAGTCCTCTGCTTCCTGAGCGCTCTCACCAGTCTCTCATTCCCACCCTTGAAAAGCACAACTTCTAATGCTTTGATAGGAAGCCTGGGGAAAGAGAGGCACAGAACTGCAGCAATCAGGAGGAAGGTGCAGCTTGAACAGAGAGTCAGGAAGCCCCGGTTACTTCTCAGGTCTGCGGTTCAATCGGCAGTTCATCCATTGGCAATGTCCTGGACACCAGTGTCCCTGGAAGGACTTGATGCTGGGAGGTAAGTTTCAGTCTCATACATCTCATAGGACTAGTTTTGCTAGGGACAAAATTTTGCAGTCCTTTTTCTCTTTCTGCAAGGAGTATGGGCACTAGCAGAGTACAGTGATATGGAAAAGATACATGATCAGGACCCAGAAACAGGGGGCATAGAGTGTGGTGATCACTAATGGACATTTTGGGGTCATATCTCCAGATATGAGGTGACAGAGTGCTGAGGGTTTGCACTTGAGTCAGCACTCTGGTCACTATTCGTACTACTTCGGTTCCTCACAGAAGGCCTAATTGGATAGAGGTGTACCCGATTACGAGGTCAGATTGGGGCTAGTGAGTCAAGGAACCAATCATTCCATTAACAGGGAAACTGTATAAAAGGACATGGGCAGGAGCCCTTTGAGGGGAACAGACAGAGAAAGAAACTTGGGTGACCAGATGTCCCAATATTTGGGGCTTTATCTTATACAGGTGCCTATTCCCTCCCCCCCCCACCCCCATCCTGATTTTTCACACTTGCTGTCTGGTCACCCTAAGAGAAACAGAAAGACAAAAAGCTAGGAGAGCCTGACAAAGTGAGGTCTCTGAGTGGAAACACCTTACCCCCCACCTGACTTTTGGAGAAGAGTTTAGAAAGTTGAGATACAATATAAAGGTGCTATGTATTGGTAGGGGGATTAAATAGACTATACGTTGGTGTTTACAAGCAAAAAAGTCTCAACGCGGTCTGTGTTTGTGGAAGACGTGGGGGTGTAACACCCCTCTCTGTCACAGCTGGGGGCTCATCAGGGATTTCCCTGTTATCTATGCAAATGGAGAGCCTGTTGGAGAAGCCGGTGTAGAGGTTTGGCAGTCCAGGTGATGGAGGGAACACTGAAATGGGTGATGAAGCAGCAAAGAGAAGTGTAGAACAGGGGTTCTCAACCTTTCCGTTTCTGAGCCTCCCCCCACCCTCAACATGCTAGAAATACTCCGTGGCCCAGTTCCAGGCCTCTGCCCCGCCAGGCATCAGAGTTTGGGGCTCCTGGCTCCAGATTTTAACCCCACAGGGTGCAGGGGCTTGGGGCTTTAGTGCAGGTGCTGGGCTCAAGGCTTCAGCTTTCTGCCCTGAGCCCCAGCTAGTCTAAAGCCAACCCTGCTTGGCAGACCCCCTAAAACCAGCCCGGTTGAGAACTGCTGGTGTAGAACAGTGGTCTCCAAACGTTTTGGCTCTCGCACCCCCAGGGTGACCTGCCGCAGACACGCCACCGATGGAAGACCCGCCGCAGGCGGGCCGCCAGAGGGGAGCACCAGCCGTGGACGTGCAGAGCTGCTGCCGAAGGAAAAAAATGGCGGAATGCAGTCCGGCGGCGCTACTGCTCCCACGCACCCCCCGGGATCATCCCGCGCACCCTAGTTTGGAGATCACTGGTGTAGAGGACCCGACAGACCTTCCAACAATCCCAGCAGGCAGAAAAACAGCCTTTCCTTGCCTGGGAGGTTTAACAGCAAAAGAGTCGGCAGGAATTTATACGGGAGCAAGCCCAGGTCTGGCAACAACTCCTCCAAAGTTTGGTGAGTCCCGTGACAGGAAATGGAAACCAGGCACAGGAGATCAGACTGTAAAATGGGACCTGCGAACAACCCCGATGTGTTTTTGGTTACTCTTCAAGGAGGAGCAGTGAGACCTCCTAGGGACAGAACAATGTGGGCCCTTCAGCTGACACCCTATTTAACCGGGGAAGCACATATAGGGCTTTTAGTGATGAGCAGGCAAGAGATTATGACATGATTAAGGCAGCCATGCTGGACGAGGTGGGGCCTGTCCACAGAAAAGTACTGCCAGAAATGTAGAGTTGAAAGATGGATTGAGGGATTATGCCTCTGTGCATTTGGACAGAAATTAAAAGATTGGGCCACTCATTGGTAAGGCCAGATACTCAGACTGTGGGGGAGATCATGGACTCCATGGTTCTGGAAGTTTCTTCAGAGTCTCCCTGAGCATACCCGAGTATGGGTTCTGTGGCGCCAGCCAGTTCATCTGGACCCCACAGTTAAAGTGAGAGGAATTTGCAGAGGCGGACATTCCCAGAGTGAGTCAGTGGTTTAAGGGACTAGATCTGAGAAGGACCAGAGTGCCTACTGCTGGGAAGGGCAGCAAGAAGAAGAGGGAGGAGCCTCAAGGAACTGTAGTGGGAGCTTGGCCTACGGTGTGCTTCCGACATGGACCTGAAGGACATCTAAAAAGAGACTGTCCGAAAATGGACTGTGGGTTTGCCCAGTTTTGTGGTTGGGACAAGACTCCTAGGCAGGGAAGAAAAAAGAAAGTACCTACCGTATCGGTCTGGGTAGGGAGGAGCCACCAAAGGGACTAATGGACACAGCTTCATCCTGTTTGCTAATCAGGCAGGAGTTAGTGAAACCCCACTGGATACTTCCCAGAGGTAGGATCAAAACTGAATACCAGGTCCATGGGGACAATAAATTCTGCCCAATGGCAGAGGTGACTCTGAAAATTAAGGGGAAGTTTAGGCAGAAACATGTAGGGGTAGTGGATGGATTGCCCCACTGCCTTCTACTGGGCATAGGCTGGAATCCCTTTCTAACAGGGACACCAAGGCAGGTATGGAGGCCCAGGAGGGTGGAAATAAAACCTGAAGGGCCAGGTAAAGAGGAAATATACGTAAAGGGGCTGGAGGAACCTAGACACGAAAGTATAGACAAGAGGGAGGAGAAAGAAAACAAAGGTCAAGCGTAAAGGTGACTTAAGATCATCCATTGGGGTCAAACAGTCATCAAAGCCCTTACCACCAGCATCTCAGGAGCAGGCATCCCTAGAACACTTTGGAGGGACTCAGAGCAGTCTGTGTCCATGGAAGAGGCCGGGGCACAGCCTACCACCCCGTCACATATAGGTACCTAAAATGGGCCTGCACATGGGCCAACAGCATGAGCAGAATATATACTCGTGTCTGCAGCACCAGCTGGGTACCCATCCATCTGAACAAATTCAAGTTTTGTGGACAAAACTGAGGCACCCATCTTGAAAACCTGACCCACTGTGGCCACTACATAAGATCAGCCTTACTGGGTCAGTCCAATGGTCCATCTAGTCCAGTACACTGTCTTCCAACAGTGGTCAATGCCAGCTTCTTCAGCAGGAATGAACAGAACAGGGCAATCATGAAATGATCCAATCCCTGTTGTCCAGTCTCAGTTTCTGGCGGTCAGAGGCCTAGGGACACCCAGAGCTTGGGGTTGCATCCCTGACCATCTTGTCTAATAGCCATTGATGGACCTGTTCTCCATGAACTTATCTCATTCTTTTTTTTTTTTAAACCCAGTTATACTTTTGGCCTTCACAACACCCCTTGGCAATGAGTTCCACAGGTTGACTGTGTGTTGTGTGAAGTAGTACTTCCTTATGTTTATTTGATACCTGCTGCCCATCCGTGAACAGAGCTGAGATCCTGGTTTCCTAGGAAAATTCAGAGACATTATAAAACCATGAAGTCTGTAATTTGAGCACCTTGTTGGCATGGAATAAAGAAACACAACAAGAAGAGAAACTAATAATGTTGTCAGATTGGTGGGAAATGTACATGAATGTGCTACCAGAGCTGAAGTCAACTGAGGACTCAGGAATCTTAGTGTTAACTGGCGAGAGCACAGAGTGGGTGCCGAGGGGCCTGGTACGTACATTCTAGCTCACTAAAAGATTGCCCCATGAGTCTCAAATAAAAGCCCATGTCACCAATATCATTGTGAAACGCATGTACAGATGCTGTGTCAAGAGTCATGGATATGCATTGAAAATTACATTCTTAGGATCTGTGTCTTGGGACTAGTCACCAGGAAAGGTGACAAAATGGTTTTCTTTCAGGCAAGAAATGTTTATCCATCTCTTTGTTTACATGTACATTAAGCATGTAGGGTTCACATTCAGTTGAGAAGGACTGTGAGAACTTCAAAGAAAGAAAAGTAGCAGGAAGTAGACAGGGGGTGGGGACCCAATTTTGGGGTATACATCAAAGGTTTGCTCTAGTCTATTTGGGGGACATCTTTCACTTAGGAAGTAGATGGACCGCGAATTTGCTTCATGAAAGAGGGGTTGCGATCAGGCTTGGTTGAGAACTTTGGGTGAGAAACATCTTTAGACAGGAGGTTAACCTGTTGGTTAAGTTTAGTTTCTAGGAGCAGGATATGATTTCATTTGAAATGTAACCATTTTTGGCTTGCATTCTTACTCACGGTCACTGGAATCTCTGTTCTTTGAGAATCTCGGTTCTTGTTTTCACTAGAAATATATCTAGGTGCTGTGAGTTTTGCAGTACAGAGTATAAGTATCTAGTGTAGAGTCTAAAGTAGAAGTAATAAACTGGTGTGTCCTGTTCCATTGGGAACAGCAGGCCTGATCATTCTGTGGGAGTTCAGTGGATAAAGGTCTGGACACTCTACGGAATGGTCAGAAGACTCGGGGGTTGGTGTGTGCCTGTCATTAACCTGTACAAAGAGACTGAGGTCTGAGGAGGCCTGGGTGGCAGCGTTTGTTTTGCCGGAGCCTGGTAGTTTCAGGGAACTGACCCACAGCACGCACAGACAAGACTTCCTCACTCGAAGGGCATGTGATGGTAAGGTGCCTCGTAACCCTGGGAACTCCTGGGGAGCGTCACACAACTCTACTGGAATTCTCTTTGTTTCTCTCCCTTCCTTCTAATTACCGGCAAGGGTTGCCCTCCGTAAGTTGTGGCCCTTCTCGGATTTTGCTCGGGCTGCTTCTCGTTGGCAAAGGCAGCTTTTGTCCGAGGGTTTGGCTGACCTGCTGCAGGAGAACAGGAAACAACTCTGGGAGCAGTTCCTGCACAGCTTTGCTCGACTGCAGGGCTGACACCACCTCAAAGATGGCACATGTTGCCTGAAAGGAGAGCATGGTAAAAAAGGAGATCTCTTCCCAACACCATCACACCCTCTCTCCCAGTCTGATATCTGCTGTACTAAATTCTCCCTTCTGCCAGTAACTTGAATGACAGCGAGCAACTTGCTTAACTCGTGGCTCACTTTCCCACATCTGTACAAATGTGTATGACCTCCCAAGGCATGCTGTGAGTCCAAAGGAAGATTTGCAAAGCACTGTGAGAAACCTGCTCCAAAGACTTTCTAATGGCCAGATAGTATTAAGGAAATGAGTAACGTAGCTAAAACTGCCGTATTTGGTCCACAGACAGCAGAGCCAGACTCAGGGAAACAGTCCATCAGAGGAGAAGTGCCCACACACCAATATTATACCACACTTCCCGCTTTCCATCAGCAGGATTATCACAGGGCACAGGAAAGCCTGAAAGACGTGTCTGTCATCTAACTTACTGAGAGAGGTTCAGCAGCTGCCAAATGCCTGTCAATTTCTGTCTCTGAGGTGATGCTGCCTTCTGTTCTTGTTGGAGTCTTTATCTTCTCTATTAGGGCTCGTAGGACTTGAGTGGCAAGCAAGGGGTCTCCCCCCAGAGATCTCCACAGCTCAGCGGTGTCACTGCAGTTTAACAGAAGTTACAGGTGAGCCCTGGACACTTTTGTGGCTCACACTGAATGCGTCATATTTTAGTAAAGACCAAATGTTCTCCTTGCCTATGATGAGAGAGTTAGGAGTCCTGTCCTCCTTTAACTCTCCTCGTGTTTCAATATTGAGTTTCCAGTTACAGAACTAAGTTAAGTGACCTAGTCTTCCTGCAGCCTAACCATTAATACTAGACTTTAGAAGGACAGGACGCAGAACGCCAACCTCACTTCCTGTTTTCTCCACTTCCCAGTCAATATGGAATCATGAGCATGTGGCTCCCAAAGATCTAGGGTTTGGAAGGCAAGTGGATGAAAAAAAAGCCAGATTCCTACTCGATGGACATACAACTATGAGAACGAATATTCACGGCCATCCTATGTCCCCTTCACAAATGGTGTCCCTACCCTCTGTTTGCCAGAAGCTGGGACTGGGCAACAGGGGATGGATCACTTGACAATGACCTGTTGTGTTCATTTCCTCTGGGGCATGTGGCACTGCTCACGGTCGCAAGACAGACTACTGGGCTAGATGGCCTTTTGGTCTGACCCAGTATGGCTGTTCTTATGGTCTTAGATTCCAGCACTGATAACTGATAACTCAGTTAGGGATCTTTAAACGAAATGATGGATCTGCTTCCAGTCCACTTTTAAGTACCAAGGATGGCAACTCTGCTCTAGCAGCCACACCCTCACTGATGCCAAGCAGAGGTCTGATGATAATATTGGCCCTAGTCTTTGCAATCGGCCAGGGATTTGCACTTGAAGCTGTCATGCTACCAGGAAACCAACAGCCACTGCTCATTTCCAGAGTGAGCTCAATTCAGGCGTCTAGAGAGGTAGATGTTTCCAACAATACACTCCAGTTATGCCAGTAAAGATAGGTCTTTAGGATGTCAAAGCAGCTATTAATGAATGGAAACAGAATGACACTTAATTTCTCTCCGCACCCCACCTTAACATGTTCTTGGACCTTCCTGCAGAAAGAGCCAGGCTATTAACCCTTAGGAATGATCCCAAACTGTCTGCTGCTTAAATGAAGCCCTACATCTCCTAGTAAAGCTGTGGGATCCATGTTTTACCAAGATGAATGCAATAGGTAGCGGTATATACCTGTCCATCGGCAGACCTTTGCTGAGGAGGCTGGAGATCATTGCCTCTTGGTGATGGTGAGCTAGAATGGACACTGCCTCCACCAGGAACTGCCTCAACCTGCCCTCCTGGATAGTAGGCATGTGGCGATATAGTATAGCCAGGATATCGGGCACCTGGAAGGAACAAAACCAGAAAGAAATGTCCCTTTTTCTTTCTCTCCATTCAGTCTACAGAACCAAAACCTTTCTTTAGCCATTTGCTGCTTTTTTAGAAATGCCTCACTTCAAGAAGCAAATGTTCAAATACGTCTGCGTAACTTGAACCCACACAAATTGCCCACTCACGGCTGTAAAAATTAACACTGACACACACATAGACATACCAGGTAATTTAATGTGGTGGTGCCCAGCTATGCATTACATAAACCAGTTCACATGCACAAAAGGCGGCTTTGCTTGCCCAGATTTTGCAGGTGTGATTTAAGCAGCCAAATCTGACCATTTGCCTCGAAGAATGCAGAGCTCATCAACAACCACAAGCACAAAATATGCAAGTGCTTTAAAGACAGTGTGTAAATGCCTGGGACTATGAACAGGGGACTACCTCTCATATTCATTCCTAGCCCTTCACATCTTCAAAACACTGTGCAAACATGGCAGTTCTGCTGCGAGGGTTCCCTGTCCTGAGGCCTTTCACCAGCCTTGTTAGAAGATTTGTGGAGTGCTCCTTTCATCTAGCCCTAATGCACTGGGCTCCAGAATAAGGCATATAAATAGTGGATCCCAAAGACACTAGAGTTTTCTCCCTCCCTCCTTCTCTTCTTAAAGGGTAGGTCTACACTGCAAAAAAAATCCCACAGCACTGAGTTTCAGAGCTCAGGTCAACCTGGGACTGTGGGGCTTGCACAATGGGGCTAAAAGTGGAGCTGTTCCTGCTCGGGCAGGAGCCCAGGCTCAGAAACCTGGCAAGAGGCTGGCAATAGTCCAGTGCTCTTTTTAATCCATGTAGCCCTTAACCATAGGCCTCCTAATACCTGGAGGCCTCCAAGTGCCAGTCATTCTGTCTTCTTGTATTTTCCCCAGAGTCTGTTTTCTCAAGCCTTTCTTGGCTGAATACTGTGGCAACAAGCTAGACCAATAAACAACCAACCATCTTCCTTTTCCCTTGGATTATCTCGGTCTACTGCTATTGATTCTGCCATTGCCTATCTTAGGGTAGAAACAGAGATGGAATCGACTCTATGTCCGAGGGGGAGAAACAGCAAGATTTTTCTTCCTTACACATGAGGGCAAAGATCAAAAAGCCTAGAGTTCAGGCAGAAAAGCTCTCCAGTTCCCAGTTTTACCTTGTCCAGCATGGCATCTCCACACTCCATCAGGATGATCTTCATCCACAGTCCAGCTGCCGCGGCACAGGTGGGGCTAGCAGACAGCAGACCACCCAATGTGGCCTCAATAAAGTCTGTGGCCTGTTCCGAGGGAAAGTACTCACTAACAATCTGGGAACAAATCAAAAACAGGAGAGACCGCAATGATGTTTGGCTCCAGCACTTTTAAAAATGGAAAAAAAGATACATGCATCAGCAGATGGTGAATTAGCCTCCTGTCTAGCTCGCCATTTGGGATTACAATTCTCTCTCTAGTCTATAGACTACATTTTTGTCTTCTACACTAATGATATCAGGTTAGAGGCAAAGACTCTGTTGCACAGTGAGCACAACATTGTACTGGATATGCAGGAGGTAAGATTCCCCTTTGTAGTCTCTTACATACACTGCATCTTTTTACAGCACATAGAAGTCAGTCAAGAGAGGCGTGCACACAAATATCGGCGAAGGCAAACCCACAAGGTGACAGAATGAATCCTGGGTGGTTTCTCAGCTTGATGTTCCACTAACACAGTTTTTCTCCTGGATGGCTGGATGGCAGGGCTGGCTCCAGGCTCCCGCCGAGGAAGCTCATGCTTGGTGCGGCAGATTGCAAGGGGCGATGTTCCAGCCAAGCTTAGGGCGGCATGGGGGCTCTTTTATTTCATTATTTTTTGTGCTTCACTGCTCCGGATCAGTGAAAAAGCAAGAGTCGGCCCTGCTGGATAGGTACATGTGTGCGTGTGCATTTTCATGGGCGTGCAACATTCTGTGGAATCTGGTTTTTACGTGGCATTCAGAGCACACATCTATGAAAAGCATCTTGCTGGTTACGAGCAACCAATGCCCCACTCCCACAGCTCTCTCCGAGTATGGAAAGGCATCATGAAAGAGCAAATGTCAAATGAACGGTGGCCGGTCATTCGCACATCCGCACAAGCTTTTTGAGTCAGTTACCCTGGCCATTTTGGAAGATGCCTGAAACAGAGCCTCGGGGTCTGGAGCTGTTACTGCTTCACGGAGACATCTCAACTCCTCCTCTGCTGAGCCCAGGTTTATGGACTGGCCTGGAGTGGAGAAAAGGAGAAAAAGTACTGTAACGATTAAGGAAACTGAACCCCTACTGCATGGTTCTTCATACGGGAGGATCCATGTGCTATGTTGTCATCAGCATAGTGTAAAATCTTGGCCCCACTGAAGACAATGGCAAAACTCCTGGTGACTGGAATGGAGTCGGGATTACACCCTGAAATGTCTGAACGTTACCAGTCGTGGTATGTTATTGTGAATGATCCAGGATTGAA
Source organism: Natator depressus (assembly GCF_965152275.1). Taxonomy (NCBI): domain Eukaryota; kingdom Metazoa; phylum Chordata; order Testudines; family Cheloniidae; genus Natator; species Natator depressus. The sequence goes on from NC_134253.1 coordinate 6,189,293, forward strand.
CAAGCTCTGTGTTCAGCTTGGAGCAGCTTTCTGTGGGTGCCTGGTTTCAGTAGTCTCTCTGCTCTCACTATTTACATCTCAGCTCCTATTCAAGTGCAACTCATGCAGGTAGATCAGAGGTTCCAGTTCAGAGGTGAGTCCCTCCCCCAAACTCTCCTTGTAAAAGAGACGGGGATAGACAAAAAACTTCGGCAAGAAACCCAGGCTCATCAGTCACTTCTAAACAATGCTGGGATTACTATGTTGTACATTCAAAGGTTGGAGTCCCTTATTCTGTTTCTGAATCACCAACACTGTTTTTAGGACTGATTAAGAATAATTGGAAATAGGGTGACCAGGGGTCCCGATTTTATAGGGACAGTCCCCATTTTGGGGTCTTTTTCTTATATAGACTCCCCTTCCCCCCCCACCCCCTGTCCCGAGGTTTCACATTTGCTGTCTGGTCACCCTCATTGGAAATGGCCTTAAACGATAACCAAGCTCTATCCTTTAACATCTAACCATTAGGTGAAAAGAATATCCTACTCTTTCACAAAGGGGAAAAATGGCCTCTACTTACTCCAATAGCTCTGAATGCTCATGACAGAGGGCTGCTGGAAGAACTTTTTGTTTACAGAATTATTCCAGGAAACTTCTCCAATACAGTCAGTGGCAGGGGAAAGAGAATGAAAATGTTTAGTACCAAGGGCTTGTCTCCATGGAGATATTCAAGAAAGCTAATCCACATTCATTTTCAAAATGCATTAGTTAAACTTCATTCAACACCTATGGGGACACACTTATTTAGAATTAAAGTGGCCTTCATTCAGGTTAGTTTCATTCATGGAATTCACTACAATTAATAAGGCCCATTTTAATTCAGAATCCGAGCACCCACACATGTGTTTAATGCCATTTACCTCATGCACTTTAAATGGACACCTTTAGTTCATTTGGATTAACTTTCCTTAGTGTCCCTGTGTAGACAAGCCCTAAGGAATTTAGCGCTTATCTACCTGTATGCAGACCATTGATTAGTTGTACAGTTCCCAAAAGTGTGCTAGGCTCTTTACACATCAGAATCTTCTCTTCTAATGAGGTATTTACAAGATGCCCACCATTCTGTTATCTAAGCAACAACAGACAGGACAGAAAGAACTAGATAGGCAGAGAAATGGACATTACAACAGTGAAAGAAGGTGAAGAATTCCTTATACCTGCTAACGGTCTCCTCACCTTGTATACAGAGAAGGCAGCTGATACAGTCAACCACCCACTGACGGGACGTGGCCAGCGAATCACAGCTGAATGGTGCTATTTTTCCAATCAGAGATCCAAACCGATCAAAAGTTCCCTGAGTCTAATGAAAAAAGAATGAAGAACGAAGAATGAATGGTCTCCAGTTGGACTAGACTTCACTTGCCATCCTTATTGTTCAGACCAGTCAGCTCTGTGTTTTTGGGGAACCAGGGCGCAGTATCTAGCCTGTCTGACTCATGAAAGACACCCCCCGCCCCCACCAGTCTCTGTTTGAACCAAAACCCATCAGAGAAAAGGCTTGCAGAGAACAATGAAGGGTGTTGGGAGTCACACCTAGACCCCTCCGGAGAAGGGTGACAAGATTAAGACATCTCCATTTGCATACAGAATGAAGAACAGAGACAACTCCCCTAGCCTCATCTGCATGAAAGATGGGATAGGAATTAGCATGAAGAATGAGGGACAGAGAACCGCACTCAACTCTGGGACCAGAAAAGCAGGGACGCACTGCATCATGGGAATCCCTGCTCCAGATGCTAATGAACCTACGCCTGCACACACCTAGCTCAGCAATTATCAGACCAATTCTAGTAATAAATCTTTGTTATCCTAAAATACTGAAGCAGCCTAGTTGCCTTGTGAGCTCCCTGGAAAAAACCACCACCCATAGCCAAGAGCGATCAGCTCCTATTGTCTAGCCTAAAGAAAACCCTTGAAAACCCATCAGTTTACCCATAAACAAATCTAGTGTTCTCCCTTGAACCGTTGTATTTTCTCTACAAAACCCCCTACCTATGCCCAAGTAACGGTTCTGATGTATAGACCCAAACTCTGCTTCAGTTCCACTGGGATTCCATCTCCTGACTGATTGTGCGGGGGGCTCTGCCTGTCTCCAGCACTCAGGACCCTGAGCTACCACCATCACCTGGGAACCCCAACCAGTTCAAGCCTCGTGGAGTGGGTGAGATTCCCCCCCCCCCCGTCCCTCCGTTTTTTTTTTCTTCCTCAGATATTAACCTTTCAAATGTAACCATTATGATTGTTTAGCCCTCCTTGTGTAGTTATCACTATTATTCAACAAATAACTTTTATGGTTCAGCTGGTTGCTTCTCTCTCTCTCTCTCTCTCTCTCCAAATTTTACTCTGTATTTTCCGCTTCCCCCATTTACTCTGCAGCAACCCTTCTTTTACCTAAGCTAAAGATCCCGGTAGTGCCCAAAAATACTGTGGGGTTTGCTCATGAAGTGGGTCACTACCAGTACAATTGTAACGTGAAAGTGGGATAGGGATGTGTTAAACTTGGGGCACATAAGAGGGGAGCAGCTGGAAGTGCTGCGTAACCCAGCCCAGTGAGCACAGGGACATACGAGAGGATCAGCTGGAGAGGGCTGATGGACCTGGTCCGCTCACACTTGCTCTGCTAGTGTGTGCGTGCGTGCGCGCGTGCTCATCTAGTTCTAGGGCGGGAGGGACCCAGCCCTGGGGAACCGAGGTCCTGCAGGGCAGCTCCATTGGGAGGGCACTTGCAGAAGGAAGGAGTAGAGCTCCATAGGAACACACAAGTGACATAAGCAGCACAGTAATAGAATTACAGACCCTCCCCCTCTCCCCAAGAAGAGTAACCCTAACCAATGAGCCTACCACAAAAGTAACAGGCACATCTGGTAACACTGTGCCCCTGATTCCTGTACTGTACTGGGTAATGCACATTGGAAAACATAATCCCAATTGTACATACAAATGGATGGGGTCTAAATGAGCTGTTATCACTCAAGAAAGAGACCTCAGAGTCATCGTGTGCAGTTCTCTGAAAGCATCCGCTCAACATGCAGTCAAAAAAGCTAACAACATGTTAGGAACCCTTAGGAAAGGGATCGATAAGAAGACAGCAAATATCATTATGCCACGATATGAATCTACAGGACCCCCACACCTTGAATACTGCGTGCAGTTTTGGTCATCTCATCTCAAAAAAGATGTGTTAGAATGGGAAGAAATACGGAGAAGAGCAACCAAAATTAGGCCTATGGGATAACTTCTCACCCAAGGGAGATTAAAAAAAGAGCGACGTTTCAGCTTGGAAAAGAGACGACTAAGAGGGAATATGCTAGAGGTCTATAAAATCATGACTGGTGTAGAGAAAGTCAATAAGGAAGTGTTATTTAGCCCTTCACCTAACACAAGACCAAGGGGTCCCCCAATGAAATTAATAGGCAGCAGGTTTCAAACAAACCAAAGGAAGCATTTCTTCACACAATGCAGTTAGAAGACAGGATACTGGGCCAGATGAACCATTCTTTTGCGGGAGGCAGGTTAGCCATTCTTATGTTTTATGTTCTTAGCTAGTTAAATAGAAATTTTCCTTTACCATCCTGGGAGCCTAAGAACCAAGAATGCATTTGTGACACTGGCAGACCAGGCAACCTGTGTATGACCCATAATAACTTAACAAGAGGCACTTCCACTGTATCAAGACAAAAAGAAAAGGAGTACTTGTGGCACCTTAGAGACTAACCAATTTATTTGAGCATAAGCTTTCGTGAGCTACAGCTCACTTCATCAGATGCATACTGTGGAAACTGCAGAAGACATTATATACACAGAGACCATGAAACAATACCTCCTCCCATCCCACTCTCCTGCTGGTAATAGCTTATCTAAAGAGATCACTCTCCTTATAATGTGTATGATAATCAAGTTGGGCCATTATGCTTTTGATTTTGTCTCCTTGGATTAGAAACATGGATACATTTAACACCGGCAGGAGAATGACATGCCTTCTCTATTCTGCAGTCTCTCATCTGGATGGGAATGAAAGCTCCACCCAGATATCCATTCATCCCATAACACTGAAAAAATTGAAATAGTTCACTGTTCCACACACAATCTTACCGTAGCATTCTGATCACTGAGAGTGGATTTCACTGCCTTCACAATCAGAAGCTTTTTACCTCTTGTCTCAGGCACTGAAAGATAAAGAGAGGTGTACAGTACTTCTTTGTTCCACACACACTCACTTTCCACACTGGAATTAATCCTGGATTTCAAAGGGCCCTACTTAAGAATAGTACCAAGCTTCTCTCCTCTACAGAATCAGTGGGGAAAACGTAGGACCAGATTCTGGTCTCAGTTGCACCAGTGTAAATCTAAAGTCATTCCATTTCTCTAAATAGTGCCATCCTACTACCATGATGGAAATATTATAAAGGGGTTTGATAGACTGAGGTGACTGAAGTTAATCTGTGTTTACACCGGCATAACAGGACTCAGAATCTAGTCTAGAGTGTATAATACTTAGGATTCTCGAGTCAGGAGTATTATTCTATTTTTATCTGATTATTATTAACATGCATTAGCCCCAAGTTAACTTCTGTATTTGAAGTTGAAAAAGACCTTGACAAATATCTTGGGCTACATTCAGCACTTAGTTGAACCTGTTGATTTCCATATGGGGCCATATGGGAGTAACTTAGGGCAGCATTTGGTCCCTTAGTGGATCTCCAAACCACTGGTGACTGTGTGTTCTAGAGCCTTTGTGCCCCAGGTGCAGAGGTGATGAGTCTGTTGCAGCCCTGCCGTGCCTACAGAGCCTTGGTTCTTTAGCTCAATCTCTAGTAGCTCAAGCTTTTAGCTCTGGATGTCCTCAACTCAACCCTCAGCATGTCGGCCAAGAGGGCAGCTGGCACAGTTGCTCCTGTGTTACTTACAGTGAGCCCCAACAATAGCTCTCAGGAGCTCTAAAGACGCCACACGAACGGCCTCATGCTCAATCTCCTGCTGCTTGTGTAGAAATGCCAGCAGATCATCAGGAGAAGAACGGGCTACAAGGGAAGAAATCACATCCTCACTGTCTGCAGAACTCTTCTTCTTACCGTGCCTCACAAAGGTAAGGAAGTAACAAAGAAACCACTGTGTAACTCAGAGTCTCTTCCCCTTACCTAGCAGAAGTACACAATGGAACAGCTCTTTGTGGTTTTCTATGCTGAGCTGCTTAGCTGGAGAAGAGATCTGGGGGAAGAAGGGAAATGGTCAAAGAAAAACTAATCAGAAGCAATGGAAAAGAAAAATGTTCAATTAATTTCTAAGCTTCCACTTCCTGCTGGTCCAACTAGAGGTCTGAACCCCAGGGAGATGGTCCTGCATGCACAGCAAGACTCAAAGACAATGACCACTACATTAGATAAGAGAAGCTAAAGTGTTTTGAGCAGCAGAGCTGACCTAATCAAGACCCAGCCACAGTTTTTACTTTACAACTCTGACTCCCCCTGGTAATCGGCTTATGGTGAAATTGCTTTACAAACTGAGCTGGATAGTAGCTAAGAAAATGAGAGCGCTCCCTGCTTACTCTTGAGCCTGCAGAAATCAGTAAGGCATGAGGAGGTCCCCAGGCTCTGCACGATCATTCCATCGATTTTTCAGTGTTAATATGCTTCAGATCTGCTGTGCCTAAGCTCAAGGGATCCAAGCAAAACCACTCCTCACCTGGTTGTGCAGAGCACTGCAGATGGCTTGAAACTTCCCTTTAGGTAGAGGGATCTTATATTCACCAGAGACCTCCAAGAGCTGGCTCAGACTCTGCAACAGAGGGCGAAAGTCAGATGGTGGGCACACAAAGGAGCCATATGTAGTGACTGAAGCAGATTCAGGGGATTCCTAGATTCCAAGGCCAGACCGGATTCTTGCCATCATCTAGTCTGACCTCCGGTCGGTATGACACATGCCATAGACCTTGCCCAGAATAATTCCCAGAGCAGAGCTTTTAGAAAAACATACCAATCCTGACTGAAAAATCGTCAGAATCCGCCTCGGCCCTTGATAAATGGCTCTAATGGTTAATTATCTCACCATTAAAAATGTACGCCGTATTTCCAGTCTGAAAGTGTCTAGCTTCAGTTTCTAGCCATTGGATCAAGTGACATCTTTCTCTGCTAGACGGAAGAGCCCATTAGATAATAGGAGTCCCTCATGTAAGATATTATATAGACTGTAATTAAGTCACCCTGTCACAGGATAGGTCCACCCCGTCAGGGTGGTATCAGGTTGAGGAGGAATTGAAGTAGATCTGGAGCAGCCCAACTGGCCTAGTCTCCCTAGCTACCACAGCAGTCCGGGCTCCTAGGGCAGCATCGCCTAATGGTCGGGATCAGTGCAGCAGCCCTTGGGTGAGGGTCCGCAGCCCAACAGCCTGAGTCACTCGGGCTGCCCTTCTAGGGATGGCAGTGCGGCCTAGTGGCTAAAGTCAATAGACCCACCCTTGGCTGCAGGGCAATGCGGCCTAGTGGCCAGAGTCGATAGAACCACCTTTTGTGGCAGGGAAGTGTTGCCTAGTGGTGAGCCCTTCTCAACTGGGTCCTACCTATTCCACAGGGCCCCAGCCCAGGGCGCAGGGGTATCTGCCACCAACTCAGCGGGGATCCTTCCAAAGCATGCTGAGTCAAGCCCGCTACCTCAACTGGATCAATGCTTCGTCCACCTAGGCTGCTTCCCACCCGTTCTTCCGCAGCTGGGAGTCTCAGGGATTCTGGGGTCTCTCCTCCATCTCTGGCATTGGGTGGCTGGGGGTCAGCTGCAGCCACAGTCCGGCTGGCCTCTGAATCCTGGAGCACTGGCAGTCTCTCTGCAGGAGCCTGCAATGCGCCTCCGCTCCCTTCGGCAGCCATCCCAGCCTGAGCTGAGCGGCTCTCTTTTGTATCCTGGGTCCAGCTGAAGCATGCCCAGCAGAGATGAGGGGGCATGGCCTCCTCCGCACACAAAGCATGATTAACCCCTGCTGAACCAATGCGGGGTAGGTAAACCCCATCACACACCCTTTTACTTTCTGTGTATTAAACTAAATAGATTGACTTCCTTGATTCTCCCTCTGTAAGGCATGTTTTCTAATCCTTTCGTCACTGTGGCTCTTCTGTCAATTTATCAACACCCTTTTTGAATTGTGGGCACTAGAACTGGACACAGGATTCCAACAGTCGTCAGACAAGTGCCACATTTAGAGGTAAAATAACCACTGTGCTCCTCCTTGAGATTCCCCTTTTTATGCATCCCAGCTTTCGCTTTTTTGGCCACAGCATGAGTTCATGTTCAGCTGATTATGGCCCATGACCCCCAAAATCTTTTTCAGAGTCACTGCTTCCCAGGACAGCATCCCCCATCATGTATGTGTAGCCTAAATCCCTTGTGCCTAGACGCATACATTTACATTCAGCCGTATTTAAAGGCATATTCTTTCTTTGCGCCCAGTTTGCTAAGTGATCTAGATCACTCTGAATCCATGAGCTGTCCTCTCCATTATTTACCATTCCCCATTTTTATCTCATCTGCCAACTTTATCAGTGATGATCTTATGTCCTCTGCCAGGTTATTGATTAAAAAAAAGGTGAAAATCAAATTCCTTCCTGCATCTAACACACTTTTCTCCTTTGCTGCTTGAAGCTTCCAGGATGTCTCGGATGCCATCTACATATTTTACTATGTTTACACAGTTGTGTAGTGCCCTGATGCTATCAAACAAGTCCATGATGCATTGGTTCCCTCCAAATCATGGGTATTTCAACCCCCAAAGTGACCACATACTCTGTACTAGAAAGCTTCAACCAACATAGACGGTGAGTAAATATCACTACCAAGAAGTTAGAGCTGTCTCTTGACTTCATTTACAACTGTGTAGCCCCACTGAAGACAGAATATGGCCCCTTACTTCTCGCTCATGTGGTACTGAGGGGGGATGAAATAAAGAGACAAGGTGAGTGAGACAATATCTTCAATTAGATTATCACACCCACCTTGTCGCTCCAATATCTTGGACCAACATGGCTACAACAGCACTGCATAGAACGGTAGATGAAACAGACAGGCAATGATTTTATATCTATCGAGTTATGCAATGCAAAGCAATGACCCTCAAGCCTCCTTATTATTAATTTTCAACCGTTGACAGTTGGCTTGGTACCGACCAGAGACAACATATGGTAGCCCCTGCTCTGAGGAGCTTATGATCTAAAAGAGAGACACAGAGTTGACAGGATGTTTTGGGAAATCACAAGGAGGGAGTATCTTGTTGTGCAGGTGTTTTGTTTTTTATCTCCTTCTCCTCCTCCCCAGGAAACAGAGGATGCTTTTCATCAGAGGCAGTTACCTACAAATCTTGTTGCCTGGGTCACCATGTGTATAAACCCAGAACTTGTGTGCCTATTTATTATCTAACAAGTCACTATCTAGACCAGGAAACCCCACTGGCAGCAAATTCCTCCTGCAGTTCATACATGCACACACAGAGACAGTTACCTTAATGAGTGGTACCTCACCTTGGTGACGTGCAAAACATCAATTTCCTCCTTATATTGCTCAAGGAGCCATGAGATCTCTTTAAATATCGGATTTTGCGGCCCCTTTTTGTGTAGCAGGATGCCCATCATGGGACCAAGGGCTTTGATGATGGCCTGCTTGAGCTGCATAGATGAGACACAGAATTTATGTTCCTACGAATTCATTTAATATCTTCCAATAGGCACACCTTTTCTACTTCTAATGAGTGCAGTTTCCCTTGTTCCACTGTCGGAACGGTCCTATCCCAATATTTCCTGGTAAAGAACCAGGACTCGTAGGGTTGGTGTCAGGATTATATTCTAATGCACCTCACAACTAGACCAGGTAAAATATTTCCCCAGATTAGTATGCATTCTAGGCCAACTCATCCCTGCTGTAACTCCACTGGGGCTGAATGGACTTAGACCAGGAATTAATTTAGCCCACTATCCCGGGTTCATCTGCACATTAGGTGCACAAAACTAGACTCCATGTACACTGGGTACAGACCGAATTTCCATGATGTGGTGACATTATAAACGTATGGGTTTTCGATGTTTTACTTGACAATCTGTTCCATCCAAAAGGACCTACCCTTAAATGCCATCATCACAAAGAGTGCCAGACACACAGAATGTAACATCACAATTTCCGCTAAAGGTTTAGAAAGCCAGCAATTCTCACCTCCAGCTCCTCACAGGTCAGCCAGTTGCTGGTCACATGACAATATAAGGGAAGAATTTGATTGCAGAATTGTGATTCACCCATTCTGGGGAATGGGCACTTTTCCCAGTTCATAAAATATACATTCACTGCCCTTGACCATTTTTCCAGAACTGCACGGAAGGAGAGAAGACAGGCAATGTGAAAAGGACATAGTAGTAATGAGGAGAAGTTGCTTTCTCAGAGAAGACACCCAGGCCTATCGTTTACTCCAATTCCATGGCAGCTACTGCTCAGTTCAGGACTAGATGCTGAAATCCCATATCAATTTGGAGCTATTTCTCTTTCCCCCATTCCATTTCTTGTTTCTTAAAAGGCTTTTTTCTTTGTACATCTCTCCATCTTTTTTCAATTACCATCATTTGAAGACTCTCGTCCCCTGCAGTTATTGTTTATTCAACCCGAACACTGTATGATTTCATCCTGAGTTACAGTTTGTCTGAAAGATGTTCAGTGCCCCTAACTGCCATTGGCTTTCCTGGGATTTGAAGGTAGTGGGGAGCACTTTGCCCTAAAAGTAGGTGTGTCTAGTGTCCTTGCTAAGACAAATTAGGGCCCAATCCTGTTCTCTATGAAGTGGATGGCAAAATTCCCATTTCCCTCAAGGGCACAGGATTAACCCCTTAGTGAGCATCACCTGAAAAGCAAAGGAAGAGAGAAGTGGAGAAGACAGAGAAAGAGGGTGAAAGGAGATGATGATGATGAAGAAACTGAGGAGAGAGAATGGGTGGAGGAGTGGGAAACAGGGGATTTTTAAATGTACAGTAATGAAATCTGCTCCCTTCACCTCCTCCCCCAGGAGCCTCCTGGCAGAGGGGCAGCTTCAGCCTTTGTGTCTGTTTATTTTAAACGATATGTGTGAGTCATAAAGGGCCTGAACTTACAAATGCTCAGCACCTCCTGCAAAGTAAGGAGCACTCTCAACTTCACTGAGTGCCATGGGAGCCAAGGAACGCAGCACCTGGTGCAATCCAGGGAAGGGAGCACAGTTCAGGGCCTGTTTGCAAACTTGGTCAGTCACTTAAATCTGTACCAAGACCCCCTAAATATCCATTTGGGGCACCTACAGGAAGTGCTGGCACTTACCACCACAAAATGCTTGTCTCATCCTGCTGTCCTTGACTAACTCCAACATGGAGATCATGTCGTTCAGGATCACTCCCACAAAAGGGATACACTTAAGTGCTGCAGAGAAAGGCCAGAAGAGAAGGAAGACAGACAATCAGCTGCTCTCTGCCTTCTGACAACACACTTAGAAACACTGTGGGGCAGGATGCTATGGGTTCCGAGGCCATTGGCGCTGCGTAAGCAGAGCAGAATGGCTTTAAAGCACCCATTGAAAGCCAGTGGGGGATTCACCCTGAAGAGGGGAATCCTCCACAAGTGTACAGCTGTGCCCAATGCCCAACTCACTCCCAGAGTAAAGGGAGAGGGCACTGGGGCGGGATGGGAAGTGGGGTGGAGAAGAGCTCCACTAGACCTGATCTTCCACTCATTCCCATCCTTAAGGTACTTCACTCAGGGGCATAAGTTAGAGCTTGCACCTCCATCTGGATCGCTCATGATCTGGAGGCCAGAACTAGCAACAGCAGTTAATCTTGTGTTTCTACACACACACACACACACACTCACACTCAAACAGAGCTCTGTTTAGCGGTAACATTTTTAGGTAGAGAGATAATCCCCTGTCCTTAAATGAAAAACAATCACTTTGAAAGAAAAGAGGGAAGTGACCATACCATAGGCGGATGACAGGTTGCCCAATGTAATGAAAATAAACTCTTCAGGCAGCTCCAGATGATACACCAGCTTGAACATGACATCATTGAAATAGCAGCGTGCCAGAGTCACTAAAGTGTTGCTAGCTGCCACTTTTAGTTCATTTCTTGCTTCCTAAAAACAAAAACCAAAAGAGAGAGACTGAGGTGACTGAAGCCAGTTGCGCTAGCCAGAGTTGTTTACATGAGTCAAGTCCTTATTTCTGTGCACAAGTTGTGAATGAACCAACCCAACTTTCTGAGGGTAGAGTCATTCATCATAAATATTCCTTGAGTCACTTGGCTAAACAGTTTTCAGCCTTTGAGTTGCTTGCAAGCTGCTTCGTTAGCCTATTCGCTGTTAGCTACTTGTGGTGGGTGACTGGTCACCATAGTCACATGATATTTTCCCTGCCCTTCCCTGAGGCGGTAAGTGAGACACAGACTGGGCAGCTTCAAGATATTCCGAGAGCTTTCCTGGAATAAACTGTCCCCCAAAAGCAGGCTGACTTCCTTTGGAACAAGAGAGGGATTTTTCCATGGGTTTTCCTGCTGGCAAACTATAGTCTAAATCCAATGCTGCTTCTTTTGGAGATAGCTCAGATTCTGTCTGTCTTGGGGCTTTATACTGCCACTTATCGCTACAGTATCAGAGCGCCTTCCACATAAAATCAGTATCAATAATGAAATCCCGAGTAGACTTCGGGAAAGACTTGCTCCTTAAGACACCATAGGCCTGTCTCTGGGTCTCAGTTCATGTGTCTCAGGTCCTGATCCTGCAAAGCACTTAAGCACATGTGTAACTTTCAGCATGTGAGTTGTCCCATCTTATGCATGTGCACAAGTGCTGTCTAGGACCTGGGCTTTGGTCTGGAGGAAGGTGTGGACCTCTAACAGAAGAATACATTTTCATTTCAGTATATAGTTTATCCCCCAAAAAGAGAGTTTGAATGAGTTAAAGCTTTGGATCCTTTGATTGGTATCTCGGGAGAACTAACTTACCTGAGTCTCTGTCATGTGGTTTGAGGCTAGTGTTATTATTTTCTGCAGAAGCCGTCTCTCTAGGCCCTGGATGTCCTGCTGTAAAACTTTCTCCAGGACACAGTAAATGTCTACTCTGTTTTGCTGGGGACAAAACATAAAGGAGAAGAATTGGGAAAAGTTTTTCTTGACGACCATACAGTAATTTGGCTAATAAGCCCCTGCCCTAATTGGAGGCTTAATTGGTGTAAAACATGCCCTGCCCTCCACAAGCACCGCATTTAGCAGCGCTTCAGAAGCAGCCGAGCAACTGACATCGTTTAATCTTCCTGGAGAGAAAAGAGCCAGAAGAAGCGCCCTTCACTGCCCCCTTCTCTAGTTTCATTTATTCAGAACAAACAATAAAAATGAGCACCTTGCCCTTGCTCTAGCCACTCCAGGCAGAATTTGTAAATGTGGAATATAAAATACCCAACTCCTGCAGTAAGTCCTCAACAGCTCCCAGGGGCAATGAGCTCAGCTGTTAGATCTACACTGACAGTAGCACGCTCGAAGGTGTCTTTTATGCGGCCCATCAGTGTAGAACTTCACAGATGAGACTCACTATGGAGGAGTTGTGGGATCAGTTGGGACCGAGAAAAAATAAAGCGGGACACAGAGAAATTAAAAGCCTGAGGAGAGAACAAGATTCATTTCAGAAAACTGCAAACTAGGACCTCTGGAAAGGAGGTAGATGTAACTGACAGAATGGGAGGGAGACAAGTGGGAAGCAACAAGTGCCCTGGGGGTGACAGTGGAAAACAAAGTCAACAGGTATATTGCAAGGTGTGATGGCTACCACAAAGAGCCATGTGGGTTGGGTCTTTTACACACAGGGATCATGGCACAAAGCAGGAAGACAACAGTTCCTCTCTGTTCAGCTGAGCTGTGACTGCATCTGGATGAGTGCCTTTTCTAGCCCCACATTCCCAGAGAGATCAACAAATGGGAAGTCATTCCTGGGAGAGCAAAAAAGAATGCAGGGGGCTGGCAGAAGTGACTTCTGGATAGAGCCCTGCAACCTGACCCAAATCCTAGGGGACCTGACCACAGGCGTCCGGGTCAGGTTGGGTGAGAAAACAACTGGACCCTCTTGGGCTCGGGTCAGGTCGGCTCTCCTCCTTTAGCCCCTGGGATCGGCACAACCGTGACTGCGTGTTCCTGCCAGCCACCACCTCCTTCCTGCGCTGCACGCGCTGTGGAGCGAGGATGCCGAGGAGTCACAGCGTCTCCCTCTCTCTCTGCAGCGCAGACCCAGCGCAGCAGGGGCCGTGTCAGAGGATGGAGCCATCGCTGCACACAGTGGCCGCTGCACCAGCCCCATGAGCAGGATGCAGCGGCAGGATCCGGTTGGGGGGGAAGGGTTGGGACCAGGATGGAAAATGATTCAGCCCTCTCAGGGTGAGGTGAGTGGGCCGGGGGCCAGTTCAGGTTGGGCTTAAAAATTGGGCCCGAGCAGACCCCTACTTCTGCAGACAGACGGAAAGAGCTGTCTGTGTCCGATGCGGCCAAGGGATGACTCTGAGGGAGAGAGGATAATACCATACAACTACCTGGAGGGTGTGAACACCAAGGAGGGAGAGGAATTTTTTAGGATAATACATTTCGGTAAAAGTAGCAGTAATGGGATTAAGCTAAAAAAGGACATTCAATTTAGACTTTGATAACAGGAAAAATGCCCCAACTGTGAGACAGGGCTATTAGGTTATGACATAGTCTTCCTAGGAAAGAGGCGGAAGTTCAGTCCTTAGGAGCTTTTCAAATTAGTTTGGCCAAAACAGTGGAAAATGGCTGCTGGGAATGCTCCTGCATTAGCAGGGAAATGGACTGGATGATCCAATAGGTCTTTTCCATCTCTGTCTCCTGTGAGTCTAGACATCTGTGTGACCTGCATGCCAAGGTCATAACCCACTTTGCAATGTTCAAAGCCAATCAGATCTCTGACTGGGAGAGGTGAGGGGTCAGACAGGGTCTGCATCAGATCTCTTGATTGGCTATACGTTCCAGTGGTTCTGCTTTAAAAGGCATGCTTCTGCAAACTGCAATCATAACAGACAGCTCCACTGGGGAGAAGCCCCTTCCATTCATTTTTAAATGTAAGGAGGATTTTTTTAATTGAAAATTGTCACTGACAACTTATCAATACATAAGCACTACATAATTCAAGTAATTCAAGTAATTAATCACATGAATTAACATCATTAATCACTCTCCTTACAGTGAGTATAACACCCATTTTTTCATGTTCTGTGTGTATATAAATCTCCTCACTGTATTTTCCACTGAATGCATCCGATGAAGTGAGCTGTAGCTCACGAAAGCTTATGCTCAAATAAATTGGTTAGTCTCTAAGGTGCCACAAGTCCTCCTTTTCTTTTTATAATTAATCAAGTAATTCAAATAATTAAAGGAGTCGGAGGCCAAGACAAGCAGTTCAGTTGGCCTCCTAGTACTTTAATGGAAACTAAAATGCCTTCTGTGTTGGCTCTTAATAGAGAAATGGACTTTGTCGGATGCAAGTATTAATCAATGGAAAAAAGGGGTCTGAATATTCCTCCTGGGGCAATTCTGCACTACTGCACAGGTGCATAATTAATGAGCCCCGCCTATTTTTATTTTTTTGCACAGTAAAAAGCTTCTGCTGAAATGCTGCTGCCGTTCCATCTCTTGCCCACCAAAGGGTGCTGGGCAATAGAACAAAGCAACAACTCCCTATCAGCGAAGGAAGAGAGAGAGAGCCCGTCTTCTTCACAGCAAGCCAGTCAGGAGACAGGGGCTCTGGGGAGACAGACAGTGTGGGATGCTGGGGTGGGGTCAGTCAGGGGCTCATAAGGGCTAGTGGGGGAGGACAGACTGGGGCAGGGGCTGAATGGGAGTGGAGGCACAGAGTTAGAGGAGGAGGGAGGTTCAGGGCCCCATAGTGATGGGGGAGGAGGTGCAGAGTTACATAAGGACAGGGGCTGGTTGGCTGGGGGCACAGAGACACATGGGGACTGGGGGAGGGGGTACAGGGACACATTGTTAGGATATAGATGTTCAGGCCTGTCTGTAAAGGCCTATCATCTAAGAATTTAGGTGTATTCTTATCACTTGGCTAGTTCTAGAGGTATAAAAGAAAGAATCAAAATCACTGTGTGCCAGTGTAAGGTCCTTCTCTTACTGTGACAGTCTGAGGCCCTGTTCTTAGGCTAAGGCCTTTGACTAAGCAGCAGAGGCAGCCATAAGCTGGGAAGCGACCGGTCACCTCTTCACATTCCCAACTAGTCACATTGAAATAAGGTGCTATTGGGCTGTTAGGAACACAATCCTGTCCTGATAATGCCTATTGACTCCAGAGAAAGGGAAGGGCCTAGAAGATGTAAAAGGAAACTTAGTTTGATAGCATCCTGTCTGGCAAGAACTCACTTATCACTAGCTGGGATGTGAAATCCTCATTTCTGGGTTTGTTCTATCACTGTAGTCCCCATTTCCCCATTGTTTTGTCTGTATAATCTCTGTCTGGTTCTGTGATTGTTTCTCTCTGCTGTATAATTAATTTTGCTGGGTGTAAACTAATTAGGGTGGTGGGATATAATTGGTTACATAATCATGTTACAATATGTTAGGATTGGTTAGTTAAATTTCAGGAAAAGGATTGGTTAAGGTATAGCTAAGCAGAAGTCAAGTTTTACTAGATTATCTGCAGTCAATCAGGAAGTGAGGGGGTGGGTGTGTGGGTGGGGGAAATGGGAACAGGGAATGGGGGTGGGGAAATTGGAATCATGTTTGCTAAAGGGGGAAATGGGAACAGGGAATGGGGCTGGGGAAATTGGAATCATGTTTGGCTAAGGGCAGGAATGGGAATAGGGACACAGCTGTAAGGCTCTGTGGTGTCAGAGCTGGGAAGGGGGACACTAAGGAAGGAAACTGAAATCATGCTTGCTGGAAGTTCACCCAATAAACATCGAATTGTTTGCACCTTTGGACTTCGGGTATTGTTGCTCTCTGTTCATGCGAGAAGGACCAGGGAAGTAAGTGGGTGAAGGAATAAGCCCCCTAACACACATGGGGATGGGGGGAGTGGGTTTCTGAGTGGGGGTGGAGGGACACATGTGGACGGGGGTGCAAGGACCCATGGGTGTGCAGGAACACATGGAGACAGGGGCAGATGTGCCTTACTGAATGGGAGAGGTTAGGGGTCAGACAGGGTCTGCATAGGGGGAGCTGCCTAACAATTCCTCCCCGCCCCTCCCAAAAAACCTGTTCCAGACTTTTCCCACCCATACCCAGCAACGCTCCAAGTTCACACCCAGGCTCCTTCCCAGCAATTTACTTCCCTCCATTACCCCTGACTCTACCAAGCCTTTGCACTGCGCCTAAGGGGTGCAAAAAATATGGTTCTGTATTGAGTTTAAATGAATTATTACTCAGAGTTCTCTATTAACATGCATAGTAAGGAATTGGTTTGTCAAAAAACATTTCCTGAATCCTTTTTGTTGTCTGTATTCATACAGACATACTTGCTGACAGGTATTTTGAAATAAATAATCAAAAATAATTTTAACGGGTGTAATTATATTGTATTATTTTGACAAACAAAATATGCAGAATTTTGCAGAACTTCTAAAATATTGTACGCATCATTTTTATTTTTTTCTTGCAGAATTCCCCCAGGAGAAAATATATAGATAAGGGTCCCTTCAATGCTATAATCTCAATAATATGTCATCACAATAAAGGAGTGTTGGCTAGGATTTAGAGCAGGGAGTCAGTTCACTTGGGTTTTATTCACATTCTTTGACTAACTTGCTAAGTGGTGTTGAGCAAGTTACTTAATTCCTTGTGACACAAGTCATCCGTAAATGGGGATAATGCTTCCCATTCTCACAAGGGTGCTGTGAGCCTTAATTCATTAGTATTAGGGAAGTGCTTTGAGATTTTTGGACGAAGATGCTAAAGAAGGGCAAAGTATTATTAGAAGAGATTACTGCTAGTCCGATCGTGTACTTTTACTGTCTACAGCCCATGTACTCCACTGTGTGTAAAAGGACAATGCTCTCTTTAGAGAGCATTATATCATCCTGATCTGTAAGAACAGCATTTTGCATGATGAGTTTACGCCTGAGGACAGAAGGGCGAATACTGATTCTACTGATGGTGCGCCAGGCCAAGTTCTACACTGAATTACCCCCGTGCAGTCCCCTGTACCCCCATGAAGTCAGGCAGAATTTGGTGTGGACACCTGGAAAGCGGATGTAATTTCATGAAACTGCCCTACCTCATCCTTTTGCAGTTTCTCGAGCAGAACTGTCAGAACGATAGCCAGCTTGATCTTGGCTATAAAGGCAATCCTGAGGGCAATTTTGCCCTTATTTTGGTCATCCATATGTGCCAGGAGGGAAACAACCTCATTATAAACACCTGAAATTAAATAAAAGGATTCGGCTGGTTACCACTGATAGCAGAAATTGGTGCTGGCCTCTTTAATTCACTCTCCAGTAAAGATTCTGCAGGAGCCCAAACACTGTGAGAAGTAGACCTGGGAATCCTGGAAATCCTCTTCCTTCCTCCTCATGACCAGGTTTGTTTGCTGAACTACCCAGTGTGCTTGGGGGGAAATCATAATGAAGCAAATTTGCTCCTTTCAAGTAGGTACCCACGTAAAATAATCTTCCTTTCCCTCTTTACTGTCAATTGATGAGTTTTGATAGCATACAGAGTAATAATTTAACTCTAAGCCAAGAAATAGAGCTAAAGTTAAGCACATGCTTAAGAGTTTTGCTTAGTCAGGGCCTCATTTTCAAAAATCCTGAGCACCCAGATGTACCTATTAGCTATGCTGGGAACTTTTGGGGCTCGGTATCTCTTGAAAATCAGGCCACTGTTGTAGACCTCAGTATGAATTTAGAAGCCTAACTTTAGGCCCCTTGTTTTGAAGAAAGCCTTTAATCTTCTTTTATGGTCGTTTAAATACTTGCAGAGAAGACTCATGGAACGGAGTTCATCCAGTTCATAGAATATCAGGGTTGGAAGGGACCTCAGGAGGTCATCTAGTCCAACCCCCTGCTCAAAGCAGGACTAATCCCCAACTTTTGCCCCAGATCCCTAAATGGCCCCTCAAGGATTGAACTCACAACCCTGGGTTTAGCAGGCCAATGCTCAAACCACTGAGCTATCCCTCCCCCCTGTACAGTTGCCTGTAGAGGTCATAAAGGAATTCCCCCACCCCCCCTTCTACCCCTATGAACAATTGGCGAGGTGTACGCTGTGAGTGGGGTGGGGTGGGGTGGGTCCCTCCAACCTTCATCTGAAGCGTCAGGGATTGACCATAGCAGGAGATGGGACACCTGCTAGGGTGGACCAGTGCTCTAAGATGGTTCAGAGAATCTGTTTCCTTAGCTGTCCTGCTCACATGCTCAGGGTCTAACTGATCTCCAGAGTTGTGGGTGGGAAGGAATTTCCCCCTGGTCGGATTGGCAGGGACCTTTGAGTGGCAGGATGGGGCACTGATCACCTGCTAGGATAATCTGAGTATATCTGACCTAATCAATTCTCGACCACGGCAAGGGCCTCAGGCATTGGTGGAACCCCAAAAGACAAGTTTTGGGGTCTAACTCAGGGTCTAACTGATCTCCAGAGTTGTGGGTGGGAAGGAATTTCCCCCTGGTCGGATTGGCAGGGACCTTTGAGTGGCAGGATGGGGCACTGATCACCTGCTAGGATAATCTGAGTATATCTGACCTAATCAATTCTCGACCACGGCAAGGGCCTCAGGCATTGGTGGAACCCCAAAAGACAAGTTTTGGGGTTCAGTGTAGGGTTGCTAGGTGAAATTTAGTGGCCTGTGAAATACAGGAAGTCAGACTAGATGATCTAATGGTCCCTTCTGGCCTTAAACTCGAGGAAACAATGAAATAGCTGGTGTATGAAAAAAATCAGAATTTGATCTCCCATGGATCTCTTCGCTCTGGGCAGAAATTCTCCAGGAGACTTAATATTTCACAAGAAATCTGAAGTGCCGTATTTATCTGTCTCCATTGTAACAGCATTCCAAGCATGAAGGAGGAACTAACAAGATTTCCCCTTCCCAGGAAAGACTGCTTGAGGTTAGGTGATTGCCCATCCGTTATGCAAATTGCATCCTTCAGTTGTAACACCCAGATGCAAACGGAATCATAACTGTAACCTACTCTGCCCATCTGTGTGGGATGAGGAGCACTAGTGTTGCTAAGAAATGTGACCCCATGCTTTGTTCTCCCTCATTTAAGATATTAGCAGAGCTTCATTTAGACAGCTAGAGGAGAAGTCCTTCTGCCTTTTTTGTTCTATTTCCCCTATCTCTGATGGAGTTGGCTCCATGGATGCGGAAGACACAAAATGAGGACCCATAACAAACATAAAACAACTGGGAGAAAAGAAGGAAGCCCTCCCCCATAACATTCCCTAGAAACTCAGATTCTCAGGAAAGTTTCCAGGTCCAGAGGCTGTAGGCCAACGCCTCAACTGGTGTAAATCAACACAGCTACAAGGAAGTCAACAGAGGGACACTGGTTTACAGCAGCTGAGGTTCTGCTCATACAAATGGAGAACATTACAGCTAATCTGTATGCCTATGCTTTCTAAATGTGTGTGTGAATATAGAATGGATATAGAGAATACAATGCTGACCCTTACCTCTGTCGGTTACCTCCTGCTCACTCACAAATTTATTCATGTTTTAATCTTTCCTCAACACTTCCTCCAGTCCTTTCTCCAAAGAGCTCCAGTACTGATAGGCAGCTGGCCTCTCAGGCTGTCCTGTCCAGGATAGCCAGTTCAAATTATGCAAGCACTATTATGACATCGCTGTGACTGTGACATAGCACATAAACTGCCGCTGACCAGGTAGGTTCTGTGATGACATGGACAAGAGCCTCAAAGGTATTTAGGCTCCTAACTCGCACTGAAATCAATAGATGTGAGGAACCTAAATACATTTCAATATCTGGGCCCATCCATGTACGCAGTCCAATAGGTGGCTAAATTTGCTCCGGTGTAGAATTTCTCATTCGCTCTAAATCCTTTTGAATTTTGGTTCCGTCCCTCTCTCAGTTTGCCACACTTCCCAATATTGGTTTTATTGGAAAATCTGCTCCTGGTTGAATTGATAGAAAATAAAAGCACCGAACAAAGAAAGAGAAGAAACTGCCTTGGAGAATGCACAGTGACACTTGAGTGTGGTTGGTTGGTTGGAATGCACAGTGACACTTGAGTGTGGGTGGCTGGTTTCCTTTGCTTTTTAATTCGGTTGATTAAAAAGCTTGATGAAATCTTATTGGACTGTACTACAAATATTGATTTTTATATTGTTTTACAATGAATTGAAATTGATTCTTCATTTCCATGTCCTGCCAAACAAATCAGCTAAATTATTTTTGGTTGTGTTTAATACAGTGTGGTGTCATATGTATGGCCATATGTAGAGCCCACACTTGATTTTGGAGATGATGTTGCCTTTAAAGCATTCAGAGTGATGACACTCTTTGCAGTAAACCATATGGAAAAAGAATTCCAATTACATGTGTCCTTTGCTATGTATAACTGATTTTGTGCCTTACCCTTTCTGATTTTACCCTTACACGCACACACTATTCTTTTGTACTCCTCCTTAGTAATTCGTCCATGTTTCCCCATTTTGTAGGATTTCTTTTTGATTTTCAGGTCATTACAAAACTTCTGATGGAGCCATTGGCCTCTTACTATTCTTCCTCTCTTTCCTTTGCATTGGCAGTTGTGCCTTTAATATTGTCTCCTGGAGAAACTGCCAGCTTTCCTGAACTCCTTTATGCCTTAGACTTTTTCCCCGTGGGTCGCTACCTACCAATTCTCTCAGGATGTTAAAGTCTGCTTTTGGCAGTCCTTCTCCTGTCATTCTCACTCCTTCCTTTCCTTAGAATCATGAAATCTATCATTCATGACCCCTTGCACCCAAATCACCTTCCACCTTCACATTCACCACCAGCTCCTCCCTGCTGGTCAGAATCAAGTCTAAAATGGCTGTCCCCCCCCCCGCTTACTTCCTCCATTTTCTGAAACAAAGCATTGTCCCCAGTACATTCCAGGAACTTATTGGGTAATTCTGGGTTTTTCCTTTCCTTTTTCAGCAGATGTCTGGGTAGGTAAAATCCCCCATTACAATCAGGATTTGTGTTTTGCATATTTCTGTTCTTTGTTCTAGAAATGCCTCATCTCCCTCCTCTTCCTGATTTGGTGGTCTGTAATAGACCCCTACCAGGACCTCACCCCTGTTTATTCCCTCTTTTATCTTTACTCAGAGACTTTCAACTGGTCTGCTTCTCACCTCCTTCTGGACCTCAGAACAGGTTTACAATGCAATACGTCCTCTCTTTTTTTTCCTGCCTGTCCTTCCTCAACAAGCTATAGTCCTCTATACCAATAGTCCAGTCATGAGATTTACCCCATCAAGTATCTGTGATGCAGTTAAGCTCAGTTAAGATTTATGTACTAAAACTCCCAGTTCTTACTGTTTATTCCCCATTATTATTCCTCCTTGCTTGTGTGTATAGACATCTAAGATGTTAAGCAGATGCCCCCATGGATTTCCCTCTTGTTTCTCCGATAATTCTACTGCAATTTTCCACATCTACCCCATCAAGTATCTGTGATGCAGATTCCCTTGTAAAATGTGTGGGGCTGGGGTAGTTGTCTGTCTCAGCTGGATTCTTAATCCAGAGGAAAGACGCTCTCCCCTGTTCAATCAAGATCAGGAATGGCACATAGATTTGGGAGAAAAAGTACATTTTACTTTTACTCTATTTTCTTATTTCTCAAAAGGAACAGTACAACCAAGATAAAAACATTGTGAATAATCAATATAGGTATTGATGTATCTTGTCTGAAATGGGACAGCTGCTCTTCTACTCTCGGGATGGATGCTATATCAATAGATAAGATAAAAAGACAGGCCTAACTGAGAGACTGAACCCATATGAGGGCCAAATTCTGCTCCTCGGTTACATGAGTACGTCGCTCCCCAACTAGGGCCCAAATCTGTGTAAAGAAGAGTAAATCTGGTCCCGAGGGAGTATCGAACAACTTCCAAACTGTATAAGGAGGGTGGTTGAGTCTAAACTATAAAGACAGTTCCAAATATGGACCGCAGTTCAGGAAAGCAGCCTTATTCATCCAAGCATATGAATGATGTAAGAAAATTCTGAAAATGTGGATCTTAGATCATGGTCATAATTTAAAAAAATTAATTGACACAGCGGACACCATTCACATTTGAAACATAAAGTAGCTTCAAACTGTTCTAGCTTGAAGTGGTTTGAAACTGCTTCAGGAAATGTGGTCCTCTTACAAGTGTAGATGTGAGGTTGCATATATGGTAAAGCCATGTATACAGAATACATGCTGATTTTAATCCTACAAATTTCCTAAACACTATACAGAATATCGAATTGCTTATTTTTAAATCCTAATCAGAGAAAAATTAAAATGATTTGTGCAAATAATTGAATTCTAAGGATTGTGTAACAACAAACACTCTTATTTTCTAGATCTACTGAGAGCTAGCTCTGAGAGAACAAAACAGTATTATCAGTGTTTATGGTTCTTTACTGAAGCAGGTCTATTCTTTATCTAAGAACAGGAAAACAAAAGAATTCACAATATTGTTATCCCTTTTGACCTGAGCAATTAGTGAATATTTTGGGTCTTGTGAGTTGTTTCCATTAGGGGGAGAAATGGATGATGGAGTCAGGTATTTTTTTGACACAATCCTGCTTATTTACAAAGAATGTACACAAAGTTCTATTTCCCTAACGACAGCAGGAATAGTTTCTTGGCTCACAATTCCAAGCCTCTTTCTATCCAGCAGTCTACCATAAAGCGCGCACGCTCTCTCTATCTCTCTCTCAACTTTTTCTGAGATCACACTACAAATACTTCTCTGGGGCTCCTTTGTGCTTCTGCGGTGTCACACTCCCTCTCTTCCTTCCCCCCCCCCCGCCCTGAACCCCATCCCCCTGCATTTGCATTCAGACCCCAGTGAAAGCCCCTTCCACTGTATGGCTCAACTCCTAGTCCAGCTTTACTCGATGGTGACTTCTATTAAGTCAGCCATCTATTCCACAAAAGAGCTTGATTGTTTTTACATTGATCCTGAATAAAGGACAACTGGTATGCCCACCAGCTTCAATAAGGCTTACCCTTTCCCCAGCATAACTACCTGTTTTCATGTTGTTTTTATAAATCTGTATCTTGTACATGTCCGCAAAACCCACAGCATTCTTTTATTTTTACTAACCTGAAACAGGATATTGAATGCATAATTTCAGTTACACCAATGTAAATCTGTGGTAATTCATTAGAATTATTCCATATTTATCCTGGTGGCAAAATATGTTAGCAGGTCACTAGAGAAAACATGACACTTTTTGATAATTGTTATTGTTGCCGGCACCCAGTGCCGAGAGGCTAAACAACAGCTGAGGTTGGTTCGCTACCCGGTGTGCTACACCCAATAATCACAACGGGGTGGAGAAGCAGAAAAGTTTATTTGCTGCTGCAAAAAGGTACAGGGAGAATAAAATCTCCAATCCTGCACCCAGAGCAGGAAGTTACACAGGCTTTT
Organism: Natator depressus; assembly: GCF_965152275.1. Lineage (NCBI taxonomy): Eukaryota > Metazoa > Chordata > Testudines > Cheloniidae > Natator > Natator depressus. Next base: position 6,212,948 of record NC_134253.1, read on the forward strand.
ATACATCCTTTTTCCCAGCATACCTATCCAATAGCAAGCTGCCCTAAGTATCCATATAGCCAGCCAATCCAGTTCCCAGCTAGTTCCCTTGTTCTCTGTATCATTTGTTAAACCATACATATAGCTGCTTTATTCAGCATTGTTCTTCCATATCTGCCCTCTTTGGCCTTGTTTAGTTTCAGGCAGTCTGACTCTGCAACATATTGTTGCAGATCCTCAGCATAACTGCTGCGAGTGCCTCCAGGCGGGGGGGCCAAGGACACTTGGGCCTAGTACACAGAGCTGCTGCGAGTGCCTCCAGGCCGGAGGGGGGGGGCCAAGGACACCTGGGCCTAGTGCGAGGGGGCTTCATCGACACTCGTGGTCTTCCATCCCCTCGAGATACCTAGTGGCCATGCCCCAGTGTCCCCACTGAACTCCCACATCTGAACTCCCAGCCAGGGCCCGTACGTGCTCCACCACTAGAGGCCCTGATGCAGCAAGCCACCCCTATACAGCAAAACAAAACTACTTCCCACATGGCATTAGGATAGCAAACGATAACAGAGAAAAATAAGAACTTGCTATAACAGGGGTTCTCAAACTTCATTGCACCACGACCCCCTTCTGACAACAAAAATTACTACGTGACCCCAGGAGGGAGAACCAAACCCTGAGCCCGCCCAAGCCCTAGCTCCCCCGGGCCAGAAGGGGCCAAAGTCAAAACCCAAGGGCTTCAGGCCCAGGCAGGGGGTGGGGGGAGCTGTAACCTGATCCCAGGGCTGAAGCCCAAGTCTCAGCCCTGCTGCCCAGGGCTCAGGCTTGGGCTTCAGCCCTGGGCCCAGGCAAGTCTAACTCCAGCCCTGGCGACCCTATTAAAAAGGGATCCCGACCCACAGTTTGAGAATCGCTGTGCAGTAACATGCACTGATTATTGGTGATACTTGGTTTCCTCACAAAGACATGCACAAGGTTACATGGAACTCACCAGATGGTTAAACCACAAACCAGACTGAGCACATGTCAGGAGACTGGGTTGTAGGTGGTCAGGTATAGTGGTCAGACTGGGAGTCATGCCTAGTGGTGAGTGTCCAAATGCCAAAAGCAGGGATTGAGACAGGGCCCAAACCAAGAAGCAGGTCCAAAGATTAGAACTAGAGTCAGAATCCAAATGCCAGAGCCAAGAATCAAGTAGGGTGACCAGACAGCAAATGTGAACAATTGGGATGGGGGTGGGGGGTAATAGGAACCTATATAAGAAAAAGACCCCCAGATCAGGACTGTTCCTATCAAATCGGGATATCTGGTCACTCTAGAATCAAGAGAGAGTCGGAGTCAGGAATCAGAGCCAAGGGTCAGAACCAGATCACCGGGGACAGGGAAGAAGAGAGCAGGGCTGGTTCTGAGGCAGGAGCAAGGCTGGGTGTAGGACAGGATCTGGGCTGAAGCTGTGGAGGAGCAGAGCAAAAGCAGGGCTTGGCAAGAGCTGAGCCCAGGGAGGCAGAGAATCACTGAGCATCCAGCGAGCGACTGCTGCTGCTGAGTTTAAGAACCAGACAGCTAACTTCTTCAGCCAATCTGGCAGGGTGGTCCAAGCAGGACAGTGTGGGAGGATGGTGCCGTGGGGAAGGCGAGCAGAGCTTCATCATCATGGGCTTGCTTCTGGACGGCGCCGTGCCTTGTGGTGCCGGAGGTCTATCTTGCCTGGTGGGAAACTGCGGTGCCATCATGGCAATCAAGTCCCTGGCCACCTCAAACGTGTCCAGGATGGAAGGGAGCTCCTGCTCCTCCACCTGGCACTCTCTAGCAGGAGGGTCCAGTGGCACCAGACTTGACGGATCCCTCTGCAGGCCCAAAGTCGACAGTGCTGATCCCTGCGCAGGACGCATACCGCTTATGCTGTCAGACTCAGTGCTCTGACCATGGGTGAGCGCCCTCTAGTCGTCTTCTTGTGCTGCTTAGGTGGCACCGGTGAGTGCGAGCTGTAGTTTCTCTAACAGAGGCCAGAGCGCTGCGCACAAAGGTGCTTAATGCCAAGTCCTGCTCGCCCAGAGCCGGCAGGGGACGGAGGGCTGCCTCCATAAGGAGTTCTTTGAGCCTGAAGTCCCTTTCTTTCTTTTTCTCGGGTGGAGAACTTTGCAGCTCTTGAAGCGATCTGTTTGATGTGCCTCCCCCAGACACTTTAGGCAGGAGTCATGGGGGTCGCCCATTGACATGAGCTTGTAGCAGGTCCCGTACGGCTTAAACTCTTGGGATGGAGGCATGTGCCGAACTGTGCACGCGGCACACGCACACCTACTTGGAATCGACATGAGCAAGCACTCGAAGAACTTGGCAGATTCCCCCACAATGAAACCCTAATGCAGGACAGCTTCACCGTTAATCTGTGCATTAGATTAGGAGTCAGCAAGCACCTGACAGGGCTGCAGCCATGGGTGGGCCTGAGTGGGCTGCGGCCCACCCACTTAGCATCCAGGCCCACCCAGATTGGGGCTGGAGCCCCCCGAATCCACAGGCTGGGACTCCCAACACCGGGTCGGTGTCCATCCGTGTCTTGCTCCTGCCAGCGCCACATGCTGCTGCCCTGGTCTCCAGCCCTGCCCCTACAAGGTTCACCCCCGCCTCCCCCAGGCAGCCCCATGGTCAGGTGCCTGCTGAGCAGTAAAGGATGGCTAGAGATGGTGGGGGAGGCCGGTCTCCCTATCCCCAACCGCCCCGTCATTGCCCGCCCAGTTTCCCTGTCCTAGCTACACCACTGCCTGTAAAGCTTTTCCTACAGAAGGAAAGTGCTCTCTTCAAATCACCACTCTGCCAGCAAAAATAGCTGAAGGCTGGTTCTTATCAGCCTTCCCTTGAAACATCAGCAAAGCCTTAAATACAGGCCCTGGCAGAATTCATCTGAAAGGAGATCCCGACAAAGGTGTGGTGAAGTCAAGGGGTAGTCAGTCCGTATAGCAGAGGGTGCAGCTTCTCAACCAAGAAACAGGCCTTCTAGCCCCAATATTCAGCTAAGCTCTATTCACGGTACCTCTACCACTACCCAACCACAGAAAACGTCTCATGTAAAAGAGGCTCTCTGAAAAGGCCCCCTTTGTACACTGGAAAGTGATCTCAGCAGGATTCGAATTAAATCCCATTTCCTTTACCCTTTTTAAGAACACTAGTACGGCTGCTTTAGTCTCCAGAGTGCTTTAGAAACATTCCCAAGAGCACCTGTGTGAGACAAGTCATCCCGTCGTACTCGTGGGGAAAAAAGCGGCACACACAGCCTGACACATTTCAGGCAAGTCACTTAATACTGAGAAAACTCTCAGGAGTCCTGCTAGAAGCTGCCGTTACGCAATAATGCTGAATTTACTCCATTTGCTTTTCCATGACAATCGTGTGATGCCACAAACCCAGGATAATGACACCATAGCAGGCTCAAGTTCAAGGAGAGGAAGAACTGGGTTACAGTCTATGCATATATTTTATTCTCATGCAGAGACCCAATAACAACAATTGTATCTAACTCACTGATCCCCACTCCTCCAGCATCTGGACATCCCCTCACAGTCAGACCCCCCTGCTGAGCTCAATCTCCCCGCAACTCAACCCCCCCCCCACTGAGCCCCAACTACCTTCACCTGGACTCCCAATGCAGAATCCCATTACCTTTGCAGCCAGAACCCCCAACAAGCTCCTGGGCATCCAGATCACCCACTGAGCTGCCAGCTCCCAGATTGCCCCACACAGAACTCCCTCACCCCACAGCTGGATTCGTTCCACACTCGGATCCCGCCTTGTGAACTTCTCTGTCCACACCTGGTGCACCTGGCATGGTGGGGCAGGACTCTGGGGTGTTTCTGGGGCAGACCCGATCCTTGCATTGTGTCAGGGTTGGGTGCAGCCTCACCGGTGAGTCCCTGTCCCCTGGGGGTGGGGGGGGGAGGGGGCGGCTGCACAATGATTTCCCACCTCTGTGCAGCCAGTGGCTTGTGCTCTCCAATGCCATGCTGGAGCCTCCACATTTAATTAACAAATAAAATTTGCAGAATTTTAAAATATTGTGCACAGAATTTTTCATTTTTGGCTGTAGAATGCCCTTAGCAGTACTGGGCTCACACCTACAAGGCAGTACCATGGCTGAAACAGAGCACTCCAACTAAAGGTACTGCAGCCATGATGCAGGTCCACTTCTGCTATTACAGATTCACACGCTGTCAAATTGTTGCGTTCAGCTGTACAACAAAAGGATTTCACCAGAGCTGACGTGATACCCCTACTCATGGTGATTTCCACAGCCACACAGGAGAACAAAACTTGTTTTCTAGCCTCCTTCTAGATGACACTAAGTCCCATTTATCACTGGGCCCCTTCTCTACAAATCCCTTTAAATGCGTGGACCTCAAAATGCATACAATTGTTTCAAGAGCTCTAGTTCTCAATTACTGATATAAATTAAGCAACCTCATTTTCCTTTCTACAGTATGCAGAAGATTGTTTCCCCCCACCCCCTTCCAAAACTTAGACATTTATTTCCGAATCAGCATGAATGAGACCTAGCATAAAGCACATTCCGGTTTCTGAGAGCTTGCCTAAATACCCATTTCTGTTCCCACTCTTTTGTCATTGACTTTAATGGAAGTGGATTGGGCCCTAAACTAATAATCTACATTGAATGCTCATCACTAATCTCATAATTTAAAACCAAATTAAGCCCTCCCAACCTGATCACCGTTGATTGAGGAAACAATTTAGATGCCAACTTGAAAAATCCCTTTCTAGAATACTAAAGAAAAGAAATGCAAAGCCTAACTTTCCAGCTGAACCACTAGGAACTTTTATCCTATAAGGAATATTGGTAGTGAGCCAATTTTCAGTCTATTTTGCAAACCATTTTCATGAACTCTAGCCTAACCTACAATGAACAATGTATTACATATTTAGTGAAGATTAATTGTAAAGAGGTTCCTTGATCAATTTTACACTTATTCCATACAGACATTCAGTTTTAAATAATTTTAGCAGACAACTATATGGGTAAAGGACTATCAAGAAAAAACTTTTTTTAAAAAAAATCGGTCTTAATAAAAATGTCAGAACAAGATATCAAAGTGTCAAAACATTTCTAGAGACAAAAATATACCCAGGCCATCTTACAAAACCTCAGACAGCAATACATACGTCAGTCTCTCATAGCTTTACGTGAACAAATATTACAGTCAAATTATACGTCTCCTCCTGGCCCAGGTGAACCAAAATATCCTGTTTACTGTCCAATACCTTCACTTTACATAAGCTCAAGCTTCCAATGAGAAGGTCAATTACTTACTGGGATAATAAATGCCAAGGTTTTGCCTGATCCAGTCTTTGCAGCTCCAAGTACATCTTTACCTTGCAACGACAAGCCTATGGTCTGCCTCTGTGTCTCAGTAACCATGCGAGACTGTGCTTCTTGCAAACCTAGTATTTGGGAGAGAAAAAAAAAAGATTCTTACTTTTTGCCTTGGATAATGATACATTTTCCCATAAGGAAAAATACTGCAGGTGGCAACATTATCTTGGAACTCTGATATTTAAAAACAAAACCTCCTGAAACAGCCAATGAAGACTGATGAAAATTGGTCTTTTATTCAAATACTTTCCGAAGAACTGTTGGTGTACTTACCTTTCAATGTTTTGTTTGACAATGGGAAATCTGAAAATCTTTCAATTTCATTTGGGCTGATCTGAAACAAAAGGATTTTTAATCAATGCTAGAATATAAGAATACCATGGGATTGAAATGATATCCTTTTCATTTGCCGGTAACGTTGGTAGAATTTTTAGTGGGTTAATTCTAGGAGTACCCGGCAATCAACGTCAACCAGCTCACTGGAGGTAAAAGGTCTACACATAGGCATAGTTTGACTTCTGCATTTGGGGGGCCAGCTTCAGTCAGGCCAACAGGACTCTGCATGGGGAGGGGTGCGCAAATTCCACAACTGTCGAGGCCTGCAGTTTGGGGAGGAGGGGCAAGCCTCCCACCCCACAAACTACACCCTTGCATCTACATGAGGTTTACCTGACCCTGACAATTTTTCCTAATCTAGACACATTTTAAAATGTGGAAAGTGGAGCAAAATATGCACTTATCGTGGCTCTATTATGTACAGTAGCAGTTCAATCTAAGGTCTTCAGAGACATCCAGTTGTAATGATAATCTAAGATACATAATCAAGGTTTAAGCATTCCCTATGCTGCTTGCCAAAAAGCCCAAGCCATGACATGCAATTAAATGCTCATACTAAATAGATGATAAAACAATATCAAACCTAGGAGCAGAATTTCTCTAGATTTTTCTGAAGCTGTCCCACCACTGAGGACTCTCTGCTTCTCTCCCTCCCCCATCCCCAGGGCCCCTGTGCTTCCCCACCCCCACCCCTCGACTGACCTCTTCCTTGCCTGCCCACCCCCAGACACCCTAGTGCAGTGGAGGAAATAGACCGCAGGAGCTGGAGGAGGGCACCTGCATGGCGCAGCAGGTAAGAGCTCCGACTATGTGCCACGAGCAGACCTCTGGTATGGAACTCGAGATGGGGGTGCCCCTCCACCCTCCCTAAATGGCAATCCTGGCCAAGGCTCCCACGGCTTCCCCACAGCTGCTTGTGTCATCCCCACATCTTTGCAGGGCGGGTGCAGCAACAGGGGCAAGAGTCGCGCACTGGCTGTATGGAGGTGGGAGATCACCCTGAAGCCCCCCGCATCCCCTGAGACATGGACTCAGAGGTGAGGCTGCACCCGACCCTGACACAGTGCCAGGGCTGAGCCTCTCCAGAAACACGCAGGGACTCTGCCCATCTGCACTGAGCTGTAATGTATCTATAGCCTGAAAAAGAAAACTCAGAGAGAAGGGAAGAAGCAGCTGATAGGGATGGGAGAGAATGGGGATGGACGGATGGAGAGAATGGTATTGGTTCCCTCTAACTAGACAGCAGGGATCGGTTTGTGTCTTGGAGAGAAGACGGTTTCCATTCTTCTCAGCAGACTGGGAAACCATCAAATTAAAGAGGCACTTTGTAGCCAAGTCTAACAGAAAAATGCGTGAGTCTCCAATAACATTCAGGGACAACACCTGAGCAGGAAGCCCTTCTCCTCCACCAGTAGTGAAGTAAAGGGGGTGGGATTTGGCGTTCCCACCATAACACAGCCCTTGGACTCCACTGAGTAGGAAAGGAATTATTTAAAGCAAACTCTGGTTACTAGGTTTAGTCCTCTGGTTATTAGATGTGTGGTTGTGACTATTGATAACACTTTATGATCATCTGGTGCCTTTTATCCAGAAGGATTTCAGTGCTTTACACATGGTATTATTTTATCCTTTGCTGAATTGCAGCCAGCCCTTGGATGGAACATGTCCGTCAACCTTCACTACACGTGGGGTGAAGCGCAGAGTAATCTATCTATTTGAGACTGCTGTGTGGGCGTGAGTGTATGCTTTCCTCGATTAGCCTTCTTTCACTCTTGTGAGCAAAACCCATAATTGGTGGTGTATTCTTGTATTGGGTTTTGTCACGTTTGCGATGGAGCACACTATGAGACTGAGTACAGCAGTGATAAACTTTCTGTTATTACTAGGGCCCTACCAAATTCACAGTCCATTCTAGTCAATTTCACAGCCATAGGATTTGAAAATAAGACAATTTCACATTTTTGGAAGTTTACCCCTGAAATTTCAGGCTGTTGTAATAGTGGGGGCCCCAACCCAAAAGGGGATGGGGGAGTGTTGCAAGGCTGCTCTAGGGGCATTGAAGGATTGACACCCTCACTTCTGTGCTGCCTTCAGCAGGGATGGAGACCCCCTGCATCCAGACCTACCCCCACAGAGCCCCCCCTGCGTCTGGATCTGTGCTGAGCTCCTCCTCCCTGCATCCAGACCCATGCCCTGACTAGCCCCCTGCACCTGGACCATCCCAAATGAGCCCCCCATCCCTCTGAGCCCCCCAGCAGCTGGACCCCCATGCTGAGTCCTCAGCACCCAGACTCCCCTGCTGACCCCCAACCACCTTCATCTGGACCCCCTGCACAGTCCCGTTCCCCCTGCACCCGGAACCCTCACTTCTGAGTCCCGGCCTGCGACCAACACGGGCAAACTAGGGCCCGCGGGACCGGCCTGTCGGGCCCGCCTGAGCTCCCGGCCAAGGAGGCGAGCCCCGGCCCCTCCCCCGACCGCCCTCCCCCCGTCTCCGCCCCATCCAACGCCCCCGGCTCCCTGACTCTCTCCGCAAACCCCTGCCCCTCATCCAATCCCGCCCCCCGCTCGCCGGAGCCGGTCCCGCCGCTGCAACGCTCCGCGGCAGGAGCAGCGGGCAGAGGGCGAGCGGCTGCGGGGGAGGGGCCGGGGTTCGCTCCCCGGCCGGGAGCTCAGGCGGCCGGACAGGACGTGTCTTATCTGGTTTGACCTACATGGTTCCAGTGAAGGCCGGGCTGTTCATCTGCCTTTGTACGGGCAATGTGCATGAAAGGCCAGGATTCCCTGAGCCTGGGAGGAATCTGTTACCCTGAGTAATGGTGGGGCAGAAGGGGATTGAAGGCCAGAGCCTGAGAGGTGAGAGTCGAGAGGCTGCTCCCCTGTGTCCACTGCTAACTCTCCCCCTTGAGCGTGTTGCTTTGGGCCAGGTCTGGCAGAGCTGCAGCCAGTTCTGCACTCTGCAAGGGCTGGGCGAGTGACGGGTGTGTGATGCCATGAAAACCCTCATCTAAGCTGACAGTGCCCAGGAGACAGGCTCTGCAGCACCAACTGACTCCCGGGCCACCTCAGCTGAGTTGCTCCCCTCTGTCACATGGGGCCAGTCACCCCCTCAGGAGGGGCACTGGGGCTGAGTAGCTGGTTTGTGGTGGGCTTGGCATCTCTGATGAAAGGCCAAGTATTAATAACAGGTGCCCACCATACTGGCCAGCTGCCTGAGTGCCAGCGTCACACCAGTGCTGCTGCCTAGCTCTGCTGTGGGTCCAGGGCCAGGAAACGTGCTAGGGAACGGGCACTCGTGCAGCCCACGGAGCTAACCTAGGGGCGGCTGTGTGTGAGGAGCCCAGCTTGGCTGTGCCAGGCCCCCTGTGTCCTAGTGCATGTGCAGCAATGCGGATGCACTGACAGCCAGGCGAGAGCATAGCCTGGGTATTCGGGCTGCTGCTCACAGCTGGTGTGGACACGCTGCCTCCTTTGCTATGCGAGAGACATGCCTGGCACTTCCCAAGCCAGATGCCCTGCGGCAGCTCTCAGCAGGAGCCCTGCCTTTACACCCTGCTGCAGCTGCATTTCCTGCTCCTGCTGCTGCTGTAAGGGCAGATGCTGGTTCCTGATGGGGAGCATCTGGCAGTGCCTGTCCTGCTTGGGCCAGTCACCAGGGCAAAGTGTACTTGGCAACGAATTGAAAAGAGAAAATGGCAGAATGAATGCCAAGCCGGATACCAGTGCTTCTGGGAACGCCAGCCTGGGCCCCCAACTCCAGCTAAGGAGGGTGGCAGATCTCCTGCCTTCAGAAGCCTGTCTGTGGCCAACTCCCCCTTCTGTCTGAACAGCGGCATGCAATGCTGTCAGCCCCTCTGGGGGTGCAGTCAGCGTCCATCTCACAGTTGTCTTGAGGCTGATCTGCCCAGCGTGGGGGCTGCTTCATTGGGGTGTTGAGTTCCCTCCTTTGCCCGGCACCAGCTCTCACTAAGGTTGTTGGCCTTCTGGAGCATCCTCCTTTGCATCTAGCTTGCGGCCGAAGGCACAAACCTTGCGCACAGGAGCAAGTTGACACCTCACTGCCTCCCACCGGGCACTGCCATCCTGTGCAGGGGTGAGGTCACTCCCTGAGCAGTTCTCCTCACAGGTCGCTGCTCCCCACTTGGAGTCTCTTTTTCGCATTGCCCTTCTCAGCTAATGTGTTGTGTGTGGACACAGCCCCTAATGTGAACAAAGACCTGGACCCTGCAGCTCCAGGCCAGGCCATGATTGAAGAGATGCCATCAGTGTGGGGCTCGCACCAGCTGCTGGGCAAGAGGGACCCTGGCTTTGATTCCACCTGGCAGTTCCTGTGGCCCTAGACAGCAGCAGGTTCAGGAGACTGGGTGTTCTGCACTTGTTAGACTCTGCACTGAGCTCTGGGAGCGGGCAGGGAGAGTGGGTGGGTGGGTGGGGGGGGCTATGTCTATACTGCAGTGAAACCCACAGCTGGCCTGGGTCAGCTGACTTGGGCTGAGGGGCTATAAAACTGCTGGCTGGGGGCCCTGTGCTCTGCTTCCCTGCAGAGAGGTGGGGGAAATCTCCTCCTCGGTTGCTAGGTGTGACTGCCCTGGCTTTTGGGGCTCCCCTTGTCTTTTCAGATCCTCCACTGACCTGGGTCAGTTTCAACCAGTCCTTAATGACCCATTCATTCAACTTCAGACAGCGTGACCCAACACCTCTTAAGAACGGCCATATAGGGTCGGACAAAAGGTCCATCCAGCCCGTATCCTGTCTTCCAGCAGTGCCGAGGTGCTGGAACTAGGAGTGCTGGGAGTGTGGCAGAACCCTCTTGCTTGAAGTGGTTTCCCTCATATAGTGTGTTTAGTTTTGTTCAGTGGCTTTGAGCACCTCCACTATAAAAATGGTGCCAGTGCCCCTACAATAGTGGCCAGTGCCAGACACTTCAGAGAGAATGACCAGAAGAAGGCAATTTCGAGTGATCCGTCCCCATCATCCAGTCCCAGGTTCTGGTGTTCGGTGGTTTAGGGACACCCAGAGCATGGGGTTGCATCCCTGACCATCTTGGCTAATAGTCACTGATGGACCTGTCCTCCAGGAACTTCTCTCATTCTTTTTGAACCCAGCTGTATTTCTGGCCTTCACAACATCCCCTGCCAATGAGTTCAACAGCTTGTCTGTGCACTGTGTGAAGAAGTACTTCCTTATGGTAGTTTTAACCCGCTGCCAATAAATTTCATTGGGTGACCCCCTGGTTCTTCTGACATGTGAAGAGAGAACGAACATTTCCTTCTTCATTCTTTTCACACCACTCGTGATTTTATAGACCTCCCGTCGTTGTCGATTTTTCCAAGCTTGTGAAAAGTCCCAGTCTTTTTAATTTCCCCTCCTACGGGAAGCTGTTCTACCCCCTTCATCATTTTTCTTGCCCTTCTCAGTACCCTTTCCAACTCTAAGATACCTTTTTTGAGATGGGTCAATCATCTGTGCATAGTATACAACTTGTGGGCAAACCATGGATTTATATAGAGACATTATGGCATCTTCTGTCTCATTATCTATCCCTTTCCTAATGGCTGCTAACATTCTGTTTGCTTTTTTGACTGCTGCTGCACACTGAGCAGATGCTTTCAGAGAACTATCCACAGTGACCCCAGGATCTTTCTTGAGTGGTAACAGCTCATCAGTGATATGATAAACCCCCCTCATTTTCTATGTATTGTTGGGATTATGTTTTCCAGTGAGCATTACTTTGCACTTACCAACATGGAAATTCATCTGCCATTTTGTTGCCCAGTCACCCAGTTGTCTGAGGTTCCTTTGTAATTCTTCACGGTCTGCTTTGGACTTATCTGTCTTGAGTAAGTTTCTATCATTTGCACTTTTTGCCACATCACCATTTACCCCCTTTTCCAGATCATTTATGAATATGTTGAACATCACTAGTCCCCGTACAGATCCCTGGGGGACACCACTGTTTACCTCTCTCCATGCTGAATATTGACCATTTATTCCTATTCTTTGCTTCCTGTCTTTTAAGTTACTGATCCATGAGAGGACTTTCCCTCTTATCCCGTGACTGCTTAGTTTGCTTAGTACCCCCACCAAAGGCTCTTTGTCAAAGGCTTTCTGAAAGTCCAGGAACATCATGTCTCCTGCTTTGCCCCATGGGCATTTTAACCCTCCAGACCCATTGGGTAACAGTGTGAAGTGCAGAGGGAAACTGAGGCATGCATAGAATTAATTAAAAATATTACAGAAAATTCCCACTTTATTATACTCTGGTAGGTTTTAAACCTGATGCTGCCCATGGAAATGTGTCCAACTGTCTCTCAGGCATGGGCCATGCCCCTTGTGTGCTCCTTTCTCCCCAATATCACACTTGTGACAGAGTGCTCCCAAGCAGGGCACAGCTGGGCACCTGGGAACAGAGCTGAGCCTCCCCTGAGCACAGCCAAGGTCACTGACTCTCAGGAGAACTGGTGGCTTTCTTAAAGTCCCAGCTCCTGGAGTCATGTGAATTTGTGAGAATTCCAGTTTTTGCCTAGCCAATGAAGTCAGTGTCTAGCGCTCATGGCTGGGGAGCACGGTCCAGCGGCTCCATGGAGGGATGAATAAAGAACCCAAACTGATCAGTTTTGTAATCCCATGATTTTGTGGGCCTCACTTCTGAGCTCTGAAGCTGGTGACGCTGCATAGATAGCGGGCTCTGTGTGCCTATTAGCTCCAAAGTACGCTAGCAACAACCAGCACAGAGATGTCCTCTGAAGTAGCTGCCACTGTTAATGAGGGGAGCTGCAAGGCTTAGCTGAGCCACTGGGTGGGAAAGGGTGGGTTGTGGGGTGGGATGCTGGGTGGGGCAGGGCAGGCTGGAGAGAGTGAGGTGGCAAGTGGGGAAGACTGACTGGGCGGGGGGAGGGAAGGCTGGCTGAGGGTGGCAGGGAAGGCTTGTGGGGAAGGGGGTGGGGCGGTGGCAGCAGCAGGTGCTGGAAGGAGGGTGGCAGGCACTGGGTGGGAAGTTGAGGGGGTGTTGGTTGCGGGAGGCTGGGTTGGGGGAAGCAGGTGCTGGGTGGGAAAAATTGGGGGGCTGGGACATGGGGGGCATGGGCGGTGGGCTAGGAGGGGCAAAGGCTAGGCTGGGATTGGCAGATGCCGGGCAGGGAAGGCTGGGCTGGTGGGGTGGGGAAGGCCACGGGCACTTTGCTTGGCCTTTCCACACAGCATCTGTCTGTCCAGCCCTCTTATCAGGGCGTGGCCTCGCTTGCTGATCAGTCTTCAGAGGCTGCTGCTGCAGTGCAAAGGCAATCAAGAGCTGGATTAACCTGACTGCTTCTGCCCCATGCCTCAGTGGGCACCCTGCATGAGAGGCGGCAGAGGGACCCTTGCGTCCTGAGCAAAGCTCCCTGCCAAGGGGCTCTCCCAGGCAGCCTTTCCTTCTGTGCCAGAGCTTTGGGGTGAGAGGAGATGGCTGCCCTGGCAGGAATCTGGGGCCCATTGATCCAACACCCTTTGTCCCTTGGGTGGCTGTTAACAGCATCCCGGGCTCGTCTGTGAGCCTGTGTGGGACAGAGGGCGGCTGCTGTTTATTGATCCCTCACCCTCGTTATCTGTAGCCTCTCCCTGGCCGATAAGGGGGCTACAGGGTGAGGGCAGGGCCTGGAGCCTGAGCTTTGGCAACCTGCCACCGACTGCCATGCCGGTGTTACGGTAACACCAGGACTCTGATTTGAACTCTGCTTCATGCTGTCACCTTGGGCCTGGAGCTTCGCCGCCTGGCGTTCGCCTGAAGGTGGCGAGTGGTTTTCTTCTAATGTTTGAGCCAAATCGGTGCAGCTGTTTGAGTCCCACAAGGTGGGTCTCTACGCTGTGATGTGGAGAATGAACTCTGCGGGTGGGGCGAGGGCTCTGCCGCTGGGGCAGCGGGGGCCTGCTCTCCAGGCCAGTTCTCTAAAGTCAGCCTTTGTATCTTAAGAACATAAGTGTAACCTTTCTGCCTGTCAGAGCTGGCAGCAACAAGGGCCGGGTTCAATATCTAGGGGTTCCATTCCAATAACACAATGGAAAACCGGCTCGAGCCCCCACCCAGTGACTTGGGACAAATATATACCACCCCCGCTGGGCGCCTCCACGAGGCAATACTTCCCCTCTCGCAAGCACAGAGTCTGAGTGTAGCAAAAAGCCTTTTAATAACAGAGAGAAACAATGTGGCATTATGTTGGGGAAACACCACCAACAGGATTCATAACACAACCCATGAGCAAAAAACCCGCCCCAAGCAAATTGGGGCATGTCCTTTCCCTTTGGTTCTTGAGTCCAGCAACCCAAAATCACCCAAAGTCCCAAAAGTCCAATAACCCAAAAGTCTCTGTCCCTGGTCAGGGCAGCCCCAGAGTTCAAAAGTTTATCTGCAGAGTTTTACCTCCCAACCTGGGTGGAGATTGGGGTTAAGGGGCACCTTAAGTGGTCCAAAGCTGATGGCCCCACCTCTCCATGGGGCTCTGCTTTGCCAGCCGCCCCATGAGTTCCTCTAGGCATCCAACAAACTGCTCTGCTCCCCCAGCCGCTCTGCTCTGCTCCGCTCGCCATCCCGCGAGCTGCTCTACCATAGATCTTCAGGCTCCCCCCCTACTGAACACAACACTCAGTGATTTCAGCTCTTAGTCAGTTTAGCTCCTTCATGATTTCAGCTTGTAGTAGGGGAGCCTCAGTGTGGGTGCACCATTAGCCCAAAGTGAATTCAGCTCAGCAGCCTGTAACTAGACTCCTAACGGAATCAAAATTATAGTGGAAAGAAGAAGAAGTGCAATTAGCATGTAAGGCCCTCACAAAAGGGGGGGGGGGCCATACCACCAAGTATTAATACCTGTCCCCAGCCTCTCTCCCTTCACAGAGTTTTGGAACCCATGTCCCTTGCCTAGCGAGTGCTACTTAGTTGATGGCGAGTCCCTCCATCATAACAAAAGGCCAAGTACAGTTCCATTGTCCTTGATTCCCATAATCAGGGTAATAACAATTTATTCTTCCTGCCCCAATAGCAGAGACAATGGGGATCCCACAGCAGCCAAAGTGACCATTTGGGCAGCTATGGCCTCATTCTAGGCGGGCTGGGTGTGCCTATGCAAATGAGATCGGCCCCTGAAGTTCTTTTCCACAACTTGCCACACCTCACCACCAGATGTCAGGGTGGAGTTCATCCCGATTCTGCTTACAAGAGGAAAGTGATCAGGAACAGTCAGCATGGATTCACCAAGGGCAAGTCATGCCTGACTAAACTAATTGCCTTCTATGATGAGATAACTGGCTCTGTGGATGAGGGGAAAGCAGTGGACGTGTTATTCCTTGACTTTAGCAAAGCTTTTGACACGGTCTCCCACAGTATTCTTGCCAGCAAGTTAAAGAAGTATGGGCTGGATGAATGGACTATAAGGTGGATAGAAAGCTGGTTACATTGTCGGGCTCAGTAGGTAGTGATCAATGGCTCCATGTCTAGTTGGCAGCCAGTATCAAGTGGAGTGCCCCAAGGGTCGGTCCTGGGGCCGGTTTTGTTCAGTATCTTCATTAATGATCTGGAGGATGGCGTGGATTGCACCCTCAGCAAGTTTGCAGATGACACTAAACTGGGAGGAGAAGTAGATAGGCTGGAGGGTAGGGATAGGATACAGAGGGACCTAGACAAGTTGGAGGATTGTGCCAAAAGAAATCTGATGAGGTTCAACAAGGACAAGTGCAGAGTCCTGCACTTCGGAGGGAAGAATCCCATGCACCGCTGCAGAATAGGGACCGAAAGGCTCGGCAGCAGTTCTGCAGAAAAGGACCTAGGGATTACGATGGACGAGAAGCTGGATATGAGTCAAGAGTGTGCCCTTGTTGCCAAGAAGGCCAATGGCATTTTGGGATGTATAAGTAGGGGCATTGCCAGCAGATCGAGGGACGTGATCGTTCCCCTCTACTCGACATTGGTGAGGCCTCATCTGGAGTACTGTGTCCACTTTTGGGCCCCACACTACAAGAAGGATGTGAAACAATTGGAAAACGTCCAGCGGAGGGCAACAAGAATGATTAGGGGACTGCAACACGTGACTTATGAGGAGAGGCTGAGGGAACTGGGATTGTTTAGTCTGCGGAAGAGAAGAAGGAGGGGGGGATTTGATAGCTGCTTTCAACGACCTGAAAGGGGGTTCCAAAGAGGATGGCTCTAGACTGTTCTCAGTGGTAGCTGATGACAGAACAAGGAGTAATGGTCTCAAGTTGCAGTGGGGGAGGTTTAGGTTGGATATTAAGAAAAACTTTTTCACTAGGAGGGTTGTGAAGCACTGGAATGGGTTACCTAGGGAGGTGGTGGAATCTCCTTCCTTAGAGGTTTTTAAGGTCAGGCTTGACAAAGCCCTGGCTGGGATGATTTAGTTGGGGATTGGTCCTATTTTGAGCAGGGGGTTGGACTAAATGACCTCCTGAGGTCCCCTCCAACCCCGATATTCTATGATAAGTCTCTGCCTGCGCTAGAGCTTAAGTCTTTGCAGTTAATTTAACCCTTCTGAAACAGGAGGGAAATTACTCAATGTTCCAGCTGAGGCCACGTCTATATTGGGAGCATTTTGCCAGGATAGGTAAACTAGTGTGGACATAGAAGAGCACTACTGGCCCCCACTGAATGAAGAGCCTTTACCCTTAGAAAAGAGCAAGAATACAAAGAGGACGAACCCACTGCTCAGGCTTGCTCTGCATGGCTTTTATATTACTAGAGCTATGTTGGCTAGGGGTGTGATTCCTAACCAACACAATCAGACCAGGACATCATCTTTACACGTGGATGCAGTTATACCGGTATAAGTGCGCTTATACCAGTACAACTAATATACACTGGCACTGGAGAGCTTAAAATAAGATACTAGACTGAGAGGACAAAAGAAAGGAGCAGATTCTCCTCTTAAATATACAGCATTCTCGCCCAGGATAGAAGACTGCGAAGAGGGACTTGCAGACAGATGTACACTGAATAGAGTTATTAGCAATATAAAAAAAGATGGCTTAGCAGCTCTCCTGCTCTGATTGCAAAGTAAAGAATTAACTGCAACATCAGATCACTTCTGCTTTGGCCAGCCAGAAGGCATCCATATAACACTGGCTGCATTTGCTCCATGGCCTGAAGTGGGAAGTAAATGCCCTGGTCCCATGAGTGAACTGTTGGAAGAGAATAGGATCCCGTCACTGAGCTAGGTATTCTGAAGAACCTGTTTCGCCTTTCTTCAGGGTAAATGCACTGATCTGAAGTGCATTACTAAATATGAACTGGATGCTTTTACTAAGTGGTAAATGGATGAGCGATATAAATATGAAATAAAGACGGCTTCTTCCAGCCTAATAGCAAGTGAATGCATCCTCCTAGCAAAAGGCAGCACAGCATACCGAGCTCACCATGCATAAGCATTTACAAAAATATGATTTCCCAAGTGCATTAGAGACCTTAACATCCCATCCTACCTTCAGAGTAACAGCCGTGTTAGTCTGTATTCACAAAAAGAAAAGGAGGACTTGTGGCACCTTAGAGACTAACCAATTTATTTGAGCATAAGCTTTCGTGAGCTACAGCTCACTTCATCGGATGCATCCTACCTTCCTGCACTTTATAAGATGATAGGGAAACCAACAGGCCCTGATTCGATGATAGTTATCATAGGGACATTGTATTAACCTCTCTGGATCCAAAGCATCAACTGGAAGAGAAGGAATAAAAAGACAAAAGAAAACATTCTGTAAAACAAGATCTAAGTTCATCATCAACACAATTAACAAGAGTGGAAGCATACTAGGTAGTGGAGCTGCCCTCTAACGGGGTTAAGCCATCAATTTTTAATAGCCGAGACAAAAATGCTAAACTGCTAAGTTGGCACTCATTGTGTGTACCCAACCAAATTCACTTCGGATTTTGGGTGAGTGGAATATTAAATTAAAAATGAGGAAAGCGCAATCAGTAGTGCAGAGTGGCCAGTACATATTAATGACTATTCTTATGCAGAACAGTGAGCTGGAAATAAACATTACTATAAAAACCCTTGAAGCTACCAAATTAACTAGTTGTACAGTAGTGACATGCTAAGGATTGGCAGTAGCACGGCATTCTGAAGTAAATCCTTTTGCATTTACCTTCATACTCCAAGGCCTGAGGCGGTTCAAATACAAGACAGCACAGAGCTTTTAGCAAGCAAGCGAGCTGGTCTGCCAACGGACTTCTGCCTGTCAGCTTTCCACCTTCCCCTTTATTCTTTCTCTCCCCCCGCGCATTACATTCTCCAACAGATACAAGGAATACACTGGCTTTGTTTAACATTCTTATTTACCAATTTCTATCTACCGCATTCCTTGCTCTCGGGCCTTGAGCCCAGTCCTGGGAGGCTTCCCACGGTTCATGTCATCTGGGCGACATTCCAAGGTTCATGCCCTTGAGAGGAGCTGTGTGTGCACAGCTCCTGCACAACACTCCGGGTGTGCCCTGAATGTTGCCAAGCGCATGAACCCTGTATGAATCCCACAAAGGCCATCTCTGCTGGATTAAGAAAAATATCAAACTCAAACAAACATGTCTGGAGTTAAGGATGCAATTTGCACTAAAGTGCACTTGGCCCTGTAAAGTGCAGAGGTTGGCAGGTGCTTAAGAGCCCAACACTCACTGAACATAGTGAGGGCCTAAGTCACAGCACTTTTTGAAAATGTTCCCTCCTAGTCCATACTATGACCCAGAGACAGGCATGAGTCACCTTAATCACTTAACAGTTACACAGAAGGGACAAGGTAGGGGAGGACCAACTTCTGACAGTGAGACACACAAGCTTTCAAGCGTACATAGACCTCTTCTTCAGGATTCAGTTTGTCTCCGTGCAGCAGCTTTCTTGCCATCACAAATGTGTCTCCCCTCACACCTTCCATGCTATTTATCTGCGTTTGTATCAGTGTACAGAGGGCATGCACAGAAAGGAACATGGGCCAACGGACTGTGGGAGGTTTTCTAGATAGCTGGAAGTAAGGCGGACGGGCCAGATTGATTACATAAATCAGTATTTTTCAACCTTTTTGATACCAGGGACCAGCTTAGAATCATAGAATATCAGGGTTGGAAGGGACCTCAGGAGGTCATCTAGTCCAACCCCCTGCTCAAAGCAAGACCAACACCAACTAAATCATCCAAGCCAAGGCTCTGTCAAGCCGGGCCTTAAAAACCTCTAAGGATGGAGTTTCCACCATCTCCCTAGGTAACCCATTCCAGTGTTTCACCACCCTCCTAATGAAATAGTGTTTCCTAATATCCAACCTAGACCTCCCCCACTGCAACTTGAGACCATTGCTTCTTGTTCTGTCATCTGCCACCACTTTGAACAGCCTAGCTCCATCCTCTTTGGAACCCCCTTTCAGGTAGTTAAAGGCTGCTATCAAATTCCCCCTCACTCTTCTCTTCTGCAGACTAAATAACCCCAGTTCCCTCAGCCTCTCCTCATAAGTCATGTGCCCCAGCTCCTTAATAATTTCCGTTGCCCTCCGCTGGACTCCCTCCAATTTGTCCACATCTGTTCTGTAGTGGGGGGGACCAAAACTGGACCCAACACTCCAGGTGTGGCCTCACCAGTGCCAAATGGAGGGGAATAACCACTTCCCTCCATCTGCTGGCAATGCTCCTACTAATACAGCCCCATATACCATTGGCCTTCTTGGCAACAAGGGCACACGGCTGACTCATATCCAGCTTCTCATCCACTGTAATCCCCAGGTCCTTTTCTGCAGAACTGCTGCTTAGCCAGTCGGTCCCCTGTCTGTAGCAGTGCATGGGATTTCCTTCCTTCCTTCCTAAGTGCAGAACTCTGCACTTGTCCTTGTTGAACCTTACCAGATTTCTCTTGGCCCAATCCTCCAATTTGTCTAGGTCACTCTGGATCCTTCCCTACCCTCCAGTGTATCTACTTCTCCCCCCAGTTTAGTGTCATCTGCAAACTTGCTGAGGGTGCAATTAATCCCATCATCCAGATCATTAATAAAGATGTTGAACAAAACCAGCCCCAGGACTGACCCCTGGGGCACTCTTCTTCATACCAGCTGCCAACTAGACTTGGAGCCATTGATCACTACCCGTTGAGCCCAACAATCTAGCCAGCTTTCTATCCACCTTAGAGTCCATTCACCCAATCCACACTGCTTTAACTTGCTGGCAAGAATACTGTGGGAGACCGTATCAAAAGCTTTGCTAAAGTCAAGATGTATCACATGCACTGCTTTCCCCATATCCACAGAGCCTGTTATCTCATCACGGAAGGCAATCAGGTTGGTCAGGCATCACTTGCCCTTGGTGAATCCAAAGCTTGCAGCCTTTCTAAACAGTGTCAGGGGGATCTGAGGGACAGGCCATTGAGAAAGACTGACACAGGTCCTTAGGACAAATGGCTACTTGTGACGAAGTGGAAAGTGTCCTAGTGTTTGCATGAATACTGTGCGCGCCTCAGTTTTCCCTATGCGTTGCACAAGTATCTAGGTGGGGGGATAAGGGTGTGGGACCTTTGCAGATACCCCGAGAGGGAAGGTGCAAGTGCCGTCTAGCTCCCTGGGCCCAGACAATAGATGTATCTTGGCAACTGATTGCCGGGGCCCATCCTCTGCAAGAGCCAGTCGGAGGAATTGGAGAACAAAGAGAGGTGGAGGCCAGGTGACCGGTTTGCCTGGGGAACAGCATACAGGATGGAGGAGGGGCAACTGGGTGTGACTGAAGGTGGGCTGCTGGAGGCTGGTCAGACTCCTGGTTTGGGACTCAGGAGGAGAGACCCATGGCTCTGGGTCTCCTCAAGATGAACTTTGCTGTAACTTCCTGCTTTCTGTGCTAACAAGATTCTGCTCTATGCTGTGTTCCAGACGACTAATAAACCCTTCTGTTTTACACCGCTGGCTGAGAGTCACTCCTGACTGCTGAAGTCGGGGGTGCATGGCCCCTTTGGAGGGCGTGTAAGGTTTCCCCAGGTGTCCTATTCAGGTGGCTCACTGCAGGGAGCTTATGGCGTGAGACAGGGATGCTGAATGCTCCGAGGTCAGACCAAGGAGGAGCTGAAGCCCAGGAGGCTTGTCCTAGTGAGAGTGTGCCCCGAGGGGCAGTCACACTGCAAGAGGGTCCTCGTCCGGGGGCTAGTCTTCACCAGATTCACTGCAGCTGCGCTAATGTAGGGCAGTAGTGTGAACGCACTATGAAGACCAGAGAGCGCTTTCCTGTCAGCATAATTACTCCACCTCAGCGAAAGGTGGAAGCTATGACAGAATGAGAGTGTGTCCCACTGACTTAGTGCCCGTGCGGACAGCTCAGGGGGGTGGCTTTTTCATATCCGTGACCGACATAAGTTACATCAACTTAAGCGGAAGCGAAGACAAGCCCTGAACTTCATTCAATGGTTCCAGAGCACCAAGCCCGTGCATCCATGAACTACTATGGGGGGAAAAAGTCCCCAATGCCTCAAACCAACACCATATACCTGGCTAGGCCTCTGGAGAGGGCAGCACCCTTACCTGACCATGGTACTAATTAGGGCTGTCGATTAATCACAGTTAACTCACGCGATTCACTCAAAAAAAAATTATTAAAAAAATGAATCGCACAGTTGCATTTCAATTGGTATTCTATTGTGTATTACACATTTTGGGATGTTTTCTACATTTTCAAATGTATTGATTTCAGTTACAACACAGAATACAAAAGGTACAGTGCTCACTCTATTCTATTTATTGCAAATATTTGCACTGTAAAAATGATAAACAAAAGAAATCGTATTTTTCAATTTACCTCATACAAGTACTGAAGTGCAATCTCTTTATCGTGAAAGTGCAACTTACAAATGTAGATTTTTTTGTTACATAACTGCACCCAAAAACAAACCAATGTAAAACTTTAGACCTTACAAGTCTACTCACTCCTACTTCTTGTTCAGTCAATCACTGAGAGAAACAAGTCTGTTGACATTTATGGGAGATATGCTGCCCACTTCTTATTCACAGTGTCACCTGAAAGTGAGAACAGGCATTTGTATGGCACTCTTGTAGCTGGCATTGCAAGGTATTTACATGCCAGAGATGCCGAACATTCATATGCCCCTTCATGCCTCGGCCACCGTTCCAGAGGACGTGCTTCCATGCGGATGACACTTGTGAAAAAAATAATGGGTTAAATAACGTGTGACTGAACTCCTTGGGGGAGAGCGGTGCGCCCCCTGCACTGTTTCACCCGCACGCTGCCACAGATTTCCTGTTATAGCAGTCGCGGATGATGACCCAGCACAGGTTGCTCATTTTAAGAACACTTTCCCTGCAGATCTGACCAAACACAAAGAAGGTACCAATCTGAGATTTCTAAAGATAGCTACAGGACTCGACCCAAGGTTTAAGAATCTGAAGTGCCTTCCAAAATCTGAGAGGGTCGAGGTGTGGAGCATGCTTTCAGAAGTCTTAAAAGAGCAATACTCCAATGTGGAAACTCCAGATCCAAATCACCAAAAGAGAAAATCAACCTTCTGCTGGTGGCATCTAACTCCGATGATGAAAGTGAACATGTGTTGGGCCACACTGCTTTGGATCATTATTGAGCAGAACTCATCATCAGCATGGACACATTATCTCCTGCAAATGTAAACAAACTTCTTTGTCTTAGCAATTGGCTGAAGAAGAAGTAAGACTGAGTGTACTTGTAGGCTCTAAAGTTTTACATTGTTTTGTTTGAGAATGCAATTTTTTTGTACATAATTCTACATTTGTGAGTTCTACTTTCGTGATAAAGAGATTGCACTATATTACTTGTATTAGGTGAAGTGAAAAACACTATTTCTTTTGGTTTTTTGTACAGTATAAATATTTGTAATAAAAAATAAATATAAGTGAGCACTGTACACTTTGTATTCTGTGTTGTAATTGAAATAAATATATTTGAAAATGTAGAAAACATCCACAAATGTTTAAATGGTATTCTATTATTTTTAAGTGCGTGATTACATCTTTTAATTGCCTGACAGCCCTAGTACTAACAGGATATTAACCATGTTGCGTCTGTAGCAAAACACATTTTGGAGCCAGCCACTGGTAATAAAGTCAATTATGAATTATGGCAAGGACAGGGCCTTAATAAGAACAGTCACTTCACTGGGGTGATCCCCAGGAAACTGATTTAGGCCCTGGCTGCACAAGACATGACTGTAGCTTTATAACCAGTTTGTACCCCTCACAGCAAATTTGATCTGCTAGTTGGATCATCCATTTCTCCAGACCACAGACATGCTGCAGCTGGGGGACATAGTCCACTAGGTCAATGTGGGAACCCACAAACCATGATGCACACTGTGGAGGACTGCAAAATGGCAACTTCCTGGAGCTCTTCATGCCTTGAACATGACTGATAAGAAGGCTGCGGCATACACTAAATAAATAAAACGAACCACACACAGCTGAGTTACGCCCCCACTCCAGCCTTCCTGGCTCACAAAGGTTGGGGCATGATGTAGAGTATCTGCACCCAATACACTGCCTAGAAGCATTTGTCTCAGTACACCCAGTCCCCAACCCAACATATTACCCAGCCAGTCTCACACCCACCTTGCAAAACCTAGGTATTGTTCCTTGCTGTGATATTGACTCACATCATCCTTTATTGCCTCTAACGTTTGTGTGGTTTTGAATTGCAAGACCACCACTGCACCTGGTTTTGGGTCCCAGAATGAAAGAAGTTGTGAACTGCTGCTCTAATACACAGAAGCATATATTCACCAAACTTAATGCCTATAGCGGAAAGTTACTCCACTCCCTCCTTTAACCAAGTTTAAGATACTTGCATACTTTCAAAGATCTAAGCGGTCTCTCACTGTATCTTTGCAGGAACCATGAATAGAAACAGAGAATTGCAGGACTGGAAGGGACCTCGAGAGGTCATCTAGGCCAGTTCCCTGCATGAATATTAGAAGCCAGCAAAGAAACACTTACCATAGTTGCCTTCTAAATCCATTTGACTGATGCTGAAAGAACTGAAGCTTTGTTGGAGGACGCTTTGAGCCAGTCTCTGAATCTCACTCTCCTCCTGAAAATATCAACCCTACAGACAAAAAATGAGGAGATTCACAGATTTCTAAGGCCAGAAGAGAGAATTACGATAATCTAGGAGTGGTTTTTAACCTGTCACCTGCAGACCTCTGGGGGTCCACAGACTATGTCTAGGATTTCCAAAGGGGTCCTGCACCTCCATTCACAAATTTTTAGGAGTCCTCAAATGAAGAAAAATTGAAAACTACTGATCTAGGCTGACCTTCTGTAGAACACAAGGCATAGGACTGCCATGAGTTAATTCCCATTTGACCTAGAGCAGATCTTTTTGAAATCAAAATTGGATGTCTTTGGAAAATTTGATGGAGAATCGACAACAGTTGGTAATTTTTCCAGTGGTTAGTTATCCTCACTGTTAAAAATAAACCTTATTTCCATTCTGCATTTTTCTAGCTTCAACTTCAAGGCACTGGAAATAACTTTAAAGTTATTTCAATTTATCCATCACAGCTATTAAGTGTCAAAGATCAACTGCACTACAGCAAGTGGTAGACTTTACAGCTACGCTGTGCAGGCATAGGATACAAGCTTATTCTTGGGGGCCCACGTATAATGTAGGGTACCGGGAACCACGTATTCTTGTGCTCCACAGAGAAAAGGTTTCCTTCAAGATGCTAACTTCCACAGATTTTTGTCTGAAACATCCTCTTTTCCCAATACATTTAAGAGGATTCAAAGAACCAGTTCCCAAGAAAAATTAAGCCATGTATTTGGGGAGCTCAGTTATCTTTTCTTATACACACTTAAAGTAATACACACTTGAGCCCCTCCACCTGCCTGAGAGGTCAACACTTTTACACCTACCTCGTGGCTCATGATCTGTATGAAGAACTTGGTTCCTGATGTTTTAGTTAAAACAAACAAACAAAAAACGCAAAGAGTTAGATTCTCTCCTGTCTTCACTGCAATTCACACAATTTGAATGCATCAGTCATCTAAAAAAATCCTTCCCCCCAAGATTATAAGTCTAAATAAGAGAGAATTTAAAGGACTGCACAGTCTAGAGTCAACCTGAATCTCCGATTTGGTTGCCCATCACAAAATATGTTTGCTACCCCGCTGTGACGGTCGTGACAAAAATGAGAAGGGGGAGGATTTGTTGCCTTTTGCTCATCTTAACTCTGCAGAGCCAGCCCAGCTACAGGAGGGAGAGCTCAGGTCTATTCGGCATCATCATTGTTATTATTTATTTGTATTAGCATAGTGCCCAGGAGCCCTAGTCATGGACAAAGATCTGTTGTGCTAGGCACTGTACAGTGATTAAACAAATGCAACATTAACAGAAGAAAAGGAGGACTTGTGGCACCTTAGAGACTAACCAATTTATTTGAGCATAAGCAGAATTAATATCATATTGCCTCTATATAAATCCACACTACATCCATATCTTGAATACTGTGTGCAGATGTGGTCGCCCCATCTCAAAAAGATATATTGGAAATGGAAAAGATACAGAAAGGGGCAACAAAAATTATTTCACTGCAGAAACAGCTTCCTTATAAGAAGAGAGAAGACTGGGACTTTTCAGCTTGGAAAAGAGATGACTAAGGGGGTGAAAGTAAATAAGGAAGTGTTATTTCTGCTTCTCATAACACAAGAACTAGAGGTCATCAAATGAAATTAATAGGCAACAGGTTTAAAACAAACAAAAGGAAGTATTTCTTCACACAATGCACAGTCAACCTGTGGAACTCCTTGCCAGAGGAAGTTGTGAAAGCCAAGACTATAACAGGGTTTAAAAAAGAACTAGATAAGTTCATGAATTAGTCAGGATGAGCAGGGATGCAAAACCAAGCTCTGAAGTGTACCTAGCCTCTGTTTGCCAGAAGCTGGGAATGGGCCAACAAGAGGTAAGGAGGAATTCTAGGCTACCCTGAGCTGTATGGTTATGACACTATCAGACCCCCCTGCTGGATCCCAAGGCCATAGAGCCATTCAGCCAAATGGATGGTATTGAGATGGGGGACTATGACCTGTTCAAACAGGCTTTGCTGCTGAAGTTTGAACTGACCCCCGAGGCGCACAGGAAACGATTCCGGGGTGTACGCAAGACCCCAGGTGTCACTTACAAGGAGGTCACCAATCTGCTGGGGGAATATCTCCGTAGCTGGGGGAAGGGCACAGGGGCCACTACCGCAGAGGAGGTGTGTAACCTGGTGGGGTTGGGGCAGCTGTATGACATCTGCCCTCCAGACCTAAGGATGTGGTTAGTGGACCGGAAGCCTAAAGATCTGGGCAGTGCAGGGGCACTAGTGGATGAGTTTGTGAACAGCAGATAGGGGGCAGGAGGGAGACCCATATCAGGGACTCAGAAGGGGAGTCACACAGAAACCTCTCCAGGGTGGGACTCCAGGAAGCCCAACTCACAGGTGCCCCTGAAGGCCGGGGCAAACCGACCCCCCATGGGACTTGAGGGACCTGAAATGTAATTACTGTGGCCAAAAAGGACACAAGGTGGCTCAATGCCTGAAGATGGAGGAAATGGCAGCCAAGCAGAACCCGCGGGGAGTCAACTGGGTGGAAGCCCCCCGAGAGGGGGCACCGCGGGTCCAGGGGGCCGCAGTCGATAGGGCTATGCTGGGGTCAGGGGACACACCGAAGCACGAGGGTAGGGCTTGACAGTGCTGGGCCAGAGCCTCTGTCCCAAGGTGGGGAAACTGAGGCACCGCCAACCAGGGCTGTACCCTCAAACCCAGCAGCCGAATTCCAGATGGAGCTGCAGGAGGATCCCTCCTCAGAGAAGCTGAGGGCCCTTGCCGGCCACAGTGGTGCAGGATCCCAGGGGGAGGACCGCCGGGAGAGATTCCTGTGGGAGAAGGGATTCCTGTACCGGGAATGGGCTGGTTCAGGGCCAACTGAACCTTGGAAAGCCAGGAGGCAATTGGTGGTCCCCCCCAGAGGGACCACCACAGACTGTTGTACTTGGCCCACAATATTCCCCTTTCAGGGCATCTGGCGCACCAGGCAGAGGCTGCTGCAGAACTTTTAGTGGCCCGGGGCCTATGACACTGTCCAACAGCATTGCAGGGCCTGGGACTCCTGCCAGAGGGGGGGGGGAAGGTCCAGGATAAGTGTAAAGCAGCTCTGAGACCTCTGCCCATCATAGAGGAGCCTTTCCAGAGGGTGGCCATGGACATAGTGGGGCCCCTCAGCAGGGCAACCCGGTCAGGGAAGAAATACATTCTGGTGGGGGTAGATTTCGCTGTGCGCTACCCCGAGGCAGTGGCCATGTCCTCTATGGAGGCAGACACCGTGGCAGACGCGCTGCTCACCATTTTTAGCAGAGTGGGTTCCCCAAGGAGGTCCTTACAGACCAGAGGTCCAACTTCATGTCAACCCTGCTCCAGTGCTTGTGGGAGAAGTGTGGGGTCTGACACACCTGGGCCTCGGCGTGTCACCCTCAGTCCAACAGGCTGGGGGACAGGTTCAATGGGACCCTAAAGATGATGCTGAAAACCTTTCTGGACCAGCACCCACAGGACTGGGAGAAGTATTTACCCCACCTGCTGTTCCCATACAGGGAAGTGCCCCAGGAATCCACAGGGTTTTCCCCTTTCGAGTTGTTGTATAGGAGGAGGGTGAGGGGACCCCTCGACTTGATGAGGGACGAGTGCGGGGGGAAGGCCTCCCCCAATGGAGTATGTTCTGACCTTTCTGGAAAAGCTCGCGGAGCTCATGGGCTTGGCCAGGGGAAACCTAGCCAGGGCACAGAGGAAGCAGAAGGTCTGGTACGACCGCTCAGCACGTGCCTGCTCCTAGGCTACCAGGGACCAGGGGATGCTTCTCATCCCCATGAGGAAGCACAAGCTGCAAGCTGCCTGGGACGGCCCCTTCAAGGTCATCAGACAGGAAAATGAAGTGAAATATGTCGTGGAACTGTCCATCTGGGCACACCGCCACCGGGTGCACCATGTCAACATGATGAAGCCATACTGGGACAGGGAGAAGTTGGGGCTGGCTGGGTGTGGGCAGTGGGAGGAGAAGGGAGAGGATCCCCTGGTGGGACTCCTCCCTGAGGGGGGGGCTGACCCCTCGCTGGAATCAATTCTCCTCTCAGACCAGCTAACCCCTGCCCAGCAGGCAGAGATCAGAGAGGTGCTGCCTTCACACCGGCAGCTGTTCTCCAGCCGGCCTGGGCTCACTAACCTGGCTGTTCACCGGGTGGAAACAGGAGCCAATCTTCCCATCAGGTGTTCCCCATTCAGGGTCACTAGGAAAACAGCCCAGGACCTGGAGAGAGAGGTTGGAGACATGCTGGCTTTAGGGGTGATCCAGCCGTCCTCCAGCCCCTGGGCCTCTCCCATGGTGCTGGTCCCCAAGAAGGATGGGTCGATCAGGTTCTGTGTGGATATCGGAAGTTCAGTGCCATCACCGTGTCCTATGCCTACCACCGATAAAATCCTAGACAAGTTGAGGGGGCGCTGATGTGATGAAGTGGGACTGTTCTTAATGTTTCCTCTGAATAGTGTGGGGGTGCCTCAGTTTCCCCTATGCAATTCTTAAGGATCTAGGTGGTGGGATAAGGGTGTCTGATCACTGCAGAGCCCTAGAGGGCAGGTGTGTGCAGGAGTCTGGACACAGAGAATGGCCGACACCCTGTTTCCTGGCCACTGATGGCCTGGGCCCTTTCCCCCTGCAAGGTGAGAGCTAAAGGGTTGGAGAACAAGGGAATCAGGTGCCCTCCTGGCCGGGGAAAGAGACAAAGCCCAGAGGAGGAGGGGCTGGAGGGAGTTTCAGTTTGGGGCTGGCTGGGACATGGAGTGAAGGGCAGACGTGGTTGTCTGGCTCACTGCCCCCCAAAATGGAGCCAGCTGAGGGGTCCTCTTCTCTGCACCTACAAGCTCTCTTTTAGACCATGTTCCTGTCATTTAATAAACCTCTGTTTTACTGGCTGGCTGAGAGTCACATCTGACTGTGAAGTTGGGGGGCAGGACCCTCTGGCTTCCCCAGGAGCCCCGCCTGAGCGGACTCGCTGTGGGAAGCACACGGAGGGGCAGAGGATGCTGAACGCTCCGAGGTCAGACCCAGGAAGCTGTGTGAGCCCTGTGTCCTGCAGACAGTCTGCTCACAGACAGGAGACTTCCCCAGAGTCCTGACTGGCTTCATGGGGAGCAGTTCCAGAGCATCGCCCGGGGACTCCATGACAGCTATCAAATCCCCCCTCACTCTTCTCTTCTGCAGACAAAATAACCACAGTTCCCTCAGCCTCTCCCCATAAGTCACGTGCCCCAGCTCCCTACTCATTTTCATTGCCCTCCGCTGGACTCTCTCCAATTTGTCCGCATCCTTTCTGTAGTGGGGGCCCAAAACTGGACGCAATACTCCAGATGAGGCCCTCACCAGTGCTGAATAGAGGGGAATAATCACTTCCCTCGATCTGTGGGCAATGCTCCTACTAATGCAGCCCAATATGCTGTTAGCCTTCTTGGCAACACGGGCACCCTGCTGACTCATCTCCAGCTTCTCATCTGCTGTAACCCCAGGTCCTTTTCTGCAGGTCCTTTTCACCAGTTCCTTATCCACCTTTCAATTCTCATATTAAACCCCAACTTCTCCAATTGAACTAATAATTTCCCAATTGTATCAAATGCCTCGCTGACATCCAGGTAGATTAGATCATTGGTTCTCAAACTGGGGGTCACAACCCGGTTAAGTGGGGGGGGTCACGAGCCCCGACCCCAGCGCACGGCTGTAAGTTGCGAGCCCCGACCCCTGTGCCAGGCTGTCAGCCCCGACCCCTGTGTGGAGCTGCGGGGCTATGAGCCCCAACCCGGGCACACGGCTGTGGGTCCCGACCCCTGTGCTAGGCTGTGAGCCCTGACCCCGATGTGCGGCTGTGAGTCCCGACCCCTGCGCCGGGCTGTGAGCCACGACCCCGGTGTGCAGCTGTGAGTCCTGACCCCAACCCCTGGGCCGGGCTGTGAGCCGCGACCCCAACAGGGAATCGTGGTTGCGAGCCCCGACTCCAACCCCCACACAGGGCTGCAAGCCCAGACCCCAACCCTGGCCAGGAGCGGGGCAGTGATCCCTGAGTCCGAATGCCACATGGGGTTGCAGGTCCTGACCCCAACCAGGAGTGGGGCTGTGAGCCCTGAGCTGGGGCATCCAGGACGCTGGGAGCTCCAACCCCTGTAATGGGGTTTCAGGCGGAGCCCGGCCATGCTGAGGGTTATCAGCCGGGAGCACACACAGGGTTGTCAACCCCGAGCCCCGCCACCCGCTGTGTTTTAGTCTGAATTTAAAAGCAGTGAGTAAAGGTCTATTCATTTTAAGCAATAGGGTTTAAATTTAGTATTTAACATAGTGTTAAATATCAAAAATGTGTTTTTAATTTTTAAGGGGGGGTCGCACTCAGAGGCTGGGTGTTCGAAAGGGGTCACCAATACAAAAAGTTTGAGAACCACTGGATTAGATCTACTGCGTTTCCTTTGTCTGAAACCTCAGTTATCTTCGCAGAGACGCCGCTCAGGTTGGCCTGGCAGGACCTACCGATTGTTAAACCAGGGTGTATTTTATCCCAGTTACCGTTCACCCCTTTGTCCTTCGTTACTTTCTCTCTCAAAATTTGTCCCAAGACCTGGCAGAGAGCTGAGGTCAAATTAAAAGGCCTGTAGATACCTGGACCACGTTTTTTTCCATTTCTTAAAAATAGGAACTATATTAGCAATTCTCCACTCCCCCGCCCCGAGTTTACAGAGTCATCAGAAATCCTTGCTATTGGGCTTGCAATTCCATGTGCCAGTCCCCTTACTGTGCATGGATGGAGCTTATGGGGTGCTAGGGGCTGCAGTGAGTGGGGTGGGAGGACCCAGTAGGGGGCACTCGCCCCTTCTAGTCTGTGCCAGCCCCAGCATAGTGCTCAATTTGTGCTATTTTGGGGGTTGTAAATCTAAGCTCCTGAGCGCTTGTCACTAAGAAGCCCATGTGCAGTGCAGCCTGGTCATAGAATCATAGAATACCAGGATTGGAAGGGACCTCAGGAGGTCATCTAGTCCAACCCCCTGCTCAAAGCAGGGCCAATCCCCAATTTTTGCCCCAGATCCCTAAATGGCCCCCTCAAGGATTGAACTCACAACCCTGGGTTTAGCAGGCCAATGCTCAAACCACTGAGCTATCCCTCCCCCCGGCTCCCTGACCCAGCTCCCCACGCTCTGTGCAGCGCAGTGCAACTAGATGTGGGATTCTTCACTTGTCCTAATCTACTGTGCTGTGTGGCTGTTAAACAGCTGCTCCGTCCCACCCCAGAGGTGGCTGCATCTCAGTGCTGGGCAAAGGATCCCTGTATAAATAGCCCCTGCACCCCACCCCAGAGGTGGCTACATCTCAACCCCAGGGATGAACTGAGTGACTGGAATACAAGTGACTCTAGTCCTAGGAGTGACCAGGGCTGCTGGGCCTCTTGCCGGGGAGGTGGGCAAGGCCTCAGCAGAGATTGGGGCCCTGGGGTGGTGCAAGGCCGGGGCCGAGATTCTTCTGGCCGTGGGAGCCCAGTGACTCAGTCAGTGCCCCGCTCCCAGCCAGCCCTCCCCATTCACTGAGCCCTTTGTGCCAGCCATGTCGCTCTGAGTCGCACTAGGTGCCACTCGATAGGTCACCTACAATCACACGGTTTCTTTTCGGTGCCTCGACTGGGCAGCGGGTAATGAGAGGTGGATAACGGATTCTCCAGGCCAGGACTGCAGACCTGCTCCCCCGCTGTGCCAGGGATGCCCCGCTGGTCCCATCTCTGCCCCAAGAGCCTCCCCCCGCAGTCCCTGGCAGGGAAGGGATTGCCCCAATGCCAGCACCCAGCAGGCCTATGTGTGACATGAGCTTGGGGGTCTCAACCGCATTCCTAGGGGGATGGGTCCATGCTCTGATGGGCATTAGCTGACAGCCAAGGACTGGCCAAGAGTGCCCTCCCCGCCTTCTCGGGCAGGGCAAGGGGTGGAGTACAGAGTGATCTGCTGTGGGGCCCAGGTCCTCAGTCTCTGGGGCTGGCAGCACTGCCCCAGCGATGAACCTCCCCCAGGGGCAGGGAGCAGCTGCCGGGTCCAAAGCATCCCAGCAAACACTGGCCATTCGGCACCAGCCAGGGGAAGGTCTCGCACCCAGGCCATTCTGGATCAGAGGCGTGTGTGGGGAGATGGGAGCTGAACACGGACCCCTCTCCAAACTCCCAGCGGCCCCCAGGGCCTCGCCCCTGCGATCCCTCTAACGCCATGGGCACAGGGTCCCTCAGCCAGCACCCCCATAGGGCCCAACAGTGGGGAACCCAGCCCCTTACCTGGCTGCTACCTCCCATGGCCTTGACGCTGGCCCCAGTTCAGCCCAGTTCCCCCACTCTGCAGGGCACTGGAGAAGCCTCCACTGGCAGCTTTGCCGCTGGCACTCTGTGGCAGCTCCTGCTGAGGCCCCAGGGCCCACGCAGGGCAGCGCTGCCCTCCCAGGGGGCTCGTTAGCCAGGGCCATGCAGAAGCCTGGGTCCCAAAAGCCAACCATGGCTCCCCAGCCGGGAGCGGGTTTCCTTGACACCTGGGTACCTCAGGGGGCCAGATCCTAAAGAGCAGGAGGGGAAGATGCAGAAAGAGGAGAGCTGTGCACGGGGCCATGGAGCGGGGGGAAGGGACAGAGAGACGTTTAAATCAGAGGGGCAGAGGGTGCGCCCCATCTTCCTCAGAGCCCTGGGCTGGCCTGTGCCCCCTGGCACCAGGGGTGGGGGCTGGAAAGTGACTTGCCTTGCCCCAGAGTGCCAAGGCCACTGGCTGTACCGGAGAGGCAGTGCGGCTGCAGGAAACACCGCCCCCCCCCGCCCCGAGCCGGGCTCCGTGGGGCCAGGATTCAGGCCTGGGGAGCTTTGGGCCTTGTGGAGGGGACTCCAGCACTGGGGAAAGGGCCAGCTCGACTGCCCCAGAGCCCAAGGCTTGCGTCACACCCCCATCCCCCACGCCAACGGCCCTGCCCTGAAGGGACCCATCTAGGGGCAGAGCGGAGCTCAGGCTCTGTAGCCCCAGCGTGCCAGTCCCACAGCCGGCAGGCAACGCGGGTGCTGTCCCAACAGGAACTGGACTGAGCCCCTCTCCACAGCCACCACCCACTGTCAGACACTGCTCCCCTGGGACAGATTCGAACCCGTGCCCCAGAGAGGAGAGACGCCCCCTACCCCCGCCAGCCCAGAATATTATTCTTCATCTTACATAGCACTGTCCAGCAAAACACTTCCCAAAGGAGGTCAGTGTCATCATCCCCACTGTACACATGGGGAAACTGAGGCAGAGGGCAGGGAAGGGATTTGCTCAAGGTCACCCAGTGGCAGAGCCAGACATAGACCTCCACGCTGCTGCATCCCAGTTCAGTGCTTTACCCACTAGGCCACACTGCCTCTCTTGACTCTGTGGCCATAGCTCGGGAGCGGCTTTCCCTCCACGCACTGCCAGGGGGAGCCATGAGATGTTTAGTATTGTCTGTCCCAAGTGTGGGGAGGCACGAGCCACCCCGGGTCCTACACAGGTGCCTCTGTCCACATGGCACGAAGGCCGAGCGGGCCCATCAGCTTTGGTGCCCCTCTTGCGTCCCAACATTCAGAAGTCACTAGTCAGGCCTCAAAATCATGAGATTTGCTTAAAAAATCACAAGATTTTAATATTTGTTTGCATTCTGGCATGGCTGTGTTTGGGAGGTGCGAGGTCTGGGGCTTCTCCTCCACGCCGAGGGTGGGCACTTTATCTAACGAAAGCGAAGATTCTTCGTTACTGATCCCATTCCAACTCACCCCCCCACCCACTGCTGGGCTCACCATGCAATGATGGGCGTTGGCAACGCTGGCCGTTTAAGGGTGAAAGTGTGACAAGGTGTTGGTCTACCCTGGCACTAGAAGGGCAGCAGGAAGAGCAGCAGCCCCACAATTGAGCTGCCTTGGAAATTTGGGGGTGTGTGTGGAACCCTTATGTTTTCACCCCTTGCAAAAAATTTTCAAAAGCCTAAAATGTACGTGTGTGTGTGTGTGTGTGTGTGGTTTTTTTCATCCCCTCCCACCCACTTTCCAGTGGCAAATGAGAAAAGGACAAAGGGCAGAGAAATGGGGGAGGGAGGGGTAATTTTTCGAAGGCTGTTTTTAAATTGCTCATCAAAAACCTGAAATGTTTAGAAAGAAGCCAATTTTTTCTACAACACTGTCAAGAAAAAGGCCAATTTACCAACAAAAAAGCTCAGGCTGTTGTTTAAAGAGGAGCAAAAGAAGCAGGGTTGAAATAGGTACAGAATATAATGAAAGGAGGGGGGTGCTCCTATTTGCCCCCCCTTCACCTGCCCCAGTGTTGCAAGAGCAATGGGATGCTCTGTGAAAGCAAATGTCAAGGGAAGTTACATAATTAGCCAGGGGAACTCACTGCAACTAGATGTCACTGACATTGCGAGCCTGGCTGGATTCAGACAAGGATGGTGGGGGGTCGGGGAACAAGGGTGTCAGGACAGAATTTAGAAAAGAGGGCACAAGGCCACTGCTGACTGTCAGGATGAGGGGGATATGCCCCCCTTCCCCCCTCCCCCGACTGGTTATATCATCATTAGCCACTAGGAGGGGGTTCTTGCACCTTCCTCTGAAGTAGCTGGTGCTGGGGTGGCTGGCCCCATTGATCTGATTTGGGGAAGGAGGCAGCAGGGAGAGGGCGGGGTACTGGGCTAGATGGGTCCTGTGACGCTAGCAGACCAGGTGCCAGCTCATGCCCAGGCCCTTAGGCCTCACTGAACACTGACAAATGCAGAGCTTGACCCAGCCTGTGTGTTAGCCGTGTGAAAACAGCTGCTGATCGGCGTGTGTGGAGTGTTTCGACTTGTGGAATTGCTTGCAGGATTGATCTCTCCCATAACCTCTGTAGCCCGTGGTATAAAGTTAGAATGAATGTTTGCATCGTAAACCTCTGTAACTGCTCTACACCACTGAGTTTGCAAGGCAGCTTACGTCCACCTAACACTGCGTCTACACTAAAATTTGGCTCCCGCTGATGTAACTCACCTGCTTTGCCGACTTAATCATGCCACTTCCCCCAGTCAGCGTAGTTAGGTCAATGCAGTGTCAGTGTACGTACTGCGTTGCTTACATCGACTGTCCCACAATGCCCCACACTGACAGTACAATCGATACCACACACCACAGACACAAGGAGCCAGGTGTACGCACACACAAGCGCTGTAACTTGTGTTAACTTGTGTTAACTTGTGCACTCAGGGCGATTTGATTTTGTAGTGTAGCCATGGCCTGTGTAACTCCCCCAACAGGGGAGAAGCATGAATTAGTGTAAAGTGCTGGGCCTGCCCATTGAAACCAAACGAGCCATTGCAAAACATCCTTACTGATTGCCTCTGTTGTTAGATATTTCACTGCGTGTGTGTGTTCTCCCGGTGTGCTGCCCCAGCTCTGTGCAGACAGCCAGCACAGCAGACCTTGAGTGAACCGCCCAATGACCACAAGATCTGTTAAGGGACGAAGGCACCCGGCCAGGTTTATTGTTGACAAGGCATGGTAATAGCACCTGGCAGACTCTACGAGGATACTAAGACATGTATGCCTGTGACAATGGATGCAGCTCAGTGAATGGCAGGACTTTCCATTTCCCCTTTGGCTGGACCAACACATTCTCTCAGAGATACCCTGATACAAACAAGCTGCCCCTCTGACTTAGATACTGCCCTCTGACCTGGCTAGTTATTGTCCACTTTTTTGTACATGTTGGTTTGATTAAAACATTTGTATTTATTACGTTGCTATTTGACCTTATCTTTTAGGAGGGCTCAGTGTGTTCCTGTTATCCTTGGGGAATGTTTTTGTGCCATTCTTGACATTGTGGTTTTTGTACCACGCTTCTGGAATGTGTTTGTGTGAGTCCTTTGTGCCGAGCACTGTCCAGGACTGCACGTTTCTGCACGATCAGCGCTGGGCTGGCCAGGTTCTGGGAACGTGCAAGTGGGCAGGGCCTGACGTTTGCTCACAGCAGGGAGAGGGGATACTGGGCTGGATGGGCCCTGTAGGAACCAGCCAGGCTGAGTTTCCTGCAGGGCAGAGGGAGGTGAGTGGGCCTCGTTAGATGCAGCCTGGGGGGCTGGCTGTGGTGAGGGGGGTCTCGGGCTTTGGGGGGGTTCTCTCCAACAGGCTGTCTCTGTGACTGATGCTGATCACACTACGCTGCCCCCTTCTTAAAGCCCAGCCCAGCCCAGCCCAGCCCAGCAGCTGGAGCCCACCCAGTAATTAGGAAATGAGATTTAATTTCAGGCAACGAAATGCCACGAAAGAGGCGGGTGAGCGGCTTTGGGCTGTGCGGTAAGATGGTAAGCAGCATCACAAGGGCTGGTAGCATAATTGTGAACTTGGCTCAGGCCGGTCGCCTTCCCCACCCCCCACCCAGCCCTGGAGGTTGGGGGCCGACTCTGGGGAGGGCTGGGGGACGAGATGCTGGGTCTCTGCCCGGGAGAAGGGGTGTGCGCTGGGCATCATTCTGGGATCGCTCAGCCCCCAGCATGGCCAGGCCCAGCGCAGGGGGCACCGGGCTGCAGTCCATACCCACAAGGGATGGGCAGGTTGGGGACAGGGCTAGCTCAGCCTGGGTTTGGTGAACTCCGATCTTTAGACAATATTTCCTCTAGGGCCCATTGGATGCACCCGTGCTGCCTACAGGGGGCACTGCTGCTGCATGGGGGTATCACCCACCCGCACCTCCTGCCTCCCACTTCCCCACCCCAAATCACCCCCTGGCCCCTCAACCCATGCACTGTATACAGCTTGCAGTTACTGTAAACCTCTCCCCCTCCCTGCTACTCCCACTGCCTCCCCCCAGCCCTGCTGTAAGCCCCCCAAGTCACCCCGCTCTGCCCCAAACAATCTCCCCAAACAAGCAGGGTCTGCATGCAGGTCTCTGCAGGATGAGCTCTTCTGCAAGCCTGGTGCAGCTTCACCTGTCCCTGGGTCCCAGCTCCACCCTAGTCATGATCCCCCCAATCCAGGCCCAAAGGTCTTGGGGGCCCTGGCACAGCTGACACTGGGAGCTTATGCTCAAATAAATTGGTTAGTCTCTAAGGTGCCACAAGTACTTCTTTTCTTTTTCCTAACCCAAATGTATCCCATTGGCTACAGGGAGTTCCAAGCTGGGACAAGTTCATCTTGAAGTCTTTCTCCAGCAGGCGGATGGTTGCAGAATCTCTCCTGGGTTGCAGAATCGCTCCTAGCCAGGGCTGGCTTTGATGCAGCAGCCTGGGGACGGTGCCCCTTCCTAGCTGGGCAGGGCTCATGCCCTCCTTGCCTGGCCAGTCCCATCGGGCTCCCCTTGAATATGTCCAGGACGCGATGGCTGCAGCCCTGCAGCCGCTGTACAGCCATGGGCACAGTAGGCCTGTGTGTGGGTGTTCGTCTGGCTCCAGGGCTGGGGAGGGAGGAGGAGACCCGGGAAAGAGCAGCAGCAAGCCGTTCGCTGAGTAGACAGGACTGGGCTGGCAGCTTCAGGCGTGTTCCCAGCTCCGCGGAGAGGGACGTCAAGGCTGGCTGGACTGGGTCTGCGCTTCCCTCCGAGCCAGGCTCCGGGCAAAGCGTTGGTGACTGGGAGACCCAGCGTGTGTGTGATTACCCCAAACCTTCCTGCAGGCGCCGGGGGACTGGGTGGCACCTGGAAAGACCGTGGAGGTGTTTCCTTTGGGCCAGCTCCAGCCGGGCCAGGCTCCAAGCTCAGCGCTCCCCTGCCAGCCTCGTGAAGGGTCCTGGAGGAGCCAGAACACAGGGCAGGGGAGGAGAACGTAACCCTGCCGTGGGGCTGGAGCTGCTTGGCAGCCGAGGGCGGTGGGGGGCTGCATGGGGGCTCCCGCATGGGCACTGCTGCCCGCCAGGGGACGGACGGCTGGGCCTGCACAAGGGGGCCTGTGTTTATACCTGGCACAGACACAAGCGCTAGCGCCGCACAGCAGCTCGTGAGGATCTGACGGGCTCCATCCCCAGCCGCGCCCTGACGTGGCCCAGCTCTGTGCCTCAGTTTCCCCCTCTGTAGAACGGGAGGATAGCGACACCAACCCTCCAGCTGTCCCGCTGCAGGACTGGGCCCTTGGTGGCATGGTTCTGGAGGATAGATCCATGCAGCCAGGGAAGGCTGGCATCAAGCTGTCTGTGTTTTTCAAAGGCCCTCCAGCTCCCTCCCCTCCCCCTGCACTCTGGTGCGGATTACAGGGATCCCGGGGCGGTTGTTGATTGGGAACGCTTCCCAGCCGCTGCTCCAGGCCCAGAACACGGTGTGTTCGCTTTCAAACCTCGCACTACGTCTGTTAGCGTTAGCCTTTCACAAGGCCAAGACAAGAGCTGGGGACGCAGCCAGGGCTGGAGCTCTTCTCCATGTTCCCTTCCCGGGATGCCAACCAGCCGGCTGCACCGTGCCACAGCCAGCAAGTTCCTTTCCCTTAACGCTCAGTGGAAACCCTTCCTGCTGCCCCTTGCCAGCCACGCCAGCGTCACACCCACAGACCCTGGTCGTCGGCGGGTGGGGATCAAACCTGGGGCCTCTGGAGCTTAGTGCATGAGCCTCTATTGCATGAGCTAAAAGCCCCCTGGCTGTTAGCGACGGCTGCAGAGCAGACTCATCTTCTCTCTCTCTCGAATGGTCTTGGTGCCACTCGATGGGACACAACACCACACCCAGAAGGCGCGTGGGTTACATCAGCTGGCGGAGGATTAACTTTATATCGAGCTTCAGATCCCCGTCTTGGGCTTTGATTGATTGGGGAGGGGAGTCCCCAGGCATGCTGGGGTGGCTGGGAGGAAATCGAAAGGAGCTGTTTGTGCTGAATTTCCCCCCGCCCCCCTCACCCCACATTCTCCATCACAAACTCCGGGGCAGCAGCAGCTTCCAGTACACTGGGCTCCCCACAGCTCCCATCAGGGCAGACCTCAGCTGGGGCAGTTTGTCCCAGCCCTGTCCAGGGGCACAGCACATTCTCCAGCCCCGTTCCTGGAGCTGTGGTCACTGACACGAGCAGCGGATCTGCCCCAGTGACTTCAGTGCAGCTGTGGGACTCAGTGCTGCAGAACAGGAGGCCCTAGGTCACTAGCAGCTGAAGCGCCAGGATGAGAACCTGGGCCCCAAAGCCGCCCTGTATGACGTCCCCAACCGCCGTCCAGAGGAGAGCGCTTGCCCTGGCTCTGGGACTAGGGTTTTTAATCCGCTCCGGGTGGCTCCGTTCCCCAGCGGCGCAGGCTCGTTCCTACCAGAGGGGTTTATTGCAATCTCTGTTTGCCTCCCGTTAACAGCAGGCGGGAGGGAGGGAGAAGCTAGGAATTGCACACCCGCCCCGCAAGGCAGGTCAGTCTTTCCCGGAGGCCTGGGGAGAGGCTCTGCTTTCACTTTGGCCTGTTCGCTCCATCTGACGCTGTTGTGGGCCGGATGTAAACCAAGCTGGCTGGGTTTCAGCCCAAAACTCATTGCAGGGCCTCTTGATGAGGCACCAAGTCCCAGGGTTAAACAGGGCGCCCTGGGGCTCCCAGCTCCCTGCACAAACAGCAAAATCTCATACCCAGTGTGATAAAGTGGGACTATTCTTAATGTTTCCTCTGAATAGTGTGGGGGTGCCTCAGTTTCCCCTAGGCAGTTCTTAAGGATCTAGGTGGTGGGGTAAGGGTGTATGATCGTTGCAGAGCCCTAGAGGGCAGGTGTGTGCAGGGGTCTGGACACA
The DNA here is from genome assembly GCF_965152275.1 of Natator depressus. Classification (NCBI taxonomy): domain Eukaryota; kingdom Metazoa; phylum Chordata; order Testudines; family Cheloniidae; genus Natator; species Natator depressus. The sequence continues at coordinate 6,252,399 of NC_134253.1, forward strand.
GAGAATGGCCAACACCCTGTTTCCTGGCACCTGATGGCCTGGGCCCTTCCCCCCTGCGAGGTGAGAGCTAAAGGGTTGGAGATCAAAGGAATCAGGTGGCCTCCTGACCTGGGAAAGGGACAAAGCCCAGAGGAGGAGGGGCTGGAGGGAGTTTCAGTTTGGGGCTGGCTGGAGACATGGAGTGAAGGGCAGATGTGGTTGTCTGGCTCACTGCCCCCCAAAATGGACCCAGCTGAGGGGTCCGGTTCTCTGCACCTACAAGCTCTGTATTAGACCATGTTCCTGTCGTCTAATAAACCTTCTGTTTTACTGCGGGAAGCAGCGCGGGGCGAGGGATGTGCTGGCCACGGCTTCCTGCAGCCCCCGTTGGCCTGCAGTGGGGAACCATGGCCAGTGGGATCCGCGATCGGCCAAACCTGCGGATGCGGCAGGTAAAAAAACTGGCCCGGCCCGCCAGGGGGCTAACCCTGGGGGGCTGCGTGCCAAACGTTGCCGACCCCGGTGCTGCAGCAATCTCCCGTACAGCAATGGCTGTTACAAGACAGCGTAATTTAGAACAACCCAGAGTCTAAAGCTCGGGTGTATTTGAGGATCTGGGCCAGTACTTGGCTGTTTCTATAGTAATGACCCCTGAGCGAGCAGTGTAATGTACATGCTTATCACTGAGCGTGTCCAGAGGCTGCACGTCCATCAGAATGACTAGATGTCCTGATGTGTAATAAAAACACCTGGAGTCATAAAAAATCAACCCAGCCTACTTTACAGGGCCTGATCCTTCTCTCCCTTACAGCATCTGAGCAGTAGGAGAATGGCTAATACGGGCCAGCGTTATGGTTGTTGTATTCTATTTATAAAAGTATAATACTGGCCAGTATTCTAGTTGCTGTATTGTGTTATAAAACAACAACAAAAATAGAAAAATAAAAAATACAAATTAATGTTTTGAATTAATTTGGGGAAAAGAACAATTTAAACAATTTAAACAATTTAAACAATTTAAAACATTTACACAATTTAAAAAATTTACAACAATTTAAAACATTTAAAACATTCCTTTCTTTCTCTCCAGTATTATAGTCTCTCTTGTTCCAATTTTAGGTAGCGGGAGCGAGTAGTATAAGAGCCCGACCATCAATCAAACGTTAACCCCACCCCTTGACCCCGTAAGCCCTGCACACAGGTCACTGGAAGTCCCACCTCATGGGAGTATTACTTCCGGGGTCAAGGCGGACACATGTCCGGAAGCAAGGTGTGTCATGTGACCCCTGTAAGAACTCCTCCCACTGTCCTCTGCTGATCAGGATGGATTTTGCCCCGACAGGAACGCCTCGAGAGAAGATTTGACCAATCAGGGGGAGTTCCGGGGTTTGTGTGACCCCTCTAAGAACTCCTCCCGCTGCCCTCTACCAATCAGGAGGGTTTTCAGCCGCTGGGGACCACCCCGAGAGGAGATTTGTCCAATTGGGGGGAATTCTGGGGCGGGGTGACCCGTCAGGAAGTGGCTCGTGTGACCCCTCTAAGAACTCCTCCCACCACCCCTACCAATCGCGATGGGTTTTGGCCACAGAGGACAGCCCCGAAAGGAGATTCGACCAAAATAGGGTGGGTTCTGGGACGGGGTCAACCGCCCAGAAGAGGGTCGTGTGACCCCTCTAAGGACTCCTTCCAACACCCTCTGCCAATCAGAGTGCAGCACCATCACCTCATAAGTCCCAGCGCTGGGAAGAGGAGGCCATCTCTTACCAAGAAGACGTGGTTTAGAAATTGTGGAAAGGCTGAGAGGAAACGTGGACTCCTTTACCACCCCTGTGAGAACTTCAGACTTTGTTTTAGCCCCGAGGACCTTTGGAGTTGTGTGGAGAAAGCGCTACAGCAGCGACAGTTCTGAAGAGGATGAGAGAGAAGCCAAGGGGATTCCTTTGGCCCAGCCATTGATGGACATGCCAGAATCCGAACCTGAAGCCCAGCTCTTCATGAGACACCCCGATGAGCATGGTGGCCTCTCGTCATCCGCCACCCTGGAGGAGGAAGGAGATCATGGCTTGGGGGAGGCACTGGCAGACAATGTGAATGGAAAAGACGTAGCTCAGGTAAATGAATGATTAAGAAGCGACGGTCGATGATTGGGTGTAATGGGGTTAGGAACCAGGGGTTGTGTAAATCTAAAAACAAACAGTGGGAACTTACGCTTGTTTCTTGTCTGAAAATCTCTCGACAGCTTGACGATGCCTTTCTAGAGGACCCGGAGGCCCTGGACGGCGTTGCATCAAGCAGCGAAGGTGAACCAGGCCCGCCTTGTTTTTGCTCAACGCCGCTAGAAATTGTTGAAGATGACTCCGAGGAGGACGGCTAGGAGGAGTTTAGGAGGAGGCCTGGCATGGAACTCGCTGAGCCAGTGCCACGTCACGAGCGTAAAAATGGTATGCGGACTATTGTACGCGTTGCCGTTTATGCTGTTCTTCATCACTGTCTTAGGGAAAAGCTTTTTGAAAATTGTGAGGGCTGTGTCATAGATGCCCCAGCCCAATGGCACCATGACTGTGACTTGGACTTCAATGGCTAGAAACTGCAAGTTCTGGGGCCTGTGTGCTGAGCTGTGTTTGGAAAGCTTATTGAACACTATTATTGCCATAGGTTATGTTATGCAACGTCTGTGCCTAACCCAAGAACATTTAGCGCAAGGGGTGACCTTGAGAAATGCTGTGCAATTCAGTGGAGACCCTGACCGTGTTTTAAAGAAAATGTCCAAACCGGAAGATGCCTGCTTACAGCGTTACATTGACCGCCTGGTCCACACAAAAAGGGACAGAACCCTGCTTAAGAAAAAGACTATTTGTAAGAAATCTAAAAGGATTAATTGAGAGAATGATGAGGGGACAAACATGCAATATAAAACTTGGTCGCTGTACATTTAAAAAAATCGAATGAAAAGGGCTTTGTGATTATCTGTGTTTCTGTTAGAAGGTCTCTGGCCCTTAAGTGAGCTAAAAGTTTTAATGGAGCATCTGGGTTTGTTTTCAAGAAGCTGTATGACTTTTAAATTTAAAAAAATGGTTTGTGAGAACCTAGGTCTTGTGTCTTTGTGTAAAAGAGACCCATTTACAGCAAAAAGCTGTGAAGTGGGAGGGGAACAAATCCTAAAAATGTGTTTACAGTGTAACCCTTCTGCCCATCAGAGTTGGCCACAACAGGGGCTGGATTCAGTATCGAGGAGTTCCATTCCAGTAACACGACGCAAAACCGGGTCAAGCCCCCACCAGTGGGGCACTGAAGCTCCCCTACAACAAGCTGAAATCACTGAATACTGTGTTAAGTAGTAGGGGGGCCTCAGAGCTGGGGCACCATGAACCCAAAGTGAATTCAGCTCTGCAGTCTGTAACCAAACTCCTAATAGAATCAAAATTACCTCTGACATTACACAATGGCGAGAAAGTGCAATTGGTGTTTGGGGCCCTCAGAAGGGGGCTCACACCACTAGGCACAAACCTCCAAACTCTCTCAATTCACTGGCTTTTGGAATCCTTGTCCCTTGCCTAGCGAGTGCTACTTAGTTGATGGCGAGTCCCTCCGTCATAAAAGGCCAAGGACAGTTCCACTGTCCTTGATTCACATCATCAGGATAACAACACTTTATTCTTCCTGCCCCGATAACAGAGAAACTGGGGATCCCACAGCAGCCAAAGTGACTATTTGGGCTCCTGTGGGCTCATGCTAGGTGGGGTGAGTGTCCTGTGCAAACGAGATCAGCTCCTGAAGTCCTTTTCCACAACTCACCACCAGATGTCAGGGTAGAGCTCATCCTGCCTCTGCTTACAACACGAAAACAAAACAGGGATGGTTCAGACATGTGTTTGAGTACAACAGAGTTGACTCATCCTGTTGAACTCAATGGTTTTAACCACACCCCCCACTGAATAGCGAAGGTAACTGTGATTCCTTACCCTTGTTGCTATAGGGATAAATTTGATGGGTGTGCACCCATAGTAAGGGAGGTGGGTGGGTGAGTTCGGATTAATATGAAATGAAATAAAACCGCAGGAATTCGCAGATGCTATTGGGCAGTTTAAATATAATCCCTGGAGTTGGTAGAGCACTATTGGACAGTGAAAATGACCCAGGAACTGGCAGAACTCTACTGGACAGTTTAAATATGAGCCAGGAGTTGTTTGAATGCTATGGGTCACTCTTTCTAGCAATTCAAAGCCATTAAAAGTTTGAAAAACTTTGAAAAACCCAAAACAACCAACCAAAAAATCCCACCACACACACACACACACACACACACACGGGTCTAACCCAAAACTGAAATGTTTGAAGGCTTCACAAATCTTCACCATGCTTTAGAACAATCATTTGCTCGAAAGACAAATTTTTAAAAGCTGTGGGTGCTTAGTATGGTTGTGATACAACCATTTTATTTCAAGCCCCCACCCCAAACTTTAAGCATGAAAGAAACATGTTTAAAAAACAAGCCCCAAAGACATTTACTGAGATCTGCAAAGGGTCCCCACTTGGAAATGGGTACAGTTACATTACGGATTGGTGATTTACTGTTGAATACTGTAAGAAGGCCCTACAGAAAAATGTATTTTAACTAAAAGGAAAAAAATGGGCCAAAAGCAGCTCGGTTGTGCAGACAGCTTCATTTGTTGGATCATACTAAAGAAGTTCTGTATTAAAATCACAAATGAGTTTGATTCCCCATAGTTTAAATGCCAGGGTATTACTAATTAAGAGGTCTCTTGGGTTTTGGTACTGTTTCTCTCCCTCGCCGTGTGAAAGTTGCAAGCTGCTAATTGTGTTAGTAAATCCTAGACAGAGTCTGTTCTCAAAGCAATACTTTGTAACAACAGAAACAGCACACAGAGACTCCCCGCCCTTTTGTTGTATTTATCTGGCTTTGTTAACGATTGTGCTTTAAAATAGAGATAGAGGATGTATGTGGATGGATGCTTGGTGTGGATAATAACTGAATGATCAGGGAGGTGCCAGCCTAAGAATCCAGTGTCCGTCGGCCAAAGAAGGCGTCAACCAGAGGACCCCCGGAGGGCAGACTGGAATCCACCCAACAGCTTCAAGGATGGGAGAACCGAAGAACAAGACGGAGCCGTCAGGAATGTGCCATCTGCTGATTGATTCAGCAACAGCATGATGAAGCAATTCCCATAGGCTGGCATAGGAATAAATTCCTATAAAAATGGACTCTAGAAACGGAAAACTTTGGGGTCTGATTCTGCAAACCAACTTCCAGGAGCGTCAGATGTGCATCAGACAAGGCCCTGCTCCCTCCTCGTGTCCAGGCCACCTGGCCAGTGGCTTGGCATGAGCAACTCTAAGGCTGGTAACTATGATAACAACCTTGCAGAACCTCTGTGTGTGTGTGTATGAATGAATGTGTGAATAAATATGAAATTGAATGGAATGTTATACCTATAACTAACTGCTTACTATGATTCTTTCTGTATTCACAATAAATGTGGCATTTTGCCTTTTCCCTTTTAATAAGATCCTGCTGGTTTTTATTTTATTGGTATAACAAATTCCCCCACCCCAGATCACAAAAGGGAATGTTAGGGAGGGGTGCCTAACGTCTTTAAGTAGCTATTATTTGAGAGCTGTAGCGATCAAATCAACCTGCTAGCTCCTATTTTGAAGTCTGTTTGAAACAAAGGCTTAGGATGGTGTAAAAACCTCAGGTATTTTGGAGACTCTTTCAACAGAAACTCTCTTGAATGGCTGCTGGACTGCAAAAGGAGCCATGCTCCCTGTTTTTAACTCTGAAAATATATATTCTATTATACCACTCATTGGCCATGCTGTCTTAGTAAATAATGGTGCCTATGTTTCTTGCAGTGTGATCTGTTTAGCATGGAACCAGTCACTTTAAACTGCATTTCATCACCGGGCCAAGGTAAAAACCATTTTAACTGGAGTTTTGCTTAATAACTTCAGGTATTACACAGGTTGGATAGGGATTTGGGGGTAATACTAACTAACATTTTTGCTTGTTCTTTAATTCAAAGGCCCAAACACACATGGGGGGGGGGGGGGCGTAACTTTCTGCAATTGGCTTTTAAATGCATGTGGGTTTATTGAAAAGTATTTTGTTGCAAACTGTGTTTTAAACTCTCTCTCTCTCTCTCTCTCTCTGTAAAAAAAATGATTGTTTTTTTTTTTAAAGTATATGGCTGCAAACTGATGGTAATGGTGTGTTTCAAACTAACAGGGTGTTTTTTTACTGTGCAAAATGTGTTTTAAACTGGATTTTAAAAGTTGATTTTAAAAGCAATTTGGTTTTTATTTTGCAAAATGAGGTGTATTTAAAAAAATGTTTGCGGGTTTGTTGTTTTTTGTTTTAAAGTGGTAGAAATAAACTCAAAACTCCTCTTTGTTATACAGCCTGAAATGGATTATTTTGTTTTAAAACTCTGACTTTTTAAATAGAAAAACACCCTAATGAATATTTTATTTTTAAGTTTACAAGACAGTTTCATGTAATTTATAATAATAATAATAATAATAGTAATAATAATAATATTGTCTGCTCCAGAGTAGGGTCAAAACGTGAGAGACCCTTAGACCAGAGGGTAAACAAGCTTAAAAGAAAAAGAAAAGAGACAGCTGAAAAGAAAATTTCGCCAGATGGATGGATGAAGCCCAGTAAATATACTGTGTTTGTGAGGTTATGAGGTTTTGTATTTTAAGTAAATACATCGGTGTGGGTGAGAAAGATGGTAAAGTTAAGTTTTGTTATATGTTCCTTCCCCCCTAATCGGGTATGTGCAGTTCTCCTGACAATGCTGTAGTCAGAGTTACAGGGACACGTCCACCAGACCAGCCAAAGAACCAGAAATCTGCTTTGAGACCTTTAACAACTCAAAACAGCACAAGAGTGCAGATGTAGCATCAGGGCAGTCCAAATCTCAAATACGTCAAACCCAAGGACAAAACAAAAGATTCTGGTAAAAACCAACCACGCAAACACAACTCCAGTTCCTCAGCGGCCACCTCCACACCAAGCCCTGAGAAAACCGTGAGTGAAAACGCCCACCTATGATGCTTCGTTCAGAAGACTGAGGGACGCTGTATCCTCGGGGGTTCTAAAAGAACGGTATTCTAAAAAGGTTTGGGGAAAATATGATGCTTCGTTCAGAATACCGGTAAACGGTGTATCTTCAGGGGGTCTAAAAGAAAGGAGGGCTGGAAAGCACATCAACAAAGCAAAAGCTTTGGTGGGTGACTTTTTGAAAAATACTTCAATTTTTGGCTCTGCGCAGGCGTGACTAGTTGTGGAAAGGGGCCTGGGTAAAAGGGGCACCCTCAAGGATACACATCAGCTCAGGTGTAAACAAAAGGGGGGACAGCGCTTGGTGGACAAACAAATGGCTGCCAAAAAGTTCCAGGCCAGGGTCGCTGGAAAAATTTTAAAAAGGGCTAAAGAGGTAATGGGGAGGGGGGACAAAAAGAGATGCCCTCGACTGGAGGCTCTCAAACTGGCATGTCTGAAAATGGGGAGGTGGAATCAGACTCTCACACAGAATCTGGTTTAGAAAATTCCCCAGAGGGCTCTCTAGAATGATGGGTCCCCATCTCCTTCCGATGACCCTCACGGAGGCGCCTCAGAGTCTGACTCTCAAATAGCATCTGATGTAGAAGATGCCACTGATGGTCCCATAGAGGAACCCCCCAAGTAACCCTGAAAATGCAGAGGTGTGTATGGAGAGAGTGAGAAGTTGGCAACGTGAATTACCTAGATTTGGGGGGTCAGTGTATTGTGAGGAATTTCATTTTGTCAATCTTGAGTGAATAAATTCAGCTCAGCAGGCTGTTGAAGCCATACACAGGGGGATACAGTTAGTTCTCGATGACGTTAATGGTAGGGTAGGCCCTGATAATTATGTTCAGTTACATTTAGAGAGCCGTAATTTAACTAACCTGTTGTTTTCGGTCTGAAGAACTAGGGATGAGCTGTCTGCTGAGGATTTCTTCAATCAGACCTCAAAGCTGCCACAGAGCAATAGAGTTGCATGTCAATGGGACATTGCACCTCGTTGTGACAGCTGTAAAAAAACAGGGGTGGGGGCCGCTCGTAGAGTTTTAAATTCTATCCTCAGTAGTCAAATCATCCATAAAAAAGAGACAATGTTTAGTAGACCTGACTTACACGGCTACCAATCTGTGTTTTGCGCGTGGGCTCTTGGCCGTCATGTCCGACCATAAACCTACGGACGCGGAATCGTTAGCGGGGGGCGAGAAAGTTGCATGAGAAACTGGGCTGGTCAGATCAAAAAAAGATTATGCTCAGTGACGTAGCAATGTCTGAACAGCATTTAGGAGTCAACATACAGGTGGTGCTGTATGTGGCGAAAGGGGCTTTTTTTAAAGGGGGCGGGGGCAGTTTACCCCAAGACTTATTTCATCCTGTTGCACGATGAGCATTACTATGGGGTTCTGGTTGTGAAAAAGTTGTTTGGAGCAAAAAATGATGGTGAGTTTTGCCCCACGGTGCACAGTCACGGCCACTCTCGCAGGTACAGCTGCTGCCTCTGCTTGAGCGTAACATGCTCAGACAGCGTGGACGTGCAGCTGAGGTGTCCTCGCCGTAGACTGTATTGTTAGTCCAGAGAGCGTTTAGACAGACACATTGACTGGGCATCGACAGAACAAGCTGAATGCCTGTCTAAAACGTTGTGCGATAAGGGTCAGTCTTACGTGGACAAGCGGCACAGGTGTAAAGGGAGGCGCTGTAAGCAGGGTCAGGGTTTGATCGCTGGTGATGTAGACGGTCACCTCAGTTTTATGGACAGCCTTAGAAAGTCCGAATCCTCAGAAAAGTGTATTTGTTATGATTCCGAATACACACAGGAGACTGGGTTGCACACTCCCAATTACATTTTTGCTATGTCCCTCAAGCCGGAAAAGTCCTGGGAATTTAAGGGTGATGAGTGTCTTTCTATGTTTGTTCAGACCTTTATTGGCAAAGAGTTCCGGGTCTACACGTTCCAGGCGCACAATTCCAAAGGTTATGATGCATACTTCATCATTAGACAGTTACTGAAGGAAAAGATGTGCCTAGAACTGATCACTCAGGGTAGTAAACTAATGTGTGTGGAAGTTAAGGCCCTGGGCATTCGTTGTATAGACTCTTTAAACTTCTTGCCCATGAAGCTTGGTAAGCTCCCGCAGGTGATGGGGTTTGAAGGGTGCAAAGGGTATTTTCCACATTTTTTGAACACTTTAGAAAATCAAAATGACGTGGAGCCTATGCCCGGTGTGGAGCACTATGGTGTAGAAAGCATGATGCCCAGGGAAAAAGCAGAGTTTCTCGACCGGTAGCAGGCCCACAGGGAGGAGACGTTTGACTTGCACAAAGAGCTCGCGTATTACTGTCAGCAGGATGTCAAAATGTTGAGACAGCCTTGTATCCTATACAGAAAAGAGATTATGAAAATGATGGAGAAGGGAGATCTAGTAGAGAGAGAACCTGGTAAATTCACCGAGATAAAACTGGGTATAGATCCATTCTGGTACATAACACTGGCATCTGTCTGCATGGCTGTGTACAGGTTTATGTTTTTGGAGCCTAACACGGTAGCTCTTCTCCCTCCAGACAATGATGACAGGCAGAAAAAGATATTCGACCCCATCTATTCAGTGGCTGTTGTATACCTCTCACAAAGAAACTATACAAATACGGCATGCTTTACAGGGTGGGGAACTAGAGGTAGGCTCCTACTCTTTAGAGGGTTATGCCAGTGTTGATAGGGTACACACAGCCTTAGAGTTTAACGGGTGTTCTTTTCCACGCTTGTGCCACCTGTCATTGTGAAAAAGCACAAAACCCTAGGACGGGGACAACCCTTGGGTTTCTTTATTACAAGACGCAGCTCAAGACCGACTATCTGAAACCACTTGGTTTTGTAGTGAGGACTCTTTGGGAGCAAGAGTGGGAAGTGATGAAAGAAACAGACAGGGAGCTTGCAGGTATTTAAAATGAGCCCAGTTGCCCTAGCCTCTCGTGCCTAGGGATGCTCTTTTTGGGGGGAGGACAAACGCTATCCGCCTATATTACAAAGTTAACTCCGGGGAAGAAATCCACTATTATGATTTTACCAGCTTCTACCCTTTTGTAAAGAAAACCAAAGAATACCCTATCGGACACCCCGATATAGTTTAGGACAAATTTGGACCCCTTGCAAATTATTTTGGAATTGCAAAAGTTAAAGTGTACCCCACACAAGGCTTCTTTTTCCCATTGTTACCTGTCAGAGTGGGTGGCAAACTTATGTTCCCGCTATGCCGAACCTGTGCGGAAACGGAGCAGCGGGAGATGTGCATCCATACTGACGAGGAGAGGGCCATCCTGGGGACTTGGTGCACGGTGGAATTGAACGCGGCCATAGCGAAGGGGTACGCGGTGGCAAAAATATATGAAATCTGGCTTTTTAATGAAAAATCTGATGAACTCTTTCCAGAGTACATCAAATGACACCTCCGCCAGAAACAAGAGGCTTCAGGGTATCCCAGCTGGTGCACAGACGAAGAAAAACAAAATAAGTACATGAACTATTTCTACCAGAAAGAAGGCATGCGTTTGTGCCAACACGAGATCAGGTTTAACCCCGCTAAACGCCAAATCGCTAAACTCTTTCTAAATTCCCTCACGAGCGAGATCCCGCCAGATCAACACATCACTGAGTTTGTGTTGGCAGGCCCAAAAACATACGGGTATAAGCTGTCGGGAGGAAAGGTCTGTAGGAAAGTCAAAGGTATTACCCTGAACTTGGCAAACTGGTTGCAGAGGCTTGGTTGGTATCTGTTCACCATCCACATACAAGGCCACAAAATTAATATCATAATGTTTAAAATGAAAGGGATTTTTAGTGTAACTTCCACTCAAGGCATAAGACAAACCCTAGGACAAGCATTTTGGGTAACTGTCCCAAAAAACAGGTTCTCCTGGTTATTGACCCTGCTGCCCACGGGGATGCTAAACACTCTCATTCCCACACGGTCCACGGGATATTTAGCATTTGTGGTAAGCAGGGACTCCGCGTGCCCCAGACGAACGCTCAGGGCCACCCGTACTTTCTTCACAAAAAGGGATGCTGATACAATGCGCAATTTAAAGCCTTCGGCTGCACTGCCCATTAAACAGAAAGCGTCTTATCTGCGCGTCAGTTTAAATTTTCACATCCACTCCGTTCAACAAATGAGACGTGTCTGTTCTGATCTGCCTTCATTTCAATGGTAATGGTATCGATGTGGTGTTTTCTGACAGGAACGTGATGAGGTTTATCGTAGGTGATGGTGACAAACTCATTGTTCCTTCCTCAGACAGGGAGACAGTGTAACAGGGGAACAGAAAAGTCCCTCACAAACGGGTGTTCTACAATATCTGTGTGCAGATACAAGGAATTAACCCCCCTGTGATGTCTGCCCAGAAGGGGAATTTTTGGACGCTGCGCTTGGGGCCCAAACCTAGAATGTTAGCTAGCTCCCTGCTGGTAGAAAACATAAAAGTAAAATCAGCGGATTTAAGGCTAACTTTTCTACCCACAGGGTCATCGTTCATGACCACCTCAGGCGGTGGGGGATGACGAGCCACGGTACTGTTCATATGATCCAATCATTCGGGTATGGACGAGTAATAACCTCGTCGTAGGATAAAACTCTATGCCATATCTTCAAAGGTGATTTCAAAAGGGGTGTCCTCGTTGATAGTGTTCCAGCTGTGCGGGTGTTGTATTTCCACTAACCCCACCTCCCAGGCACCCGGGAGATCCAAGGGCTTAATTAGCTGTATTGTAAAGTTCGAGCTGGTGTTCTGAGGAAAAACTGCAGAGCTGGCATTGCTGGGCAAAGTCATGTAAAACCCGCTGTCGCTCATTTTTCGCTCCCTCAGTCTTTGCAGGAGGAATCTTTTTGTTTGTTTGTGTCTAAACGTCAGAATTGAGAAGCTTCCACCCAGCTGGTAAACTTATCGCCCCCCCCGCCCCCCCGCAAACCATTTCACCAGTAGCTGCTTTTTTCTCCCTTTTCCTTTCTCCGCTAGAACTTTTTCGATCCTGCAAATCTTGTCTTGTTTGGGGTTTACTTTTTGTAAATCTTCAGGGTAAAAAGATCCAGTAACTGTCTCACCCTCGTAATCTTTTAATCGGTATACAGGTCTCGGGCTCCTGGTTAAGGCTTCATCCACTATAAATATCTCATTGGGAAACGTCTGTTCACAACCTTTTTCAAAAGCTCCTTTGGTTTTAGATAGTCTCACGTGGTCGCCTTTTCTAAAAGGGGCAACAACCGGTTTTATTTTAAAACCGTCTCTATCAACCGGTTTCCATATCTTCAGAGAATTGGAAGGGTTAACATCAGCGGGTCTGGTAGGTAGAGTTCTGTAAAAGCTCTGGTTGTAACTCTTCATAAAGTCAGGTAACAGGTCAATGTGGCGAAAGGCGTTATGGGCTGTAAAATATCGCCACATCCTCCACATCTTTTTCAAGTTCTCTTAAAATCGCTCCACAACCCCTGCTTTGACTTCATTATCAGTAACAAAAAGCGTTAACGCTGTGCCGTTTCAACAATCTGCTAAAAGGTTTGTTTCAAAATTCTTTCCACCGATTAGTTTGTCATTTTTGAGGCACGCGACCTTGGCTAAAAATAGCTTTAAAGGCCTTGGATTCCTCACCGCTCATCTTGTCTTTTAGGCCTAAGGCCCAGGCATATTTGGATAGAATGTCTATCACTGTTAAGATGTACTTAAAACCGCTGTTGTGTTTGGAGAAGCGGTGCATACGGACCAAATCTGCCTGCCATTGCGCGTCCACATCTGAAACAACAGTCCTGGTTCTTTTAAAACGTATTTGAGCTGGTTTGTGTAAAGTGTAAGCATCCTGGTGTGAAAGCCAAGCTCTTACCTGTCTTCTATTTAAAGTTTTATGATGCTTTTTGGCCACTTGAAAAAGAAGACTGACCCCGTCAAAGCCCCCAACTTTCCTGGGGGTTTAACAGATTTTCTTTAACAGAGCCATCTGTGGAGACATGACTGTTCCTGGGACCGTCTTTTACGAACACAAGTATGGAGGGGGACACGTTCATTCTGACACATTTAAATAAGTTTTATTAATCACCTGGTTTAACACAATCTTTTACAGCCGCCTGAAACAAAGGACGCCATGATCCCTACCATGAGGGAGTCTGAGCTGGTTCATTCTTCCATTTTTGTCCTTTTCTGGATTTTCCTCGTGAGATCTGGGTCTCAGACAGGAGCAAAAACAGCTGATGTGCGATGGATTTACTCCCACAGGGCTACCGATGTGTAACTTCTCAAAGGCCTCTAGAAAGGCATCGCCGAGCTGTTGAGAGATTTTCAGACAAAAAACAGTGTAAGCACCCCACTGCCTGTTTTTAGATGTATGCAATGCCAGGTCGATTCCTAACCCCATTACACCCCCATGATCAACCGTCGCTTCTTAATCATTCATTTACCTGAGAGCTGTCTTTCCCGTTCACCTTGTGACTCCCCCAAGCCACAATCGCCTTCCAACTTTAGGGCATGGACAATGAGAGGCTGTCACACTCATCGGGGTGCCTCACAAAGGTTTGGATTTTGGGGTCGGGTTCCGACGTATCCATCAACGGTTGAGTCAAAGGGCCCTCCTCGGAACTGTCACTGCCGTAGCGCTTTCTCCACACAACTCCAAAGGTCTTCGGAGCTAAAACAAAATCTGAAGGTCTCACGGGGGTGGTAAAGGAGTCCATGTTTCCTCTCAGCCTTTCCACAATTTCTAAAACATGTCTTCTTGGTAAGAGATGGCGTCCTCTGCCCAGTGCTGGGACTTATGGGGTGATGGTGCTGCACTCTGATTGGCAGAGGGCGTTGGGAGGAGTTCTTAGAGGGCTCACATGACCCTCTTCTGGACGGTTCACCCAATCCGAGAACCTGCCCCATTTTGGTCAAATCTCTTCTCGGGCCTGTCCTCTGTGGCCAAAACCCATCGCGATTGGTAGAAGGTGGTGGGAGGAGTTCTTAGAGGGATCACACGAAGCACTTCCTGACGGGTCACCCCACCCTGGAACTCCCCCCAGTCGGTCAAATCTCCTCTCGGGGTGGTCCCCAGTGGCTCAAACCCCTCCTGATTGGTAGAGGGCAGTGGGAGGAATTCTTAGAGGGGTCACACAAACCACTTCCAGACAGATCACCCCACCCCGGAACTCCCCATGATTGGTCAAACCTCCTCTCGGGGTGGTCCCCAGTGGCTCAAACCCCTCCTGATTGGTAGACCGTGGTGGGAGGAATTCTTAGAGGGGTCACACAAACCACTTCCAGACAGATCACCCCACCCCGGAACTCCCCATGATTGGTCAAACCTCCTCTCGGGGTGGTCCCCAGTGTCTCAAACCCCTACTGATTGGTAGACCGTGGTGGGAGGTATTCTTAGAGGGGTCACACGAACCACTTCCAGACAGGTCATCCTGCCCCGGAACTCCCCCTGATTGGTCAAATCTTCTCTTGGGGCGTTCCTATCAGGGCAAAACCCATCCCGATTGGTAGAGGACAATGGGAGGAGTTCTTAGAGGGGTCACATGACACACGTTGCTTCCGGTCATTTGTCTGCCTTGACCCTGGAAGTAATACCTCATGGCTTGGGACTTCCAGTGACCGGTGGGCAAGGCTTACGAGGGCCAAGGGTGGGGTTAACGTTTGATTGACGGTAGGGCCCTTCTACTACTGGAGCGCCTTGTTCTCTTTGTCTCCCGCTTCATTCCCCAAGCACTCGGCCAGGACAGATGTCATTTAGGACCTCAGTTGCCACCAGCTGGACAGAGGGACTTGGGTCTTTCTTGAGGACCTGGAGAGCTGAAATGACAGAGGACAACATGTTAGTGTACAGACTGTCAAATCACAGCTAAGCGTGACCACAGAATCTTGAAGTACCAGAGCAGAATGATCACATGGTAAAATGTGAAACTGGGCTCAGTCCTTCTATTGGGATGGAAAATACATGAGAGATGAATATGCCTCACTTTTCATATTGTCACCTGTGCCTGAAATAGCTGGAGACTTACTACCTCTGAATACCACGCTACAGAAGCTCTCCAATATAAAGAAAGCTTTAGGTTCCTCCATTGGCTCCCTTCCATGCTCCCAACAAGCGGGGAGGCCCTGACTCGACCAGAAAGTCATCCACTCTGCTGTAAATGGAAGAAGGTCCATTGTTTCAATAGCTTCCACTTTTAAGTTTATTTTCCTTCTCTATTCAGGAGCCACTGTCTGAGCTCCAATAACCCTGGAATTGAACAGAGGCCAGGTCCAAGCTGGTTTGTGCAGGATGCAGGGCACCTACTGGAAGAAAAATTGCTGGTGGGAAATTGGGAGTAGCAGAAAGTGGCTACAATTTCTCCTCACCTGGGGAGTCCACAGAGAGCCAATAAAGCCCAAAGAGTGGATAGCACTGGCTGCGGAGGGGGCCTTGCCAGAACAACCAGGAGATGCACGGACTCACATCACACCCTCTGCAGCTGCCTCCTTCAGGGGAAATTAAAGCTGACTTTCTACTGGGCAAGAGTGAATTTGTCCTTTGGTGTGTGGCTGATGCACTTTGCACCAGTGGTATCGGTTACTGCTGCTTGTCAGCTAAATTCCTTTAGAACTCATGGATGAGCAGAACTTCAGCTGTATTTATTACTTACACATCAGCAGATGTTCCAGGTCTTGCCATTTCATACGCTGCCTGTCTATGTGTTCCAGGATGATGCCTAAATACACAATGGAAAACAAACAACAACCATAAAACCTTCCCTTGTTGAGTGCAAAGTGATATTAGCAGCCCCTAGACAGGTCTTTGGCCTCTCCTACTGTGGGCCTAAGGGTGAGCTGTGGGCAAGAGGATGCTAGTGCAGTTTAGAGTCCACACTGAAGAGAATGAGAAAGACTTTTTTTTTTAAGAATGTTTACACAAAACCCATTTGCTTTAAAGAGTCTGTGTTCCTCTTGCCACTGCTGTCAGTTATTGGAGACATACTAAGCTAGTGTCTTGGTCTAGTGGTCTGAGCAAAGGACTGGGGCCAGGAATAAGTGAGTTCTAAGCAGGGATCCCACAAGGTGACTGATAGGTGAGACTTAGGCCACAATGCCTGCCTGTCTCACCTGGGTATGCTTGGGAGAAGAGGGCACAGGGCCAAAGCGGAGGAACCTTTTGCCTCCTTGACAAGGTGGTGTGGCCAGGAACCTGAAACAGCAGGCGCTGAGGGCAGGTGGGCTGCATGCCTCCCAATGATGAAGTAGTAGTGAAGAGCACTGAGCAACACTGTGGGTGGGTCTGCACTTTGAGCGAGGGGAATCACTCCCAGTTCAATGGGACAGGCCCACTCTAGCTCGGACAGCGCTCGCATGCTAAAATTAGAATGTAGCTAAAGCAGCACGAGCAGTGGGAGGAGCTAGCCACCTTGAGAATCGACTTTGGGGTTTGGATGGGATCATACTTGGGGTGGTTAAACCTCCTGCTGCTCCTGCCATCGCAGCTACTCTCTATTTTTAGCACTCAGGGCTAGTGCGGGTATGTCTCATCAAGCTGGGAATTAGACCCCCAGCTCCAAGTGTAAACATGCCCTACGAGACAGTGTCCCAGCCTCTACGACTAAATGACTGCACCATGCTCTCCCTGCAACAATCCCAAAGCACTTTATAGCAAGTCATGATTTCCTCCGACCACCACACTGGAGAGATAGGGATATTAACATCCCCATTTATGTATGGGAAGCTGAGGCACAGAGAGATTAATGGCAGCTCAGTGCTGCACAGTGGGATTTTTTTCTCTCTCCCTCAATGGGAATACCAAAAGGGACACTGGGCATCATCTCTCACCAGCTAAGTTGGCTGCAACTGCCCGGATCTCTTCCCAGCTGCTACAGAAGTACGTGATGGTGCTTTTGTACAAGTTCTCCAGCAGCTCAGCATTCTCTTTGGCCTAGAGGAAATCAGGGACACATGAGCTCTCTCTGGCTAGAAGTGCCCTTTGACTGCCAGCACATGCTTTTACGAGCCACAGGTAAATCAGAGAAAGAACAGGTGACTGGGTGGACGTGGGAAAAATGGGGATCTGTGGCAGATTTACATTTCCCGTCACCCTCAGTCATATATCCCACTCTGACCGTTATTTCCATTACCCATCACACATCCTCCCCACACCTCTACACCACCACATGCCACTCCAGTCAAGAATCTCAGACACTTCAACAGCTCACTCACAAGGTGTCTGCAAATGTCCACCTGGAGCTCTTCAGGCTTCAGCTCGGCTGTACCATCAAGGTGTTGATTCACGGCAGCTTGGAGCCTCTTCAGTCCCAAAAACGGGACACAGAGGTGAAACGTAGCTCTGCATTCCTGAAAAAAAGAAAGCATGTCACACCATTTCATTGTTCCCTACGGAGTGCTATGGTCATTCAAAGGGAACTCATCTGCTTGACTGCTCATCTATTCCAGGATAAAAAGGGATTCATCTGGATGTAATTGGCAGAAAACATGCAGGAATGACTAATAGAGGGGAGAGCTTCCACTGCAACCTGGAGGTAGCATCAATGTCTTTTTGGAACAGATCTACCTAGGAAAGCTGCTTCACCAGGTCTCTCTTCTGTTCTGGGGAGGCAGGGGCCTGGGATGCAGAGACAGACAGGAATAGAGAGCTGTCGGGCTCAGACCCATGACCTATCCTGGATTCTGGTGAGGCAGCCATGGACCAACCTGGCGGGAACTGACTCAGCAGGAGGGCAATGAACTGAGGGGAGAATTTGGGCCTCCAGAGCAGGCAGGAATAGCAGAGCTCCCCTGGCATTGGGAGGAAAATTCCTTTGGCTTAGTAAATAAGTCACTCTCGGTCTTACCACTGAAACCCTGGGGTTCGGGTCTTGCAGGTGCAGCAGAAGTGTGACCCAGCTCTGTCTAACCTGCTCGGCGAAATAGCCCTTCCATTTTCTTTTGGTCAGGCGGGCCAGGATGCCAAATAGGACAAAGGACAATAAACGAAGAGCATCGTCCTCCTACAGCCAAGAAAGCCCCACAAGTTAGTAACTAAGGGACAATCACATCATGTACCTCGCACAGCCATCTCTTCTACGCTAAAGTCGAGGGATTCCAACTACAGCTAGTCGGAAACACTTTCATGAACTAATTTTTGATTCGAATTTGCTGATTCATCAAACTATTTTAGCGACAGTTCCATTTGGATGAAATTCCTCCAGAAGCCAGGCAGGGTCCTTAGAAACCTGCCTGCTGTCTTGCCAGTGCACCCATTCAGCTCCTTGGAAGCCCATCTAGCAGGCTGACTGGGATCGTGGGCTTCCAAACCCCCAGCGTCTGGGACCCTGGCTCTCAAATTTGCAACTCCCTGGCACTTCTAGCTCCCACAGTTTCCTGGGTTCCCAGCACCGGGATAGTCTGAGAGCAGACTGCCCGGACCCAAGGCTTTCAACAGAGCTCGGCTGAGAATAGTCATTGTGTTTCACAAAGAGTTTTGAAGTTTGGGGAGAGGGATTCCCACAAATAGGAACAAAACCAAAATTTGAAATCTCAAAATTCTCTGCAAAACGGAATCATTCCAACCCTCTCACGTAAAAATGGTATAGAGCAGGCCCAACACTCTCTATTGTACCTTGGAACCCACTTTTCATGGTTATCTAGCTACCTAATCTAGTATTCAGACTTTCTTTGAGGTTCTCAGTGGCAAGAAAGAAGAACAGAAGGGGGAGACTGTGGGAGCAGGGATGTCATCCCCATCCTCCTAATGTTCTCCTCCTCCGTAAAACACCTCTCTTCCCTGGGGCCGAAACATCTCTTCACTCTGACATGAGCAATGCCCAGGGAGTAAATGGAGTCTAAATCAAGATCGGTTGAACTGGGGCTGGAGAGTTCTGGTCACATACATTGTCAAAGTAGGTCCGGATCCGCTGGGTGAGGTCTCTGAAGGAAGAACCTATGTCCTTCTCTTTCAGCTCCTTCAGGACTTTGGCCACTGCTTTCATGCTCTCGCCAATGACTTCAGAACTGAAAGGGTCACTTAAGGCCCTGATCAGTATGACCATAAGAAACTTCTTGTGCTTTTTCACCTGGACAAACATACGACATTAAAGAACACTTATCACTGATCACACTTCTAATACGTTTTCTTTAGCAGTTATGAAACTGTGGGGATTTCATCTCCCCCTCCCACCCCCCGGAGACCTATAGCTATATTTCAGACCAGCTTCGAGCTACAATGAGCCAAACTTGGTGCCATAATACACCTGTGTCATCCTATTATTAGATTCCTAGTTACTTAGATTCCAAGGCCAAAAGGAACCCTTGTGATTATCCGGTCTGACCTCCTGCATAACATTGAACTTCCCCGAAATAGTCTCTGTTGGAACTAGAGTGTATCTTTTAGAAAAACGTTCAATCTTGATTTTAAAATTGCTAGTGACGGAGAATCCACTACAACCCTTGGTAAATTGTTCCAATGGTTAATTAAAATTACCATTAAAAATCAATGCCTTATTACCAGTCTGAATTAGTCTAGCTTCATTTTCCCCCATTGAATCTTCTTATCCCTTTGTTGGCTAATGGGAAGAACCCATTCTCAAAATGTGTTCCCCATGTGAGTAGTTCTAGACTGTCCTCAAGTCACTCCTTAACCTTCTCTTTGTAAAGCTAAATAGATTGAGCTCCGTGAGTCTATCACTAGAGGTATCTTTTCCAGTCCTTTGAGAATTCTTGGGACTCTTCTCTGAATCCTCTCTAATTTATCAGCATCCTTCTTGAATTGTGGACACCTGATCTGGGCACAGCATTCCAGCCGTGCTCACATGAGTGTCATATTCAGAGGGAAAAGAACTTCTTTACTCTTAGTCAAGATTCCTCTCTTTCTGCCTCTAAGGATCATTTCAGCCCTTTTGGCCACAACTTCGCATTGGGACACCTTATGTTCAACTGATTCTCTGCCATGACTCAAGTGGTTTTCAGCATCATTGCTTCTTGGGATAGAGTCTCTCATCCTGTAAGTATGGCCTGCATTTTTTGTTCCTAGATGGAGACATTTACACATGGTCATATTAAAGTGCACAGATTGTTTGCTTATGCCCAGCTTAGCAAAGGATCTAGCTTGCTCTGTATTGACTGCAAAGAGGTTACTCGGGTATGTGAGAGAGCAGAATTTGGCCTAGTGCATTGTGTGCAGCCTCTGTAAACTCCGAACAACTATTTCCCTTGGTTTCTCTAGTTATGCTGCATTCTAGTCAGTATTCTCTCTTACCTTCTCAGGCGCCCCATAGACTAAATTTCCCAGGCCTCTTACAGCCATCTGCCGGACAATGCTGTTCCTATCATGGGACTTTTCTTCCAAGATGTGTAAGACTGGCTTAAGGAACTTCTTCTCCCTGAGCATGGGATCACTCATTAGCTGAAAGAAAATCAACCTGTCCATTAGCCCCAATAGAATCATTAAGATTGGGAATAGAATTTGAGCAGACATGTCATACACTAAAAACAACAAGGAGTCCTCCTACAGCCCCACTCTTGAGGATACAGACAAATATGGCTACCCCTCTGATACTTGGCACATAATACACTCTAACTTTAGTATTCCACACAAATGAGAAAGGTCTACAAAACATGGAGCTTTCCTTTTGGGCACTAGAATAAGGATCCACTCACCTCTTGAGAGCCTCTTAGTGGCTGGGTATGGTATCACAGTCCTTTTCTCACCCCTGGTGCACCCTGCCAGCCGTCCTCAGTGAGTCTTCCGGGGCTCAGGCCTCTGGCTGAGTCCCAAAGTCCAAATGAACCCCTTCTGGGGTAGTCAAGAACAGTCCCATTGCCCTCACTAGGGTCTCCAGCCCCAACTCTGGGTCCTTTACATTCTGCCCTTTGTTCAAGCTCTCCATTAGCATTGTCCCCTCCATGGGGCTTAGGCCACTGTTGGTGGTAGGGGAACCTGGGTCTGCCCCTAACTCTGGGTTCCAAACCATGGATCCTATAAACAGGAGCTAGGCACTGCTTGATTTCAGTTCATTGTCGCTTCTTCCTACCGGCCACTTTTAGCTTCACCCTCACCTCAGGGTTAAAGTTCTTTGGGACTCTCTTCCTGAAAACCCAGCTTAAGTAAAGGCTGCCAGAATCAAACTCTGGCTGTCCCCTGAATTTCTGTGGCCAGAGAGCAGCGCCCTTTCTTGCCCCTCCAGTTCCTGCCAGGAACTGACCTGCTAAAGCCCTTCAGCGCCTTTTAGCCGAGCCTGAGGGGCTCGGATTGGCTGCTTTCATGAGGCCTCTCTAGACAGACCCAGATTGGGGGCTCTTTTCCTGGGGCAGGGTGTAGTAGGACCACGGGGCCTCTTGTAAGGAGCCTTAAAGCCCAGGTACAGCTCATCACAGGCACAGAGAGGTTGTTTTTCTTAGAACCAGATAAGCCCCAAAGATAGTTGCTTAGCATAAGTGGGAAATATGATGCAGATGTTGGAGGAAGACTGTGGAAAGGGAGGATGCTCCAGCAGGTATCCCCACACTAGTCTAGGACTTAGGAGACCCAGGTTCCATTTCCTGCTCCCTCAAAGACTTCCTGTGTGACCTTGGGCAAGTCACTTAGCCCTTCTGTGCATCAGTTCCCTGCCTGTAAAATAGGAAACATAGTGCTTCCCTACCTCGCAGGAGTGTGGTGGGGATACAGACATTAAAGAGTTTGGAGGTCCTCAGATACTAGAGTAATGAGAACCTAAGATAGACATTAATGTAGTTGTAGGTTGCTTGGTTGGTAGTATTAGGACGCTCGGTTCATTCAGAAGATGTGCTGAGCTAAACCAAAATCAGGAGCTGTTGGTTAGGATCAGCACTAGGACTTGGCAGAAGAGGTCCACTCATCCAAACTCTGTCCGTATCTCTCTCAGCCAGCACCTGTGGTTGTGTAGCTAGTATAGGCAATGACGGCAATAAAAACCACAGAGAGAGAAGGACTCAGAAAGGTATCGTGAAGTTCCTGGTGAGGTTTCCATATAAAGGAGGACCTATTCTACTGTCTAAAATGACAATTCCTCCTATGAACTGAACTGTACAACTCCCAAAAGAAAGGCAGACAAGAGTCTAATGGTGAAACTGCTCTTCAGAGCCCTGTGTCTTACCTGGGCAAGGAAAGCTGTGCTGGTGACTCGGTGGTTTTCTGAGGGGGAATTCACCCAGGGGAGGAGGCTCTGTATGATCTCAGGTGTTATGAGTCCAGATCTTAGCAGAATACTGGAAGACAAAAGAAACTGCTCATGGGCTAGATTGCACACTTCAAAAACTCAGCTGCTCTGAGCATACAGCTCTGATAGCTAGGAGTGGGAGCTGTGTGTTTCCACCCAGGACACCCCCGCACTCCCCGCCCACAAAGCTATAAATGGGAGGTTCCCTCTCAGCCACTCTATTGGCTACTCATTCCCAAGGATAAAATGATGCCTCCTAGATCTCTTACCTCACCAGCAGACACACTCCCTCATGGTGAGTCTTGGGGTTTTCCACAAGAATCCAAGTCCTCTGCTTCCTGAGCGCTCTCACCAGTCTCTCATTCCCACCCTTGAAAAGCACAACTTCTAATGCTTTGATAGGAAGCCTGGGGAAAGAGAGGCACAGAACTGCAGCAATCAGGAGGAAGGTGCAGCTTGAACAGAGAGTCAGGAAGCCCCGGTTACTTCTCAGGTCTGCTGTTCAATCGGCAGTTCATCCATTGGCAATGTCCTGGACACCAGTGTCCCTGGAAGGACTTGATGCTGGGAGGTAAGTTTCAGTCTCATACATCTCATAGGACTAGTTTTGCTAGGGACAAAATTTTGCAGTCCTTTTTCTCTTTCTGCAAGGAGTATGGGCACTAGCAGAGTACAGTGATATGGAAAAGATACATGATCAGGACCCAGAAACAGGGGGCATAGAGTGTGGTGATCACTAATGGACATTTTGGGGTCATATCTCCAGATATGAGGTGACAGAGTGCTGAGGGTTTGCACTTGAGTCAGCACTCTGGTCACTATTCGTACTACTTCGGTTCCTCACAGAAGGCCTAATTGGATAGAGGTGTACCCGATTACGAGGTCAGATTGGGGCTAGTGAGTCAAGGAACCAATCATTCCATTAACAGGGAAACTGTATAAAAGGACATGGGCAGGAGCCCTTTGAGGGGAACAGACAGAGAAAGAAACTTGGGTGACCAGATGTCCCAATATTTGGGGCTTTATCTTATACAGGTGCCTATTCCCTCCCCCCCCCCACCCCCATCCTGATTTTTCACACTTGCTGTCTGGTCACCCTAAGAGAAACAGAAAGACAAAAAGCTAGGAGAGCCTGACAAAGTGAGGTCTCTGAGTGGAAACACCTTACCCCCCGCCTGACTTTTGGAGAAGAGTTTAGAAAGTTGAGATACAATATAAAGGTGCTATGTATTGGTAGGGGGATTAAATAGACTATACGTTGGTGTTTACAAGCAAAAAAGTCTCAACGCGGTCTGTGTTTGTGGAAGACGTGGGGGTGTAACACCCCTCTCTGTCACAGCTGGGGGCTCATCAGGGATTTCCCTGTTATCTATGCAAATGGAGAGCCTGTTGGAGAAGCCGGTGTAGAGGTTTGGCAGTCCAGGTGATGGAGGGAACACTGAAATGGGTGATGAAGCAGCAAAGAGAAGTGTAGAACAGGGGTTCTCAACCTTTCTGTTTCTGAGCCTCCCCCCACCCTCAACATGCTAGAAATACTCCATGGCCCAGTTCCAGGCCTCTGCCCTGCCAGGCATCAGAGTTTGGAGCTCCTGGCTCCAGATTTTAACCCCACAGGGTGCAGGGACTTGGGGCTTTAGTGCAGGTGCTGGGCTCAAGGCTTCAGCTTTCTGCCCTGAGCCCCAGCTAGTCTAAAGCCAACCCTGCTTGGCAGACCCCCTAAAACCGGCCCGGTTGAGAACTGCTGGTGTAGAACAGTGGTCTCCAAACGTTTTGGCTCTCGCACCCCCAGGGTGACCTGCCGCAGACGCGCCACCGATGGAAGACCTGCCGCAGGCGGGCCGCCAGAGGGGAGCACCAGCCGTGGATGTGCAGAGCTGCTGCCGAAGGAAAAAAATGGCGGAGTGCAGTCCGGCGGCGCTACTGCTC
Organism: Natator depressus; assembly: GCF_965152275.1. Lineage (NCBI taxonomy): Eukaryota > Metazoa > Chordata > Testudines > Cheloniidae > Natator > Natator depressus. The sequence goes on from NC_134253.1 coordinate 6,276,528, forward strand.
CCACGCACCCCCCGGGATCATCCCGCGCACCCTAGTTTGGAGATCACTGGTGTAGAGGACCCGACAGACCTTCCAACAATCCCAGCAGGCAGAAAAACAGCCTTTCCTTGCCTGGTAGGTTTAACAGCAAAAGAGTCGGCAGGAATTTATACGGGAGCAAGCCCAGGTCTGGCAACAACTCCTCCAAAGTTTGGTGAGTCCCGTGACAGGAAATGGAAACCAGGCACAGGAGATCAGACTGTAAAATGGGACCTGCGAACAACCCCGATGTGGTTTTGGTTACTCTTCAAGGAGGAGCAGTGAGACCTCCTAGGGACAGAACAATGTGGGCCCTTCAGCTGACACCCTATTTAACCGGGGAAGCACATATAGGGCTTTTAGTGATGAGCAGGCAAGAGATTATGACATGATTAAGGCAGCCATGCTGGACGAGGTGGGGCCTGTCCACAGAAAAGTACTGCCAGAAATGTAGAGTTGAAAGATGGATTGAGGGATTATGCCTCTGTGCATTTGGACAGAAATTAAAAGATTGGGCCACTCATTGGTAAGGCCAGATACTCAGACTGTGGGGGAGATCATGGACTCTATGGTTTTGGAAGTTTCTTCAGAGTCTCCCTGAGCATACCCGAGTATGGGTTCTGTGGCGCCAGCCAGTTCATCTGGACCCCACAGTTAAAGTGAGAGGAATTTGCAGAGGCGGACATTCCCAGAGTGAGTCAGTGGTTTAAGGGACTAGATTTGAGAAGGACCAGAGTGCCTACTGCTGGGAAGGGCAGCAAGAAGAAGAGGGAGGAGCCTCAAGGAACTGTAGTGGGAGCTTGGCCTACGGTGTGCTTCCGACATGGACCTGAAGGACATCTAAAAAGAGACTGTCCGAAAATGGACTGTGGGTTTGCCCAGTTTTGTGGTTGGGACAAGACTCCTAGGCAGGGAAGAAAAAAGAAAGTACCTACCGTATCGGTCTGGGTAGGGAGGAGCCACCAAAGGGACTAATGGACACAGCTTCATCCTGTTTGCTAATCAGGCAGGAGTTAGTGAAACCCCACTGGATACTTCCCAGAGGTAGGATCAAAACTGAATACCAGGTCCATGGGGACAATAAATTCTGCCCAATGGCAGAGGTGACTCTGAAAATTAAGGGGAAGTTTAGGCAGAAACATGTAGGGGTAGTGGATGGATTGCCCCACTGCCTTCTACTGGGCATAGACTGGAATCCCTTTCTAACAGGGACACCAAGGCAGGTATGGAGGCCCAGGAGGGTGGAAATAAAACCTGAAGGGCCAGGTAAAGAGGAAATATACGTAAAGGGGCTGGAGGAACCTAGACACGAAAGTATAGACAAGAGGGAGGAGAAAGAAAACAAAGGTCAAGCGTAAAGGTGACTTAAGATCATCCATTGGGGTCAAACAGTCATCAAAGCCCTTACCACCAGCATCTCAGGAGCAGGCATCCCTAGAACACTTTGGAGGGACTCAGAGCAGTCTGTGTCCATGGAAGAGGCCGGGGCACAGCCTACCACCCCGTCACATATAGGTACCTAAAATGGGCCTGCACATGGGCCAACAGCATGAGCAGAATATATACTCGTGTCTGCAGCGCCAGCTGGGTACCCATCCATCTGAACAAATTCAAGTTTTGTGGACAAAACTGAGGCACCCATCTTGAAAACCTGACCCACTGTGGCCACTACATAAGATCAGCCTTACTGGGTCAGTCCAATGGTCCATCTACTCCAGTACACTGTCTTCCAACAGTGGTCAATGCCAGCTTCTTCAGCAGGAATGAACAGAACAGGGCAATCATGAAATGATCCAATCCCTGTTGTCCAGTCTCAGTTTCTGGCGGTCAGAGGCCTAGGGACACCCAGAGCTTGGGGTTGCATCCCTGACCATCTTGTCTAATAGCCATTGATGGACCTGTTCTCCATGAACTTATCTCATTCTTTTTTTTTTTTAAACCCAGTTATACTTTTGGCCTTCACAACACCCCTTGGCAATGAGTTCCACAGGTTGACTGTGTGTTGTGTGAAGTAGTACTTCCTTATGTTTATTTGATACCTGCTGCCCATCCGTGAACAGAGCTGAGATCCTGGTTTCCTAGGAAAATTCAGAGACATTATAAAACCATGAAGTCTGTAATTTGAGCACCTTGTTGGCATGGAATAAAGAAACACAACAAGAAGAGAAACTAATAATGTTGTCAGATTGGTGGGAAATGTACATGAATGTGCTACCAGAGCTGAAGTCAACTGAGGACTCAGGAATCTTAGTGTTAACTGGCGAGAGCACAGAGTGGGTGCCGAGGGGCCTGGTACGTACATTCTAGCTCACTAAAAGATTGCCCCATGAGTCTCAAATAAAAGCCCATGTCACCAATATCATTGTGAAACACATGTACAGATGCTGTGTCAAGAGTCATGGATATGCATTGAAAATTACATTCTTAGGATCTGTGTCTTGGGACTAGTCACCAGGAAAGGTGACAAAATGGTTTTCTTTCAGGCAAGAAATGTTTATCCATCTCTTTGTTTACATGTACATTAAGCATGTAGGGTTCACATTCAGTTGAGAAGGACTGTGAGAACTTCAAAGAAAGAAAAGTAGCAGGAAGTAGACAGGGGGTGGGGACCCAATTTTGGGGTATACATCAAAGGTTTGCTCTAGTCTATTTGGGGGACATCTTTCACTTAGGAAGTAGATGGACCGCGAGTTTGCTTCATGAAAGAGGGGTTGCGATCAGGCTTGGTTGAGAACTTTGGGTGAGAAACATCTTTAGACAGGAGGTTAACCTGTTGGTTAAGTTTAGTTTCTAGGAGCAGGATATGATTTCATTTGAAATGTAACCATTTTTGGCTTGCATTCTTACTCACGGTCACTGGAATCTCTGTTCTTTGAGAATCTCGGTTCTTGTTTTCACTAGAAATATATCTAGGTGCTGTGAGTTTTGCAGTACAGAGTATAAGTATCTAGTGTAGAGTCTAAAGTAGAAGTAATAAACTGGTGTGTCCTGTTCCATTGGGAACAGCAGGCCTGATCATTCTGTGGGAGTTCAGTGGATAAAGGTCTGGACACTCTACGGAATGGTCAGAAGACTCGGGGGTTGGTGTGTGCCTGTCATTAACCTGTACAAAGAGACTGAGGTCTGAGGAGGCCTGGGTGGCAGCGTTTGTTTTGCCAGAGCCTGGTAGTTTCAGGGAACTGACCCACAGCAGGCACAGACAAGACTTCCTCACTCAAAGGGCATGTGATGGTAAGGTGCCTCGTAACCCTGGGAACTCCTGGGGAGTGTCACACAACTCTACTGGAATTCTCTTTGTTTCTCTCCCTTCCTTCTAATTACCGGCAAGGGTTGCCCTCCGTAAGTTGTAGCCCTTCTCGGATTTTGCTCGGGCTGCTTCTCGTTGGCAAAGGCAGCTTTTGTCCGAGGGTTTGGCTGACCTGCTGCAGGAGAACAGGAAACAACTCTGGGAGCAGTTCCTGCACAGCTTTGCTCGACTGCAGGGCTGACACCACCTCAAAGATGGCACATGTTGCCTGAAAGGAGAGCATGGTAAAAAAGGAGATCTCTTCCCAACACCATCACACCCTCTCTCCCAGTCTGATATCTGCTGTACTAAATTCTCCCTTCTGCCAGTAACTTGAATGACAGCGAGCAACTTGCTTAACTCGTGGCTCACTTTCCCACATCTGTACAAATGTGTATGACCTCCCAAGGCATGCTGTGAGTCCAAAGGAAGATTTGCAAAGCACTGTGAGAAACCTGCTCCAAAGACTTTCTAATGGCCAGATAGTATTAAGGAAATGAGTAACGTAGCTAAAACTGCCGTATTTGGTCCACAGACAGCAGAGCCGGACTCAGGGAAACAGTCCATCAGAGGAGAAGTGCCCACACACCAATATTATACCACACTTCCCGCTTTCCATCAGCAGGATTATCACAGGGCACAGGAAAGCCTGAAAGACGTGTCTGTCATCTAACTTACTGAGAGAGGTTCAGCAGCTGCCAAATGCCTGTCAATTTCTGTCTCTGAGGTGATGCTGCCTTCTGTTCTTGTTGGAGTCTTTATCTTCTCTATTAGGGCTCGTAGGACTTGAGTGGCAAGCAAGGGGTCTCCCCCCAGAGATCTCCACAGCTCAGCGGTGTCACTGCAGTTTAACAGAAGTTACAGGTGAGCCCTGGACACTTTTGTGGCTCACACTGAATGCGTCATATTTTAGTAAAGACCAAATGTTCTCCTTGCCTATGATGAGAGAGTTAGGAGTCCTGTCCTCCTTTAACTCTCCTCGTGTTTCAATATTGAGTTTCCAGTTACAGAACTAAGTTAAGTGACCTAGTCTTCCTGCAGCCTAACCATTAATACTAGACTTTAGAAGGACAGGACGCAGAACGCCAACCTCACTTCCTGTTTTCTCCACTTCCCAGTCAATATGGAATCATGAGCATGTGGCTCCCAAAGATCTAGGGTTTGGAAGGCAAGTGGATGAAAAAAAAGCCAGATTCCTACTCGATGGACATACAACTATGAGAACGAATATTCATGGCCATCCTATGTCCCCTTCACAAATGGTGTCCCTACCCTCTGTTTGCCAGAAGCTGGGACTGGGCAACAGGGGATGGATCACTTGACAATGACCTGTTGTGTTCATTTCCTCTGGGGCATGTGGCACTGCTCACGGTCGCAAGACAGACTACTGGGCTAGATGGCCTTTTGGTCTGACCCAGTATGGCTGTTCTTATGGTCTTAGATTCCAGCACTGATAACTGATAACTCAGTTAGGGATCTTTAAACGAAATGATGGATCTGCTTCCAGTCCACTTTTAAGTACCAAGGATGGCAACTCTGCTCTAGCAGCCACACCCTCACTGATGCCAAGCAGAGGTCTGATGATAATATTGGCCCTAGTCTTTGCAATCGGCCAGGGATTTGCACTTGAAGCTGTCATGCTACCAGGAAACCAACAGCCACTGCTCATTTCCAGAGTGAGCTCAATTCAGGCGTCTAGAGAGGTAGATGTTTCCAACAATACACTCCAGTTATGCCAGTAAAGATAGGTCTTTAGGATGTCAAAGCAGCTATTAATGAATGGAAACAGAATGACACTTAATTTCTCTCCGCACCCCACCTTAACATGTTCTTGGACCTTCCTGCAGAAAGAGCCAGGCTATTAACCCTTAGGAATGATCCCAAACTGTCTGCTGCTTAAATGAAGCCCTACATCTCCTAGTAAAGCTGTGGGATCCATGTTTTACCAAGATGAATGCAATAGGTAGCGGTATATACCTGTCCATCGGCAGACCTTTGCTGAGGAGGCTGGAGATCATTGCCTCTTGGTGATGGTGAGCTAGAATGGACACTGCCTCCACCAGGAACTGCCTCAACCTGCCCTCCTGGATAGTAGGCATGTGGCGATATAGTATAGCCAGGATATCGGGCACCTGGAAGGAACAAAACCAGAAAGAAATGTCCCTTTTTCTTTCTCTCCATTCAGTCTACAGAATCAAAACCTTTCTTTAGCCATTTGCTGCTTTTTTAGAAATGCCTCACTTCAAGAAGCAAATGTTCAAATACGTCTGCGTAACTTGAACCCACACAAATTGCCCACTCACGGCTGTAAAAATTAACACTGACACACACATAGACATACCAGGTAATTTAATGTGGTGGTGCCCAGCTATGCATTACATAAACCAGTTCACATGCACAAAAGGCGGCTTTGCTTGCCCAGATTTTGCAGGTGTGATTTAAGCAGCCAAATCTGACCATTTGCCTCGAAGAATGCAGAGCTCATCAACAACCACAAGCACAAACTATGCAAGTGCTTTAAAGACAGTGTGTAAATGCCTGGGACTATGAACAGGGGACTACCTCTCATATTCATTCCTAGCCCTTCACATCTTCAAAACACTGTGCAAACATGGCAGTTCTGCTGCGAGGGTTCCCTGTCCTGAGGCCTTTCACCAGCCTTGTTAGAAGATTTGTGGAGTGCTCCTTTCATCTAGCCCTAATGCACTGGGCTCCAGAATAAGGCATATAAATAGTGGATCCCAAAGACACTAGAGTTTTCTCCCTCCCTCCTTCTCTTCTTAAAGGGTAGGTCTACACTGCAAAAAAAATCCCACAGCACTGAGTTTCAGAGCTCAGGTCAACCTGGGACTGTGGGGCTTGCACGATGGGGCTAAAAGTGGAGCTGTTCCTGCTCGGGCAGGAGCCCAGGCTCAGAAACCTGGCAAGAGGCTGGCAATAGCCCAGTGCTCTTTTTAATCCATGTAGCCCTTAACCATAGGCCTCCTAATACCTGGAGGCCTCCAAGTGCCAGTCATTCTGTCTTCTTGTATTTTCCCCAGAGTCTGTTTTCTCAAGCCTTTCTTGGCTGAATACTGTGGCAACAAGCTAGACCAATAAACAACCAACCATCTTCCTTTTCCCTTGGATTATCTCGGTCTACTGCTATTGATTCTGCCATTGCCTATCTTAGGGTAGAAACAGAGATGGAATCGACTCTATGTCCGAGGGGGAGAAACAGCAAGATTTTTCTTCCTTACACATGAGGGCAAAGATCAAAAAGCCTAGAGTTCAGGCAGAAAAGCTCTCCAGTTCCCAGTTTTACCTTGTCCAGCATGGCATCTCCACGCTCCATCAGGATGATCTTCATCCACAGTCCAGCTGCCGCAGCACAGGTGGGGCTAGCAGACAGCAGACCACCCAATGTGGCCTCAATAAAGTCTGTGGCCTGTTCCGAGGGAAAGTACTCACTAACAATCTGGGAACAAATCAAAAACAGGAGAGACCGCAATGATGTTTGGCTCCAGCACTTTTAAAAATGGAAAAAAAGATACATGCATCAGCAGATGGTGAATTAGCCTCCTGTCTAGCTCGCCATTTGGGATTACAATTCTCTCTCTAGTCTATAGACTACATTTTTGTCTTCTACACTAATGATATCAGATTAGAGGCAAAGACTCTGTTGCACAGTGAGCACAACATTGTACTGGATATGCAGGAGGTAAGATTCCCCTTTGTAGTCTCTTACATACACTGCATCTTTTTACAGCACATAGAATTCACTCAAGAGAGGCGTGCACACAAATATCGGCGAAGGCAAACCCACAAGGTGACAGAATGAATCCTGGGTGGTTTCTCAGCTTGATGTTCCACTAACACAGTTTTTCTCCTGGATGGCTGGATGGCAGGGCTGGCTCCAGGCTCCCGCCGAGGAAGCTCGTGCTTGGTGCGGCAGATTGCAAGGGGCGGTGTTCCAGCCAAGCTTAGGGCGGCATGGGGGCTCTTTTATTTCATTATTTTTTGTGCTTCACCGCTCCGGATCAGTGAAAAAGCAAGAGCTGGCCCTGCTGGATAGGTACATGTGTGCGTGTGCATTTTCATGGGCGTGCAACATTCTGTGGAATCTGGTTTTTACGTGGCATTCAGAGCACACATCTATGAAAAGCATCTTGCTGGTTACAAGCAACCAATGCCCCACTCCCACAGCTCTCTCCGAGTATGGAAAGGCATCATGAAAGAGCAAATGTCAAATGAACGGTGGCCGGTCATTCGCACATCCGCACAAGCTTTTTGAGTCAGTTACCCTGGCCATTTTGGAAGATGCCTGAAACAGAGCCTCGGGGTCTGGAGCTGTTACTGCTTCACGGAGACATCTCAACTCCTCCTCTGCTGAGCCCAGGTTTATGGACTGGCCTGGAGTGGAGAAAAGGAGAAAAAGTACTGTAACGATTAAGGAAACTGAACCCCTACTGCATGGTTCTTCATACGGGAGGATCCATGTGCTATGTTGTCATCAGCATAGTGTAAAATCTTGGCCCCACTGAAGACAATGGCAAAACTCCTGGTGACTGGAATGGAGTCGGGATTACACCCTGAAATGTCTGAACGTTACCAGTCGTGGTATGTTATTGTGAATGATCCAGGATTGAACAAGCTCTGTGTTCAGCTTGGAGCAGCTTTCTGTGGGTGCCTGGTTTCAGTAGTCTCTCTGCTCTCACTATTTACATCTCAGCTCCTATTCAAGTGCAACTCATGCAGGTAGATCAGAGGTTCCAGTTCAGAGGTGAGTCCCTCCCCCAAACTCTCCTTGTAAAAGAGACGGGGATAGACAAAAAACTTCGGCAAGAAACCCAGGCTCATCAGTCACTTCTAAACAATGCTGGGATTACTATGTTGTACATTCAAAGGTTGGAGTCCCTTATTCTGTTTCTGAATCACCAACACTGTTTTTAGGACTGATTAAGAATAATTGGAAATAGGGTGACCAGGGGTCCCGATTTTATAGGGACAGTCCCCATTTTGGGGTCTTTTTCTTATATAGACTCCCCTTCCCCCCCCACCCCCTGTCCCGAGGTTTCACATTTGCTGTCTGGTCACCCTCATTGGAAATGGCCTTAAACGATAACCAAGCTCTATCCTTTAACATCTAACCATTAGGTGAAAAGAATATCCTACTCTTTCACAAAGGGGAAAAATGGCCTCTACTTACTCCAATAGCTCTGAATGCTCATGACAGAGGGCTGCTGGAAGAACTTTTTGTTTACAGAATTATTCCAGGAAACTTCTCCAATACAGTCAGTGGCAGGGGAAAGAGAATGAAAATGTTTAGTACCAAGGGCTTGTCTCCATGGAGATATTCAAGAAAGCTAATCCACATTCATTTTCAAAATGCATTAGTTAAACTTCATTCAACACCTATGGGGACACACTTATTTAGAATTAAAGTGGCCTTCATTCAGGTTAGTTTCATTCATGGAATTCACTACAATTAATAAGGCCCATTTTAATTCAGAATCCGAGCACCCACACATGTGTTTAATGCCATTTACCTCATGCACTTTAAATGGACACCTTTAGTTCATTTGGATTAACTTTCCTTAGTGTCCCTGTGTAGACAAGCCCTAAGGAATTTAGCGCTTATCTACCTGTATGCAGACCATTGATTAGTTGTACAGTTCCCAAAAGTGTGCTAGGCTCTTTACACATCAGAATCTTCTCTTCTAATGAGGTATTTACAAGATGCCCACCATTCTGTTATCTAAGCAACAACAGACAGGACAGAAAGAACTAGATAGGCAGAGAAATGGACATTACAACAGTGAAAGAAGGTGAAGAATTCCTTATACCTGCTAACGGTCTCCTCACCTTGTATACAGAGAAGGCAGCTGATACAGTCAACCACCCACTGACGGGACGTGGCCAGCGAATCACAGCTGAATGGTGCTATTTTTCCAATCAGAGATCCAAACCGATCAAAAGTTCCCTGAGTCTAATGAAAAAAGAATGAAGAACGAAGAATGAATGGTCTCCAGTTGGACTAGACTTCACTTGCCATCCTTATTGTTCAGACCAGTCAGCTCTGTGTTTTTGGGGAACCAGGGCGCAGTATCTAGCCTGTCTGACTCATGAAAGACACCCCCCGCCCCCACCAGTCTCTGTTTGAACCAAAACCCATCAGAGAAAAGGCTTGCAGAGAACAATGAAGGGTGTTGGGAGTCACACCTAGACCCCTCCGGAGAAGGGTGACAAGATTAAGACATCTCCATTTGCATACAGAATGAAGAACAGAGACAACTCCCCTAGCCTCATCTGCATGAAAGATGGGATAGGAATTAGCATGAAGAATGAGGGACAGAGAACCGCACTCAACTCTGGGACCAGAAAAGCAGGGACGCACTGCATCATGGGAATCCCTGCTCCAGATGCTAATGAACCTACGCCTGCACACACCTAGCTCAGCAATTATCAGACCAATTCTAGTAATAAATCTTTGTTATCCTAAAATACTGAAGCAGCCTAGTTGCCTTGTGAGCTCCCTGGAAAAAACCACCACCCATAGCCAAGAGCGATCAGCTCCTATTGTCTAGCCTAAAGAAAACCCTTGAAAACCCATCAGTTTACCCATAAACAAATCTAGTGTTCTCCCTTGAACCGTTGTATTTTCTCTACAAAACCCCCTACCTATGCCCAAGTAACGGTTCTGATGTATAGACCCAAACTCTGCTTCAGTTCCACTGGGATTCCATCTCCTGACTGATTGTGCGGGGGGCTCTGCCTGTCTCCAGCACTCAGGACCCTGAGCTACCACCATCACCTGGGAACCCCAACCAGTTCAAGCCTCGTGGAGTGGGTGAGATTCCCCCCCCCCCCCGTCCCTCCGTTTTTTTTTTCTTCCTCAGATATTAACCTTTCAAATGTAACCATTATGATTGTTTAGCCCTCCTTGTGTAGTTATCACTATTATTCAACAAATAACTTTTATGGTTCAGCTGGTTGCTTCTCTCTCTCTCTCTCTCTCTCTCTCTCTCTCTCCAAATTTTACTCTGTATTTTCCGCTTCCCCCATTTACTCTGCAGCAACCCTTCTTTTACCTAAGCTAAAGATCCCGGTAGTGCCCAAAAATACTGTGGGGTTTGCTCATGAAGTGGGTCACTACCAGTACAATTGTAACGTGAAAGTGGGATAGGGATGTGTTGAACTTGGGGCACATAAGAGGGGAGCAGCTGGAAGTGCTGCGTAACCCAGCCCAGTGAGCACAGGGACATACGAGAGGATCAGCTGGAGAGGGCTGATGGACCTGGTCCGCTCAGACTTGCTCTGCTAGTGTGTGCGTGCGTGCGCGCGTGCTCATCTAGTTCTAGGGCGGGAGGGACCCAGCCCTGGGGAACCGAGGTCCTGCAGGGCAGCTCCATTGGGAGGGCACTTGCAGAAGGAAGGAGTAGAGCTCCATAGGAACACACAAGTGACATAAGCAGCACAGTAATAGAATTACAGACCCTCCCCCTCTCCCCAAGAAGAGTAACCCTAACCAATGAGCCTACCACAAAAGTAACAGGCACATCTGGTAACACTGTGCCCCTGATTCCTGTACTGTACTGGGTAATGCACATTGGAAAACATAATCCCAATTGTACATACAAATGGATGGGGTCTAAATGAGCTGTTATCACTCAAGAAAGAGACCTCAGAGTCATCGTGTGCAGTTCTCTGAAAGCATCCGCTCAACATGCAGTCAAAAAAGCTAACAACATGTTAGGAACCCTTAGGAAAGGGATCGATAAGAAGACAGCAAATATCATTATGCCACGATATGAATCTACAGGACCCCCACACCTTGAATACTGCGTGCAGTTTTGGTCATCTCATCTCAAAAAAGATGTGTTAGAATGGGAAGAAATACGGAGAAGAGCAACCAAAATTAGGCCTATGGGATAACTTCTCACCCAAGGGAGATTAAAAAAAGAGCGACGTTTCAGCTTGGAAAAGAGACGACTAAGAGGGAATATGCTAGAGGTCTATAAAATCATGACTGGTGTAGAGAAAGTCAATAAGGAAGTGTTATTTAGCCCTTCACCTAACACAAGACCAAGGGGTCCCCCAATGAAATTAATAGGCAGCAGGTTTCAAACAAACCAAAGGAAGCATTTCTTCACACAATGCAGTTAGAAGACAGGATACTGGGCCAGATGAACCATTCTTTTGCGGGAGGCAGGTTAGCCATTCTTATGTTTTATGTTCTTAGCTAGTTAAATAGAAATTTTCCTTTACCATCCTGGGAGCCTAAGAACCAAGAATGCATTTGTGACACTGGCAGACCAGGCAACCTGTGTATGACCCATAATAACTTAACAAGAGGCACTTCCACTGTATCAAGACAAAAAGAAAAGGAGTACTTGTGGCACCTTAGAGACTAACCAATTTATTTGAGCATAAGCTTTCGTGAGCTACAGCTCACTTCATCAGATGCATACTGTGGAAACTGCAGAAGACATTATATACACAGAGACCATGAAACAATACCTCCTCCCATCCCACTCTCCTGCTGGTAATAGCTTATCTAAAGAGATCACTCTCCTTATAATGTGTATGATAATCAAGTTGGGCCATTATGCTTTTGATTTTGTCTCCTTGGATTAGAAACATGGATACATTTAACACCGGCAGGAGAATGACATGCCTTCTCTATTCTGCAGTCTCTCATCTGGATCGGAATGAAAGCTCCACCCAGATATCCATTCATCCCATAACACTGAAAAAATTGAAATAGTTCACTGTTCCACACACAATCTTACCGTAGCATTCTGATCACTGAGAGTGGATTTCACTGCCTTCACAATCAGAAGCTTTTTACCTCTTGTCTCAGGCACTGAAAGATAAGGAGAGGTGTACAGTACTTCTTTGTTCCACACACACTCACTTTCCACACTGGAATTAATCCTGGATTTCAAAGGGCCCTACTTAAGAATAGTACCAAGCTTCTCTCCTCTACAGAATCAGTGGGGAAAACGTAGGACCAGATTCTGGTCTCAGTTGCACCAGTGTAAATCTAAAGTCATTCCATTTCTCTAAATAGTGCCATCCTACTACCATGATGGAAATATTATAAAGGGGTTTGATAGACTGAGGTGACTGAAGTTAATCTGTGTTTACACCGGCATAACAGGACTCAGAATCTAGTCTAGAGTGTATAATACTTAGGATTCTCGAGTCAGGAGTATTATTCTATTTTTATCTGATTATTATTAACATGCATTAGCCCCAAGTTAACTTCTGTATTTGAAGTTGAAAAAGACCTTGACAAATATCTTGGGCTACATTCAGCACTTAGTTGAACCTGTTGATTTCCATATGGGGCCATATGGGAGTAACTTAGGGCAGCATTTGGTCCCTTAGTGGATCTCCAAACCACTGGTGACTGTGTGTTCTAGAGCCTTTGTGCCCCAGGTGCAGAGGTGATGAGTCTGTTGCAGCCCTGCCGTGCCTACAGAGCCTTGGTTCTTTAGCTCAATCTCTAGTAGCTCAAGCTTTTAGCTCTGGATGTCCTCAACTCAACCCTCAGCATGTCGGCCAAGAGGGCAGCTGGCACAGTTGCTCCTGTGTTACTTACAGTGAGCCCCAACAATAGCTCTCAGGAGCTCTAAAGACGCCACACGAACGGCCTCATGCTCAATCTCCTGCTGCTTGTGTAGAAATGCCAGCAGGTCATCAGGAGAAGAACGGGCTACAAGGGAAGAAATCACATCCTCACTGTCTGCAGAACTCTTCTTCTTACCGTGCCTCACAAAGGTAAGGAAGTAACAAAGAAACCACTGTGTAACTCAGAGTCTCTTCCCCTTACCTAGCAGAAGTACACAATGGAACAGCTCTTTGTGGTTTTCTATGCTGAGCTGCTTAGCTGGAGAAGAGATCTGGGGGAAGAAGGGAAATGGTCAAAGAAAAACTAATCAGAAGCAATGGAAAAGAAAAATGTTCAATTAATTTCTAAGCTTCCACTTCCTGCTGGTCCAACTAGAGGTCTGAACCCCAGGGAGATGGTCCTGCATGCACAGCAAGACTCAAAGACAATGACCACTACATTAGATAAGAGAAGCTAAAGTGTTTTGAGCAGCAGAGCTGACCTAATCAAGACCCAGCCACAGTTTTTACTTTACAACTCTGACTCCCCCTGGTAATCGGCTTATGGTGAAATTGCTTTACAAACTGAGCTGGATAGTAGCTAAGAAAATGAGAGCGCTCCCTGCTTACTCTTGAGCCTGCAGAAATCAGTAAGGCATGAGGAGGTCCCCAGGCTCTGCACGATCATTCCATCGATTTTTCAGTGTTAATATGCTTCAGATCTGCTGTGCCTAAGCTCAAGGGATCCAAGCAAAACCACTCCTCACCTGGTTGTGCAGAGCACTGCAGATGGCTTGAAACTTCCCTTTAGGTAGAGGGATCTTATATTCACCAGAGACCTCCAAGAGCTGGCTCAGACTCTGCAACAGAGGGCGAAAGTCAGATGGTGGGCACACAAAGGAGCCATATGTAGTGACTGAAGCAGATTCAGGGGATTCCTAGATTCCAAGGCCAGACCGGATTCTTGCCATCATCTAGTCTGACCTCCGGTCGGTATGACACATGCCATAGACCTTGCCCAGAATAATTCCCAGAGCAGAGCTTTTAGAAAAACATACCAATCCTGACTGAAAAATCGTCAGAATCCGCCTCGGCCCTTGATAAATGGCTCTAATGGTTAATTATCTCACCATTAAAAATGTACGCCGTATTTCCAGTCTGAAAGTGTCTAGCTTCAGTTTCTAGCCATTGGATCAAGTGACATCTTTCTCTGCTAGACGGAAGAGCCCATTAGATAATAGGAGTCCCTCATGTAAGATATTATATAGACTGTAATTAAGTCACCCTGTCACAGGATAGGTCCACCCCGTCAGGGTGGTATCAGGTTGAGGAGGAATTGAAGTAGATCTGGAGTGGCCCAACTGGCCTAGTCTCCCTAGCTACCACAGCAGTCCGGGCTCCTAGGGCAGCATCGCCTAATGGTCAGGATCAGTGCAGCAGCCCTTGGGTGAGGGTCCGCAGCCCAACAGCCTGAGTCACTCGGGCTGCCCTTCTAGGGATGGCAGTGCGGCCTAGTGGCTAAAGTCAATAGACCCACCCTTGGCTGCAGGGCAATGCGGCCTAGTGGCCAGAGTCGATAGAACCACCTTTTGTGGCAGGGAAGTGTTGCCTAGTGGTGAGCCCTTCTCAACTGGGTCCTACCTATTCCACAGGGCCCCAGCCCAGGGCGCAGGGGTATCTGCCACCAACTCAGCGGGGATCCTTCCAAAGCATGCTGAGTCAAGCCCGCTACCTCAACTGGATCAATGCTTCGTCCACCTAGGCTGCTTCCCACCCGTTCTTCCGCAGCTGGGAGTCTCAGGGATTCTGGGGTCTCTCCTCCATCTCTGGCATTGGGTGCCTGGGGGTCAGCTGCAGCCACAGTCCGGCTGGCCTCTGAATCCTGGAGCACTGGCAGTCTCTCTGCAGGAGCCTGCAATGCGCCTCCGCTCCCTTCGGCAGCCATCCCAGCCTGAGCTGAGCGGCTCTCTTTTGTATCCTGGGTCCAGCTGAAGCATGCCCAGCAGAGATGAGGGGGCATGGCCTCCTCCGCACACAAAGCATGATTAACCCCTGCTGAACCAATGCGGGGTAGGTAAACCCCATCACACACCCTTTTACTTTCTGTGTATTAAACTAAATAGATTGACTTCCTTGATTCTCCCTCTGTAAGGCATGTTTTCTAATCCTTTCGTCACTGTGGCTCTTCTGTCAATTTATCAACACCCTTTTTGAATTGCGGGCACTAGAACTGGACACAGGATTCCAACAGTCGTCAGACAAGTGCCACATTTAGAGGTAAAATAACCACTGTGCTCCTCCTTGAGATTCCCCTTTTTATGCATCCCAGCTTTCGCTTTTTTGGCCACAGCATGAGTTCATGTTCAGCTGATTATGGCCCATGACCCCCAAAATCTTTTTCAGAGTCACTGCTTCCCAGGACAGCATCCCCCATCATGTATGTGTAGCCTAAATCCCTTGTGCCTAGACGCATACATTTACATTCAGCCGTATTTAAAGGCATATTCTTTCTTTGCGCCCAGTTTGCTAAGTGATCTAGATCACTCTGAATCCATGAGCTGTCCTCTCCATTATTTACCATTCCCCATTTTTATCTCATCTGCCAACTTTATCAGTGATGATCTTATGTCCTCTGCCAGGTTATTGATTAAAAAAAAGGTGAAAATCAAATTCCTTCCTGCATCTAACACACTTTTCTCCTTTGCTGCTTGAAGCTTCCAGGATGTCTCGGATGCCATCTACATATTTTACTATGTTTACACAGTTGTGTAGTGCCCTGATGCTATCAAACAAGTCCATGATGCATTGGTTCCCTCCAAATCATGGGTATTTCAACCCCCAAAGTGACCACATACTCTGTACTAGAAAGCTTCAACCAACATAGACGGTGAGTAAATATCACTACCAAGAAGTTAGAGCTGTCTCTTGACTTCATTTACAACTGTGTAGCCCCACTGAAGACAGAATATGGCCCCTTACTTCTCGCTCATGTGGTACTGAGGGGGGATGAAATAGAGAGACAAGGTGAGTGAGACAATATCTTCAATTAGATTATCACACCCACCTTGTCGCTCCAATATCTTGGACCAACATGGCTACAACAGCACTGCATAGAACGGTAGATGAAACAGACGGGCAATGATTTTATATCTATCGAGTTATGCAATGCAAAGCAATGACCCTCAAGCCTCCTTATTATTAATTTTCAACCGTTGACAGTTGGCTTGGTACCGACAAGAGACAACATATGGTAGCCCCTGCTCTGAGGAGCTTATGATCTAAAAGAGAGACACAGAGTTGACAGGATGTTTTGGGAAATCACAAGGAGGGAGTATCTTGTTGTGCAGGTGTTTTGTTTTTTATCTCCTTCTCCTCCTCCCCAGGAAACAGAGGATGCTTTTCATCAGAGGCAGTTACCTACAAATCTTGTTGCCTGGGTCACCATGTGTATAAACCCAGAACTTGTGTGCCTATTTATTATCTAACAAGTCACTATCTAGACCAGGAAACCCCACTGGCAGCAAATTCCTCCTGCAGTTCATACATGCACACACAGAGACAGTTACCTTAATGAGTGGTACCTCACCTTGGTGACGTGCAAAACATCAATTTCCTCCTTATATTGCTCAAGGAGCCATGAGATCTCTTTAAATATCGGATTTTGCGGCCCCTTTTTGTGTAGCAGGATGCCCATCATGGGACCAAGGGCTTTGATGATGGCCTGCTTGAGCTGCATAGATGAGACACAGAATTTATGTTCCTACGAATTCATTTAATATCTTCCAATAGGCACACCTTTTCTACTTCTAATGAGTGCAGTTTCCCTTGTTCCACTGTCGGAACGGTCCTATCCCAATATTTCCTGGTAAAGAACCAGGACTCGTAGGGTTGGTGTCAGGATTATATTCTAATGCACCTCACAACTAGACCAGGTAAAATATTTCCCCAGATTAGTATGCATTCTAGGCCAACTCATCCCTGCTGTAACTCCACTGGGGCTGAATGGACTTAGACCAGGAATTAATTTAGCCCACTATCCCGGGTTCATCTGCACATTAGGTGCACAAAACTAGACTCCATGTACACTGGGTACAGACCGAATTTCCATGATGTGGTGACATTATAAACGTATGGGTTTTCGATGTTTTACTTGACAATCTGTTCCATCCAAAAGGACCTACCCTTAAATGCCATCATCACAAAGAGTGCCAGACACACAGAATGTAACATCACAATTTCCGCTAAAGGTTTAGAAAGCCAGCAATTCTCACCTCCAGCTCCTCACAGGTCAGCCAGTTGCTGGTCACATGACAATATAAGGGAAGAATTTGATTGCAGAATTGTGATTCACCCATTCTGGGGAATGGGCACTTTTCCCAGTTCATAAAATATACATTCACTGCCCTTGACCATTTTTCCAGAACTGCACGGAAGGAGAGAAGACAGGCAATGTGAAAAGGACATAGTAGTAATGAGGAGAAGTTGCTTTCTCAGAGAAGACACCCAGGCCTATCGTTTACTCCAATTCCATGGCAGCTACTGCTCAGTTCAGGACTAGATGCTGAAATCCCATATCAATTTGGAGCTATTTCTCTTTCCCCCATTCCATTTCTTGTTTCTTAAAAGGCTTTTTTCTTTGTACATCTTTCCATCTTTTTTCAATTACCATCATTTGAAGACTCTCGTCCCCTGCAGTTATTGTTTATTCAACCCGAACACTGTATGATTTCATCCTGAGTTACAGTTTGTCTGAAAGATGTTCAGTGCCCCTAACTGCCATTGGCTTTCCTGGGATTTGAAGGTAGTGGGGAGCACTTTGCCCTAAAAGTAGGTGTGTCTAGTGTCCTTGCTAAGACAAATTAGGGCCCAATCCTGTTCTCTATGAAGTGGATGGCAAAATTCCCATTTCCCTCAAGGGCACAGGATTAACCCCTTAGTGAGCATCACCTGAAAAGCAAAGGAAGAGAGAAGTGGAGAAGACAGAGAAAGAGGGTGAAAGGAGATGATGATGATGAAGAAACTGAGGAGAGAGAATGGGTGGAGGAGTGGGAAACAGGGGATTTTTAAATGTACAGTAATGAAATCTGCTCCCTTCACCTCCTCCCCCAGGAGCCTCCTGGCAGAGGGGCAGCTTCAGCCTTTGTGTCTGTTTATTTTAAACGATATGTGTGAGTCATAAAGGGCCTGAACTTACAAATGCTCAGCACCTCCTGCAAAGTAAGGAGCACTCTCAACTTCACTGAGTGCCATGGGAGCCAAGGAACGCAGCACCTGGTGCAATCCAGGGAAGGGAGCACAGTTCAGGGCCTGTTTGCAAACTTGGTCAGTCACTTAAATCTGTACCAAGACCCCCTAAATATCCATTTGGGGCACCTACAGGAAGTGCTGGCACTTACCACCACAAAATGCTTGTCTCATCCTGCTGTCCTTGACTAACTCCAACATGGAGATCATGTCGTTCAGGATCACTCCCACAAAAGGGATACACTTAAGTGCTGCAGAGAAAGGCCAGAAGAGAAGGAAGACAGACAATCAGCTGCTCTCTGCCTTCTGACAACACACTTAGAAACACTGTGGGGCAGGATGCTATGGGTTCCGAGGCCATTGGCGCTGCGTAAGCAGAGCAGAATGGCTTTAAAGCACCCATTGAAAGCCAGTGGGGGATTCACCCTGAAGAGGGGAATCCTCCACAAGTGTACAGCTGTGCCCAATGCCCAACTCACTCCCAGAGTAAAGGGAGAGGGCACTGGGGCGGGATGGGAAGTGGGGTGGAGAAGAGCTCCACTAGACCTGATCTTCCACTCATTCCCATCCTTAAGGTACTTCACTCAGGGGCATAAGTTAGAGCTTGCACCTCCATCTGGATCGCTCATGATCTGGAGGCCAGAACTAGCAACAGCAGTTAATCTTGTGTTTCTACACACACACACACACACACTCACACTCAAACAGAGCTCTGTTTAGCGGTAACATTTTTAGGTAGAGAGATAATCCCCTGTCCTTAAATGAAAAACAATCACTTTGAAAGAAAAGAGGGAAGTGACCATACCATAGGCGGATGACAGGTTGCCCAATGTAATGAAAATAAACTCTTCAGGCAGCTCCAGATGATACACCAGCTTGAACATGACATCATTGAAATAGCAGCGTGCCAGAGTCACTAAGGTGTTGCTAGCTGCCACTTTTAGTTCATTTCTTGCTTCCTAAAAACAAAAACCAAAAGAGAGAGACTGAGGTGACTGAAGCCAGTTGTGCTAGCCAGAGTTGTTTACATGAGTCAAGTCCTTATTTCTGTGCACAAGTTGTGAATGAACCAACCCAACTTTCTGAGGGTAGAGTCATTCATCATAAATATTCCTTGAGTCACTTGGCTAAACAGTTTTCAGCCTTTGAGTTGCTTGCAAGCTGCTTCGTTAGCCTATTCGCTGTTAGCTACTTGTGGTGGGTGACTGGTCACCATAGTCACATGATATTTTCCCTGCCCTTCCCTGAGGCGGTAAGTGAGACACAGACTGGGCAGCTTCAAGATATTCCGAGAGCTTTCCTGGAATAAACTGTCCCCCAAAAGCAGGCTGACTTCCTTTGGAACAAGAGAGGGATTTTTCCATGGGTTTTCCTGCTGGCAAACTATAGTCTAAATCCAATGCTGCTTCTTTTGGAGATAGCTCAGATTCTGTCTGTCTTGGGGCTTTATACTGCCACTTATCGCTACAGTATCAGAGCGCCTTCCACATAAAATCAGTATCAATAATGAAATCCCGAGTAGACTTCGGGAAAGACTTGCTCCTTAAGACACCATAGGCCTGTCTCTGGGTCTCAGTTCATGTGTCTCAGGTCCTGATCCTGCAAAGCACTTAAGCACATGTGTAACTTTCAGCATGTGAGTTGTCCCATCTTATGCATGTGCACAAGTGCTGTCTAGGACCTGGGCTTTGGTCTGGAGGAAGGTGTGGACCTCTAACAGAAGAATACATTTTCATTTCAGTATATAGTTTATCCCCCAAAAAGAGAGTTTGAATGAGTTAAAGCTTTGGATCCTTTGATTGGTATCTCGGGAGAACTAACTTACCTGAGTCTCTGTCATGTGGTTTGAGGCTAGTGTTATTATTTTCTGCAGAAGCCGTCTCTCTAGGCCCTGGATGTCCTGCTGTAAAACTTTCTCCAGGACACAGTAAATGTCTACTCTGTTTTGCTGGGGACAAAACATAAAGGAGAAGAATTGGGAAAAGTTTTTCTTGACGACCATACAGTAATTTGGCTAATAAGCCCCTGCCCTAATTGGAGGCTTAATTGGTGTAAAACATGCCCTGCCCTCCACAAGCACCGCATTTAGCAGCGCTTCAGAAGCAGCCGAGCAACTGACATCGTTTAATCTTCCTGGAGAGAAAAGAGCCAGAAGAAGCGCCCTTCACTGCCCCCTTCTCTAGTTTCATTTATTCAGAACAAACAATAAAAATGAGCACCTTGCCCTTGCTCTAGCCACTCCAGGCAGAATTTGTAAATGTGGAATATAAAATACCCAACTCCTGCAGTAAGTCCTCAACAGCTCCCAGGGGCAATGAGCTCAGCTGTTAGATCTACACTGACAGTAGCACGCTCGAAGGTGTCTTTTATGCGGCCCATCAGTGTAGAACTTCACAGATGAGACTCACTATGGAGGAGTTGTGGGATCAGTTGGGACCGAGAAAAAATAAAGCGGGACACAGAGAAATTAAAAGCCTGAGGAGAGAACAAGATTCATTTCAGAAAACTGCAAACTAGGACCTCTGGAAAGGAGGTAGATGTAACTGACAGAATGGGAGGGAGACAAGTGGGAAGCAACAAGTGCCCTGGGGGTGACAGTGGAAAACAAAGTCAACAGGTATATTGCAAGGTGTGATGGCTACCACAAAGAGCCATGTGGGTTGGGTCTTTTACACACAGGGATCATGGCACAAAGCAGGAAGACAACAGTTCCTCTCTGTTCAGCTGAGCTGTGACTGCATCTGGATGAGTGCCTTTTCTAGCACCACATTCCCAGAGAGATCAACAAATGGGAAGTCATTCCTGGGAGAGCAAAAAAGAATGCAGGGGGCTGGCAGAAGTGACTTCTGGATAGAGCCCTGCAACCTGACCCAAATCCTAGGGGACCTGACCACAGGCGTCCGGGTCAGGTTGGGTGAGAAAACAACTGGACCCTCTTGGGCTCGGGTCAGGTCGGCTCTCCTCCTTTAGCCCCTGGGATCGGCACAACCGTGACTGCGTGTTCCTGCCAGCCACCACCTCCTTCCTGCGCTGCACGCGCTGTGGAGCGAGGATGCCGAGGAGTCACAGCGTCTCCCTCTCTCTCTGCAGCGCAGACCCAGCGCAGCAGGGGCCGTGTCAGAGGATGGAGCCATCGCTGCACACAGTGGCCGCTGCACCAGCCCCATGAGCAGGATGCAGCGGCAGGATCCGGTTGGGGGGGAAGGGTTGGGACCAGGATGGAAAATGATTCAGCCCTCTCAGGGTGAGGTGAGTGGGCCGGGGGCCAGTTCAGGTTGGGCTTAAAAATTGGGCCCGAGCAGACCCCTACTTCTGCAGACAGACGGAAAGAGCTGTCTGTGTCCGATGCGGCCAAGGGATGACTCTGAGGGAGAGAGGATAATACCATACAACTACCTGGAGGGTGTGAACACCAAGGAGGGAGAGGAATTTTTTAGGATAATACATTTCGGTAAAAGTAGCAGTAATGGGATTAAGCTAAAAAAGGACATTCAATTTAGACTTTGATAACAGGAAAAATGCCCCAACTGTGAGACAGGGCTATTAGGTTATGACATAGTCTTCCTAGGAAAGAGGCGGAAGTTCAGTCCTTAGGAGCTTTTCAAATTAGTTTGGCCAAAACAGTGGAAAATGGCTGCTGGGAATGCTCCTGCATTAGCAGGGAAATGGACTGGATGATCCAATAGGTCTTTTCCATCTCTGTCTCCTGTGAGTCTAGACATCTGTGTGACCTGCATGCCAAGGTCATAACCCACTTTGCAATGTTCAAAGCCAATCAGATCTCTGACTGGGAGAGGTGAGGGGTCAGACAGGGTCTGCATCAGATCTCTTGATTGGCTATACGTTCCAGTGGTTCTGCTTTAAAAGGCATGCTTCTGCAAACTGCAATCATAACAGACAGCTCCACTGGGGAGAAGCCCCTTCCATTCATTTTTAAATGTAAGGAGGATTTTTTTAATTGAAAATTGTCACTGACAACTTATCAATACATAAGCACTACATAATTCAAGTAATTCAAGTAATTAATCACATGAATTAACATCATTACTCACTCTCCTTACAGTGAGTATGATAACACCCATTTTTTCATGTTCTGTGTGTATATAAATCTCCTCACTGTATTTTCCACTGAATGCATCCGATGAAGTGAGCTGTAGCTCACGAAAGCTTATGCTCAAATAAATTGGTTAGTCTCTAAGGTGCCACAAGTCCTCCTTTTCTTTTTATAATTAATCAAGTAATTCAAATAATTAAAGGAGTCGGAGGCCAAGACAAGCAGTTCAGTTGGCCTCCTAGTACTTTAATGGAAACTAAAATGCCTTCTGTGTTGGCTCTTAATAGAGAAATGGACTTTGTCGGATGCAAGTATTAATCAATGGAAAAAAGGGGTCTGAATATTCCTTCTGGGGCAATTCTGCACTACTGCACAGGTGCATAATTAATGAGCCCCGCCTATTTTTATTTTTTTGCACAGTAAAAAGCTTCTGCTGAAATGCTGCTGCCGTTCCATCTCTTGCCCACCAAAGGGTGCTGGGCAATAGAACAAAGCAACAACTCCCTATCAGCGAAGGAAGAGAGAGAGAGCCTGTCTTCTTCACAGCAAGCCAGTCAGGAGACAGGGGCTCTGGGGAGACAGACAGTGTGGGATGCTGGGGTGGGGTCAGTCAGGGGCTCATAAGGGCTAGTGGGGGAGGACAGACTGGGGCAGGGGCTGAATGGGAGTGGAGGCACAGAGTTAGAGGAGGAGGGAGGTTCAGGGCCCCATAGTGATGGGGGAGGAGGTGCAGAGTTACATAAGGACAGGGGCTGGTTGGCTGGGAGCACAGAGACACATGGGGACTGGGGGAGGGGGTACAGGGACACATTGTTAGGATATAGATGTTCAGGCCTGTCTGTAAAGGCCTATCATCTAAGAATTTAGGTGTATTCTTATCACTTGGCTAGTTCTAGAGGTATAAAAGAAAGAATCAAAATCACTGTCTGCCAGTGTAAGGTCCTTCTCTTACTGTGACAGTCTGAGGCCCTGTTCTTAGGCTAAGGCCTTTGACTAAGCAGCAGAGGCAGCCATAAGCTGGGAAGCGACCGGTCACCTCTTCACATTCCCAACTAGTCACATTGAAATAAGGTGCTATTGGGCTGTTAGGAACACAATCCTGTCCTGATAATGCCTATTGACTCCAGAGAAAGGGAAGGGCCTAGAAGATGTAAAAGGAAACTTAGTTTGATAGCATCCTGTCTGGCAAGAACTCACTTATCACTAGCTGGGATGTGAAATCCTCATTTCTGGGTTTGTTCTATCACTGTAGTCCCCATTTCCCCATTGTTTTGTCTGTATAATCTCTGTCTGGTTCTGTGATTGTTTCTCTCTGCTGTATAATTAATTTTGCTGGGTGTAAACTAATTAGGGTGGTGGGATATAATTGGTTACATAATCATGTTACAATATGTTAGGATTGGTTAGTTAAATTTCAGGAAAAGGATTGGTTAAGGTATAGCTAAGCAGAAGTCAAGTTTTACTAGATTATCTGCAGTCAATCAGGAAGTGAGGGGGTGGGTGTGTGGGTGGGGGAAATGGGAACAGGGAATGGGGGTGGGGAAATTGGAATCATGTTTGCTAAAGGGGGAAATGGGAACAGGGAATGGGGCTGGGGAAATTGGAATCATGTTTGGCTAAGGGCAGGAATGGGAATAGGGACACAGCTGTAAGGCTCTGTGGTGTCAGAGCTGGGAAGGGGGACACTAAGGAAGGAAACTGAAATCATGCTTGCTGGAAGTTCACCCAATAAACATCGAATTGTTTGCACCTTTGGACTTCGGGTATTGTTGCTCTCTGTTCATGCGAGAAGGACCAGGGAAGTAAGTGGGTGAAGGAATAAGCCCCCTAACACACATGGGGATGGGGGGAGTGGGTTTCTGAGTGGGGGTGGAGGGACACATGTGGACGGGGGTGCAAGGACCCATGGGTGTGCAGGAACACATGGAGACAGGGGCAGATGTGCCTTACTGAATGGGAGAGGTTAGGGGTCAGACAGGGTCTGCATAGGGGGAGCTGCCTAACAATTCCTCCCCGCCCCTCCCAAAAAACCTGTTCCAGACTTTTCCCACCCATACCCAGCAACGCTCCAAGTTCACACCCAGGCTCCTTCCCAGCAATTTACTTCCCTCCATTACCCCTGACTCTACCAAGCCTTTGCACTGCGCCTAAGGGGTGCAAAAAATATGGTTCTGTATTGAGTTTAAATGAATTATTACTCAGAGTTCTCTATTAACATGCATAGTAAGGAATTGGTTTGTCAAAAAACATTTCCTGAATCCTTTTTGTTGTCTGTATTCATACAGACATACTTGCTGACAGGTATTTTGAAATAAATAATCAAAAATAATTTTAACGGGTGTAATTATATTGTATTATTTTGACAAACAAAATATGCAGAATTTTGCAGAACTTCTAAAATATTGTACGCATCATTTTTATTTTTTTCTTGCAGAATTCCCCCAGGAGAAAATATATAGATAAGGGTCCCTTCAATGCTATAATCTCAATAATATGTCATCACAATAAAGGAGTGTTGGCTAGGATTTAGAGCAGGGAGTCAGTTCACTTGGGTTTTATTCACATTCTTTGACTAACTTGCTAAGTGGTGTTGAGCAAGTTACTTAATTCCTTGTGACACAAGTCATCCGTAAATGGGGATAATGCTTCCCATTCTCACAAGGGTGCTGTGAGCCTTAATTCATTAGTATTAGGGAAGTGCTTTGAGATTTTTGGACGAAGATGCTAAAGAAGGGCAAAGTATTATTAGAAGAGATTACTGCTAGTCCGATCGTGTACTTTTACTGTCTACAGCCCATGTACTCCACTGTGTGTAAAAGGACAATGCTCTCTTTAGAGAGCATTATATCATCCTGATCTGTAAGAACAGCATTTTGCATGATGAGTTTACGCCTGAGGACAGAAGGGCGAATACTGATTCTACTGATGGTGCGCCAGGCCAAGTTCTACACTGAATTACCCCCGTGCAGTCCCCTGTACCCCCATGAAGTCAGGCAGAATTTGGTGTGGACACCTGGAAAGCGGATGTAATTTCATGAAACTGCCCTACCTCATCCTTTTGCAGTTTCTCGAGCAGAACTGTCAGAACGATAGCCAGCTTGATCTTGGCTATAAAGGCAATCCTGAGGGCAATTTTGCCCTTATTTTGGTCATCCATATGTGCCAGGAGGGAAACAACCTCATTATAAACACCTGAAATTAAATAAAAGGATTCGGCTGGTTACCACTGATAGCAGAAATTGGTGCTGGCCTCTTTAATTCACTCTCCAGTAAAGATTCTGCAGGAGCCCAAACACTGTGAGAAGTAGACCTGGGAATCCTGGAAATCCTCTTCCTTCCTCCTCATGACCAGGTTTGTTTGCTGAACTACCCAGTGTGCTTGGGGGGAAATCATAATGAAGCAAATTTGCTCCTTTCAAGTAGGTACCCACGTAAAATAATCTTCCTTTCCCTCTTTACTGTCAATTGATGAGTTTTGATAGCATACAGAGTAATAATTTAACTCTAAGCCAAGAAATAGAGCTAAAGTTAAGCACATGCTTAAGAGTTTTGCTTAGTCAGGGCCTCATTTTCAAAAATCCTGAGCACCCAGATGTACCTATTAGCTATGCTGGGAACTTTTGGGGCTCGGTATCTCTTGAAAATCAGGCCACTGTTGTAGACCTCAGTATGAATTTAGAAGCCTAACTTTAGGCCCCTTGTTTTGAAGAAAGCCTTTAATCTTCTTTTATGGTCGTTTAAATACTTGCAGAGAAGACTCATGGAACGGAGTTCATCCAGTTCATAGAATATCAGGGTTGGAAGGGACCTCAGGAGGTCATCTAGTCCAACCCCCTGCTCAAAGCAGGACCAATCCCCAACTTTTGCCCCAGATCCCTAAATGGCCCCTCAAGGATGGCCCCTCACAACCCTGAGTTTAGCAGGCCAATGCTCAAACCACTGAGCTATCCCTCCCCCCTCTACAGTTGCCTGTAGAGGTCATAAAGGAATTCCCCCACCCCCCCTTCCACCCCCATGCACAATTGGCGAGGTGTACGCTGTGAGTGGGGTGGGGTGGGGTGGGTCCCTCCAACCTTCATCTGAAGCGTCAGGGATTGACCATAGCAGGAGATGGGACACCTGCTAGGGTGGACCAGTGCTCTAAGATGGTTCAGAGAATCTGTTTCCTTAGCTGTCCTGCTCACATGCTCAGGGTCTAACTGATCTCCAGAGTTGTGGGTGGGAAGGAATTTCCCCCTGGTCGGATTGGCAGGGACCTTTGAGTGGCAGGATGGGGCACTGATCACCTGCTAGGATAATCTGAGTATATCTGACCTAATCAATTCTCGACCACGGCAAGGGCCTCAGGCATTGGTGGAACCCCAAAAGACAAGTTTTGGGGTTCAGTGTAGGGTTGCTAGGTGAAATTTAGTGGCCTGTGAAATACAGGAAGTCAGACTAGATGATCTAATGGTCCCTTCTGGCCTTAAACTCGAGGAAACAATGAAATAGCTGGTGTATGAAAAAAATCAGGATTTGATCTCCCATGGATCTCTTCGCTCTGGGCAGAAATTCTCCAGGAGACTTAATATTTCACAAGAAATCTGAAATGCCGTATTTATCTGTCTCCATTGTAACAGCATTCCAAGCATGAAGGAGGAACTAACAAGATTTCCCCTTCCCAGGAAAGACTGCTTGAGGTTAGGTGATTGCCCATCCGTTATGCAAATTGCATCCTTCAGTTGTAACACCCAGATGCAAACGGAATCATAACTGTAACCTACTCTGCCCATCTGTGTGGGATGAGGAGCACTAGTGTTGCTAAGAAATGTGACTCCATGCTTTGTTCTCCCTCATTTAAGATATTAGCAGAGCTTCATTTAGACAGCTAGAGGAGAAGTCCTTCTGCCTTTTTTGTTCTCATTTCCCCTATCTCTGATGGAGTTGGCTCCATGGATGCGGAAGACATAAAATGAGGACCCATAACAAACATAAAACAACTGGGAGAAAAGAAGGAAGCCCTCCCCCATAACATTCCCTAGAAACTCAGATTCTCAGGAAAGTTTCCAGGTCCAGAGGCTGTAGGCCAACGCCTCAACTGGTGTAAATCAACACAGCTACAAGGAAGTCAACAGAGGGACACTGGTTTACAGCAGCTGAGGTTCTGCTCATACAAATGGAGAACATTACAGCTAATCTGTATGCCTATGCCTTCTAAATGTGTGTGTGAATACAGAATGGATATAGAGAATACAATGCTGACCCTTACCTCTGTCGGTTACCTCCTGCTCACTCACAAATTTATTCATGTTTTAATCTTTCCTCAACACTTCCTCCAGTCCTTTCTCCAAAGAGCTCCAGTACTGATAGGCAGCTGGCCTCTCAGGCTGTCCTGTCTAGGATAGCCAGTTCAAATTATGCAAGCACTATTATGACATCGCTGTGACTGTGACATAGCACATAAACTGCCGCTGACCAGGTAGGTTCTGTGATGACATGGACAAGAGCCTCAAAGGTATTTAGGCTCCTAACTCGCACTGAAATCAATAGATGTGAGGAACCTAAATACATTTCAATATCTGGGCCCATCCATGTACGCAGTCCAATAGGTGGCTAAATTTGCTCCAGTGTAGAATTTCTCATTCGCTCTAAATCTTTTTGAATTTTGGTTCCGTCCCTCTCTCAGTTTGCCACACTTTCCAATATTGGTTTTATTGGAAAATCTGCTCCTGGTTGAATTGATAGAAAATAAAAGCACCGAACAAAGAAAGAGAAGAAACTGCCTTGGAGAATGCACAGTGACACTTGAGTGTGGTTGGTTGGTTGGAATGCACAGTGACACTTGAGTGTGGGTGGTTGGTTTCCTTTGCTTTTTAATTCGGTTGATTAAAAAGCTTGATGAAATCTTATTGGACTGTACTACAAATATTGATTTTTATATTGTTTTACAATGAATTGAAATTGATTCTTCATTTCCATGTCCTGCCAAACAAATCAGCTAAATTATTTTTGGTTGTGTTTAATACAGTGTGGTGTCATATGTATGGCCATATGTAGAGCCCACACTTGATTTTGGAGATGATGTTGCCTTTAAAGCATTCAGAGTGATGACACTCTTTGCAGTAAACCATATGGAAAAAGAATTCCAATTACATGTGTCCTTTGCTATGTATAACTGATTTTGTGCCTTACCCTTTCTGATTTTGCCCTTACACGCACACACTATTCTTTTGTACTCCTCCTTAGTAATTCGTCCATGTTTCCCCATTTTGTAGGATTTCTTTTTGATTTTCAGGTCATTACAAAACTTCTGATGGAGCCATTGGCCTCTTACTATTCTTCCTCTCTTTCCTTTGCATTGGCAGTTGTGCCTTTAATATTGTCTCCTGGAGAAACTGCCAGCTTTCCTGAACTCCTTTATGCCTTAGACTTTTTCCCCGTGGGTCGCTACCTACCAGTTCTCTCAGGATGTTAAAGTCTGCTTTTGGCAGTCCTTCTCCTGTCATTCTCACTCCTTCCTTTCCTTAGAATCATGAAATCTATCATTCATGACCCCTTGCACCCAAATCACCTTCCACCTTCACATTCACCACCAGCTCCTCCCCGCTGGTCAGAATCAAGTCTAAAATGGCTGTCCCCCCCGCTTACTTCCTCCATTTTCTGAAACAAAGCATTGTCCCCAGTACATTCCAGGAACTTATTGGGTAATTTGGGGTTTTACCATATTCCTTTTTCAGCAGATGTCTGGGTAGGTAAAGTCCCCCATTACAATCAGGATTTGTGTTTTGCATATTTCTGTTCTTTGTTCTAGAAATGCCTCATCTCCCTCCTCTTCCTGATTTGGTGGTCTGAAAAAGACCCCTACCAGGACCTCACCCCTGTTTATTCCCTCTTTTATCTTTACTCAGAGACTTTCAACTGGTCTGCTTCTCACCTCCTTCTGGACCTCAGAACAGGTTTACAATGCAATACGTCCTCTCTTTTTTTTCCTGCCTGTCCTTCCTCAACAAGCTATAGTCCTCTATACCAATAGTCCAGTCATGAGATTTACCCCATCAAGTATCTGTGCTGCAGTTGAGCTCAGTTAAGATTTATGTACTAAAACTCCCAGTTCTTACTGTTTATTCCCCATTATTACCTTTGAGTGGCAGGATGGGGCACTGATCACCTGCTAGGATAATCTGAGTATATCTGACCTAATCAATTCTCGACCATTGCAAGGGCCTCAGGCATTGGTGGAACCTCAGTCTCTCCTGTCCTCTGCCGATGGCATACAACAGTTTTGTCTCCTAAAGACTGAAATGGTTTCGTCCAAGACAACTTTTGGGGTTCAGTGTAGGGTTGCTAGGTGAAATTTAGTGGCCTGTGAAATACAGGAAGTCAGACTAGATGATCTAATGGTCCCTTCTGGCCTTAAACTCGAGGAAACAATGAAATAGCTGGTGTATGAAAAAAATCAGAATTTGATCTCCCATGGATCTCTTCGCTCTGGGCAGAAATTCTCCAGGAGACTTAATATTTCACAAGAAATCTGAAGTGCCGTATTTATCTGTCTCCATTGTAACAGCATTCCAAGCATGAAGGAGGAACTAACAAGATTTCCCCTTCCCAGGAAAGACTGCTTGAGGTTAGGTGATTGCCCATCCGTTATGCAAATTGCATCCTTCAGTTGTAACACCCAGATGCAAACGGAATCATAACTGTAACCTACTCTGCCCATCTGTGTGGGATGAGGAGCACTAGTGTTGCTAAGAAATGTGACCCCATGCTTTGTTCTCCCTCATTTAAGATATTAGCAGAGCTTCATTTAGACAGCTAGAGGAGAAGTCCTTCTGCCTTTTTTGTTCTATTTCCCCTATCTCTGATGGAGTTGGCTCCATGGATGCGGAAGACACAAAATGAGGACCCATAACAAACATAAAACAACTGGGAGAAAAGAAGGAAGCCCTCCCCCATAACATTCCCTAGAAACTCAGATTCTCAGGAAAGTTTCCAGGTCCAGAGGCTGTAGGCCAACGCCTCAACTGGTGTAAATCAACACAGCTACAAGGAAGTCAACAGAGGGACACTGGTTTACAGCAGCTGAGGTTCTGCTCATACAAATGGAGAACATTACAGCTAATCTGTATGCCTATGCTTTCTAAATGTGTGTGTGAATATAGAATGGATATAGAGAATACAATGCTGACCCTTACCTCTGTCGGTTACCTCCTGCTCACTCACAAATTTATTCATGTTTTAATCTTTCCTCAACACTTCCTCCAGTCCTTTCTCCAAAGAGCTCCAGTACTGATAGGCAGCTGGCCTCTCAGGCTGTCCTGTCTAGGATAGCCAGTTCAAATTATGCAAGCACTATTATGACATCGCTGTGACTGTGACATAGCACATAAACTGCCGCTGACCAGGTAGGTTCTGTGATGACATGGACAAGAGCCTCAAAGGTATTTAGGCTCCTAACTCGCACTGAAATCAATAGATGTGAGGAACCTAAATACATTTCAATATCTGGGCCCATCCATGTACGCAGTCCAATAGGTGGCTAAATTTGCTCCGGTGTAGAATTTCTCATTCGCTCTAAATCCTTTTGAATTTTGGTTCCGTCCCTCTCTCAGTTTGCCACACTTTCCAATATTGGTTTTATTGGAAAATCTGCTCCTGGTTGAATTGATAGAAAATAAAAGCACCGAACAAAGAAAGAGAAGAAACTGCCTTGGAGAATGCACAGTGACACTTGAGTGTGGTTGGTTGGTTGGAATGCACAGTGACACTTGAGTGTGGGTGGTTGGTTTCCTTTGCTTTTTAATTCGGTTGATTAAAAAGCTTGATGAAATCTTATTGGACTGTACTACAAATATTGATTTTTATATTGTTTTACAATGAATTGAAATTGATTCTTCATTTCCATGTCCTGCCAAACAAATCAGCTAAATTATTTTTGGTTGTGTTTAATACAGCGTGGTGTCATATGTATGGCCATATGTAGAGCCCACACTTGATTTTGGAGATGATGTTGCCTTTAAAGCATTCAGAGTGATGACACTCTTTGCAGTAAACCATATGGAAAAAGAATTCCAATTACATGTGTCCTTTGCTATGTATAACTGATTTTGTGCCTTACCCTTTCTGATTTTGCCCTTACACGCACACACTATTCTTTTGTACTCCTCCTTAGTAATTCGTCCATGTTTCCCCATTTTGTAGGATTTCTTTTTGATTTTCAGGTCATTACAAAACTTCTGATGGAGCCATTGGCCTCTTACTATTCTTCCTCTCTTTCCTTTGCATTGGCAGTTGTGCCTTTAATATTGTCTCCTGGAGAAACTGCCAGCTTTCCTGAACTCCTTTATGCCTTAGACTTTTTCCCCGTGGGTCGCTACCTACCAATTCTCTCAGGATGTTAAAGTCTGCTTTTGGCAGTCCTTCTCCTGTCATTCTCACTCCTTCCTTTCCTTAGAATCATGAAATCTATCATTCATGACCCCTTGCACCCAAATCACCTTCCACCTTCACATTCACCACCAGCTCCTCCCCGCTGGTCAGAATCAAGTCTAAAATGGCTGTCCCCCCCCCCCGCTTACTTCCTCCATTTTCTGAAACAAAGCATTGTCCCCAGTACATTCCAGGAACTTATTGGGTAATTTGGGGTTTTACCATATTCCTTTTTCAGCAGATGTCTGGGTAGGTAAAGTCCCCCATTACAATCAGGATCTGTGTTTTGCATATTTCTGTTCTTTGTTCTAGAAATGCCTCATCTCCCTCCTCTTCCTGATTTGGTGGTCTGAAAAAGACCCCTACCAGGACCTCACCCCTGTTTATTCCCTCTTTTATCTTTACTCAGAGACTTTCAACTGGTCTGCTTCTCACCTCCTTCTGGACCTCAGAACAGGTTTACAATGCAATACGTCCTCTCTTTTTTTTCCTGCCTGTCCTTCCTCAACAAGCTATAGTCCTCTATACCAATAGTCCAGTCATGAGATTTACCCCATCAAGTATCTGTGCTGCAGTTGAGCTCAGTTAAGATTTATGTACTAAAACTCCCAGTTCTTACTGTTTATTCCCCATTATTATTCCTCCTTGCTTGTGTGTACAGACATCTAAGATGTTAAGCAGATGCCCCCATGGATTTCCCTCTTGTTTCTCCGATAATTCTACTGCAATTTTCCACATCTACCCCATCAAGTATCTGTGATGCAGATTCCCTTGTAAAATGTGTGGGGCTGGGGTAGTTGTCTGTCTCAGCTGGATTCTTAATCCAGAGGAAAGACGCTCTCCCCTGTTCAATCAAGATCAGGAATGGCACATAGATTTGGGAGAAAAAGTACATTTTACTTTTACTCTATTTTCTTATTTCTCAAAAGGAACAGTACAACCAAGATAAAAACATTGTGAATAATCAATATAGGTATTGATGTATCTTGTCTGAAATGGGACAGCTGCTCTTCTACTCTCGGGATGGATGCTATATCAATAGATAAGATAAAAAGACAGGCCTAACTGAGAGACTGAACCCATATGAGGGCCAAATTCTGCTCCTCGGTTACATGAGTACGTCGCTCCCCAACTAGGGCCCAAATCTGTGTAAAGAAGAGTAAATCTGGTCCCGAGGGAGTATCGAACAACTTCCAAACTGTATAAGGAGGGTGGTTGAGTCTAAACTATAAAGACAGTTCCAAATATGGACCGCAGTTCAGGAAAGCAGCCTTATTCATCCAAGCATATGAATGATGTAAGAAAATTCTGAAAATGTGGATCTTAGATCATGGTCATAATTTAAAAAAATTAATTGACACAGCGGACACCATTCACATTTGAAACATAAAGTAGCTTCAAACTGTTCTAGCTTGAAGTGGTTTGAAACTGCTTCAGGAAATGTGGTCCTCTTACAAGTGTAGATGTGAGGTTGCATATATGGTAAAGCCATGTATACAGAATACATGCTGATTTTAATCCTACAAATTTCCTAAACACTATACAGAATATCGAATTGCTTATTTTTAAATCCTAATCAGAGAAAAATTAAAATGATTTGTGCAAATAATTGAATTCTAAGGATTGTGTAACAACAAACACTCTTATTTTCTAGATCTACTGAGAGCTAGCTCTGAGAGAACAAAACAGTATTATCAGTGTTTATGGTTCTTTACTGAAGCAGGTCTATTCTTTATCTAAGAACAGGAAAACAAAAGAATTCACAATATTGTTATCCCTTTTGACCTGAGCAATTAGTGAATATTTTGGGTCTTGTGAGTTGTTTCCATTAGGGGGAGAAATGGATGATGGAGTCAGGTATTTTTTTGACACAATCCTGCTTATTTACAAAGAATGTACACAAAGTTCTATTTCCCTAACGACAGCAGGAATAGTTTCTTGGCTCACAATTCCAAGCCTCTTTCTATCCAGCAGTCTACCATAAAGCGCGCACGCTCTCTCTATCTCTCTCTCAACTTTTTCTGAGATCACACTACAAATACTTCTCTGGGGCTCCTTTGTGCTTCTGCGGTGTCACACTCCCTCTCTTCCTTCCCCCCCCCCCGCCCTGAACCCCATCCCCCTGCATTTGCATTCAGACCCCAGTGAAAGCCCCTTCCACTGTATGGCTCAACTCCTAGTCCAGCTTTACTCGATGGTGACTTCTATTAAGTCAGCCATCTATTCCACAAAAGAGCTTGATTGTTTTTACATTGATCCTGAATAAAGGACAACTGGTATGCCCACCAGCTTCAATAAGGCTTACCCTTTCCCCAGCATAACTACCTGTTTTCATGTTGTTTTTATAAATCTGTATCTTGTACATGTCCGCAAAACCCACAGCATTCTTTTATTTTTACTAACCTGAAACAGGATATTGAATGCATAATTTCAGTTACACCAATGTAAATCTGTGGTAATTCATTAGAATTATTCCATATTTATCCTGGTGGCAAAATATGTTAGCAGGTCACTAGAGAAAACATGACACTTTTTGATAATTGTTATTGTTGCCGGCACCCAGTGCCAAGAGGCTAAACAACAGCTGAGGTTGGTTCGCTACCCGGTGTGCTACACCCAATAATCACAACGGGGTGGAGAAGCAGAAAAGTTTATTTGCTGCTGCAAAAAGGTACAGGGAGAATAAAATCTCCAATCCTGCACCCAGAGCAGGAAGTTACACAGGCTTTTATACATCCTTTTTCCCAGCATACCTATCCAATAGCAAGCTGCCCTAAGTATCCATATAGCCAGCCAATCCAGTTCCCAGCTAGTTCCCTTGTTCTCTGTATCATTTGTTAAACCATACATATAGCTGCTTTATTCAGCATTGTTCTTCCATATCTGCCCTCTTTGGCCTTGTTTAGTTTCAGGCAGTCTGACTCTGCAACATATTGTTGCAGATCCTCAGCATAACTGCTGCGAGTGCCTCCAGGCGGGGGGGCCAAGGACACTTGGGCCTAGTACACAGAGCTGCTGCGAGTGCCTCCAGGCCGGAGGGGGGGGGCCAAGGACACCTGGGCCTAGTGCGAGGGGGCTTCATCGACACTCGTGGTCTTCCATCCCCTCGAGATACCTAGTGGCCATGCCCCAGTGTCCCCACTGAACTCCCACATCTGAACTCCCAGCCAGGGCCCGTACGTGCTCCACCACTAGAGGCCCTGATGCAGCAAGCCACCCCTATACAGCAAAACAAAACTACTTCCCACATGGCATTAGGATAGCAAACGATAACAGAGAAAAATAAGAACTTGCTATAACAGGGGTTCTCAAACTTCATTGCACCACGACCCCCTTCTGACAACAAAAATTACTACGTGACCCCAGGAGGGAGAACCAAACCCTGAGCCCGCCCAAGCCCTAGCTCCCCCGGGCCAGAAGGGGCCAAAGTCAAAACCCAAGGGCTTCAGGCCCAGGCAGGGGGTGGGGGGAGCTGTAACCTGATCCCAGGGCTGAAGCCCAAGTCTCAGCCCTGCTGCCCAGGGCTCAGGCTTGGGCTTCAGCCCTGGGCCCAGGCAAGTCTAACTCCAGCCCTGGCGACCCTATTAAAAAGGGATCCCGACCCACAGTTTGAGAATCGCTGTGCAGTAACATGCACTGATTATTGGTGATACTTGGTTTCCTCACAAAGACATGCACAAGGTTACATGGAACTCACCAGATGGTTAAACCACAAACCAGACTGAGCACATGTCAGGAGACTGGGTTGTAGGTGGTCAGGTATAGTGGTCAGACTGGGAGTCATGCCTAGTGGTGAGTGTCCAAATGCCAAAAGCAGGGATTGAGACAGGGCCCAAACCAAGAAGCAGGTCCAAAGATTAGAACTAGAGTCAGAATCCAAATGCCAGAGCCAAGAATCAAGTAGGGTGACCAGACAGCAAATGTGAACAATTGGGATGGGGGTGGGGGGTAATAGGAACCTATATAAGAAAAAGACCCCCAGATCAGGACTGTTCCTATCAAATCGGGATATCTGGTCACTCTAGAATCAAGAGAGAGTCGGAGTCAGGAATCAGAGCCAAGGGTCAGAACCAGATCACCGGGGACAGGGAAGAAGAGAGCAGGGCTGGTTCTGAGGCAGGAGCAAGGCTGGGTGTAGGACAGGATCTGGGCTGAAGCTGTGGAGGAGCAGAGCAAAAGCAGGGCTTGGCAAGAGCTGAGCCCAGGGAGGCAGAGAATCACTGAGCATCCAGCGAGCGACTGCTGCTGCTGAGTTTAAGAACCAGACAGCT
This sequence comes from Natator depressus, assembly GCF_965152275.1. Classification (NCBI taxonomy): domain Eukaryota; kingdom Metazoa; phylum Chordata; order Testudines; family Cheloniidae; genus Natator; species Natator depressus. The sequence continues at coordinate 6,312,403 of NC_134253.1, forward strand.
AACTTCTTCAGCCAATCTGGCAGGGTGGTCCAAGCAGGACAGTGTGGGAGGATGGTGCCGTGGGGAAGGCGAGCAGAGCTTCATCATCATGGGCTTGCTTCTGGACGGCGCCGTGCCTTGTGGTGCCGGAGGTCTATCTTGCCTGGTGGGAAACTGCGGTGCCATCATGGCAATCAAGTCCCTGGCCACCTCAAACGTGTCCAGGATGGAAGGGAGCTCCTGCTCCTCCACCTGGCACTCTCTAGCAGGAGGGTCCAGTGGCACCAGACTTGACGGATCCCTCTGCAGGCCCAAAGTCGACAGTGCTGATCCCTGCGCAGGACGCATACCGCTTATGCTGTCAGACTCAGTGCTCTGACCATGGGTGAGCGCCCTCTAGTCGTCTTCTTGTGCTGCTTAGGTGGCACCGGTGAGTGCGAGCTGTAGTTTCTCTAACAGAGGCCAGAGCGCTGCGCACAAAGGTGCTTAATGCCAAGTCCTGCTCGCCCAGAGCCGGCAGGGGACGGAGGGCTGCCTCCATAAGGAGTTCTTTGAGCCTGAAGTCCCTTTCTTTCTTTTTCTCGGGTGGAGAACTTTGCAGCTCTTGAAGCGATCTGTTTGATGTGCCTCCCCCAGACACTTTAGGCAGGAGTCATGGGGGTCGCCCATTGACATGAGCTTGTAGCAGGTCCCGTACGGCTTAAACTCTTGGGATGGAGGCATGTGCCGAACTGTGCACGCGGCACACGCACACCTACTTGGAATCGACATGAGCAAGCACTCGAAGAACTTGGCAGATTCCCCCACAATGAAACCCTAATGCAGGACAGCTTCACCGTTAATCTGTGCATTAGATTAGGAGTCAGCAAGCACCTGACAGGGCTGCAGCCATGGGTGGGCCTGAGTGGGCTGCGGCCCACCCACTTAGCATCCAGGCCCACCCAGATTGGGGCTGGAGCCCCCCGAATCCACAGGCTGGGACTCCCAACACCGGGTCGGTGTCCATCCGTGTCTTGCTCCTGCCAGCGCCACATGCTGCTGCCCTGGTCTCCAGCCCTGCCCCTACAAGGTTCACCCCCGCCTCCCCCAGGCAGCCCCATGGTCAGGTGCCTGCTGAGCAGTAAAGGATGGCTAGAGATGGTGGGGGAGGCCGGTCTCCCTATCCCCAACCGCCCCGTCATTGCCCGCCCAGTTTCCCTGTCCTAGCTACACCACTGCCTGTAAAGCTTTTCCTACAGAAGGAAAGTGCTCTCTTCAAATCACCACTCTGCCAGCAAAAATAGCTGAAGGCTGGTTCTTATCAGCCTTCCCTTGAAACATCAGCAAAGCCTTAAATACAGGCCCTGGCAGAATTCATCTGAAAGGAGATCCCGACAAAGGTGTGGTGAAGTCAAGGGGTAGTCAGTCCGTATAGCAGAGGGTACAGCTTCTCAACCAAAAAACAGGCCTTCTAGCCCCAATATTCAGCTAAGCTCTATTCACGGTACCTCTACCACTACCCAACCACAGAAAACGTCTCATTTAAAAGAGGCTCTCTGAAAAGGCCCCCTTTGTACACTGGAAAGTGATCTCAGCAGGATTCGAATTAAATCCCATTTCCTTTACCCTTTTTAAGAACACTAGTACGGCTGCTTTAGTCTCCAGAGTGCTTTAGAAGCATTCCCAAGAGCACCTGTGTGAGACAAGTCATCCCGTCGTACTCGTGGGGAAAAAAGCGGCACACACAGCCTGACACATTTCAGGCAAGTCACTTAATACTGAGAAAACTCTCAGGAGTCCTGCTAGAAGCTGCCGTTACGCAATAATGCTGAATTTACTCCATTTGCTTTTCCATGACAATCGTGTGATGCCACAAACCCAGGATAATGACACCATAGCAGGCTCAAGTTCAAGGAGAGGAAGAACTGGGTTACAGTCTATGCATATATTTTATTCTCATGCAGAGACCCAATAACAACAATTGTATCTAACTCACTGATCCCCACTCCTCCAGCATCTGGACATCCCCTCACAGTCAGACCCCCCTGCTGAGCTCAATCTCCCCGCAACTCAACCCCCCCCCCCACTGAGCCCCAACTACCTTCACCTGGACTCCCAATGCAGAATCCCATTACCTTTGCAGCCAGAACCCCCAACAAGCTCCTGGGCATCCAGATCACCCACTGAGCTGCCAGCTCCCAGATTGCCCCACACAGAACTCCCTCACCCCACAGCTGGATTCGTTCCACACTCGGATCCCGCCTTGTGAACTTCTCTGTCCACACCTGGTGCACCTGGCATGGTGGGGCAGGACTCTGGGGTGTTTCTGGGGCAGACCCGATCCTTGCATTGTGTCAGGGTTGGGTGCAGCCTCACCGGTGAGTCCCTGTCCCCTGGGGGTGGGGGGGGGAGGGGGCGGCTGCACAATGATTTCCCACCTCTGTGCAGCCAGTGGCTTGTGCTCTCCAATGCCATGCTGGAGCCTCCACATTTAATTAACAAATAAAATTTGCAGAATTTTAAAATATTGTGCACAGAATTTTTCATTTTTGGCTGTAGAATGCCCTTAGCAGTACTGGGCTCACACCTACAAGGCAGTACCATGGCTGAAACAGAGCACTCCAACTAAAGGTACTGCAGCCATGATGCAGGTCCACTTCTGCTATTACAGATTCACACGCTGTCAAATTGTTGCGTTCAGCTGTACAACAAAAGGATTTCACCAGAGCTGACGTGATACCCCTACTCATGGTGATTTCCACAGCCACACAGGAGAACAAAACTTGTTTTCTAGCCTCCTTCTAGATGACACTAAGTCCCATTTATCACTGGGCCCCTTCTCTACAAATCCCTTTAAATGCGTGGACCTCAAAATGCATACAATTGTTTCAAGAGCTCTAGTTCTCAATTACTGATATAAATTAAGCAACCTCATTTTCCTTTCTACAGTATGCAGAAGATTGTTTCCCCCCACCCCCTTCCAAAACTTAGACATTTATTTCCAAATCAGCATGAATGAGACCTAGCATAAAGCACATTCCGGTTTCTGAGAGCTTGCCTAAATACCCATTTCTGTTCCCACTCTTTTGTCATTGACTTTAATGGAAGTGGATTGGGCCCTAAACTAATAATCTACATTGAATGCTCATCACTAATCTCATAATTTAAAACCAAATTAAGCCCTCCCAACCTGATCACCGTTGATTGAGGAAACAATTTAGATGCCAACTTGAAAAATCCCTTTCTAGAATACTAAAGAAAAGAAATGCAAAGCCTAACTTTCCAGCTGAACCACTAGGAACTTTTATCCTATAAGGAATATTGGTAGTGAGCCAATTTTCAGTCTATTTTGCAAACCATTTTCATGAACTCTAGCCTAACCTACAATGAACAATGTATTACATATTTAGTGAAGATTAATTGTAAAGAGGTTCCTTGATCAATTTTACACTTATTCCATACAGACATTCAGTTTTAAATAATTTTAGCAGACAACTATATGGGTAAAGGACTATCAAGAAAAAACTTTTTTTAAAAAAAATCGGTCTTAATAAAAATGTCAGAACAAGATATCAAAGTGTCAAAACATTTCTAGAGACAAAAATATACCCAGGCCATCTTACAAAACCTCAGACAGCAATACATACGTCAGTCTCTCATAGCTTTACGTGAACAAATATTACAGTCAAATTATACGTCTCCTCCTGGCCCAGGTGAACCAAAATATCCTGTTTACTGTCCAATACCTTCACTTTACATACGCTCAAGCTTCCAATGAGAAGGTCAATTACTTACTGGGATAATAAATGCCAAGGTTTTGCCTGATCCAGTCTTTGCAGCTCCAAGTACATCTTTACCTTGCAACGACAAGCCTATGGTCTGCCTCTGTGTCTCAGTAACCATGCGAGACTGTGCTTCTTGCAAACCTAGTATTTGGGAGAGAAAAAAAAAAGATTCTTACTTTTTGCCTTGGATAATGATACATTTTCCCATAAGGAAAAATACTGCAGGTGGCAACATTATCTTGGAACTCTGATATTTAAAAACAAAACCTCCTGAAACAGCCAATGAAGACTGATGAAAATTGGTCTTTTATTCAAATACTTTCCGAAGAACTGTTGGTGTACTTACCTTTCAATGTTTTGTTTGACAATGGGAAATCTGAAAATCTTTCAATTTCATTTGGGCTGATCTGAAACAAAAGGATTTTTAATCAATGCTAGAATATAAGAATACCATGGGATTGAAATGATATCCTTTTCATTTGCCGGTAACGTTGGTAGAATTTTTAGTGGGTTAATTCTAGGAGTACCCGGCAATCAACGTCAACCAGCTCACTGGAGGTAAAAGGTCTACACATAGGCATAGTTTGACTTCTGCATTTGGGGGGCCAGCTTCAGTCAGGCCAACAGGACTCTGCATGGGGAGGGGTGCGCAAATTCCACAACTGTCGAGGCCTGCAGTTTGGGGAGGAGGGGCAAGGCTCCCACCCCACAAACTACACCCTTGCATCTACATGAGGTTTACCTGACCCTGACAATTTTTCCTAATCTAGACACATTTTAAAATGTGGAAAGTGGAGCAAAATATGCACTTATCGTGGCTCTATTATGTACAGTAGCAGTTCAATCTAAGGTCTTCAGAGACATCCAGTTGTAACGATAATCTAAGATACATAATCAAGGTTTAAGCATTCCCTATGCTGCTTGCCAAAAAGCCCAAGCCATGACATGCAATTAAATGCTCATACTAAATAGATGATAAAACAATATCAAACCTAGGAGCAGAATTTCTCTAGATTTTTCTGAAGCTGTCCCACCACTGAGGACTCTCTGCTTCTCTCCCTCCCCCATCCCCAGGGCCCCTGTGCTTCCCCACCCCCACCCCTCGACTGACCTCTTCCTTGCCTGCCCACCCCCAGACACCCTAGTGCAGTGGAGGAAATAGACCGCAGGAGCTGGAGGAGGGCACCTGCATGGCGCAGCAGGTAAGAGCTCCGACTATGTGCCACGAGCAGACCTCTGGTATGGAACTCGAGATAGGGGTGCCCCTCCACCCTCCCTAAATGGCAATCCTGGCCAAGGCTCCCACGGCTTCCCCACAGCTGCTTGTGTCATCCCCACATCTTTGCAGGGCGGGTGCAGCAACAGGGGCAAGAGTCGCGCACTGGCTGTATGGAGGTGGGAGATCACCCTGAAGCCCCCCGCATCCCCTGAGACATGGACTCAGAGGTGAGGCTGCACCCGACCCTGACACAGTGCCAGGGCTGAGCCTCTCCAGAAACACGCAGGGACTCTGCCCATCTGCACTGAGCTGTAATGTATCTATAGCCTGAAAAAGAAAACTCAGAGAGAAGGGAAGAAGCAGCTGATAGGGATGGGAGAGAATGGGGATGGACGGATGGAGAGAATGGTACTGGTTCCCTCTAACTAGACAGCAGGGATCGGTTTGTGTCTTGGAGAGAAGACGGTTTCCATTCTTCTCAGCAGACTGGGAAACCATCAAATTAAAGAGGCACTTTGTAGCCAAGTCTAACAGAAAAATGCGTGAGTCTCCAATAACATTCAGGGACAACACCTGAGCAGGAAGCCCTTCTCCTCCACCAGTAGTGAAGTAAAGGGGGTGGGATTTGGCGTTCCCACCATAACACAGCCCTTGGACTCCACTGAGTAGGAAAGGAATTATTTAAAGCAAACTCTGGTTAGTAGGTTTAGTCCTCTGGTTATTAGATGTGTGGTTGTGACTATTGATAACACTTTATGATCATCTGGTGCCTTTTATCCAGAAGGATTTCAGTGCTTTACACATGGTATTATTTTATCCTTTGCTGAATTGCAGCCAGCCCTTGGATGGAACATGTCCGTCAACCTTCACTACATGTGGGGTGAAGCGCAGAGTAATCTATCTATTTGAGACTGCTGTGTGGGCGTGAGTGTATGCTTTCCTCGATTAGGCTTCTTTCACTCTTGTGAGCAAAACCCATAATTGGTGGTGTATTCTTGTATTGGGTTTTGTCACGTTTGCGATGGAGCACACTATGAGACTGAGTACAGCAGTGATAAACTTTCTGTTATTACTAGGGCCCTACCAAATTCACAGTCCATTCTAGTCAATTTCACAGCCATAGGATTTGAAAATAAGACAATTTCACATTTTTGGAAGTTTACCCCTGAAATTTCAGGCTGTTGTAATAGTGGGGGCCCCAACCCAAAAGGGGATGGGGGAGTGTTGCAAGGCTGCTCTAGGGGCATTGCAGGATTGACACCCTCACTTCTGTGCTGCCTTCAGCAGGGATGGAGACCCCCTGCATCCAGACCTACCCCCACAGAGCCCCCCCTGCGTCTGGATCTGTGCTGAGCTCCTCCTCCCTGCATCCAGACCCATGCCCTGACTAGCCCCCTGCACCTGGACCATCCCAAATGAGCCCCCCATCCCTCTGAGCCCCCCAGCAGCTGGACCCCCATGCTGAGTCCTCAGCACCCAGACTCCCCTGCTGACCCCCAACCACCTTCATCTGGACCCCCTGCACAGTCCCGTTCCCCCTGCACCCGGAACCCTCACTTCTGAGTCCCGGCCTGCGACCAACACGGGCAAACTAGGGCCCGCGGGACCGGCCTGTCGGGCCCGCCTGAGCTCCCGGCCAAGGAGGCGAGCCCCGGCCCCTCCCCCGACCGCCCTCCCCCCGTCTCCGCCCCATCCAACGCCCCCGGCTCCCTGACTCTCTCCGCAAACCCCTGCCCCTCATCCAATCCCGCCCCCCGCTCGCCGGAACCGGTCCCGCCGCTGCAACGCTCCTCGGCAGGAGCAGCGGGCAGAGGGCGAGCGGCTGCGGGGGAGGGGCCGGGGTTCGCTCCCCGGCCGGGAGCTCAGGCGGCCGGACAGGACGTGTCTTATCTGGTTTGACCTACATGGTTCCAGTGAAGGCCGGGCTGTTCATCTGCCTTTGTACGGGCAATGTGCATGAAAGGCCAGGATTCCCTGAGCCTGGGAGGAATCTGTTACCCTGAGTAATGGTGGGGCAGAAGGGGATTGAAGGCCAGAGCCTGAGAGGTGAGAGTCGAGAGGCTGCTCCCCTGTGTCCACTGCTAACTCTCCCCCTTGAGCGTGTTGCTTTGGGCCAGGTCTGGCAGAGCTGCAGCCAGTTCTGCACTCTGCAAGGGCTGGGCGAGTGACGGGTGTGTGATGCCATGAAAACCCTCATCTAAGCTGACAGTGCCCAGGAGACAGGCTCTGCAGCACCAACTGACTCCCGGGCGACCTCAGCTGAGTTGCTCCCCTCTGTCACATGGGGCCAGTCACCCCCTCAGGAGGGGCACTGGGGCTGAGTAGCTGGTTTGTGGTGGGCTTGGCATCTCTGATGAAAGGCCAAGTATTAATAACAGGTGCCCACCATACTGGCCAGCTGCCTGAGTGCCAGCGCCACACCAGTGCTGCTGCCTAGCTCTGCTGTGGGTCCAGGGCCAGGAAACGTGCTAGGGAACGGGCACTCGTGCAGCCCACGGAGCTAACCTAGGGGCGGCTGTGTGTGAGGAGCCCAGCTTGGCTGTGCCAGGCCCCCTGTGTCCTAGTGCATGGGCAGCAATGCGGATGCACTGACAGCCAGGCGAGAGCATAGCCTGGGTATTCGGGCTGCTGCTCACAGCTGGTGTGGACACGCTGCCTCCTTTGCTATGCGAGAGACATGCCTGGCACTTCCCAAGCCAGATGCCCTGCGGCAGCTCTCAGCAGGAGCCCTGCCTTTACACCCTGCTGCAGCTGCATTTCCTGCTCCTGCTGCTGCTGTAAGGGCAGATGCTGGTTCCTGATGGGGAGCATCTGGCAGTGCCTGTCCTGCTTGGGCCAGTCACCAGGGCAAAGTGTACTTGGCAACGAATTGAAAAGAGAAAATGGCAGAATGAATGCCAAGCCGGATACCAGTGCTTCTGGGAACGCCAGCCTGGGCCCCCAACTCCAGCTAAGGAGGGTGGCAGATCTCCTGCCTTCAGAAGCCTGTCTGTGGCCAACTCCCCCTTCTGTCTGAACAGCGGCATGCAATGCTGTCAGCCCCTCTGGGGGTGCAGTCAGCGTCCATCTCACAGTTGTCTTGAGGCTGATCTGCCCAGCGTGGGGGCTGCTTCATTGGGGTGTTGAGTTCCCTCCTTTGCCCGGCACCAGCTCTCACTAAGGTTGTTGGCCTTCTGGAGCATCCTCCTTTGCATCTAGCTTGCGGCCGAAGGCACAAACCTTGCGCACAGGAGCAAGTTGACACCTCACTGCCTCCCACCGGGCACTGCCATCCTGTGCAGGGGTGAGGTCACTCCCTGAGCAGTTCTCCTCACAGGTCGCTGCTCCCCACTTGGAGTCTCTTTTTCGCATTGCCCTTCTCAGCTAATGTGTTGTGTGTGGACACAGCCCCTAATGTGAACAAAGACCTGGACCCTGCAGCTCCAGGCCAGGCCATGATTGAAGAGATGCCATCAGTGTGGGGCTCGCACCAGCTGCTGGGCAAGAGGGACCCTGGCTTTGATTCCACCTGGCAGTTCCTGTGGCCCTAGACAGCAGCAGGTTCAGGAGACTGGGTGTTCTGCACTTGTTAGACTCTGCACTGAGCTCTGGGAGCGGGCAGGGAGAGTGGGTGGGTGGGTGGGGGGGGCTATGTCTATACTGCAGTGAAACCCACAGCTGGCCTGGGTCAGCTGACTTGGGCTGAGGGGCTATAAAACTGCTGGCTGGGGGCCCTGTGCTCTGCTTCCCTGCAGAGAGGTGGGGGAAATCTCCTCCTCGGTTGCTAGGTGTGACTGCCCTGGCTTTTGGGGCTCCCCTTCTCTTTTCAGATCCTCCACTGACCTGGGTCAGTTTCAACCAGTCCTTAATGACCCATTCATTCAACTTCAGACAGCGTGACCCAACACCTCTTAAGAACGGCCATATAGGGTCGGACAAAAGGTCCATCCAGCCCGTATCCTGTCTTCCAGCAGTGCCGAGGTGCTGGAACTAGGAGTGCTGGGAGTGTGGCAGAACCCTCTTGCTTGAAGTGGTTTCCCTCATATAGTGTGTTTAGTTTTGTTCAGTGGCTTTGAGCACCTCCACTATAAAAATGGTGCCAGTGCCCCTACAATAGTGGCCAGTGCCAGACACTTCAGAGAGAATGACCAGAAGAAGGCAATTTCGAGTGATCCGTCCCCATCATCCAGTCCCAGGTTCTGGTGTTCGGTGGTTTAGGGACACCCAGAGCATGGGGTTGCATCCCTGACCATCTTGGCTAATAGTCACTGATGGACCTGTCCTCCAGGAACTTCTCTCATTCTTTTTGAACCCAGCTGTATTTCTGGCCTTCACAACATCCCCTGCCAATGAGTTCAACAGCTTGTCTGTGCACTGTGTGAAGAAGTACTTCCTTATGGTAGTTTTAACCCGCTGCCAATAAATTTCATTGGGTGACCCCCTGGTTCTTCTGACATGTGAAGAGAGAACGAACATTTCCTTCTTCATTCTTTTCACACCACTCGTGATTTTATAGACCTCCCGTCGTTGTCGATTTTTCCAAGCTTGTGAAAAGTCCCAGTCTTTTTAATTTCCCCTCCTACGGGAAGCTGTTCTACCCCCTTCATCATTTTTCTTGCCCTTCTCAGTACCCTTTCCAACTCTAAGATACCTTTTTTGAGATGGGTCAATCATCTGTGCATAGTATACAACTTGTGGGCAAACCATGGATTTATATAGAGACATTATGGCATCTTCTGTCTCATTATCTATCCCTTTCCTAATGGCTGCTAACATTCTGTTTGCTTTTTTGACTGCTGCTGCACACTGAGCAGATGCTTTCAGAGAACTATCCACAGTGACCCCAGGATCTTTCTTGAGTGGTAACAGCTCATCAGTGATATGATAAACCCCCCTCATTTTCTATGTATTGTTGGGATTATGTTTTCCAGTGAGCATTACTTTGCACTTACCAACATGGAAATTCATCTGCCATTTTGTTGCCCAGTCACCCAGTTGTCTGAGGTTCCTTTGTAATTCTTCACGGTCTGCTTTGGACTTATCTGTCTTGAGTAAGTTTCTATCATTTGCACTTTTTGCCACATCACCATTTACCCCCTTTTCCAGATCATTTATGAATATGTTGAACATCACTAGTCCCCGTACAGATCCCTGGGGGACACCACTGTTTACCTCTCTCCATGCTGAATATTGACCATTTATTCCTATTCTTTGCTTCCTGTCTTTTAAGTTACTGATCCATGAGAGGACTTTCCCTCTTATCCCGTGACTGCTTAGTTTGCTTAGTACCCCCACCAAAGGCTCTTTGTCAAAGGCTTTCTGAAAGTCCAGGAACATCATGTCTCCTGCTTTGCCCCATGGGCATTTTAACCCTCCAGACCCATTGGGTAACAGTGTGAAGTGCAGAGGGAAACTGAGGCATGCATAGAATTAATTAAAAATATTACAGAAAATTCCCACTTTATTATACTCTGGTAGGTTTTAAACCTGATGCTGCCCATGGAAATGTGTCCAACTGTCTCTCAGGCATGGGCCATGCCCCTTGTGTGCTCCTTTCTCCCCAATATCACACTTGTGACAGAGTGCTCCCAAGCAGGGCACAGCTGGGCACCTGGGAACAGAGCTGAGCCTCCCCTGAGCACAGCCAAGGTCACTGACTCTCAGGAGAACTGGTGGCTTTCTTAAAGTCCCAGCTCCTGGAGTCATGTGAATTTGTGAGAATTCCAGTTTTTGCCTAGCCAATGAAGTCAGTGTCTAGCGCTCATGGCTGGGGAGCACGGTCCAGCGGCTCCATGGAGGGATGAATAAAGAACCCAAACTGATCAGTTTTGTAATCCCATGATTTTGTGGGCCTCACTTCTGAGCTCTGAAGCTGGTGACGCTGCATAGATAGCGGGCTCTGTGTGCCTATTAGCTCCAAAGTACGCTAGCAACAACCAGCACAGAGATGTCCTCTGAAGTAGCTGCCACTGTTAATGAGGGGAGCTGCAAGGCTTAGCTGAGCCACTGGGTGGGAAAGGGTGGGTTGTGGGGTGGGATGCTGGGTGGGGCAGGGCAGGTTGGAGAGAGTGAGGTGGCAAGTGGGGAAGACTGACTGGGCGGGGGGAGGGAAGGCTGGCTGAGGGTGGCAGGGAAGGCTTGTGGGGAAGGGGGTGGGGCGGTGGCAGCAGCAGGTGCTGGAAGGAGGGTGGCAGGCACTGGGTGGGAAGTTGAGGGGGTGTTGGTTGCGGGAGGCTGGGTTGGGGGAAGCAGGTGCTGGGTGGGAAAAATTGGGGGGCTGGGACATGGGGGGCATGGGCGGTGGGCTAGGAGGGGCAAAGGCTAGGCTGGGATTGGCAGATGCCGGGCAGGGAAGGCTGGGCTGGTGGGGTGGGGAAGGCCACGGGCACTTTGCTTGGCCTTTCCACACAGCATCTGTCTGTCCAGCCCTCTTATCAGGGCGTGGCCTCGCTTGCTGATCAGTCTTCAGAGGCTGCTGCTGCAGTGCAAAGGCAATCAAGAGCTGGATTAACCTGACTGCTTCTGCCCCATGCCTCAGTGGGCACCCTGCATGAGAGGCGGCAGAGGGACCCTTGCGTCCTGAGCAAAGCTCCCTGCCAAGGGGCTCTCCCAGGCAGCCTTTCCTTCTGTGCCAGAGCTTTGGGGTGAGAGGAGATGGCTGCCCTGGCAGGAATCTGGGGCCCATTGATCCAACACCCTTTGTCCCTTGGGTGGCTGTTAACAGCATCCCGGGCTCGTCTGTGAGCCTGTGTGGGACAGAGGGCGGCTGCTGTTTATTGATCCCTCACCCTCGTTATCTGTAGCCTCTCCCTGGCCGATAAGGGGGCTACAGGGTGAGGGCAGGGCCTGGAGCCTGAGCTTTGGCAACCTGCCACCGACTGCCATGCCGGTGTTACGGTAACACCAGGACTCTGATTTGAACTCTGCTTCATGCTGTCACCTTGGGCCTGGAGCTTCGCCGCCTGGCGTTCGCCTGAAGGTGGCGAGTGGTTTTCTTCTAATGTTTGAGCCAAATCGGTGCAGCTGTTTGAGTCCCACAAGGTGGGTCTCTACACTGTGATGTGGAGAATGAACTCTGCGGGTGGGGCGAGGGCTCTGCCGCTGGGGCAGCGGGGGCCTGCTCTCCAGGCCAGTTCTCTAAAGTCAGCCTTTGTATCTTAAGAACATAAGTGTAACCTTTCTGCCTGTCAGAGCTGGCAGCAACAAGGGCCGGGTTCAATATCTAGGGGTTCCATTCCAATAACACAATGGAAAACCGGCTCGAGCCCCCACCCAGTGACTTGGGACAAATATATACCACCCCCGCTGGGCGCCTCCACGAGGCAATACTTCCCCTCTCGCAAGCACAGAGTCTGAGTGTAGCAAAAAGCCTTTTAATAACAGAGAGAAACAATGTGGCATTATGTTGGGGAAACACCACCAACAGGATTCATAACACAACCCATGAGCAAAAAACCCGCCCCAAGCAAATTGGGGCATGTCCTTTCCCTTTGGTTCTTGAGTCCAGCAACCCAAAATCACCCAAAGTCCCAAAAGTCCAATAACCCAAAAGTCTCTGTCCCTGGTCAGGGCAGCCCCAGAGTTCAAAAGTTTATCTGCAGAGTTTTACCTCCCAACCTGGGTGGAGATTGGGGTTAAGGGGCACCTTAAGTGGTCCAAAGCTGATGGCCCCACCTCTCCATGGGGCTCTGCTTTGCCAGCCGCCCCATGAGTTCCTCTAGGCATCCAACAAACTGCTCTGCTCCCCCAGCCGCTCTGCTCTGCTCCGCTCGCCATCCCGCGAGCTGCTCTACCATAGATCTTCAGGCTCCCCCCCTACTGAACACAACACTCAGTGATTTCAGCTCTTAGTCAGTTTAGCTCCTTCATGATTTCAGCTTGTAGTAGGGGAGCCTCAGTGTGGGTGCACCATTAGCCCAAAGTGAATTCAGCTCAGCAGCCTGTAACTAGACTCCTAACGGAATCAAAATTATAGTGGAAAGAGGAAGAAGTGCAATTAGCATGTAAGGCCCTCACAAAGGGGGGGCGGGGGGGCATACCACCAAGTATTAATACCTGTCCCCAGCCTCTCTCCCTTCACAGAGTTTTGGAACCCATGTCCCTTGCCTAGCGAGTGCTACTTAGTTGATGGCGAGTCCCTCCATCATAACAAAAGGCCAAGTACAGTTCCATTGTCCTTGATTCCCATAATCAGGGTAATAACAATTTATTCTTCCTGCCCCAATAGCAGAGACAATGGGGATCCCACAGCAGCCAAAGTGACCATTTGGGCAGCTATGGCCTCATTCTAGGCGGGCTGGGTGTGCCTATGCAAATGAGATCGGCCCCTGAAGTTCTTTTCCACAACTTGCCACACCTCACCACCAGATGTCAGGGTGGAGTTCATCCCGATTCTGCTTACAAGAGGAAAGTGATCAGGAACAGTCAGCATGGATTCACCAAGGGCAAGTCATGCCTGACTAAACTAATTGCCTTCTATGATGAGATAACTGGCTCTGTGGATGAGGGGAAAGCAGTGGACGTGTTATTCCTTGACTTTAGCAAAGCTTTTGACACGGTCTCCCACAGTATTCTTGCCAGCAAGTTAAAGAAGTATGGGCTGGATGAATGGACTATAAGGTGGATAGAAAGCTGGTTACATTGTCGGGCTCAGTAGGTAGTGATCAATGGCTCCATGTCTAGTTGGCAGCCAGTATCAAGTGGAGTGCCCCAAGGGTCGGTCCTGGGGCCGGTTTTGTTCAGTATCTTCATTAATGATCTGGAGGATGGCGTGGATTGCACCCTCAGCAAGTTTGCAGATGACACTAAACTGGGAGGAGAAGTAGATAGGCTGGAGGGTAGGGATAGGATACAGAGGGACCTAGACAAGTTGGAGGATTGTGCCAAAAGAAATCTGATGAGGTTCAACAAGGACAAGTGCAGAGTCCTGCACTTCGGAGGGAAGAATCCCATGCACCGCTGCAGAATAGGGACCGAAAGGCTCGGCAGCAGTTCTGCAGAAAAGGACCTAGGGATTACGATGGACGAGAAGCTGGATATGAGTCAAGAGTGTGCCCTTGTTGCCAAGAAGGCCAATGGCATTTTGGGATGTATAAGTAGGGGCATTGCCAGCAGATCGAGGGACGTGATCGTTCCCCTCTACTCGACATTGGTGAGGCCTCATCTGGAGTACTGTGTCCACTTTTGGGCCCCACACTACAAGAAGGATGTGAAACAATTGGAAAACGTCCAGCGGAGGGCAACAAGAATGATTAGGGGACTGCAACACGTGACTTATGAGGAGAGGCTGAGGGAACTGGGATTGTTTAGTCTGCGGAAGAGAAGAAGGAGGGGGGGATTTGATAGCTGCTTTCAACGACCTGAAAGGGGGTTCCAAAGAGGATGGCTCTAGACTGTTCTCAGTGGTAGCTGATGACAGAACAAGGAGTAATGGTCTCAAGTTGCAGTGGGGGAGGTTTAGGTTGGATATTAAGAAAAACTTTTTCACTAGGAGGGTTGTGAAGCACTGGAATGGGTTACCTAGGGAGGTGGTGGAATCTCCTTCCTTAGAGGTTTTTAAGGTCAGGCTTGACAAAGCCCTGGCTGGGATGATTTAGTTGGGGATTGGTCCTATTTTGAGCAGGGGGTTGGACTAAATGACCTCCTGAGGTCCCCTCCAACCCCGATATTCTATGATAAGTCTCTGCCTGCGCTAGAGCTTAAGTCTTTGCAGTTAATTTAACCCTTCTGAAACAGGAGGGAAGTTACTCAATGTTCCAGCTGAGGCCACGTCTATATTGGGAGCATTTTGCCAGGATAGGTAAACTAGTGTGGACATAGAAGAGCACTACTGGCCCCCACTGAATGAAGAGCCTTTACCCTTAGAAAAGAGCAAGAATACAAAGAGGACGAACCCACTGCTCAGGCTTGCTCTGCATGGCTTTTATATTACTAGAGCTATGTTGGCTAGGGGTGTGATTCCTAACCAACACAATCAGACCAGGACATCATCTGAACACGTGGATGCAGTTATACCGGTATAAGTGCGCTTATACCAGTACAACTAATATACACTGGCACTGGAGAGCTTAAAATAAGATACTAGACTGAGAGGACAAAAGAAAGGAGCAGATTCTCCTCTTAAATATACAGCATTCTCGCCCAGGATAGAAGACTGCGAAGAGGGACTTGCAGACAGATGTACACTGAATAGAGTTATTAGCAATATAAAAAAAGATGGCTTAGCAGCTCTCCTGCTCTGATTGCAAAGTAAAGAATTAACTGCAACATCAGATCACTTCTGCTTTGGCCAGCCAGAAGGCATCCATATAACACTGGCTGCATTTGCTCCATGGCCTGAAGTGGGAAGTAAATGCCCTGGTCCCATGAGTGAACTGTTGGAAGAGAATAGGATCCCGTCACTGAGCTAGGTATTCTGAAGAACCTGTTTCGCCTTTCTTCAGGGTAAATGCACTGATCTGAAGTGCATTACTAAATATGAACTGGATGCTTTTACTAAGTGGTAAATGGATGAGCGATATAAATATGAAATAAAGACGGCTTCTTCCAGCCTAATAGCAAGTGAATGCATCCTCCTAGCAAAAGGCAGCACAGCATACCGAGCTCACCATGCATAAGCATTTACAAAAATATGATTTCCCAAGTGCATTAGAGACCTTAACATCCCATCCTACCTTCAGAGTAACAGCCGTGTTAGTCTGTATTCACAAAAAGAAAAGGAGGACTTGTGGCACCTTAGAGACTAACCAATTTATTTGAGCATAAGCTTTCGTGAGCTACAGCTCACTTCATCGGATGCATCCTACCTTCCTGCACTTTATAAGATGATAGGGAAACCAACAGGCCCTGATTCGATGATAGTTATCATAGGGACATTGTATTAACCTCTCTGGATCCAAAGCATCAACTGGAAGAGAAGGAATAAAAAGACAAAAGAAAACATTCTGTAAAACAAGATCTAAGTTCATCATCAACACAATTAACAAGAGTGGAAGCATACTAGGTAGTGGAGCTGCCCTCTAACGGGGTTAAGCCATCAATTTTTAATAGCCGAGACAAAAATGCTAAACTGCTAAGTTGGCACTCATTGTGTGTACCCAACCAAATTCACTTCGGATTTTGGGTGAGTGGAATATTAAATTAAAAATGAGGAAAGCGCAATCAGTAGTGCAGAGTGGCCAGTACATATTAATGACTATTCTTATGCAGAACAGTGAGCTGGAAATAAACATTACTATAAAAACCCTTGAAGCTACCAAATTAACTAGTTGTACAGTAGTGACATGCTAAGGATTGGCAGTAGCACGGCATTCTGAAGTAAATCCTTTTGCATTTACCTTCATACTCCAAGGCCTGAGGCGGTTCAAATACAAGACAGCACAGAGCTTTTAGCAAGCAAGCGAGCTGGTCTGCCAACGGACTTCTGCCTGTCAGCTTTCCACCTTCCCCTTTATTCTTTCTCTCCCCCCGCGCATTACATTCTCCAACAGATACAAGGAATACACTGGCTTTGTTTAACATTCTTATTTACCAATTTCTATCTACCGCATTCCTTGCTCTCGGGCCTTGAGCCCAGTCCTGGGAGGCTTCCCACGGTTCATGTCATCTGGGCGACATTCCAAGGTTCATGCCCTTGAGAGGAGCTGTGTGTGCACAGCTCCTGCACAACACTCCGGGTGTGCCCTGAATGTTGCCAAGCGCATGAACCCTGTATGAATCCCACAAAGGCCATCTCTGCTGGATTAAGAAAAATATCAAACTCAAACAAACATGTCTGGAGTTAAGGATGCAATTTGCACTAAAGTGCACTTGGCCCTGTAAAGTGCAGAGGTTGGCAGGTGCTTAAGAGCCCAACACTCACTGAACATAGTGAGGGCCTAAGTCACAGCACTTTTTGAAAATGTTCCCTCCTAGTCCATACTATGACCCAGAGACAGGCATGAGTCACCTTAATCACTTAACAGTTACACAGAAGGGACAAGGTAGGGGAGGACCAACTTCTGACAGTGAGACACACAAGCTTTCAAGCGTACATAGACCTCTTCTTCAGGATTCAGTTTGTCTCCGTGCAGCAGCTTTCTTGCCATCACAAATGTGTCTCCCCTCACACCTTCCATGCTATTTATCTGCGTTTGTATCAGTGTACAGAGGGCATGCACAGAAAGGAACATGGGCCAACGGACTGTGGGAGGTTTTCTAGATAGCTGGAAGTAAGGCGGACGGGCCAGATTGATTACATAAATCAGTATTTTTCAACCTTTTTGATACCAGGGACCAGCTTAGAATCATAGAATATCAGGGTTGGAAGGGACCTCAGGAGGTCATCTAGTCCAACCCCCTGCTCAAAGCAAGACCAACACCAACTAAATCATCCAAGCCAAGGCTCTGTCAAGCCGGGCCTTAAAAACCTCTAAGGATGGAGTTTCCACCATCTCCCTAGGTAACCCATTCCAGTGTTTCACCACCCTCCTAATGAAATAGTGTTTCCTAATATCCAACCTAGACCTCCCCCACTGCAACTTGAGACCATTGCTTCTTGTTCTGTCATCTGCCACCACTTTGAACAGCCTAGCTCCATCCTCTTTGGAACCCCCTTTCAGGTAGTTAAAGGCTGCTATCAAATTCCCCCTCACTCTTCTCTTCTGCAGACTAAATAACCCCAGTTCCCTCAGCCTCTCCTCATAAGTCATGTGCCCCAGCTCCTTAATAATTTCCGTTGCCCTCCGCTGGACTCCCTCCAATTTGTCCACATCTGTTCTGTAGTGGGGGGGACCAAAACTGGACCCAACACTCCAGGTGTGGCCTCACCAGTGCCAAATGGAGGGGAATAACCACTTCCCTCCATCTGCTGGCAATGCTCCTACTAATACAGCCCCATATACCATTGGCCTTCTTGGCAACAAGGGCACACGGCTGACTCATATCCAGCTTCTCATCCACTGTAATCCCCAGGTCCTTTTCTGCAGAACTGCTGCTTAGCCAGTCGGTCCCCTGTCTGTAGCAGTGCATGGGATTTCCTTCCTTCCTTCCTAAGTGCAGAACTCTGCACTTGTCCTTGTTGAACCTTACCAGATTTCTCTTGGCCCAATCCTCCAATTTGTCTAGGTCACTCTGGATCCTTCCCTACCCTCCAGTGTATCTACTTCTCCCCCCAGTTTAGTGTCATCTGCAAACTTGCTGAGGGTGCAATTAATCCCATCATCCAGATCATTAATAAAGATGTTGAACAAAACCAGCCCCAGGACTGACCCCTGGGGCACTCTTCTTCATACCAGCTGCCAACTAGACTTGGAGCCATTGATCACTACCCGTTGAGCCCAACAATCTAGCCAGCTTTCTATCCACCTTAGAGTCCATTCACCCAATCCACACTGCTTTAACTTGCTGGCAAGAATACTGTGGGAGACCGTATCAAAAGCTTTGCTAAAGTCAAGATGTATCACATGCACTGCTTTCCCCATATCCACAGAGCCTGTTATCTCATCACGGAAGGCAATCAGGTTGGTCAGGCATCACTTGCCCTTGGTGAATCCAAAGCTTGCAGCCTTTCTAAACAGTGTCAGGGGGATCTGAGGGACAGGCCATTGAGAAAGACTGACACAGGTCCTTAGGACAAATGGCTACTTGTGACGAAGTGGAAAGTGTCCTAGTGTTTGCATGAATACTGTGCGCGCCTCAGTTTTCCCTATGCGTTGCACAAGTATCTAGGTGGGGGGATAAGGGTGTGGGACCTTTGCAGATACCCCGAGAGGGAAGGTGCAAGTGCCGTCTAGCTCCCTGGGCCCAGACAATAGATGTATCTTGGCAACTGATTGCCGGGGCCCATCCTCTGCAAGAGCCAGTCGGAGGAATTGGAGAACAAAGAGAGGTGGAGGCCAGGTGACCGGTTTGCCTGGGGAACAGCATACAGGATGGAGGAGGGGCAACTGGGTGTGACTGAAGGTGGGCTGCTGGAGGCTGGTCAGACTCCTGGTTTGGGACTCAGGAGGAGAGACCCATGGCTCTGGGTCTCCTCAAGATGAACTTTGCTGTAACTTCCTGCTTTCTGTGCTAACAAGATTCTGCTCTATGCTGTGTTCCAGACGACTAATAAACCCTTCTGTTTTACACCGCTGGCTGAGAGTCACTCCTGACTGCTGAAGTCGGGGGTGCATGGCCCCTTTGGAGGGCGTGTAAGGTTTCCCCAGGTGTCCTATTCAGGTGGCTCACTGCAGGGAGCTTATGGCGTGAGACAGGGATGCTGAATGCTCCGAGGTCAGACCAAGGAGGAGCTGAAGCCCAGGAGGCTTGTCCTAGTGAGAGTGTGCCCCGAGGGGCAGTCACACTGCAAGAGGGTCCTCGTCCGGGGGCTAGTCTTCACCAGATTCACTGCAGCTGCGCTAATGTAGGGCAGTAGTGTGAACGCACTATGAAGACCAGAGAGCGCTTTCCTGTCAGCATAATTACTCCACCTCAGCGAAAGGTGGAAGCTATGACAGAATGAGAGTGTGTCCCACTGACTTAGTGCCCGTGCGGACAGCTCAGGGGGGTGGCTTTTTCATATCCGTGACCGACATAAGTTACATCAACTTAAGCGGAAGCGAAGACAAGCCCTGAACTTCATTCAATGGTTCCAGAGCACCAAGCCCGTGCATCCATGAACTACTATGGGGGGAAAAAGTCCCCAATGCCTCAAACCAACACCATATACCTGGCTAGGCCTCTGGAGAGGGCAGCACCCTTACCTGACCATGGTACTAATTAGGGCTGTCGATTAATCACAGTTAACTCACGCGATTCACTCAAAAAAAAATTATTAAAAAAATGAATCGCACAGTTGCATTTCAATTGGTATTCTATTGTGTATTACACATTTTGGGATGTTTTCTACATTTTCAAATGTATTGATTTCAGTTACAACACAGAATACAAAAGGTACAGTGCTCACTCTATTCTATTTATTGCAAATATTTGCACTGTAAAAATGATAAACAAAAGAAATCGTATTTTTCAATTTACCTCATACAAGTACTGAAGTGCAATCTCTTTATCGTGAAAGTGCAACTTACAAATGTAGATTTTTTTGTTACATAACTGCACCCAAAAACAAACCAATGTAAAACTTTAGACCTTACAAGTCTACTCACTCCTACTTCTTGTTCAGTCAATCACTGAGAGAAACAAGTCTGTTGACATTTATGGGAGATATGCTGCCCACTTCTTATTCACAGTGTCACCTGAAAGTGAGAACAGGCATTTGTATGGCACTCTTGTAGCTGGCATTGCAAGGTATTTACATGCCAGAGATGCCGAACATTCATATGCCCCTTCATGCCTCGGCCACCGTTCCAGAGGACGTGCTTCCATGCGGATGACACTTGTGAAAAAAATAATGGGTTAAATAACGTGTGACTGAACTCCTTGGGGGAGAGCGGTGCGCCCCCTGCACTGTTTCACCCGCACGCTGCCACAGATTTCCTGTTATAGCAGTCGCGGATGATGACCCAGCACAGGTTGCTCATTTTAAGAACACTTTCCCTGCAGATCTGACCAAACACAAAGAAGGTACCAATCTGAGATTTCTAAAGATAGCTACAGGACTCGACCCAAGGTTTAAGAATCTGAAGTGCCTTCCAAAATCTGAGAGGGTCGAGGTGTGGAGCATGCTTTCAGAAGTCTTAAAAGAGCAATACTCCAATGTGGAAACTCCAGATCCAAATCACCAAAAGAGAAAATCAACCTTCTGCTGGTGGCATCTAACTCCGATGATGAAAGTGAACATGTGTTGGGCCACACTGCTTTGGATCATTATTGAGCAGAACTCATCATCAGCATGGACACATTATCTCCTGCAAATGTAAACAAACTTCTTTGTCTTAGCAATTGGCTGAAGAAGAAGTAAGACTGAGTGTACTTGTAGGCTCTAAAGTTTTACATTGTTTTGTTTGAGAATGCAATTTTTTTGTACATAATTCTACATTTGTGAGTTCTACTTTCGTGATAAAGAGATTGCACTATATTACTTGTATTAGGTGAAGTGAAAAACACTATTTCTTTTGGTTTTTTGTACAGTATAAATATTTGTAATAAAAAATAAATATAAGTGAGCACTGTACACTTTGTATTCTGTGTTGTAATTGAAATAAATATATTTGAAAATGTAGAAAACATCCACAAATGTTTAAATGGTATTCTATTATTTTTAAGTGCGTGATTACATCTTTTAATTGCCTGACAGCCCTAGTACTAACAGGATATTAACCATGTTGCGTCTGTAGCAAAACACATTTTGGAGCCAGCCACTGGTAATAAAGTCAATTATGAATTATGGCAAGGACAGGGCCTTAATAAGAACAGTCACTTCACTGGGGTGATCCCCAGGAAACTGATTTAGGCCCTGGCTGCACAAGACATGACTGTAGCTTTATAACCAGTTTGTACCCCTCACAGCAAATTTGATCTGCTAGTTGGATCATCCATTTCTCCAGACCACAGACATGCTGCAGCTGGGGGACATAGTCCACTAGGTCAATGTGGGAACCCACAAACCATGATGCACACTGTGGAGGACTGCAAAATGGCAACTTCCTGGAGCTCTTCATGCCTTGAACATGACTGATAAGAAGGCTGCGGCATACACTAAATAAATAAAACGAACCACACACAGCTGAGTTACGCCCCCACTCCAGCCTTCCTGGCTCACAAAGGTTGGGGCATGATGTAGAGTATCTGCACCCAATACACTGCCTAGAAGCATTTGTCTCAGTACACCCAGTCCCCAACCCAACATATTACCCAGCCAGTCTCACACCCACCTTGCAAAACCTAGGTATTGTTTCTTGCTGTGATATTGACCCACATCATCCTTTATTGCCTCTAACGTTTGGGTGGTTTTGAATTGCAAGACCACCACTGCACCTGGTTTTGGGTCCCAGAATGAAAGAAGTTGTGAACTGCTGCTCTAATACACAGAAGCATATATTCACCAAACTTAATGCCTATAGCGGAAAGTTACTCCACTCCCTCCTTTAACCAAGTTTAAGATACTTGCATACTTTCAAAGATCTAAGCGGTCTCTCACTGTATCTTTGCAGGAACCATGAATAGAAACAGAGAATTGCAGGACTGGAAGGGACCTCGAGAGGTCATCTAGGCCAGTTCCCTGCATGAATATTAGAAGCCAGCAAAGAAACACTTACCATAGTTGCCTTCTAAATCCATTTGACTGATGCTGAAAGAACTGAAGCTTTGTTGGAGGACGCTTTGAGCCAGTCTCTGAATCTCACTCTCCTCCTGAAAATATCAACCCTACAGACGAAAAATGAGGAGATTCACAGATTTCTAAGGCCAGAAGAGACAATTACGATAATCTAGGAGTGGTTTTTAACCTGTCACCTGCAGACCTCTGGGGGTCCACAGACTATGTCTAGGATTTCCAAAGGGGTCCTGCACCTCCATTCAAAAATTTTTAGGAGTCCTCAAATGAAGAAAAATTGAAAACTACTGATCTAGGCTGACCTTCTGTAGAACACAAGGCATAGGACTGCCATGAGTTAATTCCCATTTGACCTAGAGCAGATCTTTTGGAAATCAAAATTGGATGTCTTTGGAAAATTTGATGGAGAATCGACAACAGTTGGTAATTTTTCCAGTGGTTAGTTATCCTCACTGTTAAAAATAAACCTTATTTCCATTCTGCGTTTTTCTAGCTTCAACTTCAAGGCACTGGAAATAACTTTAAAGTTATTTCAATTTATCCATCACAGCTATTAAGTGTCAAAGATCAACTGCACTACAGCAAGTGGTAGACTTTACAGCTACGCTGTGCAGGCATAGGATACAAGCTTATTCTTGGGGGCCCACGTATAACGTAGGGTACCGGGAACCACGTATTCTTGTGCTCCACAGAGAAAAGGTTTCCTTCAAGATGCTAACTTCCACAGATTTTTGTCTGAAACATCCTCTTTTCCCAATACATTTAAGAGGATTCAAAGAACCAGTTCCCAAGAAAAATTAAGCCATGTATTTGGGGAGCTCAGTTATCTTTTCTTATACACACTTAAAGTAATACACACTTGAGCCCCTCCACCTGCCTGAGAGGTCAACACTTTTACACCTACCTTGTGGCTCATGATCTGTATGAAGAACTTGGTTCCTGATGTTTTAGTTAAAACAAACAAACAAAAAACGCAAAGAGTTAGATTCTCTCCTGTCTTCACTGCAATTCACACAATTTGAATGCATCAGTCATCTAAAAAAATCCTTCCCCCCAAGATTATAAGTCTAAATAAGACAGAATTTAAAGGACTGCACAGTCTAGAGTCAACCTGAATCTCCGATTTGGTTGCCCATCACAAAATATGTTTGCTACCCCGCTGTGACGGTCGTGACAAAAATGAGAAGGGGGAGGATTTGTTGCCTTTTGCTCATCTTAACTCTGCAGAGCCAGCCCAGCTACAGGAGGGAGAGCTCAGGTCTATTCGGCATCATCATTGTTATTATTTATTTGTATTAGCATAGTGCCCAGGAGCCCTAGTCATGGACAAAGATCTGTTGTGCTAGGCACTGTACAGTGATTAAACAAATGCAACATTAACAGAAAGAAAAGGAGGACTTGTGGCACCTTAGAGACTAACCAATTTATTTGAGCATAAGCAGAATTAATATCATATTGCCTCTATATAAATCCACACTACATCCATATCTTGAATACTGTGTGCAGATGTGGTCGCCCCATCTCAAAAAGATATATTGGAAATGGAAAAGATACAGAAAGGGGCAACAAAAATTATTTCACTGCAGAAACAGCTTCCTTATAAGAAGAGAGAAGACTGGGACTTTTCAGCTTGGAAAAGAGATGACTAAGGGGGTGAAAGTAAATAAGGAAGTGTTATTTCTGCTTCTCATAACACAAGAACTAGAGGTCATCAAATGAAATTAATAGGCAACAGGTTTAAAACAAACAAAAGGAAGTATTTCTTCACACAATGCACAGTCAACCTGTGGAACTCCTTGCCAGAGGAAGTTGTGAAAGCCAAGACTATAACAGGGTTTAAAAAAGAACTAGATAAGTTCATGAATTAGTCAGGATGAGCGGGGATGCAAAACCAAGCTCTGAAGTGTACCTAGCCTCTGTTTGCCAGAAGCTGGGAGTGGGCCAACAAGAGGTAAGGAGGAATTCTAGGCTACCCTGAGCTGTATGGTTATGACACTATCAGACCCCCCTGCTGGATCCCAAGGCCATAGAGCCATTCAGCCAAATGGATGGTATTGAGATGGGGGACTATGACCTGTTCAAACAGGCTTTGCTGCTGAAGTTTGAACTGACCCCCGAGGCGCACAGGAAACGATTCCGGGGTGTACGCAAGACCCCAGGTGTCACTTACAAGGAGGTCACCAATCTGCTGGGGGAATATCTCCGTAGCTGGGGGAAGGGCACAGGGGCCACTACCGCAGAGGAGGTGTGTAACCTGGTGGGGTTGGGGCAGCTGTATGACATCTGCCCTCCAGACCTGAGGATGTGGTTAGTGGACCGGAAGCCTAAAGATCTGGGCAGTGCAGGGGCACTAGTGGATGAGTTTGTGAACAGCAGATAGGGGGCAGGAGGGAGACCCATATCAGGGACTCAGAAGGGGAGTCACACAGAAACCTCTCCAGGGTGGGACTCCAGGAAGCCCAACTCACAGGTGCCCCTGAAGGCCGGGGCAAGCCGACCCCCCGTGGGACTTGAGGGACCTGAAATGTAATTACTGTGGCCAAAAAGGACACAAGGTGGCTCAATGCCTGAAGATGGAGGAAATGGCAGCCAAGCAGAACCCGCGGGGAGTCAACTGGGTGGAAGCCCACCGAGAGGGGGCACTGCGGGTCCAGGGGGCCGCAGTCGATAGGGCTATGCTGGGGTCAGGGGACACACCGAAGCACAAGGGTAGGGCTTGACAGTGCTGGGCTAGAGCCTCTGTCCCAAGGTGGGGAAACTGAGGCACCGCCAACCAGGGCTGTACCCTCAAACCCAGCAGCCGAATTCCAGATGGAGCTGCAGGAGGATCCCTCCTCAGAGAAGCTGAGGGCCCTTGCTGGCCACAGTGGTGCAGGATCCCAGGGGGAGGACCGCCGGGAGAGATTCCTGTGGGAGAAGGGATTCCTGTACCGGGAATGGGCTGGTTCAGGGCCAACTGAACCTTGGAAAGCCAGGAGGCAATTGGTGGTCCCCCCCAGAGGGACCACCACAGACTGTTGTACTTGGCCCACAATATTCCCCTTTCAGGGCATCTGGCGCACCAGGCAGAGGCTGCTGCAGAACTTTTAGTGGCCCGGGGCCTATGACACTGTCCAACAGCATTGCAGGGCCTGGGACTCCTGCCAGAGGGGGGGGGAAGGTCCAGGATAAGTGTAAAGCAGCTCTGAGACCTCTGCCCATCATAGAGGAGCCTTTCCAGAGGGTGGCCATGGACATAGTGGGACCCCTCAGCAGGGCAGCCCGGTCGGGGAAGAAATACATTCTGGTGGTGGTAGATTTCGCTGTGCACTACCCCGAGGCAGTGGCCATGTCCTCTATGGAGGCAGACACCGTGGCAGACGCGCTGCTCACCATTTTTAGCAGAGTGGGTTCCCCAAGGAGGTCCTTACAGACCAGAGGTCCAACTTCATGTCAACCCTGCTCCAGTGCTTGTGGGAGAAGTGTGGGGTCTGACACACCTGGGCCTCGGCGTGTCACCCTCAGTCCAACAGGCTGGGGGACAGGTTCAATGGGACCCTAAAGATGATGCTGAAAACCTTTCTGGACCAGCACCCACAGGACTGGGAGAAGTATTTACCCCACCTGCTGTTCCCATACAGGGAAGTGCCCCAGGAATCCACAGGGTTTTCCCCTTTCGAGTTGTTGTATAGGAGGAGGGTGAGGGGACCCCTCGACTTGATGAGGGACGAGTGCGGGGGGAAGGCCTCCCCCAATGGAGTATGTTCTGACCTTTCTGGAAAAGCTCGCGGAGCTCATGGGCTTGGCCAGGGGAAACCTAGCCAGGGCACAGAGGAAGCAGAAGGTCTGGTACGACCGCTCAGCACGTGCCTGCTCCTAGGCTACCAGGGACCAGGGGATGCTTCTCATCCCCATGAGGAAGCACAAGCTGCAAGCTGCCTGGGACGGCCCCTTCAAGGTCATCAGACAGGAAAATGAAGTGAAATATGTCGTGGAACTGTCCATCCGGGCACACCGCCACCGGGTGCACCATGTCAACATGATGAAGCCATACTGGGACAGGGAGAAGTTGGGGCTGGCTGGGTGTGGGCAGTGGGAGGAGAAGGGAGAGGATCCCCTGGTGGGACTCCTCCCTGAGGGGGGGGCTGACCCCTCGCTGGAATCAATTCTCCTCTCAGACCAGCTAACCCCTGCCCAGCAGGCAGAGATCAGAGAGGTGCTGCCTTCACACCGGCAGCTGTTCTCCAGCCGGCCTGGGCTCACTAACCTGGCTGTTCACCGGGTGGAAACAGGAGCCAATCTTCCCATCAGGTGTTCCCCATTCAGGGTCACTAGGAAAACAGCCCAGGACCTGGAGAGAGAGGTTGGAGACATGCTGGCTTTAGGGGTGATCCAGCCGTCCTCCAGCCCCTGGGCCTCTCCCATGGTGCTGGTCCCCAAGAAGGATGGGTCGATCAGGTTCTGTGTGGATATCGGAAGTTCAGTGCCATCACCGTGTCCTATGTCTACCACCGATAAAATCCTAGACAAGTTGAGGGGGCGCTGATGTGATGAAGTGGGACTGTTCTTAATGTTTCCTCTGAATAGTGTGGGGGTGCCTCAGTTTCCCCTATGCAATTCTTAAGGATCTAGGTGGTGGGATAAGGGTGTCTGATCACTGCAGAGCCCTAGAGGGCAGGTGTGTGCAGGAGTCTGGACACAGAGAATGGCCGACACCCTGTTTCCTGGCCACTGATGGCCTGGGCCCTTTCCCCCTGCAAGGTGAGAGCTAAAGGGTTGGAGAACAAGGGAATCAGGTGCCCTCCTGGCCGGGGAAAGAGACAAAGCCCAGAGGAGGAGGGGCTGGAGGGAGTTTCAGTTTGGGGCTGGCTGGGACATGGAGTGAAGGGCAGACGTGGTTGTCTGGCTCACTGCCCCCCAAAATGGACCCAGCTGAGGGGTCCTCTTCTCTGCACCTACAAGCTCTCTTTTAGACCATGTTCCTGTCATTTAATAAACCTCTGTTTTACTGGCTGGCTGAGAGTCACATCTGACTGTGAAGTTGGGGGGCAGGACCCTCTGGCTTCCCCAGGAGCCCCGCCTGAGCGGACTCGCTGTGGGAAGCGCACGGAGGGGCAGAGGATGCTGAATGCTCCAAGGTCAGACCCAGGAAGCTGTGTGAGCTGTGTGTCCTGCAGACAGTCTGCTCACAGACAGGAGACTTCCCCAGAGTCCTGACTGGCTTCATGGGGAGCAGTTCCAGAGCATCGCCCGGGGACTCCATGACAGCTATCAAATCCCCCCTCACTCTTCTCTTCTGCAGACAAAATAACCACAGTTCCCTCAGCCTCTCCCCATAAGTCACGTGCCCCAGCTCCCTACTCATTTTCATTGCCCTCCGCTGGACTCTCTCCAATTTGTCCGCATCCTTTCTGTAGTGGGGGCCCAAAACTGGACGCAATACTCCAGATGAGGCCCTCACCAGTGCTGAATAGAGGGGAATAATCACTTCCCTCGATCTGTGGGCAATGCTCCTACTAATGCAGCCCAATATGCTGTTAGCCTTCTTGGCAACACGGGCACCCTGCTGACTCATCTCCAGCTTCTCATCTGCTGTAACCCCAGGTCCTTTTCTGCAGGTTCTTTTCACCAGTTCCTTATCCACCTTTCAATTCTCATATTAAACCCCAACTTCTCCAAATGAACTAATAATTTCCCAATTGTATCAAATGCCTCGCTGACATCCAGGTAGATTAGATCATTGGTTCTCAAACTGGGGGTCACAACCCGGTTAAGTGGGGGGGGTCACGAGCCCCGACCCCAGCGCACGGCTGTAAGTTGCGAGCCCCGACCCCTGTGCCAGGCTGTCAGCCCCGACCCCTGTGTGGAGCTGCGGGGCTATGAGCCCCAACCCGGGCACACGGCTGTGGGTCCCGACCCCTGTGCTAGGCTGTGAGCCCTGACCCCGATGTGCGGCTGTGAGTCCCGACCCCGACCCCTGCGCCGGGCTGTGAGCCACGACCCCGGTGTACAGCTGTGAGTCCTGACCCCAACCCCTGGGCCGGGCTGTGAGCCGCGACCCCAACAGGGAATCGTGGTTGCGAGCCCCGACTCCAACCCCCACACAGGGCTGCAAGCCCAGACCCCAACCCTGGCCAGGAGCGGGGCAGTGATCCCTGAGTCCGAATGCCACATGGGGTTGCAGGTCCTGACCCCAACCAGGAGTGGGGCTGTGAGCCCTGAGCTGGGGCATCCAGGACGCTGGGAGCCCCGACCCCTGTAATGGGGTTTCAGGCGGAGCCCGGCCATGCTGAGGGTTATCAGCCGGGAGCACACACAGGGTTGTCAACCCCGAGCCCCGCCACCCGCTGTGTTTTAGTCTGAATTTAAAAGCAGTGAGTAAAGGTCAATTCATTTTAAGCAATAGGGTTTAAATTTAGTATTTAACATAGTGTTAAATATCAAAAATGTGTTTTTAATTTTTAAGGGGGGGTCGCACTCAGAGGCTGGGTGTTCGAAAGGGGTCACCAATACAAAACGTTTGAGAACCACTGGATTAGATCTACTGCGTTTCCTTTGTCTGAAACCTCAGTTATCTTCGCAGAGACACCGCTCAGGTTGGCCTGGCAGGACCTACCGATTGTTAAACCAGGGTGTATTTTATCCCAGTTACCGTTCACCCCTTTGTCCTTCGTTACTTTCTCTCTCAGAATTTGTCCCCAGACCCGGCAGAGAGCTGAGGTCAAATTAAAAGGCCTGTAGATACCTGGACCATGTTTTTTTCCATTTCTTAAAAATAGGAACTATATTAGCAATTCTCCACTCCCCCGCCCCGAGTTTACAGAGTCATCAGAAATCCTTGCTATTGGGCTTGCAATTCCATGTGCCAGTCCCCTTACTATGCATGGATGGAGCTTATGGGGTGCTCGGGGCTGCAGTGAGTGGGGTGGGAGGACCCAGTAGGGGGCACTCGCCCCTTCTAGTCTGTGCCAGCCCCAGCATAGTGCTCAATTTGTGCTATTTTGGGGGTTGTAAATCTAAGCTCCTGAGCGCTTGTCACTAAGAAGCCCATGTGCAGTGCAGCCTGGTCATAGAATCATAGAATACCAGGATTGGAAGGGACCTCAGGAGGTCATCTAGTCCAACCCCCTGCTCAAAGCAGGGCCAATCCCCAATTTTTGCCCCAGATCCCTAAATGGCCCCCTCAAGGATTGAACTCACAACCCTGGGTTTAGCAGGCCAATGCTCAAACCACTGAGCTATCCCTCCCCCCGGCTCCCTGACCCAGCTCCCCACGCTCTGTGCAGCGCAGTGCAACTAGATGTGGGATTCTTCACTTGTCCTAATCTACTGTGCTGTGTGGCTGTTAAACAGCTGCTCCGTCCCACCCCAGAGGTGGCTGCATCTCAGTGCTGGGCAAAGGATCCCTGTATAAATAGCCCCTGCACCCCACCCCAGAGGTGGCTACATCTCAACCCCAGGGATGAACTGAGTGACTGGAATACAAGTGACTCTAGTCCTAGGAGTGACCAGGGCTGCTGGGCCTCTTGCCGGGGAGGTGGGCAAGGCCTCAGCAGAGATTGGGGCCCTGGGGTGGTGCAAGGCCGGGGCCGAGATTCTTCTGGCCGTGGGAGCCCAGTGACTCAGTCAGTGCCCCGCTCCCAGCCAGCCCTCCCCATTCACTGAGCCCTTTGTGCCAGCCATGTCGCTCTGAGTCGCACTAGGTGCCACTCGATAGGTCACCTACAATCACACGGTTTCTTTTCGGTGCCTCGACTGGGCAGTGGGTAATGAGCAGTGGATAACGGATTCTCCAGGCCAGGACTGCAGACCTGCTCCCCCGCTGTGCCAGGGATGCCCCGCTGGTCCCATCTCTGCCCCAAGAGCCTCCCCCCGCAGTCCCTGGCAGGGAAGGGATTGCCCCACTGCCAGCACCCAGCAGGCCTATGTGTGACATGAGCTTGGGGGTCTCAACCGCATTCCTAGGGGGATGGGTCCATGCTCTGATGGGCATTAGCTGACAGCCAAGGACTGGCCAAGAGTGCCCTCCCCGCCTTCTCGGGCAGGGCAAGGGGTGGAGTACAGAGTGATCTGCTGTGGGGCCCAGGTCCTCAGTCTCTGGGGCTGGCAGCACTGCCCCAGCGATGAACCTCCCCCAGGGGCAGGGAGCAGCTGCTGGGTCCAAAGCATCCCAGCAAACACTGGCCATTCGGCACCAGCCAGGGGAAGGTCTCGCACCCAGGCCATTCTGGATCAGAAACGTGTGTGGGGAGATGGGAGCTGAACACGGACCCCTCTCCAAACTCCCAGCGGCCCCCAGGGCCTCGCCCCTGCGATCCCTCTAACGCCATGGGCACAGGGTCCCTCAGCCAGCACCCCCATAGGGCCCAACAGTGGGGAACCCAGCCCCTTACCTGGCTGCTACCTCCCATGGCCTTGACGCTGGCCCCAGTTCAGCCCAGTTCCCCCACTCTGCAGGGCACTGGAGAAGCCTCCACTGGCAGCTTTGCCGCTGGCACTCTGTGGCAGCTCCTGCTGAGGCCCCAGGGCCCACGCAGGGCAGCGCTGCCCTCCCAGGGGGCTCGTTAGCCAGGGCCATGCAGAAGCCTGGGTCCCAAAAGCCAACCATGGCTCCCCAGCCGGGAGCGGGTTTCCTTGACACCTGGGTACCTCAGGGGGCCAGATCCTAAAGAGCAGGAGGGGAAGATGCAGAAAGAGGAGAGCTGTGCACGGGGCCATGGAGCGGGGGGAAGGGACAGAGAGACGTTTAAATCAGAGGGGCAGAGGGTGCGCCCCATCTTCCTCAGAGCCCTGGGCTGGCCTGTGCCCCCTGGCACCAGGGGTGGGGGCTGGAAAGTGACTTGCCTTGCCCCAGAGTGCCAAGGCCACTGGCTGTACCGGAGAGGCAGTGCGGCTGCAGGAAACACCCCCCCCCCCCCCCGCCCCGAGCCGGGCTCCGTGGGGCCAGGATTCAGGCCTGGGGAGCTTTGGGCCTTGTGGAGGGGACTCCAGCACTGGGGAAAGGGCCAGCTCGACTGCCCCAGAGCCCAAGGCTTGCGTCACACCCCCATCCCCCACGCCAACGGCCCTGCCCTGAAGGGACCCATCTAGGGGCAGAGCGGCGCTCAGGCTCTGTAGCCCCAGCGTGCCAGTCCCACAGCCGGCAGGCAACGCGGGTGCTGTCCCAACAGGAACTGGACTGAGCCCCTCTCCACAGCCACCACCCACTGTCAGACACTGCTCCCCTGGGACAGATTCGAACCCGTGCCCCAGAGAGGAGAGACGCCCCCTACCCCCGCCAGCCCAGAATATTATTCTTCATCTTACATAGCACTGTCCAGCAAAACACTTCCCAAAGGAGGTCAGTGTCATCATCCCCACTGTACACATGGGGAAACTGAGGCAGAGGGCAGGGAAGGGATTTGCTCAAGGTCACCCAGTGGCAGAGCCAGACATAGACCTCCACGCTGCTGCATCCCAGTTCAGTGCTTTACCCACTAGGCCACACTGCCTCTCTTGACTCTGTGGCCATAGCTCGGGAGCGGCTTTCCCTCCACGCACTGCCAGGGGGAGCCATGAGATGTTTAGTATTGTCTGTCCCAAGTGTGGGGAGGCACGAGCCACCCCGGGTCCTACACAGGTGCCTCTGTCCACATGGCACGAAGGCCGAGCGGGCCCATCAGCTTTGGTGCCCCTCTTGCGTCCCAACATTCAGAAGTCACTAGTCAGGCCTCAAAATCATGAGATTTGCTTAAAAAATCACAAGATTTTAATATTTGTTTGCATTCTGGCATGGCTGTGTTTGGGAGGTGCGAGGTCTGGGGCTTCTCCTCCACGCCGAGGGTGGGCACTTTATCTAACGAAAGCGAAGATTCTTCGTTACTGATCCCATTCCAACTCACCCCCCCACCCACTGCTGGGCTCACCATGCAATGATGGGCGTTGGCAACGCTGGCCGTTTAAGGGTGAAAGTGTGACAAGGTGTTGGTCTACCCTGGCACTAGAAGGGCAGCAGGAAGAGCAGCAGCCCCACAATTGAGCTGCCTTGGAAATTTGGGGGTGTGTGTGGAACCCTTATGTTTTCACCCCTTGCAAAAAATTTTCAAAAGCCTAAAATGTACGTGTGTGTGTGTGGTTTTTTTCATCCCCTCCCACCCACTTTCCAGTGGCAAATGAGAAAAGGACAAAGGGCAGAGAAATGGGGGAGGGAGGGGTAATTTTTCGAAGGCTGTTTTTAAATTGCTCATCAAAAACCTGAAATGTTTAGAAAGAAGCCAATTTTTTCTACAACACTGTCAAGAAAAAGGCCAATTTACCAACAAAAAAGCTCAGGCTGTTGTTTAAAGAGGAGCAAAAGAAGCAGGGTTGAAATAGGTACAGAATATAATGAAAGGAGGGGGGTGCTCCTATTTGCCCCCCCTTCACCTGCCCCAGTGTTGCAAGAGCAATGGGACGCTCTGTGAAAGCAAATGTCAAGGGAAGTTACATAATTAGCCAGGGGAACTCACTGCAACTAGATGTCACTGACATTGCGAGCCTGGCTGGATTCAGACAAGGATGGTGGGGGGTCGGGGAACAAGGGTGTCAGGACAGAATTTAGAAAAGAGGGCACAAGGCCACTGCTGACTGTCAGGATGAGGGGGATATGCCCCCCTTCCCCCCCTCCCCCGACTGGTTATATCATCATTAGCCACTAGGAGGGGGTTCTTGCACCTTCCTCTGAAGTAGCTGGTGCTGGGGTGGCTGGCCCCATTGATCTGATTTGGGGAAGGAGGCAGCAGGGAGAGGGCGGGGTACTGGGCTAGATGGGTCCTGTGACGCTAGCAGACCAGGTGCCAGCTCATGCCCAGGCCCTTAGGCCTCACTGAACACTGACAAATGCAGAGCTTGACCCAGCCTGTGTGTTAGCCGTGTGAAAACAGCTGCTGATCGGCGTGTGTGGAGTGTTTCGACTTGTGGAATTGCTTGCAGGATTGATCTCTCCCATAACCTCTGTAGCCCGTGGTATAAAGTTAGAATGAATGTTTGCATCGTAAACCTCTGTAACTGCTCTTCACCACTGAGTTTGCAAGGCAGCTTACGTCCACCTAACACTGCGTCTACACTAAACTTTGGCTCCCGCTGATGTAACTCACCTGCTTTGCCGACTTAATCATGCCACTTCCCCCAGTCAGCGTAGTTAGGTCAATGCAGTGTCAGTGTACGTACTGCGTTGCTTACATCGACTGTCCCACAATGCCCCACACTGACAGTACAATCGATACCACACACCACAGACACAAGGAGCCAGGTGTACGCACACACAAGCGCTGTAACTTGTGTTAACTTGTGTTAACTTGTGCACTCAGGGCGATTTGATTTTGTAGTGTAGCCATGGCCTGTGTAACTCCCCCAACAGGGGAGAAGCATGAATTAGTGTAAAGTGCTGGGCCTGCCCATTGAAACCAAACGAGCCATTGCAAAACATCCTTACTGATTGCCTCTGTTGTTAGATATTTCACTGCGTGTGTGTGTTCTCCCGGTGTGCTGCCCCAGCTCTGTGCAGACAGCCAGCACAGCAGACCTTGAGTGAACCGCCCAATGACCACAAGATCTGTTAAGGG
The DNA here is from genome assembly GCF_965152275.1 of Natator depressus. NCBI lineage: Eukaryota > Metazoa > Chordata > Testudines > Cheloniidae > Natator > Natator depressus. Next base: position 6,346,099 of record NC_134253.1, read on the forward strand.
ACGAAGGCACCCGGCCAGGTTTATTGTTGACAAGGCATGGTAATAGCACCTGGCAGACTCTACGAGGATACTAAGACATGTATGCCTGTGACAATGGATGCAGCTCAGTGAATGGCAGGACTTTCCATTTCCCCTTTGGCTGGACCAACACATTCTCTCAGAGATACCCTGATACAAACAAGCTGCCCCTCTGACTTAGATACTGCCCTCTGACCTGGCTAGTTATTGTCCACTTTTTTGTACATGTTGGTTTGATTAAAACATTTGTATTTATTACGTTGCTATTTGACCTTATCTTTTAGGAGGGCTCAGTGTGTTCCTGTTATCCTTGGGGAATGTTTTTGTGCCATTCTTGACATTGTGGTTTTTGTACCACGCTTCTGGAATGTGTTTGTGTGAGTCCTTTGTGCCGAGCACTGTCCAGGACTGCACGTTTCTGCACGATCAGCGCTGGGCTGGCCAGGTTCTGGGAACGTGCAAGTGGGCAGGGCCTGACGTTTGCTCACAGCAGGGAGAGGGGATACTGGGCTGGATGGGCCCTGTAGGAACCAGCCAGGCTGAGTTTCCTGCAGGGCAGAGGGAGGTGAGTGGGCCTCGTTAGATGCAGCCTGGGGGGCTGGCTGTGGTGAGGGGGGTCTCGGGCTTTGGGGGGGTTCTCTCCAACAGGCTGTCTCTGTGACTGATGCTGATCACACTACGCTGCCCCCTTCTTAAAGCCCAGCCCAGCCCAGCCCAGCCCAGCAGCTGGAGCCCACCCAGTAATTAGGAAATGAGATTTAATTTCAGGCAACGAAATGCCACGAAAGAGGCGGGTGAGCGGCTTTGGGCTGTGCGGTAAGATGGTAAGCAGCATCACAAGGGCTGGTAGCATAATTGTGAACTTGGCTCAGGCCGGTCGCCTTCCCCACCCCCCACCCAGCCCTGGAGGTTGGGGGCCGACTCTGGGGAGGGCTGGGGGACGAGATGCTGGGTCTCTGCCCGGGAGAAGGGGTGTGCGCTGGGCATCATTCTGGGATCGCTCAGCCCCCAGCATGGCCAGGCCCAGGGCAGGGGGCACCGGGCTGCAGTCCATACCCACAAGGGATGGGCAGGTTGGGGACAGGGCTAGCTCAGCCTGGGTTTGGTGAACTCCGATCTTTAGACAATATTTCCTCTAGGGCCCATTGGATGCACCCGTGCTGCCTACAGGGGGCACTGCTGCTGCATGGGGGTATCACCCACCCGCACCTCCTGCCTCCCACTTCCCCACCCCAAATCACCCCCTGGCCCCTCAACCCATGCACTGTATACAGCTTGCAGTTACTGTAAACCTCTCCCCCTCCCTGCTACTCCCACTGCCTCCCCCCAGCCCTGCTGTAAGCCCCCCAAGTCACCCCGCTCTGCCCCAAACAATCTCCCCAAACAAGCAGGGTCTGCATGCAGGTCTCTGCAGGATGAGCTCTTCTGCAAGCCTGGTGCAGCTTCACCTGTCCCTGGGTCCCAGCTCCACCCTAGTCATGATCCCCCCAATCCAGGCCCAAAGGTCTTGGGGGCCCTGGCACAGCTGACACTGGGAGCTTATGCTCAAATAAATTGGTTAGTCTCTAAGGTGCCACAAGTACTTCTTTTCTTTTTCCTAACCCAAATGTATCCCATTGGCTACAGGGAGTTCCAAGCTGGGACAAGTTCATCTTGAAGTCTTTCTCCAGCAGGCGGATGGTTGCAGAATCTCTCCTGGGTTGCAGAATCGCTCCTAGCCAGGGCTGGCTTTGATGCAGCAGCCTGGGGACGGTGCCCCTTCCTAGCTGGGCAGGGCTCATGCCCTCCTTGCCTGGCCAGTCCCATCGGGCTCCCCTTGAATATGTCCAGGACGCGATGGCTGCAGCCCTGCAGCCGCTGTACAGCCATGGGCACAGTAGGCCTGTGTGTGGGTGTTCGTCTGGCTCCAGGGCTGGGGAGGGAGGAGGAGACCCGGGAAAGAGCAGCAGCAAGCCGTTCGCTGAGTAGACAGGACTGGGCTGGCAGCTTCAGGCGTGTTCCCAGCTCCGCGGAGAGGGACGTCAAGGCTGGCTGGACTGGGTCTGCGCTTCCCTCCGAGCCAGGCTCCGGGCAAAGCGTTGGTGACTGGGAGACCCAGCGTGTGTGTGATTACCCCAAACCTTCCTGCAGGCGCCGGGGGACTGGGTGGCACCTGGAAAGACCGTGGAGGTGTTTCCTTTGGGCCAGCTCCAGCCGGGCCAGGCTCCAAGCTCAGCGCTCCCCTGCCAGCCTCGTGAAGGGTCCTGGAGGAGCCAGAACACAGGGCAGGGGAGGAGAACGTAACCCTGCCGTGGGGCTGGAGCTGCTTGGCAGCCGAGGGCGGTGGGGGGCTGCATGGGGGCTCCCGCATGGGCACTGCTGCCCGCCAGGGGACGGACGGCTGGGCCTGCACAAGGGGGCCTGTGTTTATACCTGGCACAGACACAAGCGCTAGCGCCGCACAGCAGCTCGTGAGGATCTGACGGGCTCCATCCCCAGCCGCGCCCTGACGTGGCCCAGCTCTGTGCCTCAGTTTCCCCCTCTGTAGAACGGGAGGATAGCGACACCAACCCTCCAGCTGTCCCGCTGCAGGACTGGGCCCTTGGTGGCATGGTTCTGGAGGATAGATCCATGCAGCCAGGGAAGGCTGGCATCAAGCTGTCTGTGTTTTTCAAAGGCCCTCCAGCTCCCTCCCCTCCCCCTGCACTCTGGTGCGGATTACAGGGATCCCGGGGCGGTTGTTGATTGGGAACGCTTCCCAGCCGCTGCTCCAGGCCCAGAACACGGTGTGTTCGCTTTCAAACCTCGCACTACGTCTGTTAGCGTTAGCCTTTCACAAGGCCAAGACAAGAGCTGGGGACGCAGCCAGGGCTGGAGCTCTTCTCCATGTTCCCTTCCCGGGATGCCAACCAGCCGGCTGCACCGTGCCACAGCCAGCAAGTTCCTTTCCCTTAACGCTCAGTGGAAACCCTTCCTGCTGCCCCTTGCCAGCCACGCCAGCGTCACACCCACAGACCCTGGTCGTCGGCGGGTGGGGATCAAACCTGGGGCCTCTGGAGCTTAGTGCATGAGCCTCTATTGCATGAGCTAAAAGCCCCCTGGCTGTTAGCGACGGCTGCAGAGCAGACTCATCTTCTCTCTCTCTCGAATGGTCTTGGTGCCACTCGATGGGACACAACACCACACCCAGAAGGCGCGTGGGTTACATCAGCTGGCGGAGGATTAACTTTATATCGAGCTTCAGATCCCCGTCTTGGGCTTTGATTGATTGGGGAGGGGAGTCCCCAGGCATGCTGGGGTGGCTGGGAGGAAATCAAAAGGAGCTGTTTGTGCTGAATTTCCCCCCGCCCCCCTCACCCCACATTCTCCATCACAAACTCCGGGGCAGCAGCAGCTTCCAGTACACTGGGCTCCCCACAGCTCCCATCAGGGCAGACCTCAGCTGGGGCAGTTTGTCCCAGCCCTGTCCAGGGGCACAGCACATTCTCCAGCCCCGTTCCTGGAGCTGTGGTCACTGACACGAGCAGCGGATCTGCCCCAGTGACTTCAGTGCAGCTGTGGGACTCAGTGCTGCAGAACAGGAGGCCCTAGGTCACTAGCAGCTGAAGCGCCAGGATGAGAACCTGGGCCCCAAAGCCGCCCTGTATGACGTCCCCAACCGCCGTCCAGAGGAGAGCGCTTGCCCTGGCTCTGGGACTAGGGTTTTTAATCCGCTCCGGGTGGCTCCGTTCCCCAGCGGCGCAGGCTCGTTCCTACCAGAGGGGTTTATTGCAATCTCTGTTTGCCTCCCGTTAACAGCAGGCGGGAGGGAGGGAGAAGCTAGGAATTGCACACCCGCCCCGCAAGGCAGGTCAGTCTTTCCCGGAGGCCTGGGGAGAGGCTCTGCTTTCACTTTGGCCTGTTCGCTCCATCTGACGCTGTTGTGGGCCGGATGTAAACCAAGCTGGCTGGGTTTCAGCCCAAAACTCATTGCAGGGCCTCTTGATGAGGCACCAAGTCCCAGGGTTAAACAGGGCGCCCTGGGGCTCCCAGCTCCCTGCACAAACAGCAAAATCTCATACCCAGTGTGATAAAGTGGGACTATTCTTAATGTTTCCTCTGAATAGTGTGGGGGTGCCTCAGTTTCCCCTAGGCAGTTCTTAAGGATCTAGGTGGTGGGGTAAGGGTGTATGATCGTTGCAGAGCCCTAGAGGGCAGGTGTGTGCAGGGGTCTGGACACAGAGAATGGCCAACACCCTGTTTCCTGGCACCTGATGGCCTGGGCCCTTCCCCCCTGCGAGGTGAGAGCTAAAGGGTTGGAGATCAAAGGAATCAGGTGGCCTCCTGACCTGGGAAAGGGACAAAGCCCAGAGGAGGAGGGGCTGGAGGGAGTTTCAGTTTGGGGCTGGCTGGAGACATGGAGTGAAGGGCAGATGTGGTTGTCTGGCTCACTGCCCCCCAAAATGGACCCAGCTGAGGGGTCCGGTTCTCTGCACCTACAAGCTCTGTATTAGACCATGTTCCTGTCGTCTAATAAACCTTCTGTTTTACTGCGGGAAGCAGCGCGGGGCGAGGGATGTGCTGGCCACGGCTTCCTGCAGCCCCCGTTGGCCTGCAGTGGGGAACCATGGCCAGTGGGATCCGCGATCGGCCAAACCTGCGGATGCGGCAGGTAAAAAAACTGGCCCGGCCCACCAGGGGGCTAACCCTGGGGGGCTGCGTGCCAAACGTTGCCGACCCCGGTGCTGCAGCAATCTCCCGTACAGCAATGGCTGTTACAAGACAGCGTAATTTAGAACAACCCAGAGTCTAAAGCTCGGGTGTATTTGAGGATCTGGGCCAGTACTTGGCTGTTTCTATAGTAATGACCCCTGAGCGAGCAGTGTAATGTACATGCTTATCACTGAGCGTGTCCAGAGGCTGCACGTCCATCAGAATGACTAGATGTCCTGATGTGTAATAAAAACACCTGGAGTCATAAAAAATCAACCCAGCCTACTTTACAGGGCCTGATCCTTCTCTCCCTTACAGCATCTGAGCAGTAGGAGAATGGCTAATACGGGCCAGCGTTATGGTTGTTGTATTCTATTTATAAAAGTATAATACTGGCCAGTATTCTAGTTGCTGTATTGTGTTATAAAACAACAACAAAAATAGAAAAATAAAAAATACAAATTAATGTTTTGAATTAATTTGGGGAAAAGAACAATTTAAACAATTTAAACAATTTAAACAATTTACAACAATTTAAAACATTTAAAACATTCCTTTCTTTCTCTCCAGTATTATAGTCTCTCTTGTTCCAATTTTGGGTAGCGGGAGCGAGTAGTATAAGAGCCCGACCATCAATCAAACGTTAACCCCACCCCTTGACCCCGTAAGCCCTGCACACAGGTCACTGGAAGTCCCACCTCATGGGAGTATTACTTCCGGGGTCAAGGCGGACACATGTCCGGAAGCAAGGTGTGTCATGTGACCCCTGTAAGAACTCCTCCCACTGTCCTCTGCTGATCAGGATGGATTTTGCCCCGACAGGAACGCCTCGAGAGAAGATTTGACCAATCAGGGGGAGTTCCGGGGTTTGTGTGACCCCTCTAAGAACTCCTCCCGCTGCCCTCTACCAATCAGGAGGGTTTTCAGCCGCTGGGGACCACCCCGAGAGGAGATTTGTCCAATTGGGGGGAATTCTGGGGCGGGGTGACCCGTCAGGAAGTGGCTCGTGTGACCCCTCTAAGAACTCCTCCCACCACCCCTACCAATCGCGATGGGTTTTGGCCACAGAGGACAGCCCCGAAAGGAGATTCGACCAAAATAGGGTGGGTTCTGGGACGGGGTCAACCGCCCAGAAGAGGGTCGTGTGACCCCTCTAAGGACTCCTTCCAACACCCTCTGCCAATCAGAGTGCAGCACCATCACCTCATAAGTCCCAGCGCTGGGAAGAGGAGGCCATCTCTTACCAAGAAGACGTGGTTTAGAAATTGTGGAAAGGCTGAGAGGAAACGTGGACTCCTTTACCACCCCTGTGAGAACTTCAGACTTTGTTTTAGCCCCGAGGACCTTTGGAGTTGTGTGGAGAAAGCGCTACAGCAGCGACAGTTCTGAAGAGGATGAGAGAGAAGCCAAGGGGATTCCTTTGGCCCAGCCATTGATGGACATGCCAGAATCCGAACCTGAAGCCCAGCTCTTCATGAGACACCCCGATGAGCATGGTGGCCTCTCGTCATCCGCCACCCTGGAGGAGGAAGGAGATCATGGCTTGGGGGAGGCACTGGCAGACAATGTGAATGGAAAAGACGTAGCTCAGGTAAATGAATGATTAAGAAGCGACGGTCGATGATTGGGTGTAATGGGGTTAGGAACCAGGGGTTGTGTAAATCTAAAAACAAACAGTGGGAACTTACGCTTGTTTCTTGTCTGAAAATCTCTCGACAGCTTGACGATGCCTTTCTAGAGGACCCGGAGGCCCTGGACGGCGTTGCATCAAGCAGCGAAGGTGAACCAGGCCCGCCTTGTTTTTGCTCAACGCCGCTAGAAATTGTTGAAGATGACTCCGAGGAGGACGGCTAGGAGGAGTTTAGGAGGAGGCCTGGCATGGAACTCGCTGAGCCAGTGCCACGTCACGAGCGTAAAAATGGTATGCGGACTATTGTACGCGTTGCCGTTTATGCTGTTCTTCATCACTGTCTTAGGGAAAAGCTTTTTGAAAATTGTGAGGGCTGTGTCATAGATGCCCCAGCCCAATGGCACCATGACTGTGACTTGGACTTCAATGGCTAGAAACTGCAAGTTCTGGGGCCTGTGTGCTGAGCTGTGTTTGGAAAGCTTATTGAACACTATTATTGCCATAGGTTATGTTATGCAACGTCTGTGCCTAACCCAAGAACATTTAGCGCAAGGGGTGACCTTGAGAAATGCTGTGCAATTCAGTGGAGACCCTGACCGTGTTTTAAAGAAAATGTCCAAACCGGAAGATGCCTGCTTACAGCGTTACATTGACCGCCTGGTCCACACAAAAAGGGACAGAACCCTGCTTAAGAAAAAGACTATTTGTAAGAAATCTAAAAGGATTAATTGAGAGAATGATGAGGGGACAAACATGCAATATAAAACTTGGTCGCTGTACATTTAAAAAAATCGAATGAAAAGGGCTTTGTGATTATCTGTGTTTCTGTTAGAAGGTCTCTGGCCCTTAAGTGAGCTAAAAGTTTTAATGGAGCATCTGGGTTTGTTTTCAAGAAGCTGTATGACTTTTAAATTTAAAAAAATGGTTTGTGAGAACCTAGGTCTTGTGTCTTTGTGTAAAAGAGACCCATTTACAGCAAAAAGCTGTGAAGTGGGAGGGGAACAAATCCTAAAAATGTGTTTACAGTGTAACCCTTCTGCCCATCAGAGTTGGCCACAACAGGGGCTGGATTCAGTATCGAGGAGTTCCATTCCAGTAACACGACGCAAAACCGGGTCAAGCCCCCACCAGTGGGGCACTGAAGCTCCCCTACAACAAGCTGAAATCACTGAATACTGTGTTAAGTAGTAGGGGGGCCTCAGAGCTGGGGCACCATGAACCCAAAGTGAATTCAGCTCTGCAGTCTGTAACCAAACTCCTAATAGAATCAAAATTACCTCTGACATTACACAATGGCGAGAAAGTGCAATTGGTGTTTGGGGCCCTCAGAAGGGGGCTCACACCACTAGGCACAAACCTCCAAACTCTCTCAATTCACTGGCTTTTGGAATCCTTGTCCCTTGCCTAGCGAGTGCTACTTAGTTGATGGCGAGTCCCTCCGTCATAAAAGGCCAAGGACAGTTCCACTGTCCTTGATTCACATCATCAGGATAACAACACTTTATTCTTCCTGCCCCGATAACAGAGAAACTGGGGATCCCACAGCAGCCAAAGTGACTATTTGGGCTCCTGTGGGCTCATGCTAGGTGGGGTGAGTGTCCTGTGCAAACGAGATCAGCTCCTGAAGTCCTTTTCCACAACTCACCACCAGATGTCAGGGTAGAGCTCATCCTGCCTCTGCTTACAACACGAAAACAAAACAGGGATGGTTCAGACATGTGTTTGAGTACAACAGAGTTGACTCATCCTGTTGAACTCAATGGTTTTAACCACACCCCCCACTGAATAGCGAAGGTAACTGTGATTCCTTACCCTTGTTGCTATAGGGATAAATTTGATGGGTGTGCACCCATAGTAAGGGAGGTGGGTGGGTGAGTTCGGATTAATATGAAATGAAATAAAACCGCAGGAATTCGCAGATGCTATTGGGCAGTTTAAATATAATCCCTGGAGTTGGTAGAGCACTATTGGACAGTGAAAATGACCCAGGAACTGGCAGAACTCTACTGGACAGTTTAAATATGAGCCAGGAGTTGTTTGAATGCTATGGGTCACTCTTTCTAGCAATTCAAAGCCATTAAAAGTTTGAAAAACTTTGAAAAACCCAAAACAACCAACCAAAAAATCCCACCACACACACACACACACGGGTCTAACCCAAAACTGAAATGTTTGAAGGCTTCACAAATCTTCACCATGCTTTAGAACAATCATTTGCTCGAAAGACAAATTTTTAAAAGCTGTGGGTGCTTAGTATGGTTGTGATACAACCATTTTATTTCAAGCCCCCACCCCAAACTTTAAGCATGAAAGAAACATGTTTAAAAAACAAGCCCCAAAGACATTTACTGAGATCTGCAAAGGGTCCCCACTTGGAAATGGGTACAGTTACATTACGGATTGGTGATTTACTGTTGAATACTGTAAGAAGGCCCTACAGAAAAATGTATTTTAACTAAAAGGAAAAAAATGGGCCAAAAGCAGCTCGGTTGTGCAGACAGCTTCATTTGTTGGATCATACTAAAGAAGTTCTGTATTAAAATCACAAATGAGTTTGATTCCCCATAGTTTAAATGCCAGGGTATTACTAATTAAGAGGTCTCTTGGGTTTTGGTACTGTTTCTCTCCCTCGCCGTGTGAAAGTTGCAAGCTGCTAATTGTGTTAGTAAATCCTAGACAGAGTCTGTTCTCAAAGCAATACTTTGTAACAACAGAAACAGCACACAGAGACTCCCCGCCCTTTTGTTGTATTTATCTGGCTTTGTTAACGATTGTGCTTTAAAATAGAGATAGAGGATGTATGTGGATGGATGCTTGGTGTGGATAATAACTGAATGATCAGGGAGGTGCCAGCCTAAGAATCCAGTGTCCGTCGGCCAAAGAAGGCGTCAACCAGAGGACCCCCGGAGGGCAGACTGGAATCCACCCAACAGCTTCAAGGATGGGAGAACCGAAGAACAAGACGGAGCCGTCAGGAATGTGCCATCTGCTGATTGATTCAGCAACAGCATGATGAAGCAATTCCCATAGGCTGGCATAGGAATAAATTCCTATAAAAATGGACTCTAGAAACGGAAAACTTTGGGGTCTGATTCTGCAAACCAACTTCCAGGAGCGTCAGATGTGCATCAGACAAGGCCCTGCTCCCTCCTCGTGTCCAGGCCACCTGGCCAGTGGCTTGGCATAAGCAACTCTAAGGCTGGTAACTATGATAACAACCTTGCAGAACCTCTGTGTGTGTGTGTATGAATGAATGTGTGAATAAATATGAAATTGAATGGAATGTTATACCTATAACTAACTGCTTACTATGATTCTTTCTGTATTCACAATAAATGTGGCATTTTGCCTTTTCCCTTTTAATAAGATCCTGCTGGTTTTTATTTTATTGGTATAACAAATTCCCCCACCCCAGATCACAAAAGGGAATGTTAGGGAGGGGTGCCTAACGTCTTTAAGTAGCTATTATTTGAGAGCTGTAGCGATCAAATCAACCTGCTAGCTCCTATTTTGAAGTCTGTTTGAAACAAAGGCTTAGGATGGTGTAAAAACCTCAGGTATTTTGGAGACTCTTTCAACAGAAACTCTCTTGAATGGCTGCTGGACTGCAAAAGGAGCCATGCTCCCTGTTTTTAACTCTGAAAATATATATTCTATTATACCACTCATTGGCCATGCTGTCTTAGTAAATAATGGTGCCTATGTTTCTTGCAGTGTGATCTGTTTAGCATGGAACCAGTCACTTTAAACTGCATTTCATCACCGGGCCAAGGTAAAAACCATTTTAACTGGAGTTTTGCTTAATAACTTCAGGTATTACACAGGTTGGATAGGGATTTGGGGGTAATACTAACTAACATTTTTGCTTGTTCTTTAATTCAAAGGCCCAAACACACATGGGGGGGGGGGCGTAACTTTCTGCAATTGGCTTTTAAATGCATGTGGGTTTATTGAAAAGTATTTTGTTGCAAACTGTGTTTTAAACTCTCTCTCTCTCTCTCTCTCTCTGTAAAAAAAATGATTGTTTTTTTTTTTAAAGTATATGGCTGCAAACTGATGGTAATGGTGTGTTTCAAACTAACAGGGTGTTTTTTTACTGTGCAAAATGTGTTTTAAACTGGATTTTAAAAGTTGATTTTAAAAGCAATTTGGTTTTTATTTTGCAAAATGAGGTGTATTTAAAAAAATGTTTGCGGGTTTGTTGTTTTTTGTTTTAAAGTGGTAGAAATAAACTCAAAACTCCTCTTTGTTATACAGCCTGAAATGGATTATTTTGTTTTAAAACTCTGACTTTTTAAATAGAAAAACACCCTAATGAATATTTTATTTTTAAGTTTACAAGACAGTTTCATGTAATTTATAATAATAATAATAATAATAGTAATAATAATAATATTGTCTGCTCCAGAGTAGGGTCAAAACGTGAGAGACCCTTAGACCAGAGGGTAAACAAGCTTAAAAGAAAAAGAAAAGAGACAGCTGAAAAGAAAATTTCGCCAGATGGATGGATGAAGCCCAGTAAATATACTGTGTTTGTGAGGTTATGAGGTTTTGTATTTTAAGTAAATACATCGGTGTGGGTGAGAAAGATGGTAAAGTTAAGTTTTGTTATATGTTCCTTCCCCCCTAATCGGGTATGTGCAGTTCTCCTGACAATGCTGTAGTCAGAGTTACAGGGACACGTCCACCAGACCAGCCAAAGAACCAGAAATCTGCTTTGAGACCTTTAACAACTCAAAACAGCACAAGAGTGCAGATGTAGCATCAGGGCAGTCCAAATCTCAAATACGTCAAACCCAAGGACAAAACAAAAGACTCTGGTAAAAACCAACCACGCAAACACAACTCCAGTTCCTCAGCGGCCACCTCCACACCAAGCCCTGAGAAAACCGTGAGTGAAAACGCCCACCTATGATGCTTCGTTCAGAAGACTGAGGGACGCTGTATCCTCGGGGGTTCTAAAAGAACGGTATTCTAAAAAGGTTTGGGGAAAATATGATGCTTCGTTCAGAATACCGGTAAACGGTGTATCTTCAGGGGGTCTAAAAGAAAGGAGGGCTGGAAAGCACATCAACAAAGCAAAAGCTTTGGTGGGTGACTTTTTGAAAAATACTTCAATTTTTGGCTCTGCGCAGGCGTGACTAGTTGTGGAAAGGGGCCTGGGTAAAAGGGGCACCCTCAAGGATACACATCAGCTCAGGTGTAAACAAAAGGGGGGACAGCGCTTGGTGGAAAAACAAATGGCTGCCAAAAAGTTCCAGGCCAGGGTCGCTGGAAAAATTTTAAAAAGGGCTAAAGAGGTAATGGGGAGGGGGGACAAAAAGAGATGCCCTCGACTGGAGGCTCTCAAACTGGCATGTCTGAAAATGGGGAGGTGGAATCAGACTCTCACACAGAATCTGGTTTAGAAAATTCCCCAGAGGGCTCTCTAGAATGATGGGTCCCCATCTCCTTCCGATGACCCTCACGGAGGCGCCTCAGAGTCTGACTCTCAAATAGCATCTGATGTAGAAGATGCCACTGATGGTCCCATAGAGGAACCCCCCAAGTAACCCTGAAAATGCAGAGGTGTGTATGGAGAGAGTGAGAAGTTGGCAACGTGAATTACCTAGATTTGGGGGGTCAGTGTATTGTGAGGAATTTCATTTTGTCAATCTTGAGTGAATAAATTCAGCTCAGCAGGCTGTTGAAGCCATACACAGGGGGATACAGTTAGTTCTCGATGACGTTAATGGTAGGGTAGGCCCTGATAATTATGTTCAGTTACATTTAGAGAGCCGTAATTTAACTAACCTGTTGTTTTCGGTCTGAAGAACTAGGGATGAGCTGTCTGCTGAGGATTTCTTCAATCAGACCTCAAAGCTGCCACAGAGCAATAGAGTTGCATGTCAATGGGACATTGCACCTCGTTGTGACAGCTGTAAAAAAACAGGGGTGGGGGCCGCTCGTAGAGTTTTAAATTCTATCCTCAGTAGTCAAATCATCCATAAAAAAGAGACAATGTTTAGTAGACCTGACTTACACGGCTACCAATCTGTGTTTTGCGCGTGGGCTCTTGGCCGTCATGTCCGACCATAAACCTACGGACGCGGAATCGTTAGCGGGGGGCGAGAAAGTTGCATGAGAAACTGGGCTGGTCAGATCAAAAAAAGATTATGCTCAGTGACGTAGCAATGTCTGAACAGCATTTAGGAGTCAACATACAGGTGGTGCTGTATGTGGCGAAAGGGGCTTTTTTTAAAGGGGGCGGGGGCAGTTTACCCCAAGACTTATTTCATCCTGTTGCACGATGAGCATTACTATGGGGTTCTGGTTGTGAAAAAGTTGTTCGGAGCAAAAAATGATGGTGAGTTTTGCCCCACGGTGCACAGTCACGGCCACTCTCGCAGGTACAGCTGCTGCCTCTGCTTGAGCGTAACATGCTCAGACAGCGTGGACGTGCAGCTGAGGTGTCCTCGCCGTAGACTGTATTGTTAGTCCAGAGAGCGTTTAGACAGACACATTGACTGGGCATCGACAGAACAAGCTGAATGCCTGTCTAAAACGTTGTGCGATAAGGGTCAGTCTTACGTGGACAAGCGGCACAGGTGTAAAGGGAGGCGCTGTAAGCAGGGTCAGGGTTTGATCGCTGGTGATGTAGACGGTCACCTCAGTTTTATGGACAGCCTTAGAAAGTCCGAATCCTCAGAAAAGTGTATTTGTTATGATTCCGAATACACACAGGAGACTGGGTTGCACACTCCCAATTACATTTTTGCTATGTCCCTCAAGCCGGAAAAGTCCTGGGAATTTAAGGGTGATGAGTGTCTTTCTATGTTTGTTCAGACCTTTATTGGCAAAGAGTTCCGGGTCTACACGTTCCAGGCGCACAATTCCAAAGGTTATGATGCATACTTCATCATTAGACAGTTACTGAAGGAAAAGATGTGCCTAGAACTGATCACTCAGGGTAGTAAACTAATGTGTGTGGAAGTTAAGGCCCTGGGCATTCGTTGTATAGACTCTTTAAACTTCTTGCCCATGAAGCTTGGTAAGCTCCCGCAGGTGATGGGGTTTGAAGGGTGCAAAGGGTATTTTCCACATTTTTTGAACACTTTAGAAAATCAAAATGACGTGGAGCCTATGCCCGGTGTGGAGCACTATGGTGTAGAAAGCATGATGCCCAGGGAAAAAGCAGAGTTTCTCGACCGGTAGCAGGCCCACAGGGAGGAGACGTTTGACTTGCAGAAAGAGCTCGCGTATTACTGTCAGCAGGATGTCAAAATGTTGAGACAGCCTTGTATCCTATACAGAAAAGAGATTATGAAAATGATGGAGAAGGGAGATCTAGTAGAGAGAGAACCTGGTAAATTCACCGAGATAAAACTGGGTATAGATCCATTCTGGTACATAACACTGGCATCTGTCTGCATGGCTGTGTACAGGTTTATGTTTTTGGAGCCTAACACGGTAGCTCTTCTCCCTCCAGACAATGATGACAGGCAGAAAAAGATATTCGACCCCATCTATTCAGTGGCTGTTGTATACCTCTCACAAAGAAACTATACAAATACGGCATGCTTTACAGGGTGGGGAACTAGAGGTAGGCTCCTACTCTTTAGAGGGTTATGCCAGTGTTGATAGGGTACACACAGCCTTAGAGTTTAACGGGTGTTCTTTTCCACGCTTGTGCCACCTGTCATTGTGAAAAAGCACAAAACCCTAGGACGGGGACAACCCTTGGGTTTCTTTATTACAAGACGCAGCTCAAGACCGACTATCTGAAACCACTTGGTTTTGTAGTGAGGACTCTTTGGGAGCAAGAGTGGGAAGTGATGAAAGAAACAGACAGGGAGCTTGCAGGTATTTAAAATGAGCCCAGTTGCCCTAGCCTCTCGTGCCTAGGGATGCTCTTTTTGGGGGGAGGACAAACGCTATCCGCCTATATTACAAACTTAACTCCGGGGAAGAAATCCACTATTATGATTTTACCAGCTTCTACCCTTTTGTAAAGAAAACCAAAGAATACCCTATCGGACACCCCGATATAGTTTAGGACAAATTTGGACCCCTTGCAAATTATTTTGGAATTGCAAAAGTTAAAGTGTACCCCACACAAGGCTTCTTTTTCCCATTGTTACCTGTCAGAGTGGGTGGCAAACTTATATTCCCGCTATGCCGAACCTGTGCGGAAACGGAGCAGCGGGAGATGTGCATCCATACTGACGAGGAGAGGGCCATCCTGGGGACTTGGTGCACGGTGGAATTGAACGCGGCCATAGCGAAGGGGTACGCGGTGGCAAAAATATATGAAATCTGGCTTTTTAATGAAAAATCTGATGAACTCTTTCCAGAGTACATCAAATGACACCTCCGCCAGAAACAAGAGGCTTCAGGGTATCCCAGCTGGTGCACAGACGAAGAAAAACAAAATAAGTACATGAACTATTTCTACCAGAAAGAAGGCATGCGTTTGTGCCAACACGAGATCAGGTTTAACCCCGCTAAACGCCAAATCGCTAAACTCTTTCTAAATTCCCTCACGAGCGAGATCCCGCCAGATCAACACATCACTGAGTTTGTGTTGGCAGGCCCAAAAACATACGGGTATAAGCTGTCGGGAGGAAAGGTCTGTAGGAAAGTCAAAGGTATTACCCTGAACTTGGCAAACTGGTTGCAGAGGCTTGGTTGGTATCTGTTCACCATCCACATACAAGGCCACAAAATTAATATCATAATGTTTAAAATGAAAGGGATTTTTAGTGTAACTTCCACTCAAGGCATAAGACAAACCCTAGGACAAGCATTTTGGGTAACTGTCCCAAAAAACAGGTTCTCCTGGTTATTGACCCTGCTGCCCACGGGGATGCTAAACACTCTCATTCCCACACGGTCCACGGGATATTTAGCATTTGTGGTAAGCAGGGACTCCGCGTGCCCCAGACGAACGCTCAGGGCCACCCGTACTTTCTTCACAAAAAGGGATGCTGATACAATGCGCAATTTAAAGCCTTCGGCTGCACTGCCCATTAAACAGAAAGCGTCTTATCTGCGCGTCAGTTTAAATTTTCACATCCACTCCGTTCAACAAATGAGACGTGTCTGTTCTGATCTGCCTTCATTTCAATGGTAATGGTATCGATGTGGTGTTTTCTGACAGGAACGTGATGAGGTTTATCGTAGGTGATGGTGACAAACTCATTGTTCCTTCCTCAGACAGGGAGACAGTGTAACAGGGGAACAGAAAAGTCCCTCACAAACGGGTGTTCTACAATATCTGTGTGCAGATACAAGGAATTAACCCCCCTGTGATGTCTGCCCAGAAGGGGAATTTTTGGACGCTGCGCTTGGGGCCCAAACCTAGAATGTTAGCTAGCTCCCTGCTGGTAGAAAACATAAAAGTAAAATCAGCGGATTTAAGGCTAACTTTTCTACCCACAGGGTCATCGTTCATGACCACCTCAGGCGGTGGGGGATGACGAGCCACGGTACTGTTCATATGATCCAATCATTCGGGTATGGACGAGTAATAACCTCGTCGTAGGATAAAACTCTATGCCATATCTTCAAAGGTGATTTCAAAAGGGGTGTCCTCGTTGATAGTGTTCCAGCTGTGCGGGTGTTGTATTTCCACTAACCCCACCTCCCAGGCACCCGGGAGATCCAAGGGCTTAATTAGCTGTATTGTAAAGTTCGAGCTGGTGTTCTGAGGAAAAACTGCAGAGCTGGCATTGCTGGGCAAAGTCATGTAAAACCCGCTGTCGCTCATTTTTCGCTCCCTCAGTCTTTGCAGGAGGAATCTTTTTGTTTGTTTGTGTCTAAACGTCAGAATTGAGAAGCTTCCACCCAGCTGGTAAACTTATCGCCCCCCCCGCCCCCCCGCAAACCATTTCACGAGTAGCTGCTTTTTTCTCCCTTTTCCTTTCTCCGCTAGAACTTTTTCGATCCTGCAAATCTTGTCTTGTTTGGGGTTTACTTTTTGTAAATCTTCAGGGTAAAAAGATCCAGTAACTGTCTCACCCTCGTAATCTTTTAATCGGTATACAGGTCTCGGGCTCCTGGTTAAGGCTTCATCCACTATAAATATCTCATTGGGAAACGTCTGTTCACAACCTTTTTCAAAAGCTCCTTTGGTTTTAGATAGTCTCACGTGGTCGCCTTTTCTAAAAGGGGCAACAACCGGTTTTATTTTAAAACCGTCTCTATCAACCGGTTTCCATATCTTCAGAGAATTGGAAGGGTTAACATCAGCGGGTCTGGTACGTAGAGTTCTGTAAAAGCTCTGGTTGTAACTCTTCATAAAGTCAGGTAACAGGTCAATGTGGCGAAAGGCGTTATGGGCTGTAAAATATCGCCACATCCTCCACATCTTTTTCAAGTTCTCTTAAAATCGCTCCACAACCCCTGCTTTGACTTCATTATCAGTAACAAAAAGCGTTAACGCTGTGCCGTTTCAACAATCTGCTAAAAGGTTTGTTTCAAAATTCTTTCCACCGATTAGTTTGTCATTTTTGAGGCACGCGACCTTGGCTAAAAATAGCTTTAAAGGCCTTGGATTCCTCACCGCTCATCTTGTCTTTTAGGCCTAAGGCCCAGGCATATTTGGATAGAATGTCTATCACTGTTAAGATGTACTTAAAACCGCTGTTGTGTTTGGAGAAGCGGTGCATACGGACCAAATCTGCCTGCCATTGCGCGTCCACATCTGAAACAACAGTCCTGGTTCTTTTAAAACGTATTTGAGCTGGTTTGTGTAAAGTGTAAGCATCCTGGTGTGAAAGCCAAGCTCTTACCTGTCTTCTATTTAAAGTTTTATGATGCTTTTTGGCCACTTGAAAAAGAAGACTGACCCCGTCAAAGCCCCCAACTTTCCTGGGGGTTTAACAGATTTTCTTTAACAGAGCCATCTGTGGAGACATGACTGTTCCTGGGACCGTCTTTTACGAACACAAGTATGGAGGGGGACACGTTCATTCTGACACATTTAAATAAGTTTTATTAATCACCTGGTTTAACACAATCTTTTACAGCCGCCTGAAACAAAGGACGCCATGATCCCTACCATGAGGGAGTCTGAGCTGGTTCATTCTTCCATTTTTGTCCTTTTCTGGATTTTCCTCGTGAGATCTGGGTCTCAGACAGGAGCAAAAACAGCTGATGTGCGATGGATTTACTCCCACAGGGCTACCGATGTGTAACTTCTCAAAGGCCTCTAGAAAGGCATCGCCGAGCTGTTGAGAGATTTTCAGACAAAAAACAGTGTAAGCACCCCACTGCCTGTTTTTAGATGTATGCAATGCCAGGTCGATTCCTAACCCCATTACACCCCCATGATCAACCGTCGCTTCTTAATCATTCATTTACCTGAGAGCTGTCTTTCCCGTTCACCTTGTGACTCCCCCAAGCCACAATCGCCTTCCAACTTTAGGGCATGGACAATGAGAGGCTGTCACACTCATCGGGGTGCCTCACAAAGGTTTGGATTTTGGGGTCGGGTTCCGACGTATCCATCAACGGTTGAGTCAAAGGGCCCTCCTCGGAACTGTCACTGCCGTAGCGCTTTCTCCACACAACTCCAAAGGTCTTCGGAGCTAAAACAAAATCTGAAGGTCTCACGGGGGTGGTAAAGGAGTCCATGTTTCCTCTCAGCCTTTCCACAATTTCTAAAACATGTCTTCTTGGTAAGAGATGGCGTCCTCTGCCCAGTGCTGGGACTTATGGGGTGATGGTGCTGCACTCTGATTGGCAGAGGGCGTTGGGAGGAGTTCTTAGAGGGCTCACATGACCCTCTTCTGGACGGTTCACCCAATCCGAGAACCTGCCCCATTTTGGTCAAATCTCTTCTCGGGCCTGTCCTCTGTGGCCAAAACCCATCGCGATTGGTAGAAGGTGGTGGGAGGAGTTCTTAGAGGGATCACACGAAGCACTTCCTGACGGGT
This sequence comes from Natator depressus, assembly GCF_965152275.1. NCBI lineage: Eukaryota > Metazoa > Chordata > Testudines > Cheloniidae > Natator > Natator depressus. Next base: position 6,364,336 of record NC_134253.1, read on the forward strand.
CACCCCACCCTGGAACTCCCCCCAGTCGGTCAAATCTCCTCTCGGGGTGGTCCCCAGTGGCTCAAACCCCTCCTGATTGGTAGAGGGCGGTGGGAGGAATTCTTAGAGGGGTCACACAAACCACTTCCAGACAGATCACCCCACCCCGGAACTCCCCATGATTGGTCAAACCTCCTCTCGGGGTGGTCCCCAGTGGCTCAAACCCCTCCTGATTGGTAGACCGTGGTGGGAGGAATTCTTAGAGGGGTCACACAAACCACTTCCAGACAGATCACCCCACCCCGGAACTCCCCATGATTGGTCAAACCTCCTCTCGGGGTGGTCCCCAGTGTCTCAAACCCCTACTGATTGGTAGACCGTGGTGGGAGGTATTCTTAGAGGGGTCACACGAACCACTTCCAGACAGGTCATCCTGCCCCGGAACTCCCCCTGATTGGTCAAATCTTCTCTTGGGGCGTTCCTATCAGGGCAAAACCCATCCCGATTGGTAGAGGACAATGGGAGGAGTTCTTAGAGGGGTCACATGACACACGTTGCTTCCGGTCATTTGTCTGCCTTGACCCTGGAAGTAATACCTCATGGCTTGGGACTTCCAGTGACCGGTGGGCAAGGCTTACGAGGGCCAAGGGTGGGGTTAACGTTTGATTGACGGTAGGGCCCTTCTACTACTGGAGCGCCTTGTTCTCTTTGTCTCCCGCTTCATTCCCCAAGCACTCGGCCAGGACAGATGTCATTTAGGACCTCAGTTGCCACCAGCTGGACAGAGGGACTTGGGTCTTTCTTGAGGACCTGGAGAGCTGAAATGACAGAGGACAACATGTTAGTGTACAGACTGTCAAATCACAGCTAAGCGTGACCACAGAATCTTGAAGTACCAGAGCAGAATGATCACATGGTAAAATGTGAAACTGGGCTCAGTCCTTCTATTGGGATGGAAAATACATGAGAGATGAATATGCCTCACTTTTCATATTGTCACCTGTGCCTGAAATAGCTGGAGACTTACTACCTCTGAATACCACGCTACAGAAGCTCTCCAATATAAAGAAAGCTTTAGGTTCCTCCATTGGCTCCCTTCCATGCTCCCAACAAGCGGGGAGGCCCTGACTCGACCAGAAAGTCATCCACTCTGCTGTAAATGGAAGAAGGTCCATTGTTTCAATAGCTTCCACTTTTAAGTTTATTTTCCTTCTCTATTCAGGAGCCACTGTCTGAGCTCCAATAACCCTGGAATTGAACAGAGGCCAGGTCCAAGCTGGTTTGTGCAGGATGCAGGGCACCTACTGGAAGAAAAATTGCTGGTGGGAAATTGGGAGTAGCAGAAAGTGGCTACAATTTCTCCTCACCTGGGGAGTCCACAGAGAGCCAATAAAGCCCAAAGAGTGGATAGCACTGGCTGCGGAGGGGGCCTTGCCAGAACAACCAGGAGATGCACGGACTCACATCACACCCTCTGCAGCTGCCTCCTTCAGGGGAAATTAAAGCTGACTTTCTACTGGGCAAGAGTGAATTTGTCCTTTGGTGTGTGGCTGATGCACTTTGCACCAGTGGTATCGGTTACTGCTGCTTGTCAGCTAAATTCCTTTAGAACTCACGGATGAGCAGAACTTCAGCTGTATTTATTACTTACACATCAGCAGATGTTCCAGGTCTTGCCATTTCATATGCTGCCTGTCTATGTGTTCCAGGATGATGCCTAAATACACAATGGAAAACAAACAACAACCATAAAACCTTCCCTTGTTGAGTGCAAAGTGATATTAGCAGCCCCTAGACAGGTCTTTGGCCTCTCCTACTGTGGGCCTAAGGGTGAGCTGTGGGCAAGAGGATGCTAGTGCAGTTTAGAGTCCACACTGAAGAGAATGAGAAAGACTTTTTTTTTTAAGAATGTTTACACAAAACCCATTTGCTTTAAAGAGTCTGTGTTCCTCTTGCCACTGCTGTCAGTTATTGGAGACATACTAAGCTAGTGTCTTGGTCTAGTGGTCTGAGCAAAGGACTGGGGCCAGGAATAAGTGAGTTCTAAGCAGGGATCCCACAAGGTGACTGATAGGTGAGACTTAGGCCACAATGCCTGCCTGTCTCACCTGGGTATGCTTGGGAGAAGAGGGCACAGGGCCAAAGCGGAGGAACCTTTTGCCTCCTTGACAAGGTGGTGTGGCCAGGAACCTGAAACAGCAGGCGCTGAGGGCAGGTGGGCTGCATGCCTCCCAATGATGAAGTAGTAGTGAAGAGCACTGAGCAACACTGTGGGTGGGTCTGCACTTTGAGCGAGGGGAATCACTCCCAGTTCAATGGGACAGGCCCACTCTAGCTCGGACAGCGCTCGCATGCTAAAATTAGAATGTAGCTAAAGCAGCACGAGCAGTGGGAGGAGCTAGCCACCTTGAGAATCGACTTTGGGGTTTGGATGGGACATACTTGGGGCGGTTAAACCTCCTGCTGCTCCTGCCATCGCAGCTACTCTCTATTTTTAGCACTCAGGGCTAGTGCGGGTATGTCTCATCAAGCTGGGAATTAGACCCCCAGCTCCAAGTGTAAACATGCCCTACGAGACAGTGTCCCAGCCTCTACAACTAAATGACTGCACCGTGCTCTCCCTGCAACAATCCCAAAGCACTTTATAGCAAGTCATGATTTCCTCCGACCACCACACTGGAGAGATAGGGATATTAACATCCCCATTTATGTATGGGAAGCTGAGGCACAGAGAGATTAATGGCAGCTCAGTGCTGCACAGTGGGATTTTTTTCTCTCTCCCTCAATGGGAATACCAAAAGGGACACTGGGCATCATCTCTCACCAGCTAACTTGGCTGCAACTGCCCGGATCTCTTCCCAGCTGCTACAGAAGTATGTGATGGTGCTTTTGTACAAGTTCTCCAGCAGCTCAGCATTCTCTTTGGCCTAGAGGAAATCAGGGACACATGAGCTCTCTCTGGCTAGAAGTGCCTTTTGACTGCCAGCACATGCTTTTACGAGCCACAGGTAAATCAGAGAAAGAACAGGTGACTGGGTGGACGTGGGAAAAATGGGGATCTGTGGCAGATTTACATTTCCCGTCACCCTCAGTCATATATCCCACTCTGACCGTTATTTCCATTACCCATCACACATCCCCCCCACACCTCTACACCACCACATGCCACTCCAGTCAAGAATCTCAGACACTTCAACAGCTCACTCACAAGGTGTCTGCAAATGTCCACCTGGAGCTCTTCAGGCTTCAGCTCGGCTGTACCATCAAGGTGTTGATTCACGGCAGCTTGGAGCCTCTTCAGTCCCAAAAACGGGACACAGAGGTGAAACGTAGCTCTGCATTCCTGAAAAAAAGAAAGCATGTCACACCATTTCATTGTTCCCTACGGAGTGCTATGGTCATTCAAAGGGAACTCATCTGCTTGACTGCTCATCTATTCCAGGATAAAAAGGGATTCATCTGGATGTAATTGGCAGAAAACATGCAGGAATGACTAATAGAGGGGAGAGCTTCCACTGCAACCTGGAGGTAGCATCAATGTCTTTTTGGAACAGATCTACCTAGGAAAGCTGCTTCACCAGGTCTCTCTTCTGTTCTGGGGAGGCAGGGGCCTGGGATGCAGAGACAGACAGGAATAGAGAGCTGTCGGGCTCAGACCCATGACCTATCCTGGATTCTGGTGAGGCAGCCATGGACCAACCTGGCGGGAACTGACTCAGCAGGAGGGCAATGAACTGAGGGGAGAATTTGGGCCTCCAGAGCAGGCAGGAATAGCAGAGCTCCCCTGGCATTGGGAGGAAAATTCCTTTGGCTTAGTAAATAAGTCACTCTCGGTCTTACCACTGAAACCCTGGGGTTCGGGTCTTGCAGGTGCAGCAGAAGTGTGACCCAGCTCTGTCTAACCTGCTCGGCGAAATAGCCCTTCCATTTTCTTTTGGTCAGGCGGGCCAGGATGCCAAATAGGACAAAGGACAATAAACGAAGAGCATCGTCCTCCTACAGCCAAGAAAGCCCCACAAGTTAGTAACTAAGGGACAATCACATCATGTACCTCGCACAGCCATCTCTTCTACGCTAAAGTCGAGGGATTCCAACTACAGCTAGTCGGAAACACTTTCATGAACTAATTTTTGATTCGAATTTGCTGATTCATCAAACTATTTTAGCGACAGTTCCATTTGGATGAAATTCCTCCAGAAGCCAGGCAGGGTCCTTAGAAACCTGCCTGCTGTCTTGCCAGTGCACCCATTCAGCTCCTTGGAAGCCCATCTAGCAGGCTGACTGGGATCGTGGGCTTCCAAACCCCCAGCGTCTGGGACCCTGGCTCTCAAATTTGCAACTCCCTGGCACTTCTAGCTCCCACAGTTTCCTGGGTTCCCAGCACCGGGATAGTCTGAGAGCAGACTGCCCGGACCCAAGGCTTTCAACAGAGCTCGGCTGAGAATAGTCATTGTGTTTCACAAAGAGTTTTGAAGTTTGGGGAGAGGGATTCCCACAAATAGGAACAAAACCAAAATTTGAAATCTCAAAATTCTCTGCAAAACGGAATCATTCCAACCCTCTCACGTAAAAATGGTATAGAGCAGGCCCAACACTCTCTATTGTACCTTGGAACCCACTTTTCATGGTTATCTAGCTACCTAATCTAGTATTCAGACTTTCTTTGAGGTTCTCAGTGGCAAGAAAGAAGAACAGAAGGGGGAGACTGTGGGAGCAGGGATGTCATCCCCATCCTCCTAATGTTCTCCTCCTCCGTAAAACACCTCTCTTCCCTGGGGCCGAAACATCTCTTCACTCTGACATGAGCAATGCCCAGGGAGTAAATGGAGTCTAAATCAAGATCGGTTGAACTGGGGCTGGAGAGTTCTGGTCACATACATTGTCAAAGTAGGTCCGGATCCGCTGGGTGAGGTCTCTGAAGGAAGAACCTATGTCCTTCTCTTTCAGCTCCTTCAGGACTTTGGCCACTGCTTTCATGCTCTCGCCAATGACTTCAGAACTGAAAGGGTCACTTAAGGCCCTGATCAGTATGACCATAAGAAACTTCTTGTGCTTTTTCACCTGGACAAACATACGACATTAAAGAACACTTATCACTGATCACACTTCTAATACGTTTTCTTTAGCAGTTATGAAACTGTGGGGATTTCATCTCCCCCTCCCACCCCCCGGAGACCTATAGCTATATTTCAGACCAGCTTCGAGCTACAATGAGCCAAACTTGGTGCCATAATACACCTGTGTCATCCTATTATTAGATTCCTAGTTACTTAGATTCCAAGGCCAAAAGGAACCCTTGTGATTATCCGGTCTGACCTCCTGCATAACATTGAACTTCCCCGAAATAGTCTCTGTTGGAACTAGAGTGTATCTTTTAGAAAAACGTTCAATCTTGATTTTAAAATTGCTAGTGACGGAGAATCCACTACAACCCTTGGTAAATTGTTCCAATGGTTAATTAAAATTACCATTAAAAATCAATGCCTTATTACCAGTCTGAATTAGTCTAGCTTCATTTTCCCCCATTGAATCTTCTTATCCCTTTGTTGGCTAATGGGAAGAACCCATTCTCAAAATGTGTTCCCCATGTGAGTAGTTCTAGACTGTCCTCAAGTCACTCCTTAACCTTCTCTTTGTAAAGCTAAATAGATTGAGCTCCGTGAGTCTATCACTAGAGGTATCTTTTCCAGTCCTTTGAGAATTCTTGGGACTCTTCTCTGAATCCTCTCTAATTTATCAGCATCCTTCTTGAATTGTGGACACCTGATCTGGGCACAGCATTCCAGCCGTGCTCACATGAGTGTCATATTCAGAGGGAAAAGAACTTCTTTACTCTTAGTCAAGATTCCTCTCTTTCTGCCTCTAAGGATCATTTCAGCCCTTTTGGCCACAACTTCGCATTGGGACACCTTATGTTCAACTGATTCTCTGCCATGACTCAAGTGGTTTTCAGCATCATTGCTTCTTGGGATAGAGTCTCTCATCCTGTAAGTATGGCCTGCATTTTTTGTTCCTAGATGGAGACATTTACACATGGTCATATTAAAGTGCACAGATTGTTTGCTTATGCCCAGCTTAGCAAAGGATCTAGCTTGCTCTGTATTGACTGCAAAGAGGTTACTCGGGTATGTGAGAGAGCAGAATTTGGCCTAGTGCATTGTGTGCAGCCTCTGTAAACTCCGAACAACTATTTCCCTTGGTTTCTCTAGTTATGCTGCATTCTAGTCAGTATTCTCTCTTACCTTCTCAGGCGCCCCATAGACTAAATTTCCCAGGCCTCTTACAGCCATCTGCCGGACAATGCTGTTCCTATCATGGGACTTTTCTTCCAAGATGTGTAAGACTGGCTTAAGGAACTTCTTCTCCCTGAGCATGGGATCACTCATTAGCTGAAAGAAAATCAACCTGTCCATTAGCCCCAATAGAATCATTAAGATTGGGAATAGAATTTGAGCAGACATGTCATACACTAAAAACAACAAGGAGTCCTCCTACAGCCCCACTCTTGAGGATACAGACAAATATGGCTACCCCTCTGATACTTGGCACATAATACACTCTAACTTTAGTATTCCACACAAATGAGAAAGGTCTACAAAACATGGAGCTTTCCTTTTGGGCACTAGAATAAGGATCCACTCACCTCTTGAGAGCCTCTTAGTGGCTGGGTATGGTATCACAGTCCTTTTCTCACCCCTGGTGCACCCTGCCAGCCGTCCTCAGTGAGTCTTCCGGGGCTCAGGCCTCTGGCTGAGTCCCAAAGTCCAAATGAACCCCTTCTGGGGTAGTCAAGAACAGTCCCATTGCCCTCACTAGGGTCTCCAGCCCCAACTCTGGGTCCTTTACATTCTGCCCTTTGTTCAAGCTCTCCATTAGCATTGTCCCCTCCATGGGGCTTAGGCCACTGTTGGTGGTAGGGGAACCTGGGTCTGCCCCTAACTCTGGGTTCCAAACCATGGATCCTATAAACAGGAGCTAGGCACTGCTTGATTTCAGTTCATTGTCGCTTCTTCCTACCGGCCACTTTTAGCTTCACCCTCACCTCAGGGTTAAAGTTCTTTGGGACTCTCTTCCTGAAAACCCAGCTTAAGTAAAGGCTGCCAGAATCAAACTCTGGCTGTCCCCTGAATTTCTGTGGCCAGAGAGCAGCGCCCTTTCTTGCCCCTCCAGTTCCTGCCAGGAACTGACCTGCTAAAGCCCTTCAGCGCCTTTTAGCCGAGCCTGAGGGGCTCGGATTGGCTGCTTTCATGAGGCCTCTCTAGACAGACCCAGATTGGGGGCTCTTTTCCTGGGGCAGGGTGTAGTAGGACCACGGGGCCTCTTGTAAGGAGCCTTAAAGCCCAGGTACAGCTCATCACAGGCACAGAGAGGTTGTTTTTCTTAGAACCAGATAAGCCCCAAAGATAGTTGCTTAGCATAAGTGGGAAATATGATGCAGATGTTGGAGGAAGACTGTGGAAAGGGAGGATGCTCCAGCAGGTATCCCCACACTAGTCTAGGACTTAGGAGACCCAGGTTCCATTTCCTGCTCCCTCAAAGACTTCCTGTGTGACCTTGGGCAAGTCACTTAGCCCTTCTGTGCATCAGTTCCCTGCCTGTAAAATAGGAAACATAGTGCTTCCCTACCTCGCAGGAGTGTGGTGGGGATACAGACATTAAAGAGTTTGGAGGTCCTCAGATACTAGAGTAATGAGAACCTAAGATAGACATTAATGTAGTTGTAGGTTGCTTGGTTGGTAGTATTAGGACGCTCGGTTCATTCAGAAGATGTGCTGAGCTAAACCAAAATCAGGAGCTGTTGGTTAGGATCAGCACTAGGACTTGGCAGAAGAGGTCCACTCATCCAAACTCTGTCCGTATCTCTCTCAGCCAGCACCTGTGGTTGTGTAGCTAGTATAGGCAATGACGGCAATAAAAACCACAGAGAGAGAAGGACTCAGAAAGGTATCGTGAAGTTCCTGGTGAGGTTTCCATATAAAGGAGGACCTCTTCTACTGTCTAAAATGACAATTCCTCCTATGAACTGAACTGTACAACTCCCGAAAGAAAGGCAGACAAGAGTCTAATGGTGAAACTGCTCTTCAGAGCCCTGTGTCTTACCTGGGCAAGGAAAGCTGTGCTGGTGACTCGGTGGTTTTCTGAGGGGGAATTCACCCAGGGGAGGAGGCTCTGTATGATCTCAGGTGTTATGAGTCCAGATCTTAGCAGAATACTGGAAGACAAAAGAAACTGCTCATGGGCTAGATTGCACACTTCAAAAACTCAGCTGCTCTGAGCATACAGCTCTGATAGCTAGGAGTGGGAGCTGTGTGTTTCCACCCAGGACACCCCCGCACTCCCCGCCCACAAAGCTATAAATGGGAGGTTCCCTCTCAGCCACTCTATTGGCTACTCATTCCCAAGGATAAAATGATGCCTCCTAGATCTCTTACCTCACCAGCAGACACACTCCCTCATGGTGAGTCTTGGGGTTTTCCACAAGAATCCAAGTCCTCTGCTTCCTGAGCGCTCTCACCAGTCTCTCATTCCCACCCTTGAAAAGCACAACTTCTAATGCTTTGATAGGAAGCCTGGGGAAAGAGAGGCACAGAACTGCAGCAATCAGGAGGAAGGTGCAGCTTGAACAGAGAGTCAGGAAGCCCCGGTTACTTCTCAGGTCTGCTGTTCAATCGGCAGTTCATCCATTGGCAATGTCCTGGACACCAGTGTCCCTGGAAGGACTTGATGCTGGGAGGTAAGTTTCAGTCTCATACATCTCATAGGACTAGTTTTGCTAGGGACAAAATTTTGCAGTCCTTTTTCTCTTTCTGCAAGGAGTATGGGCACTAGCAGAGTACAGTGATATGGAAAAGATACATGATCAGGACCCAGAAACAGGGGGCATAGAGTGTGGTGATCACTAATGGACATTTTGGGGTCATATCTCCAGATATGAGGTGACAGAGTGCTGAGGGTTTGCACTTGAGTCAGCACTCTGGTCACTATTCGTACTACTTCGGTTCCTCACAGAAGGCCTAATTGGATAGAGGTGTACCCGATTACGAGGTCAGATTGGGGCTAGTGAGTCAAGGAACCAATCATTCCATTAACAGGGAAACTGTATAAAAGGACATGGGCAGGAGCCCTTTGAGGGGAACAGACAGAGAAAGAAACTTGGGTGACCAGATGTCCCAATATTTGGGGCTTTATCTTATACAGGTGCCTATTCCCTCCCCCCCCCCACCCCCATCCTGATTTTTCACACTTGCTGTCTGGTCACCCTAAGAGAAACAGAAAGACAAAAAGCTAGGAGAGCCTGACAAAGTGAGGTCTCTGAGTGGAAACACCTTACCCCCCGCCTGACTTTTGGAGAAGAGTTTAGAAAGTTGAGATACAATATAAAGGTGCTATGTATTGGTAGGGGGATTAAATAGACTATACGTTGGTGTTTACAAGCAAAAAAGTCTCAACGCGGTCTGTGTTTGTGGAAGACGTGGGGGTGTAACACCCCTCTCTGTCACAGCTGGGGGCTCATCAGGGATTTCCCTGTTATCTATGCAAATGGAGAGCCTGTTGGAGAAGCCGGTGTAGAGGTTTGGCAGTCCAGGTGATGGAGGGAACACTGAAATGGGTGATGAAGCAGCAAAGAGAAGTGTAGAACAGGGGTTCTCAACCTTTCTGTTTCTGAGCCTCCCCCCACCCTCAACATGCTAGAAATACTCCATGGCCCAGTTCCAGGCCTCTGCCCTGCCAGGCATCAGAGTTTGGAGCTCCTGGCTCCAGATTTTAACCCCACAGGGTGCAGGGACTTGGGGCTTTAGTGCAGGTGCTGGGCTCAAGGCTTCAGCTTTCTGCCCTGAGCCCCAGCTAGTCTAAAGCCAACCCTGCTTGGCAGACCCCCTAAAACCGGCCCGGTTGAGAACTGCTGGTGTAGAACAGTGGTCTCCAAACGTTTTGGCTCTCGCACCCCCAGGGTGACCTGCCGCAGACGCGCCACCGATGGAAGACCTGCCGCAGGCGGGCCGCCAGAGGGGAGCACCAGCCGTGGATGTGCAGAGCTGCTGCCGAAGGAAAAAAATGGCGGAGTGCAGTCCGGCGGCGCTACTGCTCCCACGCACCCCCCGGGATCATCCCGCGCACCCTAGTTTGGAGATCACTGGTGTAGAGGACCCGACAGACCTTCCAACAATCCCAGCAGGCAGAAAAACAGCCTTTCCTTGCCTGGTAGGTTTAACAGCAAAAGAGTCGGCAGGAATTTATACGGGAGCAAGCCCAGGTCTGGCAACAACTCCTCCAAAGTTTGGTGAGTCCCGTGACAGGAAATGGAAACCAGGCACAGGAGATCAGACTGTAAAATGGGACCTGCGAACAACCCCGATGTGGTTTTGGTTACTCTTCAAGGAGGAGCAGTGAGACCTCCTAGGGACAGAACAATGTGGGCCCTTCAGCTGACACCCTATTTAACCGGGGAAGCACATATAGGGCTTTTAGTGATGAGCAGGCAAGAGATTATGACATGATTAAGGCAGCCATGCTGGACGAGGTGGGGCCTGTCCACAGAAAAGTACTGCCAGAAATGTAGAGTTGAAAGATGGATTGAGGGATTATGCCTCTGTGCATTTGGACAGAAATTAAAAGATTGGGCCACTCATTGGTAAGGCCAGATACTCAGACTGTGGGGGAGATCATGGACTCTATGGTTTTGGAAGTTTCTTCAGAGTCTCCCTGAGCATACCCGAGTATGGGTTCTGTGGCGCCAGCCAGTTCATCTGGACCCCACAGTTAAAGTGAGAGGAATTTGCAGAGGCGGACATTCCCAGAGTGAGTCAGTGGTTTAAGGGACTAGATTTGAGAAGGACCAGAGTGCCTACTGCTGGGAAGGGCAGCAAGAAGAAGAGGGAGGAGCCTCAAGGAACTGTAGTGGGAGCTTGGCCTACGGTGTGCTTCCGACATGGACCTGAAGGACATCTAAAAAGAGACTGTCCGAAAATGGACTGTGGGTTTGCCCAGTTTTGTGGTTGGGACAAGACTCCTAGGCAGGGAAGAAAAAAGAAAGTACCTACCGTATCGGTCTGGGTAGGGAGGAGCCACCAAAGGGACTAATGGACACAGCTTCATCCTGTTTGCTAATCAGGCAGGAGTTAGTGAAACCCCACTGGATACTTCCCAGAGGTAGGATCAAAACTGAATACCAGGTCCATGGGGACAATAAATTCTGCCCAATGGCAGAGGTGACTCTGAAAATTAAGGGGAAGTTTAGGCAGAAACATGTAGGGGTAGTGGATGGATTGCCCCACTGCCTTCTACTGGGCATAGACTGGAATCCCTTTCTAACAGGGACACCAAGGCAGGTATGGAGGCCCAGGAGGGTGGAAATAAAACCTGAAGGGCCAGGTAAAGAGGAAATATACGTAAAGGGGCTGGAGGAACCTAGACACGAAAGTATAGACAAGAGGGAGGAGAAAGAAAACAAAGGTCAAGCGTAAAGGTGACTTAAGATCATCCATTGGGGTCAAACAGTCATCAAAGCCCTTACCACCAGCATCTCAGGAGCAGGCATCCCTAGAACACTTTGGAGGGACTCAGAGCAGTCTGTGTCCATGGAAGAGGCCGGGGCACAGCCTACCACCCCGTCACATATAGGTACCTAAAATGGGCCTGCACATGGGCCAACAGCATGAGCAGAATATATACTCGTGTCTGCAGCGCCAGCTGGGTACCCATCCATCTGAACAAATTCAAGTTTTGTGGACAAAACTGAGGCACCCATCTTGAAAACCTGACCCACTGTGGCCACTACATAAGATCAGCCTTACTGGGTCAGTCCAATGGTCCATCTACTCCAGTACACTGTCTTCCAACAGTGGTCAATGCCAGCTTCTTCAGCAGGAATGAACAGAACAGGGCAATCATGAAATGATCCAATCCCTGTTGTCCAGTCTCAGTTTCTGGCGGTCAGAGGCCTAGGGACACCCAGAGCTTGGGGTTGCATCCCTGACCATCTGCCTAATAGCCATTGATGGACCTGTTCTCCATGAACTTATCTCATTCTTTTTTTTTTTTAAACCCAGTTATACTTTTGGCCTTCACAACACCCCTTGGCAATGAGTTCCACAGGTTGACTGTGTGTTGTGTGAAGTAGTACTTCCTTATGTTTATTTGATACCTGCTGCCCATCCGTGAACAGAGCTGAGATCCTGGTTTCCTAGGAAAATTCAGAGACATTATAAAACCATGAAGTCTGTAATTTGAGCACCTTGTTGGCATGGAATAAAGAAACACAACAAGAAGAGAAACTAATAATGTTGTCAGATTGGTGGGAAATGTACATGAATGTGCTACCAGAGCTGAAGTCAACTGAGGACTCAGGAATCTTAGTGTTAACTGGCGAGAGCACAGAGTGGGTGCCGAGGGGCCTGGTACGTACATTCTAGCTCACTAAAAGATTGCCCCATGAGTCTCAAATAAAAGCCCATGTCACCAATATCATTGTGAAACACATGTACAGATGCTGTGTCAAGAGTCATGGATATGCATTGAAAATTACATTCTTAGGATCTGTGTCTTGGGACTAGTCACCAGGAAAGGTGACAAAATGGTTTTCTTTCAGGCAAGAAATGTTTATCCATCTCTTTGTTTACATGTACATTAAGCATGTAGGGTTCACATTCAGTTGAGAAGGACTGTGAGAACTTCAAAGAAAGAAAAGTAGCAGGAAGTAGACAGGGGGTGGGGACCCAATTTTGGGGTATACATCAAAGGTTTGCTCTAGTCTATTTGGGGGACATCTTTCACTTAGGAAGTAGATGGACCGCGAGTTTGCTTCATGAAAGAGGGGTTGCGATCAGGCTTGGTTGAGAACTTTGGGTGAGAAACATCTTTAGACAGGAGGTTAACCTGTTGGTTAAGTTTAGTTTCTAGGAGCAGGATATGATTTCATTTGAAATGTAACCATTTTTGGCTTGCATTCTTACTCACGGTCACTGGAATCTCTGTTCTTTGAGAATCTCGGTTCTTGTTTTCACTAGAAATATATCTAGGTGCTGTGAGTTTTGCAGTACAGAGTATAAGTATCTAGTGTAGAGTCTAAAGTAGAAGTAATAAACTGGTGTGTCCTGTTCCATTGGGAACAGCAGGCCTGATCATTCTGTGGGAGTTCAGTGGATAAAGGTCTGGACACTCTACGGAATGGTCAGAAGACTCGGGGGTTGGTGTGTGCCTGTCATTAACCTGTACAAAGAGACTGAGGTCTGAGGAGGCCTGGGTGGCAGCATTTGTTTTGCCAGAGCCTGGTAGTTTCAGGGAACTGACCCACAGCAGGCACAGACAAGACTTCCTCACTCAAAGGGCATGTGATGGTAAGGTGCCTCGTAACCCTGGGAACTCCTGGGGAGTGTCACACAACTCTACTGGAATTCTCTTTGTTTCTCTCCCTTCCTTCTAATTACCGGCAAGGGTTGCCCTCCGTAAGTTGTAGCCCTTCTCGGATTTTGCTCGGGCTGCTTCTCGTTGGCAAAGGCAGCTTTTGTCCGAGGGTTTGGCTGACCTGCTGCAGGAGAACAGGAAACAACTCTGGGAGCAGTTCCTGCACAGCTTTGCTCGACTGCAGGGCTGACACCACCTCAAAGATGGCACATGTTGCCTGAAAGGAGAGCATGGTAAAAAAGGAGATCTCTTCCCAACACCATCACACCCTCTCTCCCAGTCTGATATCTGCTGTACTAAATTCTCCCTTCTGCCAGTAACTTGAATGACAGCGAGCAACTTGCTTAACTCGTGGCTCACTTTCCCACATCTGTACAAATGTGTATGACCTCCCAAGGCATGCTGTGAGTCCAAAGGAAGATTTGCAAAGCACTGTGAGAAACCTGCTCCAAAGACTTTCTAATGGCCAGATAGTATTAAGGAAATGAGTAACGTAGCTAAAACTGCCGTATGTGGTCCACAGACAGCAGAGCCGGACTCAGGGAAACAGTCCATCAGAGGAGAAGTGCCCACACACCAATATTATACCACACTTCCCGCTTTCCATCAGCAGGATTATCACAGGGCACAGGAAAGCCTGAAAGACGTGTCTGTCATCTAACTTACTGAGAGAGGTTCAGCAGCTGCCAAATGCCTGTCAATTTCTGTCTCTGAGGTGATGCTGCCTTCTGTTCTTGTTGGAGTCTTTATCTTCTCTATTAGGGCTCGTAGGACTTGAGTGGCAAGCAAGGGGTCTCCCCCCAGAGATCTCCACAGCTCAGCGGTGTCACTGCAGTTTAACAGAAGTTACAGGTGAGCCCTGGACACTTTTGTGGCTCACACTGAATGCGTCATATTTTAGTAAAGACCAAATGTTCTCCTTGCCTATGATGAGAGAGTTAGGAGTCCTGTCCTCCTTTAACTCTCCTCGTGTTTCAATATTGAGTTTCCAGTTACAGAACTAAGTTAAGTGACCTAGTCTTCCTGCAGCCTAACCATTAATACTAGACTTTAGAAGGACAGGACGCAGAACGCCAACCTCACTTCCTGTTTTCTCCACTTCCCAGTCAATATGGAATCATGAGCATGTGGCTCCCAAAGATCTAGGGTTTGGAAGGCAAGTGGATGAAAAAAAAGCCAGATTCCTACTCGATGGACATACAACTATGAGAACGAATATTCATGGCCATCCTATGTCCCCTTCACAAATGGTGTCCCTACCCTCTGTTTGCCAGAAGCTGGGACTGGGCAACAGGGGATGGATCACTTGACAATGACCTGTTGTGTTCATTTCCTCTGGGGCATGTGGCACTGCTCACGGTCGCAAGACAGACTACTGGGCTAGATGGCCTTTTGGTCTGACCCAGTATGGCTGTTCTTATGGTCTTAGATTCCAGCACTGATAACTGATAACTCAGTTAGGGATCTTTAAACGAAATGATGGATCTGCTTCCAGTCCACTTTTAAGTACCAAGGATGGCAACTCTGCTCTAGCAGCCACACCCTCACTGATGCCAAGCAGAGGTCTGATGATAATATTGGCCCTAGTCTTTGCAATCGGCCAGGGATTAGCACTTGAAGCTGTCATGCTACCAGGAAACCAACAGCCACTGCTCATTTCCAGAGTGAGCTCAATTCAGGCGTCTAGAGAGGTAGATGTTTCCAACAATACACTCCAGTTATGCCAGTAAAGATAGGTCTTTAGGATGTCAAAGCAGCTATTAATGAATGGAAACAGAATGACACTTAATTTCTCTCCGCACCCCACCTTAACATGTTCTTGGACCTTCCTGCAGAAAGAGCCAGGCTATTAACCCTTAGGAATGATCCCAAACTGTCTGCTGCTTAAATGAAGCCCTACATCTCCTAGTAAAGCTGTGGGATCCATGTTTTACCAAGATGAATGCAATAGGTAGCGGTATATACCTGTCCATCGGCAGACCTTTGCTGAGGAGGCTGGAGATCATTGCCTCTTGGTGATGGTGAGCTAGAATGGACACTGCCTCCACCAGGAACTGCCTCAACCTGCCCTCCTGGATAGTAGGCATGTGGCGATATAGTATAGCCAGGATATCGGGCACCTGGAAGGAACAAAACCAGAAAGAAATGTCCCTTTTTCTTTCTCTCCATTCAGTCTACAGAATCAAAACCTTTCTTTAGCCATTTGCTGCTTTTTTAGAAATGCCTCACTTCAAGAAGCAAATGTTCAAATACGTCTGCGTAACTTGAACCCACACAAATTGCCCACTCACGGCTGTAAAAATTAACACTGACACACACATAGACATACCAGGTAATTTAATGTGGTGGTGCCCAGCTATGCATTACATAAACCAGTTCACATGCACAAAAGGCGGCTTTGCTTGCCCAGATTTTGCAGGTGTGATTTAAGCAGCCAAATCTGACCATTTGCCTCGAAGAATGCAGAGCTCATCAACAACCACAAGCACAAACTATGCAAGTGCTTTAAAGACAGTGTGTAAATGCCTGGGACTATGAACAGGGGACTACCTCTCATATTCATTCCTAGCCCTTCACATCTTCAAAACACTGTGCAAACATGGCAGTTCTGCTGCGAGGGTTCCCTGTCCTGAGGCCTTTCACCAGCCTTGTTAGAAGATTTGTGGAGTGCTCCTTTCATCTAGCCCTAATGCACTGGGCTCCAGAATAAGGCATATAAATAGTGGATCCCAAAGACACTAGAGTTTTCTCCCTCCCTCCTTCTCTTCTTAAAGGGTAGGTCTACACTGCAAAAAAAATCCCACAGCACTGAGTTTCAGAGCTCAGGTCAACCTGGGACTGTGGGGCTTGCACGATGGGGCTAAAAGTGGAGCTGTTCCTGCTCGGGCAGGAGCCCAGGCTCAGAAACCTGGCAAGAGGCTGGCAATAGCCCAGTGCTCTTTTTAATCCATGTAGCCCTTAACCATAGGCCTCCTAATACCTGGAGGCCTCCAAGTGCCAGTCATTCTGTCTTCTTGTATTTTCCCCAGAGTCTGTTTTCTCAAGCCTTTCTTGGCTGAATACTGTGGCAACAAGCTAGACCAATAAACAACCAACCATCTTCCTTTTCCCTTGGATTATCTCGGTCTACTGCTATTGATTCTGCCATTGCCTATCTTAGGGTAGAAACAGAGATGGAATCGACTCTATGTCCGAGGGGGAGAAACAGCAAGATTTTTCTTCCTTACACATGAGGGCAAAGATCAAAAAGCCTAGAGTTCAGGCAGAAAAGCTCTCCAGTTCCCAGTTTTACCTTGTCCAGCATGGCATCTCCACGCTCCATCAGGATGATCTTCATCCACAGTCCAGCTGCCGCAGCACAGGTGGGGCTAGCAGACAGCAGACCACCCAATGTGGCCTCAATAAAGTCTGTGGCCTGTTCCGAGGGAAAGTACTCACTAACAATCTGGGAACAAATCAAAAACAGGAGAGACCGCAATGATGTTTGGCTCCAGCACTTTTAAAAATGGAAAAAAAGATACATGCATCAGCAGATGGTGAATTAGCCTCCTGTCTAGCTCGCCATTTGGGATTACAATTCTCTCTCTAGTCTATAGACTACATTTTTGTCTTCTACACTAATGATATCAGATTAGAGGCAAAGACTCTGTTGCACAGTGAGCACAACATTGTACTGGATATGCAGGAGGTAAGATTCCCCTTTGTAGTCTCTTACATACACTGCATCTTTTTACAGCACATAGAATTCACTCAAGAGAGGCGTGCACACAAATATCGGCGAAGGCAAACCCACAAGGTGACAGAATGAATCCTGGGTGGTTTCTCAGCTTGATGTTCCACTAACACAGTTTTTCTCCTGGATGGCTGGATGGCAGGGCTGGCTCCAGGCTCCCGCCGAGGAAGCTCGTGCTTGGTGCGGCAGATTGCAAGGGGCGGTGTTCCAGCCAAGCTTAGGGCGGCATGGGGGCTCTTTTATTTCATTATTTTTTGTGCTTCACCGCTCCGGATCAGTGAAAAAGCAAGAGCTGGCCCTGCTGGATAGGTACATGTGTGCGTGTGCATTTTCATGGGCGTGCAACATTCTGTGGAATCTGGTTTTTACGTGGCATTCAGAGCACACATCTATGAAAAGCATCTTGCTGGTTACGAGCAACCAATGCCCCACTCCCACAGCTCTCTCCGAGTATGGAAAGGCATCATGAAAGAGCAAATGTCAAATGAACGGTG
Organism: Natator depressus; assembly: GCF_965152275.1. Classification (NCBI taxonomy): domain Eukaryota; kingdom Metazoa; phylum Chordata; order Testudines; family Cheloniidae; genus Natator; species Natator depressus. The sequence goes on from NC_134253.1 coordinate 6,381,946, forward strand.
GCCGGTCATTCGCACATCCGCACAAGCTTTTTGAGTCAGTTACCCTGGCCATTTTGGAAGATGCCTGAAACAGAGCCTCGGGGTCTGGAGCTGTTACTGCTTCACGGAGACATCTCAACTCCTCCTCTGCTGAGCCCAGGTTTATGGACTGGCCTGGAGTGGAGAAAAGGAGAAAAAGTACTGTAACGATTAAGGAAACTGAACCCCTACTGCATGGTTCTTCATACGGGAGGATCCATGTGCTATGTTGTCATCAGCATAGTGTAAAATCTTGGCCCCACTGAAGACAATGGCAAAACTCCTGGTGACTGGAATGGAGTCGGGATTACACCCTGAAATGTCTGAACGTTACCAGTCGTGGTATGTTATTGTGAATGATCCAGGATTGAACAAGCTCTGTGTTCAGCTTGGAGCAGCTTTCTGTGGGTGCCTGGTTTCAGTAGTCTCTCTGCTCTCACTATTTACATCTCAGCTCCTATTCAAGTGCAACTCATGCAGGTAGATCAGAGGTTCCAGTTCAGAGGTGAGTCCCTCCCCCAAACTCTCCTTGTAAAAGAGACGGGGATAGACAAAAAACTTCGGCAAGAAACCCAGGCTCATCAGTCACTTCTAAACAATGCTGGGATTACTATGTTGTACATTCAAAGGTTGGAGTCCCTTATTCTGTTTCTGAATCACCAACACTGTTTTTAGGACTGATTAAGAATAATTGGAAATAGGGTGACCAGGGGTCCCGATTTTATAGGGACAGTCCCCATTTTGGGGTCTTTTTCTTATATAGACTCCCCTTCCCCCCCCACCCCCTGTCCCGAGGTTTCACATTTGCTGTCTGGTCACCCTCATTGGAAATGGCCTTAAACGATAACCAAGCTCTATCCTTTAACATCTAACCATTAGGTGAAAAGAATATCCTACTCTTTCACAAAGGGGAAAAATGGCCTCTACTTACTCCAATAGCTCTGAATGCTCATGACAGAGGGCTGCTGGAAGAACTTTTTGTTTACAGAATTATTCCAGGAAACTTCTCCAATACAGTCAGTGGCAGGGGAAAGAGAATGAAAATGTTTAGTACCAAGGGCTTGTCTCCATGGAGATATTCAAGAAAGCTAATCCACATTCATTTTCAAAATGCATTAGTTAAACTTCATTCAACACCTATGGGGACACACTTATTTAGAATTAAAGTGGCCTTCATTCAGGTTAGTTTCATTCATGGAATTCACTACAATTAATAAGGCCCATTTTAATTCAGAATCCGAGCACCCACACATGTGTTTAATGCCATTTACCTCATGCACTTTAAATGGACACCTTTAGTTCATTTGGATTAACTTTCCTTAGTGTCCCTGTGTAGACAAGCCCTAAGGAATTTAGCGCTTATCTACCTGTATGCAGACCATTGATTAGTTGTACAGTTCCCAAAAGTGTGCTAGGCTCTTTACACATCAGAATCTTCTCTTCTAATGAGGTATTTACAAGATGCCCACCATTCTGTTATCTAAGCAACAACAGACAGGACAGAAAGAACTAGATAGGCAGAGAAATGGACATTACAACAGTGAAAGAAGGTGAAGAATTCCTTATACCTGCTAACGGTCTCCTCACCTTGTATACAGAGAAGGCAGCTGATACAGTCAACCACCCACTGACGGGACGTGGCCAGCGAATCACAGCTGAATGGTGCTATTTTTCCAATCAGAGATCCAAACCGATCAAAAGTTCCCTGAGTCTAATGAAAAAAGAATGAAGAACGAAGAATGAATGGCCTCCAGTTGGACTAGACTTCACTTGCCATCCTTATTGTTCAGACCAGTCAGCTCTGTGTTTTTGGGGAACCAGGGCGCAGTATCTAGCCTGTCTGACTCATGAAAGACACCCCCCGCCCCCACCAGTCTCTGTTTGAACCAAAACCCATCAGAGAAAAGGCTTGCAGAGAACAATGAAGGGTGTTGGGAGTCACACCTAGACCCCTCCGGAGAAGGGTGACAAGATTAAGACATCTCCATTTGCATACAGAATGAAGAACAGAGACAACTCCCCTAGCCTCATCTGCATGAAAGATGGGATAGGAATTAGCATGAAGAATGAGGGACAGAGAACCGCACTCAACTCTGGGACCAGAAAAGCAGGGACGCACTGCATCATGGGAATCCCTGCTCCAGATGCTAATGAACCTACGCCTGCACACACCTAGCTCAGCAATTATCAGACCAATTCTAGTAATAAATCTTTGTTATCCTAAAATACTGAAGCAGCCTAGTTGCCTTGTGAGCTCCCTGGAAAAAACCACCACCCATAGCCAAGAGCGATCAGCTCCTATTGTCTAGCCTAAAGAAAACCCTTGAAAACCCATCAGTTTACCCATAAACAAATCTAGTGTTCTCCCTTGAACCATTGTATTTTCTCTACAAAACCCCCTACCTATGCCCAAGTAACGGTTCTGATGTATAGACCCAAACTCTGCTTCAGTTCCACTGGGATTCCATCTCCTGACTGATTGTGCGGGGGGCTCTGCCTGTCTCCAGCACTCAGGACCCTGAGCTACCACCATCACCTGGGAACCCCGCCCAGTTCAAGCCTCATGGAGTGGGTGATATCCCCCCCCCGTCCCTCCGTTTTTTTTTTCTTCCTCAGATATTAACCTTTCAAATGTAACCATTATGTTTGTTTAGCCCTCCTTGTGTAGTTATCACTATTATTCAACAAATAACTTTTATGGTTCAGCTGGTTGCTTCTCTCTCTCTCTCTCTCTCTCTCTCTCTCTCTCCAAATTTTACTCTGTATTTTCCGCTTCCCCCATTTACTCTGCAGCAACCCTTCTTTTACCTAAGCTAAAGATCCCGGTAGTGCCCAAAAATACCATGGGGTTTGCTCATGAAGTGGGTCACTACCAGTACAATTGTAACGTGAAAGTGGGATAAGGATGTGTTAAACTTGGGGCACATAAGAGGGGAGCAGCTGGAAGTGCTGCGTAACCCAGCCCAGTGAGCACAGGGACATACGAGAGGATCAGCTGGAGAGGGCTGATGGACCTGGTCCGCTCAGACTTGCTCTGCTAGTGTGTGCGTGCGTGCGCGCGTGCTCATCTAGTTCTAGGGCGGGAGGGACCCAGCCCTGGGGAACCGAGGTCCTGCAGGGTAGCTCCATTGGGAGGGCACTTGCAGAAGGAAGGAGTAGAGCTCCATAGGAACACACAAGTGACATAAGCAGCACAGTAATAGAATTACAGACCCTCCCCCTCTCCCCAAGAAGAGTAACCCTAACCAATGAGCCTACCACAAAAGTAACAGGCACATCTGGTAACACTGTGCCCCTGATTCCTGTACTGTACTGGGTAATGCACATTGGAAAACATAATCCCAATTGTACATACAAATGGATGGGGTCTAAATGAGCTGTTATCACTCAAGAAAGAGACCTCAGAGTCATCGTGTGCAGTTCTCTGAAAGCATCCGCTCAACATGCAGTCAAAAAAGCTAACAACATGTTAGGAACCCTTAGGAAAGGGATCGATAAGAAGACAGCAAATATCATTATGCCACGATATGAATCTACAGGACCCCCACACCTTGAATACTGCGTGCAGTTTTGGTCATCTCATCTCAAAAAAGATGTGTTAGAATGGGAAGAAATACGGAGAAGAGCAACCAAAATTAGGCCTATGGGATAACTTCTCACCCAAGGGAGATTAAAAAAAGAGCGACGTTTCAGCTTGGAAAAGAGACGACTAAGAGGGAATATGCTAGAGGTCTATAAAATCATGACTGGTGTAGAGAAAGTCAATAAGGAAGTGTTATTTAGCCCTTCACCTAACACAAGACCAAGGGGTCCCCCAATGAAATTAATAGGCAGCAGGTTTCAAACAAACCAAAGGAAGCATTTCTTCACACAATGCAGTTAGAAGACAGGATACTGGGCCAGATGAACCATTCTTTTGCGGGAGGCAGGTTAGCCATTCTTATGTTTTATGTTCTTAGCTAGTTAAATAGAAATTTTCCTTTACCATCCTGGGAGCCTAAGAACCAAGAATGCATTTGTGACACTGGCAGACCAGGCAACCTGTGTATGACCCATAATAACTTAACAAGAGGCACTTCCACTGTATCAAGACAAAAAGAAAAGGAGTACTTGTGGCACCTTAGAGACTAACCAATTTATTTGAGCATAAGCTTTCGTGAGCTACAGCTCACTTCATCAGATGCATACTGTGGAAACTGCAGAAGACATTATATACACAGAGACCATGAAACAATACCTCCTCCCATCCCACTCTCCTGCTGGTAATAGCTTATCTAAAGAGATCACTCTCCTTATAATGTGTATGATAATCAAGTTGGGCCATTATGCTTTTGATTTTGTCTCCTTGGATTAGAAACATGGATACATTTAACACCGGCAGGAGAATGACATGCCTTCTCTATTCTGCAGTCTCTCATCTGGATCGGAATGAAAGCTCCACCCAGATATCCATTCATCCCATAACACTGAAAAAATTGAAATAGTTCACTGTTCCACACACAATCTTACCGTAGCATTCTGATCACTGAGAGTGGATTTCACTGCCTTCACAATCAGAAGCTTTTTACCTCTTGTCTCAGGCACTGAAAGATAAGGAGAGGTGTACAGTACTTCTTTGTTCCACACACACTCACTTTCCACACTGGAATTAATCCTGGATTTCAAAGGGCCCTACTTAAGAATAGTACCAAGCTTCTCTCCTCTACAGAATCAGTGGGGAAAACGTAGGACCAGATTCTGGTCTCAGTTGCACCAGTGTAAATCTAAAGTCATTCCATTTCTCTAAATAGTGCCATCCTACTACCATGATGGAAATATTATAAAGGGGTTTGATAGACTGAGGTGACTGAAGTTAATCTGTGTTTACACCGGCATAACAGGACTCAGAATCTAGTCTAGAGTGTATAATACTTAGGATTCTCGAGTCAGGAGTATTATTCTATTTTTATCTGATTATTATTAACATGCATTAGCCCCAAGTTAACTTCTGTATTTGAAGTTGAAAAAGACCTTGACAAATATCTTGGGCTACATTCAGCACTTAGTTGAACCTGTTGATTTCCATATGGGGCCATATGGGAGTAACTTAGGGCAGCATTTGGTCCCTTAGTGGATCTCCAAACCACTGGTGACTGTGTGTTCTAGAGCCTTTGTGCCCCAGGTGCAGAGGTGATGAGTCTGTTGCAGCCCTGCCGTGCCTACAGAGCCTTGGTTCTTTAGCTCAATCTCTAGTAGCTCAAGCTTTTAGCTCTGGATGTCCTCAACTCAACCCTCAGCATGTCGGCCAAGAGGGCAGCTGGCACAGTTGCTCCTGTGTTACTTACAGTGAGCCCCAACAATAGCTCTCAGGAGCTCTAAAGACGCCACACGAACGGCCTCATGCTCAATCTCCTGCTGCTTGTGTAGAAATGCCAGCAGGTCATCAGGAGAAGAACGGGCTACAAGGGAAGAAATCACATCCTCACTGTCTGCAGAACTCTTCTTCTTACCGTGCCTCACAAAGGTAAGGAAGTAACAAAGAAACCACTGTGTAACTCAGAGTCTCTTCCCCTTACCTAGCAGAAGTACACAATGGAACAGCTCTTTGTGGTTTTCTATGCTGAGCTGCTTAGCTGGAGAAGAGATCTGGGGGAAGAAGGGAAATGGTCAAAGAAAAACTAATCAGAAGCAATGGAAAAGAAAAATGTTCAATTAATTTCTAAGCTTCCACTTCCTGCTGGTCCAACTAGAGGTCTGAACCCCAGGGAGATGGTCCTGCATGCACAGCAAGACTCAAAGACAATGACCACTACATTAGATAAGAGAAGCTAAAGTGTTTTGAGCAGCAGAGCTGACCTAATCAAGACCCAGCCACAGTTTTTACTTTACAACTCTGACTCCCCCTGGTAATCGGCTTATGGTGAAATTGCTTTACAAACTGAGCTGGATAGTAGCTAAGAAAATGAGAGCGCTCCCTGCTTACTCTTGAGCCTGCAGAAATCAGTAAGGCATGAGGAGGTCCCCAGGCTCTGCACGATCATTCCATCGATTTTTCAGTGTTAATATGCTTCAGATCTGCTGTGCCTAAGCTCAAGGGATCCAAGCAAAACCACTCCTCACCTGGTTGTGCAGAGCACTGCAGATGGCTTGAAACTTCCCTTTAGGTAGAGGGATCTTATATTCACCAGAGACCTCCAAGAGCTGGCTCAGACTCTGCAACAGAGGGCGAAAGTCAGATGGTGGGCACACAAAGGAGCCATATGTAGTGACTGAAGCAGATTCAGGGGATTCCTAGATTCCAAGGCCAGACCGGATTCTTGCCATCATCTAGTCTGACCTCCGGTCGGTATGACACATGCCATAGACCTTGCCCAGAATAATTCCCAGAGCAGAGCTTTTAGAAAAACATACCAATCCTGACTGAAAAATCGTCAGAATCCGCCTCGGCCCTTGATAAATGGCTCTAATGGTTAATTATCTCACCATTAAAAATGTACGCCGTATTTCCAGTCTGAAAGTGTCTAGCTTCAGTTTCTAGCCATTGGATCAAGTGACATCTTTCTCTGCTAGACGGAAGAGCCCATTAGATAATAGGAGTCCCTCATGTAAGATATTATATAGACTGTAATTAAGTCACCCTGTCACAGGATAGGTCCACCCCGTCAGGGTGGTATCAGGTTGAGGAGGAATTGAAGTAGATCTGGAGTGGCCCAACTGGCCTAGTCTCCCTAGCTACCACAGCAGTCCGGGCTCCTAGGGCAGCATCGCCTAATGGTCAGGATCAGTGCAGCAGCCCTTGGGTGAGGGTCCGCAGCCCAACAGCCTGAGTCACTCGGGCTGCCCTTCTAGGGATGGCAGTGCGGCCTAGTGGCTAAAGTCAATAGACCCACCCTTGGCTGCAGGGCAATGCGGCCTAGTGGCCAGAGTCGATAGAACCACCTTTTGTGGCAGGGAAGTGTTGCCTAGTGGTGAGCCCTTCTCAACTGGGTCCTACCTATTCCACAGGGCCCCAGCCCAGGGCGCAGGGGTATCTGCCACCAACTCAGCGGGGATCCTTCCAAAGCATGCTGAGTCAAGCCCGCTACCTCAACTGGATCAATGCTTCGTCCACCTAGGCTGCTTCCCACCCGTTCTTCCGCAGCTGGGAGTCTCAGGGATTCTGGGGTCTCTCCTCCATCTCTGGCATTGGGTGCCTGGGGGTCAGCTGCAGCCACAGTCCGGCTGGCCTCTGAATCCTGGAGCACTGGCAGTCTCTCTGCAGGAGCCTGCAATGCGCCTCCGCTCCCTTCGGCAGCCATCCCAGCCTGAGCTGAGCGGCTCTCTTTTGTATCCTGGGTCCAGCTGAAGCATGCCCAGCAGAGATGAGGGGGCATGGCCTCCTCCGCACACAAAGCATGATTAACCCCTGCTGAACCAATGCGGGGTAGGTAAACCCCATCACACACCCTTTTACTTTCTGTGTATTAAACTAAATAGATTGACTTCCTTGATTCTCCCTCTGTAAGGCATGTTTTCTAATCCTTTCGTCACTGTGGCTCTTCTGTCAATTTATCAACACCCTTTTTGAATTGCGGGCACTAGAACTGGACACAGGATTCCAACAGTCGTCAGACAAGTGCCACATTTAGAGGTAAAATAACCACTGTGCTCCTCCTTGAGATTCCCCTTTTTATGCATCCCAGCTTTCGCTTTTTTGGCCACAGCATGAGTTCATGTTCAGCTGATTATGGCCCATGACCCCCAAAATCTTTTTCAGAGTCACTGCTTCCCAGGACAGCATCCCCCATCATGTATGTGTAGCCTAAATCCCTTGTGCCTAGACGCATACATTTACATTCAGCCGTATTTAAAGGCATATTCTTTCTTTGCGCCCAGTTTGCTAAGTGATCTAGATCACTCTGAATCCATGAGCTGTCCTCTCCATTATTTACCATTCCCCATTTTTATCTCATCTGCCAACTTTATCAGTGATGATCTTATGTCCTCTGCCAGGTTATTGATTAAAAAAAAGGTGAAAATCAAATTCCTTCCTGCATCTAACACACTTTTCTCCTTTGCTGCTTGAAGCTTCCAGGATGTCTCGGATGCCATCTACATATTTTACTATGTTTACACAGTTGTGTAGTGCCCTGATGCTATCAAACAAGTCCATGATGCATTGGTTCCCTCCAAATCATGGGTATTTCAACCCCCAAAGTGACCACATACTCTGTACTAGAAAGCTTCAACCAACATAGACGGTGAGTAAATATCACTACCAAGAAGTTAGAGCTGTCTCTTGACTTCATTTACAACTGTGTAGCCCCACTGAAGACAGAATATGGCCCCTTACTTCTCGCTCATGTGGTACTGAGGGGGGATGAAATAGAGAGACAAGGTGAGTGAGACAATATCTTCAATTAGATTATCACACCCACCTTGTCGCTCCAATATCTTGGACCAACATGGCTACAACAGCACTGCATAGAACGGTAGATGAAACAGACGGGCAATGATTTTATATCTATTGAGTTATGCAATGCAAAGCAATGACCCTCAAGCCTCCTTATTATTAATTTTCAACCGTTGACAGTTGGCTTGGTACCGACAAGAGACAACATATGGTAGCCCCTGCTCTGAGGAGCTTATGATCTAAAAGAGAGACACAGAGTTGACAGGATGTTTTGGGAAATCACAAGGAGGGAGTATCTTGTTGTGCAGGTGTTTTGTTTTTTATCTCCTTCTCCTCCTCCCCAGGAAACAGAGGATGCTTTTCATCAGAGGCAGTTACCTACAAATCTTGTTGCCTGGGTCACCATGTGTATAAACCCAGAACTTGTGTGCCTATTTATTATCTAACAAGTCACTATCTAGACCAGGAAACCCCACTGGCAGCAAATTCCTCCTGCAGTTCATACATGCACACACAGAGACAGTTACCTTAATGAGTGGTACCTCACCTTGGTGACGTGCAAAACATCAATTTCCTCCTTATATTGCTCAAGGAGCCATGAGATCTCTTTAAATATCGGATTTTGCGGCCCCTTTTTGTGTAGCAGGATGCCCATCATGGGACCAAGGGCTTTGATGATGGCCTGCTTGAGCTGCATAGATGAGACACAGAATTTATGTTCCTACGAATTCATTTAATATCTTCCAATAGGCACACCTTTTCTACTTCTAATGAGTGCAGTTTCCCTTGTTCCACTGTCGGAACGGTCCTATCCCAATATTTCCTGGTAAAGAACCAGGACTCGTAGGGTTGGTGTCAGGATTATATTCTAATGCACCTCACAACTAGACCAGGTAAAATATTTCCCCAGATTAGTATGCATTCTAGGCCAACTCATCCCTGCTGTAACTCCACTGGGGCTGAATGGACTTAGACCAGGAATTAATTTAGCCCACTATCCCGGGTTCATCTGCACATTAGGTGCACAAAACTAGACTCCATGTACACTGGGTACAGACCGAATTTCCATGATGTGGTGACATTATAAACGTATGGGTTTTCGATGTTTTACTTGACAATCTGTTCCATCCAAAAGGACCTACCCTTAAATGCCATCATCACAAAGAGTGCCAGACACACAGAATGTAACATCACAATTTCCGCTAAAGGTTTAGAAAGCCAGCAATTCTCACCTCCAGCTCCTCACAGGTCAGCCAGTTGCTGGTCACATGACAATATAAGGGAAGAATTTGATTGCAGAATTGTGATTCACCCATTCTGGGGAATGGGCACTTTTCCCAGTTCATAAAATATACATTCACTGCCCTTGACCATTTTTCCAGAACTGCACGGAAGGAGAGAAGACAGGCAATGTGAAAAGGACATAGTAGTAATGAGGAGAAGTTGCTTTCTCAGAGAAGACACCCAGGCCTATCGTTTACTCCAATTCCATGGCAGCTACTGCTCAGTTCAGGACTAGATGCTGAAATCCCATATCAATTTGGAGCTATTTCTCTTTCCCCCATTCCATTTCTTGTTTCTTAAAAGGCTTTTTTCTTTGTACATCTTTCCATCTTTTTTCAATTACCATCATTTGAAGACTCTCGTCCCCTGCAGTTATTGTTTATTCAACCCGAACACTGTATGATTTCATCCTGAGTTACAGTTTGTCTGAAAGATGTTCAGTGCCCCTAACTGCCATTGGCTTTCCTGGGATTTGAAGGTAGTGGGGAGCACTTTGCCCTAAAAGTAGGTGTGTCTAGTGTCCTTGCTAAGACAAATTAGGGCCCAATCCTGTTCTCTATGAAGTGGATGGCAAAATTCCCATTTCCCTCAAGGGCACAGGATTAACCCCTTAGTGAGCATCACCTGAAAAGCAAAGGAAGAGAGAAGTGGAGAAGACAGAGAAAGAGGGTGAAAGGAGATGATGATGATGAAGAAACTGAGGAGAGAGAATGGGTGGAGGAGTGGGAAACAGGGGATTTTTAAATGTACAGTAATGAAATCTGCTCCCTTCACCTCCTCCCCCAGGAGCCTCCTGGCAGAGGGGCAGCTTCAGCCTTTGTGTCTGTTTATTTTAAACGATATGTGTGAGTCATAAAGGGCCTGAACTTACAAATGCTCAGCACCTCCTGCAAAGTAAGGAGCACTCTCAACTTCACTGAGTGCCATGGGAGCCAAGGAACGCAGCACCTGGTGCAATCCAGGGAAGGGAGCACAGTTCAGGGCCTGTTTGCAAACTTGGTCAGTCACTTAAATCTGTACCAAGACCCCCTAAATATCCATTTGGGGCACCTACAGGAAGTGCTGGCACTTACCACCACAAAATGCTTGTCTCATCCTGCTGTCCTTGACTAACTCCAACATGGAGATCATGTCGTTCAGGATCACTCCCACAAAAGGGATACACTTAAGTGCTGCAGAGAAAGGCCAGAAGAGAAGGAAGACAGACAATCAGCTGCTCTCTGCCTTCTGACAACACACTTAGAAACACTGTGGGGCAGGATGCTATGGGTTCCGAGGCCATTGGCGCTGCGTAAGCAGAGCAGAATGGCTTTAAAGCACCCATTGAAAGCCAGTGGGGGATTCACCCTGAAGAGGGGAATCCTCCACAAGTGTACAGCTGTGCCCAATGCCCAACTCACTCCCAGAGTAAAGGGAGAGGGCACTGGGGCGGGATGGGAAGTGGGGTGGAGAAGAGCTCCACTAGACCTGATCTTCCACTCATTCCCATCCTTAAGGTACTTCACTCAGGGGCATAAGTTAGAGCTTGCACCTCCATCTGGATCGCTCATGATCTGGAGGCCAGAACTAGCAACAGCAGTTAATCTTGTGTTTCTACACACACACACACACACACTCACACTCAAACAGAGCTCTGTTTAGCGGTAACATTTTTAGGTAGAGAGATAATCCCCTGTCCTTAAATGAAAAACAATCACTTTGAAAGAAAAGAGGGAAGTGACCATACCATAGGCGGATGACAGGTTGCCCAATGTAATGAAAATAAACTCTTCAGGCAGCTCCAGATGATACACCAGCTTGAACATGACATCATTGAAATAGCAGCGTGCCAGAGTCACTAAGGTGTTGCTAGCTGCCACTTTTAGTTCATTTCTTGCTTCCTAAAAACAAAAACCAAAAGAGAGAGACTGAGGTGACTGAAGCCAGTTGTGCTAGCCAGAGTTGTTTACATGAGTCAAGTCCTTATTTCTGTGCACAAGTTGTGAATGAACCAACCCAACTTTCTGAGGGTAGAGTCATTCATCATAAATATTCCTTGAGTCACTTGGCTAAACAGTTTTCAGCCTTTGAGTTGCTTGCAAGCTGCTTCGTTAGCCTATTCGCTGTTAGCTACTTGTGGTGGGTGACTGGTCACCATAGTCACATGATATTTTCCCTGCCCTTCCCTGAGGCGGTAAGTGAGACACAGACTGGGCAGCTTCAAGATATTCCGAGAGCTTTCCTGGAATAAACTGTCCCCCAAAAGCAGGCTGACTTCCTTTGGAACAAGAGAGGGATTTTTCCATGGGTTTTCCTGCTGGCAAACTATAGTCTAAATCCAATGCTGCTTCTTTTGGAGATAGCTCAGATTCTGTCTGTCTTGGGGCTTTATACTGCCACTTATCGCTACAGTATCAGAGCGCCTTCCACATAAAATCAGTATCAATAATGAAATCCCGAGTAGACTTCGGGAAAGACTTGCTCCTTAAGACACCATAGGCCTGTCTCTGGGTCTCAGTTCATGTGTCTCAGGTCCTGATCCTGCAAAGCACTTAAGCACATGTGTAACTTTCAGCATGTGAGTTGTCCCATCTTATGCATGTGCACAAGTGCTGTCTAGGACCTGGGCTTTGGTCTGGAGGAAGGTGTGGACCTCTAACAGAAGAATACATTTTCATTTCAGTATATAGTTTATCCCCCAAAAAGAGAGTTTGAATGAGTTAAAGCTTTGGATCCTTTGATTGGTATCTCGGGAGAACTAACTTACCTGAGTCTCTGTCATGTGGTTTGAGGCTAGTGTTATTATTTTCTGCAGAAGCCGTCTCTCTAGGCCCTGGATGTCCTGCTGTAAAACTTTCTCCAGGACACAGTAAATGTCTACTCTGTTTTGCTGGGGACAAAACATAAAGGAGAAGAATTGGGAAAAGTTTTTCTTGACGACCATACAGTAATTTGGCTAATAAGCCCCTGCCCTAATTGGAGGCTTAATTGGTGTAAAACATGCCCTGCCCTCCACAAGCACCGCATTTAGCAGCGCTTCAGAAGCAGCCGAGCAACTGACATCGTTTAATCTTCCTGGAGAGAAAAGAGCCAGAAGAAGCGCCCTTCACTGCCCCCTTCTCTAGTTTCATTTATTCAGAACAAACAATAAAAATGAGCACCTTGCCCTTGCTCTAGCCACTCCAGGCAGAATTTGTAAATGTGGAATATAAAATACCCAACTCCTGCAGTAAGTCCTCAACAGCTCCCAGGGGCAATGAGCTCAGCTGTTAGATCTACACTGACAGTAGCACGCTCGAAGGTGTCTTTTATGCGGCCCATCAGTGTAGAACTTCACAGATGAGACTCACTATGGAGGAGTTGTGGGATCAGTTGGGACCGAGAAAAAATAAAGCGGGACACAGAGAAATTAAAAGCCTGAGGAGAGAACAAGATTCATTTCAGAAAACTGCAAACTAGGACCTCTGGAAAGGAGGTAGATGTAACTGACAGAATGGGAGGGAGACAAGTGGGAAGCAACAAGTGCCCTGGGGGTGACAGTGGAAAACAAAGTCAACAGGTATATTGCAAGGTGTGATGGCTACCACAAAGAGCCATGTGGGTTGGGTCTTTTACACACAGGGATCATGGCACAAAGCAGGAAGACAACAGTTCCTCTCTGTTCAGCTGAGCTGTGACTGCATCTGGATGAGTGCCTTTTCTAGCCCCACATTCCCAGAGAGATCAACAAATGGGAAGTCATTCCTGGGAGAGCAAAAAAGAATGCAGGGGGCTGGCAGAAGTGACTTCTGGATAGAGCCCTGCAACCTGACCCAAATCCTAGGGGACCTGACCACAGGCGTCCGGGTCAGGTTGGGTGAGAAAACAACTGGACCCTCTTGGGCTCGGGTCAGGTCGGCTCTCCTCCTTTAGCCCCTGGGATCGGCACAACCGTGACTGCGTGTTCCTGCCAGCCACCACCTCCTTCCTGCGCTGCACGCGCTGTGGAGCGAGGATGCCGAGGAGTCACAGCGTCTCCCTCTCTCTCTGCAGCGCAGACCCAGCGCAGCAGGGGCCGTGTCAGAGGATGGAGCCATCGCTGCACACAGTGGCCGCTGCACCAGCCCCATGAGCAGGATGCAGCGGCAGGATCCGGTTGGGGGGGAAGGGTTGGGACCAGGATGGAAAATGATTCAGCCCTCTCAGGGTGAGGTGAGTGGGCCGGGGGCCAGTTCAGGTTGGGCTTAAAAATTGGGCCCGAGCAGACCCCTACTTCTGCAGACAGACGGAAAGAGCTGTCTGTGTCCGATGCGGCCAAGGGATGACTCTGAGGGAGAGAGGATAATACCATACAACTACCTGGAGGGTGTGAACACCAAGGAGGGAGAGGAATTTTTTAGGATAATACATTTCGGTAAAAGTAGCAGTAATGGGATTAAGCTAAAAAAGGACATTCAATTTAGACTTTGATAACAGGAAAAATGCCCCAACTGTGAGACAGGGCTATTAGGTTATGACATAGTCTTCCTAGGAAAGAGGCGGAAGTTCAGTCCTTAGGAGCTTTTCAAATTAGTTTGGCCAAAACAGTGGAAAATGGCTGCTGGGAATGCTCCTGCATTAGCAGGGAAATGGACTGGATGATCCAATAGGTCTTTTCCATCTCTGTCTCCTGTGAGTCTAGACATCTGTGTGACCTGCATGCCAAGGTCATAACCCACTTTGCAATGTTCAAAGCCAATCAGATCTCTGACTGGGAGAGGTGAGGGGTCAGACAGGGTCTGCATCAGATCTCTTGATTGGCTATACGTTCCAGTGGTTCTGCTTTAAAAGGCATGCTTCTGCAAACTGCAATCATAACAGACAGCTCCACTGGGGAGAAGCCCCTTCCATTCATTTTTAAATGTAAGGAGGATTTTTTTAATTGAAAATTGTCACTGACAACTTATCAATACATAAGCACTACATAATTCAAGTAATTCAAGTAATTAATCACATGAATTAACATCATTAATCACTCTCCTTACAGTGAGTATGATAACACCCATTTTTTCATGTTCTGTGTGTATATAAATCTCCTCACTGTATTTTCCACTGAATGCATCCGATGAAGTGAGCTGTAGCTCACGAAAGCTTATGCTCAAATAAATTGGTTAGTCTCTAAGGTGCCACAAGTCCTCCTTTTCTTTTTATAATTAATCAAGTAATTCAAATAATTAAAGGAGTCGGAGGCCAAGACAAGCAGTTCAGTTGGCCTCCTAGTACTTTAATGGAAACTAAAATGCCTTCTGTGTTGGCTCTTAATAGAGAAATGGACTTTGTCGGATGCAAGTATTAATCAATGGAAAAAAGGGGTCTGAATATTCCTTCTGGGGCAATTCTGCACTACTGCACAGGTGCATAATTAATGAGCCCCGCCTATTTTTATTTTTTTGCACAGTAAAAAGCTTCTGCTGAAATGCTGCTGCCGTTCCATCTCTTGCCCACCAAAGGGTGCTGGGCAATAGAACAAAGCAACAACTCCCTATCAGCGAAGGAAGAGAGAGAGAGCCTGTCTTCTTCACAGCAAGCCAGTCAGGAGACAGGGGCTCTGGGGAGACAGACAGTGTGGGATGCTGGGGTGGGGTCAGTCAGGGGCTCATAAGGGCTAGTGGGGGAGGACAGACTGGGGCAGGGGCTGAATGGGAGTGGAGGCACAGAGTTAGAGGAGGAGGGAGGTTCAGGGCCCCATAGTGATGGGGGAGGAGGTGCAGAGTTACATAAGGACAGGGGCTGGTTGGCTGGGAGCACAGAGACACATGGGGACTGGGGGAGGGGGTACAGGGACACATTGTTAGGATATAGATGTTCAGGCCTGTCTGTAAAGGCCTATCATCTAAGAATTTAGGTGTATTCTTATCACTTGGCTAGTTCTAGAGGTATAAAAGAAAGAATCAAAATCACTGTCTGCCAGTGTAAGGTCCTTCTCTTACTGTGACAGTCTGAGGCCCTGTTCTTAGGCTAAGGCCTTTGACTAAGCAGCAGAGGCAGCCATAAGCTGGGAAGCGACCGGTCACCTCTTCACATTCCCAACTAGTCACATTGAAATAAGGTGCTATTGGGCTGTTAGGAACACAATCCTGTCCTGATAATGCCTATTGACTCCAGAGAAAGGGAAGGGCCTAGAAGATGTAAAAGGAAACTTAGTTTGATAGCATCCTGTCTGGCAAGAACTCACTTATCACTAGCTGGGATGTGAAATCCTCATTTCTGGGTTTGTTCTATCACTGTAGTCCCCATTTCCCCATTGTTTTGTCTGTATAATCTCTGTCTGGTTCTGTGATTGTTTCTCTCTGCTGTATAATTAATTTTGCTGGGTGTAAACTAATTAGGGTGGTGGGATATAATTGGTTACATAATCATGTTACAATATGTTAGGATTGGTTAGTTAAATTTCAGGAAAAGGATTGGTTAAGGTATAGCTAAGCAGAAGTCAAGTTTTACTAGATTATCTGCAGTCAATCAGGAAGTGAGGGGGTGGGTGTGTGGGTGGGGGAAATGGGAACAGGGAATGGGGGTGGGGAAATTGGAATCATGTTTGCTAAAGGGGGAAATGGGAACAGGGAATGGGGCTGGGGAAATTGGAATCATGTTTGGCTAAGGGCAGGAATGGGAATAGGGACACAGCTGTAAGGCTCTGTGGTGTCAGAGCTGGGAAGGGGGACACTAAGGAAGGAAACTGAAATCATGCTTGCTGGAAGTTCACCCAATAAACATCGAATTGTTTGCACCTTTGGACTTCGGGTATTGTTGCTCTCTGTTCATGCGAGAAGGACCAGGGAAGTAAGTGGGTGAAGGAATAAGCCCCCTAACACACATGGGGATGGGGGGAGTGGGTTTCTGAGTGGGGGTGGAGGGACACATGTGGACGGGGGTGCAAGGACCCATGGGTGTGCAGGAACACATGGAGACAGGGGCAGATGTGCCTTACTGAATGGGAGAGGTTAGGGGTCAGACAGGGTCTGCATAGGGGGAGCTGCCTAACAATTCCTCCCCGCCCCTCCCAAAAAACCTGTTCCAGACTTTTCCCACCCATACCCAGCAACGCTCCAAGTTCACACCCAGGCTCCTTCCCAGCAATTTACTTCCCTCCATTACCCCTGACTCTACCAAGCCTTTGCACTGCGCCTAAGGGGTGCAAAAAATATGGTTCTGTATTGAGTTTAAATGAATTATTACTCAGAGTTCTCTATTAACATGCATAGTAAGGAATTGGTTTGTCAAAAAACATTTCCTGAATCCTTTTTGTTGTCTGTATTCATACAGACATACTTGCTGACAGGTATTTTGAAATAAATAATCAAAAATAATTTTAACGGGTGTAATTATATTGTATTATTTTGACAAACAAAATATGCAGAATTTTGCAGAACTTCTAAAATATTGTACGCATCATTTTTATTTTTTTCTTGCAGAATTCCCCCAGGAGAAAATATATAGATAAGGGTCCCTTCAATGCTATAATCTCAATAATATGTCATCACAATAAAGGAGTGTTGGCTAGGATTTAGAGCAGGGAGTCAGTTCACTTGGGTTTTATTCACATTCTTTGACTAACTTGCTAAGTGGTGTTGAGCAAGTTACTTAATTCCTTGTGACACAAGTCATCCGTAAATGGGGATAATGCTTCCCATTCTCACAAGGGTGCTGTGAGCCTTAATTCATTAGTATTAGGGAAGTGCTTTGAGATTTTTGGACGAAGATGCTAAAGAAGGGCAAAGTATTATTAGAAGAGATTACTGCTAGTCCGATCGTGTACTTTTACTGTCTACAGCCCATGTACTCCACTGTGTGTAAAAGGACAATGCTCTCTTTAGAGAGCATTATATCATCCTGATCTGTAAGAACAGCATTTTGCATGATGAGTTTACGCCTGAGGACAGAAGGGCGAATACTGATTCTACTGATGGTGCGCCAGGCCAAGTTCTACACTGAATTACCCCCGTGCAGTCCCCTGTACCCCCATGAAGTCAGGCAGAATTTGGTGTGGACACCTGGAAAGCGGATGTAATTTCATGAAACTGCCCTACCTCATCCTTTTGCAGTTTCTCGAGCAGAACTGTCAGAACGATAGCCAGCTTGATCTTGGCTATAAAGGCAATCCTGAGGGCAATTTTGCCCTTATTTTGGTCATCCATATGTGCCAGGAGGGAAACAACCTCATTATAAACACCTGAAATTAAATAAAAGGATTCGGCTGGTTACCACTGATAGCAGAAATTGGTGCTGGCCTCTTTAATTCACTCTCCAGTAAAGATTCTGCAGGAGCCCAAACACTGTGAGAAGTAGACCTGGGAATCCTGGAAATCCTCTTCCTTCCTCCTCATGACCAGGTTTGTTTGCTGAACTACCCAGTGTGCTTGGGGGGAAATCATAATGAAGCAAATTTGCTCCTTTCAAGTAGGTACCCACGTAAAATAATCTTCCTTTCCCTCTTTACTGTCAATTGATGAGTTTTGATAGCATACAGAGTAATAATTTAACTCTAAGCCAAGAAATAGAGCTAAAGTTAAGCACATGCTTAAGAGTTTTGCTTAGTCAGGGCCTCATTTTCAAAAATCCTGAGCACCCAGATGTACCTATTAGCTATGCTGGGAACTTTTGGGGCTCGGTATCTCTTGAAAATCAGGCCACTGTTGTAGACCTCAGTATGAATTTAGAAGCCTAACTTTAGGCCCCTTGTTTTGAAGAAAGCCTTTAATCTTCTTTTATGGTCGTTTAAATACTTGCAGAGAAGACTCATGGAACGGAGTTCATCCAGTTCATAGAATATCAGGGTTGGAAGGGACCTCAGGAGGTCATCTAGTCCAACCCCCTGCTCAAAGCAGGACCAATCCCCAACTTTTGCCCCAGATCCCTAAATGGCCCCTCAAGGATGGCCCCTCACAACCCTGAGTTTAGCAGGCCAATGCTCAAACCACTGAGCTATCCCTCCCCCCTCTACAGTTGCCTGTAGAGGTCATAAAGGAATTCCCCCACCCCCCCTTCCACCCCCATGCACAATTGGCGAGGTGTACGCTGTGAGTGGGGTGGGGTGGGGTGGGTCCCTCCAACCTTCATCTGAAGCGTCAGGGATTGACCATAGCAGGAGATGGGACACCTGCTAGGGTGGACCAGTGCTCTAAGATGGTTCAGAGAATCTGTTTCCTTAGCTGTCCTGCTCACATGCTCAGGGTCTAACTGATCTCCAGAGTTGTGGGTGGGAAGGAATTTCCCCCTGGTCGGATTGGCAGGGACCTTTGAGTGGCAGGATGGGGCACTGATCACCTGCTAGGATAATCTGAGTATATCTGACCTAATCAATTCTCGACCACGGCAAGGGCCTCAGGCATTGGTGGAACCCCAAAAGACAAGTTTTGGGGTTCAGTGTAGGGTTGCTAGGTGAAATTTAGTGGCCTGTGAAATACAGGAAGTCAGACTAGATGATCTAATGGTCCCTTCTGGCCTTAAACTCGAGGAAACAATGAAATAGCTGGTGTATGAAAAAAATCAGGATTTGATCTCCCATGGATCTCTTCGCTCTGGGCAGAAATTCTCCAGGAGACTTAATATTTCACAAGAAATCTGAAATGCCGTATTTATCTGTCTCCATTGTAACAGCATTCCAAGCATGAAGGAGGAACTAACAAGATTTCCCCTTCCCAGGAAAGACTGCTTGAGGTTAGGTGATTGCCCATCCGTTATGCAAATTGCATCCTTCAGTTGTAACACCCAGATGCAAACGGAATCATAACTGTAACCTACTCTGCCCATCTGTGTGGGATGAGGAGCACTAGTGTTGCTAAGAAATGTGACTCCATGCTTTGTTCTCCCTCATTTAAGATATTAGCAGAGCTTCATTTAGACAGCTAGAGGAGAAGTCCTTCTGCCTTTTTTGTTCTCATTTCCCCTATCTCTGATGGAGTTGGCTCCATGGATGCGGAAGACATAAAATGAGGACCCATAACAAACATAAAACAACTGGGAGAAAAGAAGGAAGCCCTCCCCCATAACATTCCCTAGAAACTCAGATTCTCAGGAAAGTTTCCAGGTCCAGAGGCTGTAGGCCAACGCCTCAACTGGTGTAAATCAACACAGCTACAAGGAAGTCAACAGAGGGACACTGGTTTACAGCAGCTGAGGTTCTGCTCATACAAATGGAGAACATTACAGCTAATCTGTATGCCTATGCCTTCTAAATGTGTGTGTGAATACAGAATGGATATAGAGAATACAATGCTGACCCTTACCTCTGTCGGTTACCTCCTGCTCACTCACAAATTTATTCATGTTTTAATCTTTCCTCAACACTTCCTCCAGTCCTTTCTCCAAAGAGCTCCAGTACTGATAGGCAGCTGGCCTCTCAGGCTGTCCTGTCTAGGATAGCCAGTTCAAATTATGCAAGCACTATTATGACATCGCTGTGACTGTGACATAGCACATAAACTGCCGCTGACCAGGTAGGTTCTGTGATGACATGGACAAGAGCCTCAAAGGTATTTAGGCTCCTAACTCGCACTGAAATCAATAGATGTGAGGAACCTAAATACATTTCAATATCTGGGCCCATCCATGTACGCAGTCCAATAGGTGGCTAAATTTGCTCCAGTGTAGAATTTCTCATTCGCTCTAAATCTTTTTGAATTTTGGTTCCGTCCCTCTCTCAGTTTGCCACACTTTCCAATATTGGTTTTATTGGAAAATCTGCTCCTGGTTGAATTGATAGAAAATAAAAGCACCGAACAAAGAAAGAGAAGAAACTGCCTTGGAGAATGCACAGTGACACTTGAGTGTGGTTGGTTGGTTGGAATGCACAGTGACACTTGAGTGTGGGTGGTTGGTTTCCTTTGCTTTTTAATTCGGTTGATTAAAAAGCTTGATGAAATCTTATTGGACTGTACTACAAATATTGATTTTTATATTGTTTTACAATGAATTGAAATTGATTCTTCATTTCCATGTCCTGCCAAACAAATCAGCTAAATTATTTTTGGTTGTGTTTAATACAGTGTGGTGTCATATGTATGGCCATATGTAGAGCCCACACTTGATTTTGGAGATGATGTTGCCTTTAAAGCATTCAGAGTGATGACACTCTTTGCAGTAAACCATATGGAAAAAGAATTCCAATTACATGTGTCCTTTGCTATGTATAACTGATTTTGTGCCTTACCCTTTCTGATTTTGCCCTTACACGCACACACTATTCTTTTGTACTCCTCCTTAGTAATTCGTCCATGTTTCCCCATTTTGTAGGATTTCTTTTTGATTTTCAGGTCATTACAAAACTTCTGATGGAGCCATTGGCCTCTTACTATTCTTCCTCTCTTTCCTTTGCATTGGCAGTTGTGCCTTTAATATTGTCTCCTGGAGAAACTGCCAGCTTTCCTGAACTCCTTTATGCCTTAGACTTTTTCCCCGTGGGTCGCTACCTACCAGTTCTCTCAGGATGTTAAAGTCTGCTTTTGGCAGTCCTTCTCCTGTCATTCTCACTCCTTCCTTTCCTTAGAATCATGAAATCTATCATTCATGACCCCTTGCACCCAAATCACCTTCCACCTTCACATTCACCACCAGCTCCTCCCCGCTGGTCAGAATCAAGTCTAAAATGGCTGTCCCCCCCGCTTACTTCCTCCATTTTCTGAAACAAAGCATTGTCCCCAGTACATTCCAGGAACTTATTGGGTAATTTGGGGTTTTACCATATTCCTTTTTCAGCAGATGTCTGGGTAGGTAAAGTCCCCCATTACAATCAGGATTTGTGTTTTGCATATTTCTGTTCTTTGTTCTAGAAATGCCTCATCTCCCTCCTCTTCCTGATTTGGTGGTCTGAAAAAGACCCCTACCAGGACCTCACCCCTGTTTATTCCCTCTTTTATCTTTACTCAGAGACTTTCAACTGGTCTGCTTCTCACCTCCTTCTGGACCTCAGAACAGGTTTACAATGCAATACGTCCTCTCTTTTTTTTCCTGCCTGTCCTTCCTCAACAAGCTATAGTCCTCTATACCAATAGTCCAGTCATGAGATTTACCCCATCAAGTATCTGTGCTGCAGTTGAGCTCAGTTAAGATTTATGTACTAAAACTCCCAGTTCTTACTGTTTATTCCCCATTATTACCTTTGAGTGGCAGGATGGGGCACTGATCACCTGCTAGGATAATCTGAGTATATCTGACCTAATCAATTCTCGACCATTGCAAGGGCCTCAGGCATTGGTGGAACCTCAGTCTCTCCTGTCCTCTGCCGATGGCATACAACAGTTTTGTCTCCTAAAGACTGAAATGGTTTCGTCCAAGACAACTTTTGGGGTTCAGTGTAGGGTTGCTAGGTGAAATTTAGTGGCCTGTGAAATACAGGAAGTCAGACTAGATGATCTAATGGTCCCTTCTGGCCTTAAACTCGAGGAAACAATGAAATAGCTGGTGTATGAAAAAAATCAGAATTTGATCTCCCATGGATCTCTTCGCTCTGGGCAGAAATTCTCCAGGAGACTTAATATTTCACAAGAAATCTGAAGTGCCGTATTTATCTGTCTCCATTGTAACAGCATTCCAAGCATGAAGGAGGAACTAACAAGATTTCCCCTTCCCAGGAAAGACTGCTTGAGGTTAGGTGATTGCCCATCCGTTATGCAAATTGCATCCTTCAGTTGTAACACCCAGATGCAAACGGAATCATAACTGTAACCTACTCTGCCCATCTGTGTGGGATGAGGAGCACTAGTGTTGCTAAGAAATGTGACCCCATGCTTTGTTCTCCCTCATTTAAGATATTAGCAGAGCTTCATTTAGACAGCTAGAGGAGAAGTCCTTCTGCCTTTTTTGTTCTATTTCCCCTATCTCTGATGGAGTTGGCTCCATGGATGCGGAAGACACAAAATGAGGACCCATAACAAACATAAAACAACTGGGAGAAAAGAAGGAAGCCCTCCCCCATAACATTCCCTAGAAACTCAGATTCTCAGGAAAGTTTCCAGGTCCAGAGGCTGTAGGCCAACGCCTCAACTGGTGTAAATCAACACAGCTACAAGGAAGTCAACAGAGGGACACTGGTTTACAGCAGCTGAGGTTCTGCTCATACAAATGGAGAACATTACAGCTAATCTGTATGCCTATGCTTTCTAAATGTGTGTGTGAATATAGAATGGATATAGAGAATACAATGCTGACCCTTACCTCTGTCGGTTACCTCCTGCTCACTCACAAATTTATTCATGTTTTAATCTTTCCTCAACACTTCCTCCAGTCCTTTCTCCAAAGAGCTCCAGTACTGATAGGCAGCTGGCCTCTCAGGCTGTCCTGTCTAGGATAGCCAGTTCAAATTATGCAAGCACTATTATGACATCGCTGTGACTGTGACATAGCACATAAACTGCCGCTGACCAGGTAGGTTCTGTGATGACATGGACAAGAGCCTCAAAGGTATTTAGGCTCCTAACTCGCACTGAAATCAATAGATGTGAGGAACCTAAATACATTTCAATATCTGGGCCCATCCATGTACGCAGTCCAATAGGTGGCTAAATTTGCTCCGGTGTAGAATTTCTCATTCGCTCTAAATCCTTTTGAATTTTGGTTCCGTCCCTCTCTCAGTTTGCCACACTTTCCAATATTGGTTTTATTGGAAAATCTGCTCCTGGTTGAATTGATAGAAAATAAAAGCACCGAACAAAGAAAGAGAAGAAACTGCCTTGGAGAATGCACAGTGACACTTGAGTGTGGTTGGTTGGTTGGAATGCACAGTGACACTTGAGTGTGGGTGGTTGGTTTCCTTTGCTTTTTAATTCGGTTGATTAAAAAGCTTGATGAAATCTTATTGGACTGTACTACAAATATTGATTTTTATATTGTTTTACAATGAATTGAAATTGATTCTTCATTTCCATGTCCTGCCAAACAAATCAGCTAAATTATTTTTGGTTGTGTTTAATACAGCGTGGTGTCATATGTATGGCCATATGTAGAGCCCACACTTGATTTTGGAGATGATGTTGCCTTTAAAGCATTCAGAGTGATGACACTCTTTGCAGTAAACCATATGGAAAAAGAATTCCAATTACATGTGTCCTTTGCTATGTATAACTGATTTTGTGCCTTACCCTTTCTGATTTTGCCCTTACACGCACACACTATTCTTTTGTACTCCTCCTTAGTAATTCGTCCATGTTTCCCCATTTTGTAGGATTTCTTTTTGATTTTCAGGTCATTACAAAACTTCTGATGGAGCCATTGGCCTCTTACTATTCTTCCTCTCTTTCCTTTGCATTGGCAGTTGTGCCTTTAATATTGTCTCCTGGAGAAACTGCCAGCTTTCCTGAACTCCTTTATGCCTTAGACTTTTTCCCCGTGGGTCGCTACCTACCAATTCTCTCAGGATGTTAAAGTCTGCTTTTGGCAGTCCTTCTCCTGTCATTCTCACTCCTTCCTTTCCTTAGAATCATGAAATCTATCATTCATGACCCCTTGCACCCAAATCACCTTCCACCTTCACATTCACCACCAGCTCCTCCCCGCTGGTCAGAATCAAGTCTAAAATGGCTGTCCCCCCCCCCCGCTTACTTCCTCCATTTTCTGAAACAAAGCATTGTCCCCAGTACATTCCAGGAACTTATTGGGTAATTTGGGGTTTTACCATATTCCTTTTTCAGCAGATGTCTGGGTAGGTAAAGTCCCCCATTACAATCAGGATCTGTGTTTTGCATATTTCTGTTCTTTGTTCTAGAAATGCCTCATCTCCCTCCTCTTCCTGATTTGGTGGTCTGTAATAGACCCCTACCAGGACCTCACCCCTGTTTATTCCCTCTTTTATCTTTACTCAGAGACTTTCAACTGGTCTGCTTCTCACCTCCTTCTGGACCTCAGAACAGGTTTACAATGCAATACGTCCTCTCTTTTTTTTCCTGCCTGTCCTTCCTCAACAAGCTATAGTCCTCTATACCAATAGTCCAGTCATGAGATTTACCCCATCAAGTATCTGTGCTGCAGTTGAGCTCAGTTAAGATTTATGTACTAAAACTCCCAGTTCTTACTGTTTATTCCCCATTATTATTCCTCCTTGCTTGTGTGTACAGACATCTAAGATGTTAAGCAGATGCCCCCATGGATTTCCCTCTTGTTTCTCCGATAATTCTACTGCAATTTTCCACATCTACCCCATCAAGTATCTGTGATGCAGATTCCCTTGTAAAATGTGTGGGGCTGGGGTAGTTGTCTGTCTCAGCTGGATTCTTAATCCAGAGGAAAGACGCTCTCCCCTGTTCAATCAAGATCAGGAATGGCACATAGATTTGGGAGAAAAAGTACATTTTACTTTTACTCTATTTTCTTATTTCTCAAAAGGAACAGTACAACCAAGATAAAAACATTGTGAATAATCAATATAGGTATTGATGTATCTTGTCTGAAATGGGACAGCTGCTCTTCTACTCTCGGGATGGATGCTATATCAATAGATAAGATAAAAAGACAGGCCTAACTGAGAGACTGAACCCATATGAGGGCCAAATTCTGCTCCTCGGTTACATGAGTACGTCGCTCCCCAACTAGGGCCCAAATCTGTGTAAAGAAGAGTAAATCTGGTCCCGAGGGAGTATCGAACAACTTCCAAACTGTATAAGGAGGGTGGTTGAGTCTAAACTATAAAGACAGTTCCAAATATGGACCGCAGTTCAGGAAAGCAGCCTTATTCATCCAAGCATATGAATGATGTAAGAAAATTCTGAAAATGTGGATCTTAGATCATGGTCATAATTTAAAAAAATTAATTGACACAGCGGACACCATTCACATTTGAAACATAAAGTAGCTTCAAACTGTTCTAGCTTGAAGTGGTTTGAAACTGCTTCAGGAAATGTGGTCCTCTTACAAGTGTAGATGTGAGGTTGCATATATGGTAAAGCCATGTATACAGAATACATGCTGATTTTAATCCTACAAATTTCCTAAACACTATACAGAATATCGAATTGCTTATTTTTAAATCCTAATCAGAGAAAAATTAAAATGATTTGTGCAAATAATTGAATTCTAAGGATTGTGTAACAACAAACACTCTTATTTTCTAGATCTACTGAGAGCTAGCTCTGAGAGAACAAAACAGTATTATCAGTGTTTATGGTTCTTTACTGAAGCAGGTCTATTCTTTATCTAAGAACAGGAAAACAAAAGAATTCACAATATTGTTATCCCTTTTGACCTGAGCAATTAGTGAATATTTTGGGTCTTGTGAGTTGTTTCCATTAGGGGGAGAAATGGATGATGGAGTCAGGTATTTTTTTGACACAATCCTGCTTATTTACAAAGAATGTACACAAAGTTCTATTTCCCTAACGACAGCAGGAATAGTTTCTTGGCTCACAATTCCAAGCCTCTTTCTATCCAGCAGTCTACCATAAAGCGCGCACGCTCTCTCTATCTCTCTCTCAACTTTTTCTGAGATCACACTACAAATACTTCTCTGGGGCTCCTTTGTGCTTCTGCGGTGTCACACTCCCTCTCTTCCTTCCCCCCCCCCCCGCCCTGAACCCCATCCCCCTGCATTTGCATTCAGACCCCAGTGAAAGCCCCTTCCACTGTATGGCTCAACTCCTAGTCCAGCTTTACTCGATGGTGACTTCTATTAAGTCAGCCATCTATTCCACAAAAGAGCTTGATTGTTTTTACATTGATCCTGAATAAAGGACAACTGGTATGCCCACCAGCTTCAATAAGGCTTACCCTTTCCCCAGCATAACTACCTGTTTTCATGTTGTTTTTATAAATCTGTATCTTGTACATGTCCGCAAAACCCACAGCATTCTTTTATTTTTACTAACCTGAAACAGGATATTGAATGCATAATTTCAGTTACACCAATGTAAATCTGTGGTAATTCATTAGAATTATTCCATATTTATCCTGGTGGCAAAATATGTTAGCAGGTCACTAGAGAAAACATGACACTTTTTGATAATTGTTATTGTTGCCGGCACCCAGTGCCAAGAGGCTAAACAACAGCTGAGGTTGGTTCGCTACCCGGTGTGCTACACCCAATAATCACAACGGGGTGGAGAAGCAGAAAAGTTTATTTGCTGCTGCAAAAAGGTACAGGGAGAATAAAATCTCCAATCCTGCACCCAGAGCAGGAAGTTACACAGGCTTTTATACATCCTTTTTCCCAGCATACCTATCCAATAGCAAGCTGCCCTAAGTATCCATATAGCCAGCCAATCCAGTTCCCAGCTAGTTCCCTTGTTCTCTGTATCATTTGTTAAACCATACATATAGCTGCTTTATTCAGCATTGTTCTTCCATATCTGCCCTCTTTGGCCTTGTTTAGTTTCAGGCAGTCTGACTCTGCAACATATTGTTGCAGATCCTCAGCATAACTGCTGCGAGTGCCTCCAGGCGGGGGGGCCAAGGACACTTGGGCCTAGTACACAGAGCTGCTGCGAGTGCCTCCAGGCCGGAGGGGGGGGGCCAAGGACACCTGGGCCTAGTGCGAGGGGGCTTCATCGACACTCGTGGTCTTCCATCCCCTCGAGATACCTAGTGGCCATGCCCCAGTGTCCCCACTGAACTCCCACATCTGAACTCCCAGCCAGGGCCCGTACGTGCTCCACCACTAGAGGCCCTGATGCAGCAAGCCACCCCTATACAGCAAAACAAAACTACTTCCCACATGGCATTAGGATAGCAAACGATAACAGAGAAAAATAAGAACTTGCTATAACAGGGGTTCTCAAACTTCATTGCACCACGACCCCCTTCTGACAACAAAAATTACTACGTGACCCCAGGAGGGAGAACCAAACCCTGAGCCCGCCCAAGCCCTAGCTCCCCCGGGCCAGAAGGGGCCAAAGTCAAAACCCAAGGGCTTCAGGCCCAGGCAGGGGGTGGGGGGAGCTGTAACCTGATCCCAGGGCTGAAGCCCAAGTCTCAGCCCTGCTGCCCAGGGCTCAGGCTTGGGCTTCAGCCCTGGGCCCAGGCAAGTCTAACTCCAGCCCTGGCGACCCTATTAAAAAGGGATCCCGACCCACAGTTTGAGAATCGCTGTGCAGTAACATGCACTGATTATTGGTGATACTTGGTTTCCTCACAAAGACATGCACAAGGTTACATGGAACTCACCAGATGGTTAAACCACAAACCAGACTGAGCACATGTCAGGAGACTGGGTTGTAGGTGGTCAGGTATAGTGGTCAGACTGGGAGTCATGCCTAGTGGTGAGTGTCCAAATGCCAAAAGCAGGGATTGAGACAGGGCCCAAACCAAGAAGCAGGTCCAAAGATTAGAACTAGAGTCAGAATCCAAATGCCAGAGCCAAGAATCAAGTAGGGTGACCAGACAGCAAATGTGAACAATTGGGATGGGGGTGGGGGGTAATAGGAACCTATATAAGAAAAAGACCCCCAGATCAGGACTGTTCCTATCAAATCGGGATATCTGGTCACTCTAGAATCAAGAGAGAGTCGGAGTCAGGAATCAGAGCCAAGGGTCAGAACCAGATCACCGGGGACAGGGAAGAAGAGAGCAGGGCTGGTTCTGAGGCAGGAGCAAGGCTGGGTGTAGGACAGGATCTGGGCTGAAGCTGTGGAGGAGCAGAGCAAAAGCAGGGCTTGGCAAGAGCTGAGCCCAGGGAGGCAGAGAATCACTGAGCATCCAGCGAGCGACTGCTGCTGCTGAGTTTAAGAACCAGACAGCTAACTTCTTCAGCCAATCTGGCAGGGTGGTCCAAGCAGGACAGTGTGGGAGGATGGTGCCGTGGGGAAGGCGAGCAGAGCTTCATCATCATGGGCTTGCTTCTGGACGGCGCCGTGCCTTGTGGTGCCGGAGGTCTATCTTGCCTGGTGGGAAACTGCGGTGCCATCATGGCAATCAAGTCCCTGGCCACCTCAAACGTGTCCAGGATGGAAGGGAGCTCCTGCTCCTCCACCTGGCACTCTCTAGCAGGAGGGTCCAGTGGCACCAGACTTGACGGATCCCTCTGCAGGCCCAAAGTCGACAGTGCTGATCCCTGCGCAGGACGCATACCGCTTATGCTGTCAGACTCAGTGCTCTGACCATGGGTGAGCGCCCTCTAGTCGTCTTCTTGTGCTGCTTAGGTGGCACCGGTGGAGCTGTAGTTTCTCTAACAGAGGCCAGAGCGCTGCGCACAAAGGTGCTTAATGCCAAGTCCTGCTCGCCCAGAGCCGGCAGGGGACGGAGGGCTGCCTCCATAAGGAGTTCTTTGAGCCTGAAGTCCCTTTCTTTCTTTTTCTCGGGTGGAGAACTTTGCAGCTCTTGAAGCGATCTGTTTGATGTGCCTCCCCCAGACACTTTAGGCAGGAGTCATGGGGGTCGCCCATTGACATGAGCTTGTAGCAGGTCCCGTACGGCTTAAACTCTTGGGATGGAGGCATGTGCCGAACTGTGCACGCGGCACACGCACACCTACTTGGAATCGACATGAGCAAGCACTCGAAGAACTTGGCAGATTCCCCCACAATGAAACCCTAATGCAGGACAGCTTCACCGTTAATCTGTGCATTAGATTAGGAGTCAGCAAGCACCTGACAGGGCTGCAGCCATGGGTGGGCCTGAGTGGGCTGCGGCCCACCCACTTAGCATCCAGGCCCACCCAGATTGGGGCTGGAGCCCCCCGAATCCACAGGCTGGGACTCCCAACACCGGGTCGGTGTCCATCCGTGTCTTGCTCCTGCCAGCGCCACATGCTGCTGCCCTGGTCTCCAGCCCTGCCCCTACAAGGTTCACCCCCGCCTCCCCCAGGCAGCCCCATGGTCAGGTGCCTGCTGAGCAGTAAAGGATGGCTAGAGATGGTGGGGGAGGCCGGTCTCCCTATCCCCAACCGCCCCGTCATTGCCCGCCCAGTTTCCCTGTCCTAGCTACACCACTGCCTGTAAAGCTTTTCCTACAGAAGGAAAGTGCTCTCTTCAAATCACCACTCTGCCAGCAAAAATAGCTGAAGGCTGGTTCTTATCAGCCTTCCCTTGAAACATCAGCAAAGCCTTAAATACAGGCCCTGGCAGAATTCATCTGAAAGGAGATCCCGACAAAGGTGTGGTGAAGTCAAGGGGTAGTCAGTCCGTATAGCAGAGGGTGCAGCTTCTCAACCAAAAAACAGGCCTTCTAGCCCCAATATTCAGCTAAGCTCTATTCACGGTACCTCTACCACTACCCAACCACAGAAAACGTCTCATTTAAAAGAGGCTCTCTGAAAAGGCCCCCTTTGTACACTGGAAAGTGATCTCAGCAGGATTCGAATTAAATCCCATTTCCTTTACCCTTTTTAAGAACACTAGTACGGCTGCTTTGGTCTCCAGAGTGCTTTAGAAACATTCCCAAGGGCACCTGTGTGAGACAAGTCATCCCGTCGTACTCGTGGGGAAAAAAGCGGCACACACAGCCTGACACATTTCAGGCAAGTCACTTAATACTGAGAAAACTCTCAGGAGTCCTGCTAGAAGCTGCCGTTACGCAATAATGCTGAATTTACTCCATTTGCTTTTCCATGACAATCGTGTGATGCCACAAACCCAGGATAATGACACCATAGCAGGCTCAAGTTCAAGGAGAGGAAGAACTGGGTTACAGTCTATGCATATATTTTATTCTCATGCAGAGACCCAATAACAACAATTGTATCTAACTCACTGATCCCCACTCCTCCAGCATCTGGACATCCCCTCACAGTCAGACCCCCCTGCTGAGCTC
This sequence comes from Natator depressus, assembly GCF_965152275.1. Classification (NCBI taxonomy): domain Eukaryota; kingdom Metazoa; phylum Chordata; order Testudines; family Cheloniidae; genus Natator; species Natator depressus. The sequence goes on from NC_134253.1 coordinate 6,412,283, forward strand.
AATCTCCCCGCAACTCAACCCCCCCCCCACTGAGCCCCAACTACCTTCACCTGGACTCCCAATGCAGAATCCCATTACCTTTGCAGCCAGAACCCCCAACAAGCTCCTGGGCATCCAGATCACCCACTGAGCTGCCAGCTCCCAGATTGCCCCACACAGAACTCCCTCACCCCACAGCTGGATTCGTTCCACACTCGGATCCCGCCTTGTGAACTTCTCTGTCCACACCTGGTGCACCTGGCATGGTGGGGCAGGACTCTGGGGTGTTTCTGGGGCAGACCCGATCCTTGCATTGTGTCAGGGTTGGGTGCAGCCTCACCGGTGAGTCCCTGTCCCCTGGGGGTGGGGGGGGGAGGGGGCGGCTGCACAATGATTTCCCACCTCTGTGCAGCCAGTGGCTTGTGCTCTCCAATGCCATGCTGGAGCCTCCACATTTAATTAACAAATAAAATTTGCAGAATTTTAAAATATTGTGCACAGAATTTTTCATTTTTGGCTGTAGAATGCCCTTAGCAGTACTGGGCTCACACCTACAAGGCAGTACCATGGCTGAAACAGAGCACTCCAACTAAAGGTACTGCAGCCATGATGCAGGTCCACTTCTGCTATTACAGATTCACACGCTGTCAAATTGTTGCGTTCAGCTGTACAACAAAAGGATTTCACCAGAGCTGACGTGATACCCCTACTCATGGTGATTTCCACAGCCACACAGGAGAACAAAACTTGTTTTCTAGCCTCCTTCTAGATGACACTAAGTCCCATTTATCACTGGGCCCCTTCTCTACAAATCCCTTTAAATGCGTGGACCTCAAAATGCATACAATTGTTTCAAGAGCTCTAGTTCTCAATTACTGATATAAATTAAGCAACCTCATTTTCCTTTCTACAGTATGCAGAAGATTGTTTCCCCCCACCCCCTTCCAAAACTTAGACATTTATTTCCGAATCAGCATGAATGAGACCTAGCATAAAGCACATTCCGGTTTCTGAGAGCTTGCCTAAATACCCATTTCTGTTCCCACTCTTTTGTCATTGACTTTAATGGAAGTGGATTGGGCCCTAAACTAATAATCTACATTGAATGCTCATCACTAATCTCATAATTTAAAACCAAATTAAGCCCTCCCAACCTGATCACCGTTGATTGAGGAAACAATTTAGATGCCAACTTGAAAAATCCCTTTCTAGAATACTAAAGAAAAGAAATGCAAAGCCTAACTTTCCAGCTGAACCACTAGGAACTTTTATCCTATAAGGAATATTGGTAGTGAGCCAATTTTCAGTCTATTTTGCAAACCATTTTCATGAACTCTAGCCTAACCTACAATGAACAATGTATTACATATTTAGTGAAGATTAATTGTAAAGAGGTTCCTTGATCAATTTTACACTTATTCCATACAGACATTCAGTTTTAAATAATTTTAGCAGACAACTATATGGGTAAAGGACTATCAAGAAAAAACTTTTTTTAAAAAAAATCGGTCTTAATAAAAATGTCAGAACAAGATATCAAAGTGTCAAAACATTTCTAGAGACAAAAATATACCCAGGCCATCTTACAAAACCTCAGACAGCAATACATACGTCAGTCTCTCATAGCTTTACGTGAACAAATATTACAGTCAAATTATACGTCTCCTCCTGGCCCAGGTGAACCAAAATATCCTGTTTACTGTCCAATACCTTCACTTTACATACGCTCAAGCTTCCAATGAGAAGGTCAATTACTTACTGGGATAATAAATGCCAAGGTTTTGCCTGATCCAGTCTTTGCAGCTCCAAGTACATCTTTACCTTGCAACGACAAGCCTATGGTCTGCCTCTGTGTCTCAGTAACCATGCGAGACTGTGCTTCTTGCAAACCTAGTATTTGGGAGAGAAAAAAAAAAGATTCTTACTTTTTGCCTTGGATAATGATACATTTTCCCATAAGGAAAAATACTGCAGGTGGCAACATTATCTTGGAACTCTGATATTTAAAAACAAAACCTCCTGAAACAGCCAATGAAGACTGATGAAAATTGGTCTTTTATTCAAATACTTTCCGAAGAACTGTTGGTGTACTTACCTTTCAATGTTTTGTTTGACAATGGGAAATCTGAAAATCTTTCAATTTCATTTGGGCTGATCTGAAACAAAAGGATTTTTAATCAATGCTAGAATATAAGAATACCATGGGATTGAAATGATATCCTTTTCATTTGCCGGTAACGTTGGTAGAATTTTTAGTGGGTTAATTCTAGGAGTACCCGGCAATCAACGTCAACCAGCTCACTGGAGGTAAAAGGTCTACACATAGGCATAGTTTGACTTCTGCATTTGGGGGGCCAGCTTCAGTCAGGCCAACAGGACTCTGCATGGGGAGGGGTGCGCAAATTCCACAACTGTCGAGGCCTGCAGTTTGGGGAGGAGGGGCAAGGCTCCCACCCCACAAACTACACCCTTGCATCTACATGAGGTTTACCTGACCCTGACAATTTTTCCTAATCTAGACACATTTTAAAATGTGGAAAGTGGAGCAAAATATGCACTTATCGTGGCTCTATTATGTACAGTAGCAGTTCAATCTAAGGTCTTCAGAGACATCCAGTTGTAACGATAATCTAAGATACATAATCAAGGTTTAAGCATTCCCTATGCTGCTTGCCAAAAAGCCCAAGCCATGACATGCAATTAAATGCTCATACTAAATAGATGATAAAACAATATCAAACCTAGGAGCAGAATTTCTCTAGATTTTTCTGAAGCTGTCCCACCACTGAGGACTCTCTGCTTCTCTCCCTCCCCCATCCCCAGGGCCCCTGTGCTTCCCCACCCCCACCCCTCGACTGACCTCTTCCTTGCCTGCCCACCCCCAGACACCCTAGTGCAGTGGAGGAAATAGACCGCAGGAGCTGGAGGAGGGCACCTGCATGGCGCAGCAGGTAAGAGCTCCGACTATGTGCCACGAGCAGACCTCTGGTATGGAACTCGAGATAGGGGTGCCCCTCCACCCTCCCTAAATGGCAATCCTGGCCAAGGCTCCCACGGCTTCCCCACAGCTGCTTGTGTCATCCCCACATCTTTGCAGGGCGGGTGCAGCAACAGGGGCAAGAGTCGCGCACTGGCTGTATGGAGGTGGGAGATCACCCTGAAGCCCCCCGCATCCCCTGAGACATGGACTCAGAGGTGAGGCTGCACCCGACCCTGACACAGTGCCAGGGCTGAGCCTCTCCAGAAACACGCAGGGACTCTGCCCATCTGCACTGAGCTGTAATGTATCTATAGCCTGAAAAAGAAAACTCAGAGAGAAGGGAAGAAGCAGCTGATAGGGATGGGAGAGAATGGGGATGGACGGATGGAGAGAATGGTACTGGTTCCCTCTAACTAGACAGCAGGGATCGGTTTGTGTCTTGGAGAGAAGACGGTTTCCATTCTTCTCAGCAGACTGGGAAACCATCAAATTAAAGAGGCACTTTGTAGCCAAGTCTAACAGAAAAATGCGTGAGTCTCCAATAACATTCAGGGACAACACCTGAGCAGGAAGCCCTTCTCCTCCACCAGTAGTGAAGTAAAGGGGGTGGGATTTGGCGTTCCCACCATAACACAGCCCTTGGACTCCACTGAGTAGGAAAGGAATTATTTAAAGCAAACTCTGGTTACTAGGTTTAGTCCTCTGGTTATTAGATGTGTGGTTGTGACTATTGATAACACTTTATGATCATCTGGTGCCTTTTATCCAGAAGGATTTCAGTGCTTTACACATGGTATTATTTTATCCTTTGCTGAATTGCAGCCAGCCCTTGGATGGAACATGTCCGTCAACCTTCACTACATGTGGGGTGAAGCGCAGAGTAATCTATCTATTTGAGACTGCTGTGTGGGCGTGAGTGTATGCTTTCCTCGATTAGGCTTCTTTCACTCTTGTGAGCAAAACCCATAATTGGTGGTGTATTCTTGTATTGGGTTTTGTCACGTTTGCGATGGAGCACACTATGAGACTGAGTACAGCAGTGATAAACTTTCTGTTATTACTAGGGCCCTACCAAATTCACAGTCCATTCTAGTCAATTTCACAGCCATAGGATTTGAAAATAAGACAATTTCACATTTTTGGAAGTTTACCCCTGAAATTTCAGGCTGTTGTAATAGTGGGGGCCCCAACCCAAAAGGGGATGGGGGAGTGTTGCAAGGCTGCTCTAGGGGCATTGCAGGATTGACACCCTCACTTCTGTGCTGCCTTCAGCAGGGATGGAGACCCCCTGCATCCAGACCTACCCCCACAGAGCCCCCCCTGCGTCTGGATCTGTGCTGAGCTCCTCCTCCCTGCATCCAGACCCATGCCCTGACTAGCCCCCTGCACCTGGACCATCCCAAATGAGCCCCCCATCCCTCTGAGCCCCCCAGCAGCTGGACCCCCATGCTGAGTCCTCAGCACCCAGACTCCCCTGCTGACCCCCAACCACCTTCATCTGGACCCCCTGCACAGTCCCGTTCCCCCTGCACCCGGAACCCTCACTTCTGAGTCCCGGCCTGCGACCAACACGGGCAAACTAGGGCCCGCGGGACCGGCCTGTCGGGCCCGCCTGAGCTCCCGGCCAAGGAGGCGAGCCCCGGCCCCTCCCCCGACCGCCCTCCCCCCGTCTCCGCCCCATCCAACGCCCCCGGCTCCCTGACTCTCTCCGCAAACCCCTGCCCCTCATCCAATCCCGCCCCCCGCTCGCCGGAGCCGGTCCCGCCGCTGCAACGCTCCGCGGCAGGAGCAGCGGGCAGAGGGCGAGCGGCTGCGGGGGAGGGGCCGGGGTTCGCTCCCCGGCCGGGAGCTCAGGCGGCCGGACAGGACGTGTCTTATCTGGTTTGACCTACATGGTTCCAGTGAAGGCCGGGCTGTTCATCTGCCTTTGTACGGGCAATGTGCATGAAAGGCCAGGATTCCCTGAGCCTGGGAGGAATCTGTTACCCTGAGTAATGGTGGGGCAGAAGGGGATTGAAGGCCAGAGCCTGAGAGGTGAGAGTCGAGAGGCTGCTCCCCTGTGTCCACTGCTAACTCTCCCCCTTGAGCGTGTTGCTTTGGGCCAGGTCTGGCAGAGCTGCAGCCAGTTCTGCACTCTGCAAGGGCTGGGCGAGTGACGGGTGTGTGATGCCATGAAAACCCTCATCTAAGCTGACAGTGCCCAGGAGACAGGCTCTGCAGCACCAACTGACTCCCGGGCCACCTCAGCTGAGTTGCTCCCCTCTGCCACATGGGGCCAGTCATCCCCTCAGGAGGGGCACTGGGGCTGAGTAGCTGGTTTGTGGTGGGCGTGGTGTCTCTGATGAAAGGCCAAGTATTAATAACGGGTGCCCACCATACTGGCGAGCTGCCTGAGTGCCAGCATCACAAGAGTGCTGCTGCCTAGCTCTGCTGTGGGTCCAGGGCCAGGAAACGTGCTAGGGAACGGGCACTCGTGCAGCCCGCAGAGCTAACCTAGGGGCGGCTGTGTGTGAGGAGCCCAGCTTGGCTGTGCCAGGCCCCCTGTGTCCTAGTGCATGTGCAGCAATGCGGATGCACTGACAGCCAGGCGAGAGCATAGCCTGGGTATTCGGGCTGCTGCTCACAGCTGGTGTGGACACGCTGCCTCCTTTGCTATGCGAGAGACATGCCTGGCACTTCCCAAGCCAGATGCCCTGCGGCAGCTCTCAGCAGGAGCCCTGCCTTTACACCCTGCTGCAGCTGCATTTCCTGCTCCTGCTGCTGCTGTAAGGGCAGATGCTGGTTCCTGATGGGGAGCATCTGGCAGTGCCTGTCCTGCTTGGGCCAGTCACCAGGGCAAAGTGTACTTGGCAACGAATTGAAAAGAGAAAATGGCAGAATGAATGCCAAGCCGGATACCAGTGCTTCTGGGAACGCCAGCCTGGGCCCCCAACTCCAGCTAAGGAGGGTGGCAGATCTCCTGCCTTCAGAAGCCTGTCTGTGGCCAACTCCCCCTTCTGTCTGAACAGCGGCATGCAATGCTGTCAGCCCCTCTGGGGGTGCAGTCAGCGTCCATCTCACAGTTGTCTTGAGGCTGATCTGCCCAGCGTGGGGGCTGCTTCATTGGGGTGTTGAGTTCCCTCCTTTGCCCGGCACCAGCTCTCACTAAGGTTGTTGGCCTTCTGGAGCATCCTCCTTTGCATCTAGCTTGCGGCCGAAGGCACAAACCTTGCGCACAGGAGCAAGTTGACACCTCACTGCCTCCCACCGGGCACTGCCATCCTGTGCAGGGGTGAGGTCACTCCCTGAGCAGTTCTCCTCACAGGTCGCTGCTCCCCACTTGGAGTCTCTTTTTCGCATTGCCCTTCTCAGCTAATGTGTTGTGTGTGGACACAGCCCCTAATGTGAACAAAGACCTGGACCCTGCAGCTCCAGGCCAGGCCATGATTGAAGAGATGCCATCAGTGTGGGGCTCGCACCAGCTGCTGGGCAAGAGGGACCCTGGCTTTGATTCCACCTGGCAGTTCCTGTGGCCCTAGACAGCAGCAGGTTCAGGAGACTGGGTGTTCTGCACTTGTTAGACTCTGCACTGAGCTCTGGGAGCGGGCAGGGAGAGTGGGTGGGTGGGTGGGGGGGGCTATGTCTATACTGCAGTGAAACCCACAGCTGGCCTGGGTCAGCTGACTTGGGCTGAGGGGCTATAAAACTGCTGGCTGGGGGCCCTGTGCTCTGCTTCCCTGCAGAGAGGTGGGGGAAATCTCCTCCTCGGTTGCTAGGTGTGACTGCCCTGGCTTTTGGGGCTCCCCTTCTCTTTTCAGATCCTCCACTGACCTGGGTCAGTTTCAACCAGTCCTTAATGACCCATTCATTCAACTTCAGACAGCGTGACCCAACACCTCTTAAGAACGGCCATATAGGGTCGGACAAAAGGTCCATCCAGCCCGTATCCTGTCTTCCAGCAGTGCCGAGGTGCTGGAACTAGGAGTGCTGGGAGTGTGGCAGAACCCTCTTGCTTGAAGTGGTTTCCCTCATATAGTGTGTTTAGTTTTGTTCAGTGGCTTTGAGCACCTCCACTATAAAAATGGTGCCAGTGCCCCTACAATAGTGGCCAGTGCCAGACACTTCAGAGAGAATGACCAGAAGAAGGCAATTTCGAGTGATCCGTCCCCATCATCCAGTCCCAGGTTCTGGTGTTCGGTGGTTTAGGGACACCCAGAGCATGGGGTTGCATCCCTGACCATCTTGGCTAATAGTCACTGATGGACCTGTCCTCCAGGAACTTCTCTCATTCTTTTTGAACCCAGCTGTATTTCTGGCCTTCACAACATCCCCTGCCAATGAGTTCAACAGCTTGTCTGTGCACTGTGTGAAGAAGTACTTCCTTATGGTAGTTTTAACCCGCTGCCAATAAATTTCATTGGGTGACCCCCTGGTTCTTCTGACATGTGAAGAGAGAACGAACATTTCCTTCTTCATTCTTTTCACACCACTCGTGATTTTATAGACCTCCCGTCGTTGTCGATTTTTCCAAGCTTGTGAAAAGTCCCAGTCTTTTTAATTTCCCCTCCTACGGGAAGCTGTTCTACCCCCTTCATCATTTTTCTTGCCCTTCTCAGTACCCTTTCCAACTCTAAGATACCTTTTTTGAGATGGGTCAATCATCTGTGCATAGTATACAACTTGTGGGCAAACCATGGATTTATATAGAGACATTATGGCATCTTCTGTCTCATTATCTATCCCTTTCCTAATGGCTGCTAACATTCTGTTTGCTTTTTTGACTGCTGCTGCACACTGAGCAGATGCTTTCAGAGAACTATCCACAGTGACCCCAGGATCTTTCTTGAGTGGTAACAGCTCATCAGTGATATGATAAACCCCCCTCATTTTCTATGTATTGTTGGGATTATGTTTTCCAGTGAGCATTACTTTGCACTTACCAACATGGAAATTCATCTGCCATTTTGTTGCCCAGTCACCCAGTTGTCTGAGGTTCCTTTGTAATTCTTCACGGTCTGCTTTGGACTTATCTGTCTTGAGTAAGTTTCTATCATTTGCACTTTTTGCCACATCACCATTTACCCCCTTTTCCAGATCATTTATGAATATGTTGAACATCACTAGTCCCCGTACAGATCCCTGGGGGACACCACTGTTTACCTCTCTCCATGCTGAATATTGACCATTTATTCCTATTCTTTGCTTCCTGTCTTTTAAGTTACTGATCCATGAGAGGACTTTCCCTCTTATCCCGTGACTGCTTAGTTTGCTTAGTACCCCCACCAAAGGCTCTTTGTCAAAGGCTTTCTGAAAGTCCAGGAACATCATGTCTCCTGCTTTGCCCCATGGGCATTTTAACCCTCCAGACCCATTGGGTAACAGTGTGAAGTGCAGAGGGAAACTGAGGCATGCATAGAATTAATTAAAAATATTACAGAAAATTCCCACTTTATTATACTCTGGTAGGTTTTAAACCTGATGCTGCCCATGGAAATGTGTCCAACTGTCTCTCAGGCATGGGCCATGCCCCTTGTGTGCTCCTTTCTCCCCAATATCACACTTGTGACAGAGTGCTCCCAAGCAGGGCACAGCTGGGCACCTGGGAACAGAGCTGAGCCTCCCCTGAGCACAGCCAAGGTCACTGACTCTCAGGAGAACTGGTGGCTTTCTTAAAGTCCCAGCTCCTGGAGTCATGTGAATTTGTGAGAATTCCAGTTTTTGCCTAGCCAATGAAGTCAGTGTCTAGCGCTCATGGCTGGGGAGCACGGTCCAGCGGCTCCATGGAGGGATGAATAAAGAACCCAAACTGATCAGTTTTGTAATCCCATGATTTTGTGGGCCTCACTTCTGAGCTCTGAAGCTGGTGACGCTGCATAGATAGCGGGCTCTGTGTGCCTATTAGCTCCAAAGTACGCTAGCAACAACCAGCACAGAGATGTCCTCTGAAGTAGCTGCCACTGTTAATGAGGGGAGCTGCAAGGCTTAGCTGAGCCACTGGGTGGGAAAGGGTGGGTTGTGGGGTGGGATGCTGGGTGGGGCAGGTCAGGCTGGAGAGAGTGAGGTGGCAAGTGGGGAAGACTGACTGGGCGGGGGGAGGGAAGGCTGGCTGAGGGTGGCAGGGAAGGCTTGTGGGGAAGGGGGTGGGGCGGTGGCAGCAGCAGGTGCTGGAAGGAGGGTGGCAGGCACTGGGTGGGAAGTTGAGGGGGTGTTGGTTGCGGGAGGCTGGGTTGGGGGAAGCAGGTGCTGGGTGGGAAAAATTGGGGGGCTGGGACATGGGGGGCATGGGCGGTGGGCTAGGAGGGGCAAAGGCTAGGCTGGGATTGGCAGATGCTGGGCAGGGAAGGCTGGGCTGGTGGGGTGGGGAAGGCCACGGGCACTTTGCTTGGCCTTTCCACACAGCATCTGTCTGTCCAGCCCTCTTATCAGGGCGTGGCCTCGCTTGCTGATCAGTCTTCAGAGGCTGCTGCTGCAGTGCAAAGGCAATCAAGAGCTGGATTAACCTGACTGCTTCTGCCCCATGCCTCAGTGGGCACCCTGCATGAGAGGCGGCAGAGGGACCCTTGCATCCTGAGCAAAGCTCCCTGCCAAGGGGCTCTCCCAGGCAGCCTTTCCTTCTGTGCCAGAGCTTTGGGGTGAGAGGAGATGGCTGCCCTGGCAGGAATCTGGGGCCCATTGATCCAACACCCTTTGTCCCTTGGGTGGCTGTTAACAGCATCCCGGGCTCGTCTGTGAGCCTGTGTGGGACAGAGGGCGGCTGCTGTTTATTGATCCCTCACCCTCGTTATCTGTAGCCTCTCCCTGGCCGATAAGGGGGCTACAGGGTGAGGGCAGGGCCTGGAGCCTGAGCTTTGGCAACCTGCCACCGACTGCCATGCCGGTGTTACGGTAACACCAGGACTCTGATTTGAACTCTGCTTCATGCTGTCACCTTGGGCCTGGAGCTTTGCCGCCTGGCGTTCGCCTGAAGGTGGCGAGTGGTTTTCTTCTAATGTTTGAGCCAAATCGGTGCAGCTGTTTGAGTCCCACAAGGTGGGTCTCTACGCTGTGATGTGGAGAATGAACTCTGCGGGTGGGGCAAGGGCTCTGCCGCTGGGGCAGCGGGGGCCTGCTCTCCAGGCCAGTTCTCTAAAGTCAGCCTTTGTATCTTAAGAACATAAGTGTAACCTTTCTGCCTGTCAGAGCTGGCAGCAACAAGGGCCGGGTTCAATATCTAGGGGTTCCATTCCAATAACACAATGGAAAACCAGCTCGAGCCCCCACCCAGTGACTTGGGACAAATATATACCACCCCCGCTGGGCGCCTCCACGAGGCAATACTTCCCCTCTCGCAAGCACAGAGTCTGAGTGTAGCAAAAAGCCTTTTAATAACAGAGAGAAACAATGTGGCATTATGTTGGGGAAACACCACCAACAGGATTCATAACACAACCCATGAGCAAAAAACCCGCCCCAAGCAAATTGGGGCATGTCCTTTCCCTTTGGTTCTTGAGTCCAGCAACCCAAAATCACCCAAAGTCCCAAAAGTCCAATAACCCAAAAGTCTCTGTCCCTGGTCAGGGCAGCCCCAGAGTTCAAAAGTTTATCTGCAGAGTTTTACCTCCCAACCTGGGTGGAGATTGGGGTTAAGGGGCACCTTAAGTGGTCCAAAGCTGATGGCCCCACCTCTCCATGGGGCTCTGCTTTGCCAGCCGCCCCATGAGTTCCTCTAGGCATCCAACAAACTGCTCTGCTCCCCCAGCCGCTCTGCTCCGCTCCGCTCGCCATCCCGCGAGCTGCTCTACCATAGATCTTCAGGCTCCCCCCCTACTGAACACAACACTCAGTGATTTCAGCTCTTAGTCAGTTTAGCTCCTTCATGATTTCAGCTTGTAGTAGGGGAGCCTCAGTGTGGGTGCACCATTAGCCCAAAGTGAATTCAGCTCAGCAGCCTGTAACTAGACTCCTAACGGAATCAAAATTATAGTGGAAAGAGGAAGAAGTGCAATTAGCATGTAAGGCCCTCACAAAAGGGGGGGGGGCCATACCACCAAGTATTAATACCTGTCCCCAGCCTCTCTCCCTTCACAGAGTTTTGGAACCCATGTCCCTTGCCTAGCGAGTGCTACTTAGTTGATGGCGAGTCCCTCCATCATAACAAAAGGCCAAGTACAGTTCCATTGTCCTTGATTCCCATAATCAGGGTAATAACAATTTATTCTTCCTGCCCCAATAGCAGAGACAATGGGGATCCCACAGCAGCCAAAGTGACCATTTGGGCAGCTATGGCCTCATTCTAGGCGGGCTGGGTGTGCCTATGCAAATGAGATCGGCCCCTGAAGTTCTTTTCCACAACTTGCCACACCTCACCACCAGATGTCAGGGTGGAGCTCATCCCGATTCTGCTTACAAGAGGAAAGTGATCAGGAACAGTCAGCATGGATTCACCAAGGGCAAGTCATGCCTGACTAAACTAATTGCCTTCTATGATGAGATAACTGGCTCTGTGGATGAGGGGAAAGCAGTGGACGTGTTATTCCTTGACTTTAGCAAAGCTTTTGACACGGTCTCCCACAGTATTCTTGCCAGCAAGTTAAAGAAGTATGGGCTGGATGAATGGACTATAAGGTGGATAGAAAGCTGGTTACATTGTCGGGCTCAGTAGGTAGTGATCAATGGCTCCATGTCTAGTTGGCAGCCAGTATCAAGTGGAGTGCCCCAAGGGTCGGTCCTGGGGCCGGTTTTGTTCAGTATCTTCATTAATGATCTGGAGGATGGCGTGGATTGCACCCTCAGCAAGTTTGCAGATGACACTAAACTGGGAGGAGAAGTAGATAGGCTGGAGGGTAGGGATAGGATACAGAGGGACCTAGACAAGTTGGAGGATTGTGCCAAAAGAAATCTGATGAGGTTCAACAAGGACAAGTGCAGAGTCCTGCACTTCGGAGGGAAGAATCCCATGCACCGCTGCAGAATAGGGACCGAAAGGCTCGGCAGCAGTTCTGCAGAAAAGGACCTAGGGGTTACGATGGATGAGAAGCTGGATATGAGTCAAGAGTGTGCCCTTGTTGCCAAGAAGGCCAATGGCATTTTGGGATGTATAAGTAGGGGCATTGCCAGCAGATCGAGGGACGTGATCGTTCCCCTCTACTCGACATTGGTGAGGCCTCATCTGGAGTACTGTGTCCACTTTTGGGCCCCACACTACAAGAAGGATGTGAAACAATTGGAAAACGTCCAGCGGAGGGCAACAAGAATGATTAGGGGACTGGAACACGTGACTTATGAGGAGAGGCTGAGGGAACTGGGATTGTTTAGTCTGCGGAAGAGAAGAAGGAGGGGGGGATTTGATAGCTGCTTTCAACGACCTGAAAGGGGGTTCCAAAGAGGATGGCTCTAGACTGTTCTCAGTGGTAGCTGATGACAGAACAAGGAGTAATGGTCTCAAGTTGCAGTGGGGGAGGTTTAGGTTGGATATTAAGAAAAACTTTTTCACTAGGAGGGTGGTGAAGCACTGGAATGGGTTACCTAGGGAGGTGGTGGAATCTCCTTCCTTAGAGGTTTTTAAGGTCAGGCTTGACAAAGCCCTGGCTGGGATGATTTAGTTGGGGATTGGTCCTATTTTGAGCAGGGGGTTGGACTAAATGACCTCCTGAGGTCCCCTCCAACCCCGATATTCTATGGTAAGTCTCTGCCTGCGCTAGAGCTTAAGTCTTTGCAGTTAATTTAACCCTTCTGAAACAGGAGGGAAGTTACTCAATGTTCCAGCTGAGGCCACGTCTATATTGGGAGCATTTTGCCAGGATAGGTAAACTAGTGTGGACATAGAAGAGCACTACTGGCCCCCACTGAATGAAGAGCCTTTACCCTTAGAAAAGAGCAAGAATACAAAGAGGACGAACCCACTGCTCAGGCTTGCTCTGCATGGCTTTTATATTACTAGAGCTATGTTGGCTAGGGGTGTGATTCCTAACCAATACAATCAGACCAGGACATCATCTGAACACGTGGATGCAGTTATACCGGTATAAGTGCGCTTATACCAGTACAACTGATATACACTGGCACTGGAGAGCTTAAAATAAGATACTAGACTGAGAGGACAAAAGAAAGGAGCAGATTCTCCTCTTAAATATACAGCATTCTCGCCCAGGATAGAAGACTGCGAAGAGGGACTTGCAGACAGATGTACACTGAATAGAGTTATTAGCAATATAAAAAAAGATGGCTTAGCAGCTCTCCTGCTCTGATTGCAAAGTAAAGAATTAACTGCAACATCAGATCACTTCTGCTTTGGCCAGCCAGAAGGCATCCATATAACACTGGCTGCATTTGCTCCATGGCCTGAAGTGGGAAGTAAATGCCCTGGTCCCATGAGTGAACTGTTGGAAGAGAATAGGATCCCGTCACTGATCTAGGTATTCTGAAGAACCTGTTTCGCCTTTCTTCAGGGTAAATGCACTGATCTGAAGTGCATTACTAAATATGAACTGGATGCTTTTACTAAGTGGTAAATGGATGAGCGATATAAATATGAAATAAAGACGGCTTCTTCCAGCCTAATAGCAAGTGAATGCATCCTCCGAGCAAAAGGCAGCACAGCATATCGAGCTCACCATGCATAAGCATTTACAAAAATATGATTTCCCAAGTGCATTAGAGACCTTAACATCCCATCCTACCTTCAGAGTAACAGCCGTGTTAGTCTGTATTCACAAAAAGAAAAGGAGGACTTGTGGCACCTTAGAGACTAACCAATTTATTTGAGCATAAGCTTTCGTGAGCTACAGCTCACTTCATCGGATGCATCCTACCTTCCTGCACTTTATAAGATGATAGGGAAACCAACAGGCCCTGATTCGATGATAGTTATCATAGGGACATTGTATTAACCTCTCTGGATCCAAAGCATCAACTGGAAGAGAAGGAATAAAAAGACAAAAGAAAACATTCTGTAAAACAAGATCTAAGTTCATCATCAACACAATTAACAAGAGTGGAAGCATACTAGGTAGTGGAGCTGCCCTCTAACGGGGTTAAGCCATCAATTTTTAATAGCCGAGACAAAAATGCTAAACTGCTAAGTTGGCACTCATTGTGTGTACCCAACCAAATTCACTTCGGATTTTGGGTGAGTGGAATATTAAATTAAAAATGAGGAAAGCGCAATCAGTAGTGCAGAGTGGCCAGTACATATTAATGACTATACTTATGCAGAACAGTGAGCTGGAAATAAACATTACTATAAAAACCCTTGAAGCTACCAAATTAACTAGTTGTACAGTAGTGACATGCTAAGGATTGGCAGAAGCACGGCATTCTGAAGTAAATCCTTTTGCATTTACCTTCATACTCCAAGGCCTGAGGCGGTTCAAATACAAGACAGCACAGAGCTTTTAGCAAGCAAGCGAGCTGGTCTGCCAACGGACTTCTGCCTGTCAGCTTTCCACCTTCCCCTTTATTCTTTCTCTCCCCCCGCGCATTACATTCTCCAACAGATACAAGGAATACACTGGCTTTGTTTAACATTCTTATTTACCAATTTCTATCTACCGCATTCCTTGCTCTCGGGCCTTGAGCCCAGTCCTGGGAGGCTTCCCACGGTTCATGTCATCTGGGCGACATTCCAAGGTTCATGCCCTTGAGAGGAGCTGTGTGTGCACAGCTCCTGCACAACACTCCGGGTGTGCCCTGAATGTTGCCAAGCGCATGAACCCTGTATGAATCCCACAAAGGCCATCTCTGCTGGATTAAGAAAAATATCAAACTCAAACAAACATGTCTGGAGTTAAGGATGCAATTTGCACTAAAGTGCACTTGGCCCTGTAAAGTGCAGAGGTTGGCAGGTGCTTAAGAGCCCAACACTCACTGAACATAGTGAGGGCCTAAGTCACAGCACTTTTTGAAAATGTTCCCTCCTAGTCCATACTATGACCCAGAGACAGGCATGAGTCACCTTAATCACTTAACAGTTACACAGAAGGGACAAGGTAGGGGAGGACCAACTTCTGACAGTGAGACACACAAGCTTTCAAGCATACATAGACCTCTTCTTCAGGATTCAGTTTGTCTCCGTGCAGCAGCTTTCTTGCCATCACAAATGTGTCTCCCCTCACACCTTCCATGCTATTTATCTGCGTTTGTATCAGTGTACAGAGGGCATGCACAGAAAGGAACATGGGCCAACGGACTGTGGGAGGTTTTCTAGATAGCTGGAAGTAAGGCGGACGGGCCAGATTGATTACATAAATCAGTATTTTTCAACCTTTTTGATACCAGGGACCAGCTTAGAATCATAGAATATCAGGGTTGGAAGGGACCTCAGGAGGTCATCTAGTCCAACCCCCTGCTCAAAGCAAGACCAACACCAACTAAATCATCCAAGCCAAGGCTCTGTCAAGCCGGGCCTTAAAAACCTCTAAGGATGGAGTTTCCACCATCTCCCTAGGTAACCCATTCCAGTGTTTCACCACCCTCCTAATGAAATAGTGTTTCCTAATATCCAACCTAGACCTCCCCCACTGCAACTTGAGACCATTGCTTCTTGTTCTGTCATCTGCCACCACTTTGAACAGCCTAGCTCCATCCTCTTTGGAACCCCCTTTCAGGTAGTTAAAGGCTGCTATCAAATTCCCCCTCACTCTTCTCTTCTGCAGACTAAATAACCCCAGTTCCCTCAGCCTCTCCTCATAAGTCATGTGCCCCAGCTCCTTAATAATTTCCGTTGCCCTCCGCTGGACTCCCTCCAATTTGTCCACATCTGTTCTGTAGTGGGGGGGACCAAAACTGGACCCAACACTCCAGGTGTGGCCTCGCCAGTGCCAAATGGAGGGGAATAACCACTTCCCTCCATCTGCTGGCAATGCTCCTACTAATACAGCCCCATATACCATTGGCCTTCTTGGCAACAAGGGCACACTGCTGACTCATATCCAGCTTCTCATCCACTGTAATCCCCAGGTCCTTTTCTGCAGAACTGCTGCTTAGCCAGTCGGTCCCCTGTCTGTAGCAGTGCATGGGATTTCCTTCCTTCCTTCCTAAGTGCAGAACTCTGCACTTGTCCTTGTTGAACCTTACCAGATTTCTCTTGGCCCAATCCTCCAATTTGTCTAGGTCACTCTGGATCCTTCCCTACCCTCCAGTGTATCTACTTCTCCCCGCAGTTTAGTGTCATCTGCAAACTTGCTGAGGGTGCAATTAATCCCATCATCCAGATCATTAATAAAGATGTTGAACAAAACCAGCCCCAGGACTGACCCCTGGGGCACTCTTCTTCATACCAGCTGCCAACTAGACTTGGAGCCATTGATCACTACCCGTTGAGCCCAACAATCTAGCCAGCTTTCTATCCACCTTAGAGTCCATTCACCCAATCCACACTGCTTTAACTTGCTGGCAAGAATACTGTGGGAGACCGTATCAAAAGCTTTGCTAAAGTCAAGATGTATCACATGCACTGCTTTCCCCATATCCACAGAGCCGGTTATCTCATCACGGAAGGCAATCAGGTTGGTCAGGCATGACTTGCCCTTGGTGAATCCAAAGCTTGCAGCCTTTCTAAACAGTGTCAGGGGGATCTGAGGGACAGGCCATTGAGAAAGACTGACACAGGTCCTTAGGACAAATGGCTACTTGTGACGAAGTGGAAAGTGTCCTAGTGTTTGCATGAATACTGTGCGCGCCTCAGTTTTCCCTATGCGTTGCACAAGTATCTAGGTGGGGGGATAAGGGTGTGGGACCTTTGCAGATACCCCGAGAGGGAAGGTGCAAGTGCCGTCTAGCTCCCTGGGCCCAGACAATAGATGTATCTTGGCAACTGATTGCCGGGGCCCATCCTCTGCGAGAGCCAGTCGGAGGAATTGGAGAACAAAGAGAGGTGGAGGCCAGGTGACCGGTTTGCCTGGGGAACAGCATACAGGATAGAGGAGGGGCAACTGGGTGTGACTGAAGGTGGGCTGCTGGAGGCTGGTCAGACTCCTGGTTTGGGACTCAGGAGGAGAGACCCATGGCTCTGGGTCTCCTCAAGATGAACTTTGCTGTAACTTCCTGCTTTCTGTGCTACCAAGATTCTGCTCTATGCTGTGTTCCAGACGACTAATAAACCCTTCTGTTTTACACCGCTGGCTGAGAGTCACTCCTGGCTGCTGAAGTCGGGGGTGCATGGCCCCTTTGGAAGGCGTGTAAGGTTTCTCCAGGTGTCCTATTCAGGTGGCTCACTGCAGGGAGCTTATGGCGTGAGACAGGGATGCTGAATGCTCCGAGGTCAGACCAAGGAGGAGCTGAAGCCCAGGAGGCTTGTCCTAGTGAGAGTGTGCCCCGAGGGGTAGTCACACTGCAAGAGGGTCCTGGTCCGGGGGCTAGTCTTCACCAGATTCACTGCAGCTGCGCTAATGTAGGGCAGTAGTGTGAACGCACTATGAAGACCAGAGAGCGCTTTCCTGTCAGCATAATTACTCCACCTCAGCGAAAGGTGGAAGCTATGACAGAATGAGAGTGTGTCCCACTGATTTAGTGCCCGTGCGGACAGCTCAGGGGGGGTGGCTTTTTCATATCCGTGACCGACATAAGTTACATCAACTTAAGCGGAAGCGTAGACAAGCCCTGAACTTCATTCAATGGTTCCAGAGCACCAAGCCCGTGCATCCATGAACTACTATGGGGGGAAAAAGTCCCCAATGCCTCAAACCAACACCATATACCTGGCTAGGCCTCTGGAGAGGGCAGCACCCTTACCTGACCATGGTACTAATTAGGGCTGTCGATTAATCACAGTTAACTCACGCGATTAACTCAAAAAAAATTATTAAAAAAATGAATCGCACAGTTACATTTCAATTGGTATTCTATTGTGTATTACACATTTTGGGATGTTTTCTACATTTTCAAATGTATTGATTTCAGTTACAACACAGAATACAAAAGGTACAGTGCTCACTCTATTCTATTTATTGCAAATATTTGCACTGTAAAAATGATAAACAAAAGAAATCGTATTTTTCAATTTACCTCATACAAGTACTGAAGTGCAATCTCTTTATCGTGAAAGTGCAACTTACAAATGTAGATTTTTTGTTACATAACTGCACCCAAAAACAAACCAATGTAAAACTTTAGACCTTACAAGTCTACTCACTCCTACTTCTTGTTCAGTCAATCACTGAGAGAAACAAGTCTGTGGACATTTATGGGAGATACGCTGCCCACTTCTTATTCACAGTGTCACCTGAAAGTGAGAACAAGCATTTGTATGGCACTTTTGTAGCCGGCATTGCAAGGTATTTACATGCCAGAGATGCCGAACATTCGTATGCCCCTTCATGCCTCGGCCACCGTTCCAGAGGACGTGCTTCCATGCGGATGACACTTGTGAAAAAAATAATGGGTTAAATAACGTGTGACTGAACTCCTTGGGGGAGAGCGGTGCGCCCCCTGCGCTGTTTCACCCGCACGCTGCCACAGATTTCCTGTTATAGCAGTCGCGGATGATGACCCAGCACAGGTTGCTCATTTTAAGAACACTTTCCCTGCAGATCTGACCAAACACAAAGAAGGTACCAATCTGAGATTTCTAAAGATAGCTACAGGACTCGACCCAAGGTTTAAGAATCTGAAGTGCCTTCCAAAATCTGAGAGGGTCGAGGTGTGGAGCATGCTTTCAGAAGTCTTAAAAGAGCAATACTCCAATGTGGAAACTCCAGATCCAAACCACCAAAAGAGAAAATCAACCTTCTGCTGGTGGCATCTAACTCCGATGATGAAAGTGAACATGTGTTGGGCCACACTGCTTTGGATCATTATTGAGCAGAACTCATCATCAGCATGGACACATTATCTCCTGCAAATGTAAACAAACTTCTTTGTCTTAGCAATTGGCTGAAGAAGAAGTAAGACTGAGTGTACTTGTAGGCTCTAAAGTTTTACATTGTTTTGTTTGAGAATGCAATTTTTTTGTACATAATTCTACATTTGTGAGTTCTACTTTCGTGATAAAGAGATTGCACTATATTACTTGTATTAGGTGAAGTGAAAAACACTATTTCTTTTGGTTTTTTGTACAGTATAAATATTTGTAATAAAAAATAAATATAAGTGAGCACTGTACACTTTGTATTCTGTGTTGTAATTGAAATAAATATATTTGAAAATGTAGAAAACATCCACAAATGTTTAAATGGTATTCTATTATTTTTAAGTGCGTGATTACATCTTTTAATTGCCTGACAGCCCTAGTACTAACAGGATATTAACCATGTTGCGTCTGTAGCAAAACACATTTTGGAGCCAGCCACTGGTAATAAAGTCAATTATGAATTATGGCAAGGACAGGGCCTTGATAAGAACAGTCACTTCACTGGGGTGATCCCCAGGAAACTGATTTAGGCCCTGGCTGCACAAGACATGACTGTAGCTTTATAACCAGTTTGTACCCCTCACAGCAAATTTGATCTGCTAGTTGGATCATCCATTTCTCCAGACCACAGACATGCTGCAGCTGGGGGACATAGTCCACTAGGTCAATGTGGGAACCCACAAACCATGATGCACACTGTGGAGGACTGCAAAATGGCAACTTCCTGGAGCTCTTCATGCCTTGAACATGACTGATAAGAAGGCTGCGGCATACACTAAATAAATAAAACGAACCACACACAGCTGAGTTACGCCCCCACTCCAGCCTTCCTGGCTCACAAAGGTTGGGGCATGATGTAGAGTATCTGCACCCAATACACTGCCTAGAAGCATTTGTCTCAGTACACCCAGTCCCCAACCCAACATATTACCCAGCCAGTCTCACACCCACCTTGCAAAACCTAGGTATTGTTCCTTGCTGTGATATTGACTCACATCATCCTTTATTGCCTCTAACGTTTGTGTGGTTTTGAATTGCAAGACCACCACTGCACCTGGTTTTGGGTCCCAGAATGAAAGAAGTTGTGAACTGCTGCTCTAATACACAGAAGCATATATTCACCAAACTTAATGCCTATAGCGGAAAGTTACTCCACTCCCTCCTTTAACCAAGTTTAAGATACTTGCATACTTTCAAAGATCTAAGCGGTCTCTCACTGTATCTTTGCAGGAACCATGAATAGAAACAGAGAATTGCAGGACTGGAAGGGACCTCGAGAGGTCATCTAGGCCAGTTCCCTGCATGAATATTAGAAGCCAGCAAAGAAACACTTACCATAGTTGCCTTCTAAATCCATTTGACTGATGCTGAAAGAACTGAAGCTTTGTTGGAGGACGCTTTGAGCCAGTCTCTGAATCTCACTCTCCTCCTGAAAATATCAACCCTACAGACGAAAAATGAGGAGATTCACAGATTTCTAAGGCCAGAAGAGACAATTACGATACTCTAGGAGTGGTTTTTAACCTGTCACCTGCAGACCTCTGGGGGTCCACAGACTATGTCTAGGATTTCCAAAGGGGTCCTGCACCTCCATTCAAAAATTTTTAGGAGTCCTCAAATGAAGAAAAATTGAAAACTACTGATCTAGGCTGACCTTCTGTAGAACACAAGGCATAGGACTGCCATGAGTTAATTCCCATTTGACCTAGAGCAGATCTTTTGGAAATCAAAATTGGATGTCTTTGGAAAATTTGATGGAGAATCGACAACAGTTGGTAATTTTTCCAGTGGTTAGTTATCCTCACTGTTAAAAATAAACCTTATTTCCATTCTGCGTTTTTCTAGCTTCAACTTCAAGGCACTGGAAATAACTTTAAAGTTATTTCAATTTATCCATCACAGCTATTAAGTGTCAAAGATCAACTGCACTACAGCAAGTGGTAGACTTTACAGCTACGCTGTGCAGGCATAGGATACAAGCTTATTCTTGGGGGCCCACGTATAACGTAGGGTACCGGGAACCACGTATTCTTGTGCTCCACAGAGAAAAGGTTTCCTTCAAGATGCTAACTTCCACAGATTTTTGTCTGAAACATCCTCTTTTCCCAATACATTTAAGAGGATTCAAAGAACCAGTTCCCAAGAAAAATTAAGCCATGTATTTGGGGAGCTCAGTTATCTTTTCTTATACACACTTAAAGTAATACACACTTGAGCCCCTCCACCTGCCTGAGAGGTCAACACTTTTACACCTACCTTGTGGCTCATGATCTGTATGAAGAACTTGGTTCCTGATGTTTTAGTTAAAACAAACAAACAAAAAACGCAAAGAGTTAGATTCTCTCCTGTCTTCACTGCAATTCACACAATTTGAATGCATCAGTCATCTAAAAAAATCCTTCCCCCCAAGATTATAAGTCTAAATAAGACAGAATTTAAAGGACTGCACAGTCTAGAGTCAACCTGAATCTCCGATTTGGTTGCCCATCACAAAATATGTTTGCTACCCCGCTGTGACGGTCGTGACAAAAATGAGAAGGGGGAGGATTTGTTGCCTTTTGCTCATCTTAACTCTGCAGAGCCAGCCCAGCTACAGGAGGGAGAGCTCAGGTCTATTCGGCATCATCATTGTTATTATTTATTTGTATTAGCATAGTGCCCAGGAGCCCTAGTCATGGACAAAGATCTGTTGTGCTAGGCACTGTACAGTGATTAAACAAATGCAACATTAACAGAAAGAAAAGGAGGACTTGTGGCACCTTAGAGACTAACCAATTTATTTGAGCATAAGCAGAATTAATATCATATTGCCTCTATATAAATCCACACTACATCCATATCTTGAATACTGTGTGCAGATGTGGTCGCCCCATCTCAAAAAGATATATTGGAAATGGAAAAGATACAGAAAGGGGCAACAAAAATTATTTCACTGCAGAAACAGCTTCCTTATAAGAAGAGAGAAGACTGGGACTTTTCAGCTTGGAAAAGAGATGACTAAGGGGGTGAAAGTAAATAAGGAAGTGTTATTTCTGCTTCTCATAACACAAGAACTAGAGGTCATCAAATGAAATTAATAGGCAACAGGTTTAAAACAAACAAAAGGAAGTATTTCTTCACACAATGCACAGTCAACCTGTGGAACTCCTTGCCAGAGGAAGTTGTGAAAGCCAAGACTATAACAGGGTTTAAAAAAGAACTAGATAAGTTCATGAATTAGTCAGGATGAGCGGGGATGCAAAACCAAGCTCTGAAGTGTACCTAGCCTCTGTTTGCCAGAAGCTGGGAATGGGCCAACAAGAGGTAAGGAGGAATTCTAGGCTACCCTGAGCTGTATGGTTATGACACTATCAGACCCCCCTGCTGGATCCCAAGGCCATAGAGCCATTCAGCCAAATGGATGGTATTGAGATGGGGGACTATGACCTGTTCAAACAGGCTTTGCTGCTGAAGTTTGAACTGACCCCCGAGGCGCACAGGAAACGATTCCGGGGTGTACGCAAGACCCCAGGTGTCACTTACAAGGAGGTCACCAATCTGCTGGGGGAATATCTCCGTAGCTGGGGGAAGGGCACAGGGGCCACTACCGCAGAGGAGGTGTGTAACCTGGTGGGGTTGGGGCAGCTGTATGACATCTGCCCTCCAGACCTGAGGATGTGGTTAGTGGACCGGAAGCCTAAAGATCTGGGCAGTGCAGGGGCACTAGTGGATGAGTTTGTGAACAGCAGATAGGGGGCAGGAGGGAGACCCATATCAGGGACTCAGAAGGGGAGTCACACAGAAACCTCTCCAGGGTGGGACTCCAGGAAGCCCAACTCACAGGTGCCCCTGAAGGCCGGGGCAAGCCGACCCCCCGTGGGACTTGAGGGACCTGAAATGTAATTACTGTGGCCAAAAAGGACACAAGGTGGCTCAATGCCTGAAGATGGAGGAAATGGCAGCCAAGCAGAACCCGCGGGGAGTCAACTGGGTGGAAGCCCACCGAGAGGGAATCCACAGGGTTTTCCCCTTTCGAGTTGTTGTATAGGAGGAGGGTGAGGGGACCCCTCGACTTGATGAGGGACGAGTGCGGGGGGAAGGCCTCCCCCAATGGAGTATGTTCTGACCTTTCTGGAAAAGCTCGCGGAGCTCATGGGCTTGGCCAGAGGAAACCTAGCCAGGGCACAGAGGAAGCAGAAGGTCTGGTACGACCGCTCAGCACGTGCCTGCTCCTAGGCTACCAGGGACCAGGGGATGCTTCTCATCCCCATGAGGAAGCACAAGCTGCAAGCTGCCTGGGACGGCCCCTTCAAGGTCATCAGACAGGAAAATGAAGTGAAATATGTCGTGGAACTGTCCATCCGGGCACACCGCCACCGGGTGCACCATGTCAACATGATGAAGCCATACTGGGACAGGGAGAAGTTGGGGCTGGCTGGGTGTGGGCAGTGGGAGGAGAAGGGAGAGGATCCCCTGGTGGGACTCCTCCCTGAGGGGGGGCTGACCCCTCGCTGGAATCAATTCTCCTCTCAGACCAGCTAACCCCTGCCCAGCAGGCAGAGATCAGAGAGGTGCTGCCTTCACACCGGCAGCTGTTCTCCAGCCGGCCTGGGCTCACTAACCTGGCTGTTCACCGGGTGGAAACAGGAGCCAATCTTCCCATCAGGTGTTCCCCATTCAGGGTCACTAGGAAAACAGCCCAGGACCTGGAGAGAGAGGTTGGAGACATGCTGGCTTTAGGGGTGATCCAGCCGTCCTCCAGCCCCTGGGCCTCTCCCATGGTGCTGGTCCCCAAGAAGGATGGGTCGATCAGGTTCTGTGTGGATATCGGAAGTTCAGTGCCATCACCGTGTCCTATGCCTACCACCGATAAAATCCTAGACAAGTTGAGGGGGCGCTGATGTGATGAAGTGGGACTGTTCTTAATGTTTCCTCTGAATAGTGTGGGGGTGCCTCAGTTTCCCCTATGCAATTCTTAAGGATCTAGGTGGTGGGATAAGGGTGTCTGATCACTGCAGAGCCCTAGAGGGCAGGTGTGTGCAGGAGTCTGGACACAGAGAATGGCCGACACCCTGTTTCCTGGCCACTGATGGCCTGGGCCCTTTCCCCCTGCAAGGTGAGAGCTAAAGGGTTGGAGAACAAGGGAATCAGGTGCCCTCCTGGCCGGGGAAAGAGACAAAGCCCAGAGGAGGAGGGGCTGGAGGGAGTTTCAGTTTGGGGCTGGCTGGGACATGGAGTGAAGGGCAGACGTGGTTGTCTGGCTCACTGCCCCCCAAAATGGACCCAGCTGAGGGGTCCTCTTCTCTGCACCTACAAGCTCTCTTTTAGACCATGTTCCTGTCATTTAATAAACCTCTGTTTTACTGGCTGGCTGAGAGTCACACCTGACTGTGAAGTTGGGGGGCAGGACCCTCTGGCTTCCCCAGGAGCCCCGCCTGAGCGGACTCGCTGTGGGAAGCGCACGGAGGGGCAGAGGATGCGGAATGCTCCGAGGTCAGACCCAGGAAGCTGTGTGAGCTGTGTGTCCTGCAGACAGTCTGCTCACAGACAGGAGACTTCCCCAGAGTCCTGACTGGCTTCATGGGGAGCAGTTCCAGAGCATCGCCCGGGGACTCCATGACAGCTATCAAATCCCCCCTCACTCTTCTCTTCTGCAGACAAAATAACCACAGTTCCCTCAGCCTCTCCCCATAAGTCACGTGCCCCAGCTCCCTACTCATTTTCATTGCCCTCCGCTGGACTCTCTCCAATTTGTCCGCATCCTTTCTGTAGTGGGGGCCCAAAACTGGACGCAATACTCCAGATGAGGCCCTCACCAGTGCTGAATAGAGGGGAATAATCACTTCCCTCGATCTGTGGGCAATGCTCCTACTAATGCAGCCCAATATGCTGTTAGCCTTCTTGGCAACACGGGCACCCTGCTGACTCATCTCCAGCTTCTCATCTGCTGTAACCCCAGGTCCTTTTCTGCAGGTCCTTTTCACCAGTTCCTTATCCACCTTTCAATTCTCATATTAAACCCCAACTTCTCCAATTGAACTAATAATTTCCCAATTGTATCAAATGCCTCGCTGACATCCAGGTAGATTAGATCATTGGTTCTCAAACTGGGGGTCACAACCCGGTTAAGTGGGGGGGGTCACGAGCCCCGACCCCAGCGCACGGCTGTAAGTTGCGAGCCCCGACCCCTGTGCCAGGCTGTCAGCCCCGACCCCTGTGTGGAGCTGCGGGGCTATGAGCCCCAACCCGGGCACACGGCTGTGGGTCCCGACCCCTGTGCTAGGCTGTGAGCCCTGACCCCGATGTGCGGCTGTGAGTCCCGACCCCGACCCCTGCGCCGGGCTGTGAGCCACGACCCCGGTGTGCAGCTGTGAGTCCTGACCCCAACCCCTGGGCCGGGCTGTGAGCCGCGACCCCAACAGGGAATCGTGGTTGCGAGCCCCGACTCCAACCACAACACAGGGCTGCAAGCCCAGACCCCAACCCTGGCCAGGAGCGGGGCAGTGATCCCTGAGTCCGAATGCCACATGGGGTTGCAGGTCCTGACCCCAACCAGGAGTGGGGCTGTGAGCCCTGAGCTGGGGCATCCAGGACGCTGGGAGCCCCGACCCCTGTAATGGGGTTTCAGGCGGAGCCCGGCCATGCTGAGGGTTATCAGCCGGGAGCACACACAGGGTTGTCAGCCCCGAGCCCCGCCACCCGCTGTGTTTTAGTCTGAATTTAAAAGCAGTGAGTAAAGGTCAATTCATTTTAAGCAATAGGGTTTAAATTTAGTATTTAACATAGTGTTAAATATCAAAAATGTGTTTTTAATTTTTAAGGGGGGGTCGCACTCAGAGGCTGGGTGTTCGAAAGGGGTCACCAATACAAAACGTTTGAGAACCACTGGATTAGATCTACTGCGTTTCCTTTGTCTGAAACCTCAGTTATCTTCGCAGAGACACCGCTCAGGTTGGCCTGGCAGGACCTACCGATTGTTAAACCAGGGTGTATTTTATCCCAGTTACCGTTCACCCCTTTGTCCTTCGTTACTTTCTCTCTCAGAATTTGTCCCCAGACCCGGCAGAGAGCTGAGGTCAAATTAAAAGGCCTGTAGATACCTGGACCACGTTTTTTTCCATTTCTTAAAAATAGGAACTATATTAGCAATTCTCCACTCCCCCGCCCCGAGTTTACAGAGTCATCAGAAATCCTTGCTATTGGGCTTGCAATTCCATGTGCCAGTCCCCTTACTATGCATGGATGGAGCTTATGGGGTGCTCGGGGCTGCAGTGAGTGGGGTGGGAGGACCCAGTAGGGGGCACTCGCCCCTTCTAGTCTGTGCCAGCCCCAGCATAGTGCTCAATTTGTGTTATTTTGGGGGTTGTAAATCTAAGCTCCTGAGCGCTTGTCACTAAGAAGCCCATGTGCAGTGCAGCCTGGTCATAGAATCATAGAATACCAGGATTGGAAGGGACCTCAGGAGGTCATCTAGTCCAACCCCCTGCTCAAAGCAGGGCCAATCCCCAATTTTTGCCCCAGATCCCTAAATGGCCCCCTCAAGGATTGAACTCACAACCCTGGGTTTAGCAGGCCAATGCTCAAACCACTGAGCTATCCCTCCCCCCGGCTCCCTGACCCAGCTCCCCACGCTCTGTGCAGCGCAGTGCAACTAGATGTGGGATTCTTCACTTGTCCTAATCTACTGTGCTGTGTGGCTGTTAAACAGCTGCTCCGTCCCACCCCAGAGGTGGCTGCATCTCAGTGCTGGGCAAAGGATCCCTGTATAAATAGCCCCTGCACCCCACCCCAGAGGTGGCTACATCTCAACCCCAGGGATGAACTGAGTGACTGGAATACAAGTGACTCTAGTCCTAGGAGTGACCAGGGCTGCTGGGCCTCTTGCCGGGGAGGTGGGCAAGGCCTCAGCAGAGATTGGGGCCCTGGGGTGGTGCAAGGCCGGGGCCGAGATTCTTCTGGCCGTGGGAGCCCAGTGACTCAGTCAGTGCCCCGCTCCCAGCCAGCCCTCCCCATTCACTGAGCCCTTTGTGCCAGCCATGTCGCTCTGAGTCGCACTAGGTGCCACTCGATAGGTCACCTACAATCACACGGTTTCTTTTCGGTGCCTCGACTGGGCAGCGGGTAATGAGAGGTGGATAACGGATTCTCCAGGCCAGGACTGCAGACCTGCTCCCCCGCTGTGCCAGGGATGCCCCGCTGGTCCCATCTCTGCCCCAAGAGCCTCCCCCCGCAGTCCCTGGCAGGGAAGGGATTGCCCCACTGCCAGCACCCAGCAGGCCTATGTGTGACATGAGCTTGGGGGTCTCAACCGCATTCCTAGGGGGATGGGTCCATGCTCTGATGGGCATTAGCTGACAGCCAAGGACTGGCCAAGAGTGCCCTCCCCGCCTTCTCGGGCAGGGCAAGGGGTGGAGTACAGAGTGATCTGCTGTGGGGCCCAGGTCCTCAGTCTCTGGGGCTGGCAGCACTGCCCCAGCGATGAACCTCCCCCAGGGGCAGGGAGCAGCTGCTGGGTCCAAAGCATCCCAGCAAACACTGGCCATTCGGCACCAGCCAGGGGAAAGTCTCGCACCCAGGCCATTCTGGATCAGAGGCGTGTGTGGGGAGATGGGAGCTGAACACGGACCCCTCTCCAAACTCCCAGCGGCCCCCAGGGCCTCGTCCCTGCGATCCCTCTAACGCCATGGGCACAGGGTCCCTCAGCCAGCACCCCCATAGGGCCCAACAGTGGGGAACCCAGCCCCTTACCTGGCTGCTACCTCCCATGGCCTTGACGCTGGCCCCAGTTCAGCCCAGTTCCCCCACTCTGCAGGGCACTGGAGAAGCCTCCACTGGCAGCTTTGCCGCTGGCACTCTGTGGCAGCTCCTGCTGAGGCCCCAGGGCCCACGCAGGGCAGCGCTGCCCTCCCAGGGGGCTCGTTAGCCAGGGCCATGCAGAAGCCTGGGTCCCAAAAGCCAACCATGGCTCCCCAGCCGGGAGCGGGTTTCCTTGACACCTGGGTACCTCAGGGGGCCAGATCCTAAAGAGCAGGAGGGGAAGATGCAGAAAGAGGAGAGCTGTGCACGGGGCCATGGAGCGGGGGGAAGGGACAGAGAGACGTTTAAATCAGAGGGGCAGAGGGTGCGCCCCATCTTCCTCAGAGCCCTGGGCTGGCCTGTGCCCCCTGGCACCAGGGGTGGGGGCTGGAAAGTGACTTGCCTTGCCCCAGAGTGCCAAGGCCACTGGCTGTACCGGAGAGGCAGTGCGGCTGCAGGAAACACCCCCCCCCCCCCCGCCCCGAGCCGGGCTCCGTGGGGCCAGGATTCAGGCCTGGGGAGCTTTGGGCCTTGTGGAGGGGACTCCAGCACTGGGGAAAGGGCCAGCTCGACTGCCCCAGAGCCCAAGGCTTGCGTCACACCCCCATCCCCCACGCCAACGGCCCTGCCCTGAAGGGACCCATCTAGGGGCAGAGCGGCGCTCAGGCTCTGTAGCCCCAGCGTGCCAGTCCCACAGCCGGCAGGCAACGCGGGTGCTGTCCCAACAGGAACTGGACTGAGCCCCTCTCCACAGCCACCACCCACTGTCAGACACTGCTCCCCTGGGACAGATTCGAACCCGTGCCCCAGAGAGGAGAGACGCCCCCTACCCCCGCCAGCCCAGAATATTATTCTTCATCTTACATAGCACTGTCCAGCAAAACACTTCCCAAAGGAGGTCAGTGTCATCATCCCCACTGTACACATGGGGAAACTGAGGCAGAGGGCAGGGAAGGGATTTGCTCAAGGTCACCCAGTGGCAGAGCCAGACATAGACCTCCACGCTGCTGCATCCCAGTTCAGTGCTTTACCCACTAGGCCACACTGCCTCTCTTGACTCTGTGGCCATAGCTCGGGAGCGGCTTTCCCTCCACGCACTGCCAGGGGGAGCCATGAGATGTTTAGTATTGTCTGTCCCAAGTGTGGGGAGGCACGAGCCACCCCGGGTCCTACACAGGTGCCTCTGTCCACATGGCACGAAGGCCGAGCGGGCCCATCAGCTTTGGTGCCCCTCTTGCGTCCCAACATTCAGAAGTCACTAGTCAGGCCTCAAAATCATGAGATTTGCTTAAAAAATCACAAGATTTTAATATTTGTTTGCATTCTGGCATGGCTGTGTTTGGGAGGTGCGAGGTCTGGGGCTTCTCCTCCACGCCGAGGGTGGGCACTTTATCTAACGAAAGCGAAGATTCTTCGTTACTGATCCCATTCCAACTCACCCCCCCACCCACTGCTGGGCTCACCATGCAATGATGGGCGTTGGCAACGCTGGCCGTTTAAGGGTGAAAGTGTGACAAGGTGTTGGTCTACCCTGGCACTAGAAGGGCAGCAGGAAGAGCAGCAGCCCCACAATTGAGCTGCCTTGGAAATTTGGGGGTGTGTGTGGAACCCTTATGTTTTCACCCCTTGCAAAAAATTTTCAAAAGCCTAAAATGTACGTGTGTGTGTGTGTGTGTGTGTGGTTTTTTTCATCCCCTCCCACCCACTTTCCAGTGGCAAATGAGAAAAGGACAAAGGGCAGAGAAATGGGGGAGGGAGGGGTAATTTTTCGAAGGCTGTTTTTAAATTGCTCATCAAAAACGTGAAATGTTTAGAAAGAAGCCAATTTTTTCTACAACACTGTCAAGAAAAAGGCCAATTTACCAACAAAAAAGCTCAGGCTGTTGTTTAAAGAGGAGCAAAAGAAGCAGGGTTGAAATAGGTACAGAATATAATGAAAGGAGGGGGGTGCTCCTATTTGCCCCCCCTTCACCTGCCCCAGTGTTGCAAGAGCAATGGGACGCTCTGTGAAAGCAAATGTCAAGGGAAGTTACATAATTAGCCAGGGGAACTCACTGCAACTAGATGTCACTGACATTGCGAGCCTGGCTGGATTCAGACAAGGATGGTGGGGGGTCGGGGAACAAGGGTGTCAGGACAGAATTTAGAAAAGAGGGCACAAGGCCACTGCTGACTGTCAGGATGAGGGGGATATGCCCCCCTTCCCCCCCTCCCCCGACTGGTTATATCATCATTAGCCACTAGGAGGGGGTTCTTGCACCTTCCTCTGAAGTAGCTGGTGCTGGGGTGGCTGGCCCCATTGATCTGATTTGGGGAAGGAGGCAGCAGGGAGAGGGCGGGGTACTGGGCTAGATGGGTCCTGTGACGCTAGCAGACCAGGTGCCAGCTCATGCCCAGGCCCTTAGGCCTCACTGAACACTGACAAATGCAGAGCTTGACCCAGCCTGTGTGTTAGCCGTGTGAAAACAGCTGCTGATCAGCGTGTGTGGAGTGTTTCGACTTGTGGAATTGCTTGCAGGATTGATCTCTCCCATAACCTCTGTAGCCCGTGGTATAAAGTTAGAATGAATGTTTGCATCGTAAACCTCTGTAACTGCTCTACACCACTGAGTTTGCAAGGCAGCTTACGTCCACCTAACACTGCGTCTACACTAAAATTTGGCTCCCGCTGATGTAACTCACCTGCTTTGCCGACTTAATCATGCCACTTCCCCCAGTCAGCGTAGTTAGGTCAATGCAGTGTCAGTGTACGTACTGCGTTGCTTACATCGACTGTCCCACAATGCCCCACACTGACAGTACAATCGATACCACACACCACAGACACAAGGAGCCAGGTGTACGCACACACAAGCGCTGTAACTTGTGTTAACTTGTGTTAACTTGTGCACTCAGGGCGATTTGATTTTGTAGTGTAGCCATGGCCTGTGTAACTCCCCCAACAGGGGAGAAGCATGAATTAGTGTAAAGTGCTGGGCCTGCCCATTGAAACCAAACGAGCCATTGCAAAACATCCTTACTGATTGCCTCTGTTGTTAGATATTTCACTGCGTGTGTGTGTTCTCCCGGTGTGCTGCCCCAGCTCTGTGCAGACAGCCAGCACAGCAGACCTTGAGTGAACCGCCCAATGACCACAAGATCTGTTAAGGGACGAAGGCACCCGGCCAGGTTTATTGTTGACAAGGCATGGTAATAGCACCTGGCAGACTCTACGAGGATACTAAGACATGTATGCCTGTGACAATGGACGCAGCTCAGTGAATGGCAGGACTTTCCATTTCCCCTTTGGCTGGACCAACACATTCTCTCAGAGATACCCTGATACAAACAAGCTGCCCCTCTGACTTAGATACTGCCCTCTGACCTGGCTAGTTATTGTCCACTTTTTTGTACATGTTGGTTTGATTAAAACATTTGTATTTATTACGTTGCTATTTGACCTTATCTTTTAGGAGGGCTCAGTGTGTTCCTGTTATCCTTGGGGAATGTTTTTGTGCCATTCTTGACATTGTGGTTTTTGTACCACGCTTCTGGACTGTGTTTGTGTGAGTCCTTTGTGCCGAGCACTGTCCAGGACTGCGCGTTTCTGCACGATCAGCGCTGGGCTGGCCAGGTTCTGGGAACGTGCAAGTGGGCAGGGCCTGACGTTTGCTCACAGCAGGGAGAGGGGATACTGGGCTGGATGGGCCCTGTAGGAACCAGCCAGGCTGAGTTTCCTGCAGGGCAGAGGGAGGTGAGTGGGCCTCGTTAGATGCAGCCTGGGGGGCTGGCTGTGGTGAGGGGGGTCTCGGGCTTTGGGGGGGTTCTCTCCAACAGGCTGTCTCTGTGACTGATGCTGATCACACTACGCTGCCCCCTTCTTAAAGCCCAGCCCAGCCCAGCCCAGCCCAGCAGCTGGAGCCCACCCAGTAATTAGGAAATGAGATTTAATTTCAGGCAACGAAATGCCACGAAAGAGGCGGGTGAGCGGCTTTGGGCTGTGTGGTAAGATGATAAGCAGCATCACAAGGGCTGGTTGCATAATTGTGAACTTGGCTCAGGCCGGTCGCCTTCCCCACCCCCCACCCAGCCCTGGAGGTTGGGGGCCGACTCTGGGGAGGGCTGGGGGACGAGATGCTGGGTCTCTGCCCGGGAGAAGGGGTGTGCGCTGGGCATCATTCTGGGATCGCTCAGCCCCCAGCATGGCCAGGCCCAGGGCAGGGGGCACCGGGCTGCAGTCCATACCCACAAGGGATGGGCAGGTTGGGGACAGGGCTAGCTCAGCCTGGGTTTGGTGAACTCCGATCTTTAGACAATATTTCCTCTAGGGCCCATTGGATGCACCCGTGCTGCCTACAGGGGGCACTGCTGCTGCATGGGGGTATCACCCACCCGCACCTCCTGCCTCCCACTTCCCCACCCCAAATCACCCCCTGGCCCCTCAACCCATGCACTGTATACAGCTTGCAGTTACTGTAAACCTCTCCCCCTCCCTGCTACTCCCACTGCCTCCCCCCAGCCCTGCTGTAAGCCCCCCAAGTCACCCCGCTCTGCCCCAAACAATCTCCCCAAACAAGCAGGGTCTGCATGCAGGTCTCTGCAGGATGAGCTCTTCTGCAAGCCTGGTGCAGCTTCACCTGTCCCTGGGTCCCAGCTCCACCCTAGTCATGATCCCCCCAATCCAGGCCCAAAGGTCTTGGGGGCCCTGGCACAGCTGACACTGGGAGCTTATGCTCAAATAAATTGGTTAGTCTCTAAGGTGCCACAAGTACTTCTTTTCTTTTTCCTAACCCAAATGTATCCCATTGGCTACAGGGAGTTCCAAGCTGGGACAAGTTCATCTTGAAGTCTTTCTCCAGCAGGCGGATGGTTGCAGAATCTCTCCTGGGTTGCAGAATCGCTCCTAGCCAGGGCTGGCTTTGATGCAGCAGCCTGGGGACGGTGCCCCTTCCTAGCTGGGCAGGGCTCATGCCCTCCTTGCCTGGCCAGTCCCATCGGGCTCCCCTTGAATATGTCCAGGACGCGATGGCTGCAGCCCTGCAGCCGCTGTACAGCCATGGGCACAGTAGGCCTGTGTGTGGGTGTTCGTCTGGCTCCAGGGCTGGGGAGGGAGGAGGAGACCCGGGAAAGAGCAGCAGCAAGCCGTTCGCTGAGTAGACAGGACTGGGCTGGCAGCTTCAGGCGTGTTCCCAGCTCCGCGGAGAGGGACGTCAAGGCTGGCTGGACTGGGTCTGCGCTTCCCTCCGAGCCAGGCTCCGGGCAAAGCGTTGGTGACTGGGAGACCCAGCGTGTGTGTGATTACCCCAAACCTTCCTGCAGGCGCCGGGGGACTGGGTGGCACCTGGAAAGACCGTGGAGGTGTTTCCTTTGGGCCAGCTCCAGCCGGGCCAGGCTCCAAGCTCAGCGCTCCCCTGCCAGCCTCGTGAAGGGTCCTGGAGGAGCCAGAACACAGGGCAGGGGAGGAGAACGTAACCCTGCCGTGGGGCTGGAGCTGCTTGGCAGCCGAGGGCGGTGGGGGGCTGCATGGGGGCTCCCGCATGGGCACTGCTGCCCGCCAGGGGACGGACGGCTGGGCCTGCACAAGGGGGCCTGTGTTTATACCTGGCACAGACACAAGCGCTAGCGCCGCACAGCAGCTCGTGAGGATCTGACGGGCTCCATCCCCAGCCGCGCCCTGACGTGGCCCAGCTCTGTGCCTCAGTTTCCCCCTCTGTAGAACGGGAGGATAGCGACACCAACCCTCCAGCTGTCCCGCTGCAGGACTGGGCCCTTGGTGGCATGGTTCTGGAGGATAGATCCATGCAGCCAGGGAAGGCTGGCATCAAGCTGTCTGTGTTTTTCAAAGGCCCTCCAGCTCCCTCCCCTCCCCCTGCACTCTGGTGCGGATTACAGGGATCCCGGGGCGGTTGTTGATTGGGAACGCTTCCCAGCCGCTGCTCCAGGCCCAGAACACGGTGTGTTCGCTTTCAAACCTCGCACTACGTCTGTTAGCGTTAGCCTTTCACAAGGCCAAGACAAGAGCTGGGGACGCAGCCAGGGCTGGAGCTCTTCTCCATGTTCCCTTCCCGGGGTGCCAACCAGCCGGCTGCACCGTGCCACAGCCAGCAAGTTCCTTTCCCTTAACGCTCAGTGGAAACCCTTCCTGCTGCCCCTTGCCAGCCACGCCAGCGTCACACCCACAGACCCTGGTCGTCGGCGGGTGGGGATCAAACCTGGGGCCTCTGGAGCTTAGTGCATGAGCCTCTATTGCATGAGCTAAAAGCCCCCTGGCTGTTAGCGACGGCTGCAGAGCAGACTCATCTTCTCTCTCTCTCGAATGGTCTTGGTGCCACTCGATGGGACACAACACCACACCCAGAAGGCGCGTGGGTTACATCAGCTGGCGGAGGATTAACTTTATATCGAGCTTCAGATCCCCGTCTTGGGCTTTGATTGATTGGGGAGGGGAGTCCCCAGGCATGCTGGGGTGGCTGGGAGGAAATCGAAAGGAGCTGTTTGTGCTGAATTTCCCCCCGCCCCCCTCACCCCACATTCTCCATCACAAACTCCGGGGCAGCAGCAGCTTCCAGTACACTGGGCTCCCCACAGCTCCCATCAGGGCAGACCTCAGCTGGGGCAGTTTGTCCCAGCCCTGTCCAGGGGCACAGCACATTCTCCAGCCCCGTTCCTGGAGCTGTGGTCACTGACACGAGCAGCGGATCTGCCCCAGTGACTTCAGTGCAGCTGTGGGACTCAGTGCTGCAGAACAGGAGGCCCTAGGTCACTAGCAGCTGAAGCGCCAGGATGAGAACCTGGGCCCCAAAGCCGCCCTGTATGACGTCCCCAACCGCCGTCCAGAGGAGAGCGCTTGCCCTGGCTCTGGGACTAGGGTTTTTAATCCGCTCCGGGTGGCTCCGTTCCCCAGCGGCGCAGGCTCGTTCCTACCAGAGGGGTTTATTGCAATCTCTGTTTGCCTCCCGTTAACAGCAGGCGGGAGGGAGGGAGAAGCTAGGAATTGCACACCCGCCCCGCAAGGCAGGTCAGTCTTTCCCGGAGGCCTGGGGAGAGGCTCTGCTTTCACTTTGGCCTGTTCGCTCCATCTGACGCTGTTGTGGGCCGGATGTAAACCAAGCTGGCTGGGTTTCAGCCCAAAACTCATTGCAGGGCCTCTTGATGAGACACCAAGTCCCAGGGTTAAACAGGGCGCCCTGGGGCTCCCAGCTCCCTGCACAAACAGCAAAATCTCATACCCAGTGTGATAAAGTGGGACTATTCTTAATGTTTCCTCTGAATAGTGTGGGGGTGCCTCAGTTTCCCCTAGGCAGTTCTTAAGGATCTAGGTGGTGGGGTAAGGGTGTATGATCGTTGCAGAGCCCTAGAGGGCAGGTGTGTGCAGGGGTCTGGACACAGAGAATGGCCAACACCCTGTTTCCTGGCACCTGATGGCCTGGGCCCTTCCCCCCTGCGAGGTGAGAGCTAAAGGGTTGGAGATCAAAGGAATCAGGTGGCCTCCTGACCTGGGAAAGGGACAAAGCCCAGAGGAGGAGGGGCTGGAGGGAGTTTCAGTTTGGGGCTGGCTGGAGACATGGAGTGAAGGGCAGATGTGGTTGTCTGGCTCACTGCCCCCCAAAATGGACCCAGCTGAGGGGTCCGGTTCTCTGCACCTACAAGCTCTGTTTTAGACCATGTTCCTGTCGTCTAATAAACCTTCTGTTTTACTGCGGGAAGCAGCGCGGGGCGAGGGATGTGCTGGCCACGGCTTCCTGCAGCCCCCGTTGGCCTGCAGTGGGGAACCATGGCCAGTGGGATCCGCGATCGGCCAAACCTGCGGATGCGGCAGGTAAAAAAACTGGCCCGGCCCGCCAGGGGGCTTACCCTGGGGGGCTGCGTGCCAAACGTTGCCGACCCCGGTGCTGCAGCAATCTCCCGTACAGCAATGGCTGTTACAAGACAGCGTAATTTAGAACAACCCAGAGTCTAAAGCTCGGGTGTATTTGAGGATCTGGGCCAGTACTTGGCTGTTTCTATAGTAATGACCCCTGAGCAAGCAGTGTAATGTACATGCTTATCACTGAGCGTGTCCAGAGGCTGCACGTCCATCAGAATGACTAGATGTCCTGATGTGTAATAAAAACACCTGGAGTCATAAAAAATCAACCCAGCCTACTTTACAGGGCCTGATCCTTCTCTCCCTTACAGCATCTGAGCAGTAGGAGAATGGCTAATACGGGCCAGCGTTATGGTTGTTGTATTCTATTTATAAAAGTATAATACTGGCCAGTATTCTAGTTGCTGTATTGTGTTATAAAACAACAACAAAAATAGAAAAATAAAAAATACAAATTAATGTTTTGAATTAATTTGGGGAAAAGAACAATTTAAACAATTTAAAACATTTACACAATTTAAAAAATTTACAACAATTTAAAACATTTAAAACATTCCTTTCTTTCTCTCCAGTATTATAGTCTCTCTTGTTCCAATTTTAGGTAGCGGGAGCGAGTAGTATAAGAGCCCGACCATCAATCAAACGTTAACCCCACCCCTTGACCCCGTAAGCCCTGCACACAGGTCACTGGAAGTCCCACCTCATGGGAGTATTACTTCCGGGGTCAAGGCGGACACATGTCCGGAAGCAAGGTGTGTCATGTGACCCCTGTAAGAACTCCTCCCACTGTCCTCTGCTGATCAGGATGGATTTTGCCCCGACAGGAACGCCTCGAGAGAAGATTTGACCAATCAGGGGGAGTTCCGGGGTTTGTGTGACCCCTCTAAGAACTCCTCCCGCTGCCCTCTACCAATCAGGAGGGTTTTCAGCCGCTGGGGACCACCCCGAGAGGAGATTTGTCCAATTGGGGGGAATTCTGGGGCGGGGTGACCCGTCAGGAAGTGGCTCGTGTGACCCCTCTAAGAACTCCTCCCACCACCCCTACCAATCGCGATGGGTTTTGGCCACAGAGGACAGCCCCGAAAGGAGATTCGACCAAAATAGGGTGGGTTCTGGGACGGGGTCAACCGCCCAGAAGAGGGTCGTGTGACCCCTCTAAGGACTCCTTCCAACACCCTCTGCCAATCAGAGTGCAGCACCATCACCTCATAAGTCCCAGCGCTGGGAAGAGGAGGCCATCTCTTACCAAGAAGACGTGGTTTAGAAATTGTGGAAAGGCTGAGAGGAAACGTGGACTCCTTTACCACCCCTGTGAGAACTTCAGACTTTGTTTTAGCCCCGAGGACCTTTGGAGTTGTGTGGAGAAAGCGCTACAGCAGCGACAGTTCTGAAGAGGATGAGAGAGAAGCCAAGGGGATTCCTTTGGCCCAGCCATTGATGGACATGCCAGAATCCGAACCTGAAGCCCAGCTCTTCATGAGACACCCCGATGAGCATGGTGGCCTCTCGTCATCCGCCACCCTGGAGGAGGAAGGAGATCATGGCTTGGGGGAGGCACTGGCAGACAATGTGAATGGAAAAGACGTAGCTCAGGTAAATGAATGATTAAGAAGCGACGGTCGATGATTGGGTGTAATGGGGTTAGGAACCAGGGGTTGTGTAAATCTAAAAACAAACAGTGGGAACTTACGCTTGTTTCTTGTCTGAAAATCTCTCGACAGCTTGACGATGCCTTTCTAGAGGACCCGGAGGCCCTGGACGGCGTTGCATCAAGCAGCGAAGGTGAACCAGGCCCGCCTTGTTTTTGCTCAACGCCGCTAGAAATTGTTGAAGATGACTCCGAGGAGGACGGCTAGGAGGAGTTTAGGAGGAGGCCTGGCATGGAACTCGCTGAGCCAGTGCCACGTCACGAGCGTAAAAATGGTATGCGGACTATTGTACGCGTTGCCGTTTATGCTGTTCTTCATCACTGTCTTAGGGAAAAGCTTTTTGAAAATTGTGAGGGCTGTGTCATAGATGCCCCAGCCCAATGGCACCATGACTGTGACTTGGACTTCAATGGCTAGAAACTGCAAGTTCTGGGGCCTGTGTGCTGAGCTGTGTTTGGAAAGCTTATTGAACACTATTATTGCCATAGGTTATGTTATGCAACGTCTGTGCCTAACCCAAGAACATTTAGCGCAAGGGGTGACCTTGAGAAATGCTGTGCAATTCAGTGGAGACCCTGACCGTGTTTTAAAGAAAATGTCCAAACCGGAAGATGCCTGCTTACAGCGTTACATTGACCGCCTGGTCCACACAAAAAGGGACAGAACCCTGCTTAAGAAAAAGACTATTTGTAAGAAATCTAAAAGGATTAATTGAGAGAATGATGAGGGGACAAACATGCAATATAAAACTTGGTCGCTGTACATTTAAAAAAATCGAATGAAAAGGGCTTTGTGATTATCTGTGTTTCTGTTAGAAGGTCTCTGGCCCTTAAGTGAGCTAAAAGTTTTAATGGAGCATCTGGGTTTGTTTTCAAGAAGCTGTATGACTTTTAAATTTAAAAAAATGGTTTGTGAGAACCTAGGTCTTGTGTCTTTGTGTAAAAGAGACCCATTTACAGCAAAAAGCTGTGAAGTGGGAGGGGAACAAATCCTAAAAATGTGTTTACAGTGTAACCCTTCTGCCCATCAGAGTTGGCCACAACAGGGGCTGGATTCAGTATCGAGGAGTTCCATTCCAGTAACACGACGCAAAACCGGGTCAAGCCCCCACCAGTGGGGCACTGAAGCTCCCCTACAACAAGCTGAAATCACTGAATACTGTGTTAAGTAGTAGGGGGGCCTCAGAGCTGGGGCACCATGAACCCAAAGTGAATTCAGCTCTGCAGTCTGTAACCAAACTCCTAATAGAATCAAAATTACCTCTGACATTACACAATGGCGAGAAAGTGCAATTGGTGTTTGGGGCCCTCAGAAGGGGGCTCACACCACTAGGCACAAACCTCCAAACTCTCTCAATTCACTGGCTTTTGGAATCCTTGTCCCTTGCCTAGCGAGTGCTACTTAGTTGATGGCGAGTCCCTCCGTCATAAAAGGCCAAGGACAGTTCCACTGTCCTTGATTCACATCATCAGGATAACAACACTTTATTCTTCCTGCCCCGATAACAGAGAAACTGGGGATCCCACAGCAGCCAAAGTGACTATTTGGGCTCCTGTGGGCTCATGCTAGGTGGGGTGAGTGTCCTGTGCAAACGAGATCAGCTCCTGAAGTCCTTTTCCACAACTCACCACCAGATGTCAGGGTAGAGCTCATCCTGCCTCTGCTTACAACACGAAAACAAAACAGGGATGGTTCAGACATGTGTTTGAGTACAACAGAGTTGACTCATCCTGTTGAACTCAATGGTTTTAACCACACCCCCCACTGAATAGCGAAGGTAACTGTGATTCCTTACCCTTGTTGCTATAGGGATAAATTTGATGGGTGTGCACCCATAGTAAGGGAGGTGGGTGGGTGAGTTCGGATTAATATGAAATGAAATAAAACCGCAGGAATTCGCAGATGCTATTGGGCAGTTTAAATATAATCCCTGGAGTTGGTAGAGCACTATTGGACAGTGAAAATGACCCAGGAACTGGCAGAACTCTACTGGACAGTTTAAATATGAGCCAGGAGTTGTTTGAATGCTATGGGTCACTCTTTCTAGCAATTCAAAGCCATTAAAAGTTTGAAAAACTTTGAAAAACCCAAAACAACCAACCAAAAAATCCCACCACACACACACACACACACACACACACGGGTCTAACCCAAAACTGAAATGTTTGAAGGCTTCACAAATCTTCACCATGCTTTAGAACAATCATTTGCTCGAAAGACAAATTTTTAAAAGCTGTGGGTGCTTAGTATGGTTGTGATACAACCATTTTATTTCAAGCCCCCACCCCAAACTTTAAGCATGAAAGAAACATGTTTAAAAAACAAGCCCCAAAGACATTTACTGAGATCTGCAAAGGGTCCCCACTTGGAAATGGGTACAGTTACATTACGGATTGGTGATTTACTGTTGAATACTGTAAGAAGGCCCTACAGAAAAATGTATTTTAACTAAAAGGAAAAAAATGGGCCAAAAGCAGCTCGGTTGTGCAGACAGCTTCATTTGTTGGATCATACTAAAGAAGTTCTGTATTAAAATCACAAATGAGTTTGATTCCCCATAGTTTAAATGCCAGGGTATTACTAATTAAGAGGTCTCTTGGGTTTTGGTACTGTTTCTCTCCCTCGCCGTGTGAAAGTTGCAAGCTGCTAATTGTGTTAGTAAATCCTAGACAGAGTCTGTTCTCAAAGCAATACTTTGTAACAACAGAAACAGCACACAGAGACTCCCCGCCCTTTTGTTGTATTTATCTGGCTTTGTTAACGATTGTGCTTTAAAATAGAGATAGAGGATGTATGTGGATGGATGCTTGGTGTGGATAATAACTGAATGATCAGGGAGGTGCCAGCCTAAGAATCCAGTGTCCGTCGGCCAAAGAAGGCGTCAACCAGAGGACCCCCGGAGGGCAGACTGGAATCCACCCAACAGCTTCAAGGATGGGAGAACCGAAGAACAAGACGGAGCCGTCAGGAATGTGCCATCTGCTGATTGATTCAGCAACAGCATGATGAAGCAATTCCCATAGGCTGGCATAGGAATAAATTCCTATAAAAATGGACTCTAGAAACGGAAAACTTTGGGGTCTGATTCTGCAAACCAACTTCCAGGAGCGTCAGATGTGCATCTGACAAGGCCCTGCTCCCTCCTCGTGTCCAGGCCACCTGGCCAGTGGCTTGGCATGAGCAACTCTAAGGCTGGTAACTATGATAACAACCTTGCAGAACCTCTGTGTGTGTGTGTATGAATGAATGTGTGAATAAATATGAAATTGAATGGAATGTTATACCTATAACTAACTGCTTACTATGATTCTTTCTGTATTCACAATAAATGTGGCATTTTGCCTTTTCCCTTTTAATAAGATCCTGCTGGTTTTTATTTTATTGGTATAACAAATTCCCCCACCCCAGATCACAAAAGGGAATGTTAGGGAGGGGTGCCTAACGTCCTTAAGTAGCTATTATTTGAGAGCTGTAGCGATCAAATCAACCTGCTAGCTCCTATTTTGAAGTCTGTTTGAAACAAAGGCTTAGGATGGTGTAAAAACCTCAGGTATTTTGGAGACTCTTTCAACAGAAACTCTCTTGAATGGCTGCTGGACTGCAAAAGGAGCCATGCTCCCTGTTTTTAACTCTGAAAATATATATTCTATTATACCACTCATTGGCCATGCTGTCTTAGTAAATAATGGTGCCTATGTTTCTTGCAGTGTGATCTGTTTAGCATGGAACCAGTCACTTTAAACTGCATTTCATCACCGGGCCAAGGTAAAAACCATTTTAACTGGAGTTTTGCTTAATAACTTCAGGTATTACACAGGTTGGATAGGGATTTGGGGGTAATACTAACTAACATTTTTGCTTGTTCTTTAATTCAAAGGCCCAAACACACATGGGGGGGGGGGGCGTAACTTTCTGCAATTGGCTTTTAAATGCATGTGGGTTTATTGAAAAGTATTTTGTTGCAAACTGTGTTTTAAACTCTCTCTCTCTCTCTCTCTCTGTAAAAAAAATGATTGTTTTTTTTTTTAACGTATATGGCTGCAAACTGATGGTAATGGTGTGTTTCAAACTAACAGGGTGTTTTTTTACTGTGCAAAATGTGTTTTAAACTGGATTTTAAAAGTTGATTTTAAAAGCAATTTGGTTTTTATTTTGCAAAATGAGGTGTATTTAAAAAAATGTTTGCGGGTTTGTTGTTTTTTGTTTTAAAGTGGTAGAAATAAACTCAAAACTCCTCTTTGTTATACAGCCTGAAATGGATTATTTTGTTTTAAAACTCTGACTTTTTAAATAGAAAAACACCCTAATGAATATTTTATTTTTAAGTTTACAAGACAGTTTCATGTAATTTATAATAATAATAATAATAATAGTAATAATAATAATATTGTCTGCTCCAGAGTAGGGTCAAAACATGAGAGACCCTTAGACCAGAGGGTAAACAAGCTTAAAAGAAAAAGAAAAGAGACAGCTGAAAAGAAAATTTCGCCAGATGGATGGATGAAGCCCAGTAAATATACTGTGTTTGTGAGGTTATGAGGTTTTGTATTTTAAGTAAATACATCGGTGTGGGTGAGAAAGATGGTAAAGTTAAGTTTTGTTATATGTTCCTTCCCCCCTAATCGGGTATGTGCAGTTCTCCTGACAATGCTGTAGTCAGAGCTACAGGGACACGTCCACCAGACCAGCCAAAGAACCAGAAATCTGCTTTGAGACCTTTAACAACTCAAAACAGC
Organism: Natator depressus; assembly: GCF_965152275.1. Taxonomy (NCBI): domain Eukaryota; kingdom Metazoa; phylum Chordata; order Testudines; family Cheloniidae; genus Natator; species Natator depressus. Next base: position 6,454,053 of record NC_134253.1, read on the forward strand.
ACAAGAGTGCAGATGTAGCATCAGGGCAGTCCAAATCTCAAATACGTCAAACCCAAGGACAAAACAAAAGACTCTGGTAAAAACCAACCACGCAAACACAACTCCAGTTCCTCAGCGGCCACCTCCACACCAAGCCCTGAGAAAACCGTGAGTGAAAACGCCCACCTATGATGCTTCGTTCAGAAGACTGAGGGACGCTGTATCCTCGGGGGTTCTAAAAGAACGGTATTCTAAAAAGGTTTGGGGAAAATATGATGCTTCGTTCAGAATACCGGTAAACGGTGTATCTTCAGGGGGTCTAAAAGAAAGGAGGGCTGGAAAGCACATCAACAAAGCAAAAGCTTTGGTGGGTGACTTTTTGAAAAATACTTCAATTTTTGGCTCTGCGCAGGCGTGACTAGTTGTGGAAAGGGGCCTGGGTAAAAGGGGCACCCTCAAGGATACACATCAGCTCAGGTGTAAACAAAAGGGGGGACAGCGCTTGGTGGACAAACAAATGGCTGCCAAAAAGTTCCAGGCCAGGGTCGCTGGAAAAATTTTAAAAAGGGCTAAAGAGGTAATGGGGAGGGGGGACAAAAAGAGATGCCCTCGACTGGAGGCTCTCAAACTGGCATGTCTGAAAATGGGGAGGTGGAATCAGACTCTCACACAGAATCTGGTTTAGAAAATTCCCCAGAGGGCTCTCTAGAATGATGGGTCCCCATCTCCTCCCGATGACCCTCACGGAGGCGCCTCAGAGTCTGACTCTCAAATAGCATCTGATGTAGAAGATGCCACTGATGGTCCCATAGAGGAACCCCCCAAGTAACCCTGAAAATGCAGAGGTGTGTATGGAGAGAGTGAGAAGTTGGCAACGTGAATTACCTAGATTTGGGGGGTCAGTGTATTGTGAGGAATTTCATTTTGTCAATCTTGAGTGAATAAATTCAGCTCAGCAGGCTGTTGAAGCCATAGACAGGGGGATACAGTTAGTTCTCGATGACGTTAATGGTAGGGTAGGCCCTGATAATTATGTTCAGTTACATTTAGAGAGCCGTAATTTAACTAACCTGTTGTTTTCGGTCTGAAGAACTAGGGATGAGCTGTCTGCTGAGGATTTCTTCAATCAGACCTCAAAGCTGCCACAGAGCAATAGAGTTGCATGTCAATGGGACATTGCACCTCGTTGTGACAGCTGTAAAAAAACAGGGGTGGGGGCCGCTCGTAGAGTTTTAAATTCTATCCTCAGTAGTCAAATCATCCATAAAAAAGAGACAATGTTTAGTAGACCTGACTTACACGGCTACCAATCTGTGTTTTGCGCGTGGGCTCTTGGCCGTCATGTCCGACCATAAACCTACGGACGCGGAATCGTTAGCGGGGGGCGAGAAAGTTGCATGAGAAACTGGGCTGGTCAGATCAAAAAAAGATTATGCTCAGTGACGTAGCAATGTCTGAACAGCATTTAGGAGTCAACATACAGGTGGTGCTGTATGTGGCGAAAGGGGCTTTTTTTAAACGGGGCGGGGGCAGTTTACCCCAAGACTTATTTCATCCTGTTGCACGATGAGCATTACTATGGGGTTCTGGTTGTGAAAAAGTTGTTCGGAGCAAAAAATGATGGTGAGTTTTGCCCCACGGTGCACAGTCACGGCCACTCTCGCAGGTACAGCTGCTGCCTCTGCTTGAGCGTAACATGCTCAGACAGCGTGGACGTGCAGCTGAGGTGTCCTCGCCGTAGACTGTATTGTTAGTCCAGAGAGCGTTTAGACAGACACATTGACTGGGCATCGACAGAACAAGCTGAATGCCTGTCTAAAACGTTGTGCGATAAGGGTCAGTCTTACGTGGACAAGCGGCACAGGTGTAAAGGGAGGCGCTGTAAGCAGGGTCAGGGTTTGATCGCTGGTGATGTAGACGGTCACCTCAGTTTTATGGACAGCCTTAGAAAGTCCGAATCCTCAGAAAAGTGTATTTGTTATGATTCCGAATACACACAGGAGACTGGGTTGCACACTCCCAATTACATTTTTGCTATGTCCCTCAAGCCGGAAAAGTCCTGGGAATTTAAGGGTGATGAGTGTCTTTCTATGTTTGTTCAGACCTTTATTGGCAAAGAGTTCCGGGTCTACACGTTCCAGGCGCACAATTCCAAAGGTTATGATGCATACTTCATCATTAGACAGTTACTGAAGGAAAAGATGTGCCTAGAACTGATCACTCAGGGTAGTAAACTAATGTGTGTGGAAGTTAAGGCCCTGGGCATTCGTTGTATAGACTCTTTAAACTTCTTGCCCATGAAGCTTGGTAAGCTCCCGCAGGTGATGGGGTTTGAAGGGTGCAAAGGGTATTTTCCACATTTTTTGAACACTTTAGAAAATCAAAATGACGTGGAGCCTATGCCCGGTGTGGAGCACTATGGTGTAGAAAGCATGATGCCCAGGGAAAAAGCAGAGTTTCTCGACCGGTAGCAGGCCCACAGGGAGGAGACGTTTGACTTGCAGAAAGAGCTCGCGTATTACTGTCAGCAGGATGTCAAAATGTTGAGACAGCCTTGTATCCTATACAGAAAAGAGATTATGAAAATGATGGAGAAGGGAGATCTAGTAGAGAGAGAACCTGGTAAATTCACCGAGATAAAACTGGGTATAGATCCATTCTGGTACATAACACTGGCATCTGTCTGCATGGCTGTGTACAGGTTTATGTTTTTGGAGCCTAACACGGTAGCTCTTCTCCCTCCAGACAATGATGACAGGCAGAAAAAGATATTCGACCCCATCTATTCAGTGGCTGTTGTATACCTCTCACAAAGAAACTATACAAATACGGCATGCTTTACAGGGTGGGGAACTAGAGGTAGGCTCCTACTCTTTAGAGGGTTATGCCAGTGTTGATAGGGTACACACAGCCTTAGAGTTTAACGGGTGTTCTTTTCCACGCTTGTGCCACCTGTCATTGTGAAAAAGCACAAAACCCTAGGACGGGGACAACCCTTGGGTTTCTTTATTACAAGACGCAGCTCAAGACCGACTATCTGAAACCACTTGGTTTTGTAGTGAGGACTCTTTGGGAGCAAGAGTGGGAAGTGATGAAAGAAACAGACAGGGAGCTTGCAGGTATTTAAAATGAGCCCAGTTGCCCTAGCCTCTCGTGCCTAGGGATGCTCTTTTTGGGGGGAGGACAAACGCTATCCGCCTATATTACAAACTTAACTCCGGGGAAGAAATCCACTATTCTGATTTTACCAGCTTCTACCCTTTTGTAAAGAAAACCAAAGAATACCCTATCGGACACCCCGATATAGTTTAGGACAAATTTGGACCCCTTGCAAATTATTTTGGAATTGCAAAAGTTAAAGTGTACCCCACACAAGGCTTCTTTTTCCCATTGTTACCTGTCAGAGTGGGTGGCAAACTTATGTTCCCGCTATGCCGAACCTGTGCGGAAACGGAGCAGCGGGAGATGTGCATCCATACTGACGAGGAGAGGGCCATCCTGGGGACTTGGTGCACGGTGGAATTGAACGCGGCCATAGCGAAGGGGTACGCGGTGGCAAAAATATATGAAATCTGGCTTTTTAATGAAAAATCTGATGAACTCTTTCCAGAGTACATCAAATGACACCTCCGCCAGAAACAAGAGGCTTCAGGGTATCCCAGCTGGTGCACAGACGAAGAAAAACAAAATAAGTACATGAACTATTTCTACCAGAAAGAAGGCATGCGTTTGTGCCAACACGAGATCAGGTTTAACCCCGCTAAACGCCAAATCGCTAAACTCTTTCTAAATTCCCTCACGAGCGAGATCCCGCCAGATCAACACATCACCGAGTTTGTGTTGGCAGGCCCAAAAACATACGGGTATAAGCTGTCGGGAGGAAAGGCCTGTATGAAAGTCAAAGGTATTACCCTGAACTTGGCAAACTGTCAAAAGATCAACTTTGACAGTTTGAAAGATCTAGTCCTGGACTATTGCACGGGCCTGCGAGAAAACACCTCAAAAAAGAGAGAGGTGCAGCAGCCCTCTATCGTAAGGAACAAAAATCAGTGGTAAATAGAGACCAAAACCCTTAAGAAAACACAGAAAGTCATTTACAACAAGAGGGTCCTAGGAGAAGGGTTTAAAACCCTGCCCTACGGATTTTAAAATGGATACGAGGTGGAAACACCCCTTTTCTGCAATTCTCGCGGGGCCTAGCAACTGTGGGAAAAGTTACTTTATAAAAAATGTGTTGGATAATGCCAAACAAAACATTGTCTGTTATGCCTGAGAATATTGGATAACATGGCTATAAAAAGCATTGCAAGATACACGTCTGGGCTTGTTGAAACACATTTTGAGCAAGGCTAGGCATGCCCAAGAATTTAAATGTATTTTTTACAAAATTCATCACCATCCGGTCCTTTTGCACTAAGTCGTTAGAATACAATTTTAAAATCCGGTCAAGAGATAAACCCTTGCTCCGATGACGTAAGAAAAACACTCAGTGATAGCCGCAGGCGACAGAGCGGGGGTCTTGTAATTGTCTATTGTGAAACACAATGCCTGTGGCATTTTTGTTTCAACATTTCATAATGCTTTTAGGAAACAACATGCTCTTCGGGGGGTGCCCGTATGAGTCTAAAAACTCTCCACGGTTACGCTCCGCCAGACACAAGGCAAGCCAGTGTTCACCAGGTTGGTTGTGTGGATGCGCGATACAAACCTAGGGGTCTCTGAGACAGCTTGTCGCCAGGGAGCCAAATCCAAGGGAACACATCTAAGAAATTCTTTTTTGTGTAAGGCACCTTGATAAGACACACGAGAGCTGCACGGTGTCCATGTTCACATATAGTCAAGCAGAACGTCTCTCTTCTGATTTCTCTCTATGATGTTGTCAAAAACCCCATGCACGATCAGATTGATGGTGATGGTTAAAGCCTTCCCAAAACGTATTTCTGCTCTCAGGTTCCCGGTTTTAATCAGGGAATAGTCATCGGAGCATTCCTGGTCGGGAGACAGGTCAAAGGCAAACAAGGTGTAACCCTGTGGAAACTCCTCACGGTCGATTAACAGAGAACAATCTGTCATGTGTTTACCAGTGTCTGTACCAGATTCATGTATTCTCTCATGCAGCATCCTGCCTCGAAGTCTGGTTGCAGAGGCTTGGTTGGTATCTGTTCACCATCCACATACAAGGCCACAAAATTAATATCATAATGTTTAAAATGAAAGGGATTTTTAGTGTAACTTCCACTCAAGGCATAAGACAAACCCTAGGACAAGCATTTTGGGTAACTGTCCCAAAAAACAGGTTCTCCTGGTTATTGACCCTGCTGCCCACGGGGATGCTAAACACTTTCATTCCCACACGGTCCACGGGATATTTAGCATTTGTGGTAAGCAGGGACTCCGCGTGCCCCAGACGAACGCTCAGGGCCACCCGTACTTTCTTCACAAAAAGGGATGCTGATACAATGCGCAATTTAAAGCCTTCGGCTGCACTGCCCATTAAACAGAAAGCGTCTTATCTGCGCGTCAGTTTAAATTTTCACATCCACTCCGTTCAACAAATGAGACGTATCTGTTCTGATCTGTCTTTATTTCAATGGTAATGGTATCGATGTGGTGTTTTCTGACAGGAACGTGATGAGGTTTATCGTAGGTGATGGTGACAAACTCATTGTTCCTTCCTCAGACAGGGAGACAGTGTAACAGGGGAACAGAAAAGTCCCTCACAAACGGGTGTTCTACAATATCTGTGTGCAGATACAAGGAATTAACCCCCCTGTGATGTCTGCCCAGAAGGGGAATTTTTGGACGCTGCGCTTGGGGCCCAAACCTAGAATGTTAGCTAGCTCCCTGCTGGTAGAAAACATAAAAGTAAAATCAGCGGATTTAAGGCTAACTTTTCTACCCACAGGGTCATCGTTCATGACCACCTCAGGCGGTGGGGGATGACGAGCCACGGTACTGTTCATATGATCCAATCATTCAGGTATGGACGAGTAATAACCTCGTCGTAGGATAAAACTCTATGCCATATCTTCAAAGGTGATTTCAAAAGGGGTGTCCTCGTTGATAGTGTTCCAGCTGTGCGGGTGTTGTATTTCCACTAACCCCACCTCCCAGGCACCCGGGAGGTCCAAGGGCTTAATTAGCTGTATTGTAAAGTTCGAGCTGGTGTTCTGAGGAAAAACTGCAGAGCTGGCATTGCTGGGCAAAGTCATGTAAAACCCGCTGTCGCTCATTTTTCGCTCCCTCAGTCTTTGCAGGAGGAATCTTTTTGTTTGTTTGTGTCTAAACGTCAGAATTGAGAAGCTTCCACCCAGCTGGTAAACTTATCGCCCCCCCCCCCCCCCCCGCAAACCATTTCACCAGTAGCTGCTTTTTTCTCCCTTTTCCTTTCTCCGCTAGAACTTTTTCGATCCTGCAAATCTTGTCTTGTTTGGGGTTTACTTTTTGTAAATCTTCAGGGTAAAAAGATCCAGTAACTGTCTCACCCTCGTAATCTTTTAATCGGTATACAGGTCTCGGGCTCCTGGTTAAGGCTTCATCCACTATAAATATCTCATTGGGAAACGTCTGTTCACAACCTTTTTCAAAAGCTCCTTTGGTTTTAGATAGTCTCACGTGGTCGCCTTTTCTAAAAGGGGCAACAACCGGTTTTATTTTAAAACCGTCTCTATCAACCGGTTTCCATATCTTCAGAGAATTGGAAGGGTTAACATCAGCGGGTCTGGTAGGTAGAGTTCTGTAAAAGCTCTGGTTGTAACTCTTCATAAAGTCAGGTAACAGGTCAATGTGGCGAAAGGCGTTATGGGCTGTAAAATATCGCCACATCCTCCACATCTTTTTCAAGTTCTCTTAAAATCGCTCCACAACCCCTGCTTTGACTTCATTATCAGTAACAAAAAGCGTTAACGCTTTGCCGTTTCAACAATCTGCTAAAAGGTTTGTTTCAAAATTCTTTCCACCGATTAGTTTGTCATTTTTGAGGCACGCGACCTTGGCTAAAAATAGCTTTAAAGGCCTTGGATTCCTCACCGCTCATCTTGTCTTTTAGGCCTAAGGCCCAGGCATATTTGGATAGAATGTCTATCACTGTTAAGATGTACTTAAAACCGCTGTTGTGTTTGGAGAAGCGGTGCATACGGACCAAATCTGCCTGCCATTGCGCGTCCACATCTGAAACAACAGTCCTGGTTCTTTTAAAACGTATTTGAGCTGGTTTGTGTAAAGTGTAAGCATCCTGGTGTGAAAGCCAAGCTCTTACCTGTCTTCTATTTAAAGTTTTATGATGCTTTTTGGCCACTTGAAAAAGAAGACTGACCCCGTCAAAGCCCCCAACTTTCCTGGGGGTTTAACAGATTTTCTTTAACAGAGCCATCTGTGGAGACATGACTGTTCCTGGGACCGTCTTTTACGAACACAAGTATGGAGGGGGACACGTTCATTCTGACACATTTAAATAAGTTTTATTAATCACCTGGTTTAACACAATCTTTTACAGCCGCCTGAAACAAAGGACGCCATGATCCCTACCATGAGGGAGTCTGAGCTGGTTCATTCTTCCATTTTTGTCCTTTTCTGGATTTTCCTCGTGAGATCTGGGTCTCAGACAGGAGCAAAAACAGCTGATGTGCGATGGATTTACTCCCACAGGGCTACCGATGTGTAACTTCTCAAAGGCCTCTAGAAAGGCATCGCCGAGCTGTTGAGAGATTTTCAGACAAAAAACAGTGTAAGCACCCCACTGCCTGTTTTTAGATGTATGCAATGCCAGGTCGATTCCTAACCCCATTACACCCCCATGATCAACCGTCGCTTCTTAATCATTCATTTACCTGAGAGCTGTCTTTCCCGTTCACCTTGTGACTCCCCCAAGCCACAATCGCCTTCCAACTTTAGGGCATGGACAATGAGAGGCTGTCACACTCATCGGGGTGCCTCACAAAGGTTTGGATTTTGGGGTCGGGTTCCGACGTATCCATCAACGGTTGAGTCAAAGGGCCCTCCTCGGAACTGTCACTGCCGTAGCGCTTTCTCCACACAACTCCAAAGGTCTTCGGAGCTAAAACAAAATCTGAAGGTCTCACGGGGGTGGTAAAGGAGTCCATGTTTCCTCTCAGCCTTTCCACAATTTCTAAAACATGTCTTCTTGGTAAGAGATGGCGTCCTCTGCCCAGTGCTGGGACTTATGGGGTGATGGTGCTGCACTCTGATTGGCAGAGGGCGTTGGGAGGAGTTCTTAGAGGGCTCACATGACCCTCTTCTGGACGGTTCACCCAATCCGAGAACCTGCCCCATTTTGGTCAAATCTCTTCTCGGGCCTGTCCTCTGTGGCCAAAACCCATCGCGATTGGTAGAAGGTGGTGGGAGGAGTTCTTAGAGGGATCACACGAAGCACTTCCTGACGGGTCACCCCACCCTGGAACTCCCCCCAGTCGGTCAAATCTCCTCTCGGGGTGGTCCCCAGTGGCTCAAACCCCTCCTGATTGGTAGAGGGCGGTGGGAGGAATTCTTAGAGGGGTCACACAAACCACTTCCAGACAGATCACCCCACCCCGGAACTCCCCATGATTGGTCAAACCTCCTCTCGGGGTGGTCCCCAGTGGCTCAAACCCCTCCTGATTGGTAGACCGTGGTGGGAGGAATTCTTAGAGGGGTCACACAAACCACTTCCAGACAGATCACCCCACCCCGGAACTCCCCATGATTGGTCAAACCTCCTCTCGGGGTGGTCCCCAGTGTCTCAAACCCCTACTGATTGGTAGACCGTGGTGGGAGGTATTCTTAGAGGGGTCACACGAACCACTTCCAGACAGGTCATCCTGCCCCGGAACTCCCCCTGATTGGTCAAATCTTCTCTTGGGGCATTCCTATCAGGGCAAAACCCATCCCGATTGGTAGAGGACAATGGGAGGAGTTCTTAGAGGGGTCACATGACACACGTTGCTTCCGGTCATTTGTCTGCCTTGACCCTGGAAGTAATACCTCATGGCTTGGGACTTCCAGTGACCGGTGGGCAAGGCTTACGAGGGCCAAGGGTGGGGTTAACGTTTGATTGACGGTAGGGCCCTTCTACTACTGGAGCGCCTTGTTCTCTTTGTCTCCCGCTTCATTCCCCAAGCACTCGGCCAGGACAGATGTCATTTAGGACCTCAGTTGCCACCAGCTGGACAGAGGGACTTGGGTCTTTCTTGAGGACCTGGAGAGCTGAAATGACAGAGGACAACATGTTAGTGTACAGACTGTCAAATCACAGCTAAGCGTGACCACAGAATCTTGAAGTACCAGAGCAGAATGATCACATGGTAAAATGTGAAACTGGGCTCAGTCCTTCTATTGGGATGGAAAATACATGAGAGATGAATATGCCTCACTTTTCATATTGTCACCTGTGCCTGAAATAGCTGGAGACTTACTACCTCTGAATACCACGCTACAGAAGCTCTCCAATTTTAAGAAAGCTTTAGGTTCCTCCATTGGCTCCCTTCCATGCTCCCAACAAGCGGGGAGGCCCTGACTCGACCAGAAAGTCATCCACTCTGCTGTAAATGGAAGAAGGTCCATTGTTTCAATAGCTTCCACTTTTAAGTTTATTTTCCTTCTCTATTCAGGAGCCACTGTCTGAGCTCCAATAACCCTGGAATTGAACAGAGGCCAGGTCCAAGCTGGTTTGTGCAGGATGCAGGGCACCTACTGGAAGAAAAATTGCTGGTGGGAAATTGGGAGTAGCAGAAAGTGGCTACAATTTCTCCTCACCTGGGGAGTCCACAGAGAGCCAATAAAGCCCAAAGAGTGGATAGCACTGGCTGCGGAGGGGGCCTTGCCAGAACAACCAGGAGATGCACGGACTCACATCACACCCTCTGCAGCTGCCTCCTTCAGGGGAAATTAAAGCTGACTTTCTACTGGGCAAGAGTGAATTTGTCCTTTGGTGTGTGGCTGATGCACTTTGCACCAGTGGTATCGGTTACTGCTGCTTGTCAGCTAAATTCCTTTAGAACTCACGGATGAGCAGAACTTCAGCTGTATTTATTACTTACACATCAGCAGATGTTCCAGGTCTTGCCATTTCATACGCTGCCTGTCTATGTGTTCCAGGATGATGCCTAAATACACAATGGAAAACAAACAACAACCATAAAACCTTCCCTTGTTGAGTGCAAAGTGATATTAGCAGCCCCTAGACAGGTCTTTGGCCTCTCCTACTGTGGGCCTAAGGGTGAGCTGTGGGCAAGAGGATGCTAGTGCAGTTTAGAGTCCACACTGAAGAGAATGAGAAAGACTTTTTTTTTAAGAATGTTTACACAAAACCCATTTGCTTTAAAGAGTCTGTGTTCCTCTTGCCACTGCTGTCAGTTATTGGAGACATACTAAGCTAGTGTCTTGGTCTAGTGGTCTGAGCAAAGGACTGGGGCCAGGAATAAGTGAGTTCTAAGCAGGGATCCCACAAGGTGACTGATAGGTGAGACTTAGGCCACAATGCCTGCCTGTCTCACCTGGGTATGCTTGGGAGAAGAGGGCACAGGGCCAAAGCGGAGGAACCTTTTGCCTCCTTGACAAGGTGGTGTGGCCAGGAACCTGAAACAGCAGGCGCTGAGGGCAGGTGGGCTGCATGCCTCCCAATGATGAAGTAGTAGTGAAGAGCACTGAGCAACACTGTGGGTGGGTCTGCACTTTGAGCGAGGGGGATCACTCCCAGTTCAATGGGACAGGCCCACTCTAGCTCGGACAGCGCTCGCATGCTAAAATTAGAATGTAGCTAAAGCAGCACGAGCAGTGGGAGGAGCTAGCCACCTTGAGAATCGACTTTGGGGTTTGGATGGGATCATACTTGGGGCGGTTAAACCTCCTGCTGCTCCTGCCATCGCAGCTACTCTCTATTTTTAGCACTCAGGGCTAGTGCGGGTATGTCTCATCAAGCTGGGAATTAGACCCCCAGCTCCAAGTGTAAACATGCCCTATGAGACAGTGTCCCAGCCTCTACGACTAAATGACTGCACCGTGCTCTCCCTGCAACAATCCCAAAGCACTTTATAGCAAGTCATGATTTCCTCCGACCACCACACTGGAGAGATAGGGATATTAACATCCCCATTTATGTATGGGAAGCTGAGGCACAGAGAGATTAATGGCAGCTCAGTGCTGCACAGTGGGATTTTTTTCTCTCTCCCTCAATGGGAATACCAAAAGGGACACTGGGCATCATCTCTCACCAGCTAAGTTGGCTGCAACTGCCCGGATCTCTTCCCAGCTGCTACAGAAGTATGTGATGGTGCTTTTGTACAAGTTCTCCAGCAGCTCGGCATTCTCTTTGGCCTAGAGGAAATCAGGGACACATGAGCTCTCTCTGGCTAGAAGAGCCCTTTGACTGCCAGCACATGCTTTTACGAGCCACAGGTAAATCAGAGAAAGAACAGGTGACTGGGTGGACGTGGGGAAAATGGGGATCTGTGGCAGATTTACATTTCCCGTCACCCTCAGTCATATATCCCACTCTGACCGTTATTTCCATTACCCATCACACATCCTCCCCACACCTCTACACCACCACATGCCACTCCAGTCAAGAATCTCAGACACTTCAACAGCTCACTCACAAGGTGTCTGCAAATGTCCACCTGGAGCTCTTCAGGCTTCAGCTCGGCTGTACCATCAAGGTGTTGATTCACGGCAGCTTGGAGCCTCTTCAGTCCCAAAAACGGGACACAGAGGTGAAACGTAGCTCTGCATTCCTGAAAAAAAGAAAGCGTGTCACACCATTTCATTGTTCCCTACTGAGTGCTATGGTCATTCAAAGGGAACTCATCTGCTTGACTGCTCATCTATTCCAGGATAAAAAGGGATTCATCTGGATGTAATTGGCAGAAAACATGCAGGAATGACTAATAGAGGGGAGAGCTTCCACTGCAACCTGGAGGTAGCATCAATGTCTTTTTGGAACAGATCTACCTAGGAAAGCTGCTTCACCAGGTCTCTCTTCTGTTCTGGGGAGGCAGGGGCCTGGGATGCAGAGACAGACAGGAATAGAGAGCTGTCGGGCTCAGACCCATGACCTATCCTGGATTCTGGTGAGGCAGCCATGGACCAACCTGGCGGGAACTGACTCAGCAGGAGGGCAATGAACTGAGGGGAGAATTTGGGCCTCCAGAGCAGGCAGGAATAGCAGAGCTCCCCTGGCATTGGGAGGAAAATTCCTTTGGCTTAGTAAATAAGTCACTCTCGGTCTTACCACTGAAACCCTGGGGTTCGGGTCTTGCAGGTGCAGCAGAAGTGTGACCCAGCTCTGTCTAACCTGCTCGGCGAAATAGCCCTTCCATTTTCTTTTGGTCAGGCGGGCCAGGATGCCAAATAGGACAAAGGACAATAAACGAAGAGCATCGTCCTCCTACAGCCAAGAAAGCCCCACAAGTTAGTAACTAAGGGACAATCACATCATGTACCTCGCACAGCCATCTCTTCTACGCTAAAGTCGAGGGATTCCAACTACAGCTAGTCGGAAACACTTTCATGAACTAATTTTTGATTCGAATTTGCTGATTCATCAAACTATTTTAGCGACAGTTCCATTTGGATGAAATTCCTCCAGAAGCCAGGCAGGGTCCTTAGAAACCTGCCTGCTGTCTTGCCAGTGCACCCATTCAGCTCCTTGGAAGCCCATCTAGCAGGCTGACTGGGATCGTGGGCTTCCAAACCCCCAGCGTCTGGGACCCTGGCTCTCAAATTTGCAACTCCCTGGCACTTCTAGCTCCCACAGTTTCCTGGGTTCCCAGCACCGGGATAGTCTGAGAGCAGACTGCCCGGACCCAAGGCTTTCAACAGAGCTCGGCTGAGAATAGTCATTGTGTTTCACAAAGAGTTTTGAAGTTTGGGGAGAGGGATTCCCACAAATAGGAACAAAACCAAAATTTGAAATCTCAAAATTCTCTGCAAAACGGAATCATTCCAACCCTCTCACGTAAAAATGGTATAGAGCAGGCCCAACACTCTCTATTGTACCTTGGAACCCACTTTTCATGGTTATCTAGCTACCTAATCTAGTATTCAGACTTTCTTTGAGGTTCTCAGTGGCAAGAAAGAAGAACAGAAGGGGGAGACTGTGGGAGCAGGGATGTCATCCCCATCCTCCTAATGTTCTCCTCCTCCGTAAAACACCTCTCTTCCCTGGGGCCGAAACATCTCTTCACTCTGACATGAGCAATGCCCAGGGAGTAAATGGAGTCTAAATCAAGATCGGTTGAACTGGGGCTGGAGAGTTCTGGTCACATACATTGTCAAAGTAGGTCCGGATCCGCTGGGTGAGGTCTCTGAAGGAAGAACCTATGTCCTTCTCTTTCAGCTCCTTCAGGACTTTGGCCACTGCTTTCATGCTCTCGCCAATGACTTCAGAACTGAAAGGGTCACTTAAGGCCCTGATCAGTATGACCATAAGAAACTTCTTGTGCTTTTTCACCTGGACAAACATACGACATTAAAGAACACTTATCACTGATCACACTTCTAATACGTTTTCTTTAGCAGTTATGAAACTGTGGGGATTTCATCTCCCCCTCCCACCCCCCGGAGACCTATAGCTATATTTCAGACCAGCTTCGAGCTACAATGAGCCAAACTTGGTGCCATAATACACCTGTGTCATCCTATTATTAGATTCCTAGTTACTTAGATTCCAAGGCCAAAAGGAACCCTTGTGATTATCCGGTCTGACCTCCTGCATAACATTGAACTTCCCCGAAATAGTCTCTGTTGGAACTAGAGTGTATCTTTTAGAAAAACGTTCAATCTTGATTTTAAAATTGCTAGTGACGGAGAATCCACTACAACCCTTGGTAAATTGTTCCAATGGTTAATTAAAATTACCATTAAAAATCAATGCCTTATTACCAGTCTGAATTAGTCTAGCTTCATTTTCCCCCATTGAATCTTCTTATCCCTTTGTTGGCTAATGGGAAGAACCCATTCTCAAAATGTGTTCCCCATGTGAGTAGTTCTAGACTGTCCTCAAGTCACTCCTTAACCTTCTCTTTGTAAAGCTAAATAGATTGAGCTCCGTGAGTCTATCACTAGAGGTATCTTTTCCAGTCCTTTGAGAATTCTTGGGACTCTTCTCTGAATCCTCTCTAATTTATCAGCATCCTTCTTGAATTGTGGACACCTGATCTGGGCACAGCATTCCAGCCGTGCTCACATGAGTGTCATATTCAGAGGGAAAAGAACTTCTTTACTCTTAGTCAAGATTCCTCTCTTTCTGCCTCTAAGGATCATTTCAGCCCTTTTGGCCACAACTTCGCATTGGGACACCTTATGTTCAACTGATTCTCTGCCATGACTCAAGTGGTTTTCAGCATCATTGCTTCTTGGGATAGAGTCTCTCATCCTGTAAGTATGGCCTGCATTTTTTGTTCCTAGATGGAGACATTTACACATGGTCATATTAAAGTGCACAGATTGTTTGCTTATGCCCAGCTTAGCAAAGGATCTAGCTTGCTCTGTATTGACTGCAAAGAGGTTACTCGGGTATGTGAGAGAGCAGAATTTGGCCTAGTGCATTGTGTGCAGCCTCTGTAAACTCCGAACAACTATTTCCCTTGGTTTCTCTAGTTATGCTGCATTCTAGTCAGTATTCTCTCTTACCTTCTCAGGCGCCCCATAGACTAAATTTCCCAGGCCTCTTACAGCCATCTGCCGGACAATGCTGTTCCTATCATGGGACTTTTCTTCCAAGATGTGTAAGACTGGCTTAAGGAACTTCTTCTCCCTGAGCATGGGATCACTCATTAGCTGAAAGAAAATCAACCTGTCCATTAGCCCCAATAGAATCATTAAGATTGGGAATAGAATTTGAGCAGACATGTCATACACTAAAAACAACAAGGAGTCCTCCTACAGCCCCACTCTTGAGGATACAGACAAATATGGCTACCCCTCTGATACTTGGCACATAATACACTCTAACTTTAGTATTCCACACAAATGAGAAAGGTCTACAAAACATGGAGCTTTCCTTTTGGGCACTAGAATAGGGATCCACTCACCTCTTGAGAGCCTCTTAGTGGCTGGGTATGGTATCACAGTCCTTTTCTCACCCCTGGTGCACCCTGCCAGCCGTCCTCAGTGAGTCTTCCGGGGCTCAGGCCTCTGGCTGAGTCCCAAAGTCCAAATGAACCCCTTCTGGGGTAGTCAAGAACAGTCCCATTGCCCTCACTAGGGTCTCCAGCCCCAACTCTGGGTCCTTTACATTCTGCCCTTTGTTCAAGCTCTCCATTAGCATTGTCCCCTCCATGGGGCTTAGGCCACTGTTGGTGGTAGGGGAACCTGGGCCTGCTCCTAACTCTGGGTTCCAAACCATGGATCCTATAAACAGGAGCTAGGCACTGCTTGATTTCAGTTCATTGTCGCTTCTTCCTACCGGCCACTTTTAGCTTCACCCTCACCTCAGGGTTAAAGTTCTTTGGGACTCTCTTCCTGAAAACCCAGCTTAAGTAAAGGCTGCCAGAATCAAACTCTGGCTGTCCCCTGAATTTCTGTGGCCAGAGAGCAGCGCCCTTTCTTGCCCCTCCAGTTCCTGCCAGGAACTGACCTGCTAAAGCCCTTCAGCGCCTTTTAGCCGAGCCTGAGGGGCTCGGATTGGCTGCTTTCATGAGGCCTCTCTAGACAGACCCAGATTGGGGGCTCTTTTCCTGGGGCAGGGTGTAGTAGGACCACGGGGCCTCCTGTAAGGAGCCTTAAAGCCCAGGTACAGCTCATCACAGGCACAGAGAGGTTGTTTTTCTTAGAACCAGATAAGCCCCAAAGATAGTTGCTTAGCATAAGTGGGAAATATGATGCAGATGTTGGAGGAAGACTGTGGAAAGGGAGGATGCTCCAGCAGGTATCCCCACACTAGTCTAGGACTTAGGAGACCCAGGTTCCATTTCCTGCTCCCTCAAAGACTTCCTGTGTGACCTTGGGCAAGTCACTTAGCCCTTCTGTGCATCAGTTCCCTGCCTGTAAAATAGGAAACATAGTGCTTCCCTACCTCGCAGGAGTGTGGTGGGGATACAGACATTAAAGAGTTTGGAGGTCCTCAGATACTAGAGTAATGAGAACCTAAGATAGACATTAATGTAGTTGTAGGTTGCTTGGTTGGTAGTATTAGGACGCTCGGTTCATTCAGAAGATGTGCTGAGCTAAACCAAAATCAGGAGCTGTTGGTTAGGATCAGCACTAGGACTTGGCAGAAGAGGTCCACTCATCCAAACTCTGTCCGTATCTCTCTCAGCCAGCACCTGTGGTTGTGTAGCTAGTATAGGCAATGACGGCAATAAAAACCACAGAGAGAGAAGGACTCAGAAAGGTATCGTGAAGTTCCTGGTGAGGTTTCCATATAAAGGAGGACCTCTTCTACTGTCTAAAATGACAATTCCTCCTATGAACTGAACTGTACAACTCCCGAAAGAAAGGCAGACAAGAGTCTAATGGTGAAACTGCTCTTCAGAGCCCTGTGTCTTACCTGGGCAAGGAAAGCTGTGCTGGTGACTCGGTGGTTTTCTGAGGGGGAATTCACCCAGGGGAGGAGGCTCTGTATGATCTCAGGTGTTATGAGTCCAGATCTTAGCAGAATACTGGAAGACAAAAGAAACTGCTCATGGGCTAGATTGCACACTTCAAAAACTCAGCTGCTCTGAGCATACAGCTCTGATAGCTAGGAGTGGGAGCTGTGTGTTTCCACCCAGGACACCCCCGCACTCCCCGCCCACAAAGCTATAAATGGGAGGTTCCCTCTCAGCCACTCTATTGGCTACTCATTCCCAAGGATAAAATGATGCCTCCTAGATCTCTTACCTCACCAGCAGACACACTCCCTCATGGTGAGTCTTGGGGTTTTCCACAAGAGTCCAAGTCCTCTGCTTCCTGAGCGCTCTCACCAGTCTCTCATTCCCACCCTTGAAAAGCACAACTTCTAATGCTTTGATAGGAAGCCTGGGGAAAGAGAGGCACAGAACTGCAGCAATCAGGAGGAAGGTGCAGCTTGAACAGAGAGTCAGGAAGCCCCGGTTACTTCTCAGGTCTGCGGTTCAATCGGCAGTTCATCCATTGGCAATGTCCTGGACACCAGTGTCCCTGGAAGGACTTGATGCTGGGAGGTAAGTTTCAGTCTCATACATCTCATAGGACTAGTTTTGCTAGGGACAAAATTTTGCAGTCCTTTTTCTCTTTCTGCAAGGAGTATGGGCACTAGCAGAGTACAGTGATATGGAAAAGATACATGATCAGGACCCAGAAACAGGGGGCATAGAGTGTGGTGATCACTAATGGACATTTTGGGGTCATATCTCCAGATATGAGGTGACAGAGTGCTGAGGGTTTGCACTTGAGTCAGCACTCTGGTCACTATTCGTACTACTTCGGTTCCTCACAGAAGGCCTAATTGGATAGAGGTGTACCCGATTACGAGGTCAGATTGGGGCTAGTGAGTCAAGGAACCAATCATTCCATTAACAGGGAAACTGTATAAAAGGACATGGGCAGGAGCCCTTTGAGGGGAACAGACAGAGAAAGAAACTTGGGTGACCAGATGTCCCAATATTTGGGGCTTTATCTTATACAGGTGCCTATTCCCTCCCCCCCCCCACCCCCATCCTGATTTTTCACACTTGCTGTCTGGTCACCCTAAGAGAAACAGAAAGACAAAAAGCTAGGAGAGCCTGACAAAGTGAGGTCTCTGAGTGGAAACACCTTACCCCCCACCTGACTTTTGGAGAAGAGTTTAGAAAGTTGAGATACAATATAAAGGTGCTATGTATTGGTAGGGGGATTAAATAGACTATACGTTGGTGTTTACAAGCAAAAAAGTCTCAACGCGGTCTGTGTTTGTGGAAGACGTGGGGGTGTAACACCCCTCTCTGTCACAGCTGGGGGCTCATCAGGGATTTCCCTGTTATCTATGCAAATGGAGAGCCTGTTGGAGAAGCCGGTGTAGAGGTTTGGCAGTCCAGGTGATGGAGGGAACACTGAAATGGGTGATGAAGCAGCAAAGAGAAGTGTAGAACAGGGGTTCTCAACCTTTCCGTTTCTGAGCCTCCCCCCACCCTCAACATGCTAGAAATACTCCGTGGCCCAGTTCCAGGCCTCTGCCCCGCCAGGCATCAGAGTTTGGGGCTCCTGGCTCCAGATTTTAACCCCACAGGGTGCAGGGGCTTGGGGCTTTAGTGCAGGTGCTGGGCTCAAGGCTTCAGCTTTCTGCCCTGAGCCCCAGCTAGTCTAAAGCCAACCCTGCTTGGCAGACCCCCTAAAACCGGCCCGGTTGAGAACTGCTGGTGTAGAACAGTGGTCTCCAAACGTTTTGGCTCTCGCACCCCCAGGGTGACCTGCCGCAGACACGCCACCGATGGAAGACCCGCCGCAGGCGGGCCGCCAGAGGGGAGCACCAGCCGTGGACGTGCAGAGCTGCTGCCAAAGGAAAAAAATGGCGGAATGCAGTCCGGCGGCGCTACTGCTCCCACGCACCCCCCGGGATCATCCCGCACACCCTAGTTTGGAGATCACTGGTGTAGAGGACCCGACAGACCTTCCAACAATCCCAGCAGGCAGAAAAACAGCCTTTCCTTGCCTGGGAGGTTTAACAGCAAAAGAGTCGGCAGGAATTTATACGGGAGCAAGCCCAGGTCTGGCAACAACTCCTCCAAAGTTTGGTGAGTCCCGTGACAGGAAATGGAAACCAGGCACAGGAGATCAGACTGTAAAATGGGACCTGCGAACAACCCCGATGTGTTTTTGGTTACTCTTCAAGGAGGAGCAGTGAGACCTCCTAGGGACAGAACAATGTGGGCCCTTCAGCTGACACCCTATTTAACCGGGGAAGCACATATAGGGCTTTTAGTGATGAGCAGGCAAGAGATTATGACATGATTAAGGCAGCCATGCTGGACGAGGTGGGGCCTGTCCACAGAAAAGTACTGCCAGAAATGTAGAGTTGAAAGATGGATTGAGGGATTATGCCTCTGTGCATTTGGACAGAAATTAAAAGATTGGGCCACTCATTGGTAAGGCCAGATACTCAGACTGTGGGGGAGATCATGGACTCCATGGTTCTGGAAGTTTCTTCAGAGTCTCCCTGAGCATACCCGAGTATGGGTTCTGTGGCGCCAGCCAGTTCATCTGGACCCCACAGTTAAAGTGAGAGGAATTTGCAGAGGCGGACATTCCCAGAGTGAATCAGTGGTTTAAGGGACTAGATCTGAGAAGGACCAGAGTGCCTACTGCTGGGAAGGGCAGCAAGAAGAAGAGGGAGGAGCCTCAAGGAACTGTAGTGGGAGCTTGGCCTACGGTGTGCTTCCGACATGGACCTGAAGGACATCTAAAAAGAGACTGTCCGAAAATGGACTGTGGGTTTGCCCAGTTTTGTGGTTGGGACAAGACTCCTAGGCAGGGAAGAAAAAAGAAAGTACCTACCGTATCGGTCTGGGTAGGGAGGAGCCACCAAAGGGACTAATGGACACAGCTTCATCCTGTTTGCTAATCAGGCAGGAGTTAGTGAAACCCCACTGGATACTTCCCAGAGGTAGGATCAAAACTGAATACCAGGTCCATGGGGACAATAAATTCTGCCCAATGGCAGAGGTGACTCTGAAAATTAAGGGGAAGTTTAGGCAGAAACATGTAGGGGTAGTGGATGGATTGCCCCACTGCCTTCGACTGGGCATAGGCTGGAATCCCTTTCTAACAGGGACACCAAGGCAGGTATGGAGGCCCAGGAGGGTGGAAATAAAACCTGAAGGGCCAGGTAAAGAGGAAATATACGTAAAGGGGCTGGAGGAACCTAGACACGAAAGTATAGACAAGAGGGAGGAGAAAGAAAACAAAGGTCAAGCGTAAAGGTGACTTAAGATCATCCATTGGGGTCAAACAGTCATCAAAGCCCTTACCACCAGCATCTCAGGAGCAGGCATCCCTAGAACACTTTGGAGGGACTCAGAGCAGTCTGTGTCCATGGAAGAGGCCGGGGCACAGCCTACCACCCCGTCACATATAGGTACCTAAAATGGGCCTGCACATGGGCCAACAGCATGAGCAGAATATATACTCGTGTCTGCAGCACCAGCTGGGTACCCATCCATCTGAACAAATTCAAGTTTTGTGGACAAAACTGAGGCACCCATCTTGAAAACCTGACCCACTGTGGCCACTACATAAGATCAGCCTTACTGGGTCAGTCCAATGGTCCATCTAGTCCAGTACACTGTCTTCCAACAGTGGTCAATGCCAGCTTCTTCAGCAGGAATGAACAGAACAGGGCAATCATGAAATGATCCAATCCCTGTTGTCCAGTCTCAGTTTCTGGCGGTCAGAGGCCTAGGGACACCCAGAGCTTGGGGTTGCATCCCTGACCATCTTGTCTAATAGCCATTGATGGACCTGTTCTCCATGAACTTATCTCATTCTTTTTTTTTTTTAAACCCAGTTATACTTTTGGCCTTCACAACACCCCTTGGCAATGAGTTCCACAGGTTGACTGTGTGTTGTGTGAAGTAGTACTTCCTTATGTTTATTTGATACCTGCTGCCCATCCGTGAACAGAGCTGAGATCCTGGTTTCCTAGGAAAATTCAGAGACATTATAAAACCATGAAGTCTGTAATTTGAGCACCTTGTTGGCATGGAATAAAGAAACACAACAAGAAGAGAAACTAATAATGTTGTCAGATTGGTGGGAAATGTACATGAATGTGCTACCAGAGCTGAAGTCAACTGAGGACTCAGGAATCTTAGTGTTAACTGGCGAGAGCACAGAGTGGGTGCCGAGGGGCCTGGTACGTACATTCTAGCTCACTAAAAGATTGCCCCATGAGTCTCAAATAAAAGCCCATGTCACCAATATCATTGTGAAACGCATGTACAGATGCTGTGTCAAGAGTCATGGATATGCATTGAAAATTACATTCTTAGGATCTGTGTCTTGGGACTAGTCACCAGGAAAGGTGACAAAATGGTTTTCTTTCAGGCAAGAAATGTTTATCCATCTCTTTGTTTACATGTACATTAAGCATGTAGGGTTCACATTCAGTTGAGAAGGACTGTGAGAACTTCAAAGAAAGAAAAGTAGCAGGAAGTAGACAGGGGGTGGGGACCCAATTTTGGGGTATACATCAAAGGTTTGCTCTAGTCTATTTGGGGGACATCTTTCACTTAGGAAGTAGATGGACCGCGAATTTGCTTCATGAAAGAGGGGTTGCGATCAGGCTTGGTTGAGAACTTTGGGTGAGAAACATCTTTAGACAGGAGGTTAACCTGTTGGTTAAGTTTAGTTTCTAGGAGCAGGATATGATTTCATTTGAAATGTAACCATTTTTGGCTTGCATTCTTACTCACGGTCACTGGAATCTCTGTTCTTTGAGAATCTCGGTTCTTGTTTTCACTAGAAATATATCTAGGTGCTGTGAGTTTTGCAGTACAGAGTATAAGTATCTAGTGTAGAGTCTAAAGTAGAAGTAATAAACTGGTGTGTCCTGTTCCATTGGGAACAGCAGGCCTGATCATTCTGTGGGAGTTCAGTGGATAAAGGTCTGGACACTCTACGGAATGGTCAGAAGACTCGGGGGTTGGTGTGTGCCTGTCATTAACCTGTACAAAGAGACTGAGGTCTGAGGAGGCCTGGGTGGCAGCGTTTGTTTTGCCGGAGCCTGGTAGTTTCAGGGAACTGACCCACAGCAGGCACAGACAAGACTTCCTCACTCGAAGGGCATGTGATGGTAAGGTGCCTCGTAACCCTGGGAACTCCTGGGGAGCGTCACACAACTCTACTGGAATTCTCTTTGTTTCTCTCCCTTCCTTCTAATTACCGGCAAGGGTTGCCCTCCGTAAGTTGTGGCCCTTCTCGGATTTTGCTCGGGCTGCTTCTCGTTGGCAAAGGCAGCTTTTGTCCAAGGGTTTGGCTGACCTGCTGCAGGAGAACAGGAAACAACTCTGGGAGCAGTTCCTGCACAGCTTTGCTCGACTGCAGGGCTGACACCACCTCAAAGATGGCACATGTTGCCTGAAAGGAGAGCATGGTAAAAAAGGAGATCTCTTCCCAACACCATCGCACCCTCTCTCCCAGTCTGATATCTGCTGTACTAAATTCTCCCTTCTGCCAGTAACTTGAATGACAGCGAGCAACTTGCTTAACTCGTGGCTCACTTTCCCACATCTGTACAAATGTGTATGACCTCCCAAGGCATGCTGTGAGTCCAAAGGAAGATTTGCAAAGCACTGTGAGAAACCTGCTCCAAAGACTTTCTAATGGCCAGATAGTATTAAGGAAATGAGTAACGTAGCTAAAACTGCCGTATTTGGTCCACAGACAGCAGAGCCGGACTCAGGGAAACAGTCCATCAGAGGAGAAGTGCCCACACACCAATATTATACCACACTTCCTGCTTTCCATCAGCAGGATTATCACAGGGCACAGGAAAGCCTGAAAGACGTGTCTGTCATCTAACTTACTGAGAGAGGTTCAGCAGCTGCCAAATGCCTGTCAATTTCTGTCTCTGAGGTGATGCTGCCTTCTGTTCTTGTTGGAGTCTTTATCTTCTCTATTAGGGCTCGTAGGACTTGAGTGGCAAGCAAGGGGTCTCCCCCCAGAGATCTCCACAGCTCAGCGGTGTCACTGTAGTTTAACAGAAGTTACAGGTGAGCCCTGGACACTTTTGTGGCTCACACTGAATGCGTCATATTTTAGTAAAGACCAAATGTTCTCCTTGCCTATGATGAGAGAGTTAGGAGTCCTGTCCTCCTTTAACTCTCCTTGTGTTTCAATATTGAGTTTCCAGTTACAGAACTAAGTTAAGTGACCTAGTCTTCCTGCAGCCTAACCATTAATACTAGACTTTAGAAGGACAGGACGCAGAACGCCAACCTCACTTCCTGTTTTCTCCACTTCCCAGTCAATATGGAATCATGAGCATGTGGCTCCCAAAGATCTAGGGTTTGGAAGGCAAGTGGATGAAAAAAAAGCCAGATTCCTACTCGATGGACATACAACTATGAGAACGAATATTCATGGCCATCCTATGTCCCCTTCACAAATGGTGTCCCTACCCTCTGTTTGCCAGAAGCTGGGACTGGGCAACAGGGGATGGATCACTTGACAATGACCTGTTGTGTTCATTTCCTCTGGGGCATGTGGCACTGCTCACGGTCGCAAGACAGACTACTGGGCTAGATGGCCTTTTGGTCTGACCCAGTATGGCTGTTCTTATGGTCTTAGATTCCAGCACTGATAACTGATAACTCAGTTAGGGATCTTTAAACGAAATGATGGATCTGCTTCCAGTCCACTTTTAAGTACCAAGGATGGCAACTCTGCTCTAGCAGCCACACCCTCACTGATGCCAAGCAGAGGTCTGATGATAATATTGACCCTAGTCTTTGCAATCGGCCAGGGATTTGCACTTGAAGCTGTCATGCTACCAGGAAACCAACAGCCACTGCTCATTTCCAGAGTGAGCTCAATTCAGGCGTCTAGAGAGGTAGATGTTTCCAACAATACACTCCAGTTATGCCAGTAAAGATAGGTCTTTAGGATGTCAAAGCAGCTATTAATGAATGGAAACAGAATGACACTTAATTTCTCTCCGCACCCCACCTTAACATGTTCTTGGACCTTCCTGCAGAAAGAGCCAGGCTATTAACCCTTAGGAATGATCCCAAACTGTCTGCTGCTTAAATGAAGCCCTACATCTCCTAGTAAAGCTGTGGAATCCATGTTTTACCAAGATGAATGCAATAGGTAGCGGTATATACCTGTCCATCGGCAGACCTTTGCTGAGGAGGCTGGAGATCATTGCCTCTTGGTGATGGTGAGCTAGAATGGACACTGCCTCCACGAGGAACTGCCTCAACCTGCCCTCCTGGATAGTAGGCATGTGGCGATATAGTATAGCCAGGATATCGGGCACCTGGAAGGAACAAAACCAGAAAGAAATGTCCCTTTTTCTTTCTCTCCATTCAGTCTACAGAATCAAAACCTTTCTTTAGCCATTTGCTGCTTTTTTAGAAATGCCTCACTTCAAGAAGCAAATGTTCAAATACGTCTGCGTAACTTGAACCCACACAAATTGCCCACTCACGGCTGTAAAAATTAACACTGACACACACATAGACATACCAGGTAATTTAATGTGGTGGTGCCCAGCTATGCATTACATAAACCAGTTCACATGCACAAAAGGCGGCTTTGCTTGCCCAGATTTTGCAGGTGTGATTTAAGCAGCCAAATCTGACCATTTGCCTCGAAGAATGCAGAGCTCATCAACAACCACAAGCACAAACTATGCAAGTGCTTTAAAGACAGTGTGTAAATGCCTGGGATTATGAACAGGGGACTACCTCTCATATTCATTCCTAGCCCTTCACATCTTCAAAACACTGTGCAAACATGGCAGTTCTGCTGCGAGGGTTCCCTGTCCTGAGGCCTTTCACCAGCCTTGTTAGAAGATTTGTGGAGTGCTCCTTTCATCTAGCCCTAATGCACTGGGCTCCAGAATAAGGCATATAAATAGTGGATCCCAAAGACACTAGAGTTTTCTCCCTCCCTCCTTCTCTTCTTAAAGGGTAGGTCTACACTGCAAAAAAAATCCCACAGCACTGAGTTTCAGAGCTCAGGTCAACCTGGGACTGTGGGGCTTGCACGATGGGGCTAAAAGTGGAGCTGTTCCTGCTCGGGCAGGAGCCCAGGCTCAGAAACCTGGCAAGAGGCTGGCAATAGCCCAGTGCTCTTTTTAATCCATGTAGCCCTTAACCATAGGCCTCCTAATACCTGGAGGCCTCCAAGTGCCAGTCATTCTGTCTTCTTGTATTTTCCCCAGAGTCTGTTTTCTCAAGTCTTTCTTGGCTGAATACTGTGGCAACAAGCTAGACCAATAAACAACCAACCATCTTCCTTTTCCCTTGGATTATCTCGGTCTACTGCTATTGATTCTGCCATTGCCTATCTTAGGGTAGAAACAGAGATGGAATCGACTCTATGTCCGAGGGGGAGAAACAGCAAGATTTTTCTTCCTTACACATGAGGGCAAAGATCAAAAAGCCTAGAGTTCAGGCAGAAAAGCTCTCCAGTTCCCAGTTTTACCTTGTCCAGCATGGCATCTCCACGCTCCATCAGGATGATCTTCATCCACAGTCCAGCTGCCGCGGCACAGGTGGGGCTAGCAGACAGCAGACCACCCAATGTGGCCTCAATAAAGTCTGTGGCCTGTTCCGAGGGAAAGTACTCACTAACAATCTGGGAACAAATCAAAAACAGGAGAGACCGCAATGATGTTTGGCTCCAGCACTTTTAAAAATGGAAAAAAAGATACATGCATCAGCAGATGGTGAATTAGCCTCCTGTCTAGCTCGCCATTTGGGATTACAATTCTCTCTCTAGTCTATAGACTACATTTTTGTCTTCTACACTAATGATATCAGGTTAGAGGCAAAGACTCTGTTGCACAGTGAGCACAACATTGTACTGGATATGCAGGAGGTAAGATTCCCCTTTGTAGTCTCTTACATACACTGCATCTTTTTACAGCACATAGAATTCACTCAAGAGAGGCGTGCACACAAATATCGGCGAAGGCAAACCCACAAGGTGACAGAATGAATCCTGGGTGGTTTCTCAGCTTGATGTTCCACTAACACAGTTTTTCTCCTGGATGGCTGGATGGCAGGGCTGGCTCCAGGCTCCCGCCGAGGAAGCTCGTGCTTGGTGCGGCAGATTGCAAGGGGCGGTGTTCCAGCCAAGCTTAGGGCGGCATGGGGGCTCTTTTATTTCATTATTTTTTGTGCTTCACCGCTCCGGATCAGTGAAAAAGCAAGAGCTGGCCCTGCTGGATAGGTACATGTGTGCGTGTGCATTTTCATGGGCGTGCAACATTCTGTGGAATCTGGTTTTTACGTGGCATTCAGAGCACACATCTATGAAAAGCATCTTGCTGGTTACTAGCAACCAATGCCCCACTCCAACAGCTCTCTCCAAGTATGGAAAGGCATCATGAAAGAGCAAATGTCAAATGAACGGTGGCCGGTCATTCGCACATCCGCACAAGCTTTTTGAGTCAGTTACCCTGGCCATTTTGGAAGATGCCTGAAACAGAGCCTCGGGGTCTGGAGCTGTTACTGCTTCACGGAGACATCTCAACTCCTCCTCTGCTGAGCCCAGGTTTATGGACTGGCCTGGAGTGGAGAAAAGGAGAAAAAGTACTGTAACGATTAAGGAAACTGAACCCCTACTGCATGGTTCTTCATACGGGAGGATCCATGTGCTATGTTGTCATCAGCATAGTGTAAAATCTTGGCCCCATTGAAGTCAATGGCAAAACTCCTGGTGACTGGAATGGAGTCGGGATTACACCCTGAAATGTCTGAACGTTGCCAGTCGTGGTATGTTATTGTGAATGATCCAGGATTGAACAAGCTCTGTGTTCAGCTTGGAGCAGCTTTCTGTGGGTGCCTGGTTTCAGTAGTCTCTCTGCTCTCACTATTTACATCTCAGCTCCTATTCAAGTGCAACTCATGCAGGTAGATCAGAGGTTCCAGTTTAGAGGTGAATCCCTCCCCCAAACTCTCCTTGTAAAAGAGACGGGGATAGACAAAAAACTTCGGCAAGAAACCCAGGCTCATCAGTCACTTCTAAACAATGCTGGGATTACTATGTTGTACATTCAAAGGTTGGAGTCCCTTATTCTGTTTCTGAATCACCAACACTGTTTTTAGGATTGATTAAGAATAATTGGAAATAGGGTGACCAGGGGTCCCGATTTTATAGGGACAGTCCCCATTTTGGGGTCTTTTTCTTATATAGACTCCCCTTCCCCCCCCACCCCCTGTCCCGAGGTTTCACATTTGCTGTCTGGTCACCCTCATTGGAAATGGCCTTAAACGATAACCAAGCTCTATCCTTTAACATCTAACCATTAGGTGAAAAGAATATCCTACTCTTTCACAAAGGGGAAAAATGGCCTCTACTTACTCCAATAGCTCTGAATGCTCATGACAGAGGGCTGCTGGAAGAACTTTTTGTTTACAGAATTATTCCAGGAAACTTCTCCAATACAGTCAGTGGCAGGGGAAAGAGAATGAAAATGTTTAGTACCAAGGGCTTGTCTCCATGGAGATATTCAAGAAAGCTAATCCACATTCATTTTCAAAATGCATTAGTTAAACTTCATTCAACACCTATGGGGACACACTTATTTAGAATTAAAGTGGCCTTCATTCAGGTTAGTTTCATTCATGGAATTCACTACAATTAATAAGGCCCATTTTAATTCAGAATCCGAGCACCCACACATGTGTTTAATGCCATTTACCTCATGCACTTTAAATGGACACCTTTAGTTCATTTGGATTAACTTTCCTTAGTGTCCCTGTGTAGACAAGCCCTAAGGAATTTAGCGCTTATCTACCTGTATGCAGACCATTGATTAGTTGTACAGTTCC
This sequence comes from Natator depressus, assembly GCF_965152275.1. NCBI lineage: Eukaryota > Metazoa > Chordata > Testudines > Cheloniidae > Natator > Natator depressus. The sequence goes on from NC_134253.1 coordinate 6,481,466, forward strand.
CAAAAGTGTGCTAGGCTCTTTACACATCAGAATCTTCTCTTCTAATGAGGTATTTACAAGATGCCCACCATTCTGTTATCTAAGCAACAACAGACAGGACAGAAAGAACTAGATAGGCAGAGAAATGGACATTACAACAGTGAAAGAAGGTGAAGAATTCCTTATACCTGCTAACGGTCTCCTCACCTTGTATACAGAGAAGGCAGCTGATACAGTCAACCACCCACTGACGGGACGTGGCCAGCGAATCACAGCTGAATGGTGCTATTTTTCCAATCAGAGATCCAAACCGATCAAAAGTTCCCTGAGTCTAATGAAAAAAGAATGAAGAACGAAGAATGAATGGCCTCCAGTTGGACTAGACTTCACTTGCCATCCTTATTGTTCAGACCAGTCAGCTCTGTGTTTTTGGGGAACCAGGGCGCAGTATCTAGCCTGTCTGACTCATGAAAGACACCCCCCGCCCCCACCAGTCTCTGTTTGAACCAAAACCCATCAGAGAAAAGGCTTGCAGAGAACAATGAAGGGTGTTGGGAGTCACACCTAGACCCCTCCGGAGAAGGGTGACAAGATTAAGACATCTCCATTTGCATACAGAATGAAGAACAGAGACAACTCCCCTAGCCTCATCTGCATGAAAGATGGGATAGGAATTAGCATGAAGAATGAGGAACAGAGAACCGCACTCAACTCTGGGACCAGAAAAGCAGGGACGCACTGCATCATGGGAATCCCTGCTCCAGATGCTAATGAACCTACGCCTGCACACACCTAGCTCAGCAATTATCAGACCAATTCTAGTAATAAATCTTTGTTATCCTAAAATACTGAAGCAGCCTAGTTGCCTTGTGAGCTCCCTGGAAAAAACCACCACCCATAGCCAAGAGCGATCAGCTCCTATTGTCTAGCCTAAAGAAAACCCTTGAAAACCCATCAGTTTACCCATAAACAAATCTAGTGTTCTCCCTTGAACCGTTGTATTTTCTCTACAAAACCCCCTACCTATGCCCAAGTAACGGTTCTGATGTATAGACCCAAACTCTGCTTCAGTTCCACTGGGATTCCATCTCCTGACTGATTGTGCGGGGGGCTCTGCCTGTCTCCAGCACTCAGGACCCTGAGCTACCACCATCACCTGGGAACCCCAACCAGTTCAAGCCTCGTGGAGTGGGTGAGATTCCCCCCCCCCCGTCCCTCCGTTTTTTTTTTCTTCCTCAGATATTAACCTTTCAAATGTAACCATTATGATTGTTTAGCCCTCCTTGTGTAGTTATCACTATTATTCAACAAATAACTTTTATGGTTCAGCTGGTTGCTTCTCTCTCTCTCTCTCTCTCTCTCTCTCTCTCTCCAAATTTTACTCTGTATTTTCCGCTTCCCCCATTTACTCTGCAGCAACCCTTCTTTTACCTAAGCTAAAGATCCCGGTAGTGCCCAAAAATACTGTGGGGTTTGCTCATGAAGTGGGTCACTACCAGTACAATTGTAACGTGAAAGTGGGATAGGGATGTGTTAAACTTGGGGCACATAAGAGGGGAGCAGCTGGAAGTGCTGCGTAACCCAGCCCAGTGAGCACAGGGACATACGAGAGGATCAGCTGGAGAGGGCTGATGGACCTGGTCCGCTCAGACTTGCTCTGCTAGTGTGTGCGTGCGTGCGCGCGTGCTCATCTAGTTCTAGGGCGGGAGGGACCCAGCCCTGGGGAACCGAGGTCCTGCAGGGTAGCTCCATTGGGAGGGCACTTGCAGAAGGAAGGAGTAGAGCTCCATAGGAACACACAAGTGACATAAGCAGACAGTAATAGAATTACAGACCCTCCCCCTCTCCCCAAGAAGAGTAACCCTAACCAATGAGCCTACCACAAAAGTAACAGGCACATCTGGTAACACTGTGCCCCTGATTCCTGTACTGTACTGGGTAATGCACATTGGAAAACATAATCCCAATTGTACATACAAATGGATGGGGTCTAAATGAGCTGTTATCACTCAAGAAAGAGACCTCAGAGTCATCGTGTGCAGTTCTCTGAAAGCATCCGCTCAACATGCAGTCAAAAAAGCTAACAACATGTTAGGAACCCTTAGGAAAGGGATCGATAAGAAGACAGCAAATATCATTATGCCACGATATGAATCTACAGGACCCCCACACCTTGAATACTGCGTGCAGTTTTGGTCATCTCATCTCAAAAAAGATGCGTTAGAATGGGAAGAAATACGGAGAAGAGCAACCAAAATTAGGCCTATGGGATAACTTCTCACCCAAGGGAGATTAAAAAAAGAGCGACGTTTCAGCTTGGAAAAGAGACGACTAAGAGGGAATATGCTAGAGGTCTATAAAATCATGACTGGTGTAGAGAAAGTCAATAAGGAAGTGTTATTTAGCCCTTCACCTAACACAAGACCAAGGGGTCCCCCAATGAAATTAATAGGCAGCAGGTTTCAAACAAACCAAAGGAAGCATTTCTTCACACAATGCAGTTAGAAGACAGGATACTGGGCCAGATGAACCATTCTTTTGCGGGAGGCAGGTTAGCCATTCTTATGTTTTATGTTCTTAGCTAGTTAAATAGAAATTTTCCTTTACCATCCTGGGAGCCTAAGAACCAAGAATGCATTTGTGACACTGGCAGACCAGGCAACCTGTGTATGACCCATAATAACTTAACAAGAGGCACTTCCACTGTATCAAGACAAAAAGAAAAGGAGTACTTGTGGCACCTTAGAGACTAACCAATTTATTTGAGCATAAGCTTTCGTGAGCTACAGCTCACTTCATCAGATGCATACTGTGGAAACTGCAGAAGACATTATATACACAGAGACCATGAAACAATACCTCCTCCCATCCCACTCTCCTGCTGGTAATAGCTTATCTAAAGAGATCACTCTCCTTATAATGTGTATGATAATCAAGTTGGGCCATTATGCTTTTGATTTTGTCTCCTTGGATTAGAAACATGGATACATTTAACACCGGCAGGAGAATGACATGCCTTCTCTATTCTGCAGTCTCTCATCTGGATCGGAATGAAAGCTCCACCCAGATATCCATTCATCCCATAACACTGAAAAAATTGAAATAGTTCACTGTTCCACACACAATCTTACCGTAGCATTCTGATCACTGAGAGTGGATTTCACTGCCTTCACAATCAGAAGCTTTTTACCTCTTGTCTCAGGCACTGAAAGATAAGGAGAGGTGTACAGTACTTCTTTGTTCCACACACACTCACTTTCCACACTGGAATTAATCCTGGATTTCAAAGGGCCCTACTTAAGAATAGTACCAAGCTTCTCTCCTCTACAGAATCAGTGGGGAAAACGTAGGACCAGATTCTGGTCTCAGTTGCACCAGTGTAAATCTAAAGTCATTCCATTTCTCTAAATAGTGCCATCCTACTACCATGATGGAAATATTATAAAGGGGTTTGATAGACTGAGGTGACTGAAGTTAATCTGTGTTTACACCGGCATAACAGGACTCAGAATCTAGTCTAGAGTGTATAATACTTAGGATTCTCGAGTCAGGAGTATTATTCTATTTTTATCTGATTATTATTAACATGCATTAGCCCCAAGTTAACTTCTGTATTTGAAGTTGAAAAAGACCTTGACAAATATCTTGGGCTACATTCAGCACTTAGTTGAACCTGTTGATTTCCATATGGGGCCATATGGGAGTAACTTAGGGCAGCATTTGGTCCCTTAGTGGATCTCCAAACCACTGGTGACTGTGTGTTCTAGAGCCTTTGTGCCCCAGGTGCAGAGGTGATGAGTCTGTTGCAGCCCTGCCGTGCCGTGCCTACAGAGCCTTGGTTCTTTAGCTCAATCTCTAGTAGCTCAAGCTTTTAGCTCTGGATGTCCTCAACTCAACCCTCAGCATGTCGGCCAAGAGGGCAGCTGGCACAGTTGCTCCTGTGTTACTTACAGTGAGCCCCAACAATAGCTCTCAGGAGCTCTAAAGACGCCACACGAACGGCCTCATGCTCAATCTCCTGCTGCTTGTGTAGAAATGCCAGCAGATCATCAGGAGAAGAACGGGCTACAAGGGAAGAAATCACATCCTCACTGTCTGCAGAACTCTTCTTCTTACCGTGCCTCACAAAGGTAAGGAAGTAACAAAGAAACCACTGTGTAACTCAGAGTCTCTTCCCCTTACCTAGCAGAAGTACACAATGGAACAGCTCTTTGTGGTTTTCTATGCTGAGCTGCTTAGCTGGAGAAGAGATCTGGGGGAAGAAGGGAAATGGTCAAAGAAAAACTAATCAGAAGCAATGGAAAAGAAAAATGTTCAATTAATTTCTAAGCTTCCACTTCCTGCTGGTCCAACTAGAGGTCTGAACCCCAGGGAGATGGTCCTGCATGCACAGCAAGACTCAAAGACAATGACCACTACATTAGATAAGAGAAGCTAAAGTGTTTTGAGCAGCAGAGCTGACCTAATCAAGACCCAGCCACAGTTTTTACTTTACAACTCTGACTCCCCCTGGTAATCGGCTTATGGTGAAATTGCTTTACAAACTGAGCTGGATAGTAGCTAAGAAAATGAGAGCGCTCCCTGCTTACTCTTGAGCCTGCAGAAATCAGTAAGGCATGAGGAGGTCCCCAGGCTCTGCACGATCATTCCATCAATTTTTCAGTGTTAATATGCTTCAGATCTGCTGTGCCTAAGCTCAAGGGATCCAAGCAAAACCACTCCTCACCTGGTTGTGCAGAGCACTGCAGATGGCTTGAAACTTCCCTTTAGGTAGAGGGATCTTATATTCACCAGAGACCTCCAAGAGCTGGCTCAGACTCTGCAACAGAGGGCGAAAGTCAGATGGTGGGCACACAAAGGAGCCATATGTAGTGACTGAAGCAGATTCAGGGGATTCCTAGATTCCAAGGCCAGACCGGATTCTTGCCATCATCTAGTCTGACCTCCGGTCGGTATGACACATGCCATAGACCTTGCCCAGAATAATTCCCAGAGCAGAGCTTTTAGAAAAACATACCAATCCTGACTGAAAAATCGTCAGAATCCGCCTCGGCCCTTGATAAATGGCTCTAATGGTTAATTATCTCACCATTAAAAATGTACGCCGTATTTCCAGTCTGAAAGTGTCTAGCTTCAGTTTCTAGCCATTGGATCAAGTGACATCTTTCTCTGCTAGACGGAAGAGCCCATTAGATAATAGGAGTCCCTCATGTAAGATATTATATAGACTGTAATTAAGTCACCCTGTCACAGGATAGGTCCACCCCATCAGGGTGGTATCAGGTTGAGGAGGAATTGAAGTAGATCTGGAGTGGCCCAACTGGCCTAGTCTCCCTAGCTACCACAGCAGTCCGGGCTCCTAGGGCAGCATCGCCTAATGGTCAGGATCAGTGCAGCAGCCCTTGGGTGAGGGTCCGCAGCCCAACAGCCTGAGTCACTCGGGCTGCCCTTCTAGGGATGGCAGTGCGGCCTAGTGGCTAAAGTCAATAGACCCACCCTTGGCTGCAGGGCAATGCGGCCTAGTGGCCAGAGTCGATAGAACCACCTTTTGTGGCAGGGAAGTGTTGCCTAGTGGTGAGCCCTTCTCAACTGGGTCCTACCTATTCCACAGGGCCCCAGCCCAGGGCGCAGGGGTATCTGCCACCAACTCAGCGGGGATCCTTCCAAAGCATGCTGAGTCAAGCCCGCTACCTCAACTGGATCAATGCTTCGTCCACCTAGGCTGCTTCCCACCCGTTCTTCCGCAGCTGGGAGTCTCAGGGATTCTGGGGTCTCTCCTCCATCTCTGGCATTGGGTGCCTGGGGGTCAGCTGCAGCCACAGTCCGGCTGGCCTCTGAATCCTGGAGCACTGGCAGTCTCTCTGCAGGAGCCTGCAATGCGCCTCCGCTCCCTTCGGCAGCCATCCCAGCCTGAGCTGAGCGGCTCTCTTTTGTATCCTGGGTCCAGCTGAAGCATGCCCAGCAGAGATGAGGGGGCATGGCCTCCTCCGCACACAAAGCATGATTAACCCCTGCTGAACCAATGCGGGGTAGGTAAACCCCATCACACACCCTTTTACTTTCTGTGTATTAAACTAAATAGATTGACTTCCTTGATTCTCCCTCTGTAAGGCATGTTTTCTAATCCTTTCGTCACTGTGGCTCTTCTGTCAATTTATCAACACCCTTTTTGAATTGCGGGCACTAGAACTGGACACAGGATTCCAACAGTCGTCAGACAAGTGCCACATTTAGAGGTAAAATAACCACTGTGCTCCTCCTTGAGATTCCCCTTTTTATGCATCCCAGCTTTCGCTTTTTTGGCCACAGCATGAGTTCATGTTCAGCTGATTATGGCCCATGACCCCCAAAATCTTCTTCAGAGTCACTGCTTCCCAGGACAGCATCCCCCATCATGTATGTGTAGCCTAAATCCCTTGTGCCTAGACGCATACATTTACATTCAGCCGTATTTAAAGGCATATTCTTTCTTTGCGCCCAGTTTGCTAAGTGATCTAGATCACTCTGAATCCATGAGCTGTCCTCTCCATTATTTACCATTCCCCATTTTTATCTCATCTGCCAACTTTATCAGTGATGATCTTATGTCCTCTGCCAGGTTATTGATTAAAAAAAAGGTGAAAATCAAATTCCTTCCTGCAGCTAACACACTTTTCTCCTTTGCTGCTTGAAGCTTCCAGGATGTCTCGGATGCCATCTACATATTTTACTATGTTTATACAGTTGTGTAGTGCCCTGATGCTATCAAACAAGTCCATGATGCATTGGTTCCCTCCAAATCATGGGTATTTCAACCCCCAAAGTGACCACATACTCTGTACTAGAAAGCTTCAACCAACATAGACGGTGAGTAAATATCACTACCAAGAAGTTAGAGCTGTCTCTTGACTTCATTTACAACTGTGTAGCCCCACTGAAGACAGAATATGGCCCCTTACTTCTCGCTCATGTGGTACTGAGGGGGGATGAAATAGAGAGACAAGGTGAGTGAGACAATATCTTCAATTAGATTATCACACCCACCTTGTCGCTCCAATATGTTGGACCAACATGGCTACAACAGCACTGCATAGAACGGTAGATGAAACAGACGGGCAATGATTTTATATCTATCGAGTTATGCAATGCAAAGCAATGACCCTCAAGCCTCCTTATTATTAATTTTCAACCGTTGACAGTTGGCTTGGTACCGACAAGAGACAACATATGGTAGCCCCTGCTCTGAGGAGCTTATGATCTAAAAGAGAGACACAGAGTTGACAGGATGTTTTGGGAAATCACAAGGAGGGAGTATCTTGTTGTGCAGGTGTTTTGTTTTTTATCTCCTTCTCCTCCTCCCCAGGAAACAGAGGATGCTTTTCATCAGAGGCAGTTACCTACAAATCTTGTTGCCTGGGTCACCATGTGTATAAACCCAGAACTTGTGTGCCTATTTATTATCTAACAAGTCACTATCTAGACCAGGAAACCCCACTGGCAGCAAATTCCTCCTGCAGTTCATACATGCACACACAGAGACAGTTACCTTAATGAGTGGTACCTCACCTTGGTGACGTGCAAAACATCAATTTCCTCCTTATATTGCTCAAGGAGCCATGAGATCTCTTTAAATATCGGATTTTGCGGCCCCTTTTTGTGTAGCAGGATGCCCATCATGGGACCAAGGGCTTTGATGATGGCCTGCTTGAGCTGCATAGATGAGACACAGAATTTATGTTCCTACGAATTCATTTAATATCTTCCAATAGGCACACCTTTTCTACTTCTAATGAGTGCAGTTTCCCTTGTTCCACTGTCGGAACGGTCCTATCCCAATATTTCCTGGTAAAGAACCAGGACTCGTAGGGTTGGTGTCAGGATTATATTCTAGTGCACCTCACAACTAGACCAGGTAAAATATTTCCCCAGATTAGTATGCATTCTAGGCCAACTCATCCCTGCTGTAACTCCACTGGGGCTGAATGGACTTAGACCAGGAATTAATTTAGCCCACTATCCCGGGTTCATCTGCACATTAGGTGCACAAAACTAGACTCCATGTACACTGGGTACAGACCGAATTTCCATGATGTGGTGACATTATAAACGTATGGGTTTTCGATGTTTTACTTGACAATCTGTTCCATCCAAAAGGACCTACCCTTAAATGCCATCATCACAAAGAGTGCCAGACACACAGAATGTAACATCACAATTTCCGCTAAAGGTTTAGAAAGCCAGCAATTCTCACCTCCAGCTCCTCACAGGTCAGCCAGTTGCTGGTCACATGACAATATAAGGGAAGAATTTGATTGCAGAATTGTGATTCACCCATTCTGGGGAATGGGCACTTTTCCCAGTTCATAAAATATACATTCACTGCCCTTGACCATTTTTCCAGAACTGCACGGAAGGAGAGAAGACAGGCAATGTGAAAAGGACATAGTAGTAATGAGGAGAAGTTGCTTTCTCAGAGAAGACACCCAGGCCTATCGTTTACTCCAATTCCATGGCAGCTACTGCTCAGTTCAGGACTAGATGCTGAAATCCCATATCAATTTGGAGCTATTTCTCTTTCCCCCATTCCATTTCTTGTTTCTTAAAAGGCTTTTTTCTTTGTACATCTCTCCATCTTTTTTCAATTACCATCATTTGAAGACTCTCGTCCCCTGCAGTTATTGTTTATTCAACCCGAACACTGTATGATTTCATCCTGAGTTACAGTTTGTCTGAAAGATGTTCAGTGCCCCTAACTGCCATTGGCTTTCCTGGGATTTGAAGGTAGTGGGGAGCACTTTGCCCTAAAAGTAGGTGTGTCTAGTGTCCTTGCTAAGACAAATTAGGGCCCAATCCTGTTCTCTATGAAGTGGATGGCAAAATTCCCATTTCCCTCAAGGGCACAGGATTAACCCCTTAGTGAGCATCACCTGAAAAGCAAAGGAAGAGAGAAGTGGAGAAGACAGAGAAAGAGGGTGAAAGGAGATGATGATGATGAAGAAACTGAGGAGAGAGAATGGGTGGAGGAGTGGGAAACAGGGGATTTTTAAATGTACAGTAATGAAATCTGCTCCCTTCACCTCCTCCCCCAGGAGCCTCCTGGCAGAGGGGCAGCTTCAGCCTTTGTGTCTGTTTATTTTAAACGATATGTGTGAGTCATAAAGGGCCTGAACTTACAAATGCTCAGCACCTCCTGCAAAGTAAGGAGCACTCTCAACTTCACTGAGTGCCATGGGAGCCAAGGAACGCAGCACCTGGTGCAATCCAGGGAAGGGAGCACAGTTCAGGGCCTGTTTGCAAACTTGGTCAGTCACTTAAATCTGTACCAAGACCCCCTAAATATCCATTTGGGGCACCTACAGGAAGTGCTGGCACTTACCACCACAAAATGCTTGTCTCATCCTGCTGTCCTTGACTAACTCCAACATGGAGATCATGTCGTTCAGGATCACTCCCACAAAAGGGATACACTTAAGTGCTGCAGAGAAAGGCCAGAAGAGAAGGAAGACAGACAATCAGCTGCTCTCTGCCTTCTGACAACACACTTAGAAACACTGTGGGGCAGGATGCTATGGGTTCCGAGGCCATTGGCGCTGCGTAAGCAGAGCAGAATGGCTTTAAAGCACCCATTGAAAGCCAGTGGGGGATTCACCCTGAAGAGGGGAATCCTCCACAAGTGTACAGCTGTGCCCAATGCCCAACTCACTCCCAGAGTAAAGGGAGAGGGCACTGGGGCGGGATGGGAAGTGGGGTGGAGAAGAGCTCCACTAGACCTGATCTTCCACTCATTCCCATCCTTAAGGTACTTCACTCAGGGGCATAAGTTAGAGCTTGCACCTCCATCTGGATCGCTCATGATCTGGAGGCCAGAACTAGCAACAGCAGTTAATCTTGTGTTTCTACACACACACACACACACACTCACACTCAAACAGAGCTCTGTTTAGCGGTAACATTTTTAGGTAGAGAGATAATCCCCTGTCCTTAAATGAAAAACAATCACTTTGAAAGAAAAGAGGGAAGTGACCATACCATAGGCGGATGACAGGTTGCCCAATGTAATGAAAATAAACTCTTCAGGCAGCTCCAGATGATACACCAGCTTGAACATGACATCATTGAAATAGCAGCGTGCCAGAGTCACTAAAGTGTTGCTAGCTGCCACTTTTAGTTCATTTCTTGCTTCCTAAAAACAAAAACCAAAAGAGAGAGACTGAGGTGACTGAAGCCAGTTGCGCTAGCCAGAGTTGTTTACATGAGTCAAGTCCTTATTTCTGTGCACAAGTTGTGAATGAACCAACCCAACTTTCTGAGGGTAGAGTCATTCATCATAAATATTCCTTGAGTCACTTGGCTAAACAGTTTTCAGCCTTTGAGTTGCTTGCAAGCTGCTTCGTTAGCCTATTCGCTGTTAGCTACTTGTGGTGGGTGACTGGTCACCATAGTCACATGATATTTTCCCTGCCCTTCCCTGAGGCGGTAAGTGAGACACAGACTGGGCAGCTTCAAGATATTCCGAGAGCTTTCCTGGAATAAACTGTCCCCCAAAAGCAGGCTGACTTCCTTTGGAACAAGAGAGGGATTTTTCCATGGGTTTTCCTGCTGGCAAACTATAGTCTAAATCCAATGCTGCTTCTTTTGGAGATAGCTCAGATTCTGTCTGTCTTGGGGCTTTATACTGCCACTTATCGCTACAGTATCAGAGCGCCTTCCACATAAAATCAGTATCAATAATGAAATCCCGAGTAGACTTCGGGAAAGACTTGCTCCTTAAGACACCATAGGCCTGTCTCTGGGTCTCAGTTCATGTGTCTCAGGTCTTGATCCTGCAAAGCACTTAAGCACATGTGTAACTTTCAGCATGTGAGTTGTCCCATCTTATGCATGTGCACAAGTGCTGTCTAGGACCTGGGCTTTGGTCTGGAGGAAGGTGTGGACCTCTAACAGAAGAATACATTTTCATTTCAGTATATAGTTTATCCCCCAAAAAGAGAGTTTGAATGAGTTAAAGCTTTGGATCCTTTGATTGGTATCTCGGGAGAACTAACTTACCTGAGTCTCTGTCATGTGGTTTGAGGCTAGTGTTATTATTTTCTGCAGAAGCCGTCTCTCTAGGCCCTGGATGTCCTGCTGTAAAACTTTCTCCAGGACACAGTAAATGTCTACTCTGTTTTGCTGGGGACAAAACATAAAGGAGAAGAATTGGGAAAAGTTTTTCTTGACGACCATACAGTAATTTGGCTAATAAGCCCCTGCCCTAATTGGAGGCTTAATTGGTGTAAAACATGCCCTGCCCTCCACAAGCACCGCATTTAGCAGCGCTTCAGAAGCAGCCGAGCAACTGACATCGTTTAATCTTCCTGGAGAGAAAAGAGCCAGAAGAAGCGCCCTTCACTGCCCCCTTCTCTAGTTTCATTTATTCAGAACAAACAATAAAAATGAGCACCTTGCCCTTGCTCTAGCCACTCCAGGCAGAATTTGTAAATGTGGAATATAAAATACCCAACTCCTGCAGTAAGTCCTCAACAGCTCCCAGGGGCAATGAGCTCAGCTGTTAGATCTACACTGACAGTAGCACGCTCGAAGGTGTCTTTTATGCGGCCCATCAGTGTAGAACTTCACAGATGAGACTCACTATGGAGGAGTTGTGGGATCAGTTGGGACCGAGAAAAAATAAAGCGGGACACAGAGAAATTAAAAGCCTGAGGAGAGAACAAGATTCATTTCAGAAAACTGCAAACTAGGACCTCTGGAAAGGAGGTAGATGTAACTGACAGAATGGGAGGGAGACAAGTGGGAAGCAACAAGTGCCCTGGGGGTGACAGTGGAAAACAAAGTCAACAGGTATATTGCAAGGTGTGATGGCTACCACAAAGAGCCATGTGGGTTGGGTCTTTTACACACAGGGATCATGGCACAAAGCAGGAAGACAACAGTTCCTCTCTGTTCAGCTGAGCTGTGACTGCATCTGGATGAGTGCCTTTTCTAGCCCCACATTCCCAGAGAGATCAACAAATGGGAAGTCATTCCTGGGAGAGCAAAAAAGAATGCAGGGGGCTGGCAGAAGTGACTTCTGGATAGAGCCCTGCAACCTGACCCAAATCCTAGGGGACCTGACCACAGGCGTCCGGGTCAGGTTGGGTGAGAAAACAACTGGACCCTCTTGGGCTCGGGTCAGGTCGGCTCTCCTCCTTTAGCCCCTGGGATCGGCACAACCGTGACTGCGTGTTCCTGCCAGCCACCACCTCCTTCCTGCGCTGCACGCGCTGTGGAGCGAGGATGCCGAGGAGTCACAGCGTCTCCCTCTCTCTCTGCAGCGCAGACCCAGCGCAGCAGGGGCCGTGTCAGAGGATGGAGCCATCGCTGCACACAGTGGCCGCTGCACCAGCCCCATGAGCAGGATGCAGCGGCAGGATCCGGTTTGGGGGGAAGGGTTGGGACCAGGATGGAAAATGATTCAGCCCTCTCAGGGTGAGGTGAGTGGGCCGGGGGCCAGTTCAGGTTGGGCTTAAAAATTGGGCCCGAGCAGACCCCTACTTCTGCAGACAGACGGAAAGAGCTGTCTGTGTCCGATGCGGCCAAGGGATGACTCTGAGGGAGAGAGGATAATACCATACAACTACCTGGAGGGTGTGAACACCAAGGAGGGAGAGGAATTTTTTAGGATAATACATTTCGGTAAAAGTAGCAGTAATGGGATTAAGCTAAAAAAGGACATTCAATTTAGACTTTGATAACAGGAAAAATGCCCCAACTGTGAGACAGGGCTATTAGGTTATGACATAGTCTTCCTAGGAAAGAGGCGGAAGTTCAGTCCTTAGGAGCTTTTCAAATTAGTTTGGCCAAAACAGTGGAAAATGGCTGCTGGGAATGCTCCTGCATTAGCAGGGAAATGGACTGGATGATCCAATAGGTCTTTTCCATCTCTGTCTCCTGTGAGTCTAGACATCTGTGTGACCTGCATGCCAAGGTCATAACCCACTTTGCAATGTTCAAAGCCAATCAGATCTCTGACTGGGAGAGGTGAGGGGTCAGACAGGGTCTGCATCAGATCTCTTGATTGGCTATACGTTCCAGTGGTTCTGCTTTAAAAGGCATGCTTCTGCAAACTGCAATCATAACAGACAGCTCCACTGGGGAGAAGCCCCTTCCATTCATTTTTAAATGTAAGGAGGATTTTTTTAATTGAAAATTGTCACTGACAACTTATCAATACATAAGCACTACATAATTCAAGTAATTCAAGTAATTAATCACATGAATTAACATCATTAATCACTCTCCTTACAGTGAGTATAACACCCATTTTTTCATGTTCTGTGTGTATATAAATCTCCTCACTGTATTTTCCACTGAATGCATCCGATGAAGTGAGCTGTAGCTCACAAAAGCTTATGCTCAAATAAATTGGTTAGTCTCTAAGGTGCCACAAGTCCTCCTTTTCTTTTTATAATTAATCAAGTAATTCAAATAATTAAAGGAGTCGGAGGCCAAGACAAGCAGTTCAGTTGGCCTCCTAGTACTTTAATGGAAACTAAAATGCCTTCTGTGTTGGCTCTTAATAGAGAAATGGACTTTGTCGGATGCAAGTATTAATCAATGGAAAAAAGGGGTCTGAATATTCCTTCTGGGGCAATTCTGCACTACTGCACAGGTGCATAATTAATGAGCCCCGCCTATTTTTATTTTTTTGCACAGTAAAAAGCTTCTGCTGAAATGCTGCTGCCGTTCCATCTCTTGCCCACCAAAGGGTGCTGGGCAATAGAACAAAGCAACAACTCCCTATCAGCGAAGGAAGAGAGAGAGAGCCTGTCTTCTTCACAGCAAGCCAGTCAGGAGACAGGGGCTCTGGGGAGACAGACAGTGTGGGATGCTGGGGTGGGGTCAGTCAGGGGCTCATAAGGGCTAGTGGGGGAGGACAGACTGGGGCAGGGGCTGAATGGGAGTGGAGGCACAGAGTTAGAGGAGGAGGGAGGTTCAGGGCCCCATAGTGATGGGGGAGGAGGTGCAGAGTTACATAAGGACAGGGGCTGGTTGGCTGGGGGCACAGAGACACATGGGGACTGGGGGAGGGGGTACAGGGACACATTGTTAGGATATAGATGTTCAGGCCTGTCTGTAAAGGCCTATCATCTAAGAATTTAGGTGTATTCTTATCACTTGGCTAGTTCTAGAGGTATAAAAGAAAGAATCAAAATCACTGTGTGCCAGTGTAAGGTCCTTCTCTTACTGTGACAGTCTGAGGCCCTGTTCTTAGGCTAAGGCCTTTGACTAAGCAGCAGAGGCAGCCATAAGCTGGGAAGCGACCGGTCACCTCTTCACATTCCCAACTAGTCACATTGAAATAAGGTGCTATTGGGCTGTTAGGAACACAATCCTGTCCTGATAATGCCTATTGACTCCAGAGAAAGGGAAGGGCCTAGAAGATGTAAAAGGAAACTTAGTTTGATAGCATCCTGTCTGGCAAGAACTCACTTATCACTAGCTGGGATGTGAAATCCTCATTTCTGGGTTTGTTCTATCACTGTAGTCCCCATTTCCCCATTGTTTTGTCTGTATAATCTCTGTCTGGTTCTGTGATTGTTTCTCTCTGCTGTATAATTAATTTTGCTGGGTGTAAACTAATTAGGGTGGTGGGATATAATTGGTTACATAATCATGTTACAATATGTTAGGATTGGTTAGTTAAATTTCAGGAAAAGGATTGGTTAAGGTATAGCTAAGCAGAAGTCAAGTTTTACTAGATTATCTGCAGTCAATCAGGAAGTGAGGGGGTGGGTGTGTGGGTGGGGGAAATGGGAACAGGGAATGGGGGTGGGGAAATTGGAATCATGTTTGCTAAAGGGGGAAATGGGAACAGGGAATGGGGCTGGGGAAATTGGAATCATGTTTGGCTAAGGGCAGGAATGGGAATAGGGACACAGCTGTAAGGCTCTGTGGTGTCAGAGCTGGGAAGGGGGACACTAAGGAAGGAAACTGAAATCATGCTTGCTGGAAGTTCACCCAATAAACATCGAATTGTTTGCACCTTTGGACTTCGGGTATTGTTGCTCTCTGTTCATGCGAGAAGGACCAGGGAAGTAAGTGGGTGAAGGAATAAGCCCCCTAACACACATGGGGATGGGGGGAGTGGGTTTCTGAGTGGGGGTGGAGGGACACATGTGGACGGGGGTGCAAGGACCCATGGGTGTGCAGGAACACATGGAGACAGGGGCAGATGTGCCTTACTGAATGGGAGAGGTTAGGGGTCAGACAGGGTCTGCATAGGGGGAGCTGCCTAACAATTCCTCCCTGCCCCTCCCAAAAAACCTGTTCCAGACTTTTCCCACCCATACCCAGCAACGCTCCAAGTTCACACCCAGGCTCCTTCCCAGCAATTTACTTCCCTCCATTACCCCTGACTCTACCAAGCCTTTGCACTGCGCCTAAGGGGTGCAAAAAATATGGTTCTGTATTGAGTTTAAATGAATTATTACTCAGAGTTCTCTATTAACATGCATAGTAAGGAATTGGTTTGTCAAAAAACATTTCCTGAATCCTTTTTGTTGTCTGTATTCATACAGACATACTTGCTGACAGGTATTTTGAAATAAATAATCAAAAATAATTTTAACGGGTGTAATTATATTGTATTATTTTGACAAACAAAATATGCAGAATTTTGCAGAACTTCTAAAATATTGTACGCATCATTTTTATTTTTTTCTTGCAGAATTCCCCCAGGAGAAAATATATAGATAAGGGTCCCTTCAATGCTATAATCTCAATAATATGTCATCACAATAAAGGAGTGTTGGCTAGGATTTAGAGCAGGGAGTCAGTTCACTTGGGTTTTATTCACATTCTTTGACTAACTTGCTAAGTGGTGTTGAGCAAGTTACTTAATTCCTTGTGACACAAGTCATCCGTAAATGGGGATAATGCTTCCCATTCTCACAAGGGTGCTGTGAGCCTTAATTCATTAGTATTAGGGAAGTGCTTTGAGATTTTTGGACGAAGATGCTAAAGAAGGGCAAAGTATTATTAGAAGAGATTACTGCTAGTCCGATCGTGTACTTTTACTGTCTACAGCCCATGTACTCCACTGTGTGTAAAAGGACAATGCTCTCTTTAGAGAGCATTATATCATCCTGATCTGTAAGAACAGCATTTTGCATGATGAGTTTACGCCTGAGGACAGAAGGGCGAATACTGATTCTACTGATGGTGCGCCAGGCCAAGTTCTACACTGAATTACCCCCGTGCAGTCCCCTGTACCCCCATGAAGTCAGGCAGAATTTGGTGTGGACACCTGGAAAGCGGATGTAATTTCATGAAACTGCCCTACCTCATCCTTTTGCAGTTTCTCGAGCAGAACTGTCAGAACGATAGCCAGCTTGATCTTGGCTATAAAGGCAATCCTGAGGGCAATTTTGCCCTTATTTTGGTCATCCATATGTGCCAGGAGGGAAACAACCTCATTATAAACACCTGAAATTAAATAAAAGGATTCGGCTGGTTACCACTGATAGCAGAAATTGGTGCTGGCCTCTTTAATTCACTCTCCAGTAAAGATTCTGCAGGAGCCCAAACACTGTGAGAAGTAGACCTGGGAATCCTGGAAATCCTCTTCCTTCCTCCTCATGACCAGGTTTGTTTGCTGAACTACCCAGTGTGCTTGGGGGGAAATCATAATGCAGCAAATTTGCTCCTTTCAAGTAGGTCCCCACGTAAAATAATCTTCCTTTCTCTCTTTACTGTCAATTGATGAGTTTTGATAGCATACAGAGTAATAATTTAACTCTAAGCCAAGAAATAGAGCTAAAGTTAAGCACATGCTTAAGAGTTTTGCTTAGTCAGGGCCTCATTTTCAAAAATCCTGAGCACCCAGATGTACCTATTAGCTATGCTGGGAACTTTTGGGGCTCGGTATCTCTTGAAAATCAGGCCACTGTTGTAGACCTCAGTATGAATTTAGAAGCCTAACTTTAGGCCCCTTGTTTTGAAGAAAGCCTTTAATCTTCTTTTATGGTCATTTAAATACTTGCAGAGAAGACTCATGGAACGGAGTTCATCCAGTTCATAGAATATCAAGGTTGGAAGGGACCTCAGGAGGTCATCTAGTCCAACCCCCTGCTCAAAGCAGGACCAATCCCCAACTTTTGCCCCAGATCCCTAAATGGCCCCTCAAGGATGGCCCCTCACAACCCTGAGTTTAGCAGGCCAATGCTCAAACCACTGAGCTATCCCTCCCCCCTCTACAGTTGCCTGTAGAGGTCATAAAGGAATTCCCCCACCCCCCCTTCCACCCCCATGCACAATTGGCGAGGTGTACGCTGTGAGTGGGGTGGGGTGGGGTGGGTCCCTCCAACCTTCATCTGAAGCGTCAGGGATTGACCATAGCAGGAGATGGGACACCTGCTAGGGTGGACCAGTGCTCTAAGATGGTTCAGAGAATCTGTTTCCTTAGCTGTCCTGCTCACATGCTCAGGGTCCAACTGATCTCCAGAGTTGTGGGTGGGAAGGAATTTCCCCCTGGTCGGATTGGCAGGGACCTTTGAGTGGCAGGATGGGGCACTGATCACCTGCTAGGATAATCTGAGTATATCTGACCTAATCAATTCTCGACCATTGCAAGGGCCTCAGGCATTGGTGGAACCTCAGTCTCTCCTGTCCTCTGCCGATGGCACACAACAGTTTTGTCTCCTAAAGACTGAAATGTTTTCGTCCAAGACAACTTTTGGGGTTCGGTGTAGGGTTGCTAGGTGAAATTTAGTGGCCTGTGAAATACAGGAAGTCAGACTAGATGATCTAATGGTCCCTTCTGGCCTTAAACTCGAGGAAACAATGAAATAGCTGGTGTATGAAAAAAATCAGGATTTGATCTCCCATGGATCTCTTCGCTCTGGGCAGAAATTCTCCAGGAGACTTAATATTTCACAAGAAATCTGAAATGCCGTATTTATCTGTCTCCATTGTAACAGCATTCCAAGCATGAAGGAGGAACTAACAAGATTTCCCCTTCCCAGGAAAGACTGCTTGAGGTTAGGTGATTGCCCATCCGTTATGCAAATTGCATCCTTCAGTTGTAACACCCAGATGCAAACGGAATCATAACTGTAACCTACTCTGCCCATCTGTGTGGGATGAGGAGCACTAGTGTTGCTAAGAAATGTGACCCCATGCTTTGTTCTCCCTCATTTAAGATATTAGCAGAGCTTCATTTAGACAGCTAGAGGAGAAGTCCTTCTGCCTTTTTTGTTCTCATTTCCCCTATCTCTGATGGAGTTGGCTCCATGGATGCGGAAGACACAAAATGAGGACCCATAACAAACATAAAACAACTGGGAGAAAAGAAGGAAGCCCTCCCCCATAACATTCCCTAGAAACTCAGATTCTCAGGAAAGTTTCCAGGTCCAGAGGCTGTAGGCCAACGCCTCAACTGGTGTAAATCAACACAGCTACAAGGAAGTCAACAGAGGGACACTGGTTTACAGCAGCTGAGGTTCTGCTCATACAAATGGAGAACATTACAGCTAATCTGTATGCCTATGCTTTCTAAATGTGTGTGTGAATACAGAATGGATATAGAGAATACAATGCTGACCCTTACCTCTGTCGGTTACCTCCTGCTCACTCACAAATTTATTCATGTTTTAATCTTTCCTCAACACTTCCTCCAGTCCTTTCTCCAAAGAGCTCCAGTACTGATAGGCAGCTGGCCTCTCAGGCTGTCCTGTCTAGGATAGCCAGTTCAAATTATGCAAGCACTATTATGACATCGCTGTGACTGTGACATAGCACATAAACTGCCGCTGACCAGGTAGGTTCTGTGATGACATGGACAAGAGCCTCAAAGGTATTTAGGCTCCTAACTCGCACTGAAATCAATAGATGTGAGGAACCTAAATACATTTCAATATCTGGGCCCATCCATGTACGCAGTCCAATAGGTGGCTAAATTTGCTCCAGTGTAGAATTTCTCATTCGCTCTAAATCTTTTTGAATTTTGGTTCCGTCCCTCTCTCAGTTTGCCACACTTTCCAATATTGGTTTTATTGGAAAATCTGCTCCTGGTTGAATTGATAGAAAATAAAAGCACCGAACAAAGAAAGAGAAGAAACTGCCTTGGAGAATGCACAGTGACACTTGAGTGTGGTTGGTTGGTTGGAATGCACAGTGACACTTGAGTGTGGGTGGTTGGTTTCCTTTGCTTTTTAATTCGGTTGATTAAAAAGCTTGATGAAATCTTATTGGACTGTACTACAAATATTGATTTTTATATTGTTTTACAATGAATTGAAATTGATTCTTCATTTCCATGTCCTGCCAAACAAATCAGCTAAATTATTTTTGGTTGTGTTTAATACAGTGTGGTGTCATATGTATGGCCATATGTAGAGCCCACACTTGATTTTGGAGATGATGTTGCCTTTAAAGCATTCAGAGTGATGACACTCTTTGCAGTAAACCATATGGAAAAAGAATTCCAATTACATGTGTCCTTTGCTATGTATAACTGATTTTGTGCCTTACCCTTTCTGATTTTGCCCTTACACGCACACACTATTCTTTTGTACTCCTCCTTAGTAATTCGTCCATGTTTCCCCATTTTGTAGGATTTCTTTTTGATTTTCAGGTCATTACAAAACTTCTGATGGAGCCATTGGCCTCTTACTATTCTTCCTCTCTTTCCTTTGCATTGGCAGTTGTGCCTTTAATATTGTCTCCTGGAGAAACTGCCAGCTTTCCTGAACTCCTTTATGCCTTAGACTTTTTCCCCGTGGGTCGCTACCTACCAATTCTCTCAGGATGTTAAAGTCTGCTTTTGGCAGTCCTTCTCCTGTCATTCTCACTCCTTCCTTTCCTTAGAATCATGAAATCTATCATTCATGACCCCTTGCACCCAAATCACCTTCCACCTTCACATTCACCACCAGCTCCTCCCTGCTGGTCAGAATCAAGTCTAAAATGGCTGTCCCCCCCCCCCCGCTTACTTCCTCCATTTTCTGAAACAAAGCATTGTCCCCAGTACATTCCAGGAACTTATCGGGTAATTTTGGGTTTTACCATATTCCTTTTTCAGCAGATGTCTGGGTAGGTAAAGTCCCCCATTACAATCAGGATTTGTGTTTTGCATATTTCTGTTCTTTGTTCTAGAAATGCCTCATCTCCCTCCTCTTCCTGATTTGGTGGTCTGAAAAAGACCCCTACCAGGACCTCACCCCTGTTTATTCCCTCTTTTATCTTTACTCAGAGACTTTCAACTGGTCTGCTTCTCACCTCCTTCTGGACCTCAGAACAGGTTTACAATGCAATACGTCCTCTCTTTTTTTTCCTGCCTGTCCTTCCTCAACAAGCTATAGTCCTCTATACCAATAGTCCAGTCATGAGATTTACCCCATCAAGTATCTGTGCTGCAGTTGAGCTCAGTTAAGATTTATGTACTAAAACTCCCAGTTCTTACTGTTTATTCCCCATTATTACCTTTGAGTGGCAGGATGGGGCACTGATCACCTGCTAGGATAATCTGAGTATATCTGACCTAATCAATTCTCGACCATTGCAAGGGCCTCAGGCATTGGTGGAACCTCAGTCTCTCCTGTCCTCTGCCGATGGCATACAACAGTTTTGTCTCCTAAAGACTGAAATGTTTTCGTCCAAGACAACTTTTGGGGTTCAGTGTAGGGTTGCTAGGTGAAATTTAGTGGCCTGTGAAATACAGGAAGTCAGACTAGATGATCTAATGGTCCCTTCTGGCCTTAAACTCGAGGAAACAATGAAATAGCTGGTGTATGAAAAAAATCAGAATTTGATCTCCCATGGATCTCTTCGCTCTGGGCAGAAATTCTCCAGGAGACTTAATATTTCACAAGAAATCTGAAGTGCCGTATTTATCTGTCTCCATTGTAACAGCATTCCAAGCATGAAGGAGGAACTAACAAGATTTCCCCTTCCCAGGAAAGACTGCTTGAGGTTAGGTGATTGCCCATCCGTTATGCAAATTGCATCCTTCAGTTGTAACACCCAGATGCAAACGGAATCATAACTGTAACCTACTCTGCCCATCTGTGTGGGATGAGGAGCACTAGTGTTGCTAAGAAATGTGACCCCATGCTTTGTTCTCCCTCATTTAAGATATTAGCAGAGCTTCATTTAGACAGCTAGAGGAGAAGTCCTTCTGCCTTTTTTGTTCTATTTCCCCTATCTCTGATGGAGTTGGCTCCATGGATGCGGAAGACACAAAATGAGGACCCATAACAAACATAAAACAACTGGGAGAAAAGAAGGAAGCCCTCCCCCATAACATTCCCTAGAAACTCAGATTCTCAGGAAAGTTTCCAGGTCCAGAGGCTGTAGGCCAACGCCTCAACTGGTGTAAATCAACACAGCTACAAGGAAGTCAACAGAGGGACACTGGTTTACAGCAGCTGAGGTTCTGCTCATACAAATGGAGAACATTACAGCTAATCTGTATGCCTATGCCTTCTAAATGTGTGTGTGAATACAGAATGGATATAGAGAATACAATGCTGACCCTTACCTCTGTCGGTTACCTCCTGCTCACTCACAAATTTATTCATGTTTTAATCTTTCCTCAACACTTCCTCCAGTCCTTTCTCCAAAGAGCTCCAGTACTGATAGGCAGCTGGCCTCTCAGGCTGTCCTGTCTAGGATAGCCAGTTCAAATTATGCAAGCACTATTATGACATCGCTGTGACTGTGACATAGCACATAAACTGCCGCTGACCAGGTAGGTTCTGTGATGACATGGACAAGAGCCTCAAAGGTATTTAGGCTCCTAACTCGCACTGAAATCAATAGATGTGAGGAACCTAAATACATTTCAATATCTGGGCCCATCCATGTACGCAGTCCAATAGGTGGCTAAATTTGCTCCGGTGTAGAATTTCTCATTCGCTCTAAATCCTTTTGAATTTTGGTTCCGTCCCTCTCTCAGTTTGCCACACTTCCCAATATTGGTTTTATTGGAAAATCTGCTCCTGGTTGAATTGATAGAAAATAAAAGCACCGAACAAAGAAAGAGAAGAAACTGCCTTGGAGAATGCACAGTGACACTTGAGTGTGGTTGGTTGGTTGGAATGCACAGTGACACTTGAGTGTGGGTGGTTGGTTTCCTTTGCTTTTTAATTCGGTTGATTAAAAAGCTTGATGAAATCTTATTGGACTGTATTACAAATATTGATTTTTATATTGTTTTACAGTGAATTGAAATTGATTCTTCATTTCCATATCCTGCCAAACAAATCAGCTAAATTATTTTTGGTTGTGTTTAATACAGCGTGGTGTCATATGTATGGCCATATGTAGAGCCCACACTTGATTTTGGAGATGATGTTGCCTTTAAAGCATTCAGAGTGATGACACTCTTTGCAGTAAACCATATGGAAAAAGAATTCCAATTACATGTGTCCTTTGCTATGTATAACTGATTTTGTGCCTTACCCTTTCTGATTTTGCCCTTACACGCACACACTATTCTTTTGTACTCCTCCTTAGTAATTCGTCCATGTTTCCCCATTTTGTAGGATTTCTTTTTGATTTTCAGGTCATTACAAAACTTCTGATGGAGCCATTGGCCTCTTACTATTCTTCCTCTCTTTCCTTTGCATTGGCAGTTGTGCCTTTAATATTGTCTCCTGGAGAAACTGCCAGCTTTCCTGAACTCCTTTATGCCTTAGACTTTTTCCCCGTGGGTCGCTACCTACCAATTCTCTCAGGATGTTAAAGTCTGCTTTTGGCAGTCCTTCTCCTGTCATTCTCACTCCTTCCTTTCCTTAGAATCATGAAATCTATCATTCATGACCCCTTGCACCCAAATCACCTTCCACCTTCACATTCACCACCAGCTCCTCCCCGCTGGTCAGAATCAAGTCTAAAATGGCTGTCCCCCCCGCTTACTTCCTCCATTTTCTGAAACAAAGCATTGTCCCCAGTACATTCCAGGAACTTATTGGGTAATTTTGGGTTTTACCATATTCCTTTTTCAGCAGATGTCTGGGTAGGTAAAGTCCCCCATTACAATCAGGATTTGTGTTTTGCATATTTCTGTTCTTTGTTCTAGAAATGCCTCATCTCCCTCCTCTTCCTGATTTGGTGGTCTGAAAAAGACCCCTACCAGGACCTCACCCCTGTTTATTCCCTCTTTTATCTTTACTCAGAGACTTTCAACTGGTCTGCTTCTCACCTCCTTCTGGACCTCAGAACAGGTTTACAATGCAATATGTCCTCTCTTTTTTTTCCTGCCTGTCCTTCCTCAACAAGCTATAGTCCTCTATACCAATAGTCCAGTCATGAGATTTACCCCATCAAGTATCTGTGCTGCAGTTAAGCTCAGTTAAGATTTATGTACTAAAACTCCCAGTTCTTACTGTTTATTCCCCATTATTACCTTTGAGTGGCAGGATGGGGCACTGATCACCTGCTAGGATAATCTGAGTATATCTGACCTAATCAATTCTCGACCATTGCAAGGGCCTCAGGCATTGGTGGAACCTCAGTCTCTCCTGTCCTCTGCCGATGGCACACAACAGTTTTGTCTCCTAAAGACTGAAATGGTTTCGTCCAAGACAAGTTTTGGGGTTCAGTGTAGGGTTGCTAGGTGAAATTTAGTGGCCTGTGAAATACAGGAAGTCAGACTAGATGATCTAATGGTCCCTTCTGGCCTTAAACTCGAGGAAACAATGAAATAGCTGGTGTATTAAAAAAATCAGGATTTGATCTCCCATGGATCTCTTCGCTCTGGGCAGAAATTCTCCGGGAGACTTAATATTTCACAAGAAATCTGAAATGCCGTATTTATCTGTCTCCATTGTAACAGCATTCCAAGCATGAAGGAGGAACTAACAAGATTTCCCCTTCCCAGGAAAGACTGCTTGAGGTTAGGTGATTGCCCATCCGTTATGCAAATTGCATCCTTCAGTTGCAACACCCAGATGCAAACGGAATCATAACTGTAACCTACTCTGCCCATCTGTGTGGCATGAGGAGCACTAGTGTTGCTAAGAAATGTGACTCCATGCTTTGTTCTCCCTCATTTAAGATATTAGCAGAGCTTCATTTAGACAGCTAGAGGAGAAGTCCTTCTGCCTTTTTTGTTCTCATTTCCCCTATCTCTGATGGAGTTGGCTCCATGGATGCGGAAGACACAAAATGAGGACCCATAACAAACATAAAACAACTGGGAGAAAAGAAGGAAGCCCTCCCCCATAACATTCCCTAGAAACTCAGATTCTCAGGAAAGTTTCCAGGTCCAGAGGCTGTAGGCCAACGCCTCAACTGGTGTAAATCAACACAGCTACAAGGAAGTCAACAGAGGGACACTGGTTTACAGCAGCTGAGGTTCTGCTCATACAAATGGAGAACATTACAGCTAATCTGTATGCCTATGCTTTCTAAATGTGTGTGTGAATACAGAATGGATATAGAGAATACAATGCTGACCCTTACCTCTGTCGGTTACCTCCTGCTCACTCACAAATTTATTCATGTTTTAATCTTTCCTCAACACTTCCTCCAGTCCTTTCTCCAAAGAGCTCCAGTACTGATAGGCAGCTGGCCTCTCAGGCTGTCCTGTCTAGGATAGCCAGTTCAAATTATGCAAGCACTATTATGACATCGCTGTGACTGTGACATAGCACATAAACTGCCGCTGACCAGGTAGGTTCTGTGATGACATGGACAAGAGCCTCAAAGGTATTTAGGCTCCTAACTCGCACTGAAATCAATAGATGTGAGGAACCTAAATACATTTCAATATCTGGGCCCATCCATGTACGCAGTCCAATAGGTGGCTAAATTTGCTCCAGTGTAGAATTTCTCATTCGCTCTAAATCCTTTTGAATTTTGGTTCCGTCCCTCTCTCAGTTTGCCACACTTTCCAATATTGGTTTTATTGGAAAATCTGCTCCTGGTTGAATTGATAGAAAATAAAAGCACCGAACAAAGAAAGAGAAGAAACTGCCTTGGAGAATGCACAGTGACACTTGAGTGTGGTTGGTTGGTTGGAATGCACAGTGACACTTGAGTGTGGGTGGTTGGTTTCCTTTGCTTTTTAATTCGGTTGATTAAAAAGCTTGATGAAATCTTATTGGACTGTACTACAAATATTGATTTTTATATTGTTTTACAATGAATTGAAATTGATTCTTCATTTCCATGTCCTGCCAAACAAATCAGCTAAATTATTTTTGGTTGTGTTTAATACAGTGTGGTGTCATATGTATGGCCATATGTAGAGCCCACACTTGATTTTGGAGATGATGTTGCCTTTAAAGCATTCAGAGTGATGACACTCTTTGCAGTAAACCATATGGAAAAAGAATTCCAATTACATGTGTCCTTTGCTATGTATAACTGATTTTGTGCCTTACCCTTTCTGATTTTGCCCTTACACGCACACACTATTCTTTTGTACTCCTCCTTAGTAATTCGTCCATGTTTCCCCATTTTGTAGGATTTCTTTTTGATTTTCAGGTCATTACAAAACTTCTGATGGAGCCATTGGCCTCTTACTATTCTTCCTCTCTTTCCTTTGCATTGGCAGTTGTGCCTTTAATATTGTCTCCTGGAGAAACTGCCAGCTTTCCTGAACTCCTTTATGCCTTAGACTTTTTCCCCGTGGGTCGCTACCTACCAATTCTCTCAGGATGTTAAAGTCTGCTTTTGGCAGTCCTTCTCCTGTCATTCTCACTCCTTCCTTTCCTTAGAATCATGAAATCTATCATTCATGACCCCTTGCACCCAAATCACCTTCCACCTTCACATTCACCACCAGCTCCTCCCTGCTGGTCAGAATCAAGTCTAAAATGGCTGTCCCCCCCCCCCCCCCGCTTACTTCCTCCATTTTCTGAAACAAAGCATTGTCCCCAGTACATTCCAGGAACTTATTGGGTAATTCTGGGTTTTTCCTTTCCTTTTTCAGCAGATGTCTGGGTAGGTAAAATCCCCCATTACAATCAGGATTTGTGTTTTGCATATTTCTGTTCTTTGTTCTAGAAATGCCTCATCTCCCTCCTCTTCCTGATTTGGTGGTCTGTAATAGACCCCTACCAGGACCTCACCCCTGTTTATTCCCTCTTTTATCTTTACTCAGAGACTTTCAACTGGTCTGCTTCTCACCTCCTTCTGGACCTCAGAACAGGTTTACAATGCAATACGTCCTCTCTTTTTTTTCCTGCCTGTCCTTCCTCAACAAGCTATAGTCCTCTATACCAATAGTCCAGTCATGAGATTTACCCCATCAAGTATCTGTGCTGCAGTTGAGCTCAGTTAAGATTTATGTACTAAAACTCCCAGTTCTTACTGTTTATTCCCCATTATTACCTTTGAGTGGCAGGATGGGGCACTGATCACCTGCTAGGATAATCTGAGTATATCAGACCTAATCAATTCTCGACCATTGCAAGGGCCTCAGGCATTGGTGGAACCTCAGTCTCTCCTGTCCTCTGCCGATGGCATACAACAGTTTTGTCTCCTAAAGACTGAAATGTTTTCGTCCAAGACAACTTTTGGGGTTCAGTGTAGGGTTGCTAGGTGAAATTTAGTGGCCTGTGAAATACAGGAAGTCAGACTAGATGATCTAATGGTCCCTTCTGGCCTTAAACTCGAGGAAACAATGAAATAGCTGGTGTATGAAAAAAATCAGAATTTGATCTCCCATGGATCTCTTCGCTCTGGGCAGAAATTCTCCAGGAGACTTAATATTTCACAAGAAATCTGAAGTGCCGTATTTATCTGTCTCCATTGTAACAGCATTCCAAGCATGAAGGAGGAACTAACAAGATTTCCCCTTCCCAGGAAAGACTGCTTGAGGTTAGGTGATTGCCCATCCGTTATGCAAATTGCATCCTTCAGTTGTAACACCCAGATGCAAACGGAATCATAACTGTAACCTACTCTGCCCATCTGTGTGGGATGAGGAGCACTAGTGTTGCTAAGAAATGTGACCCCATGCTTTGTTCTCCCTCATTTAAGATATTAGCAGAGCTTCATTTAGACAGCTAGAGGAGAAGTCCTTCTGCCTTTTTTGTTCTATTTCCCCTATCTCTGATGGAGTTGGCTCCATGGATGCGGAAGACACAAAATGAGGACCCATAACAAACATAAAACAACTGGGAGAAAAGAAGGAAGCCCTCCCCCATAACATTCCCTAGAAACTCAGATTCTCAGGAAAGTTTCCAGGTCCAGAGGCTGTAGGCCAACGCCTCAACTGGTGTAAATCAACACAGCTACAAGGAAGTCAACAGAGGGACACTGGTTTACAGCAGCTGAGGTTCTGCTCATACAAATGGAGAACATTACAGCTAATCTGTATGCCTATGCTTTCTAAATGTGTGTGTGAATATAGAATGGATATAGAGAATACAATGCTGACCCTTACCTCTGTCGGTTACCTCCTGCTCACTCACAAATTTATTCATGTTTTAATCTTTCCTCAACACTTCCTCCAGTCCTTTCTCCAAAGAGCTCCAGTACTGATAGGCAGCTGGCCTCTCAGGCTGTCCTGTCCAGGATAGCCAGTTCAAATTATGCAAGCACTATTATGACATCGCTGTGACTGTGACATAGCACATAAACTGCCGCTGACCAGGTAGGTTCTGTGATGGCATGGACAAGAGCCTCAAAGGTATTTAGGCTCCTAACTCGCACTGAAATCAATAGATGTGAGGAACCTAAATACATTTCAATATCTGGGCCCATCCATGTACGCAGTCCAATAGGTGGCTAAATTTGCTCCGGTGTAGAATTTCTCATTCGCTCTAAATCCTTTTGAATTTTGGTTCCGTCCCTCTCTCAGTTTGCCACACTTTCCAATATTGGTTTTATTGGAAAATCTGCTCCTGGTTGAATTGATAGAAAATAAAAGCACCGAACAAAGAAAGAGAAGAAACTGCCTTGGAGAATGCACAGTGACACTTGAGTGTGGTTGGTTGGTTGGAATGCACAGTGACACTTGAGTGTGGGTGGCTGGTTTCCTTTGCTTTTTAATTCGGTTGATTAAAAAGCTTGATGAAATCTTATTGGACTGTACTACAAATATTGATTTTTATATTGTTTTACAATGAATTGAAATTGATTCTTCATTTCCATGTCCTGCCAAACAAATCAGCTAAATTATTTTTGGTTGTGTTTAATACAGTGTGGTGTCATATGTATGGCCATATGTAGAGCCCACACTTGATTTTGGAGATGATGTTGCCTTTAAAGCATTCAGAGTGATGACACTCTTTGCAGTAAACCATATGGAAAAAGAATTCCAATTACATGTGTCCTTTGCTATGTATAACTGATTTTGTGCCTTACCCTTTCTGATTTTGCCCTTACACGCACACACTATTCTTTTGTACTCCTCCTTAGTAATTCGTCCATGTTTCCCCATTTTGTAGGATTTCTTTTTGATTTTCAGGTCATTACAAAACTTCTGATGGAGCCATTGGCCTCTTACTATTCTTCCTCTCTTTCCTTTGCATTGGCAGTTGTGCCTTTAATATTGTCTCCTGGAGAAACTGCCAGCTTTCCTGAACTCCTTTATGCCTTAGACTTTTTCCCCGTGGGTCGCTACCTACCAATTCTCTCAGGATGTTAAAGTCTGCTTTTGGCAGTCCTTCTCCTGTCATTCTCACTCCTTCCTTTCCTTAGAATCATGAAATCTATCATTCATGACCCCTTGCACCCAAATCACCTTCCACCTTCACATTCACCACCAGCTCCTCCCTGCTGGTCAGAATCAAGTCTAAAATGGCTGTCCCCCCCCCCCCCCCCCGCTTACTTCCTCCATTTTCTGAAACAAAGCATTGTCCCCAGTACATTCCAGGAACTTATTGGGTAATTCTGGGTTTTTCCTTTCCTTTTTCAGCAGATGTCTGGGTAGGTAAAATCCCCCATTACAATCAGGATTTGTGTTTTGCATATTTCTGTTCTTTGTTCTAGAAATGCCTCATCTCCCTCCTCTTCCTGATTTGGTGGTCTGTAATAGACCCCTACCAGGACCTCACCCCTGTTTATTCCCTCTTTTATCTTTACTCAGAGACTTTCAACTGGTCTGCTTCTCACCTCCTTCTGGACCTCAGAACAGGTTTACAATGCAATACGTCCTCTCTTTTTTTTCCTGCCTGTCCTTCCTCAACAAGCTATAGTCCTCTATACCAATAGTCCAGTCATGAGATTTACCCCATCAAGTATCTGTGATGCAGTTAAGCTCAGTTAAGATTTATGTACTAAAACTCCCAGTTCTTACTGTTTATTCCCCATTATGATTCCTCCTTGCTTGTGTGTACAGACATCTAAGATGTTAAGCAGATGCCCCCATGGATTTCCCTCTTGTTTCTCCGATAATTCTACTGCAATTTTCCACATCTACCCCATCAAGTATCTGTGATGCAGATTCCCTTGTAAAATGTGTGGGGCTGGGGTAGTTGTCTGTCTCAGCTGGATTCTTAATCCAGAGGAAAGACGCTCTCCCCTGTTCAATCAAGATCAGGAATGGCACATAGATTTGGGAGAAAAAGTACATTTTACTTTTACTCTATTTTCTTATTTCTCAAAAGGAACAGTACAACCAAGATAAAAACATTGTGAATAATCAATATAGGTATTGATGTATCTTGTCTGAAATGGGACAGCTGCTCTTCTACTCTCGGGATGGATGCTATATCAATAGATAAGATAAAAAGACAGGCCTAACTGAGAGACTGAACCCATATGAGGGCCAAATTCTGCTCCTCGGTTACATGAGTACGTCGCTCCCCAACTAGGGCCCAAATCTGTGTAAAGAAGAGTAAATCTGGTCCCGAGGGAGTATCGAACAACTTCCAAACTGTATAAGGAGGGTGGTTGAGTCTAAACTATAAAGACAGTTCCAAATATGGACCGCAGTTCAGGAAAGCAGCCTTATTCATCCAAGCATATGAATGATGTAAGAAAATTCTGAAAATGTGGATCTTAGATCATGGTCATAATTTAAAAAAATTAATTGACACAGCGGACACCATTCACATTTGAAACATAAAGTAGCTTCAAACTGTTCTAGCTTGAAGTGGTTTGAAACTGCTTCAGGAAATGTGGTCCTCTTACAAGTGTAGATGTGAGGTTGCATATATGGTAAAGCCATGTATACAGAATACATGCTGATTTTAATCCTACAAATTTCCTAAACACTATACAGAATATCGAATTGCTTATTTTTAAATCCTAATCAGAGAAAAATTAAAATGATTTGTGCAAATAATTGAATTCTAAGGATTGTGTAACAACAAACACTCTTATTTTCTAGATCTACTGAGAGCTAGCTCTGAGAGAACAAAACAGTATTTTCAGTGTTTATGGTTCTTTACTGAAGCAGGTCTATTCTTTATCTAAGAACAGGAAAACAAAAGAATTCACAATATTGTTATCCCTTTTGACCTGAGCAATTAGTGAATATTTTGGGTCTTGTGAGTTGTTTCCATTAGGGGGAGAAATGGATGATGGAGTCAGGTATTTTTTTGACACAATCCTGCTTATTTACAAAGAATGTACACAAAGTTCTATTTCCCTAACGACAGCAGGAATAGTTTCTTGGCTCACAATTCCAAGCCTCTTTCTATCCAGCAGTCTACCATAAAGCGCGCACGCTCTCTCTCTCTCTCTCTCTCAACTTTTTCTGAGATCACACTACAAATACTTCTCTGGGGCTCCTTTGTGCTTCTGCGGTGTCACACTCCCTCTCTTCCTTCCCCCCCCCCGCCCCGAACCCCATCCCCCTGCATTTGCATTCAGACCCCAGTGAAAGCCCCTTCCACTGTATGGCTCAACTCCTAGTCCAGCTTTACTCGATGGTGACTTCTATTAAGTCAGCCATCTATTCCACAAAAGAGCTTGATTGTTTTTACATTGATCCTGAATAAAGGACAACTGGTATGCCCACCAGCTTCAATAAGGCTTACCCTTTCCCCAGCATAACTACCTGTTTTCATGTTGTTTTTATAAATCTGTATCTTGTACATGTCCGCAAAACCCACAGCATTCTTTTATTTTTACTAACCTGAAACAGGATATTGAATGCATAATTTCAGTTACACCAATGTAAATCTGTGGTAATTCATTAGAATTATTCCATATTTATCCTGGTGGCAAAATATGTTAGCAGGTCACTAGAGAAAACATGACACTTTTTGATAATTGTTATTGTTGCCGGCACCCAGTGCCGAGAGGCTAAACAACAGCTGAGGTTGGTTCGCTACCCGGTGTGCTACACCCAATAATCACAACGGGGTGGAGAAGCAGAAAAGTTTATTTGCTGCTGCAAAAAGGTACAGGGAGAATAAAATCTCCAATCCTGCACCCAGAGCAGGAAGTTACACAGGCTTTTATACATCCTTTTTCCCAGCATACCTATCCAATAGCAAGCTGCCCTAAGTATCCATATAGCCAGCCAATCCAGTTCCCAGCTAGTTCCCTTGTTCTCTGTATCATTTGTTAAACCATACATATAGCTGCTTTATTCAGCATTGTTCTTCCATATCTGCCCTCTTTGGCCTTGTTTAGTTTCAGGCAGTCTGACTCTGCAACATATTGTTGCAGATCCTCAGCATAACTGCTGCGAGTGCCTCCAGGCGGGGGGGCCAAGGACACTTGGGCCTAGTACACAGAGCTGCTGCGAGTGCCTCCAGGCCGGAGGGGGGGGGGCCAAGGACACCTGGGCCTAGTGCGAGGGGGCTTCATCGACACTCGTGGTCTTCCATCCCCTCGAGATACCTAGTGACCATGCCCCAGTGTCCCCACTGAACTCCCACATCTGAACTCCCAGGCAGGGCCCGTACGTGCTCCACCACTAGAGGCCCTGATGCAGCAAGCCACCCCTATACAGCAAAACAAAACTACTTCCCACATGGCATTAGGATAGCAAACGATAACAGAGAAAGATAAGAACTTGCTATAACAGGGGTTCTCAAACTTCATTGCACCACGACCCCCTTCTGACAACAAAAATTACTACGCGACCCCAGGAGGGAGAACCAAACCCTGAGCCCGCCCAAGCCCTAGCTCCCCCGGGCCAGAAGGGGCCAAAGTCAAAACCCAAGGGCTTCAGGCCCAGGCAGGGGGTGGGGGGAGCTGTAACCTGATCCCAGGGCTGAAGCCCAAGTCTCAGCCCTGCTGCCCAGGGCTCAGGCTTGGGCTTCAGCCCTGGGCCCAGGCAAGTCTAACTCCAGCCCTGGCGACCCTATTAGAAAGGGATCCCGACCCACAGTTTGAGAATCGCTGTGCAGTAACATGCACTGATTATTGGTGATACTTGGTTTCCTCACAAAGACATGCACAAGGTTACATGGAACTCACCAGATGGTTAAACCACAAACCAGACTGAGCACATGTCAGGAGACTGGGTTGTAGGTGGTCAGGTATAGTGGTCAGACTGGGAGTCATGCCTAGTGGTGAGTGTCCAAATGCCAAAAGCAGGGATTGAGACAGGGCCCAAACCAAGAAGCAGGTCCAAAGATTAGAACTAGAGTCAGAATCCAAATGCCAGAGCCAAGAATCAAGTAGGGTGACCAGACAGCAAATGTGAACAATTGGGATGGGGGTGGGGGGTAATAGGAACCTATATAAGAAAAAGACCCCCAGATCAGGACTGTTCCTATCAAATCGGGATATCTGGTCACTCTAGAATCAAGAGAGAGTCGGAGTCAGGAATCAGAGCCAAGGGTCAGAACCAGATCACCGGGGACAGGGAAGAAGAGAGCAGGGCTGGTTCTGAGGCAGGAGCAAGGCTGGGTGTAGGGCAGGATCTGGGCTGAAGCTGTGGAGGAGCAGAGCAAAAGCAGGGCTTGGCAAGAGCTGAGCCCAGGGAGGCAGAGAATCACTGAGCATCCAGCGAGCGACTGCTGCTGCTGAGTTTAAGAACCAGACAGCTAACTTCTTCAGCCAATCTGGCAGGGTGGTCCAAGCAGGACAGTGTGGGAGGATGGTGCCGTGGGGAAGGCGAGCAGAGCTTCATCATCATGGGCTTGCTTCTGGACGGCGCCGTGCCTTGTGGTGCCGGAGGTCTATCTTGCCTGGTGGGAAACTGCGGTGCCATCATGGCAATCAAGTCCCTGGCCACCTCAAACGTGTCCAGGATGGAAGGGAGCTCCTGCTCCTCCACCTGGCACTCTCTAGCAGGAGGGTCCAGTGGCACCAGACTTGACGGATCCCTCTGCAGGCCCAAAGTCGACAGTGCTGATCCCTGCGCAGGACGCATACCGCTTATGCTGTCAGACTCAGTGCTCTGACCATGGGTGAGCGCCCTCTAGTCGTCTTCTTGTGCTGCTTAGGTGGCACCGGTGAGTGCGAGCTGTAGTTTCTCTAACAGAGGCCAGAGCGCTGCGCACAAAGGTGCTTAATGCCAAGTCCTGCTCGCCCAGAGCCGGCAGGGGACGGAGGGCTGCCTCCATAAGGAGTTCTTTGAGCCTGAAGTCCCTTTCTTTCTTTTTCTCGGGCGGAGAACTTTGCAGCTCTTGAAGCGATCTGTTTGATGTGCCTCCCCCAGACACTTTAGGCAGGAGTCATGGGGGTCGCCCATTGACATGAGCTTGTAGCAGGTCCCGTACGGCTTAAACTCTTGGGATGGAGGCATGTGCCGAACTGTGCACGCGGCACACGCACACCTACTTGGAATCGACATGAGCAAGCACTCGAAGAACTTGGCAGATTCCCCCACAATGAAACCCTAATGCAGGACAGCTTCACCGTTAATCTGTGCATTAGATTAGGAGTCAGCAAGCACCTGACAGGGCTGCAGCCATGGGTGGGCCTGAGTGGGCTGCGGCCCACCCACTTAGCATCCAGGCCCACCCAGATTGGGGCTGGAGCCCCCCGAATCCACAGGCTGGGACTCCCAACACCGGGTCGGTGTCCATCCGTGTCTTGCTCCTGCCAGCGCCACATGCTGCTGCCCTGGTCTCCAGCCCTGCCCCTACAAGGTTCACCCCCGCCTCCCCCAGGCAGCCCCATGGTCAGGTGCCTGCTGAGCAGTAAAGGATGGCTAGAGATGGTGGGGGAGGCCGGTCTCCCTATCCCCAACCGCCCCGTCATTGCCCGCCCAGTTTCCCTGTCCTAGCTACACCACTGCCTGTAAAGCTTTTCCTACAGAAGGAAAGTGCTCTCTTCAAATCACCACTCTGCCAGCAAAAATAGCTGAAGGCTGGTTCTTATCAGCCTTCCCTTGAAACATCAGCAAAGCCTTAAATACAGGCCCTGGCAGAATTCATCTGAAAGGAGATCCCGACAAAGGTGTGGTGAAGTCAAGGGGTAGTCAGTCCGTATAGCAGAGGGTGCAGCTTCTCAACCAAAAAACAGGCCTTCTAGCCCCAATATTCAGCTAAGCTCTATTCACGGTACCTCTACCACTACCCAACCACAGAAAACGTCTCATTTAAAAGAGGCTCTCTGAAAAGGCCCCCTTTGTACACTGGAAAGTGATCTCAGCAGGATTCGAATTAAATCCCATTTCCTTTACCCTTTTTAAGAACACTAGTACGGCTGCTTTGGTCTCCAGAGTGCTTTAGAAACATTCCCAAGGGCACCTGTGTGAGACAAGTCATCCCGTCGTACTCGTGGGGAAAAAAGCGGGCACACACAGCCTGACACATTTCAGGCAAGTCACTTAATACTGAGAAAACTCTCAGGAGTCCTGCTAGAAGCTGCCGTTACGCAATAATGCTGAATTTACTCCATTTGCTTTTCCATGACAATCGTGTGATGCCACAAACCCAGGATAATGACACCATAGCAGGCTCAAGTTCAAGGAGAGGAAGAACTGGGTTACAGTCTATGCATATATTTTATTCTCATGCAGAGACCCAATAACAACAATTGTATCTAACTCACTGATCCCCACTCCTCCAGCATCTGGACATCCCCTCACAGTCAGACCCCCCTGCTGAGCTCAATCTCCCCGCAACTCAACCCCCCCCCCACTGAGCCCCAACTACCTTCACCTGGACTCCCAATGCAGAATCCCATTACCTTTGCAGCCAGAACCCCCAACAAGCTCCTGGGCATCCAGATCACCCACTGAGCTGCCAGCTCCCAGATTGCCCCACACAGAACTCCCTCACCCCACAGCTGGATTCGTTCCACACTCGGATCCCGCCTTGTGAACTTCTCTGTCCACACCTGGTGCACCTGGCATGGTGGGGCAGGACTCTGGGGTGTTTCTGGGGCAGACCCGATCCTTGCATTGTGTCAGGGTTGGGTGCAGCCTCACCGGTGAGTCCCTGTCCCCTGGGGGTGGGGGGGGGAGGGGGCGGCTGCACAATGATTTCCCACCTCTGTGCAGCCAGTGGCTTGTGCTCTCCAATGCCATGCTGGAGCCTCCACATTTAATTAACAAATAAAATTTGCAGAATTTTAAAATATTGTGCACAGAATTTTTCATTTTTGGCTGTAGAATGCCCTTAGCAGTACTGGGCTCACACCTACAAGGCAGTACCATGGCTGAAACAGAGCACTCCAACTAAAGGTACTGCAGCCATGATGCAGGTCCACTTCTGCTATTACAGATTCACACGCTGTCAAATTGTTGCGTTCAGCTGTACAACAAAAGGATTTCACCAGAGCTGACGTGATACCCCTACTCATGGTGATTTCCACAGCCACACAGGAGAACAAAACTTGTTTTCTAGCCTCCTTCTAGATGACACTAAGTCCCATTTATCACTGGGCCCCTTCTCTACAAATCCCTTTAAATGCGTGGACCTCAAAATGCATACAATTGTTTCAAGAGCTCTAGTTCTCAATTACTGATATAAATTAAGCAACCTCATTTTCCTTTCTACAGTATGCAGAAGATTGTTTCCCCCCACCCCCTTCCAAAACTTAGACATTTATTTCCAAATCAGCATGAATGAGACCTAGCATAAAGCACATTCCGGTTTCTGAGAGCTTGCCTAAATACCCATTTCTGTTCCCACTCTTTTGTCATTGACTTTAATGGAAGTGGATTGGGCCCTAAACTAATAATCTACATTGAATGCTCATCACTAATCTCATAATTTAAAACCAAATTAAGCCCTCCCAACCTGATCACCGTTGATTGAGGAAACAATTTAGATGCCAACTTGAAAAATCCCTTTCTAGAATACTAAAGAAAAGAAATGCAAAGCCTAACTTTCCAGCTGAACCACTAGGAACTTTTATCCTATAAGGAATATTGGTAGTGAGCCAATTTTCAGTCTATTTTGCAAACCATTTTCATGAACTCTAGCCTAACCTACAATGAACAATGTATTACATATTTAGTGAAGATTAATTGTAAAGAGGTTCCTTGATCAATTTTACACTTATTCCATACAGACATTCAGTTTTAAATAATTTTAGCAGACAACTATATGGGTAAAGGACTATCAAGAAAAAACTTTTTTTAAAAAAAATCGGTCTTAATAAAAATGTCAGAACAAGATATCAAAGTGTCAAAACATTTCTAGAGACAAAAATATACCCAGGCCATCTTACAAAACCTCAGACAGCAATACATACGTCAGTCTCTCATAGCTTTACGTGAACAAATATTACAGTCAAATTATACGTCTCCTCCTGGCCCAGGTGAACCAAAATATCCTGTTTACTGTCCAATACCTTCACTTTACATAAGCTCAAGCTTCCAATGAGAAGGTCAATTACTTACTGGGATAATAAATGCCAAGGTTTTGCCTGATCCAGTCTTTGCAGCTCCAAGTACATCTTTACCTTGCAACGACAAGCCTATGGTCTGCCTCTGTGTCTCAGTAACCATGCGAGACTGTGCTTCTTGCAAACCTAGTATTTGGGAGAGAAAAAAAAAAGATTCTTACTTTTTGCCTTGGATAATGATACATTTTCCCATAAGGAAAAATACTGCAGGTGGCAACATTATCTTGGAACTCTGATATTTAAAAACAAAACCTCCTGAAACAGCCAATGAAGACTGATGAAAATTGGTCTTTTATTCAAATACTTTCCGAAGAACTGTTGGTGTACTTACCTTTCAATGTTTTGTTTGACAATGGGAAATCTGAAAATCTTTCAATTTCATTTGGGCTGATCTGAAACAAAAGGATTTTTAATCAATGCTAGAATATAAGAATACCATGGGATTGAAATGATATCCTTTTCATTTGCCGGTAACGTTGGTAGAATTTTTAGTGGGTTAATTCTAGGAGTACCCGGCAATCAACGTCAACCAGCTCACTGGAGGTAAAAGGTCTACACATAGGCATAGTTTGACTTCTGCATTTGGGGGGCCAGCTTCAGTCAGGCCAACAGGACTCTGCATGGGGAGGGGTGCGCAAATTCCACAACTGTCGAGGCCTGCAGTTTGGGGAGGAGGGGCAAGGCTCCCACCCCACAAACTACACCCTTGCATCTACATGAGGTTTACCTGACCCTGACAATTTTTCCTAATCTAGACACATTTTAAAATGTGGAAAGTGGAGCAAAATATGCACTTATCGTGGCTCTATTATGTACAGTAGCAGTTCAATCTAAGGTCTTCAGAGACATCCAGTTGTAACGATAATCTAAGATACATAATCAAGGTTTAAGCATTCCCTATGCTGCTTGCCAAAAAGCCCAAGCCATGACATGCAATTAAATGCTCATACTAAATAGATGATAAAACAATATCAAACCTAGGAGCAGAATTTCTCTAGATTTTTCTGAAGCTGTCCCACCACTGAGGACTCTCTGCTTCTCTCCCTCCCCCATCCCCAGGGCCCCTGTGCTTCCCCACCCCCACCCCTCGACTGACCTCTTCCTTGCCTGCCCACCCCCAGACACCCTAGTGCAGTGGAGGAAATAGACTGCAGGAGCTGGAGGAGGGCACCTGCATGGCGCAGCAGGTAAGAGCTCCGACTATGTGCCACGAGCAGACCTCTGGTATGGAACTCGAGATGGGGGTGCCCCTCCACCCTCCCTAAATGGCAATCCTGGCCAAGGCTCCCACGGCTTCCCCACAGCTGCTTGTGTCATCCCCACATCTTTGCAGGGCGGGTGCAGCAACAGGGGCAAGAGTCACGCACTGGCTGTATGGAGGTGGGAGATCACCCTGAAGCCCCCCGCATCCCCTGAGACATGGACTCAGAGGTGAGGCTGCACCCGACCCTGACACAGTGCCAGGGCTGAGCCTCTCCAGAAACACGCAGGGACTCTGCCCATCTGCACTGAGCTGTAATGTATCTATAGCCTGAAAAAGAAAACTCAGAGAGAAGGGAAGAAGCAGCTGATAGGGATGGGAGAGAATGGGGATGGACGGATGGAGAGAATGGTATTGGTTCCCTCTAACTAGACAGCAGGGATCGGTTTGTGTCTTGGAGAGAAGACGGTTTCCATTCTTCTCAGCAGACTGGGAAACCATCAAATTAAAGAGGCACTTTGTAGCCAAGTCTAACAGAAAAATGCGTGAGTCTCCAATAACATTCAGGGACAACACCTGAGCAGGAAGCCCTTCTCCTCCACCAGTAGTGAAGTAAAGGGGGTGGGATTTGGCGTTCCCACCATAACACAGCCCTTGGACTCCACTGAGTAGGAAAGGAATTATTTAAAGCAAACTCTGGTTACTAGGTTTAGTCCTCTGGTTATTAGATGTGTGGTTGTGACTATTGATAACACTTTATGATCATCTGGTGCCTTTTATCCAGAAGGATTTCAGTGCTTTACACATGGTATTATTTTATCCTTTGCTGAATTGCAGCCAGCCCTTGGATGGAACATGTCCGTCAACCTTCACTACACGTGGGGTGAAGCGCAGAGTAATCTATCTATTTGAGACTGCTGTGTGGGCGTGAGTGTATGCTTTCCTCGATTAGCCTTCTTTCACTCTTGTGAGCAAAACCCATAATTGGTGGTGTATTCTTGTATTGGGTTTTGTCACGTTTGCGATGGAGCACACTATGAGACTGAGTACAGCAGTGATAAACTTTCTGTTATTACTAGGGCCCTACCAAATTCACAGTCCATTCTAGTCAATTTCACAGCCATAGGATTTGAAAATAAGACAATTTCACATTTTTGGAAGTTTACCCCTGAAATTTCAGGCTGTTGTAATAGTGGGGGCCCCAACCCAAAAGGGGATGGGGGAGTGTTGCAAGGCTGCTCTAGGGGCATTGAAGGATTGACACCCTCACTTCTGTGCTGCCTTCAGCAGGGATGGAGACCCCCTGCATCCAGACCTACCCCCACAGAGCCCCCCCTGCGTCTGGATCTGTGCTGAGCTCCTCCTCCCTGCATCCAGACCCATGCCCTGACTAGCCCCCTGCACCTGGACCATCCCAAATGAGCCCCCCATCCCTCTGAGCCCCCCAGCAGCTGGACCCCCATGCTGAGTCCTCAGCACCCAGACTCCCCTGCTGACCCCCAACCACCTTCATCTGGACCCCCTGCACAGTCCCGTTCCCCCTGCACCCGGAACCCTCACTTCTGAGTCCCGGCCTGCGACCAACACGGGCAAACTAGGGCCCGCGGGACCGGCCTGTCGGGCCCGCCTGAGCTCCCGGCCAAGGAGGCGAGCCCCGGCCCCTCCCCCGACCGCCCTCCCCCCGTCTCCGCCCCATCCAACGCCCCCGGCTCCCTGACTCTCTCCGCAAACCCCTGCCCCTCATCCAA
Source organism: Natator depressus (assembly GCF_965152275.1). Taxonomy (NCBI): domain Eukaryota; kingdom Metazoa; phylum Chordata; order Testudines; family Cheloniidae; genus Natator; species Natator depressus. The sequence continues at coordinate 6,521,021 of NC_134253.1, forward strand.
TCCCGCCCCCCACTCGCCGGAGCCGGTCCCGCTGCTGCAACGCTCCGCGGCAGGAGCAGCGGGCAGAGGGCGAGCGGCTGCGGGGGAGGGGCCGGGGTTCGCTCCCCGGCCGGGAGCTCAGGCGGCCGGACAGGACGTGTCTTATCTGGTTTGACCTACATGGTTCCAGTGAAGGCCGGGCTGTTCATCTGCCTTTGTACGGGCAATGTGCATGAAAGGCCAGGATTCCCTGAGCCTGGGAGGAATCTGTTACCCTGAGTAATGGTGGGGCAGAAGGGGATTGAAGGCCAGAGCCTGAGAGGTGAGAGTCGAGAGGCTGCTCCCCTGTGTCCACTGCTAACTCTCCCCCTTGAGCGTGTTGCTTTGGGCCAGGTCTGGCAGAGCTGCAGCCAGTTCTGCACTCTGCAAGGGCTGGGCGAGTGACGGGTGTGTGATGCCATGAAAACCCTCATCTAAGCTGACAGTGCCCAGGAGACAGGCTCTGCAGCACCAACTGACTCCCGGGCCACCTCAGCTGAGTTGCTCCCCTCTGTCACATGGGGCCAGTCACCCCCTCAGGAGGGGCACTGGGGCTGAGTAGCTGGTTTGTGGTGGGCTTGGCATCTCTGATGAAAGGCCAAGTATTAATAACAGGTGCCCACCATACTGGCCAGCTGCCTGAGTGCCAGCGCCACACCAGTGCTGCTGCCTAGCTCTGCTGTGGGTCCAGGGCCAGGAAACGTGCTAGGGAACGGGCACTCGTGCAGCCCACGGAGCTAACCTAGGGGCGGCTGTGTGTGAGGAGCCCAGCTTGGCTGTGCCAGGCCCCCTGTGTCCTAGTGCATGGGCAGCAATGCGGATGCACTGACAGCCAGGCGAGAGCATAGCCTGGGTATTCGGGCTGCTGCTCACAGCTGGTGTGGACACGCTGCCTCCTTTGCTATGCGAGAGACATGCCTGGCACTTCCCAAGCCAGATGCCCTGCGGCAGCTCTCAGCAGGAGCCCTGCCTTTACACCCTGCTGCAGCTGCATTTCCTGCTCCTGCTGCTGCTGTAAGGGCAGATGCTGGTTCCTGATGGGGAGCATCTGGCAGTGCCTGTCCTGCTTGGGCCAGTCACCAGGGCAAAGTGTACTTGGCAACGAATTGAAAAGAGAAAATGGCAGAATGAATGCCAAGCCGGATACCAGTGCTTCTGGGAACGCCAGCCTGGGCCCCCAACTCCAGCTAAGGAGGGTGGCAGATCTCCTGCCTTCAGAAGCCTGTCTGTGGCCAACTCCCCCTTCTGTCTGAACAGCGGCATGCAATGCTGTCAGCCCCTCTGGGGGTGCAGTCAGCGTCCATCTCACAGTTGTCTTGAGGCTGATCTGCCCAGCGTGGGGGCTGCTTCATTGGGGTGTTGAGTTCCCTCCTTTGCCCGGCACCAGCTCTCACTAAGGTTGTTGGCCTTCTGGAGCATCCTCCTTTGCATCTAGCTTGCGGCCGAAGGCACAAACCTTGCGCACAGGAGCAAGTTGACACCTCACTGCCTCCCACCGGGCACTGCCATCCTGTGCAGGGGTGAGGTCACTCCCTGAGCAGTTCTCCTCACAGGTCGCTGCTCCCCACTTGGAGTCTCTTTTTCGCATTGCCCTTCTCAGCTAATGTGTTGTGTGTGGACACAGCCCCTAATGTGAACAAAGACCTGGACCCTGCAGCTCCAGGCCAGGCCATGATTGAAGAGATGCCATCAGTGTGGGGCTCGCACCAGCTGCTGGGCAAGAGGGACCCTGGCTTTGATTCCACCTGGCAGTTCCTGTGGCCCTAGACAGCAGCAGGTTCAGGAGACTGGGTGTTCTGCACTTGTTAGACTCTGCACTGAGCTCTGGGAGCGGGCAGGGAGAGTGGGTGGGTGGGTGGGGGGGGCTATGTCTATACTGCAGTGAAACCCACAGCTGGCCTGGGTCAGCTGACTTGGGCTGAGGGGCTATAAAACTGCTGGCTGGGGGCCCTGTGCTCTGCTTCCCTGCAGAGAGGTGGGGGAAATCTCCTCCTCGGTTGCTAGGTGTGACTGCCCTGGCTTTTGGGGCTCCCCTTCTCTTTTCAGATCCTCCACTGACCTGGGTCAGTTTCAACCAGTCCTTAATGACCCATTCATTCAACTTCAGACAGCGTGACCCAACACCTCTTAAGAACGGCCATATAGGGTCGGACAAAAGGTCCATCCAGCCCGTATCCTGTCTTCCAGCAGTGCCGAGGTGCTGGAACTAGGAGTGCTGGGAGTGTGGCAGAACCCTCTTGCTTGAAGTGGTTTCCCTCATATAGTGTGTTTAGTTTTGTTCAGTGGCTTTGAGCACCTCCACTATAAAAATGGTGCCAGTGCCCCTACAATAGTGGCCAGTGCCAGACACTTCAGAGAGAATGACCAGAAGAAGGCAATTTCGAGTGATCCGTCCCCATCATCCAGTCCCAGGTTCTGGTGTTCGGTGGTTTAGGGACACCCAGAGCATGGGGTTGCATCCCTGACCATCTTGGCTAATAGTCACTGATGGACCTGTCCTCCAGGAACTTCTCTCATTCTTTTTGAACCCAGCTGTATTTCTGGCCTTCACAACATCCCCTGCCAATGAGTTCAACAGCTTGTCTGTGCACTGTGTGAAGAAGTACTTCCTTATGGTAGTTTTAACCCGCTGCCAATAAATTTCATTGGGTGACCCCCTGGTTCTTCTGACATGTGAAGAGAGAACGAACATTTCCTTCTTCATTCTTTTCACACCACTCGTGATTTTATAGACCTCCCGTCGTTGTCGATTTTTCCAAGCTTGTGAAAAGTCCCAGTCTTTTTAATTTCCCCTCCTACGGGAAGCTGTTCTACCCCCTTCATCATTTTTCTTGCCCTTCTCAGTACCCTTTCCAACTCTAAGATACCTTTTTTGAGATGGGTCAATCATCTGTGCATAGTATACAACTTGTGGGCAAACCATGGATTTATATAGAGACATTATGGCATCTTCTGTCTCATTATCTATCCCTTTCCTAATGGCTGCTAACATTCTGTTTGCTTTTTTGACTGCTGCTGCACACTGAGCAGATGCTTTCAGAGAACTATCCACAGTGACCCCAGGATCTTTCTTGAGTGGTAACAGCTCATCAGTGATATGATAAACCCCCCTCATTTTCTATGTATTGTTGGGATTATGTTTTCCAGTGAGCATTACTTTGCACTTACCAACATGGAAATTCATCTGCATTTTGTTGCCCAGTCACCCAGTTGTCTGAGGTTCCTTTGTAATTCTTCACGGTCTGCTTTGGACTTATCTGTCTTGAGTAAGTTTCTATCATTTGCACTTTTTGCCACATCACCATTTACCCCCTTTTCCAGATCATTTATGAATATGTTGAACATCACTAGTCCCCGTACAGATCCCTGGGGGACACCACTGTTTACCTCTCTCCATGCTGAATATTGACCATTTATTCCTATTCTTTGCTTCCTGTCTTTTAAGTTACTGATCCATGAGAGGACTTTCCCTCTTATCCCGTGACTGCTTAGTTTGCTTAGTACCCCCACCAAAGGCTCTTTGTCAAAGGCTTTCTGAAAGTCCAGGAACATCATGTCTCCTGCTTTGCCCCATGGGCATTTTAACCCTCCAGACCCATTGGGTAACAGTGTGAAGTGCAGAGGGAAACTGAGGCATGCATAGAATTAATTAAAAATATTACAGAAAATTCCCACTTTATTATACTCTGGTAGGTTTTAAACCTGATGCTGCCCATGGAAATGTGTCCAACTGTCTCTCAGGCATGGGCCATGCCCCTTGTGTGCTCCTTTCTCCCCAATATCACACTTGTGACAGAGTGCTCCCAAGCAGGGCACAGCTGGGCACCTGGGAACAGAGCTGAGCCTCCCCTGAGCACAGCCAAGGTCACTGACTCTCAGGAGAACTGGTGGCTTTCTTAAAGTCCCAGCTCCTGGAGTCATGTGAATTTGTGAGAATTCCAGTTTTTGCCTAGCCAATGAAGTCAGTGTCTAGCGCTCATGGCTGGGGAGCACGGTCCAGCGGCTCCATGGAGGGATGAATAAAGAACCCAAACTGATCAGTTTTGTAATCCCATGATTTTGTGGGCCTCACTTCTGAGCTCTGAAGCTGGTGACGCTGCATAGATAGCGGGCTCTGTGTGCCTATTAGCTCCAAAGTACGCTAGCAACAACCAGCACAGAGATGTCCTCTGAAGTAGCTGCCACTGTTAATGAGGGGAGCTGCAAGGCTTAGCTGAGCCACTGGGTGGGAAAGGGTGGGTTGTGGGGTGGGATGCTGGGTGGGGCAGGTCAGGCTGGAGAGAGTGAGGTGGCAAGTGGGGAAGACTGACTGGGCGGGGGGAGGGAAGGCTGGCTGAGGGTGGCAGGGAAGGCTTGTGGGGAAGGGGGTGGGGCGGTGGCAGCAGCAGGTGCTGGAAGGAGGGTGGCAGGCACTGGGTGGGAAGTTGAGGGGGTGTTGGTTGCGGGAGGCTGGGTTGGGGGAAGCAGGTGCTGGGTGGGAAAAATTGGGGGGCTGGGACATGGGGGGCATGGGCGGTGGGCTAGGAGGGGCAAAGGCTAGGCTGGGATTGGCAGATGCTGGGCAGGGAAGGCTGGGCTGGTGGGGTGGGGAAGGCCACGGGCACTTTGCTTGGCCTTTCCACACAGCATCTGTCTGTCCAGCCCTCTTATCAGGGCGTGGCCTCGCTTGCTGATCAGTCTTCAGAGGCTGCTGCTGCAGTGCAAAGGCAATCAAGAGCTGGATTAACCTGACTGCTTCTGCCCCATGCCTCAGTGGGCACCCTGCATGAGAGGCGGCAGAGGGACCCTTGCATCCTGAGCAAAGCTCCCTGCCAAGGGGCTCTCCCAGGCAGCCTTTCCTTCTGTGCCAGAGCTTTGGGGTGAGAGGAGATGGCTGCCCTGGCAGGAATCTGGGGCCCATTGATCCAACACCCTTTGTCCCTTGGGTGGCTGTTAACAGCATCCCGGGCTCGTCTGTGAGCCTGTGTGGGACAGAGGGCGGCTGCTGTTTATTGATCCCTCACCCTCGTTATCTGTAGCCTCTCCCTGGCCGATAAGGGGGCTACAGGGTGAGGGCAGGGCCTGGAGCCTGAGCTTTGGCAACCTGCCACCGACTGCCATGCCGGTGTTACGGTAACACCAGGACTCTGATTTGAACTCTGCTTCATGCTGTCACCTTGGGCCTGGAGCTTTGCCGCCTGGCGTTCGCCTGAAGGTGGCGAGTGGTTTTCTTCTAATGTTTGAGCCAAATCGGTGCAGCTGTTTGAGTCCCACAAGGTGGGTCTCTACGCTGTGATGTGGAGAATGAACTCTGCGGGTGGGGCAAGGGCTCTGCCGCTGGGGCAGCGGGGGCCTGCTCTCCAGGCCAGTTCTCTAAAGTCAGCCTTTGTATCTTAAGAACATAAGTGTAACCTTTCTGCCTGTCAGAGCTGGCAGCAACAAGGGCCGGGTTCAATATCTAGGGGTTCCATTCCAATAACACAATGGAAAACCAGCTCGAGCCCCCACCCAGTGACTTGGGACAAATATATACCACCCCCGCTGGGCGCCTCCACGAGGCAATACTTCCCCTCTCGCAAGCACAGAGTCTGAGTGTAGCAAAAAGCCTTTTAATAACAGAGAGAAACAATGTGGCATTATGTTGGGGAAACACCACCAACAGGATTCATAACACAACCCATGAGCAAAAAACCCGCCCCAAGCAAATTGGGGCATGTCCTTTCCCTTTGGTTCTTGAGTCCAGCAACCCAAAATCACCCAAAGTCCCAAAAGTCCAATAACCCAAAAGTCTCTGTCCCTGGTCAGGGCAGCCCCAGAGTTCAAAAGTTTATCTGCAGAGTTTTACCTCCCAACCTGGGTGGAGATTGGGGTTAAGGGGCACCTTAAGTGGTCCAAAGCTGATGGCCCCACCTCTCCATGGGGCTCTGCTTTGCCAGCCGCCCCATGAGTTCCTCTAGGCATCCAACAAACTGCTCTGTTCCCCCAGCCGCTCTGCTCCGCTCCGCTCGCCATCCCGCGAGCTGCTCTACCATAGATCTTCAGGCTCCCCCCCTACTGAACACAACACTCAGTGATTTCAGCTCTTAGTCAGTTTAGCTCCTTCATGATTTCAGCTTGTAGTAGGGGAGCCTCAGTGTGGGTGCACCATTAGCCCAAAGTGAATTCAGCTCAGCAGCCTGTAACTAGACTCCTAACGGAATCAAAATTATAGTGGAAAGAGGAAGAAGTGCAATTAGCATGTAAGGCCCTCACAAAAGGGGGGGGGGGCCATACCACCAAGTATTAATACCTGTCCCCAGCCTCTCTCCCTTCACAGAGTTTTGGAACCCATGTCCCTTGCCTAGCGAGTGCTACTTAGTTGATGGCGAGTCCCTCCATCATAACAAAAGGCCAAGTACAGTTCCATTGTCCTTGATTCCCATAATCAGGGTAATAACAATTTATTCTTCCTGCCCCAATAGCAGAGACAATGGGGATCCCACAGCAGCCAAAGTGACCATTTGGGCAGCTATGGCCTCATTCTAGGCGGGCTGGGTGTGCCTATGCAAATGAGATCGGCCCCTGAAGTTCTTTTCCACAACTTGCCACACCTCACCACCAGATGTCAGGGTGGAGCTCATCCCGATTCTGCTTACAAGAGGAAAGTGATCAGGAACAGTCAGCATGGATTCACCAAGGGCAAGTCATGCCTGACTAAACTAATTGCCTTCTATGATGAGATAACTGGCTCTGTGGATGAGGGGAAAGCAGTGGACGTGTTATTCCTTGACTTTAGCAAAGCTTTTGACACGGTCTCCCACAGTATTCTTGCCAGCAAGTTAAAGAAGTATGGGCTGGATGAATGGACTATAAGGTGGATAGAAAGCTGGTTACATTGTCGGGCTCAGTAGGTAGTGATCAATGGCTCCATGTCTAGTTGGCAGCCAGTATCAAGTGGAGTGCCCCAAGGGTCGGTCCTGGGGCCGGTTTTGTTCAGTATCTTCATTAATGATCTGGAGGATGGCGTGGATTGCACCCTCAGCAAGTTTGCAGATGACACTAAACTGGGAGGAGAAGTAGATAGGCTGGAGGGTAGGGATAGGATACAGAGGGACCTAGACAAGTTGGAGGATTGTGCCAAAAGAAATCTGATGAGGTTCAACAAGGACAAGTGCAGAGTCCTGCACTTCGGAGGGAAGAATCCCATGCACCGCTGCAGAATAGGGACCGAAAGGCTCGGCAGCAGTTCTGCAGAAAAGGACCTAGGGGTTACGATGGATGAGAAGCTGGATATGAGTCAAGAGTGTGCCCTTGTTGCCAAGAAGGCCAATGGCATTTTGGGATGTATAAGTAGGGGCATTGCCAGCAGATCGAGGGACGTGATCGTTCCCCTCTACTCGACATTGGTGAGGCCTCATCTGGAGTACTGTGTCCACTTTTGGGCCCCACACTACAAGAAGGATGTGAAACAATTGGAAAACGTCCAGCGGAGGGCAACAAGAATGATTAGGGGACTGGAACACGTGACTTATGAGGAGAGGCTGAGGGAACTGGGATTGTTTAGTCTGCGGAAGAGAAGAAGGAGGGGGGGATTTGATAGCTGCTTTCAACGACCTGAAAGGGGGTTCCAAAGAGGATGGCTCTAGACTGTTCTCAGTGGTAGCTGATGACAGAACAAGGAGTAATGGTCTCAAGTTGCAGTGGGGGAGGTTTAGGTTGGATATTAAGAAAAACTTTTTCACTAGGAGGGTGGTGAAGCACTGGAATGGGTTACCTAGGGAGGTGGTGGAATCTCCTTCCTTAGAGGTTTTTAAGGTCAGGCTTGACAAAGCCCTGGCTGGGATGATTTAGTTGGGGATTGGTCCTATTTTGAGCAGGGGGTTGGACTAAATGACCTCCTGAGGTCCCCTCCAACCCCGATATTCTATGGTAAGTCTCTGCCTGCGCTAGAGCTTAAGTCTTTGCAGTTAATTTAACCCTTCTGAAACAGGAGGGAAGTTACTCAATGTTCCAGCTGAGGCCACGTCTATATTGGGAGCATTTTGCCAGGATAGGTAAACTAGTGTGGACATAGAAGAGCACTACTGGCCCCCACTGAATGAAGAGCCTTTACCCTTAGAAAAGAGCAAGAATACAAAGAGGACGAACCCACTGCTCAGGCTTGCTCTGCATGGCTTTTATATTACTAGAGCTATGTTGGCTAGGGGTGTGATTCCTCACCAACACAATCAGACCAGGACATCATCTGAACACGTGGATGCAGTTATACCGGTATAAGTGCGCTTATACCAGTACAACTGATATACACTGGCACTGGAGAGCTTAAAATAAGATACTAGACTGAGAGGACAAAAGAAAGGAGCAGATTCTCCTCTTAAATATACAGCATTCTCGCCCAGGATAGAAGACTGCGAAGAGGGACTTGCAGACAGATGTACACTGAATAGAGTTATTAGCAATATAAAAAAAGATGGCTTAGCAGCTCTCCTGCTCTGATTGCAAAGTAAAGAATTAACTGCAACATCAGATCACTTCTGCTTTGGCCAGCCAGAAGGCATCCATATAACACTGGCTGCATTTGCTCCATGGCCTGAAGTGGGAAGTAAATGCCCTGGTCCCATGAGTGAACTGTTGGAAGAGAATAGGATCCCGTCACTGATCTAGGTATTCTGAAGAACCTGTTTCGCCTTTCTTCAGGGTAAATGCACTGATCTGAAGTGCATTACTAAATATGAACTGGATGCTTTTACTAAGTGGTAAATGGATGAGCGATATAAATATGAAATAAAGACGGCTTCTTCCAGCCTAATAGCAAGTGAATGCATCCTCCGAGCAAAAGGCAGCACAGCATATCGAGCTCACCATGCATAAGCATTTACAAAAATATGATTTCCCAAGTGCATTAGAGACCTTAACATCCCATCCTACCTTCAGAGTAACAGCCGTGTTAGTCTGTATTCACAAAAAGAAAAGGAGGACTTGTGGCACCTTAGAGACTAACCAATTTATTTGAGCATAAGCTTTCGTGAGCTACAGCTCACTTCATCGGATGCATCCTACCTTCCTGCACTTTATAAGATGATAGGGAAACCAACAGGCCCTGATTCGATGATAGTTATCGTAGGGACATTGTATTAACCTCTCTGGATCCAAAGCATCAACTGGAAGAGAAGGAATAAAAAGACAAAAGAAAACATTCTGTAAAACAAGATCTAAGTTCATCATCAACACAATTAACAAGAGTGGAAGCATACTAGGTAGTGGAGCTGCCCTCTAACGGGGTTAAGCCATCAATTTTTAATAGCCGAGACAAAAATGCTAAACTGCTAAGTTGGCACTCATTGTGTGTACCCAACCAAATTCACTTCGGATTTTGGGTGAGTGGAATATTAAATTAAAAATGAGGAAAGCGCAATCAGTAGTGCAGAGTGGCCAGTACATATTAATGACTATACTTATGCAGAACAGTGAGCTGGAAATAAACATTACTATAAAAACCCTTGAAGCTACCAAATTAACTAGTTGTACAGTAGTGACATGCTAAGGATTGGCAGAAGCACGGCATTCTGAAGTAAATCCTTTTGCATTTACCTTCATACTCCAAGGCCTGAGGCGGTTCAAATACAAGACAGCACAGAGCTTTTAGCAAGCAAGCGAGCTGGTCTGCCAACGGACTTCTGCCTGTCAGCTTTCCACCTTCCCCTTTATTCTTTCTCTCCCCCCGCGCATTACATTCTCCAACAGATACAAGGAATACACTGGCTTTGTTTAACATTCTTATTTACCAATTTCTATCTACCGCATTCCTTGCTCTCGGGCCTTGAGCCCAGTCCTGGGAGGCTTCCCACGGTTCATGTCATCTGGGCGACATTCCAAGGTTCATGCCCTTGAGAGGAGCTGTGTGTGCACAGCTCCTGCACAACACTCCGGGTGTGCCCTGAATGTTGCCAAGCGCATGAACCCTGTATGAATCCCACAAAGGCCATCTCTGCTGGATTAAGAAAAATATCAAACTCAAACAAACATGTCTGGAGTTAAGGATGCAATTTGCACTAAAGTGCACTTGGCCCTGTAAAGTGCAGAGGTTGGCAAGTGCTTAAGAGCCCAACACTCACTGAACATAGTGAGGGCCTAAGTCACAGCACTTTTTGAAAATGTTCCCTCCTAGTCCATACTATGACCCAGAGACAGGCATGAGTCACCTTAATCACTTAACAGTTACACAGAAGGGACAAGGTAGGGGAGGACCAACTTCTGACAGTGAGACACACAAGCTTTCAAGCGTACATAGACCTCTTCTTCAGGATTCAGTTTGTCTCCGTGCAGCAGCTTTCTTGCCATCACAAATGTGTCTCCCCTCACACCTTCCATGCTATTTATCTGCGTTTGTATCAGTGTACAGAGGGCATGCACAGAAAGGAACATGGGCCAACGGACTGTGGGAGGTTTTCTAGATAGCTGGAAGTAAGGCGGACGGGCCAGATTGATTACATAAATCAGTATTTTTCAACCTTTTTGATACCAGGGACCAGCTTAGAATCATAGAATATCAGGGTTGGAAGGGACCTCAGGAGGTCATCTAGTCCAACCCCCTGCTCAAAGCAAGACCAACACCAACTAAATCATCCAAGCCAAGGCTCTGTCAAGCCGGGCCTTAAAAACCTCTAAGGATGGAGTTTCCACCATCTCCCTAGGTAACCCATTCCAGTGTTTCACCACCCTCCTAATGAAATAGTGTTTCCTAATATCCAACCTAGACCTCCCCCACTGCAACTTGAGACCATTGCTTCTTGTTCTGTCATCTGCCACCACTTTGAACAGCCTAGCTCCATCCTCTTTGGAACCCCCTTTCAGGTAGTTAAAGGCTGCTATCAAATTCCCCCTCACTCTTCTCTTCTGCAGACTAAATAACCCCAGTTCCCTCAGCCTCTCCTCATAAGTCATGTGCCCCAGCTCCTTAATAATTTCCGTTGCCTTCCGCTGGACTCCCTCCAATTTGTCCACATCTGTTCTGTAGTGGGGGGGACCAAAACTGGACCCAACACTCCAGGTGTGGCCTCACCAGTGCCAAATGGAGGGGAATAACCACTTCCCTCCATCTGCTGGCAATGCTCCTACTAATACAGCCCCATATACCATTGGCCTTCTTGGCAACAAGGGCACACTGCTGACTCATATCCAGCTTCTCATCCACTGTAATCCCCAGGTCCTTTTCTGCAGAACTGCTGCTTAGCCAGTCGGTCCCCTGTCTGTAGCAGTGCATGGGATTTCCTTCCTTCCTTCCTAAGTGCAGAACTCTGCACTTGTCCTTGTTGAACCTTACCAGATTTCTCTTGGCCCAATCCTCCAATTTGTCTAGGTCACTCTGGATCCTTCCCTACCCTCCAGTGTATCTACTTCTCCCCCCAGTTTAGTGTCATCTGCAAACTTGCTGAGGGTGCAATTAATCCCATCATCCAGATCATTAATAAAGATGTTGAACAAAACCAGCCCCAGGACTGACCCCTGGGGCACTCTTCTTCATACCAGCTGCCAACTAGACTTGGAGCCATTGATCACTACCCGTTGAGCCCAACAATCTAGCCAGCTTTCTATCCACCTTAGAGTCCATTCACCCAATCCATACTGCTTTAACTTGCTGGCAAGAATACTGTGGGAGACCGTATCAAAAGCTTTGCTAAAGTCAAGATATATCACATGCACTGCTTTCCCCATATCCACAGAGCCTGTTATCTCATCACGGAAGGCAATCAGGTTGGTCAGGCATCACTTGCCCTTGGTGAATCCAAAGCTTGCAGCCTTTCTAAACAGTGTCAGGGGGATCTGAGGGACAGGCCATTGAGAAAGACTGACACAGGTCCTTAGGACAAATGGCTACTTGTGACGAAGTGGAAAGTGTCCTAGTGTTTGCATGAATACTGTGCGCGCCTCAGTTTTCCCTATGCGTTGCACAAGTATCTAGGTGGGGGGATAAGGGTGTGGGACCTTTGCAGATACCCCGAGAGGGAAGGTGCAAGTGCCGTCTAGCTCCCTGGGCCCAGACAATAGTTGTATCTTGGCAACTGATTGCCGGGGCCCATCCTCTGCGAGAGCCAGTCGGAGGAATTGGAGAACAAAGAGAGGTGGAGGCCAGGTGACCGGTTTGCCTGGGGAACAGCATACAGGATAGAGGAGGGGCAACTGGGTGTGACTGAAGGTGGGCTGCTGGAGGCTGGTCAGACTCCTGGTTTGGGACTCAGGAGGAGAGACCCATGGCTCTGGGTCTCCTCAAGATGAACTTTGCTGTAACTTCCTGCTTTCTGTGCTACCAAGATTCTGCTCTATGCTGTGTTCCAGACGACTAATAAACCCTTCTGTTTTACACCGCTGGCTGAGAGTCACTCCTGACTGCTGAAGTCGGGGGTGCATGGCCCCTTTGGAGGGCGTGTAAGGTTTCCCCAGGTGTCCTATTCAGGTGGCTCACTGCAGGGAGCTTATGGCGTGAGACAGGGATGCTGAATGCTCCGAGGTCAGACCAAGGAGGAGCTGAAGCCCAGGAGGCTTGTCCTAGTGAGAGTGTGCCCCGAGGGGTAGTCACACTGCAAGAGGGTCCTCGTCCGGGGGCTAGTCTTCACCAGATTCACTGCAGCTGCGCTAATGTAGGGCAGTAGTGTGAACGCACTATGAAGACCAGAGAGCGCTTTCCTGTCAGCATAATTACTCCACCTCAGCGAAAGGTGGAAGCTATGACAGAATGAGAGTGTGTCCCACTGATTTAGTGCCCGTGCGGACAGCTCAGGGGGGTGGCTTTTTCATATCCGTGACCGACATAAGTTACATCAACTTAAGCGGAAGCGTAGACAAGCCCTGAACTTCATTCAATGGTTCCAGAGCACCAAGCCCGTGCATCCATGAACTACTATGGGGGGAAAAAGTCCCCAATGCCTCAAACCAACACCATATACCTGGCTAGGCCTCTGGAGAGGGCAGCACCCTTACCTGACCATGGTACTAATTAGGGCTGTCGATTAATCACAGTTAACTCACGCGATTAACTCAAAAAAAATTATTAAAAAAATGAATCGCACAGTTACATTTCAATTGGTATTCTATTGTGTATTACACATTTTGGGATGTTTTCTACATTTTCAAATGTATTGATTTCAGTTACAACACAGAATACAAAAGGTACAGTGCTCACTCTATTCTATTTATTGCAAATATTTGCACTGTAAAAATGATAAACAAAAGAAATCGTATTTTTCAATTTACCTCATACAAGTACTGAAGTGCAATCTCTTTATCGTGAAAGTGCAACTTACAAATGTAGATTTTTTGTTACATAACTGCACCCAAAAACAAACCAATGTAAAACTTTAGACCTTACAAGTCTACTCACTCCTACTTCTTGTTCAGTCAATCACTGAGAGAAACAAGTCTGTGGACATTTATGGGAGATACGCTGCCCACTTCTTATTCACAGTGTCACCTGAAAGTGAGAACAAGCATTTGTATGGCACTTTTGTAGCCGGCATTGCAAGGTATTTACATGCCAGAGATGCCGAACATTCGTATGCCCCTTCATGCCTCGGCCACCGTTCCAGAGGACGTGCTTCCATGCGGATGACACTTGTGAAAAAAATAATGGGTTAAATAACGTGTGACTGAACTCCTTGGGGGAGAGCGGTGCGCCCCCTGCGCTGTTTCACCCGCACGCTGCCACAGATTTCCTGTTATAGCAGTCGCGGATGATGACCCAGCACAGGTTGCTCATTTTAAGAACACTTTCCCTGCAGATCTGACCAAACACAAAGAAGGTACCAATCTGAGATTTCTAAAGATAGCTACAGGACTCGACCCAAGGTTTAAGAATCTGAAGTGCCTTCCAAAATCTGAGAGGGTCGAGGTGTGGAGCATGCTTTCAGAAGTCTTAAAAGAGCAATACTCCAATGTGGAAACTCCAGATCCAAACCACCAAAAGAGAAAATCAACCTTCTGCTGGTGGCATCTAACTCCGATGATGAAAGTGAACATGTGTTGGGCCACACTGCTTTGGATCATTATTGAGCAGAACTCATCATCAGCATGGACACATTATCTCCTGCAAATGTAAACAAACTTCTTTGTCTTAGCAATTGGCTGAAGAAGAAGTAAGACTGAGTGTACTTGTAGGCTCTAAAGTTTTACATTGTTTTGTTTGAGAATGCAATTTTTTTGTACATAATTCTACATTTGTGAGTTCTACTTTCGTGATAAAGAGATTGCACTATATTACTTGTATTAGGTGAAGTGAAAAACACTATTTCTTTTGGTTTTTTGTACAGTATAAATATTTGTAATAAAAAATAAATATAAGTGAGCACTGTACACTTTGTATTCTGTGTTGTAATTGAAATAAATATATTTGAAAATGTAGAAAACATCCACAAATGTTTAAATGGTATTCTATTATTTTTAAGTGCGTGATTACATCTTTTAATTGCCTGACAGCCCTAGTACTAACAGGATATTAACCATGTTGCGTCTGTAGCAAAACACATTTTGGAGCCAGCCACTGGTAATAAAGTCAATTATGAATTATGGCAAGGACAGGGCCTTAATAAGAACAGTCACTTCACTGGGATGATCCCCAGGAAACTGATTTAGGCCCTGGCTGCACAAGACATGACTGTAGCTTTATAACCAGTTTGTACCCCTCACAGCAAATTTGATCTGCTAGTTGGATCATCCATTTCTCCAGACCACAGACATGCTGCAGCTGGGGGACATAGTCCACTAGGTCAATGTGGGAACCCACAAACCATGATGCACACTGTGGAGGACTGCAAAATGGCAACTTCCTGGAGCTCTTCATGCCTTGAACATGACTGATAAGAAGGCTGCGGCATACACTAAATAAATAAAACGAACCACACACAGCTGAGTTACGCCCCCACTCCAGCCTTCCTGGCTCACAAAGGTTGGGGCATGATGTAGAGTATCTGCACCCAATACACTGCCTAGAAGCATTTGTCTCAGTACACCCAGTCCCCAACCCAACATATTACCCAGCCAGTCTCACACCCACCTTGCAAAACCTAGGTATTGTTTCTTGCTGTGATATTGACCCACATCATCCTTTATTGCCTCTAACGTTTGGGTGGTTTTGAATTGCAAGACCACCACTGCACCTGGTTTTGGGTCCCAGAATGAAAGAAGTTGTGAACTGCTGCTCTAATACACAGAAGCATATATTCACCAAACTTAATGCCTATAGCGGAAAGTTACTCCACTCCCTCCTTTAACCAAGTTTAAGATACTTGCATACTTTCAAAGATCTAAGCGGTCTCTCACTGTATCTTTGCAGGAACCATGAATAGAAACAGAGAATTGCAGGACTGGAAGGGACCTCGAGAGGTCATCTAGGCCAGTTCCCTGCATGAATATTAGAAGCCAGCAAAGAAACACTTACCATAGTTGCCTTCTAAATCCATTTGACTGATGCTGAAAGAACTGAAGCTTTGTTGGAGGACGCTTTGAGCCAGTCTCTGAATCTCACTCTCCTCCTGAAAATATCAACCCTACAGACGAAAAATGAGGAGATTCACAGATTTCTAAGGCCAGAAGAGAGAATTACGATAATCTAGGAGTGGTTTTTAACCTGTCACCTGCAGACCTCTGGGGGTCCACAGACTATGTCTAGGATTTCCAAAGGGGTCCTGCACCTCCATTCACAAATTTTTAGGAGTCCTCAAATGAAGAAAAATTGAAAACTACTGATCTAGGCTGACCTTCTGTAGAACACAAGGCATAGGACTGCCATGAGTTAATTCCCATTTGACCTAGAGCAGATCTTTTGGAAATCAAAATTGGATGTCTTTGGAAAATTTGATGGAGAATCGACAACAGTTGGTAATTTTTCCAGTGGTTAGTTATCCTCACTGTTAAAAATAAACCTTATTTCCATTCTGCGTTTTTCTAGCTTCAACTTCAAGGCACTGGAAATAACTTTAAAGTTATTTCAATTTATCCATCACAGCTATTAAGTGTCAAAGATCAACTGCACTACAGCAAGTGGTAGACTTTACAGCTACGCTGTGCAGGCATAGGATACAAGCTTATTCTTGGGGGCCCACGTATAACGTAGGGTACCGGGAACCACGTATTCTTGTGCTCCACAGAGAAAAGGTTTCCTTCAAGATGCTAACTTCCACAGATTTTTGTCTGAAACATCCTCTTTTCCCAATACATTTAAGAGGATTCAAAGAACCAGTTCCCAAGAAAAATTAAGCCATGTATTTGGGGAGCTCAGTTATCTTTTCTTATACACACTTAAAGTAATACACACTTGAGCCCCTCCACCTGCCTGAGAGGTCAACACTTTTACACCTACCTTGTGGCTCATGATCTGTATGAAGAACTTGGTTCCTGATGTTTTAGTTAAAACAAACAAACAAAAAACGCAAAGAGTTAGATTCTCTCCTGTCTTCACTGCAATTCACACAATTTGAATGCATCAGTCATCTAAAAAAATCCTTCCCCCCAAGATTATAAGTCTAAATAAGACAGAATTTAAAGGACTGCACAGTCTAGAGTCAACCTGAATCTCCGATTTGGTTGCCCATCACAAAATATGTTTGCTACCCCGCTGTGACGGTCGTGACAAAAATGAGAAGGGGGAGGATTTGTTGCCTTTTGCTCATCTTAACTCTGCAGAGCCAGCCCAGCTACAGGAGGGAGAGCTCAGGTCTATTCGGCATCATCATTGTTATTATTTATTTGTATTAGCATAGTGCCCAGGAGCCCTAGTCATGGACAAAGATCTGTTGTGCTAGGCACTGTACAGTGATTAAACAAATGCAACATTAACAGAAAGAAAAGGAGGACTTGTGGCACCTTAGAGACTAACCAATTTATTTGAGCATAAGCAGAATTAATATCATATTGCCTCTATATAAATCCACACTACATCCATATCTTGAATACTGTGTGCAGATGTGGTCGCCCCATCTCAAAAAGATATATTGGAAATGGAAAAGATACAGAAAGGGGCAACAAAAATTATTTCACTGCAGAAACAGCTTCCTTATAAGAAGAGAGAAGACTGGGACTTTTCAGCTTGGAAAAGAGATGACTAAGGGGGTGAAAGTAAATAAGGAAGTGTTATTTCTGCTTCTCATAACACAAGAACTAGAGGTCATCAAATGAAATTAATAGGCAACAGGTTTAAAACAAACAAAAGGAAGTATTTCTTCACACAATGCACAGTCAACCTGTGGAACTCCTTGCCAGAGGAAGTTGTGAAAGCCAAGACTATAACAGGGTTTAAAAAAGAACTAGATAAGTTCATGAATTAGTCAGGATGAGCGGGGATGCAAAACCAAGCTCTGAAGTGTACCTAGCCTCTGTTTGCCAGAAGCTGGGAATGGGCCAACAAGAGGTAAGGAGGAATTCTAGGCTACCCTGAGCTGTATGGTTATGACACTATCAGACCCCCCTGCTGGATCCCAAGGCCATAGAGCCATTCAGCCAAATGGATGGTATTGAGATGGGGGACTATGACCTGTTCAAACAGGCTTTGCTGCTGAAGTTTGAACTGACCCCCGAGGCGCACAGGAAACGATTCCGGGGTGTACGCAAGACCCCAGGTGTCACTTACAAGGAGGTCACCAATCTGCTGGGGGAATATCTCCGTAGCTGGGGGAAGGGCACAGGGGCCACTACCGCAGAGGAGGTGTGTAACCTGGTGGGGTTGGGGCAGCTGTATGACATCTGCCCTCCAGACCTGAGGATGTGGTTAGTGGACCGGAAGCCTAAAGATCTGGGCAGTGCAGGGGCACTAGTGGATGAGTTTGTGAACAGCAGATAGGGGGCAGGAGGGAGACCCATATCAGGGACTCAGAAGGGGAGTCACACAGAAACCTCTCCAGGGTGGGACTCCAGGAAGCCCAACTCACAGGTGCCCCTGAAGGCCGGGGCAAGCCGACCCCCCGTGGGACTTGAGGGACCTGAAATGTAATTACTGTGGCCAAAAAGGACACAAGGTGGCTCAATGCCTGAAGATGGAGGAAATGGCAGCCAAGCAGAACCCGCGGGGAGTCAACTGGGTGGAAGCCCACCGAGAGGGGGCACTGCGGGTCCAGGGGGCCGCAGTCGATAGGGCTATGCTGGGGTCAGGGGACACACCGAAGCACAAGGGTAGGGCTTGACAGTGCTGGGCTAGAGCCTCTGTCCCAAGGTGGGGAAACTGAGGCACCGCCAACCAGGGCTGTACCCTCAAACCCAGCAGCCGAATTCCAGATGGAGCTGCAGGAGGATCCCTCCTCAGAGAAGCTGAGGGCCCTTGCTGGCCACAGTGGTGCAGGATCCCAGGGGGAGGACCGCCGGGAGAGATTCCTGTGGGAGAAGGGATTCCTGTACCGGGAATGGGCTGGTTCAGGGCCAACTGAACCTTGGAAAGCCAGGAGGCAATTGGTGGTCCCCCACAGAGGGACCACCACAGACTGTTGTACTTGGCCCACAATATTCCCCTTTCAGGGCATCTGGCGCACCAGGCAGAGGCTGCTGCAGAACTTTTAGTGGCCCGGGGCCTATGACACTGTCCAACAGCATTGCAGGGCCTGGGACTCCTGCCAGAGGGGGGGGGAAGGTCCAGGATAAGTGTAAAGCAGCTCTGAGACCTCTGCCCATCATAGAGGAGCCTTTCCAGAGGGTGGCCATGGACATAGTGGGACCCCTCAGCAGGGCAGCCCGGTCGGGGAAGAAATACATTCTGGTGGTGGTAGATTTCGCTGTGCGCTACCCCGAGGCAGTGGCCATGTCCTCTATGGAGGCAGACACCGTGGCAGACGCGCTGCTCACCATTTTTAGCAGAGTGGGTTCCCCAAGGAGGTCCTTACAGACCAGAGGTCCAACTTCATGTCAACCCTGCTCCAGTGCTTGTGGGAGAAGTGTGGGGTCTGACACACCTGGGCCTCGGCGTGTCACCCTCAGTCCAACAGGCTGGGGGACAGGTTCAATGGGACCCTAAAGATGATGCTGAAAACCTTTCTGGACCAGCACCCACAGGACTGGGAGAAGTATTTACCCCACCTGCTGTTCCCATACAGGGAAGTGCCCCAGGAATCCACAGGGTTTTCCCCTTTCGAGTTGTTGTATAGGAGGAGGGTGAGGGGACCCCTCGACTTGATGAGGGACGAGTGCGGGGGGAAGGCCTCCCCCAATGGAGTATGTTCTGACCTTTCTGGAAAAGCTCGCGGAGCTCATGGGCTTGGCCAGAGGAAACCTAGCCAGGGCACAGAGGAAGCAGAAGGTCTGGTACGACCGCTCAGCACGTGCCTGCTCCTAGGCTACCAGGGACCAGGGGATGCTTCTCATCCCCATGAGGAAGCACAAGCTGCAAGCTGCCTGGGACGGCCCCTTCAAGGTCATCAGACAGGAAAATGAAGTGAAATATGTCGTGGAACTGTCCATCCGGGCACACCGCCACCGGGTGCACCATGTCAACATGATGAAGCCATACTGGGACAGGGAGAAGTTGGGGCTGGCTGGGTGTGGGCAGTGGGAGGAGAAGGGAGAGGATCCCCTGGTGGGACTCCTCCCTGAGGGGGGGGCTGACCCCTCGCTGGAATCAATTCTCCTCTCAGACCAGCTAACCCCTGCCCAGCAGGCAGAGATCAGAGAGGTGCTGCCTTCACACCGGCAGCTGTTCTCCAGCCGGCCTGGGCTCACTAACCTGGCTGTTCACCGGGTGGAAACAGGAGCCAATCTTCCCATCAGGTGTTCCCCATTCAGGGTCACTAGGAAAACAGCCCAGGACCTGGAGAGAGAGGTTGGAGACATGCTGGCTTTAGGGGTGATCCAGCCGTCCTCCAGCCCCTGGGCCTCTCCCATGGTGCTGGTCCCCAAGAAGGATGGGTCGATCAGGTTCTGTGTGGATATCGGAAGTTCAGTGCCATCACCGTGTCCTATGCCTACCACCGATAAAATCCTAGACAAGTTGAGGGGGCGCTGATGTGATGAAGTGGGACTGTTCTTAATGTTTCCTCTGAATAGTGTGGGGGTGCCTCAGTTTCCCCTATGCAATTCTTAAGGATCTAGGTGGTGGGATAAGGGTGTCTGATCACTGCAGAGCCCTAGAGGGCAGGTGTGTGCAGGAGTCTGGACACAGAGAATGGCCGACACCCTGTTTCCTGGCCACTGATGGCCTGGGCCCTTTCCCCCTGCAAGGTGAGAGCTAAAGGGTTGGAGAACAAGGGAATCAGGTGCCCTCCTGGCCGGGGAAAGAGACAAAGCCCAGAGGAGGAGGGGCTGGAGGGAGTTTCAGTTTGGGGCTGGCTGGGACATGGAGTGAAGGGCAGACGTGGTTGTCTGGCTCACTGCCCCCCAAAATGGACCCAGCTGAGGGGTCCTCTTCTCTGCACCTACAAGCTCTCTTTTAGACCATGTTCCTGTCATTTAATAAACCTCTGTTTTACTGGCTGGCTGAGAGTCACACCTGACTGTGAAGTTGGGGGGCAGGACCCTCTGGCTTCCCCAGGAGCCCCGCCTGAGCGGACTCGCTGTGGGAAGCGCACGGAGGGGCAGAGGATGCGGAATGCTCCGAGGTCAGACCCAGGAAGCTGTGTGAGCTGTGTGTCCTGCAGACAGTCTGCTCACAGACAGGAGACTTCCCCAGAGTCCTGACTGGCTTCATGGGGAGCAGTTCCAGAGCATCGCCCGGGGACTCCATGACAGCTATCAAATCCCCCCTCACTCTTCTCTTCTGCAGACAAAATAACCACAGTTCCCTCAGCCTCTCCCCATAAGTCACGTGCCCCAGCTCCCTACTCATTTTCATTGCCCTCCGCTGGACTCTCTCCAATTTGTCCGCATCCTTTCTGTAGTGGGGGCCCAAAACTGGACGCAATACTCCAGATGAGGCCCTCACCAGTGCTGAATAGAGGGGAATAATCACTTCCCTCGATCTGTGGGCAATGCTCCTACTAATGCAGCCCAATATGCTGTTAGCCTTCTTGGCAACACGGGCACCCTGCTGACTCATCTCCAGCTTCTCATCTGCTGTAACCCCAGGTCCTTTTCTGCAGGTCCTTTTCACCAGTTCCTTATCCACCTTTCAATTCTCATATTAAACCCCAACTTCTCCAATTGAACTAATAATTTCCCAATTGTATCAAATGCCTCGCTGACATCCAGGTAGATTAGATCATTGGTTCTCAAACTGGGGGTCACAACCCGGTTAAGTGGGGGGGGTCACGAGCCCCGACCCCAGCGCACGGCTGTAAGTTGCGAGCCCCGACCCCTGTGCCAGGCTGTCAGCCCCGACCCCTGTGTGGAGCTGCGGGGCTATGAGCCCCAACCCGGGCACACGGCTGTGGGTCCCGACCCCTGTGCTAGGCTGTGAGCCCTGACCCCGATGTGCGGCTGTGAGTCCCGACCCCGACCCCTGCGCCGGGCTGTGAGCCACGACCCCGGTGTGCAGCTGTGAGTCCTGACCCCAACCCCTGGGCCGGGCTGTGAGCCGCGACCCCAACAGGGAATCGTGGTTGCGAGCCCCGACTCCAACCACAACACAGGGCTGCAAGCCCAGACCCCAACCCTGGCCAGGAGCGGGGCAGTGATCCCTGAGTCCGAATGCCACATGGGGTTGCAGGTCCTGACCCCAACCAGGAGTGGGGCTGTGAGCCCTGAGCTGGGGCATCCAGGACGCTGGGAGCCCCGACCCCTGTAATGGGGTTTCAGGCGGAGCCCGGCCATGCTGAGGGTTATCAGCCGGGAGCACACACAGGGTTGTCAGCCCCGAGCCCCGCCACCCGCTGTGTTTTAGTCTGAATTTAAAAGCAGTGAGTAAAGGTCAATTCATTTTAAGCAATAGGGTTTAAATTTAGTATTTAACATAGTGTTAAATATCAAAAATGTGTTTTTAATTTTTAAGGGGGGGTCGCACTCAGAGGCTGGGTGTTCGAAAGGGGTCACCAATACAAAACGTTTGAGAACCACTGGATTAGATCTACTGCGTTTCCTTTGTCTGAAACCTCAGTTATCTTCGCAGAGACACCGCTCAGGTTGGCCTGGCAGGACCTACCGATTGTTAAACCAGGGTGTATTTTATCCCAGTTACCGTTCACCCCTTTGTCCTTCGTTACTTTCTCTCTCAGAATTTGTCCCCAGACCCGGCAGAGAGCTGAGGTCAAATTAAAAGGCCTGTAGATACCTGGACCACGTTTTTTTCCATTTCTTAAAAATAGGAACTATATTAGCAATTCTCCACTCCCCCGCCCCGAGTTTACAGAGTCATCAGAAATCCTTGCTATTGGGCTTGCAATTCCATGTGCCAGTCCCCTTACTATGCATGGATGGAGCTTATGGGGTGCTCGGGGCTGCAGTGAGTGGGGTGGGAGGACCCAGTAGGGGGCACTCGCCCCTTCTAGTCTGTGCCAGCCCCAGCATAGTGCTCAATTTGTGTTATTTTGGGGGTTGTAAATCTAAGCTCCTGAGCGCTTGTCACTAAGAAGCCCATGTGCAGTGCAGCCTGGTCATAGAATCATAGAATACCAGGATTGGAAGGGACCTCAGGAGGTCATCTAGTCCAACCCCCTGCTCAAAGCAGGGCCAATCCCCAATTTTTGCCCCAGATCCCTAAATGGCCCCCTCAAGGATTGAACTCACAACCCTGGGTTTAGCAGGCCAATGCTCAAACCACTGAGCTATCCCTCCCCCCGGCTCCCTGACCCAGCTCCCCACGCTCTGTGCAGCGCAGTGCAACTAGATGTGGGATTCTTCACTTGTCCTAATCTACTGTGCTGTGTGGCTGTTAAACAGCTGCTCCGTCCCACCCCAGAGGTGGCTGCATCTCAGTGCTGGGCAAAGGATCCCTGTATAAATAGCCCCTGCACCCCACCCCAGAGGTGGCTACATCTCAACCCCAGGGATGAACTGAGTGACTGGAATACAAGTGACTCTAGTCCTAGGAGTGACCAGGGCTGCTGGGCCTCTTGCCGGGGAGGTGGGCAAGGCCTCAGCAGAGATTGGGGCCCTGGGGTGGTGCAAGGCCGGGGCCGAGATTCTTCTGGCCGTGGGAGCCCAGTGACTCAGTCAGTGCCCCGCTCCCAGCCAGCCCTCCCCATTCACTGAGCCCTTTGTGCCAGCCATGTCGCTCTGAGTCGCACTAGGTGCCACTCGATAGGTCACCTACAATCACACGGTTTCTTTTCGGTGCCTCGACTGGGCAGCGGGTAATGAGAGGTGGATAACGGATTCTCCAGGCCAGGACTGCAGACCTGCTCCCCCGCTGTGCCAGGGATGCCCCGCTGGTCCCATCTCTGCCCCAAGAGCCTCCCCCCGCAGTCCCTGGCAGGGAAGGGATTGCCCCACTGCCAGCACCCAGCAGGCCTATGTGTGACATGAGCTTGGGGGTCTCAACCGCATTCCTAGGGGGATGGGTCCATGCTCTGATGGGCATTAGCTGACAGCCAAGGACTGGCCAAGAGTGCCCTCCCCGCCTTCTCGGGCAGGGCAAGGGGTGGAGTACAGAGTGATCTGCTGTGGGGCCCAGGTCCTCAGTCTCTGGGGCTGGCAGCACTGCCCCAGCGATGAACCTCCCCCAGGGGCAGGGAGCAGCTGCTGGGTCCAAAGCATCCCAGCAAACACTGGCCATTCGGCACCAGCCAGGGGAAAGTCTCGCACCCAGGCCATTCTGGATCAGAGGCGTGTGTGGGGAGATGGGAGCTGAACACGGACCCCTCTCCAAACTCCCAGCGGCCCCCAGGGCCTCGTCCCTGCGATCCCTCTAACGCCATGGGCACAGGGTCCCTCAGCCAGCACCCCCATAGGGCCCAACAGTGGGGAACCCAGCCCCTTACCTGGCTGCTACCTCCCATGGCCTTGACGCTGGCCCCAGTTCAGCCCAGTTCCCCCACTCTGCAGGGCACTGGAGAAGCCTCCACTGGCAGCTTTGCCGCTGGCACTCTGTGGCAGCTCCTGCTGAGGCCCCAGGGCCCACGCAGGGCAGCGCTGCCCTCCCAGGGGGCTCGTTAGCCAGGGCCATGCAGAAGCCTGGGTCCCAAAAGCCAACCATGGCTCCCCAGCCGGGAGCGGGTTTCCTTGACACCTGGGTACCTCAGGGGGCCAGATCCTAAAGAGCAGGAGGGGAAGATGCAGAAAGAGGAGAGCTGTGCACGGGGCCATGGAGCGGGGGGAAGGGACAGAGAGACGTTTAAATCAGAGGGGCAGAGGGTGCGCCCCATCTTCCTCAGAGCCCTGGGCTGGCCTGTGCCCCCTGGCACCAGGGGTGGGGGCTGGAAAGTGACTTGCCTTGCCCCAGAGTGCCAAGGCCACTGGCTGTACCGGAGAGGCAGTGCGGCTGCAGGAAACACCCCCCCCCCCCCCCCCCGCCCCGAGCCGGGCTCCGTGGGGCCAGGATTCAGGCCTGGGGAGCTTTGGGCCTTGTGGAGGGGACTCCAGCACTGGGGAAAGGGCCAGCTCGACTGCCCCAGAGCCCAAGGCTTGCGTCACACCCCCATCCCCCACGCCAACGGCCCTGCCCTGAAGGGACCCATCTAGGGGCAGAGCGGCGCTCAGGCTCTGTAGCCCCAGCGTGCCAGTCCCACAGCCGGCAGGCAACGCGGGTGCTGTCCCAACAGGAACTGGACTGAGCCCCTCTCCACAGCCACCACCCACTGTCAGACACTGCTCCCCTGGGACAGATTCGAACCCGTGCCCCAGAGAGGAGAGACGCCCCCTACCCCCGCCAGCCCAGAATATTATTCTTCATCTTACATAGCACTGTCCAGCAAAACACTTCCCAAAGGAGGTCAGTGTCATCATCCCCACTGTACACATGGGGAAACTGAGGCAGAGGGCAGGGAAGGGATTTGCTCAAGGTCACCCAGTGGCAGAGCCAGACATAGACCTCCACGCTGCTGCATCCCAGTTCAGTGCTTTACCCACTAGGCCACACTGCCTCTCTTGACTCTGTGGCCATAGCTCGGGAGCGGCTTTCCCTCCACGCACTGCCAGGGGGAGCCATGAGATGTTTAGTATTGTCTGTCCCAAGTGTGGGGAGGCACGAGCCACCCCGGGTCCTACACAGGTGCCTCTGTCCACATGGCACGAAGGCCGAGCGGGCCCATCAGCTTTGGTGCCCCTCTTGCGTCCCAACATTCAGAAGTCACTAGTCAGGCCTCAAAATCATGAGATTTGCTTAAAAAATCACAAGATTTTAATATTTGTTTGCATTCTGGCATGGCTGTGTTTGGGAGGTGCGAGGTCTGGGGCTTCTCCTCCACGCCGAGGGTGGGCACTTTATCTAACGAAAGCGAAGATTCTTCGTTACTGATCCCATTCCAACTCACCCCCCCACCCACTGCTGGGCTCACCATGCAATGATGGGCGTTGGCAACGCTGGCCGTTTAAGGGTGAAAGTGTGACAAGGTGTTGGTCTACCCTGGCACTAGAAGGGCAGCAGGAAGAGCAGCAGCCCCACAATTGAGCTGCCTTGGAAATTTGGGGGTGTGTGTGGAACCCTTATGTTTTCACCCCTTGCAAAAAATTTTCAAAAGCCTAAAATGTACGTGTGTGTGTGTGTGTGTGTGTGGTTTTTTTCATCCCCTCCCACCCACTTTCCAGTGGCAAATGAGAAAAGGACAAAGGGCAGAGAAATGGGGGAGGGAGGGGTAATTTTTCGAAGGCTGTTTTTAAATTGCTCATCAAAAACCTGAAATGTTTAGAAAGAAGCCAATTTTTTCTACAACACTGTCAAGAAAAAGGCCAATTTACCAACAAAAAAGCTCAGGCTGTTGTTTAAAGAGGAGCAAAAGAAGCAGGGTTGAAATAGGTACAGAATATAATGAAAGGAGGGGGGTGCTCCTATTTGCCCCCCCTTCACCTGCCCCAGTGTTGCAAGAGCAATGGGACGCTCTGTGAAAGCAAATGTCAAGGGAAGTTACATAATTAGCCAGGGGAACTCACTGCAACTAGATGTCACTGACATTGCGAGCCTGGCTGGATTCAGACAAGGATGGTGGGGGGTCGGGGAACAAGGGTGTCAGGACAGAATTTAGAAAAGAGGGCACAAGGCCACTGCTGACTGTCAGGATGAGGGGGATATGCCCCCCTTCCCCCCCTCCCCCGACTGGTTATATCATCATTAGCCACTAGGAGGGGGTTCTTGCACCTTCCTCTGAAGTAGCTGGTGCTGGGGTGGCTGGCCCCATTGATCTGATTTGGGGAAGGAGGCAGCAGGGAGAGGGCGGGGTACTGGGCTAGATGGGTCCTGTGACGCTAGCAGACCAGGTGCCAGCTCATGCCCAGGCCCTTAGGCCTCACTGAACACTGACAAATGCAGAGCTTGACCCAGCCTGTGTGTTAGCCGTGTGAAAACAGCTGCTGATCGGCGTGTGTGGAGTGTTTCGACTTGTGGAATTGCTTGCAGGATTGATCTCTCCCATAACCTCTGTAGCCCGTGGTATAAAGTTAGAATGAATGTTTGCATCGTAAACCTCTGTAACTGCTCTACACCACTGAGTTTGCAAGGCAGCTTACGTCCACCTAACACTGCGTCTACACTAAAATTTGGCTCCCGCTGATGTAACTCACCTGCTTTGCCGACTTAATCATGCCACTTCCCCCAGTCAGCGTAGTTAGGTCAATGCAGTGTCAGTGTACGTACTGCGTTGCTTACATCGACTGTCCCACAATGCCCCACACTGACAGTACAATCGATACCACACACCACAGACACAAGGAGCCAGGTGTACGCACACACAAGCGCTGTAACTTGTGTTAACTTGTGTTAACTTGTGCACTCAGGGCGATTTGATTTTGTAGTGTAGCCATGGCCTGTGTAACTCCCCCAACAGGGGAGAAGCATGAATTAGTGTAAAGTGCTGGGCCTGCCCATTGAAACCAAACGAGCCATTGCAAAACATCCTTACTGATTGCCTCTGTTGTTAGATATTTCACTGCGTGTGTGTGTTCTCCCGGTGTGCTGCCCCAGCTCTGTGCAGACAGCCAGCACAGCAGACCTTGAGTGAACCGCCCAATGACCACAAGATCTGTTAAGGGACGAAGGCACCCGGCCAGGTTTATTGTTGACAAGGCATGGTAATAGCACCTGGCAGACTCTACGAGGATACTAAGACATGTATGCCTGTGACAATGGACGCAGCTCAGTGAATGGCAGGACTTTCCATTTCCCCTTTGGCTGGACCAACACATTCTCTCAGAGATACCCTGATACAAACAAGCTGCCCCTCTGACTTAGATACTGCCCTCTGACCTGGCTAGTTATTGTCCACTTTTTTGTACATGTTGGTTTGATTAAAACATTTGTATTTATTACGTTGCTATTTGACCTTATCTTTTAGGAGGGCTCAGTGTGTTCCTGTTATCCTTGGGGAATGTTTTTGTGCCATTCTTGACATTGTGGTTTTTGTACCACGCTTCTGGACTGTGTTTGTGTGAGTCCTTTGTGCCGAGCACTGTCCAGGACTGCGCGTTTCTGCACGATCAGCGCTGGGCTGGCCAGGTTCTGGGAACGTGCAAGTGGGCAGGGCCTGACGTTTGCTCACAGCAGGGAGAGGGGATACTGGGCTGGATGGGCCCTGTAGGAACCAGCCAGGCTGAGTTTCCTGCAGGGCAGAGGGAGGTGAGTGGGCCTCGTTAGATGCAGCCTGGGGGGCTGGCTGTGGTGAGGGGGGTCTCGGGCTTTGGGGGGGTTCTCTCCAACAGGCTGTCTCTGTGACTGATGCTGATCACACTACGCTGCCCCCTTCTTAAAGCCCAGCCCAGCCCAGCCCAGCCCAGCAGCTGGAGCCCACCCAGTAATTAGGAAATGAGATTTAATTTCAGGCAACGAAATGCCACGAAAGAGGCGGGTGAGCGGCTTTGGGCTGTGTGGTAAGATGATAAGCAGCATCACAAGGGCTGGTTGCATAATTGTGAACTTGGCTCAGGCCGGTCGCCTTCCCCACCCCCCACCCAGCCCTGGAGGTTGGGGGCCGACTCTGGGGAGGGCTGGGGGACGAGATGCTGGGTCTCTGCCCGGGAGAAGGGGTGTGCGCTGGGCATCATTCTGGGATCGCTCAGCCCCCAGCATGGCCAGGCCCAGGGCAGGGGGCACCGGGCTGCAGTCCATACCCACAAGGGATGGGCAGGTTGGGGACAGGGCTAGCTCAGCCTGGGTTTGGTGAACTCCGATCTTTAGACAATATTTCCTCTAGGGCCCATTGGATGCACCCGTGCTGCCTACAGGGGGCACTGCTGCTGCATGGGGGTATCACCCACCCGCACCTCCTGCCTCCCACTTCCCCACCCCAAATCACCCCCTGGCCCCTCAACCCATGCACTGTATACAGCTTGCAGTTACTGTAAACCTCTCCCCCTCCCTGCTACTCCCACTGCCTCCCCCCAGCCCTGCTGTAAGCCCCCCAAGTCACCCCGCTCTGCCCCAAACAATCTCCCCAAACAAGCAGGGTCTGCATGCAGGTCTCTGCAGGATGAGCTCTTCTGCAAGCCTGGTGCAGCTTCACCTGTCCCTGGGTCCCAGCTCCACCCTAGTCATGATCCCCCCAATCCAGGCCCAAAGGTCTTGGGGGCCCTGGCACAGCTGACACTGGGAGCTTATGCTCAAATAAATTGGTTAGTCTCTAAGGTGCCACAAGTACTTCTTTTCTTTTTCCTAACCCAAATGTATCCCATTGGCTACAGGGAGTTCCAAGCTGGGACAAGTTCATCTTGAAGTCTTTCTCCAGCAGGCGGATGGTTGCAGAATCTCTCCTGGGTTGCAGAATCGCTCCTAGCCAGGGCTGGCTTTGATGCAGCAGCCTGGGGACGGTGCCCCTTCCTAGCTGGGCAGGGCTCATGCCCTCCTTGCCTGGCCAGTCCCATCGGGCTCCCCTTGAATATGTCCAGGACGCGATGGCTGCAGCCCTGCAGCCGCTGTACAGCCATGGGCACAGTAGGCCTGTGTGTGGGTGTTCGTCTGGCTCCAGGGCTGGGGAGGGAGGAGGAGACCCGGGAAAGAGCAGCAGCAAGCCGTTCGCTGAGTAGACAGGACTGGGCTGGCAGCTTCAGGCGTGTTCCCAGCTCCGTGGAGAGGGACGTCAAGGCTGGCTGGACTGGGTCTGCGCTTCCCTCCGAGCCAGGCTCCGGGCAAAGCGTTGGTGACTGGGAGACCCAGCGTGTGTGTGATTACCCCAAACCTTCCTGCAGGCGCCGGGGGACTGGGTGGCACCTGGAAAGACCGTGGAGGTGTTTCCTTTGGGCCAGCTCCAGCCGGGCCAGGCTCCAAGCTCAGCGCTCCCCTGCCAGCCTCGTGAAGGGTCCTGGAGGAGCCAGAACACAGGGCAGGGGAGGAGAACGTAACCCTGCCGTGGGGCTGGAGCTGCTTGGCAGCCGAGGGCGGTGGGGGGCTGCATGGGGGCTCCCGCATGGGCACTGCTGCCCGCCAGGGGACGGACGGCTGGGCCTGCACAAGGGGGCCTGTGTTTATACCTGGCACAGACACAAGCGCTAGCGCCGCACAGCAGCTCGTGAGGATCTGACGGGCTCCATCCCCAGCCGCGCCCTGACGTGGCCCAGCTCTGTGCCTCAGTTTCCCCCTCTGTAGAACGGGAGGATAGCGACACCAACCCTCCAGCTGTCCCGCTGCAGGACTGGGCCCTTGGTGGCATGGTTCTGGAGGATAGATCCATGCAGCCAGGGAAGGCTGGCATCAAGCTGTCTGTGTTTTTCAAAGGCCCTCCAGCTCCCTCCCCTCCCCCTGCACTCTGGTGCGGATTACAGGGATCCCGGGGCGGTTGTTGATTGGGAACGCTTCCCAGCCGCTGCTCCAGGCCCAGAACACGGTGTGTTCGCTTTCAAACCTCGCACTACGTCTGTTAGCGTTAGCCTTTCACAAGGCCAAGACAAGAGCTGGGGACGCAGCCAGGGCTGGAGCTCTTCTCCATGTTCCCTTCCCGGGGTGCCAACCAGCCGGCTGCACCGTGCCACAGCCAGCAAGTTCCTTTCCCTTAACGCTCAGTGGAAACCCTTCCTGCTGCCCCTTGCCAGCCACGCCAGCGTCACACCCACAGACCCTGGTCGTCGGCGGGTGGGGATCAAACCTGGGGCCTCTGGAGCTTAGTGCATGAGCCTCTATTGCATGAGCTAAAAGCCCCCTGGCTGTTAGCGACGGCTGCAGAGCAGACTCATCTTCTCTCTCTCTCGAATGGTCTTGGTGCCACTCGATGGGACACAACACCACACCCAGAAGGCGCGTGGGTTACATCAGCTGGCGGAGGATTAACTTTATATCGAGCTTCAGATCCCCGTCTTGGGCTTTGATTGATTGGGGAGGGGAGTCCCCAGGCATGCTGGGGTGGCTGGGAGGAAATCGAAAGGAGCTGTTTGTGCTGAATTTCCCCCCGCCCCCCTCACCCCACATTCTCCATCACAAACTCCGGGGCAGCAGCAGCTTCCAGTACACTGGGCTCCCCACAGCTCCCATCAGGGCAGACCTCAGCTGGGGCAGTTTGTCCCAGCCCTGTCCAGGGGCACAGCACATTCTCCAGCCCCGTTCCTGGAGCTGTGGTCACTGACACGAGCAGCGGATCTGCCCCAGTGACTTCAGTGCAGCTGTGGGACTCAGTGCTGCAGAACAGGAGGCCCTAGGTCACTAGCAGCTGAAGCGCCAGGATGAGAACCTGGGCCCCAAAGCCGCCCTGTATGACGTCCCCAACCGCCGTCCAGAGGAGAGCGCTTGCCCTGGCTCTGGGACTAGGGTTTTTAATCCGCTCCGGGTGGCTCCGTTCCCCAGCGGCGCAGGCTCGTTCCTACCAGAGGGGTTTATTGCAATCTCTGTTTGCCTCCCGTTAACAGCAGGCGGGAGGGAGGGAGAAGCTAGGAATTGCACACCCGCCCCGCAAGGCAGGTCAGTCTTTCCCGGAGGCCTGGGGAGAGGCTCTGCTTTCACTTTGGCCTGTTCGCTCCATCTGACGCTGTTGTGGGCCGGATGTAAACCAAGCTGGCTGGGTTTCAGCCCAAAACTCATTGCAGGGCCTCTTGATGAGACACCAAGTCCCAGGGTTAAACAGGGCGCCCTGGGGCTCCCAGCTCCCTGCACAAACAGCAAAATCTCATACCCAGTGTGATAAAGTGGGACTATTCTTAATGTTTCCTCTGAATAGTGTGGGGGTGCCTCAGTTTCCCCTAGGCAGTTCTTAAGGATCTAGGTGGTGGGGTAAGGGTGTATGATCGTTGCAGAGCCCTAGAGGGCAGGTGTGTGCAGGGGTCTGGACACAGAGAATGGCCAACACCCTGTTTCCTGGCACCTGATGGCCTGGGCCCTTCCCCCCTGCGAGGTGAGAGCTAAAGGGTTGGAGATCAAAGGAATCAGGTGGCCTCCTGACCTGGGAAAGGGACAAAGCCCAGAGGAGGAGGGGCTGGAGGGAGTTTCAGTTTGGGGCTGGCTGGAGACATGGAGTGAAGGGCAGATGTGGTTGTCTGGCTCACTGCCCCCCAAAATGGACCCAGCTGAGGGGTCCGGTTCTCTGCACCTACAAGCTCTGTTTTAGACCATGTTCCTGTCGTCTAATAAACCTTCTGTTTTACTGCGGGAAGCAGCGCGGGGCGAGGGATGTGCTGGCCACGGCTTCCTGCAGCCCCCGTTGGCCTGCAGTGGGGAACCATGGCCAGTGGGATCCGCGATCGGCCAAACCTGCGGATGCGGCAGGTAAAAAAACTGGCCCGGCCCGCCAGGGGGCTTACCCTGGGGGGCTGCGTGCCAAACGTTGCCGACCCCGGTGCTGCAGCAATCTCCCGTACAGCAATGGCTGTTACAAGACAGCGTAATTTAGAACAACCCAGAGTCTAAAGCTCGGGTGTATTTGAGGATCTGGGCCAGTACTTGGCTGTTTCTATAGTAATGACCCCTGAGCAAGCAGTGTAATGTACATGCTTATCACTGAGCGTGTCCAGAGGCTGCACGTCCATCAGAATGACTAGATGTCCTGATGTGTAATAAAAACACCTGGAGTCATAAAAAATCAACCCAGCCTACTTTACAGGGCCTGATCCTTCTCTCCCTTACAGCATCTGAGCAGTAGGAGAATGGCTAATACGGGCCAGCGTTATGGTTGTTGTATTCTATTTATAAAAGTATAATACTGGCCAGTATTCTAGTTGCTGTATTGTGTTATAAAACAACAACAAAAATAGAAAAATAAAAAATACAAATTAATGTTTTGAATTAATTTGGGGAAAAGAACAATTTAAACAATTTAAAACATTTACACAATTTAAAAAATTTACAACAATTTAAAACATTTAAAACATTCCTTTCTTTCTCTCCAGTATTATAGTCTCTCTTGTTCCAATTTTAGGTAGCGGGAGCGAGTAGTATAAGAGCCCGACCATCAATCAAACGTTAACCCCACCCCTTGACCCCGTAAGCCCTGCACACAGGTCACTGGAAGTCCCACCTCATGGGAGTATTACTTCCGGGGTCAAGGCGGACACATGTCCGGAAGCAAGGTGTGTCATGTGACCCCTGTAAGAACTCCTCCCACTGTCCTCTGCTGATCAGGATGGATTTTGCCCCGACAGGAACGCCTCGAGAGAAGATTTGACCAATCAGGGGGAGTTCCGGGGTTTGTGTGACCCCTCTAAGAACTCCTCCCGCTGCCCTCTACCAATCAGGAGGGTTTTCAGCCGCTGGGGACCACCCCGAGAGGAGATTTGTCCAATTGGGGGGAATTCTGGGGCGGGGTGACCCGTCAGGAAGTGGCTCGTGTGACCCCTCTAAGAACTCCTCCCACCACCCCTACCAATCGCGATGGGTTTTGGCCACAGAGGACAGCCCCGAAAGGAGATTCGACCAAAATAGGGTGGGTTCTGGGACGGGGTCAACCGCCCAGAAGAGGGTCGTGTGACCCCTCTAAGGACTCCTTCCAACACCCTCTGCCAATCAGAGTGCAGCACCATCACCTCATAAGTCCCAGCGCTGGGAAGAGGAGGCCATCTCTTACCAAGAAGACGTGGTTTAGAAATTGTGGAAAGGCTGAGAGGAAACGTGGACTCCTTTACCACCCCTGTGAGAACTTCAGACTTTGTTTTAGCCCCGAGGACCTTTGGAGTTGTGTGGAGAAAGCGCTACAGCAGCGACAGTTCTGAAGAGGATGAGAGAGAAGCCGAGGGGATTCCTTTGGCCCAGCCATTGATGGACATGCCAGAATCCGAACCTGAAGCCCAGCTCTTCATGAGACACCCCGATGAGCATGGTGGCCTCTCGTCATCCGCCACCCTGGAGGAGGAAGGAGATCATGGCTTGGGGGAGGCACTGGCAGACAATGTGAATGGAAAAGACGTAGCTCAGGTAAATGAATGATTAAGAAGCGACGGTCGATGATTGGGTGTAATGGGGTTAGGAACCAGGGGTTGTGTAAATCTAAAAACAAACAGTGGGAACTTACGCTTGTTTCTTGTCTGAAAATCTCTCGACAGCTTGACGATGCCTTTCTAGAGGACCCGGAGGCCCTGGACGGCGTTGCATCAAGCAGCGAAGGTGAACCAGGCCCGCCTTGTTTTTGCTCAACGCCGCTAGAAATTGTTGAAGATGACTCCGAGGAGGACGGCTAGGAGGAGTTTAGGAGGAGGCCTGGCATGGAACTCGCTGAGCCAGTGCCACGTCACGAGCGTAAAAATGGTATGCGGACTATTGTACGCGTTGCTGTTTATGCTGTTCTTCATCACTGTCTTAGGGAAAAGCTTTTTGAAAATTGTGAGGGCTGTGTCATAGATGCCCCAGCCCAATGGCACCATGACTGTGACTTGGACTTCAATGGCTAGAAACTGCAAGTTCTGGGGCCTGTGTGCTGAGCTGTGTTTGGAAAGCTTATTGAACACTATTATTGCCATAGGTTATGTTATGCAACGTCTGTGCCTAACCCAAGAACATTTAGCGCAAGGGGTGACCTTGAGAAATGCTGTGCAATTCAGTGGAGACCCTGACCGTGTTTTAAAGAAAATGTCCAAACCGGAAGATGCCTGCTTACAGCGTTACATTGACCGCCTGGTCCACACAAAAAGGGACAGAACCCTGCTTAAGAAAAAGACTATTTGTAAGAAATCTAAAAGGATTAATTGAGAGAATGATGAGGGGACAAACATGCAATATAAAACTTGGTCGCTGTACATTTAAAAAAATCGAATGAAAAGGGCTTTGTGATTATCTGTGTTTCTGTTAGAAGGTCTCTGGCCCTTAAGTGAGCTAAAAGTTTTAATGGAGCATCTGGGTTTGTTTTCAAGAAGCTGTATGACTTTTAAATTTAAAAAAATGGTTTGTGAGAACCTAGGTCTTGTGTCTTTGTGTAAAAGAGACCCATTTACAGCAAAAAGCTGTGAAGTGGGAGGGGAACAAATCCTAAAAATGTGTTTACAGTGTAACCCTTCTGCCCATCAGAGTTGGCCACAACAGGGGCTGGATTCAGTATCGAGGAGTTCCATTCCAGTAACACGACGCAAAACCGGGTCAAGCCCCCACCAGTGGGGCACTGAAGCTCCCCTACAACAAGCTGAAATCACTGAATACTGTGTTAAGTAGTAGGGGGGCCTCAGAGCTGGGGCACCATGAACCCAAAGTGAATTCAGCTCTGCAGTCTGTAACCAAACTCCTAATAGAATCAAAATTACCTCTGACATTACACAATGGAGAGAAAGTGCAATTGGTGTTTGGGGCCCTCAGAAGGGGGCTCACACCACTAGGCACAAACCTCCAAACTCTCTCAATTCACTGGCTTTTGGAATCCTTGTCCCTTGCCTAGCGAGTGCTACTTAGTTGATGGCGAGTCCCTCCGTCATAAAAGGCCAAGGACAGTTCCACTGTCCTTGATTCACATCATCAGGATAACAACACTTTATTCTTCCTGCCCCGATAACAGAGAAACTAGGGATCCCACAGCAGCCAAAGTGACTATTTGGGCTCCTGTGGGCTCATGCTAGGTGGGGTGAGTGTCCTGTGCAAACGAGATCAGCTCCTGAAGTCCTTTTCCACAACTCACCACCAGATGTCAGGGTAGAGCTCATCCTGCCTCTGCTTACAACACGAAAACAAAACAGGGATGGTTCAGACATGTGTTTGAGTACAATAGAGTTGACTCATCCTGTTGAACTCAATGGTTTTAACCACACCCCCCACTGAATAGCGAAGGTAACTGTGATTCCTTACCCTTGTTGCTATAGGGATAAATTTGATGGGTGTGCACCCATAGTAAGGGACGTGGGTGGGTGAGTTCGGATTAATATGAAATGAAATAAAACCGCAGGAATTCGCAGATGCTATTGGGCAGTTTAAATATAATCCCTGGAGTTGGTAGAGCACTATTGGACAGTGAAAATGACCCAGGAACTGGCAGAACTCTACTGGACAGTTTAAATATGAGCCAGGAGTTGTTTGAATGCTATGGGTCACTCTTTCTAGCAATTCAAAGCCATTAAAAGTTTGAAAAACTTTGAAAAACCCAAAACAACCAACCAAAAAATCCCACCACACACACACACACACGGGTCTAACCCAAAACTGAAATGTTTGAAGGCTTCACAAATCTTCACCATGCTTTAGAACAATCATTTGCTCGAAAGACAAATTTTTAAAAGCTGTGGGTGCTTAGTATGGTTGTGATACAACCATTTTATTTCAAGCCCCCACCCCAAACTTTAAGCATGAAAGAAACATGTTTAAAAAACAAGCCCCAAAGACATTTACTGAGATCTGCAAAGGGTCCCCACTTGGAAATGGGTACAGTTACATTACGGATTGGTGATTTACTGTTGAATACTGTAAGAAGGCCCTACAGAAAAATGTATTTTAACTAAAAGGAAAAAAATGGGCCAAAAGCAGCTCGGTTGTGCAGACAGCTTCATTTGTTGGATCATACTAAAGAAGTTCTGTATTAAAATCACAAATGAGTTTGATTCCCCATAGTTTAAATTCCAGGGTATTACTAATTAAGAGGTCTCTTGGGTTTTGGTACTGTTTCTCTCCCTCGCCGTGTGAAAGTTGCAAGCTGCTAATTGTGTTAGTAAATCCTAGACAGAGTCTGTTCTCAAAGCAATACTTTGTAACAACAGAAACAGCACACAGAGACTCCCCGCCCTTTTGTTGTATTTATCTGGCTTTGTTAACGATTGTGCTTTAAAATAGAGATAGAGGATGTATGTGGATGGATGCTTGGTGTGGATAATAACTGAATGATCAGGGAGGTGCCAGCCTAAGAATCCAGTGTCCGTCGGCCAAAGAAGGCGTCAACCAGAGGACCCCCGGAGGGCAGACTGGAATCCACCCAACAGCTTCAAGGATGGGAGAACCGAAGAACAAGACGGAGCCGTCAGGAA
The DNA here is from genome assembly GCF_965152275.1 of Natator depressus. Classification (NCBI taxonomy): domain Eukaryota; kingdom Metazoa; phylum Chordata; order Testudines; family Cheloniidae; genus Natator; species Natator depressus. The sequence goes on from NC_134253.1 coordinate 6,557,324, forward strand.
TGTGCCATCTGCTGATTGATTCAGCAACAGCATGATGAAGCAATTCCCATAGGCTGGCATAGGAATAAATTCCTATAAAAATGGACTCTAGAAACGGAAAACTTTGGGGTCTGATTCTGCAAACCAACTTCCAGGAGCGTCAGATGTGCATCAGACAAGGCCCTGCTCCCTCCTCGTGTCCAGGCCACCTGGCCAGTGGCTTGGCATGAGCAACTCTAAGGCTGGTAACTATGATAACAACCTTGCAGAACCTCTGTGTGTGTGTGTATGAATGAATGTGTGAATAAATATGAAATTGAATGGAATGTTATACCTATAACTAACTGCTTACTATGATTCTTTCTGTATTCACAATAAATGTGGCATTTTGCCTTTTCCCTTTTAATAAGATCCTGCTGGTTTTTATTTTATTGGTATAACAAATTCCCCCACCCCAGATCACAAAAGGGAATGTTAGGGAGGGGTGCCTAACGTCCTTAAGTAGCTATTATTTGAGAGCTGTAGCGATCAAATCAACCTGCTAGCTCCTATTTTGAAGTCTGTTTGAAACAAAGGCTTAGGATGGTGTAAAAACCTCAGGTATTTTGGAGACTCTTTCAACAGAAACTCTCTTGAATGGCTGCTGGACTGCAAAAGGAGCCATGCTCCCTGTTTTTAACTCTGAAAATATATATTCTATTATACCACTCATTGGCCATGCTGTCTTAGTAAATAATGGTGCCTATGTTTCTTGCAGTGTGATCTGTTTAGCATGGAACCAGTCACTTTAAACTGCATTTCATCACCGGGCCAAGGTAAAAACCATTTTAACTGGAGTTTTGCTTAATAACTTCAGGTATTACACAGGTTGGATAGGGATTTGGGGGTAATACTAACTAACATTTTTGCTTGTTCTTTAATTCAAAGGCCCAAACACACATGGGGGGGGGGGGGCGTAACTTTCTGCAATTGGCTTTTAAATGCATGTGGGTTTATTGAAAAGTATTTTGTTGCAAACTGTGTTTTAAACTCTCTCTCTCTCTCTCTCTCTCTCTCTGTAAAAAAAATGATTGTTTTTTTTTTTAAAGTATATGGCTGCAAACTGATGGTAATGGTGTGTTTCAAACTAACAGGGTGTTTTTTTACTGTGCAAAATGTGTTTTAAACTGGATTTTAAAAGTTGATTTTAAAAGCAATTTGGTTTTTATTTTGCAAAATGAGGTGTATTTAAAAAAATGTTTGCGGGTTTGTTGTTTTTTGTTTTAAAGTGGTAGAAATAAACTCAAAACTCCTCTTTGTTATACAGCCTGAAATGGATTATTTTGTTTTAAAACTCTGACTTTTTAAATAGAAAAACACCCTAATGAATATTTTATTTTTAAGTTTACAAGACAGTTTCATGTAATTTATAATAATAATAATAATAATAGTAATAATAATAATATTGTCTGCTCCAGAGTAGGGTCAAAACATGAGAGACCCTTAGACCAGAGGGTAAACAAGCTTAAAAGAAAAAGAAAAGAGACAGCTGAAAAGAAAATTTCGCCAGATGGATGGATGAAGCCCAGTAAATATACTGTGTTTATGAGGTTTTGTATTTTAAGTAAATACATCGGTGTGGGTGAGAAAGATGGTAAAGTTAAGTTTTGTTATATGTTCCTTCCCCCCTAATCGGGTATGTGCAGTTCTCCTGACAATGCTGTAGTCAGAGCTACAGGGACACGTCCACCAGACCAGCCAAAGAACCAGAAATCTGCTTTGAGACCTTTAACAACTCAAAACAGCACAAGAGTGCAGATGTAGCATCAGGGCAGTCCAAATCTCAAATACGTCAAACCCAAGGACAAAACAAAAGACTCTGGTAAAAACCAACCACGCAAACACAACTCCAGTTCCTCAGCGGCCACCTCCACACCAAGCCCTGAGAAAACCGTGAGTGAAAACGCCCACCTATGATGCTTCGTTCAGAAGACTGAGGGACGCTGTATCCTCGGGGGTTCTAAAAGAACGGTATTCTAAAAAGGTTTGGGGAAAATATGATGCTTCGTTCAGAATACCGGTAAACGGTGTATCTTCAGGGGATCTAAAAGAAAGGAGGGCTGGAAAGCACATCAACAAAGCAAAAGCTTTGGTGGGTGACTTTTTGAAAAATACTTCAATTTTTGGCTCTGCGCAGGTGTGACTAGTTGTGGAAAGGGGCCTGGGTAAAAGGGGCACCCTCAAGGATACACATCAGCTCAGGTGTAAACAAAAGGGGGGACAGCGCTTGGTGGACAAACAAATGGCTGCCAAAAAGTTCCAGGCCAGGGTCGCTGGAAAAATTTTAAAAAGGGCTAAAGAGGTAATGGGGAGGGGGGACAAAAAGAGATGCCCTCGACTGGAGGCTCTCAAACTGGCATGTCTGAAAATGGGGAGGTGGAATCAGACTCTCACACAGAATCTGGTTTAGAAAATTCCCCAGAGGGCTCTCTAGAATGATGGGTCCCCATCTCCTCCCGATGACCCTCACGGAGGCGCCTCAGAGTCTGACTCTCAAATAGCATCTGATGTAGAAGATGCCACTGATGGTCCCATAGAGGAACCCCCCAAGTAACCCTGAAAATGCAGAGGTGTGTATGGAGAGAGTGAGAAGTTGGCAACGTGAATTACCTAGATTTGGGGGGTCAGTGTATTGTGAGGAATTTCATTTTGTCAATCTTGAGTGAATAAATTCAGCTCAGCAGGCTGTTGAAGCCATAGACAGGGGGATACAGTTAGTTCTCGATGACGTTAATGGTAGGGTAGGCCCTGATAATTATGTTCAGTTACATTTAGAGAGCCGTAATTTAACTAACCTGTTGTTTTCGGTCTGAAGAACTAGGGATGAGCTGTCTGCTGAGGATTTCTTCAATCAGACCTCAAAGCTGCCACAGAGCAATAGAGTTGCATGTCAATGGGACATTGCACCTCGTTGTGACAGCTGTAAAAAAACAGGGGTGGGGGCCGCTCGTAGAGTTTTAAATTCTATCCTCAGTAGTCAAATCATCCATAAAAAAGAGACAATGTTTAGTAGACCTGACTTACACGGCTACCAATCTGTGTTTTGCGCGTGGGCTCTTGGCCGTCATGTCCGACCATAAACCTACGGACGCGGAATCGTTAGCGGGGGGCGAGAAAGTTGCATGAGAAACTGGGCTGGTCAGATCAAAAAAAGATTATGCTCAGTGACGTAGCAATGTCTGAACAGCATTTAGGAGTCAACATACAGGTGGTGCTGTATGTGGCGAAAGGGGCTTTTTTTAAAGGGGGCGGGGGCAGTTTACCCCAAGACTTATTTCATCCTGTTGCACGATGAGCATTACTATGGGGTTCTGGTTGTGAAAAAGTTGTTTGGAGCAAAAAATGATGGTGAGTTTTGCCCCACGGTGCACAGTCACGGCCACTCTCGCAGGTACAGCTGCTGCCTCTGCTTGAGCGTAACATGCTCAGACAGCGTGGACGTGCAGCTGAGGTGTCCTCGCCGTAGACTGTATTGTTAGTCCAGAGAGCGTTTAGACAGACACATTGACTGGGCATCGACAGAACAAGCTGAATGCCTGTCTAAAACGTTGTGCGATAAGGGTCAGTCTTACGTGGACAAGCGGCACAGGTGTAAAGGGAGGCGCTGTAAGCAGGGTCAGGGTTTGATCGCTGGTGATGTAGACGGTCACCTCAGTTTTATGGACAGCCTTAGAAAGTCCGAATCCTCAGAAAAGTGTATTTGTTATGATTCCGAATACACACAGGAGACTGGGTTGCACACTCCCAATTACATTTTTGCTATGTCCCTCAAGCCGGAAAAGTCCTGGGAATTTAAGGGTGATGAGTGTCTTTCTATGTTTGTTCAGACCTTTATTGGCAAAGAGTTCCGGGTCTACACGTTCCAGGCGCACAATTCCAAAGGTTACGATGCATACTTCATCATTAGACAGTTACTGAAGGAAAAGATGTGCCTAGAACTGATCACTCAGGGTAGTAAACTAATGTGTGTGGAAGTTAAGGCCCTGGGCATTCGTTTTATAGACTCTTTAAACTTCTTGCCCATGAAGCTTGGTAAGCTCCCGCAGGTGATGGGGTTTGAAGGGTGCAAAGGGTATTTTCCACATTTTTTGAACACTTTAGAAAATCAAAATGACGTGGAGCCTATGCCCGGTGTGGAGCACTATGGTGTAGAAAGCATGATGCCCAGGGAAAAAGCAGAGTTTCTCGACCGGTAGCAGGCCCACAGGGAGGAGACGTTTGACTTGCAGAAAGAGCTCGCGTATTACTGTCAGCAGGATGTCAAAATGTTGAGACAGCCTTGTATCCTATACAGAAAAGAGATTATGAAAATGATGGAGAAGGGAGATCTAGTAGAGAGAGAACCTGGTAAATTCACCGAGATAAAACTGGGTATAGATCCATTCTGGTACATAACACTGGCATCTGTCTGCATGGCTGTGTACAGGTTTATGTTTCTGGAGCCTAACACGGTAGCTCTTCTCCCTCCAGACAATGATGACAGGCAGAAAAAGATATTCGACCCCATCTATTCAGTGGCTGTTGTGTACCTCTCACAAAGAAACTATACAAATACGGCATGCTTTACAGGGTGGGGAATTAGAGGTAGGCTCCTACTCTTTAGAGGGTTATGCCAGTGTTGACAGGGTACACACAGCCTTAGAGTTTAACGGGTGTTCTTTTCCACGCTTGTGCCACCTGTCATTGTGAAAAAGCACAAAACCCTAGGACGGGGACAACCCTTGGGTTTCTTTATTACAAGACGCAGCTCAAGACCGACTATCTGAAACAACTTGGTTTTGTAGTGAGGACTCTTTGGGAGCAAGAGTGGGAAGTGATGAAAGAAACAGACAGGGAGCTTGCAGGTATTTAAAATGAGCCCAGTTGCCCTAGCCTCTCGTGCCTAGGGATGCTCTTTTTGGGGGGAGGACAAACGCTATCCGCCTATATTACAAACTTAACTCCGGGGAAGAAATCCACTATTCTGATTTTACCAGCTTCTACCCTTTTGTAAAGAAAACCAAAGAATACCCTATCGGACACCCCGATATAGTTTAGGACAAATTTGGACCCCTTGCAAATTATTTTGGAATTGCAAAAGTTAAAGTGTACCCCACACAAGGCTTCTTTTTCCCATTGTTACCTGTCAGAGTGGGTGGCAAACTTATGTTCCCGCTATGCCGAACCTGTGCGGAAACGGAGCAGCGGGAGATGTGCATCCATACTGACTAGGAGAGGGCCATCCTGGGGACTTGGTGCACGGTGGAATTGAACGCGGCCATAGCGAAGGGGTACGCGGTGGCAAAAATATATGAAATCTGGCTTTTTAATGAAAAATCTGATGAACTCTTTCCAGAGTACATCAAATGACACCTCCGCCAGAAACAAGAGGCTTCAGGGTATCCCAGCTGGTGCACAGACGAAGAAAAACAAAATAAGTACATGAACTATTTCTACCAGAAAGAAGGCATGCGTTTGTGCCAACACGAGATCAGGTTTAACCCCGCTAAACGCCAAATCGCTAAACTCTTTCTAAATTCCCTCACGAGCGAGATCCCGCCAGATCAACACATCACCGAGTTTGTGTTGGCAGGCCCAAAAACATACGGGTATAAGCTGTCGGGAGGAAAGGCCTGTATGAAAGTCAAAGGTATTACCCTGAACTTGGCAAACTGTCAAAAGATCAACTTTGACAGTTTGAAAGATCTAGTCCTGGACTATTCAACGGGCCTGCGAGAAAACACCTCAAAAAAGAGAGAGGTGCAGCAGCCCTCTATCGTAAGGAACAAAAATCAGTGGTAAATAGAGACCAAAACCCTTAAGAAAACACAGAAAGTCATTTACAACAAGAGGGTCCTAGGAGAAGGGTTTAAAACCCTGCCCTACGGATTTTAAAATGGATACGAGGTGGAAACACCCCTTTTCTGCAATTCTCGCGGGGCCTAGCAACTGTGGGAAAAGTTACTTTATAAAAAATGTGTTGGATAATGCCAAACAAAACATTGTCTGTTATGCCTGAGAATATTGGATAACATGGCTATAAAAAGCATTGCAAGATACACGTCTGGGCTTGTTGAAACACATTTTGAGCAAGGCTAGGCATGCCCAAGAATTTAAATGTATTTTTTACAAAATTCATCACCATCCGGTCCTTTTGCACTAAGTCGTTAGAATACAATTTTAAAATCCGGTCAAGAGATAAACCCTTGCTCTGATGACGTAAGAAAAACACTCAGTGATAGCCGCAGGCGACAGAGCGGGGGTCTTGTAATTGTCTATTGTGAAACACAATGCCTGTGCAGCATGAGTAATACCTCATGGCTTGGGACTTCCAGTGACCGGTGGGCAAGGCTTACGAGGGCCAAGGGTGGGGTTAACGTTTGATTGACGGTAGGGCCCTTCTACTACTGGAGCGCCTTGTTCTCTTTGTCTCCCGCTTCATTCCCCAAGCACTCGGCCAGGACAGATGTCATTTAGGACCTCAGTTGCCACCAGCTGGACAGAGGGACTTGGGTCTTTCTTGAGGACCTGGAGAGCTGAAATGACAGAGGACAACATGTTAGTGTACAGACTGTCAAATCACAGCTAAGCGTGACCACAGAATCTTGAAGTACCAGAGCAGAATGATCACATGGTAAAATGTGAAACTGGGCTCAGTCCTTCTATTGGGATGGAAAATACATGAGAGATGAATATGCCTCACTTTTCATATTGTCACCTGTGCCTGAAATAGCTGGAGACTTACTACCTCTGAATACCACGCTACAGAAGCTCTCCAATTTTAAGAAAGCTTTAGGTTCCTCCATTGGCTCCCTTCCATGCTCCCAACAAGCGGGGAGGCCCTGACTCGACCAGAAAGTCATCCACTCTGCTGTAAATGGAAGAAGGTCCATTGTTTCAATAGCTTCCACTTTTAAGTTTATTTTCCTTCTCTATTCAGGAGCCACTGTCTGAGCTCCAATAACCCTGGAATTGAACAGAGGCCAGGTCCAAGCTGGTTTGTGCAGGATGCAGGGCACCTACTGGAAGAAAAATTGCTGGTGGGAAATTGGGAGTAGCAGAAAGTGGCTACAATTTCTCCTCACCTGGGGAGTCCACAGAGAGCCAATAAAGCCCAAAGAGTGGATAGCACTGGCTGCGGAGGGGGCCTTGCCAGAACAACCAGGAGATGCACGGACTCACATCACACCCTCTGCAGCTGCCTCCTTCAGGGGAAATTAAAGCTGACTTTCTACTGGGCAAGAGTGAATTTGTCCTTTGGTGTGTGGCTGATGCACTTTGCACCAGTGGTATCGGTTACTGCTGCTTGTCAGCTAAATTCCTTTAGAACTCACGGATGAGCAGAACTTCAGCTGTATTTATTACTTACACATCAGCAGATGTTCCAGGTCTTGCCATTTCATACGCTGCCTGTCTATGTGTTCCAGGATGATGCCTAAATACACAATGGAAAACAAACAACAACCATAAAACCTTCCCTTGTTGAGTGCAAAGTGATATTAGCAGCCCCTAGACAGGTCTTTGGCCTCTCCTACTGTGGGCCTAAGGGTGAGCTGTGGGCAAGAGGATGCTAGTGCAGTTTAGAGTCCACACTGAAGAGAATGAGAAAGACTTTTTTTTTAAGAATGTTTACACAAAACCCATTTGCTTTAAAGAGTCTGTGTTCCTCTTGCCACTGCTGTCAGTTATTGGAGACATACTAAGCTAGTGTCTTGGTCTAGTGGTCTGAGCAAAGGACTGGGGCCAGGAATAAGTGAGTTCTAAGCAGGGATCCCACAAGGTGACTGATAGGTGAGACTTAGGCCACAATGCCTGCCTGTCTCACCTGGGTATGCTTGGGAGAAGAGGGCACAGGGCCAAAGCGGAGGAACCTTTTGCCTCCTTGACAAGGTGGTGTGGCCAGGAACCTGAAACAGCAGGCGCTGAGGGCAGGTGGGCTGCATGCCTCCCAATGATGAAGTAGTAGTGAAGAGCACTGAGCAACACTGTGGGTGGGTCTGCACTTTGAGCGAGGGGAATCACTCCCAGTTCAATGGGACAGGCCCACTCTAGCTCGGACAGCGCTCGCATGCTAAAATTAGAATGTAGCTAAAGCAGCACGAGCAGTGGGAGGAGCTAGCCACCTTGAGAATCGACTTTGGGGTTTGGATGGGATCATACTTGGGGCGGTTAAACCTCCTGCTGCTCCTGCCATCGCAGCTACTCTCTATTTTTAGCACTCAGGGCTAGTGCGGGTATGTCTCATCAAGCTGGGAATTAGACCCCCAGCTCCAAGTGTAAACATGCCCTACCAGACAGTGTCCCAGCCTCTACGACTAAATGACTGCACCGTGCTCTCCCTGCAACAATCCCAAAGCACTTTATAGCAAGTCATGATTTCCTCCGACCACCACACTGGAGAGATAGGGATATTAACATCCCCATTTATGTATGGGAAGCTGAGGCACAGAGAGATTAATGGCAGCTCAGTGCTGCACAGTGGGATTTTTTTCTCTCTCCCTCAATGGGAATACCAAAAGGGACACTGGGCATCATCTCTCACCAGCTAAGTTGGCTGCAACTGCCCGGATCTCTTCCCAGCTGCTACAGAAGTACGTGATGGTGCTTTTGTACAAGTTCTCCAGCAGCTCAGCATTCTCTTTGGCCTAGAGGAAATCAGGGAAACATGAGCTCTCTCTGGCTAGAAGTGCCCTTTGACTGCCAGCACATGCTTTTACGAGCCACAGGTAAATCAGAGAAAGAACAGGTGACTGGGTGGACGTGGGAAAAATGGGGATCTGTGGCAGATTTACATTTCCCGTCACCCTCAGTCATATATCCCACTCTGACCGTTATTTCCATTACCCATCACACATCCCCCCCACACCTCTATACCACCACATGCCACTCCAGTCAAGAATCTCAGACACTTCAACAGCTCACTCACAAGGTGTCTGCAAATGTCCACCTGGAGCTCTTCAGGCTTCAGCTCGGCTGTACCATCAAGGTGTTGATTCACGGCAGCTTGGAGCCTCTTCAGTCCCAAAAACGGGACACAGAGGTGAAACGTAGCTCTGCATTCCTGAAAAAAAGAAAGCGTGTCACACCATTTCATTGTTCCCTACGGAGTGCTATGGTCATTCAAAGGGAACTCATCTGCTTGACTGCTCATCTATTCCAGGATAAAAAGGGATTCATCTGGATGTAATTGGCAGAAAACATGCAGGAATGACTAATAGAGGGGAGAGCTTCCACTGCAACCTGGAGGTAGCATCAATGTCTTTTTGGAACAGATCTACCTAGGAAAGCTGCTTCACCAGGTCTCTCTTCTGTTCTGGGGAGGCAGGGGCCTGGGATGCAGAGACAGACAGGAATAGAGAGCTGTCGGGCTCAGACCCATGACCTATCCTGGATTCTGGTGAGGCAGCCATGGACCAACCTGGCGGGAACTGACTCAGTAGGAGGGCAATGAACTGAGGGGAGAATTTGGGCCTCCAGAGCAGGCAGGAATAGCAGAGCTCCCCTGGCATTGGGAGGAAAATTCCTTTGGCTTAGTAAATAAGTCACTCTCGGTCTTACCACTGAAACCCTGGGGTTCGGGTCTTGCAGGTGCAGCAGAAGTGTGACCCAGCTCTGTCTAACCTGCTCGGCGAAATAGCCCTTCCATTTTCTTTTGGTCAGGCGGGCCAGGATGCCAAATAGGACAAAGGACAATAAACGAAGAGCATCGTCCTCCTACAGCCAAGAAAGCCCCACAAGTTAGTAACTAAGGGACAATCACATCATGTTCCTCGCACAGCCATCTCTTCTACGCTAAAGTCGAGGGATTCCAACTACAGCTAGTCGGAAACACTTTCATGAACTAATTTTTGATTCGAATTTGCTGATTCATCAAACTATTTTAGCGACAGTTCCATTTGGATGAAATTCCTCCAGAAGCCAGGCAGGGTCCTTAGAAACCTGCCTGCTGTCTTGCCAGTGCACCCATTCAGCTCCTTGGAAGCCCATCTAGCAGGCTGACTGGGATCGTGGGCTTCCAAACCCCCAGCGTCTGGGACCCTGGCTCTCAAATTTGCAACTCCCTGGCACCTCTAGCTCCCACAGTTTCCTGGGTTCCCAGCACCGGGATAGTCTGAGAGCAGACTGTCCGGACCCAAGGCTTTCAACAGAGCTCGGCTGAGAATAGTCATTGTGTTTCACAAAGAGTTTTGAAGTTTGGGGAGAGGGATTCCCACAAATAGGAACAAAACCAAAATTTGAAATCTCAAAATTCTCTGCAAAACGGAATCATTCCAACCCTCTCACGTAAAAATGGTATAGAGCAGGCCCAACACTCTCTATTGTACCTTGGAACCCACTTTTCATGGTTATCTAGCTACCTAATCTAGTATTCAGACTTTCTTTGAGGTTCTCAGTGGCAAGAAAGAAGAACAGAAGGGGGAGACTGTGGGAGCAGGGATGTCATCCCCATCCTCCTAATGTTCTCCTCCTCCGTAAAACACCTCTCTTCCCTGGGGCCGAAACATCTCTTCACTCTGACATGAGCAATGCCCAGGGAGTAAATGGAGTCTAATCAAGATCGGTTGAACTGGGGCTGGAGAGTTCTGGTCACATACATTGTCAAAGTAGGTCCGGATCCGCTGGGTGAGGTCTCTGAAGGAAGAACCTATGTCCTTCTCTTTCAGCTCCTTCAGGACTTTGGCCACTGCTTTCATGCTCTCGCCAATGACTTCAGAACTGAAAGGGTCACTTAAGGCCCTGATCAGTATGACCATAAGAAACTTCTTGTGCTTTTTCACCTGGACAAACATACGACATTAAAGAACACTTATCACTGATCACACTTCTAATACGTTTTCTTTAGCAGTTATGAAACTGTGGGGATTTCTTCTCCCCCTCCCACCCCCCGGAGACCTATAGCTATATTTCAGACCAGCTTCGAGCTACAATGAGCCAAACTTGGTGCCATAATACACCTGTGTCATCCTATTATTAGATTCCTAGTTACTTAGATTCCAAGGCCAAAAGGAACCCTTGTGATTATCCGGTCTGACCTCCTGCATAACATTGAACTTCCCCGAAATAGTCTCTGTTGGAACTAGAGTGTATCTTTTAGAAAAACGTTCAATCTTGATTTTAAAATTGCTAGTGACGGAGAATCCACTACAACCCTTGGTAAATTGTTCCAATGGTTAATTAAAATTACCATTAAAAATCAATGCCTTATTACCAGTCTGAATTAGTCTAGCTTCATTTTCCCCCATTGAATCTTCTTATCCCTTTGTTTGCTAATGGGAAGAACCCATTCTCAAAATGTGTTCCCCATGTGAGTAGTTCTAGACTGTCCTCAAGTCACTCCTTAACCTTCTCTTTGTAAAGCTAAATAGATTGAGCTCCGTGAGTCTATCACTAGAGGTATCTTTTCCAGTCCTTTGAGAATTCTTGGGACTCTTCTCTGAATCCTCTCTAATTTATCAGCATCCTTCTTGAATTGTGGACACCTGATCTGGACACAGCATTCCAGCCGTGCTCACATGAGTGTCATATTCAGAGGGAAAAGAACTTCTTTACTCTTAGTCAAGATTCCTCTCTTTCTGCCTCTAAGGATCATTTCAGCCCTTTTGGCCACAACTTCGCATTGGGACACCTTATGTTCAACTGATTCTCTGCCATGACTCAAGTGGTTTTCAGCATCATTGCTTCTTGGGATAGAGTCTCTCATCCTGTAAGTATGGCCTGCATTTTTTGTTCCTAGATGGAGACATTTACACATGGTCATATTAAAGTGCACAGATTGTTTGCTTATGCCCAGCTTAGCAAAGGATCTAGCTTGCTCTGTATTGACTGCAAAGAGGTTACTCGGGTATGTGAGAGAGCAGAATTTGGCCTAGTGCATTGTGTGCAGCCTCTGTAAACTCCGAACAACTATTTCCCTTGGTTTCTCTAGTTATGCTGCATTCTAGTCAGTATTCTCTCTTACCTTCTCAGGCGCCCCATAGACTAAATTTCCCAGGCCTCTTACAGCCATCTGCCGGACAATGCTGTTCCTATCATGGGACTTTTCTTCCAAGATGTGTAAGACTGGCTTAAGGAACTTCTTCTCCCTGAGCATGGGATCACTCATTAGCTGAAAGAAAATCAACCTGTCCATTAGCCCCAATAGAATCATTAAGATTGGGAATAGAATTTGAGCAGACATGTCATACACTAAAAACAACAAGGAGTCCTCCTACAGCCCCACTCTTGAGGATACAGACAAATATGGCTACCCCTCTGATACTTGGCACATAATACACTCTAACTTTAGTATTCCACACAAATGAGAAAGGTCTACAAAACATGGAGCTTTCCTTTTGGGCACTAGAATAGGGATCCACTCACCTCTTGAGAGCCTCTTAGTGGCTGGGTATGGTATCACAGTCCTTTTCTCACCCCTGGTGCACCCTGCCAGCCGTCCTCAGTGAGTCTTCCGGGGCTCAGGCCTCTGGCTGAGTCCCAAAGTCCAAATGAACCCCTTCTGGGGTAGTCAAGAACAGTCCCATTGCCCTCACTAGGGTCTCCAGCCCCAACTCTGGGTCCTTTACATTCTGCCCTTTGTTCAAGCTCTCCATTAGCATTGTCCCCTCCATGGGGCTTAGGCCACTGTTGGTGGTAGGGGAACCTGGGCCTGCTCCTAACTCTGGGTTCCAAACCATGGATCCTATAAACAGGAGCTAGGCACTGCTTGATTTCAGTTCATTGTCGCTTCTTCCTACCGGCCACTTTTAGCTTCACCCTCACCTCAGGGTTAAAGTTCTTTGGGACTCTCTTCCTGAAAACCCAGCTTAAGTAAAGGCTGCCAGAATCAAACTCTGGCTGTCCCCTGAATTTCTGCGGCCAGAGAGCAGCGCCCTTTCTTGCCCCTCCAGTTCCTGCCAGGAACTGACCTGCTAAAGCCCTTCAGCGCCTTTTAGCCGAGCCTGATGGGCTCGGATTGGCTGCTTTCATGAGGCCTCTCTAGACAGACCCAGATTGGGGGCTCTTTTCCTGGGGCAGGGTGTAGTAGGACCACGGGGCCTCTTGTAAGGAGCCTTAAAGCCCAGGTACAGCTCATCACAGGCACAGAGAGGTTGTTTTTCTTAGAACCAGATAAGCCCCAAAGATAGTTGCTTAGCATAAGTGGGAAATATGATGCAGATGTTGGAGGAAGACTGTGGAAAGGGAGGATGCTCCAGCAGGTATCCCCACACTAGTCTAGGACTTAGGAGACCCAGGTTCCATTTCCTGCTCCCTCAAAGACTTCCTGTGTGACCTTGGGCAAGTCACTTAGCCCTTCTGTGCATCAGTTCCCTGCCTGTAAAATAGGAAACATAGTGCTTCCCTACCTCGCAGGAGTGTGGTGGGGATACAGACATTAAAGAGTTTGGAGGTCCTCAGATACTAGAGTAATGAGAACCTAAGATAGACATTAATGTAGTTGTAGGTTGCTTGGTTGGTAGTATTAGGACACTCGGTTCATTCAGAAGATGTGCTGAGCTAAACCAAAATCAGGAGCTGTTGGTTAGGATCAGCACTAGGACTTGGCAGAAGAGGTCCACTCATCCAAACTCTGTCCGTATCTCTCTCAGCCAGCACCTGTGGTTGTGTAGCTAGTATAGGCAATGACGGCAATAAAAACCACAGAGAGAGAAGGACTCAGAAAGGTATCGTGAAGTTCCTGGTGAGGTTTCCATATAAAGGAGGACCTCTTCTACTGTCTAAAATGACAATTCCTCCTATGAACTGAACTGTACAACTCCCGAAAGAAAGGCAGACAAGAGTCTAATGGTGAAACTGCTCTTCAGAGCCCTGTGTCTTACCTGGGCAAGGAAAGCTGTGCTGGTGACTCGGTGGTTTTCTGAGGGGGAATTCACCCAGGGGAGGAGGCTCTGTATGATCTCAGGTGTTATGAGTCCAGATCTTAGCAGAATACTGGAAGACAAAAGAAACTGCTCATGGGCTAGATTGCACACTTCAAAAACTCAGCTGCTCTGAGCATACAGCTCTGATAGCTAGGAGTGGGAGCTGTGTGTTTCCACCCAGGACACCCCCGCACTCCCCGCCCACAAAGCTATAAATGGGAGGTTCCCTCTCAGCCACTCTATTGGCTACTCATTCCCAAGGATAAAATGATGCCTCCTAGATCTCTTACCTCACCAGCAGACACACTCCCTCATGGTGAGTCTTGGGGTTTTCCACAAGAGTCCAAGTCCTCTGCTTCCTGAGCGCTCTCACCAGTCTCTCATTCCCACCCTTGAAAAGCACCACTTCTAATGCTTTGATAGGAAGCCTGGGGAAAGAGAGGCACAGAACTGCAGCAATCAGGAGGAAGGTGCAGCTTGAACAGAGAGTCAGGAAGCCCCGGTTACTTCTCAGGTCTGCGGTTCAATCGGCAGTTCATCCATTGGCAATGTCCTGGACACCAGTGTCCCTGGAAGGACTTGATGCTGGGAGGTAAGTTTCAGTCTCATACATCTCATAGGACTAGTTTTGCTAGGGACAAAATTTTGCAGTCCTTTTTCTCTTTCTGCAAGGAGTATGGGCACTAGCAGAGTACAGTGATATGGAAAAGATACATGATCAGGACCCAGAAACAGGGGGCATAGAGTGTGGTGATCACTAATGGACATTTTGGGGTCATATCTCCAGATATGAGGTGACAGAGTGCTGAGGGTTTGCACTTGAGTCAGCACTCTGGTCACTATTCGTACTACTTCGGTTCCTCACAGAAGGCCTAATTGGATAGAGGTGTACCCGATTACGAGGTCAGATTGGGGCTAGTGAGTCAAGGAACCAATCATTCCATTAACAGGGAAACTGTATAAAAGGACATGGGCAGGAGCCCTTTGAGGGGAACAGACAGAGAAAGAAACTTGGGTGACCAGATGTCCCAATATTTGGGGCTTTATCTTATACAGGTGCCTATTCCCTCCCCCCCCCACCCCCATCCTGATTTTTCACACTTGCTGTCTGGTCACCCTAAGAGAAACAGAAAGACAAAAAGCTAGGAGAGCCTGACAAAGTGAGGTCTCTGAGTGGAAACACCTTACCCCCCACCTGACTTTTGGAGAAGAGTTTAGAAAGTTGAGATACAATATAAAGGTGCTATGTATTGGTAGGGGGATTAAATAGACTATACGTTGGTGTTTACAAGCAAAAAAGTCTCAACGCGGTCTGTGTTTGTGGAAGACGTGGGGGTGTAACACCCCTCTCTGTCACAGCTGGGGGCTCATCAGGGATTTCCCTGTTATCTATGCAAATGGAGAGCCTGTTGGAGAAGCCGGTGTAGAGGTTTGGCAGTCCAGGTGATGGAGGGAACACTGAAATGGGTGATGAAGCAGCAAAGAGAAGTGTAGAACAGGGGTTCTCAACCTTTCCGTTTCTGAGCCTCCCCCCACCCTCAACATGCTAGAAATACTCCGTGGCCCAGTTCCAGGCCTCTGCCCCGCCAGGCATCAGAGTTTGGGGCTCCTGGCTCCAGATTTTAACCCCACAGGGTGCAGGGGCTTGGGGCTTTAGTGCAGGTGCTGGGCTCAAGGCTTCAGCTTTCTGCCCTGAGCCCCAGCTAGTCTAAAGCCAACCCTGCTTGGCAGACCCCCTAAAACCGGCCCGGTTGAGAACTGCTGGTGTAGAACAGTGGTCTCCAAACGTTTTGGCTCTCGCACCCCCAGGGTGACCTGCCGCAGACACGCCACCGATGGAAGACCCGCCGCAGGCGGGCCGCCAGAGGGGAGCACCAGCCGTGGACGTGCAGAGCTGCTGCCGAAGGAAAAAAATGGCGGAATGCAGTCCGGCGGCGCTACTGCTCCCACGCACCCCCCGGGATCATCCCGCACACCCTAGTTTGGAGATCACTGGTGTAGAGGACCCGACAGACCTTCCAACAATCCCAGCAGGCAGAAAAACAGCCTTTCCTTGCCTGGGAGGTTTAACAGCAAAAGAGTCGGCAGGAATTTATACGGGAGCAAGCCCAGGTCTGGCAACAACTCCTCCAAAGTTTGGTGAGTCCCGTGACAGGAAATGGAAACCAGGCACAGGAGATCAGACTGTAAAATGGGACCTGCGAACAACCCCGATGTGGTTTTGGTTACTCTTCAAGGAGGAGCAGTGAGACCTCCTAGGGACAGAACAATGTGGGCCCTTCAGCTGACACCCTATTTAACCGGGGAAGCACATATAGGGCTTTTAGTGATGAGCAGGCAAGAGATTATGACATGATTAAGGCAGCCATGCTGGACGAGGTGGGGCCTGTCCACAGAAAAGTTCTGCCAGAAATGTAGAGTTGAAAGATGGATTGAGGGATTATGCCTCTGTGCATTTGGACAGAAATTAAAAGATTGGGCCACTCATTGGTAAGGCCAGATACTCAGACTGTGGGGGAGATCATGGACTCCATGGTTCTGGAAGTTTCTTCAGAGTCTCCCTGAGCATACCCGAGTATGGGTTCTGTGGCGCCAGCCAGTTCATCTGGACCCCACAGTTAAAGTGAGAGGAATTTGCAGAGGCGGACATTCCCAGAGTGAGTCAGTGGTTTAAGGGACTAGATCTGAGAAGGACCAGAGTGCCTACTGCTGGGAAGGGCAGCAAGAAGAAGAGGGAGGAGCCTCAAGGAACTGTAGTGGGAGCTTGGCCTACGGTGTGCTTCCGACATGGACCTGAAGGACATCTAAAAAGAGACTGTCCGAAAATGGACTGTGGGTTTGCCCAGTTTTGTGGTTGGGACAAGACTCCTAGGCAGGGAAGAAAAAAGAAAGTACCTACCGTATCGGTCTGGGTAGGGAGGAGCCACCAAAGGGACTAATGGACACAGCTTCATCCTGTTTGCTAATCAGGCAGGAGTTAGTGAAACCCCACTGGATACTTCCCAGAGGTAGGATCAAAACTGAATACCAGGTCCATGGGGACAATAAATTCTGCCCAATGGCAGAGGTGACTCTGAAAATTAAGGGGAAGTTTAGGCAGAAACATGTAGGCGTAGTGGATGGATTGCCCCACTGCCTTCGACTGGGCATAGGCTGGAATCCCTTTCTAACAGGGACACCAAGGCAGGTATGGAGGCCCAGGAGGGTGGAAATAAAACCTGAAGGGCCAGGTAAAGAGGAAATATACGTAAAGGGGCTGGAGGAACCTAGACACGAAAGTATAGACAAGAGGGAGGAGAAAGAAAACAAAGGTCAAGCGTAAAGGTGACTTAAGATCATCCATTGGGGTCAAACAGTCATCAAAGCCCTTACCACCAGCATCTCAGGAGCAGGCATCCCTAGAACACTTTGGAGGGACTCAGAGCAGTCTGTGTCCATGGAAGAGGCCGGGGCACAGCCTACCACCCCGTCACATATAGGTACCTAAAATGGGCCTGCACATGGGCCAACAGCATGAGCAGAATATATACTCGTGTCTGCAGCACCAGCTGGGTACCCATCCATCTGAACAAATTCAAGTTTTGTGGACAAAACTGAGGCACCCATCTTGAAAACCTGACCCACTGTGGCCACTACATAAGATCAGCCTTACTGGGTCAGTCCAATGGTCCATCTAGTCCAGTACACTGTCTTCCAACAGTGGTCAATGCCAGCTTCTTCAGCAGGAATGAACAGAACAGGGCAATCATGAAATGATCCAATCCCTGTTGTCCAGTCTCAGTTTCTGGCGGTCAGAGGCCTAGGGACACCCAGAGCTTGGGGTTGCATCCCTGACCATCTTGTCTAATAGCCATTGATGGACCTGTTCTCCATGAACTTATCTCATTCTTTTTTTTTTTTAAACCCAGTTATACTTTTGGCCTTCACAACACCCCTTGGCAATGAGTTCCACAGGTTGACTGTGTGTTGTGTGAAGTAGTACTTCCTTATGTTTATTTGATACCTGCTGCCCATCCGTGAACAGAGCTGAGATCCTGGTTTCCTAGGAAAATTCAGAGACATTATAAAACCATGAAGTCTGTAATTTGAGCACCTTGTTGGCATGGAATAAAGAAACACAACAAGAAGAGAAACTAATAATGTTGTCAGATTGGTGGGAAATGTACATGAATGTGCTACCAGAGCTGAAGTCAACTGAGGACTCAGGAATCTTAGTGTTAACTGGCGAGAGCACAGAGTGGGTGCCGAGGGGCCTGGTACGTACATTCTAGCTCACTAAAAGATTGCCCCATGAGTCTCAAATAAAAGCCCATGTCACCAATATCATTGTGAAACGCATGTACAGATGCTGTGTCAAGAGTCATGGATATGCATTGAAAATTACATTCTTAGGATCTGTGTCTTGGGACTAGTCACCAGGAAAGGTGACAAAATGGTTTTCTTTCAGGCAAGAAATGTTTATCCATCTCTTTGTTTACATGTACATTAAGCATGTAGGGTTCACATTCAGTTGAGAAGGACTGTGAGAACTTCAAAGAAAGAAAAGTAGCAGGAAGTAGACAGGGGGTGGGGACCCAATTTTGGGGTATACATCAAAGGTTTGCTCTAGTCTATTTGGGGGACATCTTTCACTTAGGAAGTAGATGGACCGCGAATTTGCTTCATGAAAGAGGGGTTGCGATCAGGCTTGGTTGAGAACTTTGGGTGAGAAACATCTTTAGACAGGAGGTTAACCTGTTGGTTAAGTTTAGTTTCTAGGAGCAGGATATGATTTCATTTGAAATGTAACCATTTTTGGCTTGCATTCTTACTCACGGTCACTGGAATCTCTGTTCTTTGAGAATCTCGGTTCTTGTTTTCACTAGAAATATATCTAGGTGCTGTGAGTTTTGCAGTACAGAGTATAAGTATCTAGTGTAGAGTCTAAAGTAGAAGTAATAAACTGGTGTGTCCTGTTCCATTGGGAACAGCAGGCCTGATCATTCTGTGGGAGTTCAGTGGATAAAGGTCTGGACACTCTACGGAATGGTCAGAAGACTCGGGGGTTGGTGTGTGCCTGTCATTAACCTGTACAAAGAGACTGAGGTCTGAGGAGGCCTGGGTGGCAGCGTTTGTTTTGCCGGAGCCTGGTAGTTTCAGGGAACTGACCCACAGCAGGCACAGACAAGACTTCCTCACTCGAAGGGCATGTGATGGTAAGGTGCCTCGTAACCCTGGGAACTCCTGGGGAGCGTCACACAACTCTACTGGAATTCTCTTTGTTTCTCTCCCTTCCTTCTAATTACCGGCAAGGGTTGCCCTCCGTAAGTTGTGGCCCTTCTCGGATTTTGCTCGGGCTGCTTCTCGTTGGCAAAGGCAGCTTTTGTCCGAGGGTTTGGCTGACCTGCTGCAGGAGAACAGGAAACAACTCTGGGAGCAGTTCCTGCACAGCTTTGCTCGACTGCAGGGCTGACACCACCTCAAAGATGGCACATGTTGCCTGAAAGGAGAGCATGGTAAAAAAGGAGATCTCTTCCCAACACCATCACACCCTCTCTCCCAGTCTGATATCTGCTGTACTAAATTCTCCCTTCTGCCAGTAACTTGAATGACAGCGAGCAACTTGCTTAACTCGTGGCTCACTTTCCCACATCTGTACAAATGTGTATGACCTCCCAAGGCATGCTGTGAGTCCAAAGGAAGATTTGCAAAGCACTGTGAGAAACCTGCTCCAAAGACTTTCTAATGGCCAGATAGTATTAAGGAAATGAGTAACGTAGCTAAAACTGCCGTATTTGGTCCACAGACAGCAGAGCCAGACTCAGGGAAACAGTCCATCAGAGGAGAAGTGCCCACACACCAATATTATACCACACTTCCCGCTTTCCATCAGCAGGATTATCACAGGGCACAGGAAAGCCTGAAAGACGTGTCTGTCATCTAACTTACTGAGAGAGGTTCAGCAGCTGCCAAATGCCTGTCAATTTCTGTCTCTGAGGTGATGCTGCCTTCTGTTCTTGTTGGAGTCTTTATCTTCTCTATTAGGGCTCGTAGGACTTGAGTGGCAAGCAAGGGGTCTCCCCCCAGAGATCTCCACAGCTCAGCGGTGTCACTGCAGTTTAACAGAAGTTACAGGTGAGCCCTGGACACTTTTGTGGCTCACACTGAATGCGTCATATTTTAGTAAAGACCAAATGTTCTCCTTGCCTATGATGAGAGAGTTAGGAGTCCTGTCCTCCTTTAACTCTCCTCGTGTTTCAATATTGAGTTTCCAGTTACAGAACTAAGTTAAGTGACCTAGTCTTCCTGCAGCCTAACCATTAATACTAGACTTTAGAAGGACAGGACGCAGAACGCCAACCTCACTTCCTGTTTTCTCCACTTCCCAGTCAATATGGAATCATGAGCATGTGGCTCCCAAAGATCTAGGGTTTGGAAGGCAAGTGGATGAAAAAAAAGCCAGATTCCTACTCGATGGACATACAACTATGAGAACGAATATTCACGGCCATCCTATGTCCCCTTCACAAATGGTGTCCCTACCCTCTGTTTGCCAGAAGCTGGGACTGGGCAACAGGGGATGGATCACTTGACAATGACCTGTTGTGTTCATTTCCTCTGGGGCATGTGGCACTGCTCACGGTCGCAAGACAGACTACTGGGCTAGATGGCCTTTTGGTCTGACCCAGTATGGCTGTTCTTATGGTCTTAGATTCCAGCACTGATAACTGATAACTCAGTTAGGGATCTTTAAACGAAATGATGGATCTGCTTCCAGTCCACTTTTAAGTACCAAGGATGGCAACTCTGCTCTAGCAGCCACACCCTCACTGATGCCAAGCAGAGGTCTGATGATAATATTGGCCCTAGTCTTTGCAATCGGCCAGGGATTTGCACTTGAAGCTGTCATGCTACCAGGAAACCAACAGCCACTGCTCATTTCCAGAGTGAGCTCAATTCAGGCGTCTAGAGAGGTAGATGTTTCCAACAATACACTCCAGTTATGCCAGTAAAGATAGGTCTTTAGGATGTCAAAGCAGCTATTAATGAATGGAAACAGAATGACACTTAATTTCTCTCCGCACCCCACCTTAACATGTTCTTGGACCTTCCTGCAGAAAGAGCCAGGCTATTAACCCTTAGGAATGATCCCAAACTGTCTGCTGCTTAAATGAAGCCCTACATCTCCTAGTAAAGCTGTGGGATCCATGTTTTACCAAGATGAATGCAATAGGTAGCGGTATATACCTGTCCATCAGCAGACCTTTGCTGAGGAGGCTGGAGATCATTGCCTCTTGGTGATGGTGAGCTAGAATGGACACTGCCTCCACCAGGAACTGCCTCAACCTGCCCTCCTGGATAGTAGGCATGTGGCGATATAGTATAGCCAGGATATCGGGCACCTGGAAGGAACAAAACCAGAAAGAAATGTCCCTTTTTCTTTCTCTCCATTCAGTCTACAGAACCAAAACCTTTCTTTAGCCATTTGCTGCTTTTTTAGAAATGCCTCACTTCAAGAAGCAAATGTTCAAATACGTCTGCGTAACTTGAACCCACACAAATTGCCCACTCACGGCTGTAAAAATTAACACTGACACACACATAGACATACCAGGTAATTTAATGTGGTGGTGCCCAGCTATGCATTACATAAACCAGTTCACATGCACAAAAGGCGGCTTTGCTTGCCCAGATTTTGCAGGTGTGATTTAAGCAGCCAAATCTGACCATTTGCCTCGAAGAATGCAGAGCTCATCAACAACCACAAGCACAAAATATGCAAGTGCTTTAAAGACAGTGTGTAAATGCCTGGGACTATGAACAGGGGACTACCTCTCATATTCATTCCTAGCCCTTCACATCTTCAAAACACTGTGCAAACATGGCAGTTCTGCTGCGAGGGTTCCCTGTCCTGAGGCCTTTCACCAGCCTTGTTAGAAGATTTGTGGAGTGCTCCTTTCATCTAGCCCTAATGCACTGGGCTCCAGAATAAGGCATATAAATAGTGGATCCCAAAGACACTAGAGTTTTCTCCCTCCCTCCTTCTCTTCTTAAAGGGTAGGTCTACACTGCAAAAAAAATCCCACAGCACTGAGTTTCAGAGCTCAGGTCAACCTGGGACTGTGGGGCTTGCACGATGGGGCTAAAAGTGGAGCTGTTCCTGCTCGGGCTGGAGCCCAGGCTCAGAAACCTGGCAAGAGGCTGGCAATAGTCCAGTGCTCTTTTTAATCCATGTAGCCCTTAACCATAGGCCTCCTAATACCTGGAGGCCTCCAAGTGCCAGTCATTCTGTCTTCTTGTATTTTCCCCAGAGTCTGTTTTCTCAAGCCTTTCTTGGCTGAATACTGTGGCAACAAGCTAGACCAATAAACAACCAACCATCTTCCTTTTCCCTTGGATTATCTCGGTCTACTGCTATTGATTCTGCCATTGCCTATCTTAGGGTAGAAACAGAGATGGAATCGACTCTATGTCCGAGGGGGAGAAACAGCAAGATTTTTCTTCCTTACACATGAGGGCAAAGATCAAAAAGCCTAGAGTTCAGGCAGAAAAGCTCTCCAGTTCCCAGTTTTACCTTGTCCAGCATGGCATCTCCACACTCCATCAGGATGATCTTCATCCACAGTCCAGCTGCCGCGGCACAGGTGGGGCTAGCAGACAGCAGACCACCCAATGTGGCCTCAATAAAGTCTGTGGCCTGTTCCGAGGGAAAGTACTCACTAACAATCTGGGAACAAATCAAAAACAGGAGAGACCGCAATGATGTTTGGCTCCAGCACTTTTAAAAATGGAAAAAAAGATACATGCATCAGCAGATGGTGAATTAGCCTCCTGTCTAGCTCGCCATTTGGGATTACAATTCTCTCTCTAGTCTATAGACTACATTTTTGTCTTCTACACTAATGATATCAGGTTAGAGGCAAAGACTCTGTTGCACAGTGAGCACAACATTGTACTGGATATGCAGGAGGTAAGATTCCCCTTTGTAGTCTCTTACATACACTGCATCTTTTTACAGCACATAGAAGTCAGTCAAGAGAGGCGTGCACACAAATATCGGCGAAGGCAAACCCACAAGGTGACAGAATGAATCCTGGGTGGTTTCTCAGCTTGATGTTCCACTAACACAGTTTTTCTCCTGGATGGCTGGATGGCAGGGCTGGCTCCAGGCTCCCGCCGAGGAAGCTCATGCTTGGTGCGGCAGATTGCAAGGGGCGATGTTCCAGCCAAGCTTAGGGCGGCATGGGGGCTCTTTTATTTCATTATTTTTTGTGCTTCACTGCTCCGGATCAGTGAAAAAGCAAGAGTCGGCCCTGCTGGATAGGTACATGTGTGCGTGTGCATTTTCATGGGCGTGCAACATTCTGTGGAATCTGGTTTTTACGTGGCATTCAGAGCACACATCTATGAAAAGCATCTTGCTGGTTACGAGCAACCAATGCCCCACTCCCACAGCTCTCTCCGAGTATGGAAAGGCATCATGAAAGAGCAAATGTCAAATGAACGGTGGCCGGTCATTCGCACATCCGCACAAGCTTTTTGAGTCAGTTACCCTGGCCATTTTGGAAGATGCCTGAAACAGAGCCTCGGGGTCTGGAGCTGTTACTGCTTCACGGAGACATCTCAACTCCTCCTCTGCTGAGCCCAGGTTTATGGACTGGCCTGGAGTGGAGAAAAGGAGAAAAAGTACTGTAACGATTAAGGAAACTGAACCCCTACTGCATGGTTCTTCATACGGGAGGATCCATGTGCTATGTTGTCATCAGCATAGTGTAAAATCTTGGCCCCACTGAAGACAATGGCAAAACTCCTGGTGACTGGAATGGAGTCGGGATTACACCCTGAAATGTCTGAACGTTACCAGTCGTGGTATGTTATTGTGAATGATCCAGGATTGAACAAGCTCTGTGTTCAGCTTGGAGCAGCTTTCTGTGGGTGCCTGGTTTCAGTAGTCTCTCTGCTCTCACTATTTACATCTCAGCTCCTATTCAAGTGCAACTCATGCAGGTAGATCAGAGGTTCCAGTTCAGAGGTGAGTCCCTCCCCCAAACTCTCCTTGTAAAAGAGACGGGGATAGACAAAAAACTTCGGCAAGAAACCCAGGCTCATCAGTCACTTCTAAACAATGCTGGGATTACTATGTTGTACATTCAAAGGTTGGAGTCCCTTATTCTGTTTCTGAATCACCAACACTGTTTTTAGGACTGATTAAGAATAATTGGAAATAGGGTGACCAGGGGTCCCGATTTTATAGGGACAGTCCCCATTTTGGGGTCTTTTTCTTATATAGACTCCCCTTCCCCCCCCACCCCCTGTCCCGAGGTTTCACATTTGCTGTCTGGTCACCCTCATTGGAAATGGCCTTAAACGATAACCAAGCTCTATCCTTTAACATCTAACCATTAGGTGAAAAGAATATCCTACTCTTTCACAAAGGGGAAAAATGGCCTCTACTTACTCCAATAGCTCTGAATGCTCATGACAGAGGGCTGCTGGAAGAACTTTTTGTTTACAGAATTATTCCAGGAAACTTCTCCAATACAGTCAGTGGCAGGGGAAAGAGAATGAAAATGTTTAGTACCAAGGGCTTGTCTCCATGGAGATATTCAAGAAAGCTAATCCACATTCATTTTCAAAATGCATTAGTTAAACTTCATTCAACACCTATGGGGACACACTTATTTAGAATTAAAGTGGCCTTCATTCAGGTTAGTTTCATTCATGGAATTCACTACAATTAATAAGGCCCATTTTAATTCAGAATCCGAGCACCCACACATGTGTTTAATGCCATTTACCTCATGCACTTTAAATGGACACCTTTAGTTCATTTGGATTAACTTTCCTTAGTGTCCCTGTGTAGACAAGCCCTAAGGAATTTAGCGCTTATCTACCTGTATGCAGACCATTGATTAGTTGTACAGTTCCCAAAAGTGTGCTAGGCTCTTTACACATCAGAATCTTCTCTTCTAATGAGGTATTTACAAGATGCCCACCATTCTGTTATCTAAGCAACAACAGACAGGACAGAAAGAACTAGATAGGCAGAGAAATGGACATTACAACAGTGAAAGAAGGTGAAGAATTCCTTATACCTGCTAACGGTCTCCTCACCTTGTATACAGAGAAGGCAGCTGATACAGTCAACCACCCACTGACGGGACGTGGCCAGCGAATCACAGCTGAATGGTGCTATTTTTCCAATCAGAGATCCAAACCGATCAAAAGTTCCCTGAGTCTAATGAAAAAAGAATGAAGAACGAAGAATGAATGGTCTCCAGTTGGACTAGACTTCACTTGCCATCCTTATTGTTCAGACCAGTCAGCTCTGTGTTTTTGGGGAACCAGGGCGCAGTATCTAGCCTGTCTGACTCATGAAAGACACCCCCCGCCCCCACCAGTCTCTGTTTGAACCAAAACCCATCAGAGAAAAGGCTTGCAGAGAACAATGAAGGGTGTTGGGAGTCACACCTAGACCCCTCCGGAGAAGGGTGACAAGATTAAGACATCTCCATTTGCATACAGAATGAAGAACAGAGACAACTCCCCTAGCCTCATCTGCATGAAAGATGGGATAGGAATTAGCATGAAGAATGAGGGACAGAGAACCGCACTCAACTCTGGGACCAGAAAAGCAGGGACGCACTGCATCATGGGAATCCCTGCTCCAGATGCTAATGAACCTACGCCTGCACACACCTAGCTCAGCAATTATCAGACCAATTCTAGTAATAAATCTTTGTTATCCTAAAATACTGAAGCAGCCTAGTTGCCTTGTGAGCTCCCTGGAAAAAACCACCACCCATAGCCAAGAGCGATCAGCTCCTATTGTCTAGCCTAAAGAAAACCCTTGAAAACCCATCAGTTTACCCATAAACAAATCTAGTGTTCTCCCTTGAACCGTTGTATTTTCTCTACAAAACCCCCTACCTATGCCCAAGTAACGGTTCTGATGTATAGACCCAAACTCTGCTTCAGTTCCACTGGGATTCCATCTCCTGACTGATTGTGCGGGGGGCTCTGCCTGTCTCCAGCACTCAGGACCCTGAGCTACCACCATCACCTGGGAACCCCAACCAGTTCAAGCCTCGTGGAGTGGGTGAGATTCCCCCCCCCCCCCCGTCCCTCCGTTTTTTTTTTCTTCCTCAGATATTAACCTTTCAAATGTAACCATTATGATTGTTTAGCCCTCCTTGTGTAGTTATCACTATTATTCAACAAATAACTTTTATGGTTCAGCTGGTTGCTTCTCTCTCTCTCTCTCTCTCTCTCTCTCTCTCCAAATTTTACTCTGTATTTTCCGCTTCCCCCATTTACTCTGCAGCAACCCTTCTTTTACCTAAGCTAAAGATCCCGGTAGTGCCCAAAAATACTGTGGGGTTTGCTCATGAAGTGGGTCACTACCAGTACAATTGTAACGTGAAAGTGGGATAGGGATGTGTTGAACTTGGGGCACATAAGAGGGGAGCAGCTGGAAGTGCTGCGTAACCCAGCCCAGTGAGCACAGGGACATACGAGAGGATCAGCTGGAGAGGGCTGATGGACCTGGTCCGCTCAGACTTGCTCTGCTAGTGTGTGCGTGCGTGCGCGCGTGCTCATCTAGTTCTAGGGCGGGAGGGACCCAGCCCTGGGGAACCGAGGTCCTGCAGGGCAGCTCCATTGGGAGGGCACTTGCAGAAGGAAGGAGTAGAGCTCCATAGGAACACACAAGTGACATAAGCAGCACAGTAATAGAATTACAGACCCTCCCCCTCTCCCCAAGAAGAGTAACCCTAACCAATGAGCCTACCACAAAAGTAACAGGCACATCTGGTAACACTGTGCCCCTGATTCCTGTACTGTACTGGGTAATGCACATTGGAAAACATAATCCCAATTGTACATACAAATGGATGGGGTCTAAATGAGCTGTTATCACTCAAGAAAGAGACCTCAGAGTCATCGTGTGCAGTTCTCTGAAAGCATCCGCTCAACATGCAGTCAAAAAAGCTAACAACATGTTAGGAACCCTTAGGAAAGGGATCGATAAGAAGACAGCAAATATCATTATGCCACGATATGAATCTACAGGACCCCCACACCTTGAATACTGCGTGCAGTTTTGGTCATCTCATCTCAAAAAAGATGTGTTAGAATGGGAAGAAATACGGAGAAGAGCAACCAAAATTAGGCCTATGGGATAACTTCTCACCCAAGGGAGATTAAAAAAAGAGCGACGTTTCAGCTTGGAAAAGAGACGACTAAGAGGGAATATGCTAGAGGTCTATAAAATCATGACTGGTGTAGAGAAAGTCAATAAGGAAGTGTTATTTAGCCCTTCACCTAACACAAGACCAAGGGGTCCCCCAATGAAATTAATAGGCAGCAGGTTTCAAACAAACCAAAGGAAGCATTTCTTCACACAATGCAGTTAGAAGACAGGATACTGGGCCAGATGAACCATTCTTTTGCGGGAGGCAGGTTAGCCATTCTTATGTTTTATGTTCTTAGCTAGTTAAATAGAAATTTTCCTTTACCATCCTGGGAGCCTAAGAACCAAGAATGCATTTGTGACACTGGCAGACCAGGCAACCTGTGTATGACCCATAATAACTTAACAAGAGGCACTTCCACTGTATCAAGACAAAAAGAAAAGGAGTACTTGTGGCACCTTAGAGACTAACCAATTTATTTGAGCATAAGCTTTCGTGAGCTACAGCTCACTTCATCAGATGCATACTGTGGAAACTGCAGAAGACATTATATACACAGAGACCATGAAACAATACCTCCTCCCATCCCACTCTCCTGCTGGTAATAGCTTATCTAAAGAGATCACTCTCCTTATAATGTGTATGATAATCAAGTTGGGCCATTATGCTTTTGATTTTGTCTCCTTGGATTAGAAACATGGATACATTTAACACCGGCAGGAGAATGACATGCCTTCTCTATTCTGCAGTCTCTCATCTGGATCGGAATGAAAGCTCCACCCAGATATCCATTCATCCCATAACACTGAAAAAATTGAAATAGTTCACTGTTCCACACACAATCTTACCGTAGCATTCTGATCACTGAGAGTGGATTTCACTGCCTTCACAATCAGAAGCTTTTTACCTCTTGTCTCAGGCACTGAAAGATAAGGAGAGGTGTACAGTACTTCTTTGTTCCACACACACTCACTTTCCACACTGGAATTAATCCTGGATTTCAAAGGGCCCTACTTAAGAATAGTACCAAGCTTCTCTCCTCTACAGAATCAGTGGGGAAAACGTAGGACCAGATTCTGGTCTCAGTTGCACCAGTGTAAATCTAAAGTCATTCCATTTCTCTAAATAGTGCCATCCTACTACCATGATGGAAATATTATAAAGGGGTTTGATAGACTGAGGTGACTGAAGTTAATCTGTGTTTACACCGGCATAACAGGACTCAGAATCTAGTCTAGAGTGTATAATACTTAGGATTCTCGAGTCAGGAGTATTATTCTATTTTTATCTGATTATTATTAACATGCATTAGCCCCAAGTTAACTTCTGTATTTGAAGTTGAAAAAGACCTTGACAAATATCTTGGGCTACATTCAGCACTTAGTTGAACCTGTTGATTTCCATATGGGGCCATATGGGAGTAACTTAGGGCAGCATTTGGTCCCTTAGTGGATCTCCAAACCACTGGTGACTGTGTGTTCTAGAGCCTTTGTGCCCCAGGTGCAGAGGTGATGAGTCTGTTGCAGCCCTGCCGTGCCTACAGAGCCTTGGTTCTTTAGCTCAATCTCTAGTAGCTCAAGCTTTTAGCTCTGGATGTCCTCAACTCAACCCTCAGCATGTCGGCCAAGAGGGCAGCTGGCACAGTTGCTCCTGTGTTACTTACAGTGAGCCCCAACAATAGCTCTCAGGAGCTCTAAAGACGCCACACGAACGGCCTCATGCTCAATCTCCTGCTGCTTGTGTAGAAATGCCAGCAGGTCATCAGGAGAAGAACGGGCTACAAGGGAAGAAATCACATCCTCACTGTCTGCAGAACTCTTCTTCTTACCGTGCCTCACAAAGGTAAGGAAGTAACAAAGAAACCACTGTGTAACTCAGAGTCTCTTCCCCTTACCTAGCAGAAGTACACAATGGAACAGCTCTTTGTGGTTTTCTATGCTGAGCTGCTTAGCTGGAGAAGAGATCTGGGGGAAGAAGGGAAATGGTCAAAGAAAAACTAATCAGAAGCAATGGAAAAGAAAAATGTTCAATTAATTTCTAAGCTTCCACTTCCTGCTGGTCCAACTAGAGGTCTGAACCCCAGGGAGATGGTCCTGCATGCACAGCAAGACTCAAAGACAATGACCACTACATTAGATAAGAGAAGCTAAAGTGTTTTGAGCAGCAGAGCTGACCTAATCAAGACCCAGCCACAGTTTTTACTTTACAACTCTGACTCCCCCTGGTAATCGGCTTATGGTGAAATTGCTTTACAAACTGAGCTGGATAGTAGCTAAGAAAATGAGAGCGCTCCCTGCTTACTCTTGAGCCTGCAGAAATCAGTAAGGCATGAGGAGGTCCCCAGGCTCTGCACGATCATTCCATCGATTTTTCAGTGTTAATATGCTTCAGATCTGCTGTGCCTAAGCTCAAGGGATCCAAGCAAAACCACTCCTCACCTGGTTGTGCAGAGCACTGCAGATGGCTTGAAACTTCCCTTTAGGTAGAGGGATCTTATATTCACCAGAGACCTCCAAGAGCTGGCTCAGACTCTGCAACAGAGGGCGAAAGTCAGATGGTGGGCACACAAAGGAGCCATATGTAGTGACTGAAGCAGATTCAGGGGATTCCTAGATTCCAAGGCCAGACCGGATTCTTGCCATCATCTAGTCTGACCTCCGGTCGGTATGACACATGCCATAGACCTTGCCCAGAATAATTCCCAGAGCAGAGCTTTTAGAAAAACATACCAATCCTGACTGAAAAATCGTCAGAATCCGCCTCGGCCCTTGATAAATGGCTCTAATGGTTAATTATCTCACCATTAAAAATGTACGCCGTATTTCCAGTCTGAAAGTGTCTAGCTTCAGTTTCTAGCCATTGGATCAAGTGACATCTTTCTCTGCTAGACGGAAGAGCCCATTAGATAATAGGAGTCCCTCATGTAAGATATTATATAGACTGTAATTAAGTCACCCTGTCACAGGATAGGTCCACCCCGTCAGGGTGGTATCAGGTTGAGGAGGAATTGAAGTAGATCTGGAGTGGCCCAACTGGCCTAGTCTCCCTAGCTACCACAGCAGTCCGGGCTCCTAGGGCAGCATCGCCTAATGGTCAGGATCAGTGCAGCAGCCCTTGGGTGAGGGTCCGCAGCCCAACAGCCTGAGTCACTCGGGCTGCCCTTCTAGGGATGGCAGTGCGGCCTAGTGGCTAAAGTCAATAGACCCACCCTTGGCTGCAGGGCAATGCGGCCTAGTGGCCAGAGTCGATAGAACCACCTTTTGTGGCAGGGAAGTGTTGCCTAGTGGTGAGCCCTTCTCAACTGGGTCCTACCTATTCCACAGGGCCCCAGCCCAGGGCGCAGGGGTATCTGCCACCAACTCAGCGGGGATCCTTCCAAAGCATGCTGAGTCAAGCCCGCTACCTCAACTGGATCAATGCTTCGTCCACCTAGGCTGCTTCCCACCCGTTCTTCCGCAGCTGGGAGTCTCAGGGATTCTGGGGTCTCTCCTCCATCTCTGGCATTGGGTGCCTGGGGGTCAGCTGCAGCCACAGTCCGGCTGGCCTCTGAATCCTGGAGCACTGGCAGTCTCTCTGCAGGAGCCTGCAATGCGCCTCCGCTCCCTTCGGCAGCCATCCCAGCCTGAGCTGAGCGGCTCTCTTTTGTATCCTGGGTCCAGCTGAAGCATGCCCAGCAGAGATGAGGGGGCATGGCCTCCTCCGCACACAAAGCATGATTAACCCCTGCTGAACCAATGCGGGGTAGGTAAACCCCATCACACACCCTTTTACTTTCTGTGTATTAAACTAAATAGATTGACTTCCTTGATTCTCCCTCTGTAAGGCATGTTTTCTAATCCTTTCGTCACTGTGGCTCTTCTGTCAATTTATCAACACCCTTTTTGAATTGTGGGCACTAGAACTGGACACAGGATTCCAACAGTCGTCAGACAAGTGCCACATTTAGAGGTAAAATAACCACTGTGCTCCTCCTTGAGATTCCCCTTTTTATGCATCCCAGCTTTCGCTTTTTTGGCCACAGCATGAGTTCATGTTCAGCTGATTATGGCCCATGACCCCCAAAATCTTTTTCAGAGTCACTGCTTCCCAGGACAGCATCCCCCATCATGTATGTGTAGCCTAAATCCCTTGTGCCTAGACGCATACATTTACATTCAGCCGTATTTAAAGGCATATTCTTTCTTTGCGCCCAGTTTGCTAAGTGATCTAGATCACTCTGAATCCATGAGCTGTCCTCTCCATTATTTACCATTCCCCATTTTTATCTCATCTGCCAACTTTATCAGTGATGATCTTATGTCTTCTGCCAGGTTATTGATTAAAAAAAAGGTGAAAATCAAATTCCTTCCTGCATCTAACACACTTTTCTCCTTTGCTGCTTGAAGCTTCCAGGATGTCTCGGATGCCATCTACATATTTTACTATGTTTACACAGTTGTGTAGTGCCCTGATGCTATCAAACAAGTCCATGATGCATTGGTTCCCTCCAAATCATGGGTATTTCAACCCCCAAAGTGACCACATACTCTGTACTAGAAAGCTTCAACCAACATAGACGGTGAGTAAATATCACTACCAAGAAGTTAGAGCTGTCTCTTGACTTCATTTACAACTGTGTAGCCCCACTGAAGACAGAATATGGCCCCTTACTTCTCGCTCATGTGGTACTGAGGGGGGATGAAATAGAGAGACAAGGTGAGTGAGACAATATCTTCAATTAGATTATCACACCCACCTTGTCGCTCCAATATCTTGGACCAACATGGCTACAACAGCACTGCATAGAACGGTAGATGAAACAGACGGGCAATGATTTTATATCTATCGAGTTATGCAATGCAAAGCAATGACCCTCAAGCCTCCTTATTATTAATTTTCAACCGTTGACAGTTGGCTGGGTACCGACCAGAGACAACATATGGTAGCCCCTGCTCTGAGGAGCTTATGATCTAAAAGAGAGACACAGAGTTGACAGGATGTTTTGGGAAATCACAAGGAGGGAGTATCTTGTTGTGCAGGTGTTTTGTTTTTTATCTCCTTCTCCTCCTCCCCAGGAAACAGAGGATGCTTTTCATCAGAGGCAGTTACCTACAAATCTTGTTGCCTGGGTCACCATGTGTATAAACCCAGAACTTGTGTGCCTATTTATTATCTAACAAGTCACTATCTAGACCAGGAAACCCCACTGGCAGCAAATTCCTCCTGCAGTTCATACATGCACACACAGAGACAGTTACCTTAATGAGTGGTACCTCACCTTGGTGACGTGCAAAACATCAATTTCCTCCTTATATTGCTCAAGGAGCCATGAGATCTCTTTAAATATCGGATTTTGCGGCCCCTTTTTGTGTAGCAGGATGCCCATCATGGGACCAAGGGCTTTGATGATGGCCTGCTTGAGCTGCATAGATGAGACACAGAATTTATGTTCCTACGAATTCATTTAATATCTTCCAATAGGCACACCTTTTCTACTTCTAATGAGTGCAGTTTCCCTTGTTCCACTGTCGGAACGGTCCTATCCCAATATTTCCTGGTAAAGAACCAGGACTCGTAGGGTTGGTGTCAGGATTATATTCTAATGCACCTCACAACTAGACCAGGTAAAATATTTCCCCAGATTAGTATGCATTCTAGGCCAACTCATCCCTGCTGTAACTCCACTGGGGCTGAATGGACTTAGACCAGGAATTAATTTAGCCCACTATCCCGGGTTCATCTGCACATTAGGTGCACAAAACTAGACTCCATGTACACTGGGTACAGACCGAATTTCCATGATGTGGTGACACTATAAACGTATGGGTTTTCGATGTTTTACTTGACAATCTGTTCCATCCAAAAGGACCTACCCTTAAATGCCATCATCACAAAGAGTGCCAGACACACAGAATGTAACATCACAATTTACGCTAAAGGTTTAGAAAGCCAGCAATTCTCACCTCCAGCTCCTCACAGGTCAGCCAGTTGCTGGTCACATGACAATATAAGGGAAGAATTTGATTGCAGAATTGTGATTCACCCATTCTGGGGAATGGGCACTTTTTCCAGTTCATAAAATATACATTCACTGCCCTTGACCATTTTTCCAGAACTGCATGGAAGGAGAGAAGACAGGCAATGTGAAAAGGACATAGTAGTAATGAGGAGAAGTTGCTTTCTCAGAGAAGACACCCAGGCCTATCGTTTACTCCAATTCCATGGCAGCTACTGCTCAGTTCAGGACTAGATGCTGAAATCCCATATCAATTTGGAGCTATTTCTCTTTCCCCCATTCCATTTCTTGTTTCTTAAAAGGCTTTTTTCTTTGTACATCTCTCCATCTTTTTTCAATTACCATCATTTGAAGACTCTCGTCACCTGCAGTTATTGTTTATTCAACCCGAACACTGTATGATTTCATCCTGAGTTACAGTTTGTCTGAAAGATGTTCAGTGCCCCTAACTGCCATTGGCTTTCCTGGGATTTGAAGGTAGTGGGGAGCACTTTGCCCTAAAAGTAGGTGTGTCTAGTGTCCTTGCTAAGACAAATTAGGGCCCAATCCTGTTCTCTATGAAGTGGATGGCAAATTTCCCATTTCCCTCAAGGGCACAGGATTAACCCCTTAGTGAGCATCACCTGAAAAGCAAAGGAAGAGAGAAGTGGAGAAGACAGAGAAAGAGGGTGAAAGGAGATGATGATGATGAAGAAACTGAGGAGAGAGAATGGGTGGAGGAGTGGGAAACAGGGGATTTTTAAATGTACAGTAATGAAATCTGCTCCCTTCACCTCCTCCCCCAGGAGCCTCCTGGCAGAGGGGCAGCTTCAGCCTTTGTGTCTGTTTATTTTAAAGGATATGTGTGAGTCATAAAGGGCCTGAACTTACAAATGCTCAGCACCTCCTGCAAAGTAAGGAGCACTCTCAACTTCACTGAGTGCCATGGGAGCCAAGGAACACAGCACCTGGTGCAATCCAGGGAAGGGAGCACAATTCAGGGCCTGTTTGCAAACTTGGTCAGTCACTTAAATCTGTACCAAGACCCCCTAAATATCCATTTGGGGCACCTACAGGAAGTGCTGGCACTTACCACCACAAAATGCTTGTCTCATCCTGCTGTCCTTGACTAACTCCAACATGGAGATCATGTTGTTCAGGATCACTCCCACAAAAGGGATACACTTAAGTGCTGCAGAGAAAGGCCAGAAGAGAAGGAAGACAGACAATCAGCTGCTCTCTGCCTTCTTACAACACACTTAGAAACACTGTGGGGCAGGATGCTATGGGTTCCGAGGCCATTGGCGCTGCATAAGCAGAGCAGAATGGCTTTAAAGCAGCCATTGAAAGCCAGTGGGGGATTCACCCTGAAGAGGGGAATCCTCCACAAGTGTACAGCTGTGCCCAATGCCCAACTCACTCCCAGAGTAAGGGGAGAGAGCACTGGGGCGGGATGGGAAGTGGGGTGGAGAAGAGCTCCACTAGACCTGATCTTCCACTCATTCCCATCCTTAAGGTACTTCACTCAGGGGCATAGGTTGGAGCTTGCACCTCCGGCTGGATCGCTCATGATCTGGAGGCCAGAACTAGCAACAGCAGTTAATCTTGTGTTTCTACACACACACTCACACTCAAACAGAGCTCTGTTTAGCGGTAACATTTTTAGGTAGAGAGATAATCCCCTGTCCTTAAATGAAAAACAATCACTTTGAACGAAAAGAGGGAAGTGACCATACCATAGGCGGATGACAGGTTGCCCAATGTAATGAAAATAAACTCTTCAGGCAGCTCCAGATGATACACCAGCTTGAACATGACATCATCGAAATAGCAGCGTGCCAGAGTCACTAAGGTGTTGCTAGCTGCCACTTTTAGTTCATTTCTTGCTTCCTAAAAACAAAAACCAAAAGAGAGAGACTGAGGTGACTGAAGCCGGTTGCGCTAGCCAGAGATGTTTACATGAGTCAAGTCCTTCTTTCTGTGCACAAGTTGTGAATGAACCAACCCAACTTTCTGAGGGTAGAGTCATTCGTCATAAATATTCCTTGAGTCACTTGGTTAAACAGTTTTCAGCCTTTGAGTTGCTTGCAAGCTGCTTCATTAGCCTATTCGCTGTTAGCTACTTGTGGTGGGTGACTGGTCACCATAGTCACATGATATTTTCCCTGCCCTTCCCTGAGGCGGTAAGTGAGACACAGACTGGGCAGCTTCAAGATATTCCGAGAGCTTTCCTGGAATAAACTGTCCCCCAAAAGCAGGCTGACTTCCTTTGGAACAAGAGAGGGATTTTTCCATGGGTTTTCCTGCTGGCAAACTATATTCTAAATCCAGTGCTGCTTCTTTTGGAGATAGCTCAGATTCTGTCTGTCTTGGGGCTTTATACTGCCACTTATCGCTACAGTATCAGAGCGCCTTCCACATAAAATCAGTATCAATAATGAAATCCCGAGTAGACTTCGGGAAAGACTTGCTCCTTAAGACACCATAGGCCTGTCTCTGGGTCTCAGTTCATGTGTCTCAGGTCCTGATCCTGCAAAGCACTTAAGCACATGTGTAACTTTCAGCATGTGAGTTGTCCCATCTTATGCATGTGCACAAGTGCTGTCTAGGACCTGGGCTTTGGTCTGGAGGAAGGTGTGGACCTCTAACAGAAGAATACATTTTCATTTCAGTATATAGTTTATCCCCCAAAAAGAGAGTTTGAATGAGTTAAAGCTTTGGATCCTTTGATTGGTATCTCGGGAGAACTAACTTACCTGAGTCTCTGTCATGTGGTTTGAGGCTAGTGTTATTATTTTCTTCAGAAGCTGTCTCTCTAGGCCCGGGATGTCCTGCTGTAAAACTTTCTCCAGGACACAGTAAATGTCTACTCTGTTTTGCTGGGGACAAAACATAAAGGAGAAGAATTGGGAAAAGTTTTTCTTGATGACCATACAGTAATTTGGCCAATAAGCCCCTGCCCTAATTGGTGGCTTACTTGGTGTAAAACATGCCCTGCCCTCCACAAGCACCGCATTTAGCAGCGCTTCAGAAGCAGCCGAGCAACTGACATCGTTTAATCTTCCTGGAGAGAAAAGAGCCAGAAGAAGCGCCCTTCACTGCCCCCTTCTCTAGTTTCATTTATTCAGAACAAACAATAAAAATGAGGACCTTGCCCTTGCTCTAGCCACTCCAGGCAGAATTTGTAAATGTGGAATATAAAATACCCAACTCCTGCAGTAAGTCCTCAACAGCTCTCAGGGGCAATGAGCTCAGCCGTTAGATCTACACTGACAGTAGCACGCTCGAAGGTGTCTTTTATGCGGCCCATCAGTGTAGAACTTCACAGATGAGACTAACTATGGAGAAGTTGTAGGATCAGTTGGGACCGAGAAAAAATAAAGCGGGACACAGAGAAATTAAAAGCCTGAGGAGAGAACAAGATTCATTTCGGAAAACTGCAAACTAGCATCTCTGGAAAGGAGGTAGAAGTAACTGACAGAATGGGAGGGAGACAAGTGGGAAGCAACAAGTGCCCTGGGGGTGACAGTGGAAAACAAAGTCAACAGGTATATGCAAGGTGTGATGGCTACCACAAAGAGCCATGTGGGTTGGGTCTTTTACACACAGGGATCATGGCACAAAGCAGGAAGACAACAGTTCCTCTCTGTTCAGCTGAGCTGTGACTGCATCTGGATGAGTGCCTTTTCTAGCCCCACATTCCCAGAGAGATCAACAAATGGGAAGTCATTCCTGGGAGAGCAAAAAAGAATGCAGGGGGCTGGCAGAAGTGACTTCTGGATAGAGCCCTGCAACCTGACCCAAATCCTAGGGGACCTGACCACAGGCGTCCGGGTCAGGTTGGGTGAGAAAACAACTGGACCCTCTTGGGCTCGGGTCAGGTCGGCTCTCCTCCTTTAGCCCCTGGGATCGGCACAACCGTGACTGCGTGTTCCTGCCAGCCACCACCTCCTTCCTGCGCTGCACGCGCTGTGGAGCGGGGATGCCGAGGAGTCACAGCGTCTCCCTCTCTCTCTGCAGCGCAGACCCAGCGCAGCAGGGGCCGTGTCAGAGGATGGAGCCATCGCTGCACACAGTGGCCGCTGCACCAGCCCCATGAGCAGGATGCAGCGGCAGGATCCGGTTTGGGGGGAAGGGTTGGGACCAGGATGGAAAATGATTCAGCCCTCTGAGGGAGAGAGGATAATACCATACAACTACCTGGAGGGTGTGAACACCAAGGAGGGAGAGGAATTTTTTAGGATAATACATTTCGGTAAAAGTAGCAAAGTAAAATTAAGCTAAAAAAGGACATTCAATTTAGACTTTGATAACAGGAAAAATGCCCCAACTGTGAGACAGGGCTATTAGGTTATGACATAGTCTTCCTAGGAAAGAGGCGGAAGTTCAGTCCTTAGGGGCTTTTCAAATTAGTTTGGCCAAAACAGTGGAAAATGGCTGCTGGGAATGCTCCTGCATTAGCAGGGAAATGGACTGGATGATCCAATAGGTCTTTTCCATCTCTGTCTCCTGTGAGTCTAGACATCTGTGTGACCTGCATGCCAAGGTCATAACCCACTTTGCAATGTTCAAAGCCAATCAGATCTCTGACTGGGAGAGGTGAGGGGTCAGACAGGGTCTGCATCAGATCTCTTGATTGGCTATACGTTCCAGTGGTTCTGCTTTAAAAGGCATGCTTCTGCAAACTGCAATCATAACAGACAGCTCCACTGGGGAGAAGCCCCTTCCATTCATTTTTAAATGTAAGGAGGATTTTTTTAATTGAAAATTGTCACTGACAACTTATCAATACATAAGCACTACATAATTCAAGTAATTCAAGTAATTAATCACATGAATTAACATCATTAATCACTCTCCTTACAGTGAGTATAACACCCATTTTTTCATGTTCTGTGTGTATATAAATCTCCTCACTGTATTTTCCACTGAATGCATCCGATGAAGTGAGCTGTAGCTCACAAAAGCTTATGCTCAAATAAATTGGTTAGTCTCTAAGGTGCCACAAGTCCTCCTTTTCTTTTTATAATTAATCAAGTAATTCAAATAATTAAAGGAGTCGGAGGCCAAGACAAGCAGTTCAGTTGGCCTCCTAGTACTTTAATGGAAACTAAAATGCCTTCTGTGTTGGCCCTTAATAGAGAAATGGACTTTGTCGGATGCAAGTATTAATCAATGGAAAAAAGGGGTCTGAATATTCCTCCTGGGGCAATTCTGCACTACTGCACAGGTGCATAATTAATGAGCCCCGCCTATTTTTATTTTTTTGCACAGTAAAAAGCTTCTGCTGAAATGCTGCTGCCGTTCCATCTCTTGCCCACCAAAGGGTGCTGGGCAATAGAACAAAGCAACAACTCCCTATCAGCGAAGGAAGAGAGAGAGCCTGTCTTCTTCACAGCAGGCCAGTCAGGAGACAGGGGCTCTGGGGAGACAGACAGTGTGGGATGCTGGGGTGGGGTCAGTCAGGGGCTCATAAGGGCTAGTGGGGGAGGACAGACTGGGGCAGGGGCTGAATGGGAGTGGAGGCACAGAGTTAGAGGAGGAGGGAGGTTCAGGGCCCCATAGTGATGGGGGAGGAGGTGCAGAGCTACATAAGGACAGGGGCTGGTTGGCTGGGGGCACAGAGACACATGGGGACTGGGGGAGGGGGTACAGGGACACATTGTTAGGATATAGATGTTCAGGCCTGTCTGTAAAGGCCTATCATCTAAGAATTTAGGTGTATTCTTATCACTTGGCTAGTTCTAGAGGTATAAAAGAAAGAATCAAAATCACTGTGTGCCAGTGTAAGGTCCTTCTCTTACTGTGACAGTCTGAGGCCCTGTTCTTAGGCTAAGGCCTTTGACTAAGCAGCAGAGGCAGCCATAAGCTGGGAAGCGACCGGTCACCTCTTCACATTCCCAACTAGTCACATTGAAATAAGGTGCTATTGGGCTGTTAGGAACACAATCCTGTCCTGATAATGCCTATTGACTCCAGAGAAAGGGAAGGGCCTAGAAGATGTAAAAGGAAACTTAGTTTGATAGCATCCTGTCTGGCAAGAACTCACTTATCACTAGCTGGGATGTGAAATCCTCATTTCTGGGTTTGTTCTATCACTGTAGTCCCCATTTCCCCATTGTTTTGTCTGTATAATCTCTGTCTGGTTCTGTGATTGTTTCTCTCTGCTGTATAATTAATTTTGCTGGGTGTAAACTAATTAGGGTGGTGGGATATAATTGGTTACATAATCATGTTACAATATGTTAGGATTGGTTAGTTAAATTTCAGGAAAAGGATTGGTTAAGGTATAGCTAAGCAGAAGTCAAGTTTTACTAGATAGTCTGCAGTCAATCAGGAAGTGAGGGGGTGGGTGTGTGGGTGGGGGAAATGGGAACAGGGAATGGGGGTGGGGAAATTGGAATCATGTTTGCTAAAGGGGGAAATGGGAACAGGGAATGGGGCTGGGGAAATTGGAATCATGTTTGGCTAAGGGCAGGAATGGGAATAGGGACACAGCTGTAAGGCTCTGTGGTGTCAGAGCTGGGAAGGGGGACACTAAGGAAGGAAACTGAAATCATGCTTGCTGGAAGTTCACCCAATAAACATCGAATTGTTTGCACCTTTGGACTTCGGGTATTGTTGCTCTCTGTTCATGCGAGAAGGACCAGGGAAGTAAGTGGGTGAAGGAATAAGCCCCCTAACACACATGGGGATGGGGGGAGTGGGTTTCTGAGTGGGGGTGGAGGGACACATGTGGACGGGGGTGCAAGGACCCATGGGTGTGCAGGAACACATGGAGACAGGGGCAGATGTGCCTTACTGAATGGGAGAGGTTAGGGGTCAGACAGGGTCTGCATAGGGGGAGCTGCCTAACAATTCCTCCCCGCCCCTCCCAAAAAACCTGTTCCAGACTTTTCCCACCCATACCCAGCAACGCTCCAAGTTCACACCCAGGCTCCTTCCCAGCAATTTACTTCCCTCCATTACCCCTGACTCTACCAAGCCTTTGCACTGCGCCTAAGGGGTGCAAAAAATATGGTTCTGTATTGAGTTTAAATGAATTATTACTCAGAGTTCTCTATTAACATGCATAGTAAGGAATTGGTTTGTCAAAAAACATTTCCTGAATCCTTTTTGTTGTCTGTATTCATACAGACTTACTTGCTGACAGGTATTTTGAAATAAATAACCAAAAATAATTTTAACGGGTGTAATTATATTGTATTATTTTGACAAACAAAATATGCAGAATTTTGCAGAACTTCTAAAATATTGTACGCATCATTTTTATTTTTTTCTTGCAGAATTCCCCCAGGAGAAAATATATAGATAAGGGTCCCTTCAATGCTATAATCTCAATAATATGTCATCACAATAAAGGAGTGTTGGCTAGGATTTAGAGCAGGGAGTCAGTTCACTTGGGTTTTATTCACATTCTTTGACTAACTTGCTAAGTGGTGTTGAGCAAGTTACTTAATTCCTTGTGACACAAGTCATCCGTAAATGGGGATAATGCTTCCCATTCTCACAAGGGTGCTGTGAGCCTTAATTCATTAGTATTAGGGAAGTGCTTTGAGATTTTTGGACGAAGATGCTAAAGAAGGGCAAAGTATTATTAGAAGAGATTACTGCTAGTCCGATCGTGTACTTTTACTGTCTACAGCCCATGTACTCCACTGTGTGTAAAAGGACAATGCTCTCTTTAGAGAGCATTATATCATCCTGATCTGTAAGAACAGCATTTTGCATGATGAGTTTACGCCTGAGGACAGAAGGGCGAATACTGATTCTACTGATGGTGCGCCAGGCCAAGTTCTACACTGAATTACCCCCGTGCAGTCCCCTGTACCCCCATGAAGTCAGGCAGAATTTGGTGTGGACACCTGGAAAGCAGATGTAATTTCATGAAACTGCCCTACCTCATCCTTTTGCAGTTTCTCGAGCAGAACTGTCAGAACGATAGCCAGCTTGATCTTGGCTATAAAGGCAATCCTGAGGGCAATTTTGCCCTTATTTTGGTCATCCATATGTGCCAGGAGGGAAACAACCTCATTATAAACACCTGAAATTAAATAAAAGGATTCGGCTGGTTACCACTGATAGCAGAAATTGGTGCTGGCCTCTTTAATTCACTCTCCAGTAAAGATTCTGCAGGAGCCCAAACACTGTGAGAAGTAGACCTGGGAATCCTGGAAATCCTCTTCCTTCCTCCTCATGACCAGGTTTGTTTGCTGAACTACCCAGTGTGCTTGGGGGGAAATCATAATGCAGCAAATTTGCTCCTTTCAAGTAGGTCCCCACGTAAAATAATCTTCCTTTCTCTCTTTACTGTCAATTGATGAGTTTTGATAGCATACAGAGTAATAATTTAACTCTAAGCCAAGAAATAGAGCTAAAGTTAAGCACATGCTTAAGAGTTTTGCTTAGTCAGGGCCTCATTTTCAAAAATCCTGAGCACCCAGATGTACCTATTAGCTATGCTGGGAACTTTTGGGGCTCGGTATCTCTTGAAAATCAGGCCACTGTTGTAGACCTCAGTATGAATTTAGAAGCCTAACTTTAGGCCCCTTGTTTTGAAGAAAGCCTTTAATCTTCTTTTATGGTCATTTAAATACTTGCAGAGAAGACTCATGGAACGGAGTTCATCCAGTTCATAGAATATCAAGGTTGGAAGGGACCTCAGGAGGTCATCTAGTCCAACCCCCTGCTCAAAGCAGGACCAATCCCCAACTTTTGCCCCAGATCCCTAAATGGCCCCTCAAGGATGGCCCCTCACAACCCTGAGTTTAGCAGGCCAATGCTCAAACCACTGAGCTATCC
Organism: Natator depressus; assembly: GCF_965152275.1. Taxonomy (NCBI): domain Eukaryota; kingdom Metazoa; phylum Chordata; order Testudines; family Cheloniidae; genus Natator; species Natator depressus. The sequence continues at coordinate 6,599,128 of NC_134253.1, forward strand.
CTCCCCCCTCTACAGTTGCCTGTAGAGGTCATAAAGGAATTCCCCCACCCCCCCTTCCACCCCCATGCACAATTGGCGAGGTGTACGCTGTGAGTGGGGTGGGGTGGGGTGGGTCCCTCCAACCTTCATCTGAAGCGTCAGGGATTGACCATAGCAGGAGATGGGACACCTGCTAGGGTGGACCAGTGCTCTAAGATGGTTCAGAGAATCTGTTTCCTTAGCTGTCCTGCTCACATGCTCAGGGTCCAACTGATCTCCAGAGTTGTGGGTGGGAAGGAATTTCCCCCTGGTCGGATTGGCAGGGACCTTTGAGTGGCAGGATGGGGCACTGATCACCTGCTAGGATAATCTGAGTATATCTGACCTAATCAATTCTCGACCATTGCAAGGGCCTCAGGCATTGGTGGAACCTCAGTCTCTCCTGTCCTCTGCCGATGGCACACAACAGTTTTGTCTCCTAAAGACTGAAATGTTTTCGTCCAAGACAACTTTTGGGGTTCGGTGTAGGGTTGCTAGGTGAAATTTAGTGGCCTGTGAAATACAGGAAGTCAGACTAGATGATCTAATGGTCCCTTCTGGCCTTAAACTCGAGGAAACAATGAAATAGCTGGTGTATGAAAAAAATCAGGATTTGATCTCCCATGGATCTCTTCGCTCTGGGCAGAAATTCTCCAGGAGACTTAATATTTCACAAGAAATCTGAAATGCCGTATTTATCTGTCTCCATTGTAACAGCATTCCAAGCATGAAGGAGGAACTAACAAGATTTCCCCTTCCCAGGAAAGACTGCTTGAGGTTAGGTGATTGCCCATCCGTTATGCAAATTGCATCCTTCAGTTGTAACACCCAGATGCAAACGGAATCATAACTGTAACCTACTCTGCCCATCTGTGTGGGATGAGGAGCACTAGTGTTGCTAAGAAATGTGACTCCATGCTTTGTTCTCCCTCATTTAAGATATTAGCAGAGCTTCATTTAGACAGCTAGAGGAGAAGTCCTTCTGCCTTTTTTGTTCTCATTTCCCCTATCTCTGATGGAGTTGGCTCCATGGATGCGGAAGACACAAAATGAGGATCCATAACAAACATAAAACAACTGGGAGAAAAGAAGGAAGCCCTCCCCCATAACATTCCCTAGAAACTCAGATTCTCAGGAAAGTTTCCAGGTCCAGAGGCTGTAGGCCAACGCCTCAACTGGTGTAAATCAACACAGCTACAAGGAAGTCAACAGAGGGACACTGGTTTACAGCAGCTGAGGTTCTGCTCATACAAATGGAGAACATTACAGCTAATCTGTATGCCTATGCTTTCTAAATGTGTGTGTGAATATAGAATGGATATAGAGAATACAATGCTGACCCTTACCTCTGTCGGTTACCTCCTGCTCACTCACAAATTTATTCATGTTTTAATCTTTCCTCAACACTTCCTCCAGTCCTTTCTCCAAAGAGCTCCAGTACTGATAGGCAGCTGGCCTCTCAGGCTGTCCTGTCCAGGATAGCCAGTTCAAATTATGCAAGCACTATTATGACATCGCTGTGACTGTGACATAGCACATAAACTGCCGCTGACCAGGTAGGTTCTGTGATGACATGGACAAGAGCCTCAAAGGTATTTAGGCTCCTAACTCGCACTGAAATCAATAGATGTGAGGAACCTAAATACATTTCAATATCTGGGCCCATCCATGTACGCAGTCCAATAGGTGGCTAAATTTGCTCCAGTGTAGAATTTCTCATTCGCTCTAAATCCTTTTGAATTTTGGTTCCGTCCCTCTCTCAGTTTGCCACACTTTCCAATATTGGTTTTATTGGAAAATCTGCTCCTGGTTGAGTTGATAGAAAATAAAAGCACCGAACAAAGAAAGAGAAGAAACTGCCTTGGAGAATGCACAGTGACACTTGAGTGTGGTTGGTTGGTTGGAATGCACAGTGACACTTGAGTGTGGGTGGTTGGTTTCCTTTGCTTTTTAATTCGGTTGATTAAAAAGCTTGATGAAATCTTATTGGACTGTATTACAAATATTGATTTTTATATTGTTTTACAATGAATTGAAATTGATTCTTCATTTCCATGTCCTGCCAAACAAATCAGCTAAATTATTTTTGGTTGTGTTTAATACAGCGTGGTGTCATATGTATGGCCATATGTAGAGCCCACACTTGATTTTGGAGATGATGTTGCCTTTAAAGCATTCAGAGTGATGACACTCTTTGCAGTAAACCATATGGAAAAAGAATTCCAATTACATGTGTCCTTTGCTATGTATAACTGATTTTGTGCCTTACCCTTTCTGATTTTGCCCTTACACGCACACACTATTCTTTTGTACTCCTCCTTAGTAATTCGTCCATGTTTCCCCATTTTGTAGGATTTCTTTTTGATTTTCAGGTCATTACAAAACTTCTGATGGAGCCATTGGCCTCTTACTATTCTTCCTCTCTTTCCTTTGCATTGGCAGTTGTGCCTTTAATATTGTCTCCTGGAGAAACTGCCAGCTTTCCTGAACTCCTTTATGCCTTAGACTTTTTCCCCGTGGGTCGCTACCTACCAATTCTCTCAGGATGTTAAAGTCTGCTTTTGGCAGTCCTTCTCCTGTCATTCTCACTCCTTCCTTTCCTTAGAATCATGAAATCTATCATTCATGACCCCTTGCACCCAAATCACCTTCCACCTTCACATTCACCACCAGCTCCTCCCCGCTGGTCAGAATCAAGTCTAAAATGGCTGTCCCCCCCCCCGCTTACTTCCTCCATTTTCTGAAACAAAGCATTGTCCCCAGTACATTCCAGGAACTTATTGGGTAATTTGGGGTTTTACCATATTCCTTTTTCAGCAGATGTCTGGGTAGGTAAAGTCCCCCATTACAATCAGGATCTGTGTTTTGCATATTTCTGTTCTTTGTTCTAGAAATGCCTCATCTCCCTCCTCTTCCTGAATTGGTGGTCTGTAATAGACCCCTACCAGGACCTCACCCCTGTTTATTCCCTCTTTTATCTTTACTCAGAGACTTTCAACTGGTCTGCTTCTCACCTCCTTCTGGACCTCAGAACAGGTTTACAATGCAATACGTCCTCTCTTTTTTTTCCTGCCTGTCCTTCCTCAACAAGCTATAGTCCTCTATACCAATAGTCCAGTCATGAGATTTACCCCATCAAGTATCTGTGCTGCAGTTGAGCTCAGTTAAGATTTATGTACTAAAACTCCCAGTTCTTACTGTTTATTCCCCATTATTATTCCTCCTTGCTTGTGTGTACAGACATCTAAGATGTTAAGCAGATGCCCCCATGGATTTCCCTCTTGTTTCTCCGATAATTCTACTGCAATTTTCCACATCTACCCCATCAAGTATCTGTGATGCAGATTCCCTTGTAAAATGTGTGGGGCTGGGGTAGTTGTCTGTCTCAGCTGGATTCTTAATCCAGAGGAAAGACGCTCTCCCCTGTTCAATCAAGATCAGGAATGGCACATAGATTTGGGAGAAAAAGTACATTTTACTTTTACTCTATTTTCTTATTTCTCAAAAGGAACAGTACAACCAAGATAAAAACATTGTGAATAATCAATATAGGTATTGATGTATCTTGTCTGAAATGGGACAGCTGCTCTTCTACTCTCGGGATGGATGCTATATCAATAGATAAGATAAAAAGACAGGCCTAACTGAGAGACTGAACCCATATGAGGGCCAAATTCTGCTCCTCGGTTACATGAGTACGTCGCTCCCCAACTAGGGCCCAAATCTGTGTAAAGAAGAGTAAATCTGGTCCCGAGGGAGTATCGAACAACTTCCAAACTGTATAAGGAGGGTGGTTGAGTCTAAACTATAAAGACAGTTCCAAATATGGACCGCAGTTCAGGAAAGCAGCCTTATTCATCCAAGCATATGAATGATGTAAGAAAATTCTGAAAATGTGGATCTTAGATCATGGTCATAATTTAAAAAAATTAATTGACACAGCGGACACCATTCACATTTGAAACATAAAGTAGCTTCAAACTGTTCTAGCTTGAAGTGGTTTGAAACTGCTTCAGGAAATGTGGTCCTCTTACAAGTGTAGATGTGAGGTTGCATATATGGTAAAGCCATGTATACAGAATACATGCTGATTTTAATCCTACAAATTTCCTAAACACTATACAGAATATCGAATTGCTTATTTTTAAATCCTAATCAGAGAAAAATTAAAATGATTTGTGCAAATAATTGAATTCTAAGGATTGTGTAACAACAAACACTCTTATTTTCTAGATCTACTGAGAGCTAGCTCTGAGAGAACAAAACAGTATTTTCAGTGTTTATGGTTCTTTACTGAAGCAGGTCTATTCTTTATCTAAGAACAGGAAAACAAAAGAATTCACAATATTGTTATCCCTTTTGACCTGAGCAATTAGTGAATATTTTGGGTCTTGTGAGTTGTTTCCATTGGGGGAGAAATGGATGATGGAGTCAGGTATTTTTTTGACACAATTCTGCTTATTTACAAAGAATGTACACAAAGTTCTATTTCCCTAACGACAGCAGGAATAGTTTCTTGGCTCACAATTCCAAGCCTCTTTCTATCCAGCAGTCTACCATAAAGCGCGCACGCTCTCTCTCTCTCTCTCTCAACTTTTTCTGAGATCACACTACAAATACTTCTCTGGGGCTCCTTTGTGCTTCTGCGGTGTCACACTCCCTCTCTTCCTTCCCCCCCCCCCCCCGCCCCGAACCCCATCCCCCTGCATTTGCATTCAGACCCCAGTGAAAGCCCCTTCCACTGTATGGCTCAACTCCTAGTCCAGCTTTACTCGATGGTGACTTCTATTAAGTCAGCCATCTATTCCACAAAAGAGCTTGATTGTTTTTACTTTGATCCTGAATAAAGGACAACTGGTATGCCCACCAGCTTCAATAAGGCTTCCCCTTTCCCCAGCATAACTACCTGTTTTCATGTTGTTTTTATAAATCTGTATCTTGTACATGTCCGCAAAACCCACAGCATTCTTTTATTTTTACTAACCTGAAACAGGATATTGAATGCATAATTTCAGTTACACCAATGTAAATCTGCGGTAATTCATTAGAATTATTCCATATTTATCCTGGTGGCAAAATATGTTAGCAGGTCACTAGAGAAAACATGACACTTTTTGATAATTGTTATTGTTGCCGGCACCCAGTGCCGAGAGGCTAAACAACAGCTGAGGTTGGTTCGCTACCCGGTGTGCTACGCTCAATAATCACAACGGGGTGGAGAAGCAGAAAAGTTTATTTGCTGCTGCAAAAAGGTACAGGGAGAATAAAATCTCCAATCCTGCACCCAGAGCAGGAAGTTACACAGGCTTTTATACATCCTTTTTCCCAGCATACCTATCCAATAGCAAGCTGCCCTAAGTATCCATATAGCCAGCCAATCCAGTTCCCAGCTAGTTCCCTTGTTCTCTGTATCATTTGTTAAACCATACATAAAGCTGCTTTATTCAGCATTGTTCTTCCATATCTGCCCTCTTTGGCCTTGTTTAGTTTCAGGCAGTCTGACTCTGCAACATATTGTTGCAGATCCTCAGCATAACTGCTGCGAGTGCCTCTAGGCGGGGGGGCCAAGGACACTTGGGCCTAGTACACAGAGCTGCTGCGAGTGCCTCCAGGCCGGAGGGGGGGGGGCCAAGGACACCTGGGCCTAGTGCGAGGGGGCTTCATCGACACTCGTGGTCTTCCATCCCCTCGAGATACCTAGTGGCCATGCCCCAGTGTCCCCACTGAACTCCCACATCTGAACTCCCAGCCAGGGCCCGTACGTGCTCCACCACTAGAGGCCCTGATGCAGCAAGCCACCCCTATACAGCAAAACAAAACTACTTCCCACATGGCATTAGGATAGCAAACGATAATAGAGAAAGATAAGAACTTGCTATAACAGGGGTTCTCAAACTTCATTGCACCACGACCCCCTTCTGACAACAAAAATTACTACGTGACCCCAGGAGGGAGAACCAAACCCTGAGCCCGCCCAAGCCCTAGCTCCCCCGGGCCAGAAGGGGCCAAAGTCAAAACCCAAGGGCTTCAGGCCCAGGCGGGGGGGCGGGGGGGGGGGGGAAGCTGTAACCTGATCCCAGGGCTGAAGCCCAAGTCTCAGCCCTGCTGCCCAGGGCTCAGGCTTGGGCTTCAGCCCTGGGCCCAGGCAAGTCTAACTCCAGCCCTGGCGACCCTATTAAAAAGGGATCCCGACCCACAGTTTGAGAATCGCTGTGCAGTAACATGCACTGATTATTGGTGATACTTGGTTTCCTCACAAAGACATGCACAAGGTTACATGGAACTCACCAGATGGTTAAACCACAAACCAGACTGAGCACATGTCAGGAGACTGGGTTGTAGGTGGTCAGGTATAGTGGTCAGACTGGGAGTCATGCCTAGTGGTGAGTGTCCAAATGCCAAAAGCAGGGATTGAGACAGGGCCCAAACCAAGAAGCAGGTCCAAAGATTAGAACTAGAGTCAGAATCCAAATGCCAGAGCCAAGAATCAAGTAGGGTGACCAGACAGCAAATGTGAACAATTGGGATGGGGGTGGGGGGTAATAGGAACCTATATAAGAAAAAGACCCCCAGATCAGGACTGTTCCTATCAAATCGGGATATCTGGTCACTCTAGAATCAAGAGAGAGTCGGAGTCAGGAATCAGAGCCAAGGGTCAGAACCAGATCACCGGGGCAGGGAAGAAGAGAGCAGGGCTGGTTCTGAGGCAGGAGCAAGGCTGGGTGTAGGACAGGATCTGGGCTGAAGCTGTGGAGGAGCAGAGCAAAAGCAGGGCTTGGCAAGAGCTGAGCCCAGGGAGGCAGAGAATCACTGAGCACCCAGCGAGCGACTGCTGCTGCTGAGTTTAAGAACCAGACAGCTAACTTCTTCAGCCAATCTGGCAGGGTGGTCCAAGCAGGACAGTGTGGGAGGATGGTGCCGTGGGGAAGGCGAACAGAGCTTCATCATCATGGGCTTGCTTCTGGACGGCGCCGTGCCTTGTGGTGCCAGAGGTCTATCTTGCCTGGTGGGAAACTGCGGTGCCATCATGGCAATCAAGTCCCTGGCCACCTCAAACGTGTCCAGGATGGAAGAGAGCTCCTGCTCCTCCACCTGGCACTCTCTAGCAGGAGGGTCCAGTGGCACCAGACTTGACGGATCCCTCTGCAGGCCCAAAGTCGACAGTGCTGATCCCTGAGTAGGATGCATACCGCTTATGCTGTCAGACTCAGTGCTCTGACCATGGGTGAGCGCCCTCTAGTCGTCTTCTTGTGCTGCTTAGGTGGCACCGGTGAATGCGAGCCGTAGTTTCTCTAACAGAGGCCAGAGCGCTGTGCACAGAGGTGCTTAATGCCAAGTCCTGCTCGCCCAGAGCCGGCAGGGGACGGAGGGCTGCCTCCATAAGGAGTTCTTTGAGCCTGAAGTCCCTTTCTTTCTTTTTCTCGGGCGGAGAACTTTGCAGCTCTTGAAGCGATCTGTTTGATGTGCCTCCCCCAGACACTTTAGGCAGGAGTCATGGGGGTCGCCCATTGACATGAGCTTGTAGCAGTTCCCGTATGGCTTAAACTCTTGGGATGGAGGCATGTGCCAAACCCCAAGAGGGGAGGGAATTGGTCTTGGGGGAACCCCCCACTTCTATCAAACGAATTACTGAAAACTAACACTAACTAATTAACTATTTACAGGTTAACAGAAAGTCCAATCACTGGGGAAACTGCTTGCGAAGGCAAGAGAGACACACAGCTCCAACGACCGTCAGAGGCAGGAAGAACGAATTGAAGAGGTGGCGGGTCGGCAGGGACCTATATACACCGCCATGAAGGCGCAGCTCCGGGGGCTCCCCAGCTGACCCGACGGGTACTGCTTGGGGAAAAACCTTCCGACGACTGTGCACGCGGCATACGCACACCTACTTGGAATCGACATGAGCAAGCACTCGAAGAACTTGGCAGATTCCCCCACAATGAAACCCTAATGCAGGGCAGCTTCACCGTTAATCTGTGCATTAGATTAGGAGTCAGCAAGCACCTGACAGGGCTGTAGCCATGGGTGGGCCTGAGTGGGCTGCGGCCCACCCACTTAGCATCCAGGCCCACCCAGATCGGGGCTGGACCCCCCGAATCCACAGGCTGGGACTCCCAACACCGCGTCGGTGTCCATCCGTGTCTTGCTCCTGCCAGCGCCACATGCTGCTGCCCTGGTCTCCAGCCCTGCCCCTACAAGGTTCACCCCCGCCTCCCCCAGGCAGCCTCATGGTCAGGTGCCGGCTGAGCAGTAAAGGACGGCTGGAGATGGTGGGGGAGGCCGGTCTCCCTAACCCCAACCGCCCCGTCATTGCCCACCCAGTTTCCCTGTCCTAGCTACGCCACTGCCTGTAAAGCTTTTCCTACAGAAGGAAAGTGCTCTCTTCAAATCACCACTCTGCCAGCAAAAATAGCTGAAGGCTGGTTCTTATCAGCCTTCCCTTGAAACATCAGCAAAGCCTTAAATACAGGCCCTGGCAGAATTCGTCTGAAAGGAGATCCCGACAAAGGTGTGGTGAAGTCAAGGGGTAGTCAGTCCGTATAGCAGAGGGTACAGCTTCTCAACCAAGAAACAGGCCTTCTGTCCCCAATATTCAGCTAAGCTCTATTCACGGTACCTCTACCACTACCCGACTGCAGAAAACGTCTCATTTAAAAGAGGCTCTCTGAAAAGGCCCCCTTTGTACACTGGAAAGTGATCTCAGCAGGATTCGAATTAAATCCCATTTCCTTTACCCTTTTTAAGAACACTAGTACGGCTGCTTTAGTCTCCAGAGTGCTTTAGAAACATTCCCAAGAGCACCTGTGTGAGACAAGTCATCCCGTCGTACTCGTGGGGAAAAAAGCGGGCACACACAGCCTGACACATTTCAGGCAAGTCACTTAATACTGAGAAAACTCTCAGGAGTCCTGCTAGAAGCTGCCGTTACGCAATAATGCTGAATTTACTCCATTTGCTTTTCCATGACAATCGTGTGATGCCACAAACCCAGGATAATGACACCATAGCAGGCTCAAGTTCAAGGAGAGGAAGAACTGGGTTACAGTCTATGCATATATTTTATTCTCATGCAGAGACCCAATAACAACAATTGTATCTAACTCACTGATCCCCACTCCTCCAGCATCTGGACATCCCCTCACAGTCAGACCCCCCTGCTGAGCTCAATCTCCCCGCAACTCAACCCCCCCCCCCCCACTGAGCCCCAACTACCTTCACCTGGACTCCCAATGCAGAATCCCATTACCTTTGCAGCCAGAACCCCCAACAAGCTCCTGGGCATCCAGATCACCCACTGAGCCGCCAGCTCCCAGATTGCCCCACACAGAACTCCCTCACCCCACAGCTGGATTCGTTCCACACTCGGATCCCGCCTTGTGAGCCTCTCTGTCCACACCTGCTGCACCTGGCATGGTGGGGCAGGACTCTGGGGTGTTTCTGGAGCAGACCCGATCCTTGCATTGTGTCAGGGTTGGGTGCAGCCTCACCGGTGAGTCCCTGTCCCCTGGGGGTGGGTGGGGGAGGGGGCGGCTGCACAATGATCTCCCACCTCTGTGCAGCCAGTGGCTTGTGCTCTCCAATGCCATGCTGGAGCCTCCACATTTAATTAACAAATAAAATTTGCAGAATTTTAAAATATTGTGCACAGAATTTTTCATTTTTGGCTGTAGAATGCCCTTAGCAGTACTGGGCTCACACCTACAAGGCAGTACCATGGCCGAAACAGAGCACTCCAACTAAAGGTACTGCAGCCATGATGCAGGTCCACTTCTGCTATTACAGATTCACATGCTGTCAAATTGTTGAGTTCAGCTGTAAAACAAAAGGATTTCACCAGAGCTGACGTGATACCCCTACTCATGGTGATTTCCACAGCCACACAGGAGAACAAAACTTGTTTTCTAGCCTCCTTCTAGATGACACTAAGTCCCAGTTATCACTAGGCCCCTTCTCTACAAATCCCTTTAAATGCGTGGACCTCAAAATGCATACAATTGTTTCAAGAGCTCTAGTTCTCAATTACTGATATAAATTAAGCAACCTCATTTTCCTTTCTACAGTATGCAGAAGATTGTTTCCCCCCACCCCCTTCCAAAACTTAGACATTTATTTCCGAATCAGCATGAATGAGATCTAGCATAAAGCACATTCCGGTTTCTGAGAGCTTGCCTAAATACCCATTTCTGTTCCCACTCTTTTGTCATTGACTTTAATGGAAGTGGATTGGGCCCTAAACTAATAATCTACATTGAATGCTCATCACTAATCTCATAATTTAAAACCAAATTAAGCCCTCCCAACCTGATCACCGTTGATTGAGGAGACAATTTAGATGCCAACTTGAAAAATCCCTTTCTAGAATACTAAAGAAAAGAAATGCAAAGCCTAACTTTCCAGCTGAACCACTAGGAACTTTTATCCTATAAGGAATATTGGTTGTGAGCCAATTTTCAGTCTATTTTGCAAACCATTTTCATGAACTCTAGCCTAACCTACAATGAACAATGTATTACATATTTAAGTGAAGATTAATTGTAAAGAGGTTCCTTGATCAATTTTACACTTATTCTATACAGACATTCAGTTTTAAATAATTTTAGCAGACAACTATATGGGTAAAGGACTATCAAGAAAAAACTTTTAAAAAAAAAATCAGTCTTAATAAAAATGTCAGAACAAGATATCAAAGTGTCAAAACATTTCTAGAGACAAAAATATACCCAGGCCATCTTACAAAACCTCAGACAGCAATACATACGTCAGTCTCTCATAGCTTTACGTGAACAAATATTACAGTCAAATTATACGTCTCCTCCTGGCCCAGGTGAACCAAAATATCCTGTTTACTGTCCAATACCTTCACTTTACATAAGCTCAAGCTTCCAATGAGAAGGTCAATTACTTACTGGGATAATAAATGCCAAGGTTTTGCCTGATCCAGTCTTTGCAGCTCCAAGTACATCTTTACCTTGCAACGACAAGCCTATGGTCTGCCTCTGTGTCTCAGTAACCATGCGATACTGTGCTTCTTGCAAACCTAGTATTTGGGAGAGAAAAAAAAAAGATTCTTACTTTTTGCCTTGGATAATGATACATTTTCCCATAAGGAAAAATACTGCAGGTGGCAACATTATCTTGGAACTCTGATATTTAAAAACAAAACCTCCTGAAACAGCCAATGAAGAAGACTGATGAAAATTGGTCTTTTATTCAAATACTTCCCGAAGAACTGTTGGTGTACTTACCTTTCAATGTTTTGTTTGACAATGGGAAATCTGAAAATCTTTCAATTTCATTTGGGCTGATCTGAAACAAAAGGATTTTTAATCAATGCTAGAATATAAGAAATGATATCCTTTTCATTTGCTGGTAACGTTGGTAGAATTTTTAGTGGGTTAATTCTAGGAGTACCCGGCAATCAACGTCAACCAGCTCACTGGAGGTAAAAGGTCTACACATAGGCATAGTTTGACTTCTACATTTGGGGGGCCAGCTTCAGTCAGGCCAACAGGACTCTGCATGGGGAGGGGTGCGCAAATTCCACAACTGTCGAGGCCTGCAGTTTGGGGAGGAGGGGCAAGCCTCCCACCCCACAAACTACACCCTTGCATCTACATGAGGTTTACCTGACCCTGACAATTTTTCCTAATCTGGACACATTTTAAAATGTGGAAAGTGGAGCAAAATATGCACTTATCGTGGCTCTATTATGTACAGTAGCAGTTCAATCTAAGGTCTTCAGAGACATCCAGTTGTAACGATAATCTAAGATACATAATCAAGGTTTAAGCATTCCCTATGCTGCTTGCCAAAAAGCCCAAGCCATGACATGCAATTAAATGCTCATACTAAATAGATGATAAAACAATATCAAACCTAGGAGCAGAATTTCTCTAGATTTTTCTGAAGCTGTCCCACCACTGGGGACTCTCTGCTTCTCTCCCTCCCCCATCCCCAGGGCCCCTGTGCTTCCCCACCCCCACCCCTCGACTGACCTCTTCCTTGCCTGCCCACCCGCAGACACCCTAGTGCAGTGGAGGAAATAGACCGCAGGAGCTGGAGGAGGGCACCTGCATGGCGCAGCAGGTAAGAGCTCCGACTATGTGCCACGAGCAGACCTCTGGTATGGAACTCGAGATGGGGGTGCCCCTCCACCCTCCCTAAATGGCAATCCTGGCCAAGGCTCCCACGGCTTCCCCACAGCTGCTTGTGTCATCCCCACATCTTTGCAGGGCGGGTGCAGCAACAGGGGCAAGAGTCGCGCACTGGCTGTATGGAGGTGGGAGATCACCCTGAAGCCCCCCGCCTCCCCTGAGACATGGACTCAGAGGTGAGGCTGCACCCGACCCTGACACAGGGCCAGGGCTGAGCCTCTCCAGAAACACGCAGGGACTCTGCCCATCTGCACTGAGCTGTAATGTATCTATAGCCTGAAAAAGAAAACTCAGAGAGAAGGGAAGAAGCAGCTGATAGGGATGGGAGAGAATGGGGATGGACGGATGGAGAGAATGGTACTGGTTCCCTCTAACTAGACAGCAGGGATCGGTTTGTGTCTTGGAGAGAAGACGGTTTCCATTCTTCTCAGCAGACTGGGAAACCATCAAATTAAAGAGGCACTTTGTAGCCAAGTCTAACAGAAAAATGCGTGAGTCTCCAATAACATTCAGGGACAACACCTGAGCAGGAAGCCCTTCTCCTCCACCAGTAGTGAAGTAAAGGGGGTGGGATTTGGCGTTCCCACCATAACACAGCCCTTGGACTCCACTGAGTAGGAAAGGAATTATTTAAAGCAAACTCTGGTTACTAGGTTTAGTCTAGTTGTGGTTGTGACTATTGATAACACTTTATGATCATCTGGTGCCTTTTATCCAGAAGGATTTCAGTGCTTTACACATGGTATTATTTTATCCTTTGCTGAATTGCAGCCAGCCCTTGGATGGAACATGTCCGTCAACCTTCACTACACGTGGGGTGAAGCGCAGAGTAATCTATCTATTTGAGACTGCTGTGTGGGCATGAGTGTATGCTTTCCTCGATTAGGCTTGTTTCACTCTTGTGAGCAAAATCCATAATTGGTGGTGTATTCTTGTATTGGGTTTTGTCACGTTTGCGATGGAGCACACTATGAGACTGAGTACAGCAGTGATAAACATTCTGTTATTACTAGGACCCTACCAAATTCACAGTCCATTCTGGTCAATTTCACAGCCATAGGATTTGAAAATAAGACAATTTCACATTTTCGGAAGTTTACCCCTGAAATTTCAGGCTGTTGTAATAGTGGGGGCCCCAACCCAAAAGGGGATGGGGGAGTGTTGCAAGGCTGCTCTAGGGGCATTGCACGATTGACAACCTCACTTCTGTGCTGCCTTCAGCAGGGATGGAGACCCCCTGCATCCAGACCTACCCCCACAGAGCCCCCCCTGCGTCTGGATCTGTGCTGAGCTCCTCCTCCCTGCATCCAGACCCGTGCCCTGACTAGCCCCCTGCACCTGGACCATCCCAAATGAGCCCCCCATCCCTCTGAGCCCCCCAGCACCTGGACCCCCATGCTGAGTCCTTAGCACCCAGACTCCCCTGCTGACCCCCAACCACCTTCATCTGGACCCCCTGCACAGTCCCGTTCCCCCTGCACCCGGAACCCTCACTTCTGAGTCCCGGCCTGCGACCAACACGGGCAAACTAGGGCCCGCGGGACCGGCCTGTCGGGCCCGCCTGAGCTCCCGGCCAAGGAGGTGAGCCCCGGCCCCTCCCCCGACCGCCCTCCCCCCGTCTCCGCCCCATCCAACGCCCCCGGCTCCCTGACTCTCTCCGCAAACCCCTGCCCCTCATCCAATCCCGCCCCCCGCTCGCCGGAGCCGGTCCCGCCGCTGCAACGCTCCGCGGCAGGAGCAGCGGGCAGAGGGCGAGCGGCTGCGGGGGAGGGGCCGGGGTTCGCTCCCCGGCCGGGAGCTCAGGCGGCCGGACAGGACGTGGGCAAACGACGTCCGGCCCGCAGGACCGTCCTGTCCAATCCCCGGCCCCTCTCCCGCTGCCTCCCCTCCCCCGGGGTGTGGATAGGGGACAGGGAGTGGGGGGGGTTGGGGTCCCGGGGGCAGTTAGGGTGCGGAGGTCTCCGGAGGGGGTGGTCAGGGGACAGGGAGCAGGGGGGGGTTGGGTAGGGGTTGGGGTCCCAGGGGCAGTTAGGGTGGGGGGGTCTCCGGAGGGGGCAGTCAGGGGACAAGGAGCAGGGGGTTGGATGGGTTGGGGATTCTGAGGGGGGCAGTTGGGGGGGGAAGTGGGAGGGGGTGGATAGGGGTGGGGGCCATGCTATTTGGGGAGGCCCAGTCTTCCCTACCCAGCCCTCCATACCGTTTTACAACGCCATGTGGCCCTCGGGCCAAAAAGTTTGCCCACCCCTGCCTTAGTGACACAGTGGGCCTGGCTCATGGCTCTGAGAGTGAAGGCGCAGCCTGGCCAGTTGGAAACTGGTCCATGAGATCTCTGTGCTTCTCTGAGCCATGTGGCTCCTGATCATCGTCAGCTCTCAGACACGCCAGCATGACCCCCGGTCTGAGTCCTGTAGACCGAGGAGAGCGCTAAGCCCCTGCTGTGCCCCGTGATTCTGCTGCAGAGAACGACAACCTCTGGCCTTCTCAATGCGGCTCTCCCCTCTCCTGCCTGGGACCTGACCCATAAAGCACGCTTCCCCGGATTTTATTAGGCGTGTTTTGTAGACTGTGAAACTGAGGCACAGAGAGGTCAAATGACTCTCCCAAAGTCACAGAGGGAGTTGGTGGCAGAGCTGAGCATGAAAAGCTGGAGTCCTGGTCCCCTGCCCACCAGGGGAGATGGTGCTCCACAACCCCCGGTGTCTTATCTGGTTTGACCTACATGGTTCCAGTGAAGGCCGGGCTGTTCATCTGCCTTTGTACGGGCAACGTGCATGAAAGGCCAGGATTCCCTGAGCCTGGGAGGAATCTGTTACCCTGAGTAATGGTGGGGCAGAAGGGGATTGAAGGCCAGAGCCTGAGAGGTGAGAGTCGAGAGGCTGCTCCCCTGTGTCCACTGCTAACTCTCCCCCTTGAGCATGTTGCTTTGGGCCAGGTCTGGCAGAGTTGCAGCCAGTTCTGCACTCTGCAAGGGCTGGGCGAGTGACGGGTGTGTGATGCCATGAAAACCCTCATCTAAGCTGACAGTGCCCAGGAGACAGGCTCTGCAGCACCAACTGACTCCCGGGCCACCTCAGCTGAGTTGCTCCCCTCTGCCACATGGGGCCAGTCATCCCCTCAGGAGGGGCACTGGGGCTGAGTAGCTGGTTTGTGGTGGGCGTGGTGTCTCTGATGAAAGGCCAAGTATTAATAACGGGTGCCCACCATACTGGCGAGCTGCCTGAGTGCCAGCATCACAAGAGTGCTGCTGCCTAGCTCTGCTGTGGGTCCAGGGCCAGGAAACGTGCTAGGGAACGGGCACTCGTGCAGCCCGCAGAGCTAACCTAGGGGCGGCTGTGTGTGAGGAGCCCAGCTTGGCTGTGCCAGGCCCCCTGTGTCCTAGTGCATGTGCAGCAATGCGGATGCACTGACAGCCAGGCGAGAGCATAGCCTGGGTATTCGGGCTGCTGCTCACAGCTGGTGTGGACACGCTGCCTCCTTTGCTATGCGAGAGACATGCCTGGCACTTCCCAAGCCAGATGCCCTGCGGCAGCTCTCAGCAGGAGCCCTGCCTTTACACCCTGCTGCAGCTGCATTTCCTGCTCCTGCTGCTGCTGTAAGGGCAGATGCTGGTTCCTGATGGGGAGCATCTGGCAGTGCCTGTCCTGCTTGGGCCAGTCACCAGGGCAAAGTGTACTTGGCAACGAATTGAAAAGAGAAAATGGCAGAATGAATGCCAAGCCGGATACCAGTGCTTCTGGGAACGCCAGCCTGGGCCCCCAACTCCAGCTAAGGAGGGTGGCAGATCTCCTGCCTTCAGAAGCCTGTCTGTGGCCAACTCCCCCTTCTGTCTGAACAGCGGCATGCAATGCTGTCAGCCCCTCTGGGGGTGCAGTCAGCGTCCATCTCACAGTTGTCTTGAGGCTGATCTGCCCAGCGTGGGGGCTGCTTCATTGGGGTGTTGAGTTCCCTCCTTTGCCCGGCACCAGCTCTCACTAAGGTTGTTGGCCTTCTGGAGCATCCTCCTTTGCATCTAGCTTGCGGCCGAAGGCACAAACCTTGCGCACAGGAGCAAGTTGACACCTCACTGCCTCCCACCGGGCACTGCCATCCTGTGCAGGGGTGAGGTCACTCCCTGAGCAGTTCTCCTCACAGGTCGCTGCTCCCCACTTGGAGTCTCTTTTTCGCATTGCCCTTCTCAGCTAATGTGTTGTGTGTGGACACAGCCCCTAATGTGAACAAAGACCTGGACCCTGCAGCTCCAGGCCAGGCCATGATTGAAGAGATGCCATCAGTGTGGGGCTCGCACCAGCTGCTGGGCAAGAGGGACCCTGGCTTTGATTCCACCTGGCAGTTCCTGTGGCCCTAGACAGCAGCAGGTTCAGGAGACTGGGTGTTCTGCACTTGTTAGACTCTGCACTGAGCTCTGGGAGCGGGCAGGGAGAGTGGGTGGGTGGGTGGGGGGGGCTATGTCTATACTGCAGTGAAACCCACAGCTGGCCTGGGTCAGCTGACTTGGGCTGAGGGGCTATAAAACTGCTGGCTGGGGGCCCTGTGCTCTGCTTCCCTGCAGAGAGGTGGGGGAAATCTCCTCCTCGGTTGCTAGATGTGACTGCCCTGGCTTTTGGGGCTCCCCTTCTCTTTTCAGATCCTCCACTGACCTGGGTCAGTTTCAACCAGTCCTTAATGACCCATTCATTCAACTTCAGACAGCGTGACTCAACACCTCTTAAGAACGGCCATATAGGGTCGGACAAAAGGTCCATCCAGCCCGTATCCTGTCTTCCAGCAGTGCCGAGGTGCTGGAACTAGGAGTGCTGGGAGTGTGGCAGAACCCTCTTGCTTGAAGTGGTTTCCCTCATATAGTGTGTTTAGTTTTGTTCAGTGGCTTTGAGCACCTCCACTATAAAAATGGTGCCAGTGCCCCTACAATAGTGGCCAGTGCCAGACACTTCAGAGAGAATGACCAGAAGAAGGCAATTTCGAGTGATCCGTCCCCATCATCCAGTCCCAGGTTCTGGTGTTCGGTGGTTTAGGGACACCCAGAGCATGGGGTTGCATCCCTGACCATCTTGGCTAATAGTCACTGATGGACCTGTCCTCCAGGAACTTCTCTCATTCTTTTTGAACCCAGCTGTATTTCTGGCCTTCACAACATCCCCTGCCAATGAGTTCAACAGCTTGTCTGTGCACTGTGTGAAGAAGTACTTCCTTATGGTAGTTTTAACCCGCTGCCAATAAATTTCATTGGGTGACCCCCTGGTTCTTCTGACATGTGAAGAGAGAACGAACATTTCCTTCTTCATTCTTTTCACACCACTCGTGATTTTATAGACCTCCCGTCGTTGTCGATTTTTCCAAGCTTGTGAAAAGTCCCAGTCTTTTTAATTTCCCCTCCTACGGGAAGCTGTTCTACCCCCTTCATCATTTTTCTTGCCCTTCTCAGTACCCTTTCCAACTCTAAGATACCTTTTTTGAGATGGGTCAATCATCTGTGCATAGTATACAACTTGTGGGCAAACCATGGATTTATATAGAGACATTATGGCATCTTCTGTCTCATTATCTATCCCTTTCCTAATGGCTGCTAACATTCTGTTTGCTTTTTTGACTGCTGCTGCACACTGAGCAGATGCTTTCAGAGAACTATCCACAGTGACCCCAGGATCTTTCTTGAGTGGTAACAGCTCATCAGTGATATGATAAACCCCCCTCATTTTCTATGTATTGTTGGGATTATGTTTTCCAGTGAGCATTACTTTGCACTTACCAACATGGAAATTCATCTGCCATTTTGTTGCCCAGTCACCCAGTTGTCTGAGGTTCCTTTGTAATTCTTCACGGTCTGCTTTGGACTTATCTGTCTTGAGTAAGTTTCTATCATTTGCACTTTTTGCCACATCACCATTTACCCCCTTTTCCAGATCATTTATGAATATGTTGAACATCACTAGTCCCCGTACAGATCCCTGGGGGACACCACTGTTTACCTCTCTCCATGCTGAATATTGACCATTTATTCCTATTCTTTGCTTCCTGTCTTTTAAGTTACTGATCCATGAGAGGACTTTCCCTCTTATCCCGTGACTGCTTAGTTTGCTTAGTACCCCCACCAAAGGCTCTTTGTCAAAGGCTTTCTGAAAGTCCAGGAACATCATGTCTCCTGCTTTGCCCCATGGGCATTTTAACCCTCCAGACCCATTGGGTAACAGTGTGAAGTGCAGAGGGAAACTGAGGCATGCATAGAATTAATTAAAAATATTACAGAAAATTCCCACTTTATTATACTCTGGTAGGTTTTAAACCTGATGCTGCCCATGGAAATGTGTCCAACTGTCTCTCAGGCATGGGCCATGCCCCTTGTGTGCTCCTTTCTCCCCAATATCACACTTGTGACAGAGTGCTCCCAAGCAGGGCACAGCTGGGCACCTGGGAACAGAGCTGAGCCTCCCCTGAGCACAGCCAAGGTCACTGACTCTCAGGAGAACTGGTGGCTTTCTTAAAGTCCCAGCTCCTGGAGTCATGTGAATTTGTGAGAATTCCAGTTTTTGCCTAGCCAATGAAGTCAGTGTCTAGCGCTCATGGCTGGGGAGCACGGTCCAGCGGCTCCATGGAGGGATGAATAAAGAACCCAAACTGATCAGTTTTGTAATCCCATGATTTTGTGGGCCTCACTTCTGAGCTCTGAAGCTGGTGACGCTGCATAGATAGCGGGCTCTGTGTGCCTATTAGCTCCAAAGTACGCTAGCAACAACCAGCACAGAGATGTCCTCTGAAGTAGCTGCCACTGTTAATGAGGGGAGCTGCAAGGCTTAGCTGAGCCACTGGGTGGGAAAGGGTGGGTTGTGGGGTGGGATGCTGGGTGGGGCAGGTCAGGCTGGAGAGAGTGAGGTGGCAAGTGGGGAAGACTGACTGGGCGGGGGGAGGGAAGGCTGGCTGAGGGTGGCAGGGAAGGCTTGTGGGGAAGGGGGTGGGGCGGTGGCAGCAGCAGGTGCTGGAAGGAGGGTGGCAGGCACTGGGTGGGAAGTTGAGGGGGTGTTGGTTGCGGGAGGCTGGGTTGGGGGAAGCAGGTGCTGGGTGGGAAAAATTGGGGGGCTGGGACATGGGGGGCATGGGCGGTGGGCTAGGAGGGGCAAAGGCTAGGCTGGGATTGGCAGATGCTGGGCAGGGAAGGCTGGGCTGGTGGGGTGGGGAAGGCCACGGGCACTTTGCTTGGCCTTTCCACACAGCATCTGTCTGTCCAGCCCTCTTATCAGGGCGTGGCCTCGCTTGCTGATCAGTCTTCAGAGGCTGCTGCTGCAGTGCAAAGGCAATCAAGAGCTGGATTAACCTGACTGCTTCTGCCCCATGCCTCAGTGGGCACCCTGCATGAGAGGCGGCAGAGGGACCCTTGCGTCCTGAGCAAAGCTCCCTGCCAAGGGGCTCTCCCAGGCAGCCTTTCCTTCTGTGCCAGAGCTTTGGGGTGAGAGGAGATGGCTGCCCTGGCAGGAATCTGGGGCCCATTGATCCAACACCCTTTGTCCCTTGGGTGGCTGTTAACAGCATCCCGGGCTCGTCTGTGAGCCTGTGTGGGACAGAGGGCGGCTGCTGTTTATTGATCCCTCACCCTCGTTATCTGTAGCCTCTCCCTGGCCGATAAGGGGGCTACAGGGTGAGGGCAGGGCCTGGAGCCTGAGCTTTGGCAACCTGCCACCGACTGCCATGCCGGTGTTACGGTAACACCAGGACTCTGATTTGAACTCTGCTTCATGCTGTCACCTTGGGCCTGGAGCTTTGCCGCCTGGCGTTCGCCTGAAGGTGGCGAGTGGTTTTCTTCTAATGTTTGAGCCAAATCGGTGCAGCTGTTTGAGTCCCACAAGGTGGGTCTCTACGCTGTGATGTGGAGAATGAACTCTGCGGGTGGGGCAAGGGCTCTGCCGCTGGGGCAGCGGGGGCCTGCTCTCCAGGCCAGTTCTCTAAAGTCAGCCTTTGTATCTTAAGAACATAAGTGTAACCTTTCTGCCTGTCAGAGCTGGCAGCAACAAGGGCCGGGTTCAATATCTAGGGGTTCCATTCCAATAACACAATGGAAAACCGGCTCGAGCCCCCACCCAGTGACTTGGGACAAATATATACCACCCCCGCTGGGCGCCTCCACGAGGCAATACTTCCCCTCTCGCAAGCACAGAGTCTGAGTGTAGCAAAAAGCCTTTTAATAACAGAGAGAAACAATGTGGCATTATGTTGGGGAAACACCACCAACAGGATTCATAACACAACCCATGAGCAAAAAACCCGCCCCAAGCAAATTGGGGCATGTCCTTTCCCTTTGGTTCTTGAGTCCAGCAACCCAAAATCACCCAAAGTCCCAAAAGTCCAATAACCCAAAAGTCTCTGTCCCTGGTCAGGGCAGCCCCAGAGTTCAAAAGTTTATCTGCAGAGTTTTACCTCCCAACCTGGGTGGAGATTGGGGTTAAGGGGCACCTTAAGTGGTCCAAAGCTGATGGCCCCACCTCTCCATGGGGCTCTGCTTTGCCAGCCGCCCCATGAGTTCCTCTAGGCATCCAACAAACTGCTCTGCTCCCCCAGCCGCTCTGCTCCGCTCCGCTCGCCATCCCGCGAGCTGCTCTACCATAGATCTTCAGGCTCCCCCCCTACTGAACACAACACTCAGTGATTTCAGCTCTTAGTCAGTTTAGCTCCTTCATGATTTCAGCTTGTAGTAGGGGAGCCTCAGTGTGGGTGCACCATTAGCCCAAAGTGAATTCAGCTCAGCAGCCTGTAACTAGACTCCTAACGGAATCAAAATTATAGTGGAAAGAGGAAGAAGTGCAATTAGCATGTAAGGCCCTCACAAAAGGGGGGGGGGGGCATACCACCAAGTATTAATACCTGTCCCCAGCCTCTCTCCCTTCACAGAGTTTTGGAACCCATGTCCCTTGCCTAGCGAGTGCTACTTAGTTGATGGCGAGTCCCTCCATCATAACAAAAGGCCAAGTACAGTTCCATTGTCCTTGATTCCCATAATCAGGGTAATAACAATTTATTCTTCCTGCCCCAATAGCAGAGACAATGGGGATCCCACAGCAGCCAAAGTGACCATTTGGGCAGCTATGGCCTCATTCTAGGCGGGCTGGGTGTGCCTATGCAAATGAGATCGGCCCCTGAAGTTCTTTTCCACAACTTGCCACACCTCACCACCAGATGTCAGGGTGGAGCTCATCCCGATTCTGCTTACAAGAGGAAAGTGATCAGGAACAGTCAGCATGGATTCACCAAGGGCAAGTCATGCCTGACTAAACTAATTGCCTTCTATGATGAGATAACTGGCTCTGTGGATGAGGGGAAAGCAGTGGACGTGTTATTCCTTGACTTTAGCAAAGCTTTTGACACGGTCTCCCACAGTATTCTTGCCAGCAAGTTAAAGAAGTATGGGCTGGATGAATGGACTATAAGGTGGATAGAAAGCTGGTTACATTGTCGGGCTCAGTAGGTAGTGATCAATGGCTCCATGTCTAGTTGGCAGCCAGTATCAAGTGGAGTGCCCCAAGGGTCGGTCCTGGGGCCGGTTTTGTTCAGTATCTTCATTAATGATCTGGAGGATGGCGTGGATTGCACCCTCAGCAAGTTTGCAGATGACACTAAACTGGGAGGAGAAGTAGATAGGCTGGAGGGTAGGGATAGGATACAGAGGGACCTAGACAAGTTGGAGGATTGTGCCAAAAGAAATCTGATGAGGTTCAACAAGGACAAGTGCAGAGTCCTGCACTTCGGAGGGAAGAATCCCATGCACCGCTGCAGAATAGGGACCGAAAGGCTCGGCAGCAGTTCTGCAGAAAAGGACCTAGGGGTTACGATGGATGAGAAGCTGGATATGAGTCAAGAGTGTGCCCTTGTTGCCAAGAAGGCCAATGGCATTTTGGGATGTATAAGTAGGGGCATTGCCAGCAGATCGAGGGACGTGATCGTTCCCCTCTACTCGACATTGGTGAGGCCTCATCTGGAGTACTGTGTCCACTTTTGGGCCCCACACTACAAGAAGGATGTGAAACAATTGGAAAACGTCCAGCGGAGGGCAACAAGAATGATTAGGGGACTGGAACACGTGACTTATGAGGAGAGGCTGAGGGAACTGGGATTGTTTAGTCTGCGGAAGAGAAGAAGGAGGGGGGGATTTGATAGCTGCTTTCAACGACCTGAAAGGGGGTTCCAAAGAGGATGGCTCTAGACTGTTCTCAGTGGTAGCTGATGACAGAACAAGGAGTAATGGTCTCAAGTTGCAGTGGGGGAGGTTTAGGTTGGATATTAAGAAAAACTTTTTCACTAGGAGGGTGGTGAAGCACTGGAATGGGTTACCTAGGGAGGTGGTGGAATCTCCTTCCTTAGAGGTTTTTAAGGTCAGGCTTGACAAAGCCCTGGCTGGGATGATTTAGTTGGGGATTGGTCCTATTTTGAGCAGGGGGTTGGACTAAATGACCTCCTGAGGTCCCCTCCAACCCCGATATTCTATGGTAAGTCTCTGCCTGCGCTAGAGCTTAAGTCTTTGCAGTTAATTTAACCCTCCTGAAACAGGAGGGAAGTTACTCAATGTTCCAGCTGAGGCCACGTCTATATTGGGAGCATTTTGCCAGGATAGGTAAACTAGTGTGGACATAGAAGAGCACTACTGGCCCCCACTGAATGAAGAGCCTTTACCCTTAGAAAAGAGCAAGAATACAAAGAGGACGAACCCACTGCTCAGGCTTGCTCTGCATGGCTTTTATATTACTAGAGCTATGTTGGCTAGGGGTGTGATTCCTAACCAACACAATCAGACCAGGACATCATCTGAACACGTGGATGCAGTTATACCGGTATAAGTGCGCTTATACCAGTACAACTGATATACACTGGCACTGGAGAGCTTAAAATAAGATACTAGACTGAGAGGACAAAAGAAAGGAGCAGATTCTCCTCTTAAATATACAGCATTCTCGCCCAGGATAGAAGACTGCGAAGAGGGACTTGCAGACAGATGTACACTGAATAGAGTTATTAGCAATATAAAAAAAGATGGCTTAGCAGCTCTCCTGCTCTGATTGCAAAGTAAAGAATTAACTGCAACATCAGATCACTTCTGCTTTGGCCAGCCAGAAGGCATCCATATAACACTGGCTGCATTTGCTCCATGGCCTGAAGTGGGAAGTAAATGCCCTGGTCCCATGAGTGAACTGTTGGAAGAGAATAGGATCCCGTCACTGAGCTAGGTATTCTGAAGAACCTGTTTCGCCTTTCTTCAGGGTAAATGCACTGATCTGAAGGGCATTACTAAATATGAACTGGATGCTTTTACTAAGTGGTAAATGGATGAGCGATATAAATATGAAATAAAGACGGCTTCTTCCAGCCTAATAGCAAGTGAATGCATCCTCCTAGCAAAAGGCAGCACAGCATACCGAGCTCACCATGCATAAGCATTTACAAAAATATGATTTCCCAAGTGCATTAGAGACCTTAACATCCCATCCTACCTTCAGAGTAACAGCCGTGTTAGTCTGTATTCACAAAAAGAAAAGGAGGACTTGTGGCACCTTAGAGACTAACCAATTTATTTGAGCATAAGCTTTCGTGAGCTACAGCTCACTTCATCGGATGCATCCTACCTTCCTGCACTTTATAAGATGATAGGGAAACCAACAGGCCCTGATTCGATGATAGTTATCATAGGGACATTGTATTAACCTCTCTGGATCCAAAGCATCAACTGGAAGAGAAGGAATAAAAAGACAAAAGAAAACATTCTGTAAAACAAGATCTAAGTTCATCATCAACACAATTAACAAGAGTGGAAGCATACTAGGTAGTGGAGCTGCCCTCTAACGGGGTTAAGCCATCAATTTTTAATAGCCGAGACAAAAATGCTAAACTGCTAAGTTGGCACTCATTGTGTGTACCCAACCAAATTCACTTCGGATTTTGGGTGAGTGGAATATTAAATTAAAAATGAGGAAAGCGCAATCAGTAGTGCAGAGTGGCCAGTACATATTAATGACTATACTTATGCAGAACAGTGAGCTGGAAATAAACATTACTATAAAAACCCTTGAAGCTACCAAATTAACTAGTTGTACAGTAGTGACATGCTAAGGATTGGCAGAAGCACGGCATTCTGAAGTAAATCCTTTTGCATTTACCTTCATACTCCAAGGCCTGAGGCGGTTCAAATACAAGACAGCACAGAGCTTTTAGCAAGCAAGCGAGCTGGTCTGCCAACGGACTTCTGCCTGTCAGCTTTCCACCTTCCCCTTTATTCTTTCTCTCCCCCCGCGCATTACATTCTCCAACAGATACAAGGAATACACTGGCTTTGTTTAACATTCTTATTTACCAATTTCTATCTACCGCATTCCTTGCTCTCGGGCCTTGAGCCCAGTCCTGGGAGGCTTCCCACGGTTCATGTCATCTGGGCGACATTCCAAGGTTCATGCCCTTGAGAGGAGCTGTGTGTGCACAGCTCCTGCACAACACTCCGGGTGTGCCCTGAATGTTGCCAAGCGCATGAACCCTGTATGAATCCCACAAAGGCCATCTCTGCTGGATTAAGAAAAATATCAAACTCAAACAAACATGTCTGGAGTTAAGGATGCAATTTGCACTAAAGTGCACTTGGCCCTGTAAAGTGCAGAGGTTGGCAGGTGCTTAAGAGCCCAACACTCACTGAACATAGTGAGGGCCTAAGTCACAGCACTTTTTGAAAATGTTCCCTCCTAGTCCATACTATGACCCAGAGACAGGCATGAGTCACCTTAATCACTTAACAGTTACACAGAAGGGACAAGGTAGGGGAGGACCAACTTCTGACAGTGAGACACACAAGCTTTCAAGCATACATAGACCTCTTCTTCAGGATTCAGTTTGTCTCCGTGCAGCAGCTTTCTTGCCATCACAAATGTGTCTCCCCTCACACCTTCCATGCTATTTATCTGCGTTTGTATCAGTGTACAGAGGGCATGCACAGAAAGGAACATGGGCCAACGGACTGTGGGAGGTTTTCTAGATAGCTGGAAGTAAGGCGGACGGGCCAGATTGATTACATAAATCAGTATTTTTCAACCTTTTTGATACCAGGGACCAGCTTAGAATCATAGAATATCAGGGTTGGAAGGGACCTCAGGAGGTCATCTAGTCCAACCCCCTGCTCAAAGCAAGACCAACACCAACTAAATCATCCAAGCCAAGGCTCTGTCAAGCCGGGCCTTAAAAACCTCTAAGGATGGAGTTTCCACCATCTCCCTAGGTAACCCATTCCAGTGTTTCACCACCCTCCTAATGAAATAGTGTTTCCTAATATCCAACCTAGACCTCCCCCACTGCAACTTGAGACCATTGCTTCTTGTTCTGTCATCTGCCACCACTTTGAACAGCCTAGCTCCATCCTCTTTGGAACCCCCTTTCAGGTAGTTAAAGGCTGATATCAAATTCCCCCTCACTCTTCTCTTCTGCAGACTAAATAACCCCAGTTCCCTCAGCCTCTCCTCATAAGTCATGTGCCCCAGCTCCTTAATAATTTCCGTTGCCTTCCGCTGGACTCCCTCCAATTTGTCCACATCCGTTCTGTAGTGGGGGGGACCAAAACTGGACCCAACACTCCAGGTGTGGCCTCACCAGTGCCAAATGGAGGGGAATAACCACTTCCCTCCATCTGCTGGCAATGCTCCTACTAATACAGCCCCATATACCAATGGCCTTCTTGGCAACAAGGGCACACGGCTGACTCATATCCAGCTTCTCATCCACTGTAATCCCCAGGTCCTTTTCTGAAGAACTGCTGCTTAGCCAGTCGGTCCCCTGTCTGTAGCAGTGCATGGGATTTCCTTCCTTCCTTCCTAAGTGCAGAACTCTGCACTTGTCCTTGTTGAACCTTACCAGATTTCTCTTGGCCCAATCCTCCAATTTGTCTAGGTCACTCTGGATCCTTCCCTACCCTCCAGTGTATCTACTTCTCCCCCCAGTTTAGTGTCATCTGCAAACTTGCTGAGGGTGCAATTAATCCCATCATCCAGATCATTAATAAAGATGTTGAACAAAACCAGCCCCAGGACTGACCCCTGGGGCACTCTTCTTCATACCAGCTGCCAACTAGACTTGGAGCCATTGATCACTACCCGTTGAGCCCAACAATCTAGCCAGCTTTCTATCCACCTTAGAGTCCATTCACCCAATCCACACTGCTTTAACTTGCTGGCAAGAATACTGTGGGAGACCGTATCAAAAGCTTTGCTAAAGTCAAGATGTATCACATGCACTGCTTTCCCCATATCCACAGAGCCGGTTATCTCATCACGGAAGGCAATCAGGTTGGTCAGGCATCACTTGCCCTTGGTGAATCCAAAGCTTGCAGCCTTTCTAAACAGTGTCAGGGGGATCTGAGGGACAGGCCATTGAGAAAGACTGACACAGGTCCTTAGGACAAATGGCTACTTGTGACGAAGTGGAAAGTGTCCTAGTGTTTGCATGAATACTGTGCGCGCCTCAGTTTTCCCTATGCGTTGCACAAGTATCTAGGTGGGGGGATAAGGGTGTGGGACCTTTGCAGATACCCCGAGAGGGAAGGTGCAAGTGCCGTCTAGCTCCCTGGGCCCAGACAATAGATGTATCTTGGCAACTGATTGCCGGGGCCCATCCTCTGCGAGAGCCAGTCGGAGGAATTGGAGAACAAAGAGAGGTGGAGGCCAGGTGACCGGTTTGCCTGGGGAACAGCATACAGGATAGAGGAGGGGCAACTGGGTGTGACTGAAGGTGGGCTGCTGGAGGCTGGTCAGACTCCTGGTTTGGGACTCAGGAGGAGAGACCCATGGCTCTGGGTCTCCTCAAGATGAACTTTGCTGTAACTTCCTGCTTTCTGTGCTACCAAGATTCTGCTCTATGCTGTGTTCCAGACGACTAATAAACCCTTCTGTTTTACACCGCTGGCTGAGAGTTACTCCTGGCTGCTGAAGTCGGGGGTGCATGGCCCCTTTGGAAGGCGTGTAAGGTTTCTCCAGGTGTCCTATTCAGGTGGCTCACTGCAGGGAGCTTATGGCGTGAGACAGGGATGCTGAATGCTCCGAGGTCAGACCAAGGAGGAGCTGAAGCCCAGGAGGCTTGTCCTAGTGAGAGTGTGCCCCGAGGGGTAGTCACACTGCAAGAGGGTCCTGGTCCGGGGGCTAGTCTTCACCAGATTCACTGCAGCTGCGCTAATGTAGGGCAGTAGTGTGAACGCACTATGAAGACCAGAGAGCGCTTTCCTGTCAGCATAATTACTCCACCTCAGCGAAAGGTGGAAGCTATGACAGAATGAGAGTGTGTCCCACTGATTTAGTGCCCGTGCGGACAGCTCAGGGGGGTGGCTTTTTCATATCCGTGACCGACATAAGTTACATCAACTTAAGCGGAAGCGTAGACAAGCCCTGAACTTCATTCAATGGTTCCAGAGCACCAAGCCCGTGCATCCATGAACTACTATGGGGGGAAAAAGTCCCCAATGCCTCAAACCAACACCATATACCTGGCTAGGCCTCTGGGGAGGGCAGCACCCTTACCTGACCATGGTACTAATTAGGGCTGTCGATTAATCACAGTTAACTCACGCGATTAACTCAAAAAAAATTATTAAAAAAATGAATCGCACAGTTACATTTCAATTGGTATTCTATTGTGTATTACACATTTTGGGATGTTTTCTACATTTTCAAATGTATTGATTTCAGTTACAACACAGAAATCAAAAGGTACAGTGCTCACTCTATTCTATTTATTGCAAATATTTGCACTGTAAAAATGATAAACAAAAGAAATCGTATTTTTCAATTTACCTCATACAAGTACTGAAGTGCAATCTCTTTATCGTGAAAGTGCAACTTACAAATGTAGATTTTTTGTTACATAACTGCACCCAAAAACAAACCAATGTAAAACTTTAGACCTTACAAGTCTACTCACTCCTACTTCTTGTTCAGTCAATCACTGAGAGAAACAAGTCTGTTGACATTTATGGGAGATATGCTGCCCACTTCTTATTCACAGTGTCACCTGAAAGTGAGAACAGGCATTTGTATGGCACTCTTGTAGCTGGCATTGCAAGGTATTTACATGCCAGAGATGCCGAACATTCATATGCCCCTTCATGCCTCGGCCACCGTTCCAGAGGACGTGCTTCCATGCGGATGACACTTGTGAAAAAAATAATGGGTTAAATAACGTGTGACTGAACTCCTTGGGGGAGAGCGGTGCGCCCCCTGCACTGTTTCACCCGCACGCTGCCACAGATTTCCTGTTATAGCAGTCGCGGATGATGACCCAGCACAGGTTGCTCATTTTAAGAACACTTTCCCTGCAGATCTGACCAAACACAAAGAAGGTACCAATCTGAGATTTCTAAAGATAGCTACAGGACTCGACCCAAGGTTTAAGAATCTGAAGTGCCTTCCAAAATCTGAGAGGGTCGAGGTGTGGAGCATGCTTTCAGAAGTCTTAAAAGAGCAATACTCCAATGTGGAAACTCCAGATCCAAATCACCAAAAGAGAAAATCAACCTTCTGCTGGTGGCATCTAACTCCGATGATGAAAGTGAACATGTGTTGGGCCACACTGCTTTGGATCATTATTGAGCAGAACTCATCATCAGCATGGACACATTATCTCCTGCAAATGTAAACAAACTTCTTTGTCTTAGCAATTGGCTGAAGAAGAAGTAAGACTGAGTGTACTTGTAGGCTCTAAAGTTTTACATTGTTTTGTTTGAGAATGCAATTTTTTTGTACATAATTCTACATTTGTGAGTTCTACTTTCGTGATAAAGAGATTGCACTATATTACTTGTATTAGGTGAAGTGAAAAACACTATTTCTTTTGGTTTTTTGTACAGTATAAATATTTGTAATAAAAAATAAATATAAGTGAGCACTGTACACTTTGTATTCTGTGTTGTAATTGAAATAAATATATTTGAAAATGTAGAAAACATCCACAAATGTTTAAATGGTATTCTATTATTTTTAAGTGCGTGATTACATCTTTTAATTGCCTGACAGCCCTAGTACTAACAGGATATTAACCATGTTGCGTCTGTAGCAAAACACATTTTGGAGCCAGCCACTGGTAATAAAGTCAATTATGAATTATGGCAAGGACAGGGCCTTAATAAGAACAGTCACTTCACTGGGGTGATCCCCAGGAAACTGATTTAGGCCCTGGCTGCACAAGACATGACTGTAGCTTTATAACCAGTTTGTACCCCTCACAGCAAATTTGATCTGCTAGTTGGATCATCCATTTCTCCAGACCACAGACATGCTGCAGCTGGGGGACATAGTCCACTAGGTCAATGTGGGAACCCACAAACCATGATGCACACTGTGGAGGACTGCAAAATGGCAACTTCC
This sequence comes from Natator depressus, assembly GCF_965152275.1. NCBI lineage: Eukaryota > Metazoa > Chordata > Testudines > Cheloniidae > Natator > Natator depressus. Next base: position 6,628,661 of record NC_134253.1, read on the forward strand.
TGGAGCTCTTCATGCCTTGAACATGACTGATAAGAAGGCTGCGGCATACACTAAATAAATAAAACGAACCACACACAGCTGAGTTACGCCCCCACTCCAGCCTTCCTGGCTCACAAAGGTTGGGGCATGATGTAGAGTATCTGCACCCAATACACTGCCTAGAAGCATTTGTCTCAGTACACCCAGTCCCCAACCCAACATATTACCCAGCCAGTCTCACACCCACCTTGCAAAACCTAGGTATTGTTCCTTGCTGTGATATTGACTCACATCATCCTTTATTGCCTCTAACGTTTGTGTGGTTTTGAATTGCAAGACCACCACTGCACCTGGTTTTGGGTCCCAGAATGAAAGAAGTTGTGAACTGCTGCTCTAATACACAGAAGCATATATTCACCAAACTTAATGCCTATAGCGGAAAGTTACTCCACTCCCTCCTTTAACCAAGTTTAAGATACTTTCATACTTTCAAAGATCTAAGCGGTCTCTCACTGTATCTTTGCAGGAACCATGAATAGAAACAGAGAATTGCAGGACTGGAAGGGACCTCGAGAGGTCATCTAGGCCAGTTCCCTGCATGAATATTAGAAGCCAGCAAAGAAACACTTACCATAGTTGCCTTCTAAATCCATTTGACTGATGCTGAAAGAACTGAAGCTTTGTTGGAGGACGCTTTGAGCCAGTCTCTGATTCTCACTCTCCTCCTGAAAATATCAACCCTACAGACAAAAAATGAAGAGATTCACAGATTTCTAAGGACAGAAGAGACAATTACGATAATCTAGGAGTGGTTTTTAACCTGTCACCTGCAGACCTCTGGGGGTCCACAGACTATGTCTAGGATTTCCAAAGGGGTCCTGCACCTCCATTCAAAAATTTTTAGGAGTCCTCAAATGAAGAAAAATTGAAAACTACTGATCTAGGCTGACCTTCTGTAGAACACAAGGCATAGGACTGCCATGAGTTAATTCCCATTTGACCTAGAGCAGATCTTTTGGAAATCAAAATTGGATGTCTTTGGAAAATTTGATGGAGAATCGACAACAGTTGGTAATTTTTCCAGTGGTTAGTTATCCTCACTGTTAAAAATAAACCTTATTTCCATTCTGCATTTTTCTAGCTTCAACTTCAAGGCACTGGAAATAACTTTAAAGTTATTTCAATTTATCCATCACAGCTATTAAGTGTCAAAGATCAACTGCACTACAGCAAGTGGTAGACTTTACAGCTACGCTGTGCAGGCATAGGATACAAGCTTATTCTTGGGGGCCCACGTATAATGTAGGGTACCGGGAACCACGTATTCTTGTGCTCCACAGAGAAAAGGTTTCCTTCAAGATGCTAACTTCCACAGATTTTTGTCTGAAACATCCTCTTTTCCCAATACATTTAAGAGGATTCAAAGAACCAGTTCCCAAGAAAAATTAAGCCATGTATTTGGGGAGCTCAGTTATCTTTTCTTATACACACTTAAAGTAATACACACTTGAGCCCCTCCACCTGCCTGAGAGGTCAACACTTTTACACCTACCTCGTGGCTCATGATCTGTATGAAGAACTTGGTTCCTGATGTTTTAGTTAAAACAAACAAACAAAAAACGCAAAGAGTTAGATTCTCTCCTGTCTTCACTGCAATTCACACAATTTGAATGCATCAGTCATCTAAAAAAATCCTTCCCCCCAAGATTATAAGTCTAAATAAGACAGAATTTAAAGGACTGCACAGTCTAGAGTCAACCTGAATCTCCGATTTGGTTGCCCATCACAAAATATGTTTGCTACCCCGCTGTGACGGTCGTGACAAAAATGAGAAGGGGGAGGATTTGTTGCCTTTTGCTCATCTTAACTCTGCAGAGCCAGCCCAGCTACAGGAGGGAGAGCTCAGGTCTATTCGGCATCATCATTGTTATTATTTATTTGTATTAGCATAGTGCCCAGGAGCCCTAGTCATGGACAAAGATCTGTTGTGCTAGGCACTGTACAGTGATTAAACAAATGCAACATTAACAGAAGAAAAGGAGGACTTGTGGCACCTTAGAGACTAACCAATTTATTTGAGCATAAGCAGAATTAATATCATATTGCCTCTATATAAATCCACACTACATCCATATCTTGAATACTGTGTGCAGATGTGGTCGCCCCATCTCAAAAAGATATATTGGAAATGGAAAAGATACAGAAAGGGGCAACAAAAATTATTTCACTGCAGAAACAGCTTCCTTATAAGAAGAGAGAAGACTGGGACTTTTCAGCTTGGAAAAGAGATGACTAAGGGGGTGAAAGTAAATAAGGAAGTGTTATTTCTGCTTCTCATAACACAAGAACTAGAGGTCATCAAATGAAATTAATAGGCAACAGGTTTAAAACAAACAAAAGGAAGTATTTCTTCACACAATGCACAGTCAACCTGTGGAACTCCTTGCCAGAGGAAGTTGTGAAAGCCAAGACTATAACAGGGTTTAAAAAAGAACTAGATAAGTTCATGAATTAGTCAGGATGAGCAGGGATGCAAAACCAAGCTCTGAAGTGTACCTAGCCTCTGTTTGCCAGAAGCTGGGAATGGGCCAACAAGAGGTAAGGAGGAATTCTAGGCTACCCTGAGCTGTATGGTTATGACACTATCAGACCCCCCTGCTGGATCCCAAGGCCATAGAGCCATTCAGCCAAATGGATGGTATTGAGATGGGGGACTATGACCTGTTCAAACAGGCTTTGCTGCTGAAGTTTGAACTGACCCCCGAGGCGCACAGGAAACGATTCCGGGGTGTACGCAAGACCCCAGGTGTCACTTACAAGGAGGTCACCAATCTGCTGGGGGAATATCTCCGTAGCTGGGGGAAGGGCACAGGGGGCCACTACCGCAGAGGAGGTGTGTAACCTGGTGGGGTTGGGGCAGCTGTATGACATCTGCCCTCCAGACCTGAGGATGTGGTTAGTGGACCGGAAGCCTAAAGATCTGGGCAGTGCAGGGGCACTAGTGGATGAGTTTGTGAACAGCAGATAGGGGGCAGGAGGGAGACCCATATCAGGGACTCAGAAGGGGAGTCACACAGAAACCTCTCCAGGGTGGGACTCCAGGAAGCCCAACTCACAGGTGCCCCTGAAGGCTGGGGCAAGCCGACCCCCCATGGGACTTGAGGGACCTGAAATGTAATTACTGTGGCCAAAAAGGACACAAGGTGGCTCAATGCCTGAAGATGGAGGAAATGGCAGCCAAGCAGAACCCGCGGGGAGTCAACTGGGTGGAAGCCCCCCGAGAGGGGGCACCGCGGGTCCAGGGGGCCGCAGTCGATAGGGCTATGCTGGGGTCAGGGGACACACCGAAGCACGAGGGTAGGGCTTGACAGTGCTGGGCCAGAGCCTCTGTCCCAAGGTGGGGAAACTGAGGCACCGCCAACCAGGGCTGTACCCTCAAACCCAGCAGCCGAATTCCAGATGGAGCTGCAGGAGGATCCCTCCTCAGAGAAGCTGAGGGCCCTTGCTGGCCACAGTGGTGCAGGATCCCAGGGGGAGGACCGCCGGGAGAGATTCCTGTGGGAGAAGGGATTCCTGTACCGGGAATGGGCTGGTTCAGGGCCAACTGAACCTTGGAAAGCCAGGAGGCAATTGGTGGTCCCCCCCAGAGGGACCACCACAGACTGTTGTACTTGGCCCACAATATTCCCCTTTCAGGGCATCTGGCGCACCAGGCAGAGGCTGCTGCAGAACTTTTAGTGGCCCGGGGCCTATGACACTGTCCAACAGCATTGCAGGGCCTGGGACTCCTCCAGAGGGGGGGGGGAAGGTCCAGGATAAGTGTAAAGCAGCTCTGAGACCTCTGCCCATCATAGAGGAGCCTTTCCAGAGGGTGGCCATGGACATAGTGGGGCCCCTCAGCAGGGCAACCCGGTCAGGGAAGAAATACATTCTGGTGGGGGTAGATTTCGCTGTGCGCTACCCCGAGGCAGTGGCCATGTCCTCTATGGAGGCAGACTACGTGGCAGAAGCGCTGCTCACCATTTTTAGCAGAGTGGGTTCCCCAAGGAGGTCCTTACAGACCAGAGGTCCAACTTCATGTCAACCCTGCTCCAGTGCTTGTGGGAGAAGTGTGGGGTCTGACACACCTGGGCCTCGGCGTGTCACCCTCAGTCCAACAGGCTGGGGGACAGGTTCAATGGGACCCTAAAGATGATGCTGAAAACCTTTCTGGACCAGCACCCACAGGACTGGGAGAAGTATTTTCCCCACCTGCTGTTCCCATACAGGGAAGTGCCCCAGGAATCCACAGGGTTTTCCCCTTTCGAGTTGTTGTATAGGAGGAGGGTGAGGGGACCCCTCGACTTGATGAGGGACGAGTGCGGGGGGAAGGCCTCCCCCGATGGAGAATGTTCTGACCTTTCTGGAAAAGCTCGCGGAGCTCATGGGCTTGGCCAGGGGAAACCTAGCCAGGGCACAGAGGAAGCAGAAGGTCTGGTACGACCGCTCAGCACGTGCCTGCTCCTAGGCTACCAGGGACCAGGGGATGCTTCTCATCCCCATGAGGAAGCACAAGCTGCAAGCTGCCTGGGACGGCCCCTTCAAGGTCATCAGACAGGAAAATGAAGTGAAATATGTCGTGGAACTGTCCATCCGGGCACACCGCCACCGGGTGCACCATGTCAACATGATGAAGCCATACTGGGACAGGGAGAAGTTGGGGCTGGCTGGGTGTGGGCAGTGGGAGGAGAAGGGAGAGGATCCCCTGGTGGGACTCCTCCCTGAGGGGGGGGCTGACCCCTCGCTGGAATCAATTCTCCTCTCAGACCAGCTAACCCCTGCCCAGCAGGCAGAGATCAGAGAGGTGCTGCCTTCACACCGGCAGCTGTTCTCCAGCCGGCCTGGGCTCACTAACCTGGCTGTTCACCGGGTGGAAACAGGAGCCAATCTTCCCATCAGGTGTTCCCCATTCAGGGTCACTAGGAAAACAGCCCAGGACCTGGAGAGAGAGGTTGGAGACATGCTGGCTTTAGGGGTGATCCAGCCGTCCTCCAGCCCCTGGGCCTCTCCCATGGCGCTGGTCCCCAAGAAGGATGGGTCGATCAGGTTCTGTGTGGATATCGGAAGTTCAGTGCCATCACCGTGTCCGATGCCTACCACCGATAAAATCCTAGACAAGTTGAGGGGGCGCTGATGTGATGAAGTGGGACTGTTCTTAATGTTTCCTCTGAATAGTGTGGGGGTGCCTCAGTTTCCCCTATGCAATTCTTAAGGATCTAGGTGGTGGGATAAGGGTGTCTGATCACTGCAGAGCCCTAGAGGGCAGGTGTGTGCAGGAGTCTGGACACAGAGAATGGCCGACACCCTGTTTCCTGGCCACTGATGGCCTGGGCCCTTTCCCCCTGCAAGGTGAGAGCTAAAGGGTTGGAGAACAAGGGAATCACAGGCTGTCAGCCCCGACCCCTGTGTGGAGCTGCGGGGCTATGAGCCCCAACCCGGGCACACGGCTGTGGGTCCCGACCCCTGTGCTAGGCTGTGAGCCCTGACCCCGATGTGCGGCTGTGAGTCCCGACCCCGACCCCTGCGCCGGGCTGTGAGCCATGACCCCGGTGTGCAGCTGTGAGTCCTGACCCCAACCCCTGGGCCGGGCTGTGAGCCGCGACCCCAACAGGGAATCGTGGTTGCGAGCCCCGACTCCAACCACAACACAGGGCTGCAAGCCCAGACCCCAACCCTGGCCAGGAGCGGGGCTGTGATCCCTGAGTCCGACTGCCACATGGGGTTGCAGGTCCTGACCCCAACCAGGAGTGGGGCTGTGAGCCCTGAGCTGGGGCATCCAGGACGCTGGGAGCCCCGACCCCTGTAATGGGGTTTCAGGCGGAGCCCGGCCATGCTGAGGGTTATCAGCCGGGAGCACACACAGGGTTGTCAGCCCCGAGCCCCGCCACCCGCTGTGTTTTAGTCTGAATTTAAAAGCAGTGAGTAAAGGTCAATTCATTTTAAGCAATAGGGTTTAAATTTAGTATTTAACATAGTGTTAAATATCAAAAATGTGTTTTTAATTTTTAAGGGGGAGTCGCACTCAGAGGCTGGGTGTTCGAAAGGGGTCACCAATACAAAACGTTTGAGAACCACTGGATTAGATCTACTGCGTTTCCTTTGTCTGAAACCTCAGTTATCTTCGCAGAGACACCGCTCAGGTTGGCCTGGCAGGACCTACCGATTGTTAAACCAGGGTGTATTTTATCCCAGTTACCGTTCACCCCTTTGTCCTTCGTTACTTTCTCTCTCAGAATTTGTCCCCAGACCCGGCAGAGAGCTGAGGTCAAATTAAAAGGCCTGGAGATACCTGGACCACGTTTTTTTCCATTTCTTAAAAATAGGAACTATATTAGCAATTCTCCACTCCCCCGCCCCGAGTTTACAGAGTCATCAGAAATCCTTGCTATTGGGCTTGCAATTCCATGTGCCAGTCCCCTTACTGTGCATGGATGGAGCTTATGGGGTGCTAGGGGCTGCAGTGAGTGGGGTGGGAGGACCCAGTAGGGGGCACTCGCCCCTTCTAGTCTGTGCCATCCCCAGCATAGTGCTCAATTTGTGCTATTTTGGGGGTTGTAAATCTAAGCTCCTGAGCGCTTGTCACTAAGGAGCCCATGTGCAGTGCAGCCTGGTCATAGAATCATAGAATACCAGGATTGGAAGGGACCTCAGGAGGTCATCTAGTCCAACCCCCTGCTCAAAGCAGGGCCAATCCCCAATTTTTGCCCCAGATCCCTAAATGGCCCCCTCAAGGATTGAACTCACAACCCTGGGTTTAGCAGGCCAATGCTCAAACCACTGAGCTATCCCTCCCCCCCGGCTCCCTGGCCCAGCTCCCCACGCTCTGTGCAGCGCAGTGCAACTAGATGTGGGATTCTTCACTTGTCCTAATCTACTGTGCTGTGTGGCTGTTAAACAGCTGCTCCGTCCCACCCCAGAGGTGGCTGCATCTCAGTGCTGGGCAAAGGATCCCTGTATAAATAGCCCCTGCACCCCACCCCAGAGGTGGCTACATCTCAACCCCAGGGATGAACTGAGTGACTGGAATACAAGTGACTCTAGTCCTAGGAGTGACCAGGGCTGCTGGGCCTCTTGCCGGGGAGGTGGGCAAGGCCTCAGCAGAGATTGGGGCCCTGGGGTGGTGCAAGGCCAGGGCCGAGATTCTTCTGGCCGTGGGAGCCCAGTGACTCAGTCAGTGCCCCGCTCCCAGCCAGCCCTCCCCATTCACCGAGCCCTTTGTGCCAGCCATGTCGCTCTGAGTCGCACTAGGTGCCACTCGATAGGTCACCTACAATCACACGGTTTCTTTTCGGTGCCTCGACTGGGCAGCGGGTAATGAGCCGTGGATAACGGATTCTCCAGGTCAGGACTACAGACCTGCTCCCCCGCTGTGCCAGGGATGCCCCGCTGGTCCCATCTCTGCCCCAAGAGCCTCCCCCCGCAGTCCCTGGCAGGGAAGGGATTGCCCCAATGCCAGCACCCAGCAGGCCTATGTGTGACATGAGCTTGGGGGTCTCAACCGCATTCCTAGGGGGATGGGTCCATGCTCTGACGGGCATTAGCTGACAGCCAAGGACTGGCCAAGAGTGCCCTCCCCGCCTTCTCGGGCAGGGCAAGGGGTGGAGTACAGAGTGATCTGCTGTGGGGCCCAGGTCCTCAGTCTCTGGGGCTGGCAGCACTGCCCCAGCGATGAACCTCCCCCAGGGGCAGGGAGCAGCTGCCGGGTCCAAAGCATCCCAGCAAACACTGGCCATTCGGCACCAGCCAGGGGAAGGTCTCGCACCCAGGCCATTCTGGATCAGAGGCGTGTGTGGGGAGATGGGAGCTGAACACGGACCCCTCTCCAAACTCCCAGCGGCCCCCAGGGCCTCGTCCCTGCGATCCCTCTAACGCCATGGGCACAGGGTCCCTCAGCCAGCACCCCCATAGGGCCCAACAGTGGGGAACCCAGCCCCTTACCTGGCTGCTACCTCCCATGGCCTTGACGCTGGCCCCAGTTCAGCCCAGTTCCCCCACTCTGCAGGGCACTGGAGAAGCCTCCACTGGCAGCTTTGCCGCTGGCACTCTGTGGCAGCTCCTGCTGAGGCCCCAGGGCCCACGCAGGGCAGCGCTGCCCTCCCAGGGGGCTCGTTAGCCAGGGCCATGCAGAAGCCTGGGGCCCAAAAGCCAACCATGGCTCCCCAGCCGGGAGCGGGTTTCCTTGACACCTGGGTACCTCAGGGGGCCAGATCCTAAAGAGCAGGAGGGGAAGATGCAGAAAGAGGAGAGCTGTGCACGGGGCCATGGAGCGGGGGGAAGGGACAGAGAGACGTTTAAATCAGAGGGGCAGAGGGTGTGCCCCATCTTCCTCAGAGCCCTGGGCTGGCCTGTGCCCCCTGGCACCAGGGGTGGGGGCTGGAAAGTGACTTGCCTTGCCCCAGAGTGCCAAGGCCACTGGCTGTACCGGAGAGGCAGTTTGCATTCTGGCATGGCTGTGTTTGGGAGGTGCGAGGTCTGGGGCTTCTCCTCCACGCCGAGGGTGGGCACTTTATCTAACGAAAGCAAAGATTCTTCGTTACTGATCCCATTCCAACTCACCCCCCCACCCACTGCTGGGCTCACCATGCAATGATGGGCGTTGGCAACGCTGGCCATTTAAGGGTTAAAGTGTGACAAGGTGTTGGTCTACCCTGGCACTAGAAGGGCAGCAGGAAGAGCAGCAGCCCCACAATTGAGCTGCCTTGGAAATGTGGGGGGGGGGTGGAACCCTTATGTTTTCACCCCTTGCAAAAAATTTTCAAAAGCCTAAAATGTACGTGTGTGTGTGTGTGTGTGTGTGTGTGTGTGTGGTTTTTTCCATCCCCTCCCACCCACTTTCCAGTGGCAAATGAGAAAAGGACAAAGGGCAGAGAAATGGGGGAGGGAGGGGTAATTTTTCGAAGGCTGTTTTTAAATTGCTCATCAAAAACCTGAAATGTTTAGAAAGAAGCCAATTTTTTCTACAACACTGTCAAGAAAAAGGCCAATTTACCAACAAAAAAGCTCAGGCTGTTGTTTAAAGAGGAGCAAAAGAAGCAGGGTTGAAATAGGTACAGAATATAATGAAAGGAGGGGGGTGCTCCTATTTGCCCCCCCTTCACCTGCCCCAGTGTTGCAAGAGCAATGGGACGCTCTGTGAAAGCAAATGTCAAGGGAAGTTACATAATTAGCCAGGGGAACTCACTGCAACTAGATGTCACTGACATTGCGAGCCTGGCTGGATTCAGACAAGGATGGTGGGGGGTCGGGGAACAAGGGTGTCAGGACAGAATTTAGAAAAGAGGGCACAAGGCCACTGCTGACTGTCAGGATGAGGGGGATATGCCCCCCTTCCCCCCCTCCCCCGACTGGTTATATCATCATTAGCCACTAGGAGGGGGTTCTTGCACCTTCCTCTGAAGTAGCTGGTGCTGGGGTGGCTGGCCCCATTGATCTGATTTGGGGAAGGAGGCAGCAGGGAGAGGGCGGGGTACTGGGCTAGATGGGTCCTGTGATGCTAGCAGACCAGGTGCCAGCTCATGCCCAGGCCCTTAGGCCTCACTGAACACTGACAAATGCAGAGCTTGACCCAGCCTGTGTGTTAGCCGTGTGAAAACAGCTGCTGATCGGCGTGTGTGGAGTGTTTCGACTTGTGGAATTGCTTGCAGGATTGATCTCTCCCATAACCTCTGTAGCCCGTGGTATAAAGTTAGAATGAATGTTTGCATCGTAAACCTCTGTAACTGCTCTACACCACTGAGTTTGCAAGGCAGCTTACGTCCACCTAACACTGCGTCTACACTAAAATTTGGCTCCCGCTGATGTAACTCACCTGCTTTGCCGACTTAATCATGCCACTTCCCCCAGTCAGCGTAGTTAGGTCAATGCAGTGTCAGTGTACGTACTGCGTTGCTTACATCGACTGTCCCACAATGCCCCACACTGACAGTACAATCGATACCACACACCACAGACACAAGGAGCCAGGTGTACGCACACACAAGCGCTGTAACTTGTGTTAACTTGTGTTAACTTGTGCACTCAGGGCGATTTGATTTTGTAGTGTAGCCATGGCCTGTGTAACTCCCCCAACAGGGGAGAAGCATGAATTAGTGTAAAGTGCTGGGCCTGCCCATTGAAACCAAACGAGCCATTGCAAAACATCCTTACTGATTGCCTCTGTTGTTAGATATTTCACTGCGTGTGTGTGTTCTCCCGGTGTGCTGCCCCAGCTCTGTGCAGACAGCCAGCACAGCAGACCTTGAGTGAACCGCCCAATGACCACAAGATCTGTTAAGGGACGAAGGCACCCGGCCAGGTTTATTGTTGACAAGGCATGGTAATAGCACCTGGCAGACTCTACGAGGATACTAAGACATGTATGCCTGTGACAATGGACGCAGCTCAGTGAATGGCAGGACTTTCCATTTCCCCTTTGGCTGGACCAACACATTCTCTCAGAGATACCCTGATACAAACAAGCTGCCCCTCTGACTTAGATACTGCCCTCTGACCTGGCTAGTTATTGTCCACTTTTTTGTACATGTTGGTTTGATTAAAACATTTGTATTTATTACGTTGCTATTTGACCTTATCTTTTAGGAGGGCTCAGTGTGTTCCTGTTATCCTTGGGGAATGTTTTTGTGCCATTCTTGACATTGTGGTTTTTGTACCACGCTTCTGGACTGTGTTTGTGTGAGTCCTTTGTGCCGAGCACTGTCCAGGACTGCGCGTTTCTGCACGATCAGCGCTGGGCTGGCCAGGTTCTGGGAACGTGCAAGTGGGCAGGGCCTGACGTTTGCTCACAGCAGGGAGAGGAGATACTGGGCTGGATGGGCCCTGTAGGAACCAGCCAGGCTGAGTTTCCTGCAGGGCAGAGGGAGGTGAGTGGGCCTCGTTAGATGCAGCCTGGGGGGCTGGCTGTGGTGAGGGGGGTCTCGGGCTTTGGGGGGGTTCTCTCCAACAGGCTGTCTCTGTGACTGATGCTGATCACACTACGCTGCCCCCTTCTTAAAGCCCAGCCCAGCCCAGCCCAGCCCAGCAGCTGGAGCCCACCCAGTAATTAGGAAATGAGATTTAATTTCAGGCAACGAAATGCCACGAAAGAGGCGGGTGAGCGGCTTTGGGCTGTGTGGTAAGATGATAAGCAGCATCACAAGGGCTGGTTGCATAATTGTGAACTTGGCTCAGGCCGGTCGCCTTCCCCACCCCCCACCCAGCCCTGGAGGTTGGGGGCCGACTCTGGGGAGGGCTGGGGGACGAGATGCTGGGTCTCTGCCCGGGAGAAGGGGTGTGCGCTGGGCATCATTCTGGGATCGCTCAGCCCCCAGCATGGCCAGGCCCAGGGCAGGGGGCACCGGGCTGCAGTCCATACCCACAAGGGATGGGCAGGTTGGGGACAGGGCTAGCTCAGCCTGGGTTTGGTGAACTCCGATCTTTAGACAATATTTCCTCTAGGGCCCATTGGATGCACCCGTGCTGCCTACAGGGGGCACTGCTGCTGCATGGGGGTATCACCCACCCGCACCTCCTGCCTCCCACTTCCCCACCCCAAATCACCCCCTGGCCCCTCAACCCATGCACTGTATACAGCTTGCAGTTACTGTAAACCTCTCCCCCTCCCTGCTACTCCCACTGCCTCCCCCCAGCCCTGCTGTAAGCCCCCCAAGTCACCCCGCTCTGCCCCAAACAATCTCCCCAAACAAGCAGGGTCTGCATGCAGGTCTCTGCAGGATGAGCTCTTCTGCAAGCCTGGTGCAACTTCACCTCTCCCTGGGTCCCAGCTCCGCCCTAGTCATGATCCCCCCAATCCAGGCCCAAAGGTCTTGGGGGCCCTGGCACAGCTGACACTGGGAGCTTATGCTCAAATAAATTGGTTAGTCTCTAAGGTGCCACAAGTACTTCTTTTCTTTTTCCTAACCCAAATGTATCCCATTGGCTACAGGGAGTTCCAAGCTGGGACAAGTTCATCTTGAAGTCTTTCTCCAGCAGGCGGATGGTTGCAGAATCTCTCCTGGGTTGCAGAATCGCTCCTAGCCAGGGCTGGCTTTGATGCAGCAGCCTGGGGACGGTGCCCCTTCCTAGCTGGGCAGGGCTCATGCCCTCCTTGCCTGGCCAGTCCCATCGGGCTCCCCTTGAATATGTCCAGGACGCGATGGCTGCAGCCCTGCAGCCGCTGTACAGCCATGGGCACAGTAGGCCTGTGTGTGGGTGTTCGTCTGGCTCCAGGGCTGGGGAGGGAGGAGGAGACCCGGGAAAGAGCAGCAGCAAGCCGTTCGCTGAGTAGACAGGACTGGGCTGGCAGCTTCAGGCGTGTTCCCAGCTCCGTGGAGAGGGACGTCAAGGCTGGCTGGACTGGGTCTGCGCTTCCCTCCGAGCCAGGCTCCGGGCAAAGCGTTGGTGACTGGGAGACCCAGCGTGTGTGTGATTACCCCAAACCTTCCTGCAGGCGCCGGGGGACTGGGTGGCACCTGGAAAGACCGTGGAGGTGTTTCCTTTGGGCCAGCTCCAGCCGGGCCAGGCTCCAAGCTCAGCGCTCCCCTGCCAGCCTCGTGAAGGGTCCTGGAGGAGCCAGAACACAGGGCAGGGGAGGAGAACGTAACCCTGCCGTGGGGCTGGAGCTGCTTGGCAGCCGAGGGCGGTGGGGGGCTGCATGGGGGCTCCCGCATGGGCACTGCTGCCCGCCAGGGGACGGACGGCTGGGCCTGCACAAGGGGGCCTGTGTTTATACCTGGCACAGACACAAGCGCTAGCGCCGCACAGCAGCTCGTGAGGATCTGACGGGCTCCATCCCCAGCCGCGCCCTGACGTGGCCCAGCTCTGTGCCTCAGTTTCCCCCTCTGTAGAACGGGAGGATAGCGACACCAACCCTCCAGCTGTCCCGCTGCAGGACTGGGCCCTTGGTGGCATGGTTCTGGAGGATAGATCCATGCAGCCAGGGAAGGCTGGCATCAAGCTGTCTGTGTTTTTCAAAGGCCCTCCAGCTCCCTCCCCTCCCCCTGCACTCTGGTGCGGATTACAGGGATCCCGGGGCGGTTGTTGATTGGGAACGCTTCCCAGCCGCTGCTCCAGGCCCAGAACACGGTGTGTTCGCTTTCAAACCTCGCACTACGTCTGTTAGCGTTAGCCTTTCACAAGGCCAAGACAAGAGCTGGGGACGCAGCCAGGGCTGGAGCTCTTCTCCATGTTCCCTTCCCGGGGTGCCAACCAGCCGGCTGCACCGTGCCACAGCCAGCAAGTTCCTTTCCCTTAACGCTCAGTGGAAACCCTTCCTGCTGCCCCTTGCCAGCCACGCCAGCGTCACACCCACAGACCCTGGTCGTCGGCGGGTGGGGATCAAACCTGGGGCCTCTGGAGCTTAGTGCATGAGCCTCTATTGCATGAGCTAAAAGCCCCCTGGCTGTTAGCGACGGCTGCAGAGCAGACTCATCTTCTCTCTCTCTCGAATGGTCTTGGTGCCACTCGATGGGACACAACACCACACCCAGAAGGCGCGTGGGTTACATCAGCTGGCGGAGGATTAACTTTATATCGAGCTTCAGATCCCCGTCTTGGGCTTTGATTGATTGGGGAGGGGAGTCCCCAGGCATGCTGGGGTGGCTGGGAGGAAATCGAAAGGAGCTGTTTGTGCTGAATTTCCCCCCGCCCCCCTCACCCCACATTCTCCATCACAAACTCCGGGGCAGCAGCAGCTTCCAGTACACTGGGCTCCCCACAGCTCCCATCAGGGCAGACCTCAGCTGGGGCAGTTTGTCCCAGCCCTGTCCAGGGGCACAGCACATTCTCCAGCCCCGTTCCTGGAGCTGTGGTCACTGACACGAGCAGCGGATCTGCCCCAGTGACTTCAGTGCAGCTGTGGGACTCAGTGCTGCAGAACAGGAGGCCCTAGGTCACTAGCAGCTGAAGCGCCAGGATGAGAACCTGGGCCCCAAAGCCGCCCTGTATGACGTCCCCAACCGCCGTCCAGAGGAGAGCGCTTGCCCTGGCTCTGGGACTAGGGTTTTTAATCCGCTCCGGGTGGCTCCGTTCCCCAGCGGCGCAGGCTCGTTCCTACCAGAGGGGTTTATTGCAATCTCTGTTTGCCTCCCGTTAACAGCAGGCGGGAGGGAGGGAGAAGCTAGGAATTGCACACCCGCCCCGCAAGGCAGGTCAGTCTTTCCCGGAGGCCTGGGGAGAGGCTCTGCTTTCACTTTGGCCTGTTCGCTCCATCTGACGCTGTTGTGGGCCGGATGTAAACCAAGCTGGCTGGGTTTCAGCCCAAAACTCATTGCAGGGCCTCTTGATGAGACACCAAGTCCCAGGGTTAAACAGGGCGCCCTGGGGCTCCCAGCTCCCTGCACAAACAGCAAAATCTCATACCCAGTGTGATAAAGTGGGACTATTCTTAATGTTTCCTCTGAATAGTGTGGGGGTGCCTCAGTTTCCCCTAGGCAGTTCTTAAGGATCTAGGTGGTGGGGTAAGGGTGTATGATCGTTGCAGAGCCCTAGAGGGCAGGTGTGTGCAGGGGTCTGGACACAGAGAATGGCCAACACCCTGTTTCCTGGCACCTGATGGCCTGGGCCCTTCCCCCCTGCGAGGTGAGAGCTAAAGGGTTGGAGATCAAAGGAATCAGGTGGCCTCCTGACCTGGGAAAGGGACAAAGCCCAGAGGAGGAGGGGCTGGAGGGAGTTTCAGTTTGGGGCTGGCTGGAGACATGGAGTGAAGGGCAGATGTGGTTGTCTGGCTCACTGCCCCCCAAAATGGACCCAGCTGAGGGGTCCGGTTCTCTGCACCTACAAGCTCTGTTTTAGACCATGTTCCTGTCGTCTAATAAACCTTCTGTTTTACTGCGGGAAGCAGCGCGGGGCGAGGGATGTGCTGGCCACGGCTTCCTGCAGCCCCCGTTGGCCTGCAGTGGGGAACCATGGCCAGTGGGATCCGCGATCGGCCAAACCTGCGGATGCGGCAGGTAAAAAAACTGGCCCGGCCCGCCAGGGGGCTAACCCTGGGGGGCTGCGTGCCAAACGTTGCCGACCCCGGTGCTGCAGCAATCTCCCGTACAGCAATGGCTGTTACAAGACAGCGTAATTTAGAACAACCCAGAGTCTAAAGCTCGGGTGTATTTGAGGATCTGGGCCAGTACTTGGCTGTTTCTATAGTAATGACCCCTGAGCAAGCAGTGTAATGTACATGCTTATCACTGAGCGTGTCCAGAGGCTGCACGTCCATCAGAATGACTAGATGTCCTGATGTGTAATAAAAACACCTGGAGTCATAAAAAATCAACCCAGCCTACTTTACAGGGCCTGATCCTTCTCTCCCTTACAGCATCTGAGCAGTAGGAGAATGGCTAATACGGGCCAGCGTTATGGTTGTTGTATTCTATTTATAAAAGTATAATACTGGCCAGTATTCTAGTTGCTGTATTGTGTTATAAAACAACAACAAAAATAGAAAAATAAAAAATACAAATTAATGTTTTGAATTAATTTGGGGAAAAGAACAATTTAAACAATTTAAACAATTTAAACAATTTACAACAATTTAAAACATTTAAAACATTCCTTTCTTTCTCTCCAGTATTATAGTCTCTCTTGTTCCAATTTTAGGTAGCGGGAGCGAGTAGTATAAGAGCCCGACCATCAATCAAACGTTAACCCCACCCCTTGACCCCGTAAGCCCTGCACACAGGTCACTGGAAGTCCCACCTCATGGGAGTATTACTTCCGGGGTCAAGGCGGACACATGTCCGGAAGCAAGGTGTGTCATGTGACCCCTGTAAGAACTCCTCCCACTGTCCTCTGCTGATCAGGATGGATTTTGCCCCGACAGGAACGCCTCGAGAGAAGATTTGACCAATCAGGGGGAGTTCCGGGGTTTGTGTGACCCCTCTAAGAACTCCTCCCGCTGCCCTCTACCAATCAGGAGGGTTTTCAGCCGCTGGGGACCACCCCGAGAGGAGATTTGTCCAATTGGGGGGAATTCTGGGGCGGGGTGACCCGTCAGGAAGTGGCTCGTGTGACCCCTCTAAGAACTCCTCCCACCACCCCTACCAATCGCGATGGGTTTTGGCCACAGAGGACAGCCCCGAAAGGAGATTCGACCAAAATAGGGTGGGTTCTGGGACGGGGTCAACCGCCCAGAAGAGGGTCGTGTGACCCCTCTAAGGACTCCTTCCAACACCCTCTGCCAATCAGAGTGCAGCACCATCACCTCATAAGTCCCAGCGCTGGGAAGAGGAGGCCATCTCTTACCAAGAAGACGTGGTTTAGAAATTGTGGAAAGGCTGAGAGGAAACGTGGACTCCTTTACCACCCCTGTGAGAACTTCAGACTTTGTTTTAGCCCCGAGGACCTTTGGAGTTGTGTGGAGAAAGCGCTACAGCAGCGACAGTTCTGAAGAGGATGAGAGAGAAGCCAAGGGGATTCCTTTGGCCCAGCCATTGATGGACATGCCAGAATCCGAACCTGAAGCCCAGCTCTTCATGAGACACCCCGATGAGCATGGTGGCCTCTCGTCATCCGCCACCCTGGAGGAGGAAGGAGATCATGGCTTGGGGGAGGCACTGGCAGACAATGTGAATGGAAAAGACGTAGCTCAGGTAAATGAATGATTAAGAAGCGACGGTCGATGATTGGGTGTAATGGGGTTAGGAACCAGGGGTTGTGTAAATCTAAAAACAAACAGTGGGAACTTACGCTTGTTTCTTGTCTGAAAATCTCTCGACAGCTTGACGATGCCTTTCTAGAGGACCCGGAGGCCCTGGACGGCGTTGCATCAAGCAGCGAAGGTGAACCAGGCTCGCCTTGTTTTTGCTCAACGCCGCTAGAAATTGTTGAAGATGACTCCGAGGAGGACGGCTAGGAGGAGTTTAGGAGGAGGCCTGGCATGGAACTCGCTGAGCCAGTGCCACGTCACGAGCGTAAAAATGGTATGCGGACTATTGTACGCGTTGCTGTTTATGCTGTTCTTCATCACTGTCTTAGGGAAAAGCTTTTTGAAAATTGTGAGGGCTGTGTCATAGATGCCCCAGCCCAATGGCACCATGACTGTGACTTGGACTTCAATGGCTAGAAACTGCAAGTTCTGGGGCCTGTGTGCTGAGCTGTGTTTGGAAAGCTTATTGAACACTATTATTGCCATAGGTTATGTTATGCAACGTCTGTGCCTAACCCAAGAACATTTAGCGCAAGGGGTGACCTTGAGAAATGCTGTGCAATTCAGTGGAGACCCTGACCGTGTTTTAAAGAAAATGTCCAAACCGGAAGATGCCTGCTTACAGCGTTACATTGACCGCCTGGTCCACACAAAAAGGGACAGAACCCTGCTTAAGAAAAAGACTATTTGTAAGAAATCTAAAAGGATTAATTGAGAGAATGATGAGGGGACAAACATGCAATATAAAACTTGGTCGCTGTACATTTAAAAAAATCGAATGAAAAGGGCTTTGTGATTATCTGTGTTTCTGTTAGAAGGTCTCTGGCCCTTAAGTGAGCTAAAAGTTTTAATGGAGCATCTGGGTTTGTTTTCAAGAAGCTGTATGACTTTTAAATTTAAAAAAATGGTTTGTGAGAACCTAGGTCTTGTGTCTTTGTGTAAAAGAGACCCATTTACAGCAAAAAGCTGTGAAGTGGGAGGGGAACAAATCCTAAAAATGTGTTTACAGTGTAACCCTTCTGCCCATCAGAGTTGGCCACAACAGGGGCTGGATTCAGTATCGAGGAGTTCCATTCCAGTAACACGACGCAAAACCGGGTCAAGCCCCCACCAGTGGGGCACTGAAGCTCCCCTACAACAAGCTGAAATCACTGAATACTGTGTTAAGTAGTAGGGGGGCCTCAGAGCTGGGGCACCATGAACCCAAAGTGAATTCAGCTCTGCAGTCTGTAACCAAACTCCTAATAGAATCAAAATTACCTCTGACATTACACAATGGCGAGAAAGTGCAATTGGTGTTTGGGGCCCTCAGAAGGGGGCTCACACCACTAGGCACAAACCTCCAAACTCTCTCAATTCACTGGCTTTTGGAATCCTTGTCCCTTGCCTAGCGAGTGCTACTTAGTTGATGGCGAGTCCCTCCGTCATAAAAGGCCAAGGACAGTTCCACTGTCCTTGATTCACATCATCAGGATAACAACACTTTATTCTTCCTGCCCCGATAACAGAGAAACTAGGGATCCCACAGCAGCCAAAGTGACTATTTGGGCTCCTGTGGGCTCATGCTAGGTGGGGTGAGTGTCCTGTGCAAACGAGATCAGCTCCTGAAGTCCTTTTCCACAACTCACCACCAGATGTCAGGGTAGAGCTCATCCTGCCTCTGCTTACAACACGAAAACAAAACAGGGATGGTTCAGACATGTGTTTGAGTACAATAGAGTTGACTCATCCTGTTGAACTCAATGGTTTTAACCACACCCCCCACTGAATAGCGAAGGTAACTGTGATTCCTTACCCTTGTTGCTATAGGGATAAATTTGATGGGTGTGCACCCATAGTAAGGGAGGTGGGTGGGTGAGTTCGGATTAATATGAAATGAAATAAAACCGCAGGAATTCGCAGATGCTATTGGGCAGTTTAAATATAATCCCTGGAGTTGGTAGAGCACTATTGGACAGTGAAAATGACCCAGGAACTGGCAGAACTCTACTGGACAGTTTAAATATGAGCCAGGAGTTGTTTGAATGCTATGGGTCACTCTTTCTAGCAATTCAAAGCCATTAAAAGTTTGAAAAACTTTGAAAAACCCAAAACAACCAACCAAAAAATCCCACCACACACACACACACACGGGTCTAACCCAAAACTGAAATGTTTGAAGGCTTCACAAATCTTCACCATGCTTTAGAACAATCATTTGCTCGAAAGACAAATTTTTAAAAGCTGTGGGTGCTTAGTATGGTTGTGATACAACCATTTTATTTCAAGCCCCCACCCCAAACTTTAAGCATGAAAGAAACATGTTTAAAAAACAAGCCCCAAAGACATTTACTGAGATCTGCAAAGGGTCCCCACTTGGAAATGGGTACAGTTACATTACGGATTGGTGATTTACTGTTGAATACTGTAAGAAGGCCCTACAGAAAAATGTATTTTAACTAAAAGGAAAAAAATGGGCCAAAAGCAGCTCGGTTGTGCAGACAGCTTCATTTGTTGGATCATACTAAAGAAGTTCTGTATTAAAATCACAAATGAGTTTGATTCCCCATAGTTTAAATTCCAGGGTATTACTAATTAAGAGGTCTCTTGGGTTTTGGTACTGTTTCTCTCCCTCGCCGTGTGAAAGTTGCAAGCTGCTAATTGTGTTAGTAAATCCTAGACAGAGTCTGTTCTCAAAGCAATACTTTGTAACAACAGAAACAGCACACAGAGACTCCCCGCCCTTTTGTTGTATTTATCTGGCTTTGTTAACGATTGTGCTTTAAAATAGAGATAGAGGATGTATGTGGATGGATGCTTGGTGTGGATAATAACTGAATGATCAGGGAGGTGCCAGCCTAAGAATCCAGTGTCCGTCGGCCAAAGAAGGCGTCAACCAGAGGACCCCCGGAGGGCAGACTGGAATCCACCCAACAGCTTCAAGGATGGGAGAACCGAAGAACAAGACGGAGCCGTCAGGAATGTGCCATCTGCTGATTGATTCAGCAACAGCATGATGAAGCAATTCCCATAGGCTGGCATAGGAATAAATTCCTATAAAAATGGACTCTAGAAACGGAAAACTTTGGGGTCTGATTCTGCAAACCAACTTCCAGGAGCGTCAGATGTGCATCAGACAAGGCCCTGCTCCCTCCTCGTGTCCAGGCCACCTGGCCAGTGGCTTGGCATGAGCAACTCTAAGGCTGGTAACTATGATAACAACCTTGCAGAACCTCTGTGTGTGTGTGTGTGTGTGTGTGTATGAATGAATGTGTGAATAAATATGAAATTGAATGGAATGTTATAGCTATAACTAACTGCTTACTATGATTCTTTCTGTATTCACAATAAATGTGGCATTTTGCCTTTTCCCTTTTAATAAGATCCTGCTGGTTTTTATTTTATTGGTATAACAAATTCCCCCACCCCAGATCACAAAAGGGAATGTTAGGGAGGGGTGCCTAACGTCCTTAAGTAGCTATTATTTGAGAGCTGTAGCGATCAAATCAACCTGCTAGCTCCTATTTTGAAGTCTGTTTGAAACAAAGGCTTAGGATGGTGTAAAAACCTCAGGTATTTTGGAGACTCTTTCAACAGAAACTCTCTTGAATGGCTGCTGGACTGCAAAAGGAGCCATGCTCCCTGTTTTTAACTCTGAAAATATATATTCTATTATACCACTCATTGGCCATGCTGTCTTAGTAAATAATGGTGCCTATGTTTCTTGCAGTGTGATCTGTTTAGCATGGAACCAGTCACTTTAAACTGCATTTCATCACCGGGCCAAGGTAAAAACCATTTTAACTGGAGTTTTGCTTAATAACTTCAGGTATTACACAGGTTGGATAGGGATTTGGGGGTAATACTAACTAACATTTTTGCTTGTTCTTTAATTCAAAGGCCCAAACACACATGGGGGGGGGGGGGGCGCGTAACTTTCTGCAATTGGCTTTTAAATGCATGTGGGTTTATTGAAAAGTATTTTGTTGCAAACTGTGTTTTAAACTCTCTCTCTCTCTCTCTCTCTCTCTGTAAAAAAAATGATTGTTTTTTTTTAACGTATATGGCTGCAAACTGATGGTAATGGTGTGTTTCAAACTAACAGGGTGTTTTTTTACTGTGCAAAATGTGTTTTAAACTGGATTTTAAAAGTTGATTTTAAAAGCAATTTGGTTTTTATTTTGCAAAATGAGGTGTATTTAAAAAAATGTTTGCGGGTTTGTTGTTTTTTGTTTTAAAGTGGTAGAAATAAACTCAAAACTCCTCTTTGTTATACAGCCTGAAATGGATTATTTTGTTTTAAAACTCTGACTTTTTAAATAGAAAAACACCCTAATGAATATTTTATTTTTAAGTTTACAAGACAGTTTCATGTAATTTATAATAATAATAATAATAATAATAATAGTAATAATAATAATATTGTCTGCTCCAGAGTAGGGTCAAAACATGAGAGACCCTTAGACCAGAGGGTAAACAAGCTTAAAAGAAAAAGAAAAGAGACAGCTGAAAAGAAAATTTCGCCAGATGGATGGATGAAGCCCAGTAAATATACTGTGTTTATGAGGTTTTGTATTTTAAGTAAATACATCGGTGTGGGTGAGAAAGATGGTAAAGTTAAGTTTTGTTATATGTTCCTTCCCCCCTAATCGGGTATGTGCAGTTCTCCTGACAATGCTGTAGTCAGAGCTACAGGGACACGTCCACCAGACCAGCCAAAGAACCAGAAATCTGCTTTGAGACCTTTAACAACTCAAAACAGCACAAGAGTGCAGATGTAGCATCAGGGCAGTCCAAATCTCAAATACGTCAAACCCAAGGACAAAACAAAAGACTCTGGTAAAAACCAACCACGCAAACACAACTCCAGTTCCTCAGCGGCCACCTCCACACCAAGCCCTGAGAAAACCGTGAGTGAAAACGCCCACCTATGATGCTTCGTTCAGAAGACTGAGGGACGCTGTATCCTCGGGGGTTCTAAAAGAACGGTATTCTAAAAAGGTTTGGGGAAAATATGATGCTTCGTTCAGAATACCGGTAAACGGTGTATCTTCAGGGGGTCTAAAAGAAAGGAGGGCTGGAAAGCACATCAACAAAGCAAAAGCTTTGGTGGGTGACTTTTTGAAAAATACTTCAATTTTTGGCTCTGCGCAGGCGTGACTAGTTGTGGAAAGGGGCCTGGGTAAAAGGGGCACCCTCAAGGATACACATCAGCTCAGGTGTAAACAAAAGGGGGGACAGCGCTTGGTGGACAAACAAATGGCTGCCAAAAAGTTCCAGGCCAGGGTCGCTGGAAAAATTTTAAAAAGGGCTAAAGAGGTAATGGGGAGGGGGGACAAAAAGAGATGCCCTCGACTGGAGGCTCTCAAACTGGCATGTCTGAAAATGGGGAGGTGGAATCAGACTCTCACACAGAATCTGGTTTAGAAAATTCCCCAGAGGGCTCTCTAGAATGATGGGTCCCCATCTCCTCCCGATGACCCTCACGGAGGCGCCTCAGAGTCTGACTCTCAAATAGCATCTGATGTAGAAGATGCCACTGATGGTCCCATAGAGGAACCCCCCAAGTAACCCTGAAAATGCAGAGGTGTGTATGGAGAGAGTGAGAAGTTGGCAACGTGAATTACCTAGATTTGGGGGGTCAGTGTATTGTGAGGAATTTCATTTTGTCAATCTTGAGTGAATAAATTCAGCTCAGCAGGCTGTTGAAGCCATACACAGGGGGATACAGTTAGTTCTCGATGACGTTAATGGTAGGGTAGGCCCTGATAATTATGTTCAGTTACATTTAGAGAGCCGTAATTTAACTAACCTGTTGTTTTCGGTCTGAAGAACTAGGGATGAGCTGTCTGCTGAGGATTTCTTCAATCAGACCTCAAAGCTGCCACAGAGCAATAGAGTTGCATGTCAATGGGACATTGCACCTCGTTGTGACAGCTGTAAAAAAACAGGGGTGGGGGCCGCTCGTAGAGTTTTAAATTCTATCCTCAGTAGTCAAATCATCCATAAAAAAGAGACAATGTTTAGTAGACCTGACTTACACGGCTATCAATCTGTGTTTTGCGCGTGGGCTCTTGGCCGTCATGTCCGACCATAAACCTACGGAGGCGGAATCGTTAGCGGGGGGCGAGAAAGTTGCATGAGAAACTGGGCTGGTCAGATCAAAAAAAGATTATGCTCAGTGACGTAGCAATGTCTGAACAGCATTTAGGAGTCAACATACAGGTGGTGCTGTATGTGGCGAAAGGGGCTTTTTTTAAAGGGGGCGGGGGCAGTTTACCCCAAGACTTATTTCATCCTGTTGCACGATGAGCATTACTATGGGGTTCTGGTTGTGAAAAAGTTGTTTGGAGCAAAAAATGATGGTGAGTTTTGCCCCACGGTGCACAGTCACGGCCACTCTCGCAGGTACAGCTGCTGCCTCTGCTTGAGCGTAACATGCTCAGACAGCGTGGACGTGCAGCTGAGGTGTCCTCGCCGTAGACTGTATTGTTAGTCCAGAGAGCGTTTAGACAGACACATTGACTGGGCATCGACAGAACAAGCTGAATGCCTGTCTAAAACGTTGTGCGATAAGGGTCAGTCTTACGTGGACAAGCGGCACAGGTGTAAAGGGAGGCGCTGTAAGCAGGGTCAGGGTTTGATCGCTGGTGATGTAGACGGTCACCTCAGTTTTATGGACAGCCTTAGAAAGTCCGAATCCTCAGAAAAGTGTATTTGTTATGATTCCGAATACACACAGGAGACTGGGTTGCACACTCCCAATTACATTTTTGCTATGTCCCTCAACCGGAAAAGTCCTGGGAATTTAAGGGTGATGAGTGTCTTTCTATGTTTGTTCAGACCTTTATTGGCAAAGAGTTCCGGGTCTACACGTTCCAGGCGCACAATTCCAAAGGTTACGATGCATACTTCATCATTAGACAGTTACTGAAGGAAAAGATGTGCCTAGAACTGATCACTCAGGGTAGTAAACTAATGTGTGTGGAAGTTAAGGCCCTGGGCATTCGTTTTATAGACTCTTTAAACTTCTTGCCCATGAAGCTTGGTAAGCTCCCGCAGGTGATGGGGTTTGAAGGGTGCAAAGGGTATTTTCCACATTTTTTGAACACTTTAGAAAATCAAAATGACGTGGAGCCTATGCCCGGTGTGGAGCACTATGGTGTAGAAAGCATGATGCCCAGGGAAAAAGCAGAGTTTCTCGACCGGTAGCAGGCCCACAGGGAGGAGACGTTTGACTTGCAGAAAGAGCTCGCGTATTACTGTCAGCAGGATGTCAAAATGTTGAGACAGCCTTGTATCCTATACAGAAAAGAGATTATGAAAATGATGGAGAAGGGAGATCTAGTAGAGAGAGAACCTGGTAAATTCACCGAGATAAAACTGGGTATAGATCCATTCTGGTACATAACACTGGCATCTGTCTGCATGGCTGTGTACAGGTTTATGTTTCTGGAGCCTAACACGGTAGCTCTTCTCCCTCCAGACAATGATGACAGGCAGAAAAAGATATTCGACCCCATCTATTCAGTGGCTGTTGTGTACCTCTCACAAAGAAACTATACAAATACGGCATGCTTTACAGGGTGGGGAATTAGAGGTAGGCTCCTACTCTTTAGAGGGTTATGCCAGTGTTGACAGGGTACACACAGCCTTAGAGTTTAACGGGTGTTCTTTTCCACGCTTGTGCCACCTGTCATTGTGAAAAAGCACAAAACCCTAGGACGGGGACAACCCTTGGGTTTCTTTATTACAAGACGCAGCTCAAGACCGACTATCTGAAACAACTTGGTTTTGTAGTGAGGACTCTTTGGGAGCAAGAGTGGGAAGTGATGAAAGAAACAGACAGGGAGCTTGCAGGTATTTAAAATGAGCCCAGTTGCCCTAGCCTCTCGTGCCTAGGGATGCTCTTTTTGGGGGGAGGACAAACGCTATCCGCCTATATTACAAACTTAACTCCGGGGAAGAAATCCACTATTCTGATTTTACCAGCTTCTACCCTTTTGTAAAGAAAACCAAAGAATACCCTATCGGACACCCCGATATAGTTTAGGACAAATTTGGACCCCTTGCAAATTATTTTGGAATTGCAAAAGTTAAAGTGTACCCCACACAAGGCTTCTTTTTCCCATTGTTACCTGTCAGAGTGGGTGGCAAACTTATGTTCCCGCTATGCCGAACCTGTGCGGAAACGGAGCAGCGGGAGATGTGCATCCATACTGACTAGGAGAGGGCCATCCTGGGGACTTGGTGCACGGTGGAATTGAACGCGGCCATAGCGAAGGGGTACGCGGTGGCAAAAATATATGAAATCTGGCTTTTTAATGAAAAATCTGATGAACTCTTTCCAGAGTACATCAAATGACACCTCCGCCAGAAACAAGAGGCTTCAGGGTATCCCAGCTGGTGCACAGACGAAGAAAAACAAAATAAGTACATGAACTATTTCTACCAGAAAGAAGGCATGCGTTTGTGCCAACACGAGATCAGGTTTAACCCCGCTAAACGCCAAATCGCTAAACTCTTTCTAAATTCCCTCACGAGCGAGATCCCGCCAGATCAACACATCACCGAGTTTGTGTTGGCAGGCCCAAAAACATACGGGTATAAGCTGTCGGGAGGAAAGGCCTGTATGAAAGTCAAAGGTATTACCCTGAACTTGGCAAACTGTCAAAAGATCAACTTTGACAGTTTGAAAGATCTAGTCCTGGACTATTGCACGGGCCTGCGAGAAAACACCTCAAAAAAGAGAGAGGTGCAGCAGCCCTCTATCGTAAGGAACAAAAATCAGTGGTAAATAGAGACCAAAACCCTTAAGAAAACACAGAAAGTCATTTACAACAAGAGGGTCCTAGGAGAAGGGTTTAAAACCCTGCCCTACGGATTTTAAAATGGATACGAGGTGGAAACACCCCTTTTCTGCAATTCTCGCGGGGCCTAGCAACTGTGGGAAAAGTTACTTTATAAAAAATGTGTTGGATAATGCCAAACAAAACATTGTCTGTTATGCCTGAGAATATTGGATAACATGGCTATAAAAAGCATTGCAAGATACACGTCTGGGCTTGTTGAAACACATTTTGAGCAAGGCTAGGCATGCCCAAGAATTTAAATGTATTTTTTACAAAATTCATCACCATCCGGTCCTTTTGCACTAAGTCGTTAGAATACAATTTTAAAATCCGGTCAAGAGATAAACCCTTGCTCCGATGACGTAAGAAAAACACTCAGTGATAGCCGCAGGCGACAGAGCGGGGGTCTTGTAATTGTCTATTGTGAAACACAATGCCTGTGGCATTTTTGTTTCAACATTTCATAATGCTTTTAGGAAACAACATGCTCTTCGGGGGGTGCCCGTATGAGTCTAAAAACTCTCCACGGTTACGCTCCGCCAGACACAAGGCAAGCCAGTGTTCACCAGGTTGGTTGTGTGGATGCGCGATACAAACCTAGGGGTCTCTGAGACAGCTTGTCGCCAGGGAGCCAAATCCAAGGGAACACATCTAAGAAATTCTTTTTTGTGTAAGGCACCTTGATAAGACACACGAGAGCTGCACGGTGTCCATGTTCACATATAGTCAAGCAGAACGTCTCTCTTCTGATTTCTCTCTATGATGTTGTCAAAAACCCCATGCACGATCAGATTGATGGTGATGGTTAAAGCCTTCCCAAAACGTATTTCTGCTCTCAGGTTCCCGGTTTTAATCAGGGAATAGTCATCGGAGCATTCCTGGTCGGGAGACAGGTCAAAGGCAAACAAGGTGTAACCCTGTGGAAACTCCTCACGGTCGATTAACAGAGAACGATCTGTCATGTGTTTACCAGTGTCTGTACCAGATTCATGTATTCTCTCATGCAGCATCCTGCCTCGAAGTCTGGTTGCAGAGGCTTGGTTGGTATCTGTTCACCATCCACATACAAGGCCACAAAATTAATATCATAATGTTTAAAATGAAAGGGATTTTTAGTGTAACTTCCACTCAAGGCATAAGACAAACCCTAGGACAAGCATTTTGGGTAACTGTCCCAAAAAACAGGTTCTCCTGGTTATTGACCCTGCTGCCCACGGGGATGCTAAACACTTTCATTCCCACACGGTCCACGGGATATTTAGCATTTGTGGTAAGCAGGGACTCCGCGTGCCCCAGACGAACGCTCAGGGCCACCCGTACTTTCTTCACAAAAAGGGATGCTGATACAATGCGCAATTTAAAGCCTTCGGCTGCACTGCCCATTAAACAGAAAGCGTCTTATCTGCGCGTCAGTTTAAATTTTCACATCCACTCCGTTCAACAAATGAGACGTATCTGTTCTGATCTGTCTTTATTTCAATGGTAATGGTATCGATGTGGTGTTTTCTGACAGGAACGTGATGAGGTTTATCGTAGGTGATGGTGACAAACTCATTGTTCCTTCCTCAGACAGGGAGACAGTGTAACAGGGGAACAGAAAAGTCCCTCACAAACGGGTGTTCTACAATATCTGTGTGCAGATACAAGGAATTAACCCCCCTGTGATGTCTGCCCAGAAGGGGAATTTTTGGACGCTGCGCTTGGGGCCCAAACCTAGAATGTTAGCTAGCTCCCTGCTGGTAGAAAACATAAAAGTAAAATCAGCGGATTTAAGGCTAACTTTTCTACCTCAGGCGGTGGGGGATGACGAGCCACGGTACTGTTCATATGATCCAATCATTCAGGTATGGACGAGTAATAACCTCATCGTAGGATAAAACTCTATGCCATATCTTCAAAGGTGATTTCAAAAGGGGTGTCCTCGTTGATAGTGTTCCAGCTGTGCGGGTGTTGTATTTCCACTAACCCCACCTCCCAGGCACCCGGGAGATCCAAGGGCTTAATTAGCTGTATTGTAAAGTTCGAGCTGGTGTTCTGAGGAAAAACTGCAGAGCTGGCATTGCTGGGCAAAGTCATGTAAAACCCGCTGTCGCTCATTTTTCGCTCCCTCAGTCTTTGCAGGAGGAATCTTTTTGTTTGTTTGTGTCTAAAACCGTCTCTATCAACCGGTTTCCATATCTTCAGAGAATTGGAAGGGTTAACATCAGTGGGTCTGGTACGTAGAGTTCTGTAAAAGCTCTGGTTGTAACTCTTCATAAAGTCAGGTAACAGGTCAATGTGGCGAAAGGCGTTATGGGCTGTAAAATATCGCCACATCCTCCACATCTTTTTCAAGTTCTCTTAAAATCGCTCCACAACCCCTGCTTTGACTTCATTATCAGTAACAAAAAGCGTTAACGCTGTGCCGTTTCAACAATCTGCTAAAAGGTTTGTTTCAAAATTCTTTCCACCGATTAGTTTGTCATTTTTGAGGCACGCGACCTTGGCTAAAAATAGCTTTAAAGGCCTTGGATTCCTCACCGCTCATCTTGTCTTTTAGGCCTAAGGCCCAGGCATATTTGGATAGAATGTCTATCACTGTTAAGATGTACTTAAAACCGCTGTTGTGTTTGGAGAAGCGGTGCATACGGACCAAATCTGCCTGCCATTGCGCGTCCACATCTGAAACAACAGTCCTGGTTCTTTTAAAACGTATTTGAGCTGGTTTGTGTAAAGTGTAAGCATCCTGGTGTGAAAGCCAAGCTCTTACCTGTCTTCTATTTAAAGTTTTATGATGCTTTTTGGCCACTTGAAAAAGAAGACTGACCCCGTCAAAGCCCCCAACTTTCCTGGGGGTTTAACAGATTTTCTTTAACAGAGCCATCTGTGGAGACATGACTGTTCCTGGGACCGTCTTTTACGAACACAAGTATGGAGGGGGACACGTTCATTCTGACACATTTAAATAAGTTTTATTAATCACCTGGTTTAACACAATCTTTTACAGCCGCCTGAAACAAAGGACGCCATGATCCCTACCATGAGGGAGTCTGAGCTGGTTCATTCTTCCATTTTTGTCCTTTTCTGGATTTTCCTCGTGAGATCTGGGTCTCAGACAGGAGCAAAAACAGCTGATGTGCGATGGATTTACTCCCACAGGGCTACCGATGTGTAACTTCTCAAAGGCCTCTAGAAAGGCATCGCCGAGCTGTTGAGAGATTTTCAGACAAAAAACAGTGTAAGCACCCCACTGCCTGTTTTTAGATGTATGCAATGCCAGGTCGATTCCTAACCCCATTACACCCCCATGATCAACCGTGGCTTCTTAATCATTCATTTACCTGAGAGCTGTCTTTCCCGTTCACCTTGTGACTCCCCCAAGCCACAATCGCCTTCCAACTTTAGGGCATGGACAATGAGAGGCTGTCACACTCATCGGGGTGCCTCACAAAGGTTTGGATTTTGGGGTCGGGTTCCGACGTATCCATCAACGGTTGAGTCAAAGGGCCCTCCTCGGAACTGTCACTGCCGTAGCGCTTTCTCCACACAACTCCAAAGGTCCTCGGAGCTAAAACAAAATCTGAAGGTCTCACGGGGGTGGTAAAGGAGTCCATGTTTCCTCTCAGCCTTTCCACAATTTCTAAAACATGTCTTCTTGGTAAGAGATGGCGTCCTCTGCCCAGTGCTGGGACTTATGGGGTGATGGTGCTGCACTCTGATTGGCAGAGGGCGTTGGGAGGAGTTCTTAGAGGGCTCACATGACCCTCTTCTGGACGGTTCACCCAATCCGAGAACCTGCCCCATTTTGGTCAAATCTCTTCTCGGGCCTGTCCTCTGTGGCCAAAACCCATCGCGATTGGTAGAAGGTGGTGGGAGGAGTTCTTAGAAGGATCACACGAAGCACTTCCTGACGGGTCACCCCACCCTGGAACTCCCCCCAGTCGGTCAAATCTCCTCTCGGGGTGGTCCCCAGTGGCTCAAACCCCTCCTGATTGGTAGAGGGCGGTGGGAGGAATTCTTAGAGGGGTCACACAAACCACTTCCAGACAGATCACCCCACCCCGGAACTCCCCATGATTGGTCAAACCTCCTCTCGGGGTGGTCCCCAGTGGCTCAAACCCCTCCTGATTGGTAGACCGTGGTGGGAGGAATTCTTAGAGGGGTCACACAAACCACTTCCAGACAGATCACCCCACCCCGGAACTCCCCATGATTGGTCAAACCTCCTCTCGGGGTGGTCCCCAGTGTCTCAAACCCCTACTGATTGGTAGACCGTGGTGGGAGGTATTCTTAGAGGGGTCACACGAACCACTTCCAGACAGGTCATCCTGCCCCGGAACTCCCCCTGATTGGTCAAATCTTCTCTTGGGGCGTTCCTATCAGGGCAAAACCCATCCCGATTGGTAGAGGACAATGGGAGGAGTTCTTAGAGGGGTCACATGACACACGTTGCTTCCGGTCATTTGTCTGCCTTGACCCTGGAAGTAATACCTCATGGCTTGGGACTTCCAGTGACCGGTGGGCAAGGCTTACGAGGGCCAAGGGTGGGGTTAACGTTTGATTGACGGTAGGGCCCTTCTACTACTGGAGCGCCTTGTTCTCTTTGTCTCCCGCTTCATTCCCCAAGCACTCGGCCAGGACAGATGTCATTTAGGACCTCAGTTGCCACCAGCTGGACAGAGGGACTTGGGTCTTTCCTGAGGACCTGGAGAGCTGAAATGACAGAGGACAACATGTTAGTGTACAGACTGTCAAATCACAGCTAAGCGTGACCACAGAATCTTGAAGTACCAGAGCAGAATGATCACATGGTAAAATGTGAAACTGGGCTCAGTCCTTCTATTGGGATGGAAAATACATGAGAGATGAATATGCCTCACTTTTCATATTGTCACCTGTGCCTGAAATAGCTGGAGACTTACTACCTCTGAATACCACGCTACAGAAGCTCTCCAATATAAAGAAAGCTTTAGGTTCCTCCATTGGCTCCCTTCCATGCTCCCAACAAGCGGGGAGGCCCTGACTCGACCAGAAAGTCATCCACTCTGCTGTAAATGGAAGAAGGTCCATTGTTTCAATAGCTTCCACTTTTAAGTTTATTTTCCTTCTCTATTCAGGAGCCACTGTCTGAGCTCCAATAACCCTGGAATTGAACAGAGGCCAGGTCCAAGCTGGTTTGTGCAGGATGCAGGGCACCTACTGGAAGAAAAATTGCTGGTGGGAAATTGGGAGTAGCAGAAAGTGGCTACAATTTCTCCTCACCTGGGGAGTCCACAGAGAGCCAATAAAGCCCAAAGAGTGGATAGCACTGGCTGCGGAGGGGGCCTTGCCAGAACAACCAGGAGATGCACGGACTCACATCACACCCTCTGCAGCTGCCTCCTTCAGGGGAAATTAAAGCTGACTTTCTACTGGGCAAGAGTGAATTTGTCCTTTGGTGTGTGGCTGATGCACTTTGCACCAGTGGTATCGGTTACTGCTGCTTGTCAGCTAAATTCCTTTAGAACTCACGGATGAGCAGAACTTCAGCTGTATTTATTACTTACACATCAGCAGATGTTCCAGGTCTTGCCATTTCATATGCTGCCTGTCTATGTGTTCCAGGATGATGCCTAAATACACAATGGAAAACAAACAACAACCATAAAACCTTCCCTTGTTGAGTGCAAAGTGATATTAGCAGCCCCTAGACAGGTCTTTGGCCTCTCCTACTGTGGGCCTAAGGGTGAGCTGTGGGCAAGAGGATGCTAGTGCAGTTTAGAGTCCACACTGAAGAGAATGAGAAAGACTTTTTTTTTTAAGAATGTTTACACAAAACCCATTTGCTTTAAAGAGTCTGTGTTCCTCTTGCCACTGCTGTCAGTTATTGGAGACATACTAAGCTAGTGTCTTGGTCTAGTGGTCTGAGCAAAGGACTGGGGCCAGGAATAAGTGAGTTCTAAGCAGGGATCCCACAAGGTGACTGATAGGTGAGACTTAGGCCACAATGCCTGCCTGTCTCACCTGGGTATGCTTGGGAGAAGAGGGCACAGGGCCAAAGCGGAGGAACCTTTTGCCTCCTTGACAAGGTGGTGTGGCCAGGAACCTGAAACAGCAGGCGCTGAGGGCAGGTGGGCTGCATGCCTCCCAATGATGAAGTAGTAGTGAAGAGCACTGAGCAACACTGTGGGTGGGTCTGCACTTTGAGCGAGGGGGATCACTCCCAGTTCAATGGGACAGGCCCACTCTAGCTCGGACAGCGCTCGCATGCTAAAATTAGAATGTAGCTAAAGCAGCACGAGCAGTGGGAGGAGCTAGCCACCTTGAGAATCGACTTTGGGGTTTGGATGGGATCATACTTGGGGTGGTTAAACCTCCTGCTGCTCCTGCCATCGCAGCTACTCTCTATTTTTAGCACTCAGGGCTAGTGCGGGTATGTCTCATCAAGCTGGGAATTAGACCCCCAGCTCCAAGTGTAAACATGCCCTACGAGACAGTGTCCCAGCCTCTACGACTAAATGACTGCACCATGCTCTCCCTGCAACAATCCCAAAGCACTTTATAGCAAGTCATGATTTCCTCCGACCACCACACTGGAGAGATAGGGATATTAACATCCCCATTTATGTATGGGAAGCTGAGGCACAGAGAGATTAATGGCAGCTCAGTGCTGCACAGTGGGATTTTTTTCTCTCTCCCTCAATGGGAATACCAAAAGGGACACTGGGCATCATCTCTCACCAGCTAAGTTGGCTGCAACTGCCCGGATCTCTTCCCAGCTGCTACAGAAGTATGTGATGGTGCTTTTGTACAAGTTCTCCAGCAGCTCGGCATTCTCTTTGGCCTAGAGGAAATCAGGGACACATGAGCTCTCTCTGGCTAGAAGTGCCCTTTGACTGCCAGCACATGCTTTTACGAGCCACAGGTAAATCAGAGAAAGAACAGGTGACTGGGTGGACGTGGGAAAAATGGGGATCTGTGGCAGATTTACATTTCCCGTCACCCTCAGTCATATATCCCACTCTGACCGTTATTTCCATTACCCATCACACATCCTCCCCACACCTCTACACCACCACATGCCACTCCAGTCAAGAATCTCAGACACTTCAACAGCTCACTCACAAGGTGTCTGCAAATGTCCACCTGGAGCTCTTCAGGCTTCAGCTCGGCTGTACCATCAAGGTGTTGATTCACGGCAGCTTGGAGCCTCTTCAGTCCCAAAAACGGGACACAGAGGTGAAACGTAGCTCTGCATTCCTGAAAAAAAGAAAGCATGTCACACCATTTCATTGTTCCCTACGGAGTGCTATGGTCATTCAAAGGGAACTCATCTGCTTGACTGCTCATCTATTCCAGGATAAAAAGGGATTCATCTGGATGTAATTGGCAGAAAACATGCAGGAATG
This sequence comes from Natator depressus, assembly GCF_965152275.1. Lineage (NCBI taxonomy): Eukaryota > Metazoa > Chordata > Testudines > Cheloniidae > Natator > Natator depressus. The sequence goes on from NC_134253.1 coordinate 6,661,489, forward strand.
ACTAATAGAGGGGAGAGCTTCCACTGCAACCTGGAGGTAGCATCAATGTCTTTTTGGAACAGATCTACCTAGGAAAGCTGCTTCACCAGGTCTCTCTTCTGTTCTGGGGAGGCAGGGGCCTGGGATGCAGAGACAGACAGGAATAGAGAGCTGTCGGGCTCAGACCCATGACCTATCCTGGATTCTGGTGAGGCAGCCATGGACCAACCTGGCGGGAACTGACTCAGCAGGAGGGCAATGAACTGAGGGGAGAATTTGGGCCTCCACAGCAGGCAGGAATAGCAGAGCTCCCCTGGCATTGGGAGGAAAATTCCTTTGGCTTAGTAAATAAGTCACTCTCGGTCTTACCACTGAAACCCTGGGGTTCGGGTCTTGCAGGTGCAGCAGAAGTGTGACCCAGCTCTGTCTAACCTGCTCGGCGAAATAGCCCTTCCATTTTCTTTTGGTCAGGCGGGCCAGGATGCCAAATAGGACAAAGGACAATAAACGAAGAGCATCGTCCTCCTACAGCCAAGAAAGCCCCACAAGTTAGTAACTAAGGGACAATCACATCATGTTCCTCGCACAGCCATCTCTTCTACGCTAAAGTCGAGGGATTCCAACTACAGCTAGTCGGAAACACTTTCATGAACTAATTTTTGATTCGAATTTGCTGATTCATCAAACTATTTTAGCGACAGTTCCATTTGGATGAAATTCCTCCAGAAGCCAGGCAGGGTCCTTAGAAACCTGCCTGCTGTCTTGCCAGTGCACCCATTCAGCTCCTTGGAAGCCCATCTAGCAGGCTGACTGGGATCGTGGGCTTCCAAACCCCCAGCGTCTGGGACCCTGGCTCTCAAATTTGCAACTCCCTAGCACTTCTAGCTCCCACAGTTTCCTGGGTTCCCAGCACCGGGATAGTCTGAGAGCAGACTGCCCGGACCCAAGGCTTTCAACAGAGCTCGGCTGAGAATAGTCATTGTGTTTCACAAAGAGTTTTGAAGTTTGGGGAGAGGGATTCCCACAAATAGGAACAAAACCAAAATTTGAAATCTCAAAATTCTCTGCAAAACGGAATCATTCCAACCCTCTCACGTAAAAATGGTATAGAGCAGGCCCAACACTCTCTATTGTACCTTGGAACCCACTTTTCATGGTTATCTAGCTACCTAATCTAGTATTCAGACTTTCTTTGAGGTTCTCAGTGGCAAGAAAGAAGAACAGAAGGGGGAGACTGTGGGAGCAGGGATGTCATCCCCATCCTCCTAATGTTCTCCTCCTCCGTAAAACACCTCTCTTCCCTGGGGCCGAAACATCTCTTCACTCTGACATGAGCAATGCCCAGGGAGTAAATGGAGTCTAATCAAGATCGGTTGAACTGGGGCTGGAGAGTTCTGGTCACATACGTTGTCAAAGTAGGTCCGGATCTGTTGGGTGAGGTCTCTGAAGGAAGAACCTATGTCCTTCTCTTTCAGCTCCTTCAGGACTTTGGCCACTGCTTTCATGCTCTCGCCAATGACTTCAGAACTGAAAGGGTCACTTAAGGCCCTGATCAGTATGACCATAAGAAACTTCTTGTGCTTTTTCACCTGGACAAACATACGACATTAAAGAACACTTATCACTGATCACACTTCTAATACGTTTTCTTTAGCAGTTATGAAACTGTGGGGATTTCTTCTCCCCCTCCCACCCCCCGGAGACCTATAGCTATATTTCAGACCAGCTTCGAGCTACAATGAGCCAAACTTGGTGCCATAATACACCTGTGTCATCCTATTATTAGATTCCTAGTTACTTAGATTCCAAGGCCAAAAGGAACCCTTGTGATTATCCGGTCTGACCTCCTGCATAACATTGAACTTCCCCGAAATAGTCTCTGTTGGAACTAGAGTGTATCTTTTAGAAAAACGTTCAATCTTGATTTTAAAATTGCTAGTGACGGAGAATCCACTACAACCCTTGGTAAATTGTTCCAATGGTTAATTAAAATTACCATTAAAAATCAATGCCTTATTACCAGTCTGAATTAGTCTAGCTTCATTTTCCCCCATTGAATCTTCTTATCCCTTTGTTTGCTAATGGGAAGAACCCATTCTCAAAATGTGTTCCCCATGTGAGTAGTTCTAGACTGTCCTCAAGTCACTCCTTAACCTTCTCTTTGTAAAGCTAAATAGATTGAGCTCCGTGAGTCTATCACTAGAGGTATCTTTTCCAGTCCTTTGAGAATTCTTGGGAGTCTTCTCTGAATCCTCTCTAATTTATCAGCATCCTTCTTGAATTGTGGACACCTGATCTGGGCACAGCATTCCAGCCGTGCTCACATGAGTGTCATATTCAGAGGGAAAAGAACTTCTTTACTCTTAGTCAAGATTCCTCTCTTTATGCCTCTAAGGATCATTTCAGCCCTTTTGGCCACAACTTCGCATTGGGACACCTTATGTTCAACTGATTCTCTGCCATGACGCAAGTGGTTTTCAGCATCATTGCTTCTTGGGATAGAGTCTCTCATCCTGTAAGTATGGCCTGCATTTTTTGTTCCTAGATGGAGACATTTACACATGGTCATATTAAAGTGCACAGATTGTTTGCTTATGCCCAGCTTAGCAAAGGATCTAGCTTGCTCTGTATTGACTGCAAAGAGGTTACTCGGGTATGTGAGAGAGCAGAATTTGGCCTAGTGCATTGTGTGCAGCCTCTGTAAACTCCGAACAACTATTTCCCTTGGTTTCTCTAGTTATGCTGCATTCTAGTCAGTATTCTCTCTTACCTTCTCAGGCGCCCCATAGACTAAATTTCCCAGGCCTCTTACAGCCATCTGCCGGACAATGCTGTTCCTATCATGGGACTTTTCTTCCAAGATGTGTAAGACTGGCTTAAGGAACTTCTTCTCCCTGAGCATGGGATCACTCATTAGCTGAAAGAAAATCAACCTGTCCATTAGCCCCAATAGAATCATTAAGATTGGGAATAGAATTTGAGCAGACATGTCATACACTAAAAACAACAAGGAGTCCTCCTACAGCCCCACTCTTGAGGATACAGACAAATATGGCTACCCCTCTGATACTTGGCACATAATACACTCTAACTTTAGTATTCCACACAAATGAGAAAGGTCTACAAAACATGGAGCTTTCCTTTTGGGCACTAGAATAGGGATCCACTCACCTCTTGAGAGCCTCTTAGTGGCTGGGTATGGTATCACAGTCCTTTTCTCACCCCTGGTGCACCCTGCCAGCCGTCCTCAGTGAGTCTTCCGGGGCTCAGGCCTCTGGCTGAGTCCCAAAGTCCAAATGAACCCCTTCTGGGGTAGTCAAGAACAGTCCCATTGCCCTCACTAGGGTCTCCAGCCCCAACTCTGGGTCCTTTACATTCTGCCCTTTGTTCAAGCTCTCCATTAGCATTGTCCCCTCCATGGGGCTTAGGCCACTGTTGGTGGTAGGGGAACCTGGGCCTGCCCCTAACTCTGGGTTCCAAACCATGGATCCTATAAACAGGAGCTAGGCACTGCTTGATTTCAGTTCATTGTCGCTTCTTCCTACCGGCCACTTTTAGCTTCACCCTCACCTCAGGGTTAAAGTTCTTTGGGACTCTCTTCCTGAAAACCCAGCTTAAGTAAAGGCTGCCAGAATCAAACTCTGGCTGTCCCCTGAATTTCTGTGGCCAGAGAGCAGCGCCCTTTCTTGCCCCTCCAGTTCCTGCCAGGAACTGACCTGCTAAAGCCCTTCAGCGCCTTTTAGCCGAGCCTGAGGGGCTCGGATTGGCTGCTTTCATGAGGCCTCTCTAGACAGACCCAGATTGGGGGCTCTTTTCCTGGGGCAGGGTGTAGTAGGACCACGGGGCCTCTTGTAAGGAGCCTTAAAGCCCAGGTACAGCTCATCACAGGCACAGAGAGGTTGTTTTTCTTAGAACCAGATAAGCCCCGAAGATAGTTGCTTAGCTTAAGTGGGAAATATGATGCAGATGTTGGAGGAAGACTGTGGAAAGGGAGGATGCTCCAGCAGGTATCCCCACACTAGTCTAGGACTTAGGAGACCCAGGTTCCATTTCCTGCTCCCTCAAAGACTTCCTGTGTGACCTTGGGCAAGTCACTTAGCCCTTCTGTGCATCAGTTCCCTGCCTGTAAAATAGGAAACATAGTGCTTCCCTACCTCGCAGGAGTGTGGTGGGGATACAGACATTAAAGAGTTTGGAGGTCCTCAGATACTAGAGTAATGAGAACCTAAGATAGACATTAATGTAGTTGTAGGTTGCTTGGTTGGTAGTATTAGGACGCTCGGTTCATTCAGAAGATGTGCTGAGCTAAACCAAAATCAGGAGCTGTTGGTTAGGATCAGCACTAGGACTTGGCAGAAGAGGTCCACTCATCCAAACTCTGTCCGTATCTCTCTCAGCCAGCACCTGTGGCTGTGTAGCTAGTATAGGCAATGACGGCAATAAAAACCACAGAGAGAGAAGGACTCAGAAAGGTATCGTGAAGTTCCTGGTGAGGTTTCCATATAAAGGAGGACCTATTCTACTGTCTAAAATGACAATTCCTCCTATGAACTGAACTGTACAACTCCCGAAAGAAAGGCAGACAAGAGTCTAATGGTGAAACTGCTCTTCAGAGCCCTGTGTCTTACCTGGGCAAGGAAAGCTGTGCTGGTGACTCGGTGGTTTTCTGAGGGGGAATTCACCCAGGGGAGGAGGCTCTGTATGATCTCAGGTGTTATGAGTCCAGATCTTAGCAGAATACTGGAAGACAAAAGAAACTGCTCATGGGCTAGATTGCACACTTCAAAAACTCAGCTGCTCTGAGCATACAGCTCTGATAGCTAGGAGTGGGAGCTGTGTGTTTCCACCCAGGACACCCCCGCACTCCCCGCCCACAAAGCTATAAATGGGAGGTTCCCTCTCAGCCACTCTATTGGCTACTCATTCCCAAGGATAAAATGATGCCTCCTAGATCTCTTACCTCACCAGCAGACACACTCCCTCATGGTGAGTCTTGGGGTTTTCCACAAGAGTCCAAGTCCTCTGCTTCCTGAGCGCTCTCACCAGTCTCTCATTCCCACCCTTGAAAAGCACAACTTCTAATGCTTTGATAGGAAGCCTGGGGAAAGAGAGGCACAGAACTGCAGCAATCAGGAGGAAGGTGCAGCTTGAACAGAGAGTCAGGAAGCCCCGGTTACTTCTCAGGTCTGCTGTTCAATCGGCAGTTCATCCATTGGCAATGTCCTGGACACCAGTGTCCCTGGAAGGACTTGATGCTGGGAGGTAAGTTTCAGTCTCATACATCTCATAGGACTAGTTTTGCTAGGGACAAAATTTTGCAGTCCTTTTTCTCTTTCTGCAAGGAGTATGGGCACTAGCAGAGTACAGTGATATGGAAAAGATACATGATCAGGACCCAGAAACAGGGGGCATAGAGTGTGGTGATCACTAATGGACATTTTGGGGTCATATCTCCAGATATGAGGTGACAGAGTGCTGAGGGTTTGCACTTGAGTCAGCACTCTGGTCACTATTCGTACTACTTCGGTTCCTCACAGAAGGCCTAATTGGATAGAGGTGTACCTGATTACGAGGTCAGACTGGGGCTAGTGAGTCAAGGAACCAATCATTCCATTAACAGGGAAACTGTATAAAAGGACATGGGCAGGAGCCCTTTGAGGGGAACAGACAGAGAAAGAAACTTGGGTGACCAGATGTCCCAATATTTGGGGCTTTATCTTATACAGGTGCCTATTCCCTCCCCCACCCCCACCCCCATCCTGATTTTTCACACTTGCTGTCTGGTCACCCTAAGAGAAACAGAAAGACAAAAAGCTAGGAGAGCCTGACAAAGTGAGGTCTCTGAGTGGAAACACCTTACCCCCCACCTGACTTTTGGAGAAGAGTTTAGAAAGTTGAGATACAATATAAAGGTGCTATGTATTGGTAGGGGGATTAAATAGACTATACGTTGGTGTTTACAAGCAAAAAAGTCTCAACGCGGTCTGTGTTTGTGGAAGACATGGGGGTGTAACACCCCTCTCTGTCACAGCTGGGGGCTCATCAGGGATTTCCCTGTTATCTATGCAAATGGAGAGCCTGTTGGAGAAGCCGGTGTAGAGGTTTGGCAGTCCAGGTGATGGAGGGAACACTGAAATGGGTGATGAAGCAGCAAAGAGAAGTGTAGAACAGGGGTTCTCAACCTTTCCGTTTCTGAGCCTCCCCCCACCCTCAACATGCTAGAAATACTCCGTGGCCCAGTTCCAGGCCTCTGCCCCGCCAGGCATCAGAGTTTGGGGCTCCTGGCTCCAGATTTTAATCCCACAGGGTGCAGGGGCTTGGGGCTTTAGTGCAGGTGCTGGGCTCAAGGCTTCAGCTTTCTGCGCTGAGCCCCAGCTAGTCTAAAGCCAACCCTGCTTGGCAGACCCCCTAAAACCGGCCCGGTTGAGAACTGCTGGTGTAGAACAGTGGTCTCCAAACGTTTTGGCTCTCGCACCCCCAGGGTGACCTGCCGCAGACACGCCACCGATGGAAGACCCGCCGCAGGCGGGCCGCCAGAGGGGAGCACCAGCCGTGGACGTGCAGAGCTGCTGCCGAAGGAAAAAAATGGCGGAATGCAGTCCGGCGGCGCTACTGCTCCCACGCACCCCCCGGGATCATCCCGCACACCCTAGTTTGGAGATCACTGGTGTAGAGGACCCGACAGACCTTCCAACAATCCCAGCAGGCAGAAAAACAGCCTTTCCTTGCCTGGGAGGTTTAACAGCAAAAGAGTCGGCAGGAATTTATACGGGAGCAAGCCCAGGTCTGGCAACAACTCCTCCAAAGTTTGGTGAGTCCCGTGACAGGAAATGGAAACCAGGCACAGGAGATCAGACTGTAAAATGGGACCTGCGAACAACCCCGATGTGTTTTTGGTTACTCTTCAAGGAGGAGCAGTGAGACCTCCTAGGGACAGAACAATGTGGGCCCTTCAGCTGACACCCTATTTAACCGGGGAAGCACATATAGGGCTTTTAGTGATGAGCAGGCAAGAGATTATGACATGATTAAGGCAGCCATGCTGGACGAGGTGGGGCCTGTCCACAGAAAAGTACTGCCAGAAATGTAGAGTTGAAAGATGGATTGAGGGATTATGCCTCTGTGCATTTGGACAGAAATTAAAAGATTGGGCCACTCATTGGTAAGGCCAGATACTCAGACTGTGGGGGAGATCATGGACTCCATGGTTCTGGAAGTTTCTTCAGAGTCTCCCTGAGCATACCCGAGTATGGGTTCTGTGGCGCCAGCCAGTTCATCTGGACCCCACAGTTAAAGTGAGAGGAATTTGCAGAGGCGGACATTCCCAGAGTGAGTCAGTGGTTTAAGGGACTAGATCTGAGAAGGACCAGAGTGCCTACTGCTGGGAAGGGCAGCAAGAAGAAGAGGGAGGAGCCTCAAGGAACTGTAGTGGGAGCTTGGCCTACGGTGTGCTTCCGACATGGACCTGAAGGACATCTAAAAAGAGACTGTCCGAAAATGGACTGTGGGTTTGCCCAGTTTTGTGGTTGGGACAAGACTCCTAGGCAGGGAAGAAAAAAGAAAGTACCTACCGTATCGGTCTGGGTAGGGAGGAGCCACCAAAGGGACTAATGGACACAGCTTCATCCTGTTTGCTAATCAGGCAGGAGTTAGTGAAACCCCACTGGATACTTCCCAGAGGTAGGATCAAAACTGAATACCAGGTCCATGGGGACAATAAATTCTGCCCAATGGCAGAGGTGACTCTGAAAATTAAGGGGAAGTTTAGGCAGAAACATGTAGGGGTAGTGGATGGATTGCCCCACTGCCTTCTACTGGGCATAGGCTGGAATCCCTTTCTAACAGGGACACCAAGGCAGGTATGGAGGCCCAGGAGGGTGGAAATAAAACCTGAAGGGCCAGGTAAAGAGGAAATATACGTAAAGGGGCTGGAGGAACCTAGACACGAAAGTATAGACAAGAGGGAGGAGAAAGAAAACAAAGGTCAAGCGTAAAGGTGACTTAAGATCATCCATTGGGGTCAAACAGTCATCAAAGCCCTTACCACCAGCATCTCAGGAGCAGGCATCCCTAGAACACTTTGGAGGGACTCAGAGCAGTCTGTGTCCATGGAAGAGGCCGGGGCACAGCCTACCACCCCGTCACATATAGGTACCTAAAATGGGCCTGCACATGGGCCAACAGCATGAGCAGAATATATACTCGTGTCTGCAGCACCAGCTGGGTACCCATCCATCTGAACAAATTCAAGTTTTGTGGACAAAACTGAGGCACCCATCTTGAAAACCTGACCCACTGTGGCCACTACATAAGATCAGCCTTACTGGGTCAGTCCAATGGTCCATCTAGTCCAGTACACTGTCTTCCAACAGTGGTCAATGCCAGCTTCTTCAGCAGGAATGAACAGAACAGGGCAATCATGAAATGATCCAATCCCTGTTGTCCAGTCTCAGTTTCTGGCGGTCAGAGGCCTAGGGACACCCAGAGCTTGGGGTTGCATCCCTGACCATCTTGTCTAATAGCCATTGATGGACCTGTTCTCCATGAACTTATCTCATTCTTTTTTTTTTTTAAACCCAGTTATACTTTTGGCCTTCACAACACCCCTTGGCAATGAGTTCCACAGGTTGACTGTGTGTTGTGTGAAGTAGTACTTCCTTATGTTTATTTGATACCTGCTGCCCATCCGTGAACAGAGCTGAGATCCTGGTTTCCTAGGAAAATTCAGAGACATTATAAAACCATGAAGTCTGTAATTTGAGCACCTTGTTGGCATGGAATAAAGAAACACAACAAGAAGAGAAACTAATAATGTTGTCAGATTGGTGGGAAATGTACATGAATGTGCTACCAGAGCTGAAGTCAACTGAGGACTCAGGAATCTTAGTGTTAACTGGCGAGAGCACAGAGTGGGTGCCGAGGGGCCTGGTACGTACATTCTAGCTCACTAAAAGATTGCCCCATGAGTCTCAAATAAAAGCCCATGTCACCAATATCATTGTGAAACGCATGTACAGATGCTGTGCCAAGAGTCATGGATATGCATTGAAAATTACATTCTTAGGATCTGTGTCTTGGGACTAGTCACCAGGAAAGGTGACAAAATGGTTTTCTTTCAGGCAAGAAATGTTTATCCATCTCTTTGTTTACATGTACATTAAGCATGTAGGGTTCACATTCAGTTGAGAAGGACTGTGAGAACTTCAAAGAAAGAAAAGTAGCAGGAAGTAGACAGGGGGTGGGGACCCAATTTTGGGGTATACATCAAAGGTTTGCTCTAGTCTATTTGGGGGACATCTTTCACTTAGGAAGTAGATGGACCGCGAATTTGCTTCATGAAAGAGGGGTTGCGATCAGGCTTGGTTGAGAACTTTGGGTGAGAAACATCTTTAGACAGGAGGTTAACCTGTTGGTTAAGTTTAGTTTCTAGGAGCAGGATATGATTTCATTTGAAATGTAACCATTTTTGGCTTGCATTCTTACTCACGGTCACTGGAATCTCTGTTCTTTGAGAATCTCGGTTCTTGTTTTCACTAGAAATATATCTAGGTGCTGTGAGTTTTGCAGTACAGAGTATAAGTATCTAGTGTAGAGTCTAAAGTAGAAGTAATAAACTGGTGTGTCCTGTTCCATTGGGAACAGCAGGCCTGATCATTCTGTGGGAGTTCAGTGGATAAAGGTCTGGACACTCTACGGAATGGTCAGAAGACTCGGGGGTTGGTGTGTGCCTGTCATTAACCTGTACAAAGAGACTGAGGTCTGAGGAGGCCTGGGTGGCAGCGTTTGTTTTGCCGGAGCCTGGTAGTTTCAGGGAACTGACCCACAGCAGGCACAGACAAGACTTCCTCACTCGAAGGGCATGTGATGGTAAGGTGCCTCGTAACCCTGGGAACTCCTGGGGAGCGTCACACAACTCTACTGGAATTCTCTTTGTTTCTCTCCCTTCCTTCTAATTACCGGCAAGGGTTGCCCTCCGTAAGTTGTGGCCCTTCTCGGATTTTGCTCGGGCTGCTTCTCGTTGGCAAAGGCAGCTTTTGTCCGAGGGTTTGGCTGACCTGCTGCAGGAGAACAGGAAACAACTCTGGGAGCAGTTCCTGCACAGCTTTGCTCGACTGCAGGGCTGACACCACCTCAAAGATGGCACATGTTGCCTGAAAGGAGAGCATGGTAAAAAAGGAGATCTCTTCCCAACACCATCACACCCTCTCTCCCAGTCTGATATCTGCTGTACTAAATTCTCCCTTCTGCCAGTAACTTGAATGACAGCGAGCAACTTGCTTAACTCGTGGCTCACTTTCCCACATCTGTACAAATGTGTATGACCTCCCAAGGCATGCTGTGAGTCCAAAGGAAGATTTGCAAAGCACTGTGAGAAACCTGCTCCAAAGACTTTCTAATGGCCAGATAGTATTAAGGAAATGAGTAACGTAGCTAAAACTGCCGTATTTGGTCCACAGACAGCAGAGCCAGACTCAGGGAAACAGTCCATCAGAGGAGAAGTGCCCACACACCAATATTATACCACACTTCCCGCTTTCCATCAGCAGGATTATCACAGGGCACAGGAAAGCCTGAAAGACGTGTCTGTCATCTAACTTACTGAGAGAGGTTCAGCAGCTGCCAAATGCCTGTCAATTTCTGTCTCTGAGGTGATGCTGCCTTCTGTTCTTGTTGGAGTCTTTATCTTCTCTATTAGGGCTCGTAGGACTTGAGTGGCAAGCAAGGGGTCTCCCCCCAGAGATCTCCACAGCTCAGCGGTGTCACTGCAGTTTAACAGAAGTTACAGGTGAGCCCTGGACACTTTTGTGGCTCACACTGAATGCGTCATATTTTAGTAAAGACCAAATGTTCTCCTTGCCTATGATGAGAGAGTTAGGAGTCCTGTCCTCCTTTAACTCTCCTCGTGTTTCAATATTGAGTTTCCAGTTACAGAACTAAGTTAAGTGACCTAGTCTTCCTGCAGCCTAACCATTAATACTAGACTTTAGAAGGACAGGACGCAGAACGCCAACCTCACTTCCTGTTTTCTCCACTTCCCAGTCAATATGGAATCATGAGCATGTGGCTCCCAAAGATCTAGGGTTTGGAAGGCAAGTGGATGAAAAAAAAGCCAGATTCCTACTCGATGGACATACAACTATGAGAACGAATATTCACGGCCATCCTATGTCCCCTTCACAAATGGTGTCCCTACCCTCTGTTTGCCAGAAGCTGGGACTGGGCAACAGGGGATGGATCACTTGACAATGACCTGTTGTGTTCATTTCCTCTGGGGCATGTGGCACTGCTCACGGTCGCAAGACAGACTACTGGGCTAGATGGCCTTTTGGTCTGACCCAGTATGGCTGTTCTTATGGTCTTAGATTCCAGCACTGATAACTGATAACTCAGTTAGGGATCTTTAAACGAAATGATGGATCTGCTTCCAGTCCACTTTTAAGTACCAAGGATGGCAACTCTGCTCTAGCAGCCACACCCTCACTGATGCCAAGCAGAGGTCTGATGATAATATTGGCCCTAGTCTTTGCAATCGGCCAGGGATTTGCACTTGAAGCTGTCATGCTACCAGGAAACCAACAGCCACTGCTCATTTCCAGAGTGAGCTCAATTCAGGCGTCTAGAGAGGTAGATGTTTCCAACAATACACTCCAGTTATGCCAGTAAAGATAGGTCTTTAGGATGTCAAAGCAGCTATTAATGAATGGAAACAGAATGACACTTAATTTCTCTCCGCACCCCACCTTAACATGTTCTTGGACCTTCCTGCAGAAAGAGCCAGGCTATTAACCCTTAGGAATGATCCCAAACTGTCTGCTGCTTAAATGAAGCCCTACATCTCCTAGTAAAGCTGTGGGATCCATGTTTTACCAAGATGAATGCAATAGGTAGCGGTATATACCTGTCCATCGGCAGACCTTTGCTGAGGAGGCTGGAGATCATTGCCTCTTGGTGATGGTGAGCTAGAATGGACACTGCCTCCACCAGGAACTGCCTCAACCTGCCCTCCTGGATAGTAGGCATGTGGCGATATAGTATAGCCAGGATATCGGGCACCTGGAAGGAACAAAACCAGAAAGAAATGTCCCTTTTTCTTTCTCTCCATTCAGTCTACAGAACCAAAACCTTTCTTTAGCCATTTGCTGCTTTTTTAGAAATGCCTCACTTCAAGAAGCAAATGTTCAAATACGTCTGCGTAACTTGAACCCACACAAATTGCCCACTCACGGCTGTAAAAATTAACACTGACACACACATAGACATACCAGGTAATTTAATGTGGTGGTGCCCAGCTATGCATTACATAAACCAGTTCACATGCACAAAAGGCGGCTTTGCTTGCCCAGATTTTGCAGGTGTGATTTAAGCAGCCAAATCTGACCATTTGCCTCGAAGAATGCAGAGCTCATCAACAACCACAAGCACAAAATATGCAAGTGCTTTAAAGACAGTGTGTAAATGCCTGGGACTATGAACAGGGGACTACCTCTCATATTCATTCCTAGCCCTTCACATCTTCAAAACACTGTGCAAACATGGCAGTTCTGCTGCGAGGGTTCCCTGTCCTGAGGCCTTTCACCAGCCTTGTTAGAAGATTTGTGGAGTGCTCCTTTCATCTAGCCCTAATGCACTGGGCTCCAGAATAAGGCATATAAATAATGGATCCCAAAGACACTAGAGTTTTCTCCCTCCCTCCTTCTCTTCTTAAAGGGTAGGTCTACACTGCAAAAAAAATCCCACAGCACTGAGTTTCAGAGCTCAGGTCAACCTGGGACTGTGGGGCTTGCACGATGGGGCTAAAAGTGGAGCTGTTCCTGCTCGGGCTGGAGCCCAGGCTCAGAAACCTGGCAAGAGGCTGGCAATAGTCCAGTGCTCTTTTTAATCCATGTAGCCCTTAACCATAGGCCTCCTAATACCTGGAGGCCTCCAAGTGCCAGTCATTCTGTCTTCTTGTATTTTCCCCAGAGTCTGTTTTCTCAAGCCTTTCTTGGCTGAATACTGTGGCAACAAGCTAGACCAATAAACAACCAACCATCTTCCTTTTCCCTTGGATTATCTCGGTCTACTGCTATTGATTCTGCCATTGCCTATCTTAGGGTAGAAACAGAGATGGAATCGACTCTATGTCCGAGGGGGAGAAACAGCAAGATTTTTCTTCCTTACACATGAGGGCAAAGATCAAAAAGCCTAGAGTTCAGGCAGAAAAGCTCTCCAGTTCCCAGTTTTACCTTGTCCAGCATGGCATCTCCACACTCCATCAGGATGATCTTCATCCACAGTCCAGCTGCCGCGGCACAGGTGGGGCTAGCAGACAGCAGACCACCCAATGTGGCCTCAATAAAGTCTGTGGCCTGTTCCGAGGGAAAGTACTCACTAACAATCTGGGAACAAATCAAAAACAGGAGAGACCGCAATGATGTTTGGCTCCAGCACTTTTAAAAATGGAAAAAAAGATACATGCATCAGCAGATGGTGAATTAGCCTCCTGTCTAGCTCGCCATTTGGGATTACAATTCTCTCTCTAGTCTATAGACTACATTTTTGTCTTCTACACTAATGATATCAGGTTAGAGGCAAAGACTCTGTTGCACAGTGAGCACAACATTGTACTGGATATGCAGGAGGTAAGATTCCCCTTTGTAGTCTCTTACATACACTGCATCTTTTTACAGCACATGGAAGTCAGTCAAGAGAGGCGTGCACACAAATATCGGCGAAGGCAAACCCACAAGGTGACAGAATGAATCCTGGGTGGTTTCTCAGCTTGATGTTCCACTAACACAGTTTTTCTCCTGGATGGCTGGATGGCAGGGCTGGCTCCAGGCTCCCGCCGAGGAAGCTCATGCTTGGTGCGGCAGATTGCAAGGGGCGATGTTCCAGCCAAGCTTAGGGCGGCATGGGGGCTCTTTTATTTCATTATTTTTTGTGCTTCACTGCTCCGGATCAGTGAAAAAGCAAGAGTCGGCCCTGCTGGATAGGTACATGTGTGCGTGTGCATTTTCATGGGCGTGCAACATTCTGTGGAATCTGGTTTTTACGTGGCATTCAGAGCACACATCTATGAAAAGCATCTTGCTGGTTACGAGCAACCAATGCCCCACTCCCACAGCTCTCTCCGAGTATGGAAAGGCATCATGAAAGAGCAAATGTCAAATGAACGGTGGCCGGTCATTCGCACATCCGCACAAGCTTTTTGAGTCAGTTACCCTGGCCATTTTGGAAGATGCCTGAAACAGAGCCTCGGGGTCTGGAGCTGTTACTGCTTCACGGAGACATCTCAACTCCTCCTCTGCTGAGCCCAGGTTTATGGACTGGCCTGGAGTGGAGAAAAGGAGAAAAAGTACTGTAACGATTAAGGAAACTGAACCCCTACTGCATGGTTCTTCATACGGGAGGATCCATGTGCTATGTTGTCATCAGCATAGTGTAAAATCTTGGCCCCACTGAAGACAATGGCAAAACTCCTGGTGACTGGAATGGAGTCGGGATTACACCCTGAAATGTCTGAACGTTACCAGTCGTGGTATGTTATTGTGAATGATCCAGGATTGAACAAGCTCTGTGTTCAGCTTGGAGCAGCTTTCTGTGGGTGCCTGGTTTCAGTAGTCTCTCTGCTCTCACTATTTACATCTCAGCTCCTATTCAAGTGCAACTCATGCAGGTAGATCAGAGGTTCCAGTTCAGAGGTGAGTCCCTCCCCCAAACTCTCCTTGTAAAAGAGACGGGGATAGACAAAAAACTTCGGCAAGAAACCCAGGCTCATCAGTCACTTCTAAACAATGCTGGGATTACTATGTTGTACATTCAAAGGTTGGAGTCCCTTATTCTGTTTCTGAATCACCAACACTGTTTTTAGGACTGATTAAGAATAATTGGAAATAGGGTGACCAGGGGTCCCGATTTTATAGGGACAGTCCCCATTTTGGGGTCTTTTTCTTATATAGACTCCCCTTCCCCCCCCACCCCCTGTCCCGAGGTTTCACATTTGCTGTCTGGTCACCCTCATTGGAAATGGCCTTAAACGATAACCAAGCTCTATCCTTTAACATCTAACCATTAGGTGAAAAGAATATCCTACTCTTTCACAAAGGGGAAAAATGGCCTCTACTTACTCCAATAGCTCTGAATGCTCATGACAGAGGGCTGCTGGAAGAACTTTTTGTTTACAGAATTATTCCAGGAAACTTCTCCAATACAGTCAGTGGCAGGGGAAAGAGAATGAAAATGTTTAGTACCAAGGGCTTGTCTCCATGGAGATATTCAAGAAAGCTAATCCACATTCATTTTCAAAATGCATTAGTTAAACTTCATTCAACACCTATGGGGACACACTTATTTAGAATTAAAGTGGCCTTCATTCAGGTTAGTTTCATTCATGGAATTCACTACAATTAATAAGGCCCATTTTAATTCAGAATCCGAGCACCCACACATGTGTTTAATGCCATTTACCTCATGCACTTTAAATGGACACCTTTAGTTCATTTGGATTAACTTTCCTTAGTGTCCCTGTGTAGACAAGCCCTAAGGAATTTAGCGCTTATCTACCTGTATGCAGACCATTGATTAGTTGTACAGTTCCCAAAAGTGTGCTAGGCTCTTTACACATCAGAATCTTCTCTTCTAATGAGGTATTTACAAGATGCCCACCATTCTGTTATCTAAGCAACAACAGACAGGACAGAAAGAACTAGATAGGCAGAGAAATGGACATTACAACAGTGAAAGAAGGTGAAGAATTCCTTATACCTGCTAACGGTCTCCTCACCTTGTATACAGAGAAGGCAGCTGATACAGTCAACCACCCACTGACGGGACGTGGCCAGCGAATCACAGCTGAATGGTGCTATTTTTCCAATCAGAGATCCAAACCGATCAAAAGTTCCCTGAGTCTAATGAAAAAAGAATGAAGAACGAAGAATGAATGGTCTCCAGTTGGACTAGACTTCACTTGCCATCCTTATTGTTCAGACCAGTCAGCTCTGTGTTTTTGGGGAACCAGGGCGCAGTATCTAGCCTGTCTGACTCATGAAAGACACCCCCCGCCCCCACCAGTCTCTGTTTGAACCAAAACCCATTAGAGAAAAGGCTTGCAGAGAACAATGAAGGGTGTTGGGAGACACACCTAGACCCCTCCGGAGAAGGGTGACAAGATTAAGACATCTCCATTTGCATACAGAATGAAGAACAGAGACAACTCCCCTAGCCTCATCTGCATGAAAGATGGGATAGGAATTAGCATGAAGAATGAGGGACAGAGAACCGCACTCAACTCTGGGACCAGAAAAGCAGGGACGCACTGCATCATGGGAATCCCTGCTCCAGATGCTAATGAACCTACGCCTGCACACACCTAGCTCAGCAATTATCAGACCAATTCTAGTAATAAATCTTTGTTATCCTAAAATACTGAAGCAGCCTAGTTGCCTTTTGAGCTCCCTGGAAAAAACCACCACCCATAGCCAAGAGCGATCAGCTCCTATTGTCTAGCCTAAAGAAAACCCTTGAAAACCCATCAGTTTACCCATAAACAAATCTAGTGTTCTCCCTTGAACCGTTGTATTTTCTCTACAAAACCCCCTACCTATGCCCAAGTAACGGTTCTGATGTATAGACCCAAACTCTGCTTCAGTTCCACTGGGATTCCATCTCCTGACTGATTGTGCGGGGGGCTCTGCCTGTCTCCAGCACTCAGGACCCTGAGCTACCACCATCACCTGGGAACCCCAACCAGTTCAAGCCTCGTGGAGTGGGTGAGATTCCCCCCCCCCCGTCCCTCCGTTTTTTTTTTCTTCCTCAGATATTAACCTTTCAAATGTAACCATTATGATTGTTTAGCCCTCCTTGTGTAGTTATCACTATTATTCAACAAATAACTTTTATGGTTCAGCTGGTTGCTTCTCTCTCTCTCTCTCTCTCTCTCTCTCTCTCCAAATTTTACTCTGTATTTTCCGCTTCCCCCATTTACTCTGCAGCAACCCTTCTTTTACCTAAGCTAAAGATCCCGGTAGTGCCCAAAAATACTGTGGGGTTTGCTCATGAAGTGGGTCACTACCAGTACAATTGTAACGTGAAAGTGGGATAGGGATGTGTTAAACTTGGGGCACATAAGAGGGGAGCAGCTGGAAGTGCTGCGTAACCCAGCCCAGTGAGCACAGGGACATACGAGAGGATCAGCTGGAGAGGGCTGATGGACCTGGTCCGCTCACACTTGCTCTGCTAGTGTGTGCGTGCGTGCACGCGTGTTCATCTAGTTCTAGGGCGGGAGGGACCCAGCCCTGGGGAACCGAGGTCCTGCAGGGCAGCTCCACTGGGAGGGGACTTGCAGAAGGAAGGAGTAGAGCTCCATAGGAACACACAAGTGACATAAGCAGCACAGTAATAGAATTACAGACCCTCCCCCTCTCCCCAAGAAGAGTAACCCTAATCAATGAGCCTACCCCAAAGTAACAGGCACATCTGGTAACACTGTGCCCCTGATTCCTGTACTGTACTGGGTAATGCACATTGGAAAACATAATCCCAATTGTACATACAAATGGATGGGGTCTAAATGAGCTGTTATCACTCAAGAAAGAGACCTCAGAGTCATCGTGTGCAGTTCTCTGAAAGCATCCGCTCAACATGCAGTCAAAAAAGCTAACAACATGTTAGGAACCCTTAGGAAAGGGATCGATAAGAAGACAGCAAATATCATTATGCCACGATATGAATCTACAGGACCCCCACACCTTGAATACTGCGTGCAGTTTTGGTCATCTCATCTCAAAAAAGATGTGTTAGAATGGGAAGAAATACGGAGAAGAGCAACCAAAATTAGGCCTATGGGATAACTTCTCACCCAAGGGAGATTAAAAAAAGAGCGACGTTTCAGCTTGGAAAAGAGACGACTAAGAGGGAATATGCTAGAGGTCTATAAAATCATGACTGGTGTAGAGAAAGTCAATAAGGAAGTGTTATTTAGCCCTTCACCTAACACAAGACCAAGGGGTCCCCCAATGAAATTAATAGGCAGCAGGTTTCAAACAAACCAAAGGAAGCATTTCTTCACACAATGCAGTTAGAAGACAGGATACTGGGCCAGATGAACCATTCTTTTGCGGGAGGCAGGTTAGCCATTCTTATGTTTTATGTTCTTAGCTAGTTAAATAGAAATTTTCCTTTACCATCCTGGGAGCCTAAGAACCAAGAATGCATTTGTGACACTGGCAGACCAGGCAACCTGTGTATGACCCATAATAACTTAACAAGAGGCACTTCCACTGTATCAAGACAAAAAGAAAAGGAGTACTTGTGGCACCTTAGAGACTAACCAATTTATTTGAGCATAAGCTTTCGTGAGCTACAGCTCACTTCATCAGATGCATACTGTGGAAACTGCAGAAGACATTATATACACAGAGACCATGAAACAATACCTCCTCCCATCCCACTCTCCTGCTGGTAATAGCTTATCTAAAGAGATCACTCTCCTTATAATGTGTATGATAATCAAGTTGGGCCATTATGCTTTTGATTTTGTCTCCTTGGATTAGAAACATGGATACATTTAACACCGGCAGGAGAATGACATGCCTTCTCTATTCTGCAGTCTCTCATCTGGATCGGAATGAAAGCTCCACCCAGATATCCATTCATTCCATAACACTGAAAAAATTGAAATAGTTCACTGTTCCACACACAATCTTACCGTAGCATTCTGATCACTGAGAGTGGATTTCACTGCCTTCACAATCAGAAGCTTTTTACCTCTTGTCTCAGGCACTGAAAGATAAGGAGAGGTGTACAGTACTTCTTTGTTCCACACACACTCACTTTCCACACTGGAATTAATCCTGGATTTCAAAGGGCCCTACTTAAGAATAGTACCAAGCTTCTCTCCTCTACAGAATCAGTGGGGAAAACGTAGGACCAGATTCTGGTCTCAGTTGCACCAGTGTAAATCTAAAGTCATTCCATTTCTCTAAATAGTGCCATCCTACTACCATGATGGAAATATTATAAAGGGGTTTGATAGACTGAGGTGACTGAAGTTAATCTGTGTTTACACCGGCATAACAGGACTCAGAATCTAGTCTAGAGTGTATAATACTTAGGATTCTCGAGTCAGGAGTATTATTCTATTTTTATCTGATTATTATTAACATGCATTAGCCCCAAGTTAACTTCTGTATTTGAAGTTGAAAAAGACCTTGACAAATATCTTGGGCTACATTCAGCACTTAGTTGAACCTGTTGATTTCCATATGGGGCCATATGGGAGTAACTTAGGGCAGCATTTGGTCCCTTAGTGGATCTCCAAACCACTGGTGACTGTGTGTTCTAGAGCCTTTGTGCCCCAGGTGCAGAGGTGATGAGTCTGTTGCAGCCCTGCCGTGCCGTGCCTACAGAGCCTTGGTTCTTTAGCTCAATCTCTAGTAGCTCAAGCTTTTAGCTCTGGATGTCCTCAACTCAACCCTCAGCATGTCGGCCAAGAGGGCAGCTGGCACAGTTGCTCCTGTGTTACTTACAGTGAGCCCCAACAATAGCTCTCAGGAGCTCTAAAGACGCCACACGAACGGCCTCATGCTCAATCTCCTGCTGCTTGTGTAGAAATGCCAGCAGGTCATCAGGAGAAGAACGGGCTACAAGGGAAGAAATCACATCCTCACTGTCTGCAGAACTCTTCTTCTTACCGTGCCTCACAAAGGTAAGGAAGTAACAAAGAAACCACTGTGTAACTCAGAGTCTCTTCCCCTTACCTAGCAGAAGTACACAATGGAACAGCTCTTTGTGGTTTTCTATGCTGAGCTGCTTAGCTGGAGAAGAGATCTGGGGGAAGAAGGGAAATGGTCAAAGAAAAACTAATCAGAAGCAATGGAAAAGAAAAATGTTCAATTAATTTCTAAGCTTCCACTTCCTGCTGGTCCAACTAGAGGTCTGAACCCCAGGGAGATGGTCCTGCATGCACAGCAAGACTCAAAGACAATGACCACTACATTAGATAAGAGAAGCTAAAGTGTTTTGAGCAGCAGAGCTGACCTAATCAAGACCCAGCCACAGTTTTTACTTTACAACTCTGACTCCCCCTGGTAATCGGCTTATGGTGAAATTGCTTTACAAACTGAGCTGGATAGTAGCTAAGAAAATGAGAGCGCTCCCTGCTTACTCTTGAGCCTGCAGAAATCAGTAAGGCATGAGGAGGTCCCCAGGCTCTGCACGATCATTCCATCGATTTTTCAGTGTTAATATGCTTCAGATCTGCTGTGCCTAAGCTCAAGGGATCCAAGCAAAACCACTCCTCACCTGGTTGTGCAGAGCACTGCAGATGGCTTGAAACTTCCCTTTAGGTAGAGGGATCTTATATTCACCAGAGACCTCCAAGAGCTGGCTCAGACTCTGCAACAGAGGGCGAAAGTCAGATGGTGGGCACACAAAGGAGCCATATGTAGTGACTGAAGCAGATTCAGGGGATTCCTAGATTCCAAGGCCAGACCGGATTCTTGCCATCATCTAGTCTGACCTCCGGTCGGTATGACACATGCCATAGACCTTGCCCAGAATAATTCCCAGAGCAGAGCTTTTAGAAAAACATACCAATCCTGACTGAAAAATCGTCAGAATCCGCCTCGGCCCTTGATAAATGGCTCTAATGGTTAATTATCTCACCATTAAAAATGTACGCCGTATTTCCAGTCTGAAAGTGTCTAGCTTCAGTTTCTAGCCATTGGATCAAGTGACATCTTTCTCTGCTAGACGGAAGAGCCCATTAGATAATAGGAGTCCCTCATGTAAGATATTATATAGACTGTAATTAAGTCACCCTGTCACAGGATAGGTCCACCCCGTCAGGGTGGTATCAGGTTGAGGAGGAATTGAAGTAGATCTGGAGTGGCCCAACTGGCCTAGTCTCCCTAGCTACCACAGCAGTCCGGGCTCCTAGGGCAGCATCGCCTAATGGTCAGGATCAGTGCAGCAGCCCTTGGGTGAGGGTCCGCAGCCCAACAGCCTGAGTCACTCGGGCTGCCCTTCTAGGGATGGCAGTGCGGCCTAGTGGCTAAAGTCAATAGACCCACCCTTGGCTGCAGGGCAATGCGGCCTAGTGGCCAGAGTCGATAGAACCACCTTTTGTGGCAGGGAAGTGTTGCCTAGTGGTGAGCCCTTCTCAACTGGGTCCTACCTATTCCACAGGGCCCCAGCCCAGGGCGCAGGGGTATCTGCCACCAACTCAGCGGGGATCCTTCCAAAGCATGCTGAGTCAAGCCCGCTACCTCAACTGGATCAATGCTTCGTCCACCTAGGCTGCTTCCCACCCGTTCTTCCGCAGCTGGGAGTCTCAGGGATTCTGGGGTCTCTCCTCCATCTCTGGCATTGGGTGCCTGGGGGTCAGCTGCAGCCACAGTCCGGCTGGCCTCTGAATCCTGGAGCACTGGCAGTCTCTCTGCAGGAGCCTGCAATGCGCCTCCGCTCCCTTCGGCAGCCATCCCAGCCTGAGCTGAGCGGCTCTCTTTTGTATCCTGGGTCCAGCTGAAGCATGCCCAGCAGAGATGAGGGGGCATGGCCTCCTCCGCACACAAAGCATGATTAACCCCTGCTGAACCAATGCGGGGTAGGTAAACCCCATCACACACCCTTTTACTTTCTGTGTATTAAACTAAATAGATTGACTTCCTTGATTCTCCCTCTGTAAGGCATGTTTTCTAATCCTTTCGTCACTGTGGCTCTTCTGTCAATTTATCAACACCATTTTTGAATTGCGGGCACTAGAACTGGACACAGGATTCCAACAGTCGTCAGACAAGTGCCACATTTAGAGGTAAAATAACCACTGTGCTCCTCCTTGAGATTCCCCTTTTTATGCATCCCAGCTTTCGCTTTTTTGGCCACAGCATGAGTTCATGTTCAGCTGATTATGGCCCATGACCCCCAAAATCTTTTTCAGAGTCACTGCTTCCCAGGACAGCATCCCCCATCATGTATGTGTAGCCTAAATCCCTTGTGCCTAGACGCATACATTTACATTCAGCCGTATTTAAAGGCATATTCTTTCTTTGCGCCCAGTTTGCTAAGTGATCTAGATCACTCTGAATCCATGAGCTGTCCTCTCCATTATTTACCATTCCCCATTTTTATCTCATCTGCCAACTTTATCAGTGATGATCTTATGTCCTCTGCCAGGTTATTGATTAAAAAAAAGGTGAAAATCAAATTCCTTCCTGCATCTAACACACTTTTCTCCTTTGCTGCTTGAAGCTTCCAGGATGTCTCGGATGCCATCTACATATTTTACTATGTTTACACAGTTGTGTAGTGCCCTGATGCTATCAAACAAGTCCATGATGCATTGGTTCCCTCCAAATCATGGGTATTTCAACCCCCAAAGTGACCACATACTCTGTACTAGAAAGCTTCAACCAACATAGACGGTGAGTAAATATCACTACCAAGAAGTTAGAGCTGTCTCTTGACTTCATTTACAACTGTGTAGCCCCACTGAAGACAGAATATGGCCCCTTACTTCTCGCTCATGTGGTACTGAGGGGGGATGAAATAGAGAGACAAGGTGAGTGAGACAATATCTTCAATTAGATTATCACACCCACCTTGTCGCTCCAATATCTTGGACCAACATGGCTGCAACAGCACTGCATAGAACGGTAGATGAAACAGACAGGCAATGATTTTATATCTATCGAGTTATGCAATGCAAAGCAATGACCCTCAAGCCTCCTTATTATTAATTTTCAACCGTTGACAGTTGGCTTGGTACCGACAAGAGACAACATATGGTAGCCCCTGCTCTGAGGAGCTTATGATCTAAAAGAGAGACACAGAGTTGACAGGATGTTTTGGGAAATCACAAGGAGGGAGTATCTTGTTGTGCAGGTGTTTTGTTTTTTATCTCCTTCTCCTCCTCCCCAGGAAACAGAGGATGCTTTTCATCAGAGGCAGTTACCTACAAATCTTGTTGCCTGGGTCACCATGTGTATAAACCCAGAACTTGTGTGCCTATTTATTATCTAACAAGTCACTATCTAGACCAGGAAACCCCACTGGCAGCAAATTCCTCCTGCAGTTCATACATGCACACACAGAGACAGTTACCTTAATGAGTGGTACCTCACCTTGGTGACGTGCAAAACATCAATTTCCTCCTTATATTGCTCAAGGAGCCATGAGATCTCTTTAAATATCGGATTTTGCGGCCCCTTTTTGTGTAGCAGGATGCCCATCATGGGACCAAGGGCTTTGATGATGGCCTGCTTGAGCTGCATAGATGAGACACAGAATTTATGTTCCTACGAATTCATTTAATATCTTCCAATAGGCACACCTTTTCTACTTCTAATGAGTGCAGTTTCCCTTGTTCCACTGTCGGAATGGTCCTATCCCAATATTTCCTGGTAAAGAACCAGGACTCGTAGGGTTGGTGTCAGGATTATATTCTAATGCACCTCACAACTAGACCAGGTAAAATATTTCCCCAGATTAGTATGCATTCTAGGCCAACTCATCCCTGCTGTAACTCCACTGGGGCTGAATGGACTTAGACCAGGAATTAATTTAGCCCACTATCCCGGGTTCATCTGCACATTAGGTGCACAAAACTAGACTCCATGTACACTGGGTACAGACCGAATTTCCATGATGTGGTGACATTATAAACGTATGGGTTTTCGATGTTTTACTTGACAATCTGTTCCATCCAAAAGGACCTACCCTTAAATGCCATCATCACAAAGAGTGCCAGACACACAGAATGTAACATCACAATTTCCGCTAAAGGTTTAGAAAGCCAGCAATTCTCACCTCCAGCTCCTCACAGGTCAGCCAGTTGCTGGTCACATGACAATATAAGGGAAGAATTTGATTGCAGAATTGTGATTCACCCATTCTGGGGAATGGGCACTTTTCCCAGTTCATAAAATATACATTCACTGCCCTTGACCATTTTTCCAGAACTGCATGGAAGGAGAGAAGACAGGCAATGTGAAAAGGACATAGTAGTAATGAGGAGAAGTTGCTTTCTCAGAGAAGACACCCAGGCCTATCGTTTACTCCAATTCCATGGCAGCTACTGCTCAGTTCAGGACTAGATGCTGAAATCCCATATCAATTTGGAGCTATTTCTCTTTCCCCCATTCCATTTCTTGTTTCTTAAAAGGCTTTTTTCTTTGTACATCTCTCCATCTTTTTTCAATTACCATCATTTGAAGACTCTCGTCCCCTGCAGTTATTGTTTATTCAACCCGAACACTGTATGATTTCATCCTGAGTTACAGTTTGTCTGAAAGATGTTCAGTGCCCCTAACTGCCATTGGCTTTCCTGGGATTTGAAGGTAGTGGGGAGCACTTTGCCCTAAAAGTAGGTGTGTCTAGTGTCCTTGCTAAGACAAATTAGGGCCCAATCCTGTTCTCTATGAAGTGGATGGCAAAATTCCCATTTCCCTCAAGGGCACAGGATTAACCCCTTAGTGAGCATCACCTGAAAAGCAAAGGAAGAGAGAAGTGGAGAAGACAGAGAAAGAGGGTGAAAGGAGATGATGATGATGAAGAAACTGAGGAGAGAGAATGGGTGGAGGAGTGGGAAACAGGGGATTTTTAAATGTACAGTAATGAAATCTGCTCCCTTCACCTCCTCCCCCAGGAGCCTCCTGGCAGAGGGGCAGCTTCAGCCTTTGTGTCTGTTTATTTTAAACGATATGTGTGAGTCATAAAGGGCCTGAACTTACAAATGCTCAGCACCTCCTGCAAAGTAAGGAGCACTCTCAACTTCACTGAGTGCCATGGGAGCCAAGGAACACAGCACCTGGTGCAATCCAGGGAAGGGAGCACAATTCAGGGCCTGTTTGCAAACTTGGTCAGTCACTTAAATCTGTACCAAGACCCCCTAAATATCCATTTGGGGCACCTACAGGAAGTGCTGGCACTTACCACCACAAAATGCTTGTCTCATCCTGCTGTCCTTGACTAACTCCAACATGGAGATCATGTCGTTCAGGATCACTCCCACAAAAGGGATACACTTAAGTGCTGCAGAGAAAGGCCAGAAGAGAAGGAAGACAGACAATCAGCTGCTCTCTGCCTTCTGACAACACACTTAGAAACACTGTGGGGCAGGATGCTATGGGTTCCGAGGCCATTGGCGCTGCATAAGCAGAGCAGAATGGCTTTAAAGCAGCCATTGAAAGCCAGTGGGGGATTCACCCTGAAGAGGGGAATCCTCCACAAGTGTACAGCTGTGCCCAATGCCCAACTCACTCCCAGAGTAAGGGGAGAGAGCACTGGGGCGGGATGGGAAGTGGGGTGGAGAAGAGCTCCACTAGACCTGATCTTCCACTCATTCCCATCCTTAAGGTACTTCACTCAGGGGCATAGGGTAGAGCTTGCACTTCCGGCTGGATCGCTCATGATCTGGAGGCCAGAACTAGCAACAGCAGTTAATCTTGTGTTTCTACACACACACACACACACACTCACACTCAAACAGAGCTCTTTTTAGCGGTAACATTTTTAGGTAGAGAGATAATCCCCTGTCCTTAAATGATAAACAATCACTTTGAAAGAAAAGAGGGAAGTGACCATACCATAGGCGGATGACAGGTTGCCCAATGTAATGAAAATAAACTCTTCAGGCAGCTCCAGATGATACACCAGCTTGAACATGACATCATTGAAATAGCAGCGTGCCAGAGTCACTAAGGTGTTGCTAGCTGCCACTTTTAGTTCATTTCTTGCTTCCTAAAAACAAAAACCAAAAGAGAGAGACTGAGGTGACTGAAGCCGGTTGCGCTAGCCAGAGTTGTTTACATGAGTCAAGTCCTTATTTCTGTGCACAAGTTGTGAATGAACCAACCCAACTTTCTGAGGGTAGAGTCATTCGTCATAAATATTCCTTGAGTCACTTGGCTAAACAGTTTTCAGCCTTTGAGTTGCTTGCAAGCTGCTTCGTTAGCCTATTCGCTGTTAGCTACTTGTGGTGGGTGACTGGTCACCATAGTCACATGATATTTTCCCTGCCCTTCCCTGAGGCGGTAAGTGAGACACAGACTGGGCAGCTTCAAGATATTCCGAGAGCTTTCCTGGAATAAACTGTCCCCCAAAAGCAGGCTGACTTCCTTTGGAACAAGAGAGGGATTTTTCCATGGGTTTTCCTGCTGGCAAACTATAGTCTAAATCCAATGCTGCTTCTTTTGGAGATAGCTCAGATTCTGTCTGTCTTGGGGCTTTATACTGCCACTTATCGCTACAGTATCAGAGCGCCTTCCACATAAAATCAGTATCAATAATGAAATCCCGAGTAGACTTCGGGAAAGACTTGCTCCTTAAGACACCATAGGCCTGTCTCTGGGTCTCAGGTCCTGATCCTGCAAAGCACTTAAGCACATGTGTAACTTTCAGCATGTGAGTTGTCCCATCTTATGCATGTGCACAAGTGCTGTCTAGGACCTGGGCTTTGGTCTGGAGGAAGGTGTGGACCTCTAACAGAAGAATACATTTTCATTTCAGTATATAGTTTATCCCCCAAAAAGAGAGTTTGAATGAGTTAAAGCTTTGGATCCTTTGATTGGTATCTCGGGAGAACTAACTTACCTGAGTCTCTGTCATGTGGTTTGAGGCTAGTGTTATTATTTTCTTCAGAAGCTGTCTCTCTAGGCCCGGGATGTCCTGCTGTAAAACTTTCTCCAGGACACAGTAAATGTCTACTCTGTTTTGCTGGGGACAAAACATAAAGGAGAAGAATTGGGAAAAGTTTTTCTTGATGACCATACAGTAATTTGGCTAATAAGCCTCTGCCCTAATTGGTGGCTTACTTGGTGTAAAACATGCCCTGCCCTCCACAAGCACCGCATTTAGCAGCGCTTCAGAAGCAGCCGAGCAACTGACATCGTTTAATCTTCCTGGAGAGAAAAGAGCCAGAAAAAGCGCCCTTCACTGCCCCCTTCTCTAGTTTCATTTATTCAGAACAAACAATAAAAATGAGCACCTTGCCCTTGCTCTAGCCACTCCAGGCAGAATTTGTAAATGTGGAATATAAAATACCCAACTCCTGCAGTAAGTCCTCAACAGCTCTCAGGGGCAATGAGCTCAGCCGTTAGATCTACACTGACAGTAGCACGCTCGAAGGTGTCTTTTATGCAGCCCATCAGTGTAGAACTTCACAGATGAGACTAACTATGGAGAAGTTGTAGGATCAGTTGGGACCGAGAAAAAATAAAGCGGGACACAGAGAAATTAAAAGCCTGAGGAGAGAACAAGATTCATTTCGGAAAACTGCAAACTAGCATCTCTGGAAAGGAGGTAGAAGTAACTGACAGAATGGGAGGGAGACAAGTGGGAAGCAACAAGTGCCCTGGGGGAGACAGTGGAAAACAAAGTCAACAGGTATATGCAAGGTGTGATGGCTACCACAAAGAGCCATGTGGGTTGGGTCTTTTACACACAGGGATCATGGCACAAAGCAGGAAGACAACAGTTCCTCTCTGTTCAGCTGAGCTGTGACTGCATCTGGATGAGTGCCTTTTCTAGCCCCACATTCCCAGAGAGATCAACAAATGGGAAGTCATTCCTGGGAGAGCAAAAAAGAATGCAGGGGGCTGGCAGAAGTGACTTCTGGATAGAGCCCTGCAACCTGACCCAAATCCTAGGGGACCTGACCACAGGCGTCCGGGTCAGGTTGGGTGAGAAAACAACTGGACCCTCTTGGGCTCGGGTCAGGTCGGCTCTCCTCCTTTAGCCCCTGGGATCGGCACAACCGTGACTGCGTGTTCCTGCCAGCCACCACCTCCTTCCTGCGCTGCACGCGCTGTGGAGCGAGGATGCCGAGGAGTCACAGCGTCTCCCTCTCTCTCTGCAGCGCAGACCCAGCGCAGCAGGGGCCGTGTCAGAGGATGGAGCCATCGCTGCACACAGTGGCCGCTGCACCAGCCCCATGAGCAGGATGCAGCGGCAGGATCCGGTTTGGGGGGAAGGGTTGGGACCAGGATGGAAAATGATTCAGCCCTCTCAGGGTGAGGTGAGTGGGCCGGGGGCCAGTTCAGGTTGGGCTTAAAAATTGGGCCCGAGCAGACCCCTACTTCTGCAGACAGACGGAAAGAGCTGTCTGTGTCTGATGCGGCCAAGGGATGACTCTGAGGGAGAGAGGATAATACCATACAACTACCTGGAGGGTGTGAACACCAAGGAGGGAGAGGAATTTTTTAGGATAATACATTTCGGTAAAAGTAGCAGTAATGGGATTAAGCTAAAAAAGGACATTCAATTTAGACTTTGATAACAGAAAAAATGCCCCAACTGTGAGACAGGGCTATTAGGTTATGACATAGTCTTCCTAGGAAAGAGGCGGAAGTTCAGTCCTTAGGGGCTTTTCAAATTAGTTTGGCCAAAACAGTGGAAAATGGCTGCTGGGAATGCTCCTGCATTAGCAGGGAAATGGACTGGATGATCCAATAGGTCTTTTCCATCTCTGTCTCCTGTGAGTCTAGACATCTGTGTGACCTGCATGCCAAGGTCATAACCCACTTTGCAATGTTCAAAGCCAATCAGATCTCTGACTGGGAGAGGTGAGGGGTCAGACAGGGTCTGCATCAGATCTCTTGATTGGCTATACGTTCCAGTGGTTCTGCTTTAAAAGGCATGCTTCTGCAAACTGCAATCATAACAGACAGCTCCACTGGGGAGAAGCCCCTTCCATTCATTTTTAAATGTAAGGAGGATTTTTTTAATTGAAAATTGTCACTGACAACTTATCAATACATAAGCACTACATAATTCAAGTAATTCAAGTAATTAATCACATGAATTAACATCATTAATCACTCTCCTTACAGTGAGTATGATAACACCCATTTTTTCATGTTCTGTGTGTATATAAATCTCCTCACTGTATTTTCCACTGAATGCATCCGATGAAGTGAGCTGTAGCTCACGAAAGCTTATGCTCAAATAAATTGGTTAGTCTCTAAGGTGCCACAAGTCCTCCTTTTCTTTTTATAATTAATCAAGTAATTCAAATAATTAAAGGAGTCGGAGGCCAAGACAAGCAGTTCAGTTGGCCTCCTAGTACTTTAATACTTGCATCCGACAAAGTCCATTTCTCTATTAAGGGCCAACACAGAAGGCATTTTAGTTTCCATTAATCAATGGAAAAAAGGGGTCTGAATATTCCTCCTGGGGCAATTCTGCACTACTGCACAGGTGCATAATTAATGAGCCCCGCATATTTTTATTTTTTTGCACAGTAAAAAGCTTCTGCTGAAATGCTGCTGCCGTTCCATCTCTTGCCCACCAAAGGGTGCTGGGCAATAGAACAAAGCAACAACTCCCTATCAGCGAAGGAAGAGAGAGAGCCTGTCTTCTTCACAGCAGGCCAGTCAGGAGACAGGGGCTCTGGGGAGACAGACAGTGTGGGATGCTGGGGTGGGGTCAGTCAGGGGCTCATAAGGGCTAGTGGGGGAGGACAGACTGGGGCAGGGGCTGAATGGGAGTGGAGGCACAGAGTTAGAGGAGGAGGGAGGTTCAGGGCCCCATAGTGATGGGGGAGGAGGTGCAGAGTTACATAAGGACAGGGGCTGGTTGGCTGGGGGCACAGAGACACATGGGGACTGGGGGAGGGGGTACAGGGACACATTGTTAGGATATAGATGTTCAGGCCTGTCTGTAAAGGCCTATCATCTAAGAATTTAGGTGTATTCTTATCACTTGGCTAGTTCTAGAGGTATAAAAGAAAGAATCAAAATCACTGTCTGCCAGTGTAAGGTCCTTCTCTTACTGTGACAGTCTGAGGCCCTGTTCTTAGGCTAAGGCCTTTGACTAAGCAGCAGAGGCAGCCATAAGCTGGGAAGCGACCGGTCACCTCTTCACATTCCCAACTAGTCACATTGAAATAAGGTGCTATTGGGCTGTTAGGAACACAATCCTGTCCTGATAATGCCTATTGACTCCAGAGAAAGGGAAGGGCCTAGAAGATGTAAAAGGAAACTTAGTTTGATAGCATCCTGTCTGGCAAGAACTCACTTATCACTAGCTGGGATGTGAAATCCTCATTTCTGGATTTGTTCTATCACTGTAGTCCCCATTTCCCCATTGTTTTGTCTGTATAATCTCTGTCTGGTTCTGTGATTGTTTCTCTCTGCTGTATAATTAATTTTGCTGGGTGTAAACTAATTAGGGTGGTGGGATATAATTGGTTACATAATCATGTTACAATATGTTAGGATTGGTTAGTTAAATTTCAGGAAAAGGATTGGTTAAGGTATAGCTAAGCAGAAGTCAAGTTTTACTAGATTATCTGCAGTCAATCAGGAAGTGAGGGGGTGGGTGTGTGGGTGGGGGAAATGGGAACAGGGAATGGGGGTGGGGAAATTGGAATCATGTTTGCTAAAGGGGGAAATGGGAACAGGGAATGGGGCTGGGGAAATTGGAATCATGTTTGGCTAAGGGCAGGAATGGGAATAGGGACACAGCTGTAAGGCTCTGTGGTGTCAGAGCTGGGAAGGGGGACACTAAGGAAGGAAACTGAAATCATGCTTGCTGGAAGTTCACCCAATAAACTTCGAATTGTTTGCACCTTTGGACTTCGGGTATTGTTGCTCTCTGTTCATGCGAGAAGGACCAGGGAAGTAAGTGGGTGAAGGAATAAGCCCCCTAACACACATGGGGATGGGGGGAGTGGGTTTCTGAGTGGGGGTGGAGGGACACATGTGGACAGGGGTGCAAGGACCCATGGGTGTGCAGGAACACATGGAGACAGGGGCAGATGTGCCTTACTGAATGGGAGAGGTTAGGGGTCAGACAGGGTCTGCATGGGGGGAGCTGCCTAACAATTCCTCCCCGCCCCTCCCAAAAAACCTGTTCCATACTTTTCCCACCCATACCCAGCAACGCTCCAAGTTCACACCCAGGCTCCTTCCCAGCAATTTACTTCCCTCCATTACCCCTGACTCTACCAAGCCTTTGCACTGCGCCTAAGGGGTGCAAAAAATATGGTTCTGTATTGAGTTTAAATGAATTATTACTCAGAGTTCTCTATTAACATGCATAGTAAGGAATTGGTTTGTCAAAAAACATTTCCTGAATCCTTTTTGTTGTCTGTATTCATACAGACATACTTGCTGACAGGTATTTTGAAATAAATAACCAAAAATAATTTTAACAGGTGTAATTATATTGTATTATTTTGACAAACAAAATATGCAGAATTTTGCAGAACTTCTAAAATATTGTACGCATCATTTTTATTTTTTTCTTGCAGAATTCCCCCAGGAGAAAATATATAGATAAGGGTCCCTTCAATGCTATAATCTCAATAATATGTCATCACAATAAAGGAGTGTTGGCTAGGATTTAGAGCAGGGAGTCAGTTCACTTGGGTTTTATTCACATTCTTTGACTAACTTGCTAAGTGGTGTTGAGCAAGTTACTTAATTCCTTGTGACACAAGTCATCCGTAAATGGGGATAATGCTTCCCATTCTCACAAGGGTGCTGTATTAATTCATTAGTATTAGGGAAGTGCTTTGAGATTTTTGGACGAAGATGCTAAAGAAGGGCAAAGTATTATTAGAAGAGATTACTGCTAGTCCGATCATGTACTTTTACTGTCTACAGCCCATGTACTCCACTGTGTGTAAAAGGACAATGCTCTCTTTAGAGAGCATTATATCATCCTGATCTGTAAGAACAGCATTTTGCATGATGAGTTTACGCCTGAGGACAGAAGGGCGAATACTGATTCTACTGATGGTGCGCCAGGCCAAGTTCTACACTGAATTACCCCCATGCAGTCCCCTGTACCCCCATGAAGTCAGGCAGAATTTGGTGTGGACACCTGGAAAGCGGATGTAATTTCATGAAACTGCCCTACCTCATCCTTTTGCAGTTTCTCGAGCAGAACTGTCAGAACGATAGCCAGCTTGATCTTGGCTATAAAGGCAATCCTGAGGGCAATTTTGCCCTTATTTTGGTCATCCATATGTGCCAGGAGGGAAACAACCTCATTATAAACACCTGAAATTAAATAAAAGGATTCGGCTGGTTACCACTGATAGCAGAAATTGGTGCTGGCCTCTTTAATTCACTCTCCAGTAAAGATTCTGCAGGAGCCCAAACACTGTGAGAAGTAGACCTGGGAATCCTGGAAATCCTCTTCCTTCCTCCTCATGACCAGGTTTGTTTGCTGAACTACCCAGTGTGCTTGGGGGGAAATCATAATGAAGCAAATTCGCTCCTTTCAAGTAGATCCCCACGTAAAATAATCTTCCTTTCCCTCTTTACTGTCAATTGATGAGTTTTGATAGCATACAGAGTAATAATTTAACTCTAAGCCAAGAAATAGAGCTAAAGTTAAGCACATGCTTAAGAGTTTTGCTTAGTCAGGGCCTCATTTTCAAAAATCCTGAGCACCCAGATCTACCTATTAGCTATGCTGGGAACTTTTGGGGCTCGGTATCTCTTGAAAATCAGGCCACTGTTGGAGACCTCAGTATGAATTTAGAAGCCTAACTTTAGGCCCCTTGTTTTGAAGAAAGCCTTTAATCTTCTTTTATGGTCATTTAAATACTTGCAGAGAAGACTCATGGAATGGAGTTCATCCAGTTCATAGAATATCAGGGTTGGAAGGGACCTCAGGAGGTCATCTAGTCCAACCCCCTGCTCAAAGCAGGACCAATCCCCAACTTTTGCTCCAGATCCCTAAATGGCCCCCTCAAGGATTGAACTCACAACCCTGGGTTTAGCAGGCCAATGCTCAAACCACTGAGCTATCCCTCCCCCCTCTACAGTTGCCTGTAGAGGTCATAAAGGAATTCCCTCACCCCCCCCCTCCACCCTCATGCACAATTGGCGAGGTGTACGCTGTGAGTGGGGTGGGGTGGGGTGGGTCCCTCCAACCTTCATCTGAAGCGTCAGGGATTGACCATAGCAGGAGATGGGACACCTGCTAGGGTGGACCAGTGCTCTAAGATGGTTCAGAGAATCTGTTTCCTTAGCTGTCCTGCTCACATGCTCAGGGTCCAACTGATCTCCAGAGTTGTGGGTGGGAAGGAATTTCCCCCTGGTCGGATTGGCAGGGACCTTTGAGTGGCAGGATGGGGCACTGATCA
This sequence comes from Natator depressus, assembly GCF_965152275.1. Classification (NCBI taxonomy): domain Eukaryota; kingdom Metazoa; phylum Chordata; order Testudines; family Cheloniidae; genus Natator; species Natator depressus. The sequence continues at coordinate 6,694,547 of NC_134253.1, forward strand.
CCTGCTAGGATAATCTGAGTATATCTGACCTAATCAATTCTCAACCACGGCAAGGGCCTCAGGCATTGGTGGAACCTCAGTCTCTCCTGTCCTCTGCCGATGGCACACAACAGTTTTGTCTCCTAAAGACTGAAATGTTTTCGTCCAAGACAACTTTTGGGGTTCAGTGTACGGTTGCTAGGTGAAATTTAGTGGCCTGTGAAATACAGGAAGTCAGACTAGATGATCTAATGGTCCCTTCTGGCCTTAAACTCGAGGAAACAATGAAATAGCTGGTGTATGAAAAAAATCAGGATTTGATCTCCCATGGATCTCTTCGCTCTGGGCAGAAATTCTCCAGGAGACTTAATATTTCACAAGAAATCTGAAATGCCGTATTTATCTGTCTCCATTGTAACAGCATTCCAAGCATGAAGGAGGAACTAACAAGATTTCCCCTTCCCAGGAAAGACTGCTTGAGGTTAGGTGATTGCCCATCCGTTATGCAAATTGCATCCTTCAGTTGTAACACCCAGATGCAAACGGAATCATAACGGTAACCTACTCTGCCCATCTGTGTGGGATGAGGAGCACTAGTGTTGCTAAGAAATGTGACCCCATGCTTTGTTCTCCCTCATTTAAGATATTAGCAGAGCTTCATTTAGACAGCTAGAGGAGAAGTCCTTCTGCCTTTTTTGTTCTCATTTCCCCTATCTCTGATGGAGTTGGCTCCATGGATGCGGAAGACACAAAATGAGGACCCATAACAAACATAAAACAACTGGGAGAAAAGAAGGAAGCCCTCCCCCATAACATTCCCTAGAAACTCAGATTCTCAGGAAAGTTTCCAGGTCCAGAGGCTGTAGGCCAACGCCTCAACTGGTGTAAATCAACACAGCTACAAGGAAGTCAACAGAGGGACACTGGTTTACAGCAGCCGAGGTTCTGCTCATACAAATGGAGAACATTACAGCTAATCTGTATGCCTATGCTTTCTAAATGTGTGTGTGAATATAGAATGGATGTAGAGAATACAATGCTGACCCTTACCTCTGTCGGTTACCTCCTGCTCACTCACAAATTTATTCATGTTTTAATCTTTCCTCAACACTTCCTCCAGTCCTTTCTCCAAAGAGCTCCAGTACTGATAGGCAGCTGGCCTCTCAGGCTGTCCTGTCCAGGATAGCCAGTTCAAATTATGCAAGCACTATTATGACATCGCTGTGACTGTGACATAGCACATAAACTGCCGCTGACCAGGTAGGTTCTGTGATGACATGGACAAGAGCCTCAAAGGTATTTAGGCTCCTAACTTGCACTGAAATCAATAGATGTGAGGAACCTAAATACATTTCAATATCTGGGCCCATCCATGTACGCAGTCCAATAGGTGGCTAAATTTGCTCCAGTGTAGAATTTCTCATTCGCTCTAAATCCTTTTGAATTTTGGTTCCGTCCCTCTCTCAGTTTGCCACACTTTCCAATTTTGGTTTTATTGGAAAATCTGCTCCTGGTTGAATTGATAGAAAATAAAAGCACCGAACAAAGAAAGAGAAGAAACTGCCTTGGAGAATGCACAGTGACACTTGAGTGTGGTTGGTTGGTTGGAATGCACAGTGACACTTGAGTGTGGGTGGTTGGTTTCCTTTGCTTTTTAATTCGGTTGATTAAAAAGCTTGATGAAATCTTATTGGACTGTATTACAAATATTGATTTTTATATTGTTTTACAATGAATTGAAATTGATTCTTCATTTCCATGTCCTGCCAAACAAATCAGCTAAATTATTTTTGGTTGTGTTTAATACAGTGTGGTGTCATATGTATGGCCATATGTAGAGCCCACACTTGATTTTGGAGATGATGTTGCCTTTAAAGCATTCAGAGTGATGACACTCTTTGCAGTAAACCATATGGAAAAAGAATTCCAATTACATGTGTCCTTTGCTATGTATAACTGATTTTGTGCCTTACCCTTTCTGATTTTGCCCTTACACGCACACACTATTCTTTTGTACTCCTCCTTAGTAATTCGTCCATGTTTCCCCATTTTGTAGGATTTCTTTTTGATTTTCAGGTCATTACAAAACTTCTGATGGAGCCATTGGCCTCTTACTATTCTTCCTCTCTTTCCTTTGCATTGGCAGTTGTGCCTTTAATATTGTCTCCTGGAGAAACTGCCAGCTTTCCTAAACTCCTTTATGCCTTAGACTTTTTCCCCGTGGGTCGCTACCTACCAATTCTCTCAGGATGTTAAAGTCTGCTTTTGGCAGTCCTTCTCCTGTCATTCTCACTCCTTCCTTTCCTTAGAATCATGAAATCTATCATTCATGACCCCTTGCACCCAAATCACCTTCCACCTTCACATTCACCACCAGCTCCTCCCCGCTGGTCAGAATCAAGTCTAAAATGGCTGTCCCCCCCGCTTACTTCCTCCATTTTCTGAAACAAAGCATTGTCCCCAGTACATTCCAGGAACTTATTGGGTAATTTGGGGTTTTACCATATTCCTTTTTCAGCAGATGTCTGGGTAGGTAAAGTCCCCCATTACAATCAGGATTTGTGTTTTGCATATTTCTGTTCTTTGTTCTAGAAATGCCTCATCTCCCTCCTCTTCCTGATTTGGTGGTCTGAAAAAGACCCCTACCAGGACCTCACCCCTGTTTATTCCCTCTTTTATCTTTACTCAGAGACTTTCAACTGGTCTGCTTCTCACCTCCTTCTGGACCTCAGAACAGGTTTACAATGCAATATGTCCTCTCTTTTTTTTCCTGCCTGTCCTTCCTCAACAAGCTATAGTCCTCTATACCAATAGTCCAGTCATGAGATTTACCCCATCAAGTATCTGTGCTGCAGTTAAGCTCAGTTAAGATTTATGTACTAAAACTCCCAGTTCTTACTGTTTATTCCCCATTATTACCTTTGAGTGGCAGGATGGGGCACTGATCACCTGCTAGGATAATCTGAGTATATCTGACCTAATCAATTCTCGACCATTGCAAGGGCCTCAGGCATTGGTGGAACCTCAGTCTCTCCTGTCCTCTGCCGATGGCACAAAACAGTTTTGTCTCCTAAAGACTGAAATGTTTTCGTCCAAGACAACTTTTGGGGTTCAGTGTAGGGTTGCTAGGTGAAATTTAGTGGCCTGTGAAATACAGGAAGTCAGACTAGATGATCTAATGGTCCCTTCTGGCCTTAAACTCGAGGAAACAATGAAATAGCTGGTGTATGAAAAAAATCAGGATTTGATCTCCCATGGATCTCTTCGCTCTGGGCAGAAATTCTCCAGGAGACTTAATATTTCACAAGAAATCTGAAGTGCCGTATTTATCTGTCTCCATTGTAACAGCATTCCAAGCATGAAGGAGGAACTAACAAGATTTCCCCTTCCCAGGAAAGACTGCTTGAGGTTAGGTGATTGCCCATCCGTTATGCAAATTGCATCCTTCAGTTGTAACACCCAGATGCAAACGGAATCATAACGGTAACCTACTCTGCCCATCTGTGTGGGATGAGGAGCACTAGTGTTGCTAAGAAATGTGACCCCATGCTTTGTTCTCCCTCATTTAAGATATTAGCAGAGCTTCATTTAGACAGCTAGAGGAGAAGTCCTTCTGCCTTTTTTGTTCTCATTTCCCCTATCTCTGATGGAGTTGGTTCCATGGATGCGGAAGACACAAAATGAGGACCCATAACAAACATAAAACAACTGGGAGAAAAGAAGGAAGCCCTCCCCCATAACATTCCCTAGAAACTCAGATTCTCAGGAAAGTTTCCAGGTCCAGAGGCTGTAGGCCAACGCCTCAACTGGTGTAAATCAACACATTCCAGGAACTTATTGGGTAATTTTGGGTTTTACCATATTCCTTTTTCAGCAGATGTCTGGGTAGGTAAAGAGGCAGAGTTGAGCTGGGGCAGAGGTGCGGGACAGGTAGCTACCGGTGGGCGCCTATGTCCCACTCCTGTTGACATGTGTGGAGGGGGAGAAGGCAGCACATGGGCAGCGCTGGCCTTACATGAGGCAAACTGAGGCAGCCGCCTCAGGTGCCAGACTGGGCAGGGGGGTGGCACTAGGACCCAGAGTGTAGAAAATTGTGTCTGCTGCTGATGCACATGTATTCTCCCTGCTCCAGATGCACAGAGATGGTGGAGTGCGGTGCTGGAGGAAGGACATAACTCGCAGTCAGGAGAAAACGGGAAAGGGAATAACAGAAAGCAGCAGGAGCTGCAGGGAGAGAGAGGAGGTGGAGCCTCTTATGGACCTCTCTAGCACCTCCAGGAGCCTGGACTGATTAACCCCAGCTTCTCAGGGAGCTTCCTGTTTCCTGCTGCTTCCCTGAACCCAATGAGGAGAACAGGCAGTCAGCTGAAGTAGTAGGAGCCAGTTAGGCCCTTAAGACGCTGATATCTTCCCTCAGTCAGGCCCTGCTACCAGTCTGCTTATTTGTCCCCTTCAATCGAGTATTGAGAGCCACTAGAGCTGTCACAGAACAGCAGTCATGAGTGAAAGAAGAAAACGCCCCTCTGAGGCAGCATTGAGAAAAAGAAAGAAAGCAAAGGAAGCTTTTCTGTCTTAGCAGGAGGGAGCTCTCCTGAGATACATAGACACAAATGTTGACGGTGAGCCTTCCCGCCCCAGTGAGGATGTGAGTGGTGAGGAGATGCCTGATCTTCCAGTTAGTCGGAGTGCAGGTGACGGGGCAGCTACTGCAGCATCCATATCTCCATCTCAAATGGATGTAACCATGCACATTCCTGAAGAAAAGTGTAGATCAGAGAAGAGTGTGGTGAAGGAGCAAGAAACAGCTGCTGCTGAGTTTAGTTCCTTAATTCTAGATGACCCAGGACTGTGGACCCACTTGAGCAGTAGCCTGAGGGACTTCCTTGTACTGCATGGGCCACAGCAAGTGAAAAACTTCATGTTCAGCAAAGACAATGAAAATAGAAGTTTCCATCTAACACATTACTGGCGTGAAATCCCCAATGGTGAAAAAGTGGAGAGACCATGGCTTATGTACTCAAAAACCCAGAATGCTGCATGCTGTTTTTGTTGCAAACTCTTCCACTCTAATGTTCCAGCGACATTGGATTCTACAGGAACAAAGGACTGGAAAAATCTGGCTAGAAATCTGGCTTGCCATGAGAAGGCAGCAAATCACCAGAGAGCATTCCATAGGGGGAAAGAGTTTGAGATGAGACTAAAGTTAAAGGCCACCATAGATGATCAGCATCAAGAGAAGATTGCATCAGAGTCTCTTTACTGGCAAAATGTTCTGAAAAGGCTCCTTGCCATTGTGAGAATGCTGCTACCCAAACCCTAGCACTGCGCGGCACTTCAGATCCGCTCTATGTGCCAAACAATGGAAACTTCCTTAAAATTGTGGAGCTGATGGCTGACTTTGATGCTGTACTCCAGGAGCATCTAAGAAGAGTTACCACACACACCACTAAATTCGAAAAACTATTCAAAATGAGATCATACAGTTACTAGCAACAAAAGTCAAACGGAAGATTGTGGCAGCTCTGAAGTCAGCAAGATATTACTCTATTATTCTGGACTGCACACCTGACGTCAGCCATAGGAACAAATGACTTTAATGGTGCGTTTTGTAACAACAACAGAACCTAGTGACAATGTCCCGGCAGCGGTGACTGTCAGAGCATTTTCTAGAATTTATTGACATTGATGATACTACAGGAGCTGGTATGACAAATGTGCTTCTTAAAAAGCTGGAAGATCCGGGAATTGCGATAGCTGACATGAGAGGTCAGGGCTACGATAACGGTGCCAAGATGAGAGGCAAGAACAGAGGAGAGCAGACACAAATCCGAGAGTTAAACCCTCGAGCTTTTTTTGTCCCATGCAGTTCTCATTCATTGAACTTGGTGGTCAGTGATGCAGCATCAGCTTCTAGTGAGGCTGCTGAATTTTTTAATGGTTTCAGAGTAGCAGCCGTGTTAGTCTGTATTCGCAAAAAGTAATTTAATGTAATTCAAAGCATCTATGTTTTTTTCTCTGCATCAACTCGTTGATGGCAAATTTTGAATCAACATCTGGGAACATCCTCTCTGACACTGAAACCACTGAGTGCCACACGATGGGAAAGTCGAGTGGAGGGGATAAAACCCATCAAACACCAAATTGGGACGATAGATGATGCCATAGTTGCCATTGTGGAGGATAATGCTATGACAAGAACTGTTTGTGGAACAACAATGGCAGAGGGACATGGAATCACCAGAAACAAACATGCTTCTCTTGTGGCTTAGTGTTGGGGCATGACAGACTGTTTGAAATAAATGTAGTAAGCAAGAGACTCCAAGGTGTTGACCTTGATATATCTGGAGCAATGGAACAACTGGACAATGCAAAGTCATACCTACAGTCTTACCGGTCAGATGAGGGATTTCAAAGAATTCTGAAGAGTGCACAGAAGTTGGCAGAGGAACTTCACACTAAGAAGAAGACATTTTGATTACGAAGCACGGGATAATCCCATGAGAGACCCCAAACAACAATTCAAAGTTGAATTCTTTAACCAGGTGCCAGATTGTGCAGTGCAGTCAGTTGAAGAATGTTTCCTGCAGCTCAACAAACACAGCAGTACATTTGGGATGTTGTATGATATTCCAAAACGTCTCACTATATCTGAAGAAGACCTACACCAGCAATCCAGGGCACTAGAGACAATGTTGACACATTGATGTGAGTGATTTAGGTGATGAACTGAAAGCCCTTTCAAGATACATTTCAGCAGGATCAACTCCAAAGTCTGTTCTGGACTCTATGTGCACAAATAAGATGACCACCCTCTTTCCAAATGCTTTAGTTGCTCTGCGCATACTTCTAACACTTCCTGTAACAGTTGCCAGTGGAGAACGCAGCTTCTCCAAGCTGAAGTTAATAAAAACACATCTACGCTCCACAAGGACGCAGGAGAGGCTGGTCGGCCTTGCAACCATCTCAATAGAGCGTGAGCTGGCTCAGACTGTGGACCTTCAGGAAGCAGTTCAAATCTTTACAACCAAGAAGGCACGGAAAGCACCACTTTGATTATTCAAACAGATAAAAATGCCAGTGTTTACTATGCAGACAAGAAAAGATACATTTGCTGTTCAGGCGTTTGAAAGTTAAGTGTTACTTAAAATTTTTGAACAAGGCATTTTAAGTTGTTAGTTCTCCTTTATTGGGGTAGGTAGCAGAGCAGTACCATGAGAGGAGTAGAAGAAGGCAGAATTGAGACCTTTCAAAGTTTTGGCACAAGCAAGGCGGCATGGGGGCAACCCGCCTCAAGTGCCAAAATGTTGTGGGCTGCCTGTGGTGTCACCTGCAAACTTGCTGAGGGTGCAATCCACGCCATCCTCCAGATCATTAATGAAGATATTGCAGAAACTCAGCCCCAGGACTGACCCTTGGAGCAGTGCGCTTGATACCAGCTGCCAACTAGACGTGGAGCCATTGATCACCCGTTGAGCCCGATGACCTAGCCAGCTTTCTATTCACCTTATTGTCCATTCATCCAGCCCATACATCTTTAAGAATACTGTAAGAGACCGTATCAAAAGCTTTGCTAAAGTCAAGGAATAACACAACCACTGCTTTTCCCTCATCCACAGAGCCAGTTATCTCATCATAGAATGCAATTAGGTTAGTCAGGCATGACTTGCCCCTGGTGAATCCATGCTGACTGTTCCTGTCCACTTTCATCTCCTCTAAAATTGAATCCTTGAGTACCTGCTGCATGATTTTTCCAGGGACTGAAGTGAGGCTGACTGGCCTGTAGTTCCCTGGATCCTTCTTCTTCCCTTTTTTAAAGATGGGCACAACATTAGCCTTTTTCCAGTTGTCCGAGACTCCCCCGATTGCCATGAGTTTTCAAAGATAATGGCCAATGGCTCTGCAATCACATCCGCCAACTCCTTTAGCACCCTCGGATGCAGTGCATCTGGCCCCATCAACTTGTGCTCATCCAGCTTTTCTAAATAGTCCTGAACCCTCCTCCAAATACTGTGCTGCCCAGTGCAGTAGTCTGGGAGCTGACCTTGTTCATGAAGACAGAGGCAAAAAAGGCATTGAGTAAATTAGCTTTTTCCACATCCTCTGTCACTAGGCTGCCTCCCCCATTCAGTAAGGGGCCCACTTGTAGGCATATTCTCAATATTTGTGATTCTGTTCATAATAAATTGTAAACCTGCAATATTGATTTATAATTCTTCTATTTGACATAATTGTAAATCTGCAATATTGATTTACAATTCTGTATTAAAGCTTGCAAACCATACATTGCAAACCGCTCAATTGGCTCTGCTTTCTCTAAATTGATACTTTCTCTCACTTGTTATTAAGATGGACGCTTGTAAAACCAAACCGCTTAAATTGACTCTGAATTGATACTTTCTCACTTGTTATTAAGATTGACGCTTGTAAAATTAAACGGCTTAATTGACTCTGCTTTCTCTGTATTGGCGCTTTCCATTGATTGTAATTGAGATTGACGCTTATAAATGTAAACCAATCAATTAATGTTACTTTCTCAAATGGTTATGTTCAATTGGCGTTACTTTGCAAACGGATACTTTGTAATGGAGATTGACATGCTTTTTAACTAACTTCACTTTATGTTCAATTGGCTCTACTTTGCAAACGGATACTGTGTGATGGAGATTGACATGCTTGTTTGTAACACCCATGAAGAGCCGCGAATTGGAGCGGCGCTCATAGAAATGTCACATAGAGACTCCCACCCTCTATAGTTTGGATCAGGAATGTTAAAAAATGGGGAGTCTCAAATAAATAACACCTTTGTATGATAAAAGAAAGGTAATACCGAAGGAATGTTAAGAGACAGGGAGTCTCAAATAAAATAACAATACTCAATGAAATGAGAAATGTGTTTTTATTAAAGTAAGGAATGTATGTGAATGAATGGTGGGTTTTGAATAATCAGGGAAGTGCCAGCCTAGGAATTTAACATCAATTGGCTGAAGAAGACGCCAGGTGGAGACAACCAGAGAACCCCACCAGAGGGCAAACTGGGATCCACCCGACCAATTCAAAGGATGAAGAAAGCTGATGAGCACCTGACAGCCGTCCTGGAGCAGTCATGACTAACAATATGACAAAGCAAATTCCACGGACTGGCATAGGAAGAAATTCCTATAAAAATGGACACTAAGGACTGAGAACTTTGAGTCTCCAGTTCTGCCACTACCCTTCAGGAGCATCGGATGCGCATCTGACACGGACTCGGCTCCACTCTCGTGTACAGGTTACCTGGCCAGTACTCTGTCACGAACAACCTCTAGGCTGGTAACTATAACCCCTATGCAGAACTGGTATGAATGAATATATATATATATATATATAGTTAAGTAAGGAATAAGTAATGATACGACAGTGTGAGTTTTATATTTCTTTTTATTATATTTACAATAAATGTGGCATTTTGCCTTGTCCCTTTAATAAGATCCTGCTGGTTTTTATTTTATTGGTACAACACACTCTTTCCCTGACCTTCTTCTTGTTCTTCTTCATACCTGAAGAAACCCTTCTTGTTACTTTTAACATCTCTTGCTAGCTTCAACTCCTAGTGTGATTTGGCCTTCCTGATTTCACTCCTGCATGCCTGAGCAATATTTTTGTACTCCTCCCTTGTCATTTGTCCAATCTTCCACTTCTTGTAAGCTTCTTTTTTGTGTTTAAGATCAGCAAGAATTTCAGTGTTAAGCCAAGCTGGTCGCCTGCCATATTTACTATTCTTTCTACACATCGGGATGGTTTGTCCCTGTAACCTCAATAAGGATTCTTTAAAATACAGCCAGCTCTCCTGGACTCCTTTCCCCCTCATGTTATTCTCCCAGGGGATCCTGCCCATCAGTTCCTTGAGGGAGTAAAAGTCTGCTTTTCTGAAGTCCAGGGTCCGTATTCTGCTGCACTCCTTTCTTCCCTGTGTCAGGATCCTGAACTCGACCATCTCATGGTCACTGCTCCCAGGTTCCCATCCACTTTTGCTTCCCCTACTAATTCTTCCCGGTTTGTGAGCAGCAGGTCAAGAAGAGCTCTGCCCCTAGTTGGTTCCTCCAGCGCTTGCACAAATAAATTGTCCCCTACACTTTCCAAAAACTTCCTAGTAAGTGGAGCCCTACCGAAAGTATTCTACTATGTTCTATGGTAAAAGTATTTTACATAGAACTAGTAATGTGTGTACTGTGCAATGTCATTATTTAGTAATAACGTTTTTCTAAACAAATTGTAATAATAAATGAAACCACAGAAAATTAGAATTTATTTTCTTGTTTTCTTTTGGATGCATATGTATGCTAAAATAAAAAATTAGTATTAATGGATGGTGAAAAGAAAGAGTGTTAATTTAAATAATAGTTTTAGATAGGACTGAGTTCAAGAAAGAGAAGGGTATTTGTCATACTAAAATTGAAAGGTTTCAATGATAGGTAAATATGGGCAATGTGCTTATATTTGTTTATAACATAGGACCTCCAGAAACAGAACATTTTTCTTTCAATTGCATATAATGAAAAAATTCACACTGATTTTGTCCAACAGGCTATGATTAATAATAAATAATAATAATTTTAATACAAATTATGTTTTAATCAAACAAGCTATTGGGCTTAGCACAGGTTGAAATTCTTTGGTCTGTGCTATTCAGGAGGCTAGATTAGATAATCTAATAGTCCCTTCTGGCCTTAAACTATGACTATATGAACAAATTAAATTTCATATACATGCCACATGTAAAAATAGTCTTCCCAAGGCTATGTGGAAGGCAGTGTGGCCTAGTGGATAGCACACTGAACTGGAACTCTGGAGACCTAAAATCTATTCCTGGTTCTCCCATTGGCAGGCTGGGTGACCTTAGTTGAATCATGTCACCTCCCTGTGACTCAGTTTCTCCATCTGTAAAATGGGGATAATGGTACTGACCTCCTCTGTTAAGTGCTTTGAGCTCTGCTGCTAAGAGCTAGATATTAAAATATTATGTAAACAATATTTCAGTGTTGTGTCTTTTATTTTTATATACATGGTTCACAGATGTAATAGTTACATGCATTCCCTTACAAAAACTGTTGACATTATCATATAAAGCTAGTGGGATGAAATTGGCTAGTATTGCAGTTATCCAAAAAATTGCATTTTTATGAAAAAGAAACAACTGAGGTTTGGGCTACACTAGCAATTTATGTCACTCAGGGGTGTGGAAAATCCACACCCTTGAGTGATGCAGCTATACCCACCTAACCCCTAACTCTCATTGACATAGCTACTGCCGCTCAGGGAAGTGGAGTACCTACACAGATGGGAGAGATGCAGCTGTGCCAGGGCAGCATTATAAGTATAGACAAGCCCTAAGCAATACAGATCAGGTGCTGGAATTAAGGACAGTTTTAGTTGTTAGCAGCAGAAGGTTGGTTCACATTCACCATGTATTCTTTACAGAAAAGGTTCCAAAAAAAGGTGACACAGGGGACCGAACTTTCTATGCTGCCCTGGTTTTAACATGTAAATATTTACCCACCCACCCCTTGTTACTTCTCAAGAAGATTTTTTAGATTTAGATTTTTTTTTCTGTTTCCACCAAATCTTCATTACGCTCTTAATTTGAAATCTGTGATACAACCTTAACTAGGGGGTTGTGACCACTTCACCATAGTATCACAGTTTGCTGTCTGTATAGGACTGCAGACAAAACAACGTTTCCAACAGGGTAGCTGAGAGAGAGAGAGAGAGAGAGAGAGAGAGAGAGAGAGAGAGAGCGCCATCAAATACCTTATGGCCTGTAGGAAAGTTCTCAGAGTGCAAATTTCACATCTGCTGACTACTGTTCCTATTCCCATGTGCATCACCACGCTTCATACTGACCCTGGCTAGTACCACAGCCCTATAAGACATCAAGAATTAGCTTTTCACAAGGGGAACTCTGTGGCCCTACAGCTCCAAGATGGGGCCTGCAATGTACAACACCCTTACCATGTCAAAATGAATCCAGATTCCTTTAGAACCTTCACCCTTTCACGGAGTGATGCAACCGGAGTATTTTCAGTGACACAGCACAGCCTTCTCAGAACAAGCCAGCATTTATTAGTCACCTGGCACACAGCATCAAAGAGCCCTTAGGTCAGCATGGGACAGCCAAGCTCAAGGCAGAGTCCAAACTAGCAGAAGCAACTGCCCCAGTAGCCCATGGTCTCCTAGAATCCACTTGGCTGCTCTCTCTCACTCACTTGCTCTGTGTGCCTCTGTGTCTGCAGCAGCACACGGTGTCTTCATAGAATCATAGAATATCAGGGCTGGCAGGGACCTCAGGAGGTCATCAAGTCCAACCCCCTGCTCAAAGCAGGACCAATCCCCAACTAAATCATCCCAGCCAGGGCTTTGTCTTCACACGTCACCCTTTGTTCTGCTGGGGACTTTCCCGCGCTGCTTCTCTGCAGCCTGTTGGAGGAAGTCACTTGTTCTTGGCTGCTGGTTGCTAGGAATTAATTGTCCAATCTGTGGATCTTCTGTTCATCTGTGCTGATTCCATTCAGTACCTGGTAGCTCATTAGATTCTAACCCAGACAGACCTACTGCCTACATGACATCATCAGGGCCTCGCCCCCCTGCCCCCAGAGCAGGAAACCCCTCCTTTGCTCTGAAGCAATGTCTACACTACAAACTTACGTTAACTCAAGTTACCTCAGCATCCAGCCACCGTGGTTAGTACATCACTTGCGTACATGCATACTTGGCTCAGTGTGTTGGCAGTGCATGTACGCACCAGGAGTGCTTGTATCGATGCAGAGTGTGGTGCACCATGGGTAGGTCGGTATCCCACTGTGCAACTCGCCACTATCCAGCACACTGTCTTTTGGGAAGTTTTGGCAATGCATGATGGGGCCAAAATGAGTTGTGCAGGAGTGACTGGGAGCATGGGGTCAACTTCCCAGTTTGCAATTGTCTCCATCCCATAATGTTATCCATGTTAGGTAAGAAAAGCTAAACAGGAGGCAGTTATGCCAACCGAACCAAAGTCAGGCTAAAAGAGGCTGCTGGGAAAGTAGAATGAAGGAATATTTGTTTAAGTTACAAAGAGTAAAAAAAAAAAGGGAAGGTCTGCATTCCTGCATTTTTGTACCAGATGTGCTGGGAACAGTCCTTGAGATACAGAGGCGCTGTTTTCCACTCCCTGCTTTTGTGTTAGGTCTGTTTTTACTCTTCGTCTCCTAGTTAACACCCATACCCACAAAAAAGTTAGTGAAGCACTACGATTTGCTAAAAGTTATCTACAATAAGGGGGGTAAATGTGCATGCATATAGAAAAAGAGGATTTTAACTAATATAGGGGAGGGGTGGGCTGCTTTATAAATAAATCTGTAACGCGACGAAACTGTCTATAAAAACCTATGAGTTTTACTTAGAGGCCGGCTGGTTCTCTTTGGAGACGGGCTGCTCTCTATTGTTGTGTGCACTCTTCAATAAAGAGCTTTGTGTTCGGACCTTGCTGGTGTTGCCTGTCTCTCTCCGGTCAGACAACGAACCGTGTTGTCTGGGGTTCAAGCCCTCGACATCCATATGACATAATTTTCTCACCTTTTTTTCAAACTCCCACAAAGCCGGGCGACCTTCCTTGTTGTCTGCCATCTCTGACAGAAGTGTGGAGCCTGTACAGCTCTGCACTATTACCATGAGCGTTGCAATCACAGGGCGTATGATCCTGGAATATTTGCAGAGCTGCAAGAAGAACCAAATCAGTGAGGAACACAGCAATTCTTTGGAGGACAGATTGTTGTGGGGCAGAGTGACAACCAATTTGAGAAAAGAAAAGGAGTACTTGTGGCACCTTAGAGACTAATCAATTTATTTGAGCATAAGCTACAGCTCACTTTAAATTGGTTAGTCGCTAAGGTGCCACAAGTACTCCTTTTCTTTTTGCGAATTCAGACTAACACGGCTGCTACTCTGAAACCAACCAATTTGAGGTTATTGATGGCATTCACGGAGCTGCTGCGGATGGTGGAGCACCACTTCTGGGCCCAAGAAGTGAGCACCGACTGGTGGGAGCACGTCCCGCAGGTGTGGGATGATGAGCAGTGGCTGCAAAACTTTCAGAAGCACAAGGCCACATTCATGGATCTGTGCACTGAGCTCGCCCCAGCCCTGCAGTTCAGTCACACCAAAATGAGAGCTGCACTGACAGCTGAGAAGCAAGTGGCAACCGTTCCCTGAAAACTTGCAACATCAGATTGCTACCGGTCAGTCAGGAATCAATTTGGAGACAGGGTATCCACCCGGAGCCATTCATAGGTGCCAACTCTGTTGGTGCTCCGGGACTCAAGCACCCACAGAAATAAACACTGGGTGCTCAGCATCCAGGAGCCAGAGCTTGAGTGTGGAATGTGATCAGTTCTGTGCTGCTAACAGCTTCTGCCCTTAGGGCAGGGAGTTTGTTCATAAACAGAGGCAGGATGATTAAGATAACAAAAGGCTTATCATTAAATTACATTAAGGATCATTAGATGATCCTGAAAGCATTGCCAGGCACTCCAGTTAAAAGATAGGAAACAAAGGGCAGGAATAAATGGTCCATTTTCAGAATGGAGAGAAGTAAATAGTGGTGTCCCTTAGGGGTCTGTACTGGGACCACTACTATTCAACATTTTCATAAATGATCTGTGAAAAGGGGTAAACAGTGAGGTGGAAACAACGAGGACTCCTTGTGGCACCTTAGAGGCTAACAAATTTATTTGGGCATAAGCTTTTGTGGGCTAGAACCCACTTCATCAAATGCATGGAGTGGAAAATACAGTAGGCAGGTATAAATATACAGCACATGAAAAGATGGGAGTTGCCTTACCAAGTGGGGGGGTCAGTGCTAATGAGGCCAATTCAGTCAAAGTGGATGTGGCCCATTCCCATCAGTTGACAAGAAGGTGTGAGTATCAACAGAAGGAAAATTATTTTTGTAGTGACCCAGCCACTCCCAGTCTTTATTCAGGCCTAATTTGATGGTGTTAAGTTTGCAAATTAATTCCAGTTCTGCAGTTTCGTGTTGAAGTCTGTTTTTGAAGTTTATTAGTCTTTAAGGTGCCACAAGGACTCCTCATTGTTTTTACTGATACAGACTAACACGGCTACCCCTCTGAAACCTGTCACCATGCAAGGCACTGAATTTAGCCATATGAAGTGGAAATACATCAACATCATGAAAAAACTCGTGCAGATACAGACAGACATCATCTTCCTTTCCAAATGCAAACAGATGGACACCATACCAAAAGGACTGAAGGTAAAAAATACATTACAATCAACATACCATACAGTCTATGGTGAGGGATTGTGCCACACACTCTCAAAGAAACTGCGGAACCACCTGATCAACATTCTATACAGCAAACAGGAAAAGATCAAGAATGAACTCTCAAAACTGGAGACTCTCATAAAAAAACAACCTTCCACACAAACTTCCTTGTGGCTGGACTTTACAAAAACTACACAAGCCATTTACAACACACACTTTGCCTCTCCACAGAGGAAAAAGGACACTAAACTATCTAAACTCCTACATGCCACAAGGGGCCACAACAGTGGTACCCTTAACTCACCCAACAATATTGTTAATCTATCCAGTTATACTCTTAGCCGGCAGAAGAGCCTGTCCTATCTCAGGGCCTCTCCTTCTGCCCCACCACCTTCACGAACATGATACCGTTCTGCACTGACCTGGAATCCTACTTTCACCATCTCTGACTCAAGGAATATTTTCACCACACCACTGAGCAGCAAACTAATGCACAGAAACCTTCCTACCAACACTACAAGATTAAGGACTCCTCCTGATGGTCGAAACAACAGACTGGACTTCTACATAGAGTACTTCTGCTGACATGCACGAGCTGAAATTGTGGGAAAGCAGCATCACTTGCCCTATAACCTCAGCTGTGCAGAACACAGTGCCAACCACAGCCTCAGGAACAACTCTGACATTATAATCAAAAAGGCTGACAAAGGAGGTGCTGTAGTCATCATGAATAGGTTGGAGTATGAACGAGAGGCTGCTAGGCAACTCTCTGACACCACATTCTACAGGCCTTTAACCTCTGATCCCACTGAGGGTTACCAAAAGAAACTGCACCATCTGCTCAAGAAACTCCCTGAAGGAGCACAGGAACAACTCTACACAGACACACCCCTAGAGCCCTGACCAGGGGTATTCTATCTGCTACCCAAGATCCATAAACCTGGGAATCCTGGATGCCCCATCATCTCAGGCATTGGCACCCTGACAGCAGGATTGTCTGGCTATGTGGACTCTCTCCTCAGGCCCTAAGCTACCAGCACTCCCAGCTATCTCCAAGACACCACTGACTTCCTAAGGAAACTACAATCCACTGAATGCATCCGATGAAGTGAGCTGTAGTTCACAAAAGCTTATGCTCAAATAAATTTGTTAGTCTCTAAGGTGCCACAAGTACTCCTTTTCTTTTTGCAAATACAGACTAACACGGCTGCTACTCTGAAACCAATATAATTCATTGGTGATCTTCCAGAAAACACCATCCTAGCCACTATGGATGTAGAAGCTCTTTATGCCAATATTCCACACGAGGATGGACTACAAGCTATCAGCAACAGTATCCCCGATAATGTCATGGCAATCCTGGTGGCTGAGTTTTGTGACTTTGTCCTCACCCACAACTATTTCAGATTTGCAGACAATTTATACCTTCAAGTCAGCGGGACTGCTATGGGTACCCGCATGGCCCCACAATATGCCAACATTTTTATGGCTAACTTACAACAACTCAGCTCTCGTCCCCTAGCATACCTGCTCTACTTGCACTACATTGATGACATCTTCCTCATCTGGACCCATGGGAAGGAGGCCCTTGAGGAATTCCACCATGATTTCAACAATTTCCACCCCCATCAACCTCAGCCTGGACCAGTCCACACAAGAGATCCACTTCCTGGATACTACAGTACTAATAAGCGATGGTCACATAAACACCATCCTATACCGGAAACCTACTGACCGCTATGCCTACCTACATGCCTCCAGCTTTCATCCAGACCACACCACACGATCCATTGTCTACAGCCAAGCCCTACGATACAACCGCATTTGCTCCAACCCCTCCGACAGAGACAAACACCTACAAGATCTCTATCAGGCATTCTTAAAACTACAATACCCACCTGGGGAAGTGAAGAAACAGATTGACAGAGCCAGAAGGGTACCCAGAAGTCACCTACTACAGGACAGGCCCAACAAAGAAAGTAACAGAACGCCACTAGCCATCACTTTCAGCCCCCAACTAAAACCTCTCCAGCACATCATCAAGGATCTACAACCTATCCTGAAGGATGATTCCTCACTCTCACAGACCTTGGAAGACAGGCCAGTCCTCGCTTACAGACAGCCCTCCAACCTGAAGCAAATACTCACCAGCAACTACACACCACACAACAGAAACACTAACCCAGGAACCAACCCCTGCAACAAAGCCCGTTGCCAACTCTGTCCGCATAGCTATTCAAGGGACATCATCATAGAACCCAACCACATCAGCCACATGATCAAGGGCTCACTCACCTGCACATCTACCAATGTGATACATGCCATCATGTGTCAGCAATGCCCCTCTGCCATGTACATTGGCCAAACTGGACAGTCTCTACACAAAAGAATAAATGGACACAAATCAGACATCAAGAATTGTAACATTCAAAAACCAGTAGGGGAGCACTTCAATCTCCCTAGACACTCAATAACAGACTTAAAAGTCATCATTCTTTAACAAAAAAAACCCTTCAAAAACAGACTTCAACAAGAAACTGCAGAACTGGAATTAATTTGCAAACTTTACACCATCAAATTAGGCCTGAATAAAGACTCGGAGTGGCTGGGTTACTACAAAATTAATTTTCCCTCTGTTGATATCCACCCCTTCTTGGCAACTGTTGGGAATGGGCTACATCCACCCTAATTGAATTGACCCCCCAACTTGGTAAGACAACTCCCATCTTTTCATGTGCTGTATATTTATACCTGCCTACTGTATTTTCCACTCCATGCATCTGATGAAGTGGGTTATAGCCCACGAAAGCTTATGCCCAAATAAATGTGTTAGGTGCCACAAGGACTCCTTGTTGTTTTTACTGATACAGACTAACACAGCTACCTTTCTGAAACCAGTGAGGTGGAAAAGTTTGCAGATGATACATAATTTCTCAAGGTAGTTAAATCCAAAAGAGTTACAAAGGGATTTCACAAAACTGGGTGACTTGGCAACAAAATGGCAGATGAAATTCAATGTTAAATGCAAAGTAATGCACATGGCAAAATATAATCCCAACTAATTTAATCCCCAATTAAATCATCCCAGCCAGGGCTTTGTCAAGCCTGACCTTAAAAACTTCTAAGGAAGGAGATTCTACCACCTCCCTAGGTAACGCATTCCAGTGTTTCACCACCCTCCTTGTGAAAAAGCTTTTCCTAATATCCAACCTAAACCTCCCCCACTGCAACTTGAGACCATTACTCCTTGTCCTGTCATCTTCTACCACTGAGAATAGTCTAGAACCATCCTCTTTGGAACCACCTCTCAGGTAGTTGAAAGCAGCTATCAAATCCCCCCTCATTCTTCTCTTCCGCAGACTAAACAATCCCAGTTCCCTCAGCCTCTCCTCATAAGTCATGTGTTCCAGACCCCTAATCATTTTTGTTGCCCTTCGCTGGACTCTCTCCAATTTATCCACATCCTTCTTGTAGTGTGGGGCCCAAAACTGGACACAGTACTCCAGATGAGGCCTCACCAATGTCGAATAGAGGGGAACGATCACGTCCCTCGATCTGCTCGATATGCCCCTACTTATACATCCCAAAATGCCATTGGCCTTCTTGGCAACAAGGGCACACTGCTGACTCATATCCAGCTTCTCGTCCACTGTAACCCCTAGGTCCT
Organism: Natator depressus; assembly: GCF_965152275.1. Classification (NCBI taxonomy): domain Eukaryota; kingdom Metazoa; phylum Chordata; order Testudines; family Cheloniidae; genus Natator; species Natator depressus. The sequence continues at coordinate 6,713,491 of NC_134253.1, forward strand.
TTTCCGCAGAACTGCTGCCTAGCCATTCGGTCCCTAGTCTGTAGCTGTGCATTGGGTTCTTCCGTCCTAAGTGCAGGACCCTGCACTTATCCTTATTGAACCTCATCAGGTTTCTTTTGGCCCAATCCTCCAATTTGTCTAGGTCCCTCTGTATCCTATCTCTGCCCTCCAACGTATCTACCACTCCTCCCAGTATAGTATCATCCGCAAATTTGCTGAGAGTGCAATCCACACCATCCTCCAGATCATTTATGAAGATATGCTATCACTACAGAACCTGGACCACATAGTGACTGAGGAATGGACAGCCAAGTCAGCCAGGCCCACAGGATAAATGTTAGTAATTTTATTTATGATGATAACAAAGCCCTAGCTGGGCTGACACTGGCTGCTCTGAGCATAGGCGCTGACTCCGTGGGTGATCTAGGGCTAGAGCACCCACAGGGGAAAACTGGTGGGTGCTTAGCACACACCGGCAGCTCCCTGCCCCGCCCCAGATCACCTCCACCTCCACCTCCTCCCCTCAGCGTGCCACGTGTCCGCTTTTTCCCCCTACCTCCCAGGAACTGCGGCCAATGGGAGCTGCTGGGCCAGTGCCTGAGAGTAGCAGTGAGCGGAGACCACGCCAACCACCCACCTAGGAGCTGCTGCTAGAGGGGTGTGCAAGTTGCTTTCGGGAGCTTCCCGAGGTAAGTGCCGCACCCCTCTCCTGTGCCCCAACCCCCTGCCCCAGCCCAGAGCCCGCCCCCCCATCTGCACCCCAACCCCCCGCCCCAGCCCAGAGCCCGCACCCTCTCCTGCACCCCAACCCCCCGCCCCAGCCCAGAGCCCGCCCCCCCTCCTGCACCCCAACCCCCCGTCCCATCCCAGAGCCCGCACCCCCTCCTGCGCCCCAACCCCCCGCCCCAGCCCAGAGCCCGCACCCCCTCCTGCGCCCCAACCCCCCGCCCCAGCCCAGAGCCCGCCCCCCATCTGCACCCCAACCCCCCGCCCCAGCCCAGAGCCCGCACCCCCTCCTGCGCCCCAACCCCCCGCCCCAGCCCAGAGCCCGCCCCCCCTGCGCCCCAACCCCCTGCCCCAGCCCAGAGCCCGCACCCTCTCCTGCACCCCAACCCCCCGCCCCAGCCCAGAGCCTGCCCCCCCTCCTGCGAACCAACCCCCCGCCCCAGCCCAGAGCCCACCCCCCCTCCTGCGCCCCAATCCCCCGTCCCATCCCAGAGCCCGCCCCCCCTCCTGCGCCCCAACCCCCCGTCCCAGCCCAGAGCCCGCCCCCCCTCCTGCGCCCCAACCCCCCGCCCCAGCCCAGAGCCCGCCCCCCCTCCTGCGCCCCAATCCCCCGTCCCATCCCAGAGCCCACCCCCCCTCCTGCGCCCCAATCCCCCGTCCCATCCCAGAGCCCGCCCCCCCTCCTGCGCCCCAACCCCCCGTCCCAGCCCAGAGCCCGCCCCCCCTCCTGCGCCCCAACCCCCCGCCCCAGCCCAGAGCCCGCCCCTCCTCCTGCGCCCCAACCCCCCGCCCCAGCCCAGAGCCCGCCCCCCCTCCTGCGCCCCAACCCCCCGCCCCAGCCCAGAGCCCGCCCCCAAAACTCCCTCCCGGAGCCTTGGGAAGGTGTGTGGGGGACGGGACGGGACGGGGCGGGACTTGCACCCACTCTGGGCACCACCGAAAGCCGTACGAACCTGCCAGCCGTGTGCGGCGCCTGGGAGGCGAGAGGGACCCAGTCACCGACCCCATCGCGGTGGGGGGAGGGAGGGAGACACCCAGTGAGTGACACCGTCGCCAAGGCAACGCCGTGGGGCGGCGGACGGGTCACTGACTCCGCCCCCGGGGCTACCCACGCGCAGTCGGACTCCGCGAGTTTCCACCCCGCTCGCGCCGGGCCGCTGCCGCCGGCACCCGCCCATCTTAGCCACGTGACCCCCTCCCCCTCCCCCGGAGGCAAGAGGCCCTTCGGCCCGGCAGGGCAGAAGCGGGGGTCACGTGAGAGGAGGCGTTCCGGCGTCGTCAGGAGAGGCCGCGCGTGCGCCCGGACCGGGACCCGGACCCGGACCCGAGGCTCGCCGGCTTCCGTTCGCTGCGGGCCCGGTACGTGCAGCGGCCGGTGGGGGGTCGTTAGCGAGGGGCCCCGGAGGGGCGGGGCGGGGCCGCGGGCGGGACTTCGCTGGGGCGGGCAGACTCGGTGGCTGGGGCCGTCCCTTCCCCCGCCGCCTGCGGGGGGAACGAGAGCCGGGGAGCCTCGGGCGAGAGCGGGGCGCCCCCAGGGGAGCCCGCGGGGAGGTGTGGCGAGGCCTGGGCCGGCCCGCCCCGCCCCCGGCTCTGCCCCGGTCCCGGGCCTGCCCACGTCCTCATACTGCCCACTGCCGGCCCCCCCGCAGCCCCCTTGCCTCTGTCCCTGTTCCCCCTGGGGCTGCGGGGCCCCGGACAAGGGGGAAGCGGGGTGCGACCCTCGCAAGTTTGGGGGCTGCTGGGCTAGAGCCTAGAAGTGGGGGGGGGGTGCAGCGTGGGCCCGTATGGGAGGGGTCACCTTTAAAAAGGTGGTTGCAAGGAGGAGGGAGAAAAGTTCTTCTCCTGAACCTCTGAGGATAGGACACGCAGCAACCGGCTTAAGGTAAACTGTCTCGCGGCCTGCCAGCAGATTATCCGGATGGGCCGCAGGTTGCCCACCATTGATCGAGTGGCTGGAAGTTAAAGCCAGACAAGTTCAAATTAGAAATGAAGAAATTTCACAGGGCAGGTGATTAAGCATAAGAACGAACTATCCCGGGAAGTGGTGGATTCTCCAGGTCTTGATGCCCAAGACTAGTTACTGGGCTCACACTTGGGTTACTGGGTGGAATTCTCTGTCCTGTGCTATCAGGAGGTCAGACTAGCTGATCTAATGTCCCTTCTGGCCTTAAACTCTATGAATCTATGTTGGAGATGAATGTAGAGTCCCCTTTGAAGGCTAGGATTCCATTTATATCCCCCCCATGATAGGATACAGTACTTGCTTTAGCTTTCTCAGTCCTCTTGATACTAATTACCAGAGTGAAGGGGGAACTGCAATGGTAGGAAAAGGCATAATGTAGCCAAAATAACTTTCAGGTTTAATGTCTCAAACTACCAAGGCTTCTTGGTGGTCTACTGGGTTCATGCAACCACCCATCACCTTCCACTCCTTAAGACTTTTCCTTCGCATGCATCAGCCTTAGTCAAAGGCCCCACAGGCCAAATTCTCTCTTCGCTTTTGTAGCTCTTGGTGGTAACTGCAAACCCAATGAAGGTAAATAGGCTGCACAGGTATCAGTGAGGACTGAATTTGGCCTGCCCAGCCACATACTAGTGACAGTACATGAAAAGGAAAAAGCCCAGTTTGATTCTCCAACCTCTGGGGCCAACAGGTCAGAAAACAATGTTTTTACTTGCAAGGTGAGCAAGCTTGCTCTGAAGTCACTGGGAGATGACGGTCAAAATGCCATGTTTACAGATTAGAGATGGACTTTGTATTTACACAGTTAGGATTATAGAATTCAGGGATTGCAAAGGTTCCTGCAGCACTTACTCAGCTCAGGGAATAGAGTAGTTACCAGCAATGCTGCAGTGATGTTTCATGTGAACAAGCAAGGAGGAACCAGTTTCAGCAATCTGTGCAAAGAGGTTGTGGCTCTGTGGGAGTGGTGCTCAGTACACCAAATTTATCCTACAGGTCTCAATGTCGCAGATCAGCTGAGTGGACAATCAGCATGAGTGGCCTTTCAGAGACTCTGTAGCAAGCAATATCTTCTCCTGCTGGAGGTATCCAGACATGCACCTATTTGCACCAAGACAACTCCAAATCTCAGTGGTTTTGCCTCAGCTCAGGAGCAGGCGGCCAGTTTGTCTTGGATGCATTCCTTCTAGGCTGGAGAGTAGGTCTCTGTGCATTTCCCACTTCCAGTTCCTCCAATTCAGAGAGCTCTCAGGAAAAATCAAACAAGACAAAACCATAATTATTCTGATTGCCCTGGCCTGGGCGAGATAAGTGGTTTTCAGATCAACTGCAGGAGTTTACCAGCCTCTCCTAGTAATTCCAGACCTATTGACTCCGCAGAAAGGTTGGATTTGCCATCCAGATTCATATTTTCTCCTTTTGACAGCATGGCTCATTGGACTTTGACACATCTGGACCTCTCCTGTTCCTAAGAATCATAGCAGATGAGGTCTCTTCCAACCCTAAGGAGGTCATCTAATCCAACCCCCTGCTCAAAGCAGGGCCAACCCCAACTAAATCATCCCAGCCAGTGTGTTGTCAAGCTGGGCCTTAAAAACTTCGAAGGATGGCGATTCCACCACCTCCCTAGGTAACCCATTCCAGTGCTTCACCACCCTCCTAGTGAAATAGTTTTCCCTAATAGCCAACCTACACCTCCCCCACTGCAACTTGAGACCATTGCTTCTTGTTCTGTCATCTGCCACCACAGAGATGAGTCTAGAGCCATTCTCTTTGGAACCCCCTGTGATGGGTATGATCACAGAAACCCCTTTGGGACTGTCACCTGATGTGCTGAGATTACCTCTGAGCCGGTTTTCTCTGCCAGTTTGGGCCTCCAGAACCCTGCCTTGAGCCAGACATACCAGTTTGGTTCAACACAGATCCAGGGTCTGAACCACATTTCCCAAAGCTGCAGACTTAACTGAAAACAGCTTAAGAAGTGCTCCTGTCTCCAGCACCCAGACACCCAGCTCCCAATGGAATCCAAACCCCAAATGAATCCATTTTACTCTATATAAAGCTTATGCAGGGTGAACTCAAATTGTCCACCCTCTATAACGCTGATAGAGATGCGCAGCTGTTTGCTCCCCCAGGTATTAATTACTTACTCTGGGTTAATAAGCAAAACAGTATAAAAAGTAGGATTTAAGTGGTTCCAAGTAATAGACAGAACAAAGTAAGTTACCAAGCAAAATAAAACAAAGCATGCAAGTCTAAGCCTAATACATTAAGAAACTGATTACAGATAAAATCTCACCCTCAGATGTTCCAATAAGCTTCTTTCACAGTCTGGACTCCTTCATAGTCTGGGCCCAATTCTTTCCCCTGGTACAGTCCTTGGTAGTTCCAGCTCAGGTGGTAACTAGGGGATGTCTCATGACTGGAGCCTCCTTTGTTCTGTTCCACCCCCTTATATAGCTTTGGCACAAGATAGAAGTCTTTTGTCTCTCTGGGTCCCCACCCCTCCTTCTAAGTGGAAAAGCACCAGGTTTAAGGTGGATTCCAGTACCAAGAGACATGGTCACATGTCTTGTGAGACCCCGAGCATTCATTCTTCCTGGCCTGACCCACAGGAAGGCTTGCAAGTAAACAGCCATTTACCAATTGTCCTAGTTGATGGGAGCCATCAAGATTCCAAACCACCATTAATGGACCACACTTTGCATAAGTGCAGTAGGAGCTCAGAGTTATTTCTATTTCTCGTTTCAGATACAAGAATGACACATTTATACAAATAGGATGACCACACTCAATTATAAACTTTGTAATGATACCTTACAAGAGACCTTTTGCATGAAGCATATTCCAGTAACATTGTATTCACACTCATTAGCATATTTTCATAAAGTCATATGAGTGCAACATCAGCTCCCCGCCCCCCCCTTTTCAGGTAGGGGAAGGCTGCTATCAAATCCCCCCTCACTCTCCTCTTCTGCAGGCAAAATAAGACCAGTTCCCTGAGCCTCTTCTCATAAGAGATGTACCCCCAGCCTCCCTAATCATTTTCATTGCCCTGTCTAATTTGTCCATTCTTTCTGTAGTGGGGGTCCCAAAACTGGACACAGTACTCCAGATGTGGCCTCACCAGTGCCGAATAGAGGGGAATAATCACTTCCCTTGATCTGCTGGCAGTGCTCCTACTAATACAGCCCAATATGTCCTTAACCTTCTTGGCAACAAGGGCACACTGTTGACTCATATCCAGCTTCTCATCCACACTAATCCCCAGGTCCTTTTCTGCAGAATTGCTGCTTAGCCAGTGGGTCCCCAGCCTGTAGCAGTGCCTGGGATTCTTTGATCCTTGTTGAACCTCATCTGATTTCTTTTGCCCAATCCTCCAATTTGTCTAGGTCACTCTGGACCCTATCCCTACCCTCCAGCATATTTACCTCTCCCCCGCAGCTTAGTGTCATCCGCGAGCTTGCCGAGGGTGCAATCCATCCCATCCTCCCGATTGTTAATGACCATATTGAACAAAACAGACCCCTGGGGCCCTCCGCTTGATCCCAGCTGCCAATTAGACATTGAGTCGTTGATCACTACCCGTTGAGCCTGACAATCTAGCCAGCTTTCTGTCCACCTCATAGTCCATTCATTCAATCTGTACTTTAAGTGGGGCAGGAGCTTCCACTGAACTCCAGGAAACATTCAGCTCAACGGTGTTAGGATCATAAGTCGAAAAGGGTCTCCTTGTGGGCATCTAGCAAGAACAAACCCAGATTCAGCTTCTCTTCAATCCACATTGGAGTGCTTGCACCATCTGAAATCTCTCCATACAGTTAGTAGCATCTCACAGTTCCTGCTGCTCATCATGCATTGGTTGGACAAAGTACTGTGTTCAGCCACAATTTAGTTAAGAGGTTTCTGAAGAGGTTAATGAATGTCTACCCTCTGCTTAGGAAGCCCACACTGATGTGGGACCTCAGTCTCGTACCAACTCAGCTCCCCCCATACACATACAGCCCCTGGTGCTCTCCTGAGCCTTTTTCCAATCTTTCAGTTAAGAAACTATGAAGACTGAGCTGCAGGATCTCATGGTTGCCTTATATGGTCATTCACAAAAATAAAGTGTCTGTCCTCCAGCCACATTGCTCCCCAAGCTAGACACACAATTCCATCTTAACCAGTCCATAAACTTGCTAATATTTTCCCTTAGACCTTGCTGTCCCTCAGCTAAGCTGCTCACCTTGGATGCTAAGAAGTCATTTGGCTTTCTATTAGAATAGGTCTAAGGAGTATAGGGATTCACCTAGGCTCTGTCTCTTATCGCGTATCACGGGGTCACTCACCACACTGATGCCTCCTGCTGGGCATTTTGGGAATTAGCTCGTGGGTGAACCGGGTGGTGGTGGCTCTCCTGTCTTTGCCTCCGCCTGCAGGCCCATTATGGCTCCTTTCTCTCAGAGTCTGCTTTGTGGCACAGCCCTCTGGCCATGTCACCATCTGGTTTCCCCCTCTTCTGGGGGGGGGGGGGGGGGGGAGTCCTCCAACAAGAGTTCAGCCACCCCTCTCTACTGCTTGGCAGTCCACAGCTGGGCTGCTCCTTCAGCAGCTGGCAGGGAACGGGGGGGACAGGTCTGCCCACTACTCCAGGCCCCAGGACCCTGCAAACAGCAGCTTCCTGCTGCCTCTTCCTTCCAGCTCACTGTCTCTATTCCCTGGGCCACTTCTCTGCAGCCTCAGTTCCTTCTGCTCCTGCCTCAGGGCAAAGGAGCTGGTGTCACTTCCCAGGGCCTCAAGCCTGTAAGTCCTGTCAGCCAACCAGGAGCCCTCTAGGAAGCCAGTCTTCTCCCTAGGGCTCCCTGCAACAGACTCATAATGGTCTGCAACTTCTTTTTATATGGACCGGCTGAGCCCTGATTGGCTGGTCCAGCTGCTGTCCTAATTGTCTGCAGCCTTTGCCCTAATTGGCTGTTTCCCCTGCAGCCTTTCCTTTGGGTGCTTGCCCCTCAGCCTCCCTAGGCAGGTTTTAACCCTCTCAGGGCCAGTCCTGTTGGGATCCAGGAAGTGGGCGGGCACCCCATCACATGGGGAAAAGAGAAACAATCAGGCACTCACTTCCCAATGCCTTTCCAAATAGATTAAACTCTGTAATGAGGAGCATTATCATAGAATCATAGAATATCAGGGTTGGAAGGGACCTCAGGAGGTCATCTAGTCCAACCCCCTGCTCAAAGCAGGACCAATCCCCAATTAAATCATCCCAGCCAGGGCTTTGTCAAGCCTGACCTTAAAAACTTCTAAGGAAGGAGATTCTACCACCTCCCTAGGTAATGCATTCCAGTGTTTCAACACCCTCCTAGTGAAAAAGTTTTTCCTAATATCCAACCTAAACCTCCCCCACTGCAACTTGAGACCATTACTCCTTGTCCTGTCATCTTCTACCACTGAGAATAGTCTAGAACCATCCTCTTTGGAACCACCTCTCAGGTAGTTGAAAGCAGCTATCAAATCCCCCCTCATTCTTCTCTTCCGCAGACTAAACAATCCCAGTTCCCTCAGCCTCTCCTCATAAGTCATGTGTTCCAGACCCCTAATCATTTTTGTTGCCCTTCGCTGGACTCTCTCCAATTTATCCACATCCTTCTTGTAGTGTAGGGCCCAAAACTGGACACAGTACTCCAGATGAGGCCTCACGAATGTCGAATAGAGGGGAACGATCACGTCCCTCGATCTGCTCGCTATGCCCCTACTTATACATCCCAAAATGCCATTGGCCTTCTTGGCAACAAGGGTACACTGCTGACTCATATCCAGCTTCTTGTCCACTGTAACCCCTAGGTCCTTTTCTGCAGAACTGCTGCCTAGCCATTCGGTCCCTAGTCTGTAGCTGTGCATTGGGTTCTTCCGTCCTAAGTGCAGGACCCTGCACTTATCCTTATTAAACCTCATCAGGTTTCTTTTGGCCCAATCCTCCAATTTGTCTAGGTCCCTCTGTATCCTATCTCTGCCCTCCAACGTATCTACCACTTCTCCCAGTTTAGTATCATCCGCAAATTTGCTAAGAGTGCAATCCACACCATCCTCCAGATCATTTATGAAGATATTGAACAAAACCGGCCCCAGGACCGACCCCTGGGGCACTCCACTTGACACCGGCTGCCAACTAGACATGGAGCCATTGATCACTACCCGTTGAGCCCGACAATCTAGCCAACTTTCTACCCACCTTATAGTACATTCATCCAGCCCATACTTCTTTAACTTGCTGACAAGAATACTGTGGGAGACCGTGTCAAAAGCTTTGCTAAAGTCAAGAAACAATACATCCACTGCTTTCCCTTCATCCACAGAATCAGTAATCTCATCATGGAAGGCGATTAGATTAGTCAGGCATGACCTTCCCCTGGTGAATCCATGCTGACTGTTCCTGATCACTTTACTCTCGTGTAAGTGCTTCAGGATTGATTCCTTGAGGACCTGCTCCATGATTTTTCCGGGGACTGAGGTGAACCTGTGTTCCTCTTCCACAAGGGCACACTTGACTAGGGCGAAGGCTGCTTCCATGGCCTGCCTTATGCATATTCCTGTATTGAAGAGCTTCAGAGCTGCCACCTGGTGCTCAGCTCATGCTTTCCCTGCATTTTGCAGCTACGTTGGCTGCTGAGTTTGGTGAGGCAGCACTGTGGTTCTTATCTAGCTAGGCTTCCTCATCCCACTCCACTGGGGGTGTAGAGGCCACTTGCAGAACAAATTAAGGTTGCTCCCCATGTTTCTCCAAGATAGACTCTGCACATTCATTCACCCTGCCTGCCTGCCTGCCTGCCTGCCTTCCCTCTTGCTCAGAGTCCTACTTACAGTCAGATTTGAGGAAGTGGTGGAAGGAGCTGAGTCAACCAGCACGCCAAACCCCTCCTTTTATAGCCTCGCCTCTGAAGGGTCAGGGCCGGTGATGGGAGGGGTAGAGGTACAAGAGAACTCCAATGAGCACCACTGTGAGAAGAGTCCAGCTTGCAGAGCTGACACATTCCAGAGGGGGTGAATGTGCAGAGTCCATCTCCCAGAACTTCTTATAGGTCAGGAACCTGCATTTCTGAACGCTGCCTGCACTTTAATTATAGTGTGGGCGGAGGGGGTCTAGGCCAAAGGACAGGTCTGGGATCCAGGGCTTCTGGGTACTGCTTCTCTGCCACCGTCTCCATGGGTGCCCTTGGACAAGGCATTTCATCCTGCTGCGCCTTAATTCCCCATCTTTAATATGGGGATGATGTGCCTTGCCTCCTCCCATAGGGTTGGGAAGGTGAATTCATGTCTGGCTGGGAGACAGTTGGGAGCACCATGGAACGCCTAGTAAAGGGGACACTCCATATCCACAGCTCTCTAGCCTGCGGAGCCTAAGGGCTTTGCTGGCATGTCTGGCACTGTCCTGGCACTCTGGAACAGCAGATGTAAGAGCCAGTGGCAGCACCATGTCCCACCTTACATCAGGGTTAGACACTCGCGGTGGTGACAGATGATCCTGCCAGATAGCTCTGGCCTTTGGTCGGTTGCCATGTCTCCATCACTGCACCATCTGGGTTATGCACGGGCTGTAAAAAATATGGCACAAGGGGCAGCAGAAGGGTTTAGTTGGCACCACAAGAGGGGCTTACCAGACACTGATGGTGGTGGGGAAGGGTCTGGCCACTCTGGCGTGGGAGGGAAGAGGGGCTGGCTTTTCTGGTCAGGGGCAGAGAGTGAAAGAGAGGCCGGCTGTTCTGGTGGGAGGGAGAAGAGGGGCTGGCCGCTCTGGCAGCGGGGAGAGTAGGCAACCGCTCGGGCAGGGGGGAAGAAGGGCCGGCCACTCTGGCGGCAGCGGGAGGAGACAACCATTCTGGCGGAGGGCAGAGGCTGGCCACTGTGGCAAGGGGGAGTGGCTGGCAGCACATGTGAGAGTGACTGGTTATGTTCTGTGCTTGCCTTTTGCAACAGGAGTGTGTGTTGGTGACTCTGCCACTGAAGTTGCCTCCATGGATCCTGCTGCTGTCTCATCCAGCAGCAGCTGCTCCAGTGCCTGGCTCCTTGTGCTGCTGGGGGCACTGGGGACAGCTCTGCTTGGGGCAGCTCACAAACTGGGGCTGATCTACCAGCTCTGGCATAAGGTAAAGCTGAGACAGCTCCCCCTTTCAAATAGACTCCTGCCATGCAAGACTTAGAGAGAATGGCAAGGGATGCAGGTGGATATGGGGACCTTGGGTAGCATCTGCACTGAGATCCCAGGACAGATTCACTGCACTGGTGGCTACCCAGGACTATGTGCTGATGAGGCTGCTAAGTGCAGAAGTGCACATGGTGAAGCTTCCCCGCAATATGAGCTCTCAGGAATGCTCAGGGCCCTGCACTGCTCTCCTGATTCCAAAACTAAGGTGGCAGGAGTTTCTGTGGGTTTGGTGGAAAGGTCTCCCTGTCCAGGGGGCGTTTGTGCTCGGGATGTCCCATATTTGCATGCTGGTTCTCAGGGGACCCGGCACCTGCACTGGTTCCCTCCCACGGGAGAGGGATACCAAGGGGTTTCTCTGCGTTCCAGTCCCTTGAGTAGGGCCTTACCAAATTCATGGTCCATTTTGGTCAATTTCACTGCCTGGGGGTTTTAAAATTAGTCAGTTTCACGTTTTCAGCTGTTTACATCTAATTTCACTGTATTGTAACCATCAGGGTCCTGACCCAAAAGACTGGTCGCAAGGCTATTGTAGAGGGGTCATGGGATTGCCACCCTTACTTCTGCCCTGCTGCTGGCAGAGGCATTGCCTTAAGAGCTGGGCAGCCAGAGCAGAACGCAGCTGGCTGGGTGCCCAGCTCTAAAGCCAACGCTGCTGCCAGCAGCAGCAGTGCAGAAGTGAGGGTCGCAGGGTATGGACGGTGGATTACCATAGATTTGGTTTTCCAGCAGTCTCCCACCCCAGCATGAGGATGTGACAGCTGGAGCCATGGAGCTTCCTGCAACCAGGGGAGATCTCAGAGGTGGGTCTGACCGGCCCAGGGAGCAGCCCCTGCAGGGGAAGAGGAAGTCTCGATCCCAAGGAGTCCCCAGCTGGGTGCCAGATTTCACAGGGGAGATCTTATTTCACCATCTGTGATGCGTTTTTCATGGCAGAGAATTTGCTAAGGCCCTACCCATGAGAAGAGCCCTAGGAAGCATCACACGCTGCCCACACAATAGGGACCTAGGATGCTCCTGCCTCACTGGTTCCTGCAAACACAGCTGGGGCATGTCCATGCAGCAGCATCCCTGTGCCTTGTGGCAGTGCATTCTGGGGAAGTCCAGGCTGCTGTTCAATCCTCTCTTAACCAGGGCATGTCTACACATGCTCCGGGCACTCTGAGCTGCCCCAGCAGCTCCCTGGGATACCCTACTGCCCAGAGAGCTGGCTGGAAGGAGGAGCCATGTCTGGGGGTCCCATCTGCCCTGCAGAGTCACATGGTGCCAGACTGGATACAGGCCACGTGCCAACCTAGACTTCTTGCATGACAACTCACCATGAGCTGCCAGGGTTCCTAATAAGGTGGGGGATGGGCACACAGCATGTTCAGAGCTAACCAGGTCACTAGTTGGTTATCCCTGGGTCCCAGTGTGTGCTGGAGCTGCACGCCTCTGGCCGTTAGCACCATCTCTGCCCTGCACAATGTCCCCCCACAGTGTCCATGGGGAGACACCCAGACACTGCCCCGCCGGGCTGGCACTCTGCTGGTCTGCATCTGACCCCGCCTCCTGCTATACCAGACTGGTGCTCTGCCGGTCTGCATCCTGACCCAGCCCCTGCCCTGCCAGGCCAGCACTCTGCCTCTCTGCATCCTGCCCTACCGGACCGGTACTCTGCCAGTCGGCATCCTGACCCGGGCCCAGTGCCCTGCTCTGTGGGCCAGGTGCTCTGCGTCGTGCCCCAGCCCCCGCATTCTGCCCTGCCAGTCTGCGTCTGACCCGGTCCCTGCCTCCTGCCCTGCCAGGCCGGCACTCTGCTGGTTTGCATCTTGACCTGGCCCCGCCTCCTGCTCTGTCAGGATGGCACTGTGCCGGTCTTCGTCCTGACCCGGCCCCTGCTCTGCCAGGCCGGCACTCTGCTGGTCTCTGTCCTGACTTGGCCCCTGCCTTCTGCTCTGCCAGGCCAGCGCTCTGCCAATCTGCTTCCTGACACGGCCTCTGTCTCCTGCCCTGCCAGGCTGGTGCTATGCTGGTCTGCCTCCTGCCCTTCCCTGCCGGGCCGGCGCTGTGCCTGTCTGTGTCCTGACCCCGCTCCTGCCCTGCCAGGCTGACGCTCTGCTGGTCTGCATCCTGACCCGGCTCCTGCCTCCTGCTCTGCTGGGCCGGCGCTCTGCTGGTCTGCGTCCTGACCCGGCCCCTGCTCTGCCAGGCCAGCGCTCTGCCAGTCTGCTTCCTGACTTGGCCCCCTTGCCCTGCCCTGCCAAGCTGGTGCTCTGCTGGGCTGACCTCTGCTGGTCTGTATCCTGCCCTGGCCTGCGCGTTCTGTGCTGATGGGCCAGGGCTCTGATGGTCCCTATCCTTCTCAGACAGAGCCGAAGAGTACCCGGCACGGGGGAGAACTTGTTGCAGAGGTCCTGAAGGCCCATGGGGTGCGCTACTTGTTCACGCTGGTAGGAGGCCACATCTCGCCCATCCTGGTGGCCAGCGAGAAGCTGGGCATCCGCGTGGTGGACACAAGACACGAGGCCACAGCTGTGTTTGCTGCCGACGCAGTCGCCAGGCTCTCAGGTACACACCACACAAGGAGACCTGCCCAGGGTCTGGGGCGGGAGCTCCCCCAGCACAAGGACATTGATTGGGATGCCCCCTGCAGGCAGGTCCTCAGAAGAGCCATGTCTTCCATAGGCATGGGCTCTGCCCTGCCCCCTCCCAGTTCATACTTGCCCAGCTCACCTGTCAGCCTCTGCTGGTGGGAACATACTGTGACAGGCCGGCCCCCATGTGGGAGTGTAGTCTGCTGGGGGGAGTGGCACCTCCCCCCCCTCCGGTCCCGCCCACTAACTTCTGGCGGGAGGGTTGAGTGTGGCATGGCTCCGCCCACCAGGGCTCAATGAGGGGCTCTGGGTCTGTGAGCGGTCAATACGCCCCACTACAGGGAGGCACAGGGGGAAAAGGGACCTGGGGACCCAGACTAACTGACTCCATGTTCTGTCCTCAGCTGGGTGCAGTGAGACTCACTGTGGGACCTTCCTCCTAAGGCTGTGCCTGCCATACTACAATGGGGCAGTGACCAGCTCACCCCAGCAATGAGCGGGGTGTGGTCATGGGAATGGGGCAGTGACCAGCTCGCTGCTGCAATGGGCAGGGGCATGGCCGTGGGCAATGGGGCAGTGACCAGCTCTCCCCAGCAACAGGAAGGGCCATGCGCAACGGGGGCAGTGACCAGCTCAGCCAAGCAATGGGCAGATCATTGCCTGAGTTGTCTTTCTGGCTTGGGGAACAAGGCACAGGCTTGCTGGTGCATGCAATCTGGCTTCCAGCCACCTGTCCTAAACTCCCCCTTGCCGCCACACACACACCCACCCGTGGCCTGGCCTGCCCACCTGCCTGTGCTAAGGGTGCAATTCATCACATCTGCCCTGCTGTGGGCTGGCTGCTCTGCATTGCAGGGACAGTCGGAGTCGCCGCAGTAACAGCGGGACCTGGGGTAACCAACACTGTGACAGCTGTAAAGAATGCCCAGATGGCCGAATCCCCGGTGCTGCTGATCGGCGGGGCAGCTGCTACACTGCAGAAGGTGAGTCTGGGGTGCTGCCGATAGCAGGGGTTGCTGCCACACCGTGGCAGGCGGGTGCCCAATGCTGCCACACCACAGCAGGAAAACCCTTCCTGCCCCAGTCTCAGGCCGCTGGAGCTGTCCAAACAGAAGGGCCAATTGGTGTGTGGAGCAGAAGTAGTCTGACTTAGACCGTGCTGCCGGGAAAGAGGGACAGCCAGCCCCACTTGCATTCCTCACCCCCTACCCATGGTCAATACCACGTCCCTGTTGGCTGTGAGGTCTCATCCCTCCCAGCCCAATGATCTCTGCTGCCCCATTGCCAGACAGACACTCAGAGGGGCACAGCCCTATTAGCCACTGTGCTTGGTCACTGGGGAGGAAGCAGCCTGGCTGGGGGCAGTGGGTTCTGCAGGACCATCGGAGCATGGACTGCAGTTCTGTCTGTCTGCGCAGGGCCGGGGCGCTCTCCAGGATATTGACCAGCTGTGCCTCTTCAAGCCACTCTGCAAGTTCTGTGCGTCGGTGAGAACTGTGCGGGACATCGTCCCCACACTGAGAAGAGCCATTGCAGCAGCACAGTCTGGCACCCCAGGTAAAAGCCTTTCTCCTGGGGCTTATCCTCCTATGCAGCAAAGGATTAATGGGCTGGGAGGTTTTCCTATCCAGGTCTCACTAGGCCCATCCCACTGCTCTCACTCCTGCTGTCAGATCAAACTCACTTGAATGTAGGTCATAGAATAATAGGGTTGGAAGAGACCTGAGGTCATCTAGTCCAATCCCCTGCTCAAAGCAGGACCAACCCCAACTAAATCATCCCAGCCGGGGCTTTGTCAAGCCTGACCTTTAAAACCTCTAAGGATGTAGATTCCACCACCTCCCTAGGTAACCCATTCCAGTGCTTCACCACCCTCCTAGCGAAATAGTGGTTCCTAATATCCAACCTAGACCTCCCCCACTGCAACTTGAGACCATTGCTCCTTGTTCTGTCATCTGCCACCACTGAGAACAGCCGAGCTCCATCCTCTTTGGAACCCCCCTTCAGGTAACTGAAGGCTGCTATCAAATCCCCCCTCATTCTTCTCCCAGCCCTGTTTTCCCAGGTCCCAGCCCTGTTTTCCTATAGCACTGCTGGCTCCCAGGAACATCTCCCGTAGCCCCCTGCCAGGGTCCCCAGCCCAGTTCACAGAGTCCTGAACTCAATACCTCCCCATGAAACTCAATCCATGTTCCACTGTGGGTGGAACCCACACCCCAGAAGAGGTGGGGTAGTGTGACTGCTGCTGGGGAGCTGGGACCAGCCGGCACCTGGGTGGCAGTGGGGTTTATCACAGGTCGGAGCCACTGACCCTATATTTCCCCCTCTGGGGTCCAGCAAGGGCGCCCCCTCTGGGCTTCCAGCTCCCCATCCATCACCTCTCTTGGGCGGAGACCCACTTCTCTCTGCCTCCCGACTGGGGTGTCCCAGGCTGCGCCGCTCCCTGCCTACACTCTGAGTTACCTTGCCCTGCATATATTCACAGAAGGGACCATTGTAATCATCTGATCCCTGCATAGCACAGGCCAGAGAACTGCACTGAAACCATTCCTGCTCCCAGTCCGGTAGCTGTGTTAGTACTAGAGCACATCTCTCAGAAATGCTTCCCATCTTGATTGTAACACTGACAGTGATGGAGACTCCACCTTTGGGGAATTGTTCCAGGGGGTAATTACTCTCACTGTTAAAAAATTGCACCTTATTTCTAGTCTGAATTTGTCTAGCTCCAACTTCCAGCCCTTTGATTGTTTTATACCTTTCTCTGCTAGACTGAAGAGACCCCAGTGTCAATTTTTTGTTCCTCAGTAGGTACTTAAGAACTGCAATCAAGTCATCCTTTAATCTTCTTTTTGTTAAGCTAATTAAATTCAGCTCCTTTCGTCTATCACTATAAGGCATGTTTTCCAAACCTTTAAACATTTGCGGGGCTCTTCCCTGAACCCTCTTCTGTGGCTCTTTGTATCTTTCCTCTGCATTGGAATAGCTTGTGTCTGGGCTGCCCTGACCCTGCTGGGTGATGGTGTGGGGCATTGGCATCAGCATTGGGCAGGGCCCAAGTTCTATGGGGCTTCAGCATTGGGCAGGGTTGCGCATGCCCTATGGGGTGACAATTTGGGATGTCAGTGTTGGGCGGGGCTGGATAATTCGGGGCATTGGCATTGGACAGGGTGGGAGCCTCTGTTGCCCATGCCCTGCAGGGCAGGGATGGGACCTGGATTGCCCATGTCCTGTGGGGTGGTGGCATTGGGCAGGGAGGGAGCCTGGGTTGCCCATGGCTGGCTGACCATTGCTCTTCGTGCTACAGGCCCTGTGTTTGTGGAGTTCCCGATCAATGTACTCTACCCATACCACTTGGTGGAGAAGGAGCTGGGCTTCAAAGAGACCCCTAGGGGGCCTCTAGGTGGAGTCCTCAACTGGTGAGTACAGCCCTATCCTGCCAAGGGCAGCGCTGAGCTGGGAGCTAACAACTGTCCCTGCACCTCGCCCGCAGGTACCTGTGCAACCACCTCAGGAACCTGTATGCAGGGGCCTGGGAGACAAGGGACTTCTCCCCCCTTCCTGTGCAGGTGCCACAGGCCACAGCAGAGCAGGTGAGAGCCCCTGGATTGCCTGGGGCCTGGTGCTCCCTCCCTTCAGGGAGCACATCTCCTCTCCCCCGTGACTGGGAGCTTTCCCCCAGAGCTCCTCGTTAGCACACTGCCCTCCCCCACACAGAAAGCCCGTCCCCTTTTGGGCCCTGCCCTCAGAAGGAGAAGAGGGGTGGGGAGGAGCATTGCTGCGCTGTGGCAGGGCACGGGGTCCCTGGGGCCCTCGTCACCCTACAGCCTTTTGGTGCCAGCACCAGTCCCTTCCGCCAGCCCTTCACCCCTCTTTGCCTGCCCCTCCCTTGGCTCTGGCACTGTCATGTCCTCAGAGCTGGGCACAGCCTCTTTCCTGCCCTCCCCTGCCCCACCCCTCTGTGGTTCCTGCTAGATCCCCACTCATAGCTTCCCTGCCAGTTCCTTCCTCATCCTCATGCCGCTGGCTGAACTGTGCCCAGGAGTAGTTCCAGGGGCCATGTGACAGCTGCTCAGCCATTGGCATTGACCCCACTGACTGCCCGGCCTTACCCAACCACTGACACTGACCGGCTGGCCCCACCCAGTCACTGGCAGTGCCCCCCGGCTCTGCCAGGCTCCACCTAGCCACTGCACTGCCTCCAACCCTGCCAGGGTGCGCCCAACAACTGCACTGACCCCAGTGACTGCTAGCCCTGCCAGGTTCTGCCTAGCCTTTGCACTGACCCCTGGCCTTGCCAGGCTCTGATGGTGCTTCCCATTTGTGTGCAGGTGCAGCAGTGTGTGGAGCTGGTCAGCCGTGCCAAGAAGCCTGTCATGCTCCTGGGCAGCCAGGTGACCCTGCCCCCAACGCCTGTGGAGAAGCTCAGGTGAAGAGTCGGCTCCATTCAGAGTCCTCTCTCTGCCCTGCCCCTGGTTCTGTGGGGGCAGGGGGCACTGCTGGTCAGCCCTCAGGGCTCTTACCCAGCTTTTTCAGCTCTGCTCATCTGCAGGCTGGTGGCCATGGCCTTCCCCCAGTGGCCATGTGAACACAGGGTGAGAGCCAACATCTGTCCTGGCCTGACCGAGAGATACCTGAGGGTGTCAGACCGGACAGAGGGACATCAGCAGAGCTGGAATAGTAGGGGCTGCAGGTTGGGATTGAGGGGCATCAGCAGAGTTGGATGGCACAGGGTCTGCACGGCAAGGCTAAGGTTCACTGGCAGAGCCATCTTTGGCACCTGCTTCCTCTAGTTTCAATGAGGCTGTCCTTTAATTAACAAAAATGTGTCTTCCCCCTCCACGAAACAAGCACGTAGCATGTTCTCCCACCACGCATGCTCCCCGCGCGCTCTCTCTCTCACACACTCTCACACACACACACACGCATGCTCCCCACGTGCGCTCGCTCTCTCTCTCTCTCTCTCACTCTCACTCACACACACACACACACACACACACACACACACACACACACAAAATACCTTGCTCTTCGGCTGCCATGCATCCTCCTCATGCACTGACACACCCTGCCACGCATGCCCTCCACTGCCGCGCACGTCCTCAGGCACGCTGCCGCACCGCGCCCTCCTCTCTCACACTTCCACTTGTTCAGCTTCTCTGAGGCCACACGCACAGGGGGGCTGCGCTGGTAGCGCCCATGTTCATAGTAGTGTGAAGCGTCCCTTTGCCATGAGGTGACTCAGCTGCTGAGAGCTAACCCTTCCCTGTGCCCTGCAGGGAAGCCCTGGAGGCCCTCGGCATCCCTTGCTTCCTGGGTGGGATGGCCAGGGGCATGCTGGGAAGGGACAGCCCACTACATATCCGTCAAAACCGCCGAGAGGTACTGAAGGAGGCTGACCTGGTCATTCTGGCAGGTCTGTGGAATGCAGCCTGGGGACTATCCTGGAGGGTGTCGCACCTTGGGGCCATTGGACTTGGGAGTGACAGGGAGCTGGGATGGCACGTCAGTGGAGGAGGGGGTGGCGGGCTGTGGGTTGTGGGGCAGGGCTGGGGTTGAGTGATGAGGTGTTGTGGGCCTGAGGGTTATCAGTGGCTTGGGGTAATGCTCAAAGTGTTGTGGGGCTGGGCAGTTGTGGGGTGGAGGAGCCTGTTGTGGGGATGTGGTGGGGCTGGGCAGTGGCAGTTTTGTGGGGGGTAATGCTGGGGGGTTGTGGGGCGGGGTTGGGCAGTGGTGGGGAGGTAATGCTCAAAGGGTTATGGGGCTCCAGGGGTTGTGGGATGGGGGAGCCTGATGTGGGGTGTGGTGGGGGCTGAGCAGTGGCAGTTGGGGGGGCTAATGCTGGGGGGTTGTGGGGTGGGGTGCGGGAGCCTGATGTTGAGTGTGATGGGCTGGGCAGTGGGGGGGGGGGAGGTAATACTCGAGGCATTAAGGGGCTGGGGGGCTTCTGCGGTGGGGGAGCTGACCTAACCCTCACCCCCGTGATGCCCCCCTGGCAGGCACGGTGTGTGATTTCCGTTTGTCCTATGGCCGCGTGCTGAGCCGGCGCAGCACAATCATTGCTGTCAACCGGGACCGTGCCCTGATGCTGCGCAATTCGGACGTCTTCTGGAAGCCCCACATGGCCATCCAAGGTGAGGGGCAGGCGGGCGCTCAGCGCTCTGCCTCAGAATCAGCTCCCATTCTGCTGCTGCTGGCCTTCCCCTGCTCCGGCACACGCCATGCCTCAGCGAGCGCCTAGCAGCAGCCTGAGCATGCCCCTGGGGGCGCAAAGCAGGCACAGGAAGTGGAATCACAGAATCACCACCAGAGCTGACGGGAACAGACCCCGCTGAGTAAGTGATTCATATGGGCAGCAGACCCATGCGGGAAGGTCGGTGCGTGCTTCAGCCACGCCCTGCCCTGCTCCTCCCAGCACCCACCTGTCTGCTGAGCCTGCCCACCGTGCTGTAGGCAATAGGCTGGGGCACGTAACCCAGCTCTTCAGCTGGGCCTCCGCAGACTGGCTCTGCTCTGATACTGGTGCCGCTTGGGGCCCATGGGACCAGCTCCTGCTCAGGTTGGCCTGTCAAAATCTCATGCTGCCCACTGTCTCTGCAGGAGACGCTGGCTCCTTCCTCCTGAGCCTTTCCCAAGGCCTCAAGAGTTACTCACCACCTCAGGACTGGACAACGAGTCTGAAGGATGGCGACCAAAGGAAGGAGAAAGCAAACCGGTAGGTGTAGAGCTGATAGGGTGGCATCGTCCCCACCGTGCACCCCAGGAGGGGCCATAGGCTCAGCCCTGTGCCGGGCAGCACGGGGCAGTGTCACCCATGGAGGGGCCATAGACGCAGCCCTGTGTCCATGTCCAATGGCTCCATGTCTAGTTGGCAGCCAGTATCAAGCGGAGTGCCCCAAGGGTCAGTCCTGGGGCCGGTTTTGTTCAATATCTTCATTAATGATCTGGAGGATGGTGTGGATTGCACCCTCAGCAAGTTTGCAGACAACACTAAACTAGGAGGAGTGGTAGATACGCTGGAGGGTAGGGATAGGATACAGAGGGACCTAGACAAATTGGAGGATTGGGCCAAAGGAAATCTGATGAGGTTCAACAAGGACAAGTGCAGAGTCCTGCACTTAGGACGGAAGAATCCCATGCGCCGCTACAGACTAGGGACCGAATGGCTAGGCAGCAGTTCTGCAGAAAAGGACCTAGGGGTTACAGTGGACGAGAAGCTGGATATGAGTCAACAGTGTGCCCTTGTAGCCAAGAAGGCCAAAGGCATTTTGGGATGTATAAGATGGGGCATTGCCAGCAGATCGAGGGACGTGATCGTTCCCCTCTTCGACATTGGTGAGGCCTCATCTGGAGTACTGTGTCCAGTTTTGGGCCCCACACTACAAGAAGGATGTGGAAAAATTGGAAAGAGTCCAGCGGAGGCAACAAAAATGATTAGGGGACTGGAACACGTGACTTAATGAGGAGAGGCTGAGGGAACTGGGATTGTTTAGCCTGTGGAAGAGAAGAATGAGGGGGGATTTGATAGCTGCTTTCAACGACCTGAAAGGGGGTTCCAAAGAGGATGGATCTAGACTGTTCTCAGTGGTAGCAGATGACAGAACGAGGAGTAATGGTCTCAAGTTGCAGTGGGGGAGGTTTAGGTTGAATATTAGGAAAAGCTTTTTCACTAGGAGGGTGGTGAAGCACTGGAATGCGTTACCTAGGGAGGTGGTGGAATCTCCTTCCTTAGAAGTTTTTAAGGTCAGGCTTGACAAAGCCCTGGCTGGGATGATTTAGTTGGTGATTGGTCCTGCTTCGAGCAGGGGGTGGACTAGATGACCTCCTGCGGTCCCTTCCAACCCTGATACTCTATGATTCTGTGCCAGGCACCAGGGGACAGTGTCACACAGAGAGGGGCTAGAGCAGGGGTGGCCAACCTGAGCCTGAGAAGGAGCCAGAATTTACCAATGTGCATTGCCAAAGAGCCACAGTAACACGTCAGCAGCCCCCCGTCAGCTCCCCTACCCCGCTCCCAGCGCCTCCCACCCACTGGTAGCCCTGCCGATCAGCACCTCCCCCTCCCTCCCCGCACATCCCAATCAGCTGTATCCTGGCATGCAGGAGACTCTGGAGAGGAGGGGGAGCCAGCAGGGGCACTGCAGGCTCAGGGGAGGGAGCAGGAAAGAGTAGGGGGGGGGTAGGGCCTGTGGCAGAGCCAGGGGTTGAGCAGTGAGCACCCCCTGGCACACTGGAAAGTTGGCGCTTGTAGCTCCAGCCCTGGAATTGGTGCCTAAACAAGGAGCCGCATGTGGCCCCGGAGCCACAGGTTGGCCACCCCTGGGCTAGCGGTTCAGCCCTGTGCTGGTCGGCAGGGGGCAATGTCACCCAGGGAGGGGCCATAGGCTCAACCCTGCACTGGTTGGCAGGGGGCCGTAGGGCTCAGGCCTGTGCCGGTCGGCAAGGGGCAGTGTCACCCAGGGAGGGGTCATAGGCTCAGGCCTGTGCCGGGCAGTGTCACCCAGGGAGGGGCTGTAGGGCTGAGCCCTGCGCTGGTCAGCAGGGGGCAGTGTCTCTCCCAGGGAGGGGCCATAGGGCTCAGGCCTTTGCTGGGCAACAGGGAGCAGTGTGTCACAGCGAGGGTCTGGAGGCTTAGCCCTGTGCTGGGCAGCAGCAGTGTGGTGAATAGGTTTATCCGAGGAGCTGAACCTGTGTGTACTCCCTGTGGGCACTCTCAGGTGCTCGCTGTCCTGGTCACGCTGTGAGGGGCTAGCCGGGCTCCTGGGCGTGCCAGTCACTGCCCTCCTATGTGCACAGAGAGAAGTCGGAAGAGCCCACGGAGCAGCACCTGAACCCACTCAAGCTCCTACACCATGTGGACAACTTGCTGCCCGAGAACAGCCTGCTGGTCGCAGACGGGGGTGACTTTGTGGGGAGCGCTGCCTACATTGTGCGGCCCCGTGGGCCCCTGCGCTGGCTGGACCCGGGTAATGGGGGCTCTCTGGAGCTGGCACTGCTTGCCATCTGTCATGGGGGCGGATGGTGGCAGATCCCTTGCAAGGCTTCTGCAGTGCAGCTGAGCCCAGAGCCCTGCTCCCACAGCTCTGAGCTGGGGCTGGCAGTTCCCAGAGGTGATCTCCTGCCCTATGCATGTGGGACCTATGCCCCTGTAGCCCTGGGCCAAGAAGGACAATGTCTGAGGGGGCAGTCAGGCGGCCTCACTGGACGGTAAAACCTGAGGCTGCCCTGGGCTGACCCTATTTTTCCCTGCTGGTGCCAGGAGCCCATGGGAGCAGGTGAGGAGACGCTGAGCCACTCAGCAGCCCCTCTGCTCAGTGAGGGCTGGGTTCAGGAAGGAATGGGGGTTGGTTTCATGCCCCTGCTTTCCCTGGCATGCCCGGGCGAGGACAGGCATCCCCTCTGCATTGTCCTCTCTCTCCAGGAGCTTTCGGGACACTGGGTGTCGGGGGAGGATTTGCTCTCGGAGCCAAACTCTGCCGGCCGGATTCTGAGGTCAGTAACCAGCCAGCCAGAGGAGGGCTCTAGTGGGGTGCCCCCATGGCCTGCCGGGGGGGCTCTAACAGGTGCCATGGGCAGGGCAGGTGCCCCCCTCACCCTGATGGGGGCTTTAAACAGGCTTGCCATGGGGGCAGAGTACCCCACGGCTCTGGTGAGGGTCTCTGGTATAGGGGATGCCACATTCCCAGGCTTTCTGGTTTGTCTCCTGAATCCCCCATTGGCTGTCTTGGCCCAGGACTCCCAGTTTCCCTCCTGCTTTCTTCACTTTGCCTGCTTACTGCCAGAGGCCTCTCTCTGAACCGCTGGGGCCCCCAACACTGCCTGCCCGCCCGCCCACATGAACACCCAGCCCCTTGGGAGGCAGGCACCAGCATGCACACCTCCTGCGCCAGTTAATGTGGGGGGAAGTGTTCACCCCTCCGAGGGCTCTGCCAGGGGAACCTCACCTCCCTCCCCCGCCCTCAGGTCTGGATCCTCTACGGAGACGGCGCCCTCGGCTACAGCATCATGGAGTTTGACACCTTCGTCCGTCACAAGGTAACCTCCCCCTGACCCCGTGCCAATGGGGACCCTGGGGCGCTGGGCCCAGTTACCCTGTGCCAATGGGTCCCTGCCTGCAGCGACCTCTGGGGGCCAGGCCCAGCCACCCCGCATTAGTCCTTACTTTGTGTATGAATTTGGGGTAAAGAGGCCCTGCACATGTGGGAGTGGCCACAGCCCTGGAGGCACTGCAAATGGGTTTGGGGTCCTGTAGTTAGTCCAGGCAGCACCCATGCCCAGGCCCCTTCGCAGCCTCCCCTTCATTGCTGTTCCTTTTCCAAGGCAACAGGAACTGGCATGGACTCAGTGTAGTGGGAGGGTGCAGGGCAGGGCCCTAGGGCAGAGCGGACCGGGCACTGGGACCTCGCCCCTCCCTTCTGGTGCCTTGGGAGCAGCACTCTTCTTGCTTTTTCAGACGCCTGTCATTGCGCTGGTGGGGAACGACGCCTGCTGGAGTCAGATCTCCCGTGAGCAGGTCCCCTTGCTGGGCAGCAACGTGGCCTGCGGCCTGGCCTATGTGGGTGAGTCTTGGTCCCCATTAGCCTGCTGCCCTGGGGACATTACTCCGAGACGCTGTGCAGTGACAGGAGCAGCATGCTCAGCAGGGGCCCTGGGTACCTCTGGATCCTGTGCAGCCTGTCCCCAGGCGGGCAGCCACTGTGCGCCACTTCCTGCAGGCCACCCCCATCGAGGGAGGGAAAGCGGGAGGTTCCCAGAATTGGTGCAGGTCCTATCACACCTCTGGGTTCATGGCCCAGCACGGATGCCTGCTCCGCCCACCCAAGCCGGGCTCCCCGTGGGAAGGGAACTTTGAATGGCCCCTTCCTTCTGCAGTGAGTCCCCACGGGCTGGGGGATTCCCTCCCAGCCTTCCCTGCCACTGTTCTCCACTGCATTCCTGGAAGCTGCAGACCCCAGCATGCCTTCCATCCCTCTCTGCTGCCTGCCACTCACACCTGGTGTGCCCATTGCGGTCACCCTCCTGGAATCGGCTCTTCCTGCTTAGTGGCCTACGTGGGCTGTCACCACCGTGCCCAGGCCCTGCTGTAGCAGGCAGCAGCCTTGCTAACAGCCGGTCTCCTCCCTGCACAGATTACCACCTGGTGGCGGAAGGCTTAGGAGGGAAAGGTTTCCTACTCTGCCGCCAGGACGAGACCTTCATGGACAACATCATCCTGGGGGCGCAGGAGGCCTGCAGGCAGGGACACCCCACCCTGATCAACGCCCTGATCGGCAGAACCAGCTTCCGGGAGGGCTCCATCTCTGTGTAGGGCTGGGGCCAGTCCCGGCAGCGCTCCCTGCCCATGCCATGGTGCAGCAGCCTGCCTTGGGCCCCCTACAGACACCAGCACAGTACCCCCTTCGGTATTTAGTTCATCCTCCTCCTCGTTCTGGCCCCAGAGCTGCTGCAGACTGACACAGCCATCCCTACCAGGGACTGGGGTCCTAACCAAAGCCCAAGCCCCTCAATCGGAAACTGGTGCCAGGACACTGGCTAGTAGGGATCAACAGGGCAGCAGGAACAAGGAAGCTTCTCTCAGTTCAGCACTGGGCAGGTGCCTATTTTTGTGGGGGATGGGCATTGTGCTTTGGCAAGCTCCTGCCAGTAGTGAGAGCAGCTGCAGGGATCTTGTTTTGGTGACAGCAGGGGGTTTTGCTTTCCAACTGGGCAGTGGGGCTGAATTTCTGAGGTCCTGGGCACTGAGGGGTGCAGGTGGGGCAGCTTGTTGCCCAGCTCTGTAAGCCAGGGTCGTTGGCTGGTGACTCTCTCTGGGGCAGGAGCCTGGCCTAGGCCTAACGTTTGGACGAAGTGGCGCTGCTGAGCCCTCCTGTGAGTCTTGGCTGAGGGAAAGCTGGCGGGATTCACTCCAGATCCACCAGGGCTGTGATTTCCCCCAACACCCTACGATGCACTACCAGGGCATCTCCCTGGCTGACCAGCCCAGGGACCCTGCTGCCCCAGAGCCCCATCACGCAGAAATACATTTCCTGAACAGCTTTGGGCAAGGCCCGTCACCATCATGCTCTCCAGCCCCATAGCCAGGACCATGAGCTGCCATTGCACTGCCACTTCCCTGCCAGCCTCCAGCTGCTGCTACACCTAGGAGCCTAGGGAGGGCCTGCATGTTCAAAGGGCACAGGCAGGGCCATGCGTGCACTTCTCCCAGCCCCAGGTGCCAAGCTCTCCATTACCGTAGTCTGAGGTGGCGTGGTCAGGCAGGGGGGGTGGTACTCAGTTAACGGGGATGTTAACAGAGCGGTTCCCTCTCTCTCTCCAAGCACACGCACTATTGTTTCCCCCAACAATAAAGAGAATGATGGCACCAGGCCAAGTGTGGCTCGATAGCTGCTCTGTGGGAAGGGCGCCATCTAATGGTTAACACGGGGGGTTGACAGGATTGGTGGCCTAGAGCAGGGGTGGGTAAACTTTTTGGCCTGAGGGCAACATCGGGGTTCTGAAACTGTATGGAGAGCTGGGTGTAGTGTATTAAATTGCTCCCCCTAGGAATTTGCTACTTACGGTGTACTACTTACAGCTGCAAGTCCTGGTGCTCTTAACACACTACACCCTGCAGTTCTCACAGCCGCACCGCCCAGCACGAGCTCACAGCCCCGCCACCCAGAGCACTGGTGGCACGGCGAGCTGAGGCTGCAGGGGAGGGGGCTAGCCGGGAGTTCAAGGGCCCGGCAGGACGGTCCCACGGGCCATAGTCCGCCTACCTCTGGCATAGAGGATAAATGGGAAGCTGTAGATGTGATGTGTCTTGATTTTAGTCAGTCTTTTGACACTGTCCCACATAGCAGTCTCATACAAAAACCTAGCTGAACTTACTGTAAGCTGGGTGCACAACTGACTGAAAGACAGTACCTCAAAGAGTAGTTATCAATGGTTTGCTGTTAAACTGGGAGGGCATAGTTAGTAGGGTCCTGCAGGGTCCATCCTGGGTGTGGTACTATTGTATTTCAGAGTAGCAGCCGTGTTAGTCTGTATCCGTAAAAAGAAAAGGAGTACTTGTGGCACCTTAGAGACTAACAAAATTAGAGGATAAGCTTTCGTGAGCTACAAGTGAGCTGTAGCGCAAGAAAGCTTATGCTCTAATAAATTTGTTAGTCTCTAAGGTGCCACAAGTCCTCCTTTTCTTTATTCAGTATTTGACTTGGATAATAGAGAGGAGTGTTATCTTATAAAATTTGCAGCTGACACCAAGCTGGAAGGGGTTGCAAGCATGTTGCAGGACAGGATTAGAATTCAAAACAATTTGGAGAATTGGTCTGAAATTAGCAAAATGAAATTAAATAAAGACCAGTGCCAAGTAGTTCATTTAGGAAGGAAAAATCAAATACAAACCTACAAAATGGGGACTGACTAAGTGGTAATACTGCTTCAAAGGACCTAGGGGGTTATAGTGGATCACAAACTGAATATGAGTCAACAGTGTAATGCAGCTGTGAAAAAGTCTAATATCATTCTGAGGTGTAAGAAGAGGAATGTCATGTGTAAGACATGGGAGGTAATTGTCCTGCTCTACTAAGCACTGGTGAGGCCTCAGCTGAAGTACTGTGTGCAATTTCAGGCTGCCACATGTTAGGAAAGGTGGACAAACTGGAGAGAGTCCAGAGGTGAGCAACAGATGATAAAAGGTTCGGAAAACCGGACCTGTGAGGAAATGTTAAAAAACTGGGCATGTTGAGTCTTGGGAAAAGAAGACTGAGGGGGAACCTGTTACCAGTCTTCAAATGTGCTAAGAGCTCTTTTAAAAATGTCTGTGATCAATGGTTCTCCATGGCCATTGAAGGCAGGAGAAGTAGTAATGGGCTTAATCTGCACCAAGGGAGCTTGAGCTTAGATGTGAGAACATTAGAACGGCCGTACTGGGTCAGACCTAAGGTCCATCTAGCCCAGTATCCTGTCTTCTGACGGTGGCCAATGCCAGGTGTCCCAGAAGGAATGAACAGAAGAGGTAATCAAGTGATCCATTCCCTGTCGCTTATTTCCAGCTTCTGGCAAACACCATCCCTGTCCATCCTGGCTAATAGCCATTGATGGACCTGTCTTCCATGAACTTACCTTGTTCTTTTTTGAACCCTGTTATAGTCTTGGCCTTCACAACATCCTCTGGCAAAGAGTTCCAGATGTTGACTGTGTGTTGTGTGAAGAAATACTTCCTTTTGTTTGTTTTAAACCTGCTGACTATTAATTTCATTTGGTGACCCCTAGTTCTTGTGTTATGAGGAGGAGTAAATAACACTTCCTTATTTACTTTGTCCACACCAGTCATGATTTTATAGACCTCAATCATATTCCCCCAAGCTGAAAAGTCCCAGTCTTATTAATCTCCCCTCATACGGAAGCCGTTCCATACCCCTAATCATTTTTGTTGCACTTTTTTGAACCTTTTCCAATTCCAATATATCTTGTTTGAGATGCGGCGACCACATCTGCACGCAGTATTCAAGATGTGAGCATACCATGGATTTATATAGAGGCAATATGATATTTTCTGTCTTATTATCTATCCCTTTTGTAATGATTCTCAACATTCTGCTTGCTTTTTTTGGCTGCCGCTGCACATTGAGTGGATGTTTTCAGAGAACTATCCACAATGACTCCAAGATCTCTTTCTTGAATGGTAACAGCTAATTTAGACCCCATCATTTTATACGTATAGTTGGGATTATGTTTTCCAATGTGCCTTACTTTGCATTTATCAACAAATTATCAACAAATACTTCTAGCATTGGTATATAAGCACTTTAAAAACTTGTCATTTTTTAGCTGTCTGCCATTACATGATGTAATTGAATGGGACTTTTTTTCACTTGACTGTTTCTCATCTGATCTTACCTGCCAGTGCACCAGGCACGACCTGAGGGCTTGCAGGCCAGCAGCACCCTGCAGGCCGTGCTCCTCCCCTGTGTATCCTTTCTGCCCAGTGGGGCTGCAGCAGCTGGCACACATTGCAGTTTTAGGCTGAGGCCAGCAGGTGGTCCTTGCTGGCCTCCACATGGCACTTGAGCAGAGGAAACATCTGTTCCTAGGGGAATTCTGCACCACTGCACAATGCAGCGTTTGCACAGAATTAATGCTCTGTGCAGCATTTCCTTTGTGCCTGCAGAATTGGCACTGCAGAGCTGCTAGCTGCTAGTAGGGGCCACTGGACTCCACAGAGCCCAGCTCCCAAATAGATGCTGCTGGGAGGAGGGGTCAAAGCTGGAGTCGTCCCAGCAGCTGCAGTGCCTAGCTGAAGGAAAGAGGTGGCATGCAGGAAACTCCATACAAGCCCTGGACCTAGCATCAGGTTGTTTCTCCCTCTGTGGGGTAGGGAGTGTGGGTGTCTAGGCTGGGGGGGAAGGGGCATGGCTGGGCTGTGCAGAGGAAGGGGTGTGGGTGGCTGGACTGGGAGGCACCCCACAGCTGAGCTCTGGAGGGAGGGGGGTGTGGGTGTCTGCCCTCCCCAGCTGGGGCGGGGAGGGAGAAGAGAAAGAGGAATTGGGTTGTTGTAGGGGTTTCTTTAACTCTCTACCCCTGGAGGAAGTTTGTTGTCTGTATTGTTACAGATATAGTTGCTGACAGGTATTTTGAACTAAATTATCAAAATAGTTGAAATTGATGTGAGTACATTGTGTTATTGTTACAAAATATGCAGAATTTTAAAATATTCTGCACAGAACTTTTAAATTTTTGGTGCAGAATTCCCACAGGCGTAAACATCGCTGGTCCTGCCTGTAGTGACCCCCAGCTCCAGCACCGTGACACTTCCCAGCAGACAGGAGGGAAAAGCTGGTGCCTATAGCCATCCCAGGGAGGGCAATGAAGGGGACAGCCCTTCCTGCCCACAGTAGCCAGGCAGCTGCCCCCAAATGATGCCCCAGCTCCCCAGCCTGACCCTACCCAGCCCTTGCTGCCATGGCCTGAGTGTGGTGGGTTGCAGGCAGCTGGAGCCCTAGCAGAGGCACCCTCTTCCCCTGGTGAATGTGGCCCCAGTCCCTATGCACATGCGCGCGCGCACACACACACACACACACACACAACCCAACGGCAGGTGTAGTCGGTGTCCTTTATTGCTGGTGTAGGCAGTGGGCAGGATGCCCTGGCATGCATACATGGGCACCATGCTGACTCCCAGCCTGGCATGGGCATTTCCTTAACACACATGATAAGCAGCCATCCCCAACTCCCCATGGCTGGGGGTGCCAGGCAACAGGGGCAATGGCTGGACCATGCAGGCCCTGCCCCCTCCATAGACAGGGCACCCCAAGCATAGCTGCTTCTATAACATGGTGGCACTCTGCTGTAACCCTCTTCTTCAGCCCCAGACCCATCTATGGCAGGAGGCACTGCAACCCTCCCTTCACATTCACATGGGTTCCCTTAAGCTAATACTGGGTGAAGGGCCCCCACCCCCAAACTCTGGGCACTTTTCCTCCCTGCCAGAGCAGCTCAGAAGGGAGCTGCTGGGCCTTGTGCTTTGAGAGGGGATGGGGTGAATTTCCATTAGAGCCTGGAGTCGGGGAGAGTGTCATGGTTTTACCCCCTCCCTCCTCAAAAAAAAATTGGCTTTTTTTCCCTATAACTGAATATTTTATAAACACTGGAAAATCCAGCAATGGAGGACAACATCACATACGTTAAATACCCACATGGAGCAGCCAGTCTTCATGAACATGCATACACACACACAAACCACATCCCTACACCACACACACATCCCACCCCCAAAGATATTCACACAAACACCACACTACAGATAAACATACACCCCCCCCATGCACAAACATGTACACACAAACCACCATTCCCAAACATTCACACGCACCACACACAAACGTCCACCCCTACCTCCTCAAATAGACACACAAACCACACCCCTACTCCCTCCCACACACAAATGTACACACACATCCAAACATACACACGAACTACACACATCGTACACCCCACATGCACACACATCCAAACGTACACACACACACATCCTACACTGCACACACCCAAACATGTATACACACCCCCTACACCAAACATACAGAAGCAAGAAATATAAATAAAGCTGGCCTCTCCAGTACCGGGCTCCCTGGAGGGAAGTTGTGCGGGGGGATTGGGTGCATTTCCATGATGCCCTGCAGTGAGCACCCTCAGGCAGCTGTGCCTGGGCACCTGGCACACTGAAATCAGCGCTGCAGGTGCAGGCTCTGCAAGGCACAGCAGCATCAGGTATCCCAGCAATACCCAGGGAAATGCCAGAGCTGGCTTGGGTGCGAGAGGGCAATTGATGCCTTGAGCTTAGCTTGGGGCCAGTCTGCCCATGTGTTGCACTTTCATGGGATCCATATGGGGAAAGGCACATCCAGGGAATCACCTCCCACTCCCCACCAGCCCTGAGTACCCACCCAGCAGGGCCCCAGCTTGGAGCTCTGTCTGCTAGTGTCCAAGGAGGCTGCACTGCATGGAAGCCAGTGGCCTTGGTGCAGCCTCTGCACTAGCCTCCCCTACTCCGTAATGCAGAGGGTGGAGGTGACAGCCAGTGAGCTGGGGCCTCCAGATCACATCCAGGGTTGTGCCTGCTGCTGCTGCTCACATGGGAGGCCTCCCTACCAGGCCTGGCCTGCACAGCAGCCGCAGGGAAAGCTCAGGCTGGAAAGAGCTGGGGGCTTGGCTGCCAACCCCAGGCCCTGGGTTCAGTGCCAACCAGCTCCAGGGTGGGGCAGAGACTGGGAGGAGACTAAAGACGCCCGTGAGAAGCAACCACAAAGAACTCCAGGCCCCAGTCTCTTGCCTCATGCTGGTCTGTCCCCGTGCCACGGGATCCCAGGGCTGCAGCCCATTCTCCCCTCACTGTTCCATCAAGAGCTGCAGCCAAGCAGGATTGGAGGCAGCATCCAGGCTGGGGGAGCCTGGAGTAGAGAGCCTGGAGTATTGTCAGGTTGGGGGAGGATGTAAATGTGGCACCAAGATACTAACTAATGCCATGGCAAGCTGAGCGTGAGGTGCCATGACTGGCACAGCCCCTCCTACTCCTTGGCAGGGTGCAGTGGATCGTGGCTTCTGTGTGAAGCAGCCCCGGAGCAGAGCACACATGATGGAGGTCAGGGACCCTTGTCAATACTCTAACCCTATGCAGGGGGGACGCCTCGCCTGGGATGATGGGAGGCCAGGAACAGGCCTTAGCCCTAGCTCTCTCCTGGCCCAAGGCTGCCCCCACCCAAGTGGTACGCAGGGTGGCACTTAGTAATAAAACACAGACAGCGAGGCCAGTCCCACAGCAGACCAGACTGAGCCCACTGCAGCCAGAGCCCTGGGGCAGCTCTGACACTCATCTTCCTGAGAACCAAGTCAAACTCCCACCTGCAAGGAAGGCTCCACCTGGGATGCTAGAAGGGGCATCAAAACTCACCACCCTTGGGGGCTGGGAGGCTCCCTGCTGACCAGAAATACATGCCACAGGAGGGATAGGTACATGGTGCTCCTGACCCGCCCCCCTGTGCCCTGCCCAGGGCCTGGAGCTGCCTTCCTGACTAGCCTGCAAGAAGCTGCTATTGGCAGAGCTGCCGTGGCCTGGGAAGCCCGCTGCCAGGGTCACGCAAGCAGTGCCTGCAAACTTCAGCTCCAGCCCAGCCAGGGGACAGGCTCAGGCTCAGAGGCTGATTCTTTGGCTTCTGAAATGCAGAGGAAAGGAAGGCGCTGTTCCCCCTGCCCTGTGCGCTCCCTGCACATGGTATTGCCCCAGGGCAGAGAGCCAGGCCAAGGGAATGCCAGGATCCAGGCTCCTCCCAGCCATGCCCTGTAGCCAGACAGAGCTACTATGTCATCCACAGAGGACTGAGAGTGACAAACACTGCAGCAGTGAGTGACCCTGAGTGCAGCCCCCCGGCTGGCTCAGCCCCTCATCCATACTGCAGCCCCAGAACCCCAACCTCAGTGGGCTGCCACTCACTGCCCTGGTGTCTCCAAGCCTCCATCCATTCTGTGCAAATCAAAAGGCTGCAAGAGCCAAGTGCTACGCAAATTTGGTCACGCTCCAAATGGCTTTGGCTTAATCTCTGGGTTCCTATTAATACTGGGAGCCTGGGCGCATGCTCCTGGGAGCTCGGCGGCCATGCCCGGGTGTGCACTGTGTTGGTCTCTCCAGAGCTCCAAGCCCAGAGGGCAGAGTGTGCTGGAGCCCACGAGCGAGCACGAGAACACCTCCTGTACGCTGTACCTGCTGCTCAGGGCCCCTGCTCCTCGGCAGGTTGCTGGATTAAGGCTGACGGCATGAGTCATCGCCTGCTACAGGGCTGGGCCAGGCTCCTGAGTGTGGAGCCCAAATTTCTTTAGCTGAAGCCCCACCATCTGGTGCCTGGCACCTCCCCTGCTGGTGTCAAGGCCCCAGGCTGTGCCCAGCTCCCACCATCTGGCTCATGTTTTGGTGACACTGGAGCCCGGCAGGGGATGTTAACGGTCCCAGGGAGCGTAGGGGCCGGGGGAGCCAGGCACGGTGGTGGAGCAGCCAGGCCACTCACAGGCACACGTTGATCTGCTTGGAGAGCTCTCGCTCTAGGTCCAGGATGAGGGCATCAAAGTCCTTCAGGTTCAGGCGGGGGCTGAAGGGCGCCTCGGGGTCGTCGACCAGGGCAAAGTCCCCCACGAAGACTGTCTGGCTGGGGCCACCCAGCCCCTCCCGCAGGTCCAGCACCTCATTCTCGCTGTCGCTGCCAGCCACCTCGGCGTCGTTGACCTCGTGCCCCAGCCCGGCCACCAGCCCGTACTCCTGGCTGCACACGCTCCACTCCCCAGCGTAGCGGTTGGTGGGGGGGCTCTCCAGGCCCCGGGGCCGGTGACGAGCCACCACCTCGCTCTCCATCAGATCCAGCCGCAGAGCAGGGTGGCGCCTCTGCCGCAGGCAGCTGGGCTGGGCCCTTTCCCGGCCCCCCGCGCCGGGCCCTGTCCTGTCGGGGGCTGGGGAGACAGATCCCAGTTACCGCAGTGCTCTCCTCCCACAGCCAGACCGGCCAATCAGAGGCTGCGATCCCACGGGGAGGAGCCCGGCAGCGCTCTCCCCACACCCCGGAGCAGGCCCCCAGCTGCTCTCTCCCCACACCCCGCAGCAAGCCCCCCGCAGCACGCTCTCCCCACACCCTGCAGGAGACCCCCAGCTGCGCTCTCCTCACACCCTGCAGCAGGAATCCGGCGGCGTTCTCCCCACACCCCGCAGGAGACCCCGGCTGCGCTCTCCCCACACCCTGCAGCAGTCCTGCGGCCACACAGTCCCTCCCCTCAGCTGCACTTACCAGGCCAGGCCTGCAGCAGGTAGTGCAGCACCTCAATGTGCCTCTTGAAGTCGACGGCACTGGCGATCTCCTCGCAGTGGGCGTAGCTGCGGGCCCTCTGGCGCCAGGGCTCCTGATTCTGGTTGAGCAGCACTGGCCCGAAGCACACGGCAATGTTCTGGGAGTTCATGCGGTTAAAGTCGTGGAAGGAGGCCACCAAGCTGAGATGGTCCAGCAGCACGGTCAGCGTAGCCTGGGGAGAGGGGAGCGTCAGTCCAGGGCCTGGCCCTGCCCCACCCACCCAGTTCTGTGGGCTCAGGATCATCCCAGAAATCCCAGGTTTTTGTACCTCAGCGGTCACAGCCTTAGTCTGTGCCCAGGTGCCAGGCTCCTTGGAGGGAAAGCACCTGACTTGGAGAAGCTGGGGGAAGGAGGGACGGCCCGACACTGAAGCCGAGGTGGCTGGAAGCTAAAGCCAGACAAATTCAGACTAGAAATCAGACACAAGTGTTTCCCAGGGAGGGGGATGAACCTCTGGCACAAACTCCGGGAGAAGTGGTGGATTCTCCATCTCTTGATGGCTCCAAAGCCAGGCTGGGGCCAGGCTGGGAGATGCTTTAAACACAAGTTACTGGGCTCAGTAACTTGGCCTCCGTGGCCTCCAACACACAACATGGGGGTAACTGGGTGACATGTAAGGGCCAGTGCTGCCCAGGATGTCAGACTGGGTGATCTAATGGTCCTTCCTGGCTGTAAAATCTGCGAATCTTGCTATTTTCTCTGATCTCACTGCGGTGAAATCCCTTGACCCCAAGGGGCAGCCAACCTGGAAAGCTGCCCAGGATCTTAGGTCCCTGCAGTGAGCAGCACTGGCTACATGCCTGGGGCTGTGCCAGGGGAGTACCCAGCCCCCATGTATCCAGCGCTGTCACAGACATGTGCAGCCCATGTGCGCAGCAGGGGCAGCACTGGCTCCGTGCCGGTGGCAGCGCCAGGTGTGCCCAGCCCCCATGTGTGTGGCAGGGGCAGCGCTGGCTCCGTGCCGGTGGCAGTGCCAGGTGTGCCCCGCCCATATGTGCACAGCAGGGGCAGCACTGGCTGTGTGTCCAGGATGGTGCCAGGGGAGTGCTCGGCCCCCGTGTTTGCGGCGGGGACAATGCAGGCTCCATGCCAGGGTTGTGCCATGCACATACCTGGCCCACACATGCAGCAGGAGCAGCACTGTCAATCACTGTCACAGGCATGCCCAGCCCCGATGTGTGTGGTAGGCGCAGCCCTGGCTCCGTGTCTAGAGCTGTACTCCCACACGTGCAGCAGGACAGTGCTGACTCCACGCCTGGGGCTGTGCCATGCACATGCCCAGCCACCATGTGTGTGGCAGGGGCAGAGCTGACCACAGCCTCCCATCGAGGAGATGGGGATGTGCCAGTCTATGGTGACATTGTTGCAGCAGCACCAACCAGCCCCGTGGGACAGCTCCAAGGGCACTGTGGCTTGGCTCCACAGCCAGGTCTCCTTTCCTACCTGCCCACACTCCCCTGCTCCGCCCACTGGCAGGCACTCACCTTCTCAATCTCTGGCAGGCAGTCCAGCAGAGCGACCGTCTCCTCCGCATTCTGCCTGCTGAGCATGTCTTGGGGCGGGCGCTGGGCCATGGCCTCCAACACCACCTCATAAAGGGTCTTGGTGATGAGGGGCGTGGGCAGCTCCCGCAGATAGTCCTTCAGGATCCCTGCAGGAAAAGGCCAAATTCCTGTCAGCTCCTTGGCAGGCTCCTCTCCCAAACTGGTCTCTGCTGGGTCCCATGGCGGGGAGGGCACAGGACTCATGGCACTGAGCAGCCTATAGAAACTACAGGGAGTGCACAGAAAGCCCCGACTTCTGGGTTCTATCTCTGGGAGGCGAGTGGGGTCTAGTGGCTAGAGCAGAGGGACTAGGAGTCAGGACTCCTGGTTCTACCCCTAGCTCTAGAAGGGGAGTGGGGTCTAGTGGGTTCAGAGAGCCTAAGACCAGAAGAGACCATTATGATCATCTAGTCGAACCTCCTGTATAACAGGCCAGAGAACTTCCCAAAATAATTCTAAGAGCAGAGCTTTTAGAAAACCATCCAATCTGATTTAAAAAATCAGTGATGGAGAATCCACCAAGACCCTTTTTCAAATGATTAATTACTCTCACCATTAAAATATATGCCTTATTTCCAGTCTGAATTAGTCTGCTTCAACTCCCAGCCATTGGATGGGTGTTACAGTTTTCTCTGCTATATTGAAGATCCCCTTATTAAATATTTCTTTCAAATGTAGGTATTTATAGACTGTGTAAGTCACCCTTTAACCTTCTCTTTGTTAAGCTAAATAAACTGAGCTCCTAAAGTCTATCTCTGTAAGACATATTTTCTAATCCTTCAGTCATTCTCATGGCTCTTCTCTGACCCCTCTCCAATTAATCAACATCCTTCTTGAATTGTGGGCCCCAGAACTGGACACAAGATTCCAGCAGGGTCGCACCAGTGCTGAATATGGAGGTAAAATAACCTCTCTACTCCGGCTCAAGATTCCCCTCTTTATGCATCCAAGGACTCTTTTGGCCACTGTTCAGCTGATTATCCACCAAGACAACTACCAGATCTTTTTTCAGAGTCCCTGCTTCCCAGGATAGCATCCTTCCATCCTGTGAGTGTGGCCTACAGTCCTTGTTCCTGATGTACACATTTACATTTAGCTAAATTAATACATACATTGTTTGCTTGTGCTGTTTACCAAGCGATCCAGATCACTCTGTATCAATGACCTGCCCTCTTCAGTATTTGCCACTCCCCCAACTTTTGTGTCATCTGCAAACTTTATTAGTGATGATTTTATGTTTTCTTTCACCAGGCCATTAATGAAAACATTAAATATCATAGAGCCAAGAACAAGTCCCTGTGGGACACCACTGGAACCACACCTGCTGGATGACAATTCCCCCTTTACAATTACATTTTGAAACTTATCTATCAGTGAGCCACTTTTTAATCCATTTAATGTGTGCTGTTATATTTATACTGTTCTAGCTTTTTAATCAAAATGTCAGGGGGTACCAAGTCAAATGCCTTGCAGAACTCTAAGTATATGACATGTACACTATTACCTTTATCAGCCAAACTTGTATCCTCATCACAAAAAGGTATCAAGTTAGTTGGACCGGATTAGAGTGGGGGGTCAGGAGACAGGACTCCTGGGTGCTTTACCTTACTCTGGGAGATGAATGGGATCTAGTGGGTTGCGGTGATTCTCCTACTGACTTGCCTGAGCACGTGTGTCGGGGGGCAATCCAGGAGCTGTGCTGGTGCTGCATGGGGGTGAGGAGTGGCTGGGCACTGACCTGTGATGACGTTGATGTCTGGGTACAGCTGTTCAGAGAGCGTCACGGCTGCACTGTCCCTCTCGAAGGCATCACGCAGCTCCTTCTTCACAGCCGCCGAGCCACACAGCCGGTAAAGCCCTACAATCTGGGCACAGGAGGTGCTGTCAGTGGGAGAGCCCATTCCCCCCCGCCCCCCGCACTTGTCCCCGGACCCAAGGGGCAGCATGGGGAGGGGACAGGGACACAAAGAGGGAAGACAGCACGGAGCCCATGGCCTGCTGGGATCCGGCCTGCTCAGGAGCCGCGCTCACCGGCTCCTCGCCATGTACCTGCTGTGCCTGTGTTAGCTGCGTGGCATGGGGCTGGAGTGCCAGGTGTCCTGCAGAGCCCACTCCCCCAGTATCGCCCCCCCCCCCCCGCCACTCACCTTCAGTCCCCGCTTCTCAATCTGGGAGACGCATTTCTGGATCAGCAGCGGCACCTTGGTGGCAGTGTTCTCCCTTTCCACCAAGTGACGCAGCTCCACGCCAAAGACCCGTGGCTCCCGGTCACTGGGGCTGCTGGGCATGTCCCACTGCTCCACCAATGTCAGCTTGCAGTAGAGCAGCCCGCGTGGCTCCAGCCGCACTGCCAGCTGCTGGGCCCTGCACCCTGAAGAGCAGAGGGCACCGGCATGTGTCAGACTGGAGCAAGATGTGGACGGTCAGCAAGGGCCAGCTGGGAAACCACAGCATCTGCCCCCCCTTAGTTCTGCCCTGTGCCCCCCCCCCACAGCTCTGTCCATCTGAGCACCATTGGACCCTGCTTTCTGCCCATTTCTATGGGTCCCCCAGAGTCCTGCCCAGCTAAACCCCATGGGGCACTGATCCCTGCCCATCTGGATGTGCCCCCCAGAGCCCTCTACATCTGAGCCCCATTGGACACTGCCCCCTGCCTGGGTGTCACTGCCCCCTCTCAGGCCCTCTCCCCATCACCAGGGCCCCCGTCTCACTGGCTGCTCCCGTTACCTCTGAAGACGTGGGGCAAGACAATGGTGCCATGGCAGCACACACGGTTCCGGCAGGTAGCCAGGTCCCAGGAGAAGACAATGACCTTGAGGTGTCGGGTGCCCTCCAGTTCCAAGTTGAAGGTGTGGTTGAGGCTGAGGAAGGCGGCTGTCCAGGGCAGCAGGGCCGTGCGTGCCTTGGGGGCTGCATCCACCTGCAGGACGCAGAACACCTCCCTGGACTCAGCCTTTGGGGGCTTAAGGTCCCCCACACCGTATAGGTGGACACTGACTAGGCCCGAGATGGGCTGCACACAGCGCGGCTGTTCCAAGGAGCTGTAGGGCTGGAAGGCATCCACGTCCAGCCTGGCCCCAGGCTCATGCCCCTCTGGCCCGGGACAGGCACGCTTGTCCGCCTTGGCCAGCAGCTCAGGGGAGTCACCATCACTCAGGTAGCCGCCCTTGCTGGCTGCCTTGGCACGGTGCGGGCCCTGTTGGGATGCCACACTGCTGTCCAGGTGGTAGCGGCTGATTACATTCCCCGGCTCCTTGCGGGCATCCCTGGGTGAGGTGCTGCCACTGCCCTCAGGCTCCTGCCCCCGGGACTGGGCACTACGCAGGCTCAGCTTCCTCCTCAGCTCCGGCAGCTTCTTCATCTTCAGGGACAGGCGGCGCACGGTGCCCGGGGACTTCACTCTGCCCAGGGAGCGCCCCTTCTTGGAGACGCTGGGGCTCAGCGGGGGGGATGGGCCAGCCAACCCCACAGCCGCGCTCAAACATGAAATCGGCAACTTCCCTGGGGGGAGAGACCTGATGAGACGGGCACCTCAGCCACAGTGGACACTGGCATGCATGGGGAAAGGGAGCCCCTTAATCTGGGGCATGGAAGGGAAGGGCCATTACAGGGAGGAGGGCCTGTGGGACCCAGAGCAGCCAAAACTGACTTGCTGGGGATGGAGAGAGTGGCTGATCCCACACAGGGAACCAGGCTGCAGTGGGCATGCGGACGCAGGGACAGGGACCTGGGGAGGGGCTCTATGGAAAGAGGGGGACCCCACGGGATCAGGTGTCCCATGGGATTAGGGAACCAGCTGGGGGGCGGGGGGGGGGCATGAGAGGGGAGGGGCTCATGAGATCAGGGTGGGGCTGCCACCAGAAGATGGTGGGGCCACGTGGAAGCAGCTCTGTCTCATGTTTCTGCCATGCTGTTCAACCCAGAACACACCCTGTTAGCACCACACCCCTCACCATAGGCCAATGTCCGGCCGGCACCCATCTCCTCGCCTCGGCCCACTGGCCCAGCTGGGGTAGGTGCATTCTGTGAGCTGGGGCTCTCCACTTGCCTGGCGATGCTCCTGGGGGGCCCTTCATCACCTGGCTCTGCCCTGCTGGGCCTGCCCTTGTCCCTGTCAGATTCCCGGCTCCCTGTGCCACTGCCCCACTTCCTCCAGGAGCTGCCAGGCTCGGTGCCTTGCCTGACA
Organism: Natator depressus; assembly: GCF_965152275.1. Taxonomy (NCBI): domain Eukaryota; kingdom Metazoa; phylum Chordata; order Testudines; family Cheloniidae; genus Natator; species Natator depressus. The sequence continues at coordinate 6,753,031 of NC_134253.1, forward strand.
CCTACAACGTCCTCATCTTCAGGGATGGGGTTGTACCAGATCTCCCCTTCGCTGCCCGCGGCGCCCACCTCCTTCAACTCTGTGCTGGTGCTGGGGGCCAACTCCTCCGGGCCCTGGGCCTTGCCAGAGGAGAGGATCCAGTGGCGGCTGCTCCTCTCCAGGTTCTGCAAGTAGGCGCCGTGACTGGCACACCTCACAGCACTGCCAGAGGCGCAGAGCTCCACATAACTGCACATCGACTCAGCCTCCTCATCACCAGGGGCCAGGCTGGGCTGAGGGGCTGGGGTCGCCAGGGCCAGGCTGGGCAGAGGGGTGGGGGGCACTGGGGCTGGGGGGCTCTCCACAAGCCATGCCTCATCCTCAATGGCTGGCCCCCCTGTGTGGGTGGGTGAGAACAGCTCCTGGGGCCGCAGAGGGCACTGGGGGTCCCCATCAGTCTCTCGCCCACAGGCAACTGGCCCTACGCCTTCACCCTCATCCTGCAGCTCTGCGGAGGCCGTGGGGCTGGCAGGCACCTTCCTGCTGTAAGAGCTACATGGCACATCCCGGATGCCACATGAGAACCTGGCCCAGCTCTGCTTCCTGGACACGGTGATGGCTGCCCCTCTCCGACAGCTCCCATCGTGGTCATGAGACGCTGGCTCTGGCCCAAGGACTGGCTCCAGCTCCATGGGAGAGTCCAGCATCCTTGAGGGGCGCTCTGTGGGGAACAGGAAATGTGAGCTGAGGGTTAATATCAGAACATGCCCAGTGCACACACACGCCATACCTAGTGCACACCTAGTGCATACATCAAGTGCCCACCCAGCATATACACACACACACACACCATACCCAGTGCACACACAGCCAATATGTACCCAACATATACACGCACCATAGCCAGCACACACCCACTGGTGCACACCTAGTAAACCACACCACAAACCTCTTAATGCCAACGGACAAGGGGGTGCAGAGCGGTCACTGGACTCTCCTGATTCTGGTGTATACATTCTGGTTCACCAAAGCATATTGTGGGAGGTCTCAAATAAAAGCTGGTGTCACACTGGTCAGTAATATCGTTGTGAAATGTACCTACAGATACTATGTAAAGAGTTATGTAGACATACTGAAAATATACTCAAGACTGTGTCTAGAGACTTGGCACCAGCAAAGGAGAAGAACAGGTTTCTCTCCAACAAGAAATGTTTCTCTATCTGGAAGGTTGCACATAAATTAAGTATTGTATGCTTCACAGTGGGTGCCTTATCACCAGTCTGGACTGAAAGCAAATGAAGGATTGTAAGAATTTCAAAAGAAACTAAATAGGAAGAACAAAGCAGCTGGGGGGTAAGAGACACCTTATCGGCAGGTAGACATCAAAGGGTTGAGCCACTGTGTTTTGGAGGCAAAGATACCCAGGCACCCTTCACTGAGGAAGAAAAAGGACAACACTTTTGTTTCATGGAAAAGGGATAGGAGTGTGGTTGAGGCTGGTATGGGCTGGTGAGGGGGTATGGCCATGCAGGCTGATGCTTGTGTGGGTTGTGTGGGATGGGAACATGGCAATGCGTTGTTGGGACTGGTGTGGGTTGTATGGGAACAAGCATGGGGCATGGCCTATGGGACCGGAGTGTGGCCACGCGGGCTGAGGCTGCTATGGGCTGTAGGGGAGGAGGTGTGGCCCGTGGGATAGGGGCTCGGGCTGGCGCAGGCGGTATGAGAGAGGGCATGACCCATGGGATAGGGTTGTGGCCATGCATTGCTGCGGGAGACAGTGTCTAAATTAGCTGTTACCACTTAAGAAAGAAATCTTGGAGTCATCATGGATAGTCCTCCGAAAACATCTGCCCAAAGTGCAGCAGCAGTCAAAAAAGCGAACAGAGTATTTTGAACCATTAGGAAAGGGATAGATAATAAGACAGTAAATATCATAATGCCATTGGATAAATCCATTGTACGCCCACACCTTGTCACCACATCCCAAAAACATATATTAGAATTGGAAAAGGTACAGAGAAGGACAACAAATGACACAAATTTGGGGGAGTGGTAAGTAATGAAAAGGTCACTGATTCAGATCACTTGGTAAATTGGGCACAAGCAAACAAAATCTCTCTGGGAATTGTTTTGGGGAAGTCCTCTGGCCTGTGTCATACAGGAGGTGAGGCTAGATGATCACATTGGTCCCTTCTAGCCTTAGAATCTATGAAAAAACAAAATGATGAGGGGGATGGAACAGCTTCCAGACAAGGAGAGATTAAGAAGACTTGGACTGTTCAGCTTAGAAAAGAGACGACTAAGGGGGGATGTGATAGAGGTCTATAAAATCATGACTGGTGTGGAGAAAGTGAGTAAAGAAATATTATTGACCCCTTCACATAAGAGAAGAACCAGGGGTCATCCAATGAAATTAATAGGCAGCAGGATTAAGGCTAACATAAGGCAGTACTTCATACCATGCACAGTCAATGTGTGGAACTCATTGCTATGGGTGTTGTGAAGGCCAAAAGTATAACTGGGTTCAAAAAAGAATGAGATAAATTCATGGAGGATACATCTATCAATGGCTATTAGCCAAGATGGGCGGGGATGCAACCCCTTGTCCTGTGTCCCTAACCTTCTGTTTGCCAGAAGCTGGGACTGGATGACAGGAATGGATCATTCGATAGTTGCCCTGTTCTGTTCATTTTCCTCTGAAGCATCTGGCACCAACCGCTCAGACCGGACACTGAGCTGGATGGACCATTGGTCTGACCCAACATGGACGTTTTTATATTATGGGGGAGGCAGCTCTGGACACTCCCTGCTCAGGATATGCATTGCTGAGGGGAGGGATGGGCTGTCTGCGACCTCTACTCGAGGGGGGCTGTTTCCTGCAGGGGCCTGAGCCCAACCCTTGCACAGTGGAGTCCTCCCCCAAGTCCTTCACCACAGCCTCAGCACTGGCCCTCAGCCTCCTGGGCCTGGCTGCCCCAGCATGTGCAGCAGGGCTGACAGAGGCGTCATTGTGGGAGCGCTGGCTGGGCAGGCGGGGAGCTCCCAGCACACACAGCTGCTCACAGCCCCTGCCAAGTTGGATTTCCTGTTGTTTACTGCCTGGCTGTCAGGGCAGCGCTCCCTCCTCCCAGCCTGGCCTAGCCTGGCCCCGCAGCGTGGGGACACAGGGCCCTTTGCAGAACGGGGCCCACCCGCTATGTACAGCCCCCGCCTCCCACAGCCTCCTCCTGGGAATGAGCCCATAGACCAGCATCACATGGGCACACCAAACCTGGGACTGCAGAGAAGTGGAGACCTCCACTCGTTTCCCTCCCTACAAATGCACATACCCTGCTCCTCTCCCCTGCACACTCCATTGCCCCATACCTCCTTCCCACTCCTCACTCCCTCCCACACACATTGCCCCCCCAACCCCCTGCTCCCCACACACACACCCTGCTCCCTCCACATGCACCCCACTCCCCCTCACATGCACCCCACTCCCGCCTCACACACACATCCTCCCCGCTCCCCCCCACACGCACCCTGCTCCCCCCACACATGCACCCTACTCCCCATCTACACGCCACCCTGCTCCTCCCACACACGCACCCCTCTCTCCACTCACAGACACCCTGCTCCCCACTCACAGTCACCCTGCTCCTTCCACACACGCACCCCTCTCTCCACTCAGAGACACCCTGCTCCTCACTTCCCCCCACACATTCCCTACTCTACCCCACACTCCCTACTCCCCATTTCCAACACACACACACCCTGTTGCTTGCTGGCCTCACACTGTGGCTCCTCCACACGCCCCCACACTGACCCCGTTCCCCTACACACACACACCCAGCTCCTTGCTCCCCACCCACACCCTGCTCCCCCTACACATGCCAACGCTCCCCACTTCCCTGACACACAGACCCCACTGCCCCCTCACATCTTCCCCACTCCTCACTCCCCCATGCAGACACCCTTATCATAGAATATCAGGGTTGGAAGGGACCTCAGGAGATCATCTAGTCCAACCCCCTGCTCAAAGCAGGACCAATCCCCAATTTTTTCCCCAGATCCCTAAAAGGCCCCCTCAAGGATTGAGCTCACAACCCTGGGTTTAGCAGGCCAATGCTCAAACCACTGAGCTATCCTCCCCCCCTTGTTACTCTCCCCAACACACACCTCATTGCTCCCTTACACCGTGTCTGCTGCTCGCTCACCACCACACCCCACTCCCCCCACAGACCACTGCCTCTCACATCTTCTCCGCTCCTTCCTCCCCCGCCCCACTCCTTGCTACCCTCCCCTCCCACACACATGTGCACCACATTACTGTCCCCCCCCCATCCTCCCTGCTCCTCACACACATGCACACCTGCCTCCCCCTCCCACACACACATGTGCACCCCACTCCCGACACCCACACACCCCCATTCCTTGGCACACCTGCTGGAGCTGGGCGAGATCTCTACCCACAGATGCTGGGGAGCTGAGGGGCAGGATGAAGCTGGTTGAATCACAAGGGACCAGAGTGGGGGGAGTGGAGAACAAGAAGGAGCCAAGGGTGGGTTTACAGGGGGGCAGTGGAGGCTGGCCAATTGCTGTGGCAGGAGGATGGCTTAACGGCCATTGGCTGGAGGGGTTGATGTGGGTGTCAAAATCTGACCCAGAATCCCCCCATTTGAGAGGTGGGAGATTTCCCCAGACTCCTAGGGCCCAGGACCCTACAAAAAGGACAGTATGTGGGCCACACCCAGCATGGACCCCGCAGAAGGGCGGACCCATGCCAGCCAGGTTCAATCCCCCAGAGCTCCTGGGCAATGGGGCTGCTGGATCTGAGCGGGGGGACAGGTGGGGCGGGGGAGACGGGTTCTGGGGCTGCATGGGGGGAAGGGAGACCAGAGCTGGGTCTGCACAGAGGGGACAGGCGGGCCTGGAGCCACTGCATCTGTATGGGGAGATGGGAAGAGCTGGGGCCACTGGGGTGGGGGGAGGCATGGGGTGATGGGTGGGGATGGAGCCACTGGGACCACACAGGGGACGGGTGAGGACGGGGGCAGCTGGGTCTGCACGGGGGGATGGGCGGGACTGTGGCCATTGGATCTGAATGGGTGGGGAACAGGTAGGGCTGGGACGACGGGGTTGACGCCACTGGAGGGTATTGTGTAGTGTCAGGGGGACCGGAGCTGGGGCCTCTCATGGGAATGGGAGGGGCTCAGAAGCGGGGCTGGGGCTGCTCAGTGGGGTAGGTAAGGCTGGGACCATTGGGTCAGCGTGGAGTGGGGGGTGGACCAGGAGCAGGGCTACGGTCACTGGAGTAGGGGAAGCGGGTCTGGGACCATGGGGGATGAGTGGGGCTGGGGCAGGGGCTGCGGCGTCTTTGCCGGGGGAGTGGGGCTGGGGCTGCTGGGTCTTTGCAGAGGGAGCAGGGCTGAGGCTGCTGAGAGGCCGGGGGGAGCAGGGCTGGGTCCACTGGGTGGCACCCCAGTGAGTTGACTCCACTAGCCCTGCAGAGGCACAAGGACCAACAGTCAATCAGGGAAAAGAATCATCACCATGTGACTGGGGTGACAGCACAGGAAATAATGCCCCGAATCTCCGCTCACAGGGTTGACCCAGTGACTCGATCCTGAGAACGGCAGGGCCCCAGGATCAGGTTGGGCCAGAGGGCGCTGGCTAAGGGACACTCCCCAATGGCAGGGAGAGTGACCTGCCTTGAGGCAGCTCCTTGCCTCCTGACCTCACTGTGCCAGCGCCCCAAACCTGCCAACAGCAGGACACCCCCAGATCTCCAGAGTCCCAGCCCAGCACCTCATCCCCAAGGCCAGCCAGCCTCTCACATCAGCTCTTCTGAGCAGCCACCCTCCACTACTAACCCAATTCCATCCTTCCAGGTGCAAGAGCCACCTCCTCTGCAGCATTGTACCCTTGCCTACCAGGGCCCAGTCTGACCTTCCCTCCCTGGCCCACGGCCCTTCGTCCGTTCCCTTTGTGGCTGGACATGGTCATTGATTCACCCCAGTGGCCTCTCCCTGCTCTTCTCAAGGCTTGCCCTGCATCCTGCTGCCCTCTCTCCTGAGAGCTAATCTGTAGGACCACAGAGAGGAGTCCGGAGGAGGGGGCGTGCAGTCACTGGTGAGTGCCCCCTCACCTGTGCTGAGAGTGCAGGGACACAGGGACAGGCAAAAGACTGGCCCTTTGCCCCAGCCCCTGTTGCCTCACATGGGCCAGGATCACTGGAGGTGATACCCCGATGCACAACTGCAGGGCTGCCTGTGCACCAGGATGGCATCCAAGGGTACTTGTGGCCAAGCACCAGCTGCAAGGACGGGACACAGCCTCAGCCCATGGGAGGTGGCAGGAGGCCTGGCTTGTGGATGCTGCTAGGTCAGAGATGAGTGCCAGAGTGGAGCCCTGAAGGCCTAGTCCGTGGCTGTTCTGTGCCTCAGAGGTGCTCGTCCTCAGGCCGGGCAAACCATGCCATGGCCACGAGCTCTCCTCCAGGTGAGGGAGCCCCACATACCGCTTTGCAACCCCTCCTCAGCCATGCACTGCTCACGGCCACACAGGGGGCTGGTGGGGACCGTACTGCTCCTGTGAGCTGTGGTGGGTGGAAAGAGCTGAGGACTCCCTGCATCATGCAGGACAGGCAGTCCAGGGAGCATCTTCCTTCTCCCAGTGGCTGCATGCAGAGAGTGAATGGGACCAATGGACAACTGGACCTGGGTGGACTCTGCAGGAGATTTGCAATTTCCCATCACCACCCACAGAAGGCAGCCTGCTAAGGACCAATCAGCCCACATGGATGCATTTCCTTGGCCCCTGGCTGTCAGCATGTCCTTTTCTGCTGAACCACAAGGCTGAATAGCAAGGGCAGGACAATTCCGGGAGCTGATCCGGCAAAGGGAATTGCCAAATCATTCATTGCAGGCTGTTCTCCATCACAAACTCACCAGGAACCTACACCTGCTCTGACTGCAGGAAGCCACTCGTCCTGGACTCCTGTCAGAGGCTTCTTGCTGGGTCACTCTCTCACCCCTTTGCCATGTCCTCACAGTCTTGGTAGGGGCTGGCTCTGGCATGAACAATTCCTGCCTCTGAATATTAAAGAAACTGGATCCTTGTGGGTGGAGGGAAAGAATTCTTTCTAGCATCTCCAGCCTCCTTGGTCACTAAGAACACATCACACTGGCTCTGTGCACACTATGGGTTTTCCCTCTGGAACATACTGCAGGTGCTCCTGGTAGCAGCGACAGCCCGTCATGCAGCATGCACTCTGTCCCACCCAGATCCTCTCAGATCAAGGATGCAAAGTTTCAGTCCATCTGTCAGGTGCCGGGGCAATCCCCTGGGGCAGCCTCAGCCACAGAGCTACCAAACGGGGAGTGGACGGGATGGAGTTTTGCCTTTTCCCTACTGAGCCAGACCGGCCCAAACTCACAGGTGGTTGGTTTTGTTGCAGTGACCCAACTGCATGCCCAGGTGTCTGGGGTCAGAACTGGCTCCAGCCGAGCTCGGCTCTGGCTATGGCCCTTGGGGGCCTCAGGTGCTGTTTGTGCTCTGGCGGCACTGGGCGCCATTGCCATGTGACATATCCTGGTCCAGCACAACCCCGTCAGCTACAGCTGCTATGACTAGGGCCCTACCAAATTCACGGCCGTGAAAAACACATCACAGACTGTGAAATCTGGTCTCCCCCATGAAATCTGGTCTTTTGTGCACTTTCACCCTACACTATACAGATTTCACAGGGGAAGACCAGCGTTTCTCAAAATGGGGGTCCTGACTCAAAAGAGGGTTGTGGGGGGGGGGGTCGCAAGGTTATTGTAAGGGGGGTCACGGTATTGCCACCCTTACTCCTATGCTGTCTTCAGAGCAGGGTGGCCGGAGAGCAGCAGCTCCTGGCCAGGCACCCAGCTCTGAAGTCAGCGCCCTGCCAGCAGCGGCACCGAAGGAAGAGTGGCAATCCCATACCACACCACCCTCGCTTCTGTGCGGCTGCCTTCAGACCTGGGTCAGGACCCCTACAGATACAACCCTGCTACATTTCAGATTTAAATATCTGAAATCATATCTATGATTTTTAAAATCCTATGACTGTGAAATGGACCAAAATGGACAGTGAATTTGGTAGGGCCCTAGCTATGACTATCTGATTCCTGTCTGTCAGGCTGATGTGGCTCTGTGGTCTCCTGGCTCCCCCTTCCTCTCTGATAGATCCTCAGGGAACTCTCCTCCTCCCCTTGTGGTGGGGGTCCCTCCCACCTCCATTCTTAGCCCCATCTCTCGGGGGCCTCAGCTGCTTTGACTTTCTTCTCTGCTGGTGACTCACAGATTTGCCTCCCCCAACTGCACTCCCCTCCCAGCCCTCCTGGATCCCTTTGGCAGGGTGCTGCCACGAGCTGAGACTCACTGTGGCCCAAACCCACCTCCTAAACCACCCCCACACTTTCCTCTGTCTGGGGGTGCCGCTCAAGCCCATCATCTAGTCCCTGTCTCTGAGCCGGCCACTCCCCTGACCCATCCATCCGGCCACTGCTTCTTCCTTCGCAGCCTCCCCCAGTCCCTGGCCTGTGCTTCCTGCCTGCACGGCCAGTGCTCCCATCCAGCCCCAATCATCACAACTCTAGCCACAAGGCTGGCACCCCAACCCCACCCCATTCAGAGAGTCTGTGACCAGAAGGGACCAGTGTGATCACCTAGTCTGACTTCCTGTAGAACACAGGCCGGAGACCCACAATAGTTCCTAGAGCAGATCTATCACAAAAACCTCCAATCTGGATTCACAACAAGCTCATCGCCCTACAGCATCCCCAACCCCAGGGCTCAAAGCTTAGTGAGTCTGGCCCCAAAACTACGAGATCGGCTCCAAACTGATGGCAGCATCTCAGCCAGCCAATGCAGGGGTGGAACATTTGCCTCCTGGAGTTGGGTCCATTTGGGGTCATGGTTCCAGCCTTTCTCCCCCACCACCAGGGCCAGAAACTCCCTGTTTTTGTAATGAAAGCTGCCAATTTTCCCAAATCCCAGGACTCCAGGAGCTGAGGCTTTGGGACACTCAGCATAGTACAAGTGTAACCCACACACCTTCTGGGTGTGGTGTTCTGTCCCATCTAGTGGCACCAAGACCACGCAGAGAGAGGTCCCCCATTCAATCCTGCCTGCCGACGACAGGGGTCTGTTGGCGTTACAAGTGGGGGCTCATCCAGGATTCCAGCTGGGAAGCCTCTGAAGTTTGGGATGTGCTTCCTCAGCTAGGGGAAGTATGTAATCCACACACCTCCTGGGTGTGGTGTTCTGTCCCATCCAGTGGCACTGAGACCACTTAGCGAGAGAGATTAATGAGTCTGCTCTACAGCCTTAGCTAACATCCAGTTGGCTTTTAGCTCACACAGTAGAGGTTGATGCACTAAGCTCCAGAGGTCCTGGGTTACACAAGACTTCTGTCACACTGGGAGATTTGGCCTGGCTATTTGCCTCCCCATCCCTCCACTAAGTCCCCTCCTCCACCCATCCGCTCAGCCCCCACCACCCAACCTTTGCTCAGTGCCTCCAGCACTGCTGGGCCATGTCCCCCAGAACCCCCTTGGCACTCACACCCAGACACCCCCCCGCCGCCCCCAACAGCTCCCAGACAAAACCCACTCATCCCCCTCCTCACCCACTCACTCCCCAGGCCACAGCGCACAGAGACCTGCCAGCCCAGACACACACGCTGGGATCCTGACTCCTGATGGGCCACGGTCGGTCCTGGAGTCTGCGCTAAAACAAACCACAAGCAAAGCCTGGCGCAGTGGGGAGGAGGCAGCTCGGACTGCCCCGTGCTGGGGATTGCCGGGCAGCTGGGTGGCGGCGAGCGGCTGGGTCTGAGCCCTCCCCGCTGGGGTGGGAAGGGTCTGGGTTTGCCCAGGGAAGCCGGAGTCCCCGGGCAGTCTAGTCCTCTTGCCCCGGCGGGCGGCTGTGGGGGCGCTGGTTGGCTCCTGCCCCCTCCCCCCGCATTCTTTCCTTCCCTCCTTCTGCCTTTTTAGGAGCGAGGCGACTGGTGGGGCTCGAGCGCCGCCCCCCTGCCCCTCCGATCCCAGCTCCCCTGGCGCCCCCAATGGCGGGGGGGGCCCTGCAGCCCCAGCTCCGGGCGGCCCGATGAGGACGGGACGGGGCGCGCGGAGGGCGCTAGCCCCCCTCGGAGCCCCGCTGGCTCAGCCCCTTCTCGGCGGGGCGCTCCGCTCCCCCCGAGCATCCTCGGGCCGGGCCCTTCTGCGCGGAGAGCCAAGTCCCCGGCTGCAGCGGCGCCCCAACCCGCCCTGCCCGCGAGCCCCTCCTCGCCCCGGGGCGCCTGCAGCCCGGACCCGCGGCGGGTAGCCCCGGCAGCGACACCGGACCAGCCGCCCCGCGCTCCTCAGCCCCAGGACGGTGCCACTCGGGCGCTTCCCCGGCGCTCTGAGCCGCGCATCCCTGCCCCGCCCGCGCCCCGAGCGTACCTCGCTCCTTCGCATCCGACTTCTTCCCGGGAAGCTTCTCTTTGCCCCGCAGCCTGGAGAACGTCCTCCGCAGCAGGAGCTCGGCCATGGCCCGGCCGGGGCGCACAAGACCGGGGACTGGGGGCTCCTCACGCTGCCAGGCTGCCCCCGCTGCCCAGGGGTCGCCCGCCGACGTCCGCCCGCTGCTGCCCCGCCATCCCGCGGCTCGGCCTCGGGCAGGAAGCCACAGGAAACGAATTCCAGGAATGCTTTCCCCAAACTCGGCCGGGCTCGGCCCCCAGCCGGAGCCAGAGCAGGAGCTGCTGGGAGCTGTAGTTTCCTGGCCCCGGAGCTCGCGCGAGCTCGCCACTTGGCTTCGTTCCCCGGGGTCCGAGCTGGGAAGAGCCCGCCAGAGTGATGCGTCCGCCCCCGGCCGAGCAACGGGCCATTCCCGAGGCAAAACACCACACGAGGATGGGGAGGGGGGCAGCGAGCGCCAGGCTACTGCCCTTCCGTGGGAGTGGGGGCTCTAGACTATGGGGTGGGGGCTCTGGAGGGTGCGGGCTTTGGGGAGCGCTGGGGGTGGAGCTCTGGAATACATGTGGGGGCTCTAGGGAGCGCACGAGGGGACTCTGGAATGTGGGTGGGGCTCCGGGGAGCATAGACGGGGTGGGGGCTCTGGAATATGGGGTGAGGGCTCTGGAATACAGAGATGGAGGCTCTGGGGAGCGCTGAAGGGGATGGGGGCTCTGGAATGCAGGTGTGGGTACTGGAGCACAGAGGGAGTGGGGGGCTCTCGAATATAGAGGTGGGGGCTCTGGGGATCTCTGCCACATAGGGGGCTGCTTTTGGTTGTTGTTTGGGGTTATTTTGTTACTCTTTTCTGCTTGTTTTAACTCAGCCATACACAGGACACCCAGCCCTCTGGGCACTAGAGAGCTCCTTGGAGGGCTCCAAGCTGCAGGCTCCCTCAGCCTGCCATTGCAGGGGGAAGGGGGATCTTTCCCAAGGAGAGTTCTGCTCCCAAGCGCAGAATTGACTTTGAAGTAAATAGAAGTTGGCAAAAACAAACCCACACCAAAGTGCTTTAAACTGTAAGGAAAGAAATCTTTCCCCCACCACCCCAGGTCACCAACTCTCCCTCCAATGCAATCTGCCCACAGAGCCACATTCCTGCAGAGCATCCATCCCCCAGACAGGCCCCAGTGCCCAGAGGAGCCCTGTTCCTGCAGAGCACTCCCTGGCCAGGCCCCAGTACCCCATGGAGCCCTGTTCCTGCAGAGCATCCCCCAGTCAGGCCCAAGTTTATCGCCAGTTTGAATGACTCATTTCAGCTTCCAGCCATTGGATCTCATTATGCCTGATTAAAGACCCTCTAAAATCAGAGACTTTTTCCTCACATAGGTACTTCTAGATCTTGATTCAGTCAAGGGACCTGGGTGCCCGCCTGGTCCTGACGTCCGTCCCGCCTTTCCTCCCCAGTGCTGCCCTGTTACCCGCCCTCTCTACCCTGGGGAAACCCATCTCCATTATCAGCCCTCTCCCACTGGGCAGTAAAGACCCCGCCCTCCGTCACATCCTTTCGTTCCCCCGGCAAGTGCAGATACAAGTGCCCCCGGCAGCGCGTGGCGGAGAGGTGCTCAAGGGGTCTTTTCTGGTCCCCTACCAGGGGGCCCATTACCAGGTGCATTATTCCATGGAGGAGGCCCAGTGCTACCTCTGCCGGGAGATGGGGCATGTCCGGAGGGACTGCCCCTTGGCCCGGGACGGAGGAGCGCCCGGGACCCCCGAGCCCTAGTGGGGTGCCGGCCCCATCATCGCCGGCGCCCTTGGCTGCCCAGCACCCGGAGTCGCCCCTCCTCCTTCTCAGTCCACCACTGTTCCCGCTTGGGCCCAAGAGGTACTTCCCCCCAGTGTGCCCAGACGAGCGGGAGCAGTGCTGCTGCCTGCACTCTGCGGGGCCCGCAGAGGAGGGTGCGGTGGGGGCATCGTCGGGCGTGGGAGAGGGCCCGCCCCAGGGGGAATCTGCCTCCCTTCGTGCTGCCCCACCTTTGCCTTCCCAAGTCCCCGAGTCATCCTCCCTGCCCCCAGATCCAACCCCTGTTACTCAGCCCGCAGACGATGCCATGGAGGGCTGGACCCTAGTACAGGGGAAGCGGGGCAAGCGGAAGGCTCGAGCTCCGCTCCTGCCATCCAATGCGGAGGCCCCCTGGAAAACCAGGAAGGGGGGCACCGCTGCCGAGCCTTCCGCCCTGCCCATGGCCACGTTCCATGCACTGGTGCCGGCCGGGGAAGACGTGGCAGCATGGAGGGGAACAGCGCCCCTCCGTCGGGGTCCCTCCCTACAGAGGCCTCCGATAGAGCCCCTCCCGCCCCCTTAACATCCGAAGCCCCTGCGAGCCCCGAAGCGGGTGTCGCTCCGGGCACTGGCGGGGAGGGCCCCGGGGTGGTGGGAGGTGATCTCCCCTCCATCTGTGAGGAGATTGAGGCCCTGGGTCTGACCCCAGTCACCCAGGGGGAGGATGACCCTCTGTCAGCGGGCCTCGACCTGAGCTACCTCACCCTGGCCCCCCATTCCCTGTGCCCCCTCCCCATGACCACTGCTTCTGCTCCCGCCTCCGAGGGTCCCCTGGACTCTTCGACCTGCCCGGCTGCAGGTGGCACTCCGCTGACGGCCGCCAAGCCAGTTGAGGTGACGGCCAGTGCCTCGCGGCCGGGACCCGAGTCACCAGGGGTATCCCCCGTTGGCGTGGGGCAACCGACTTCCTTTCCGGGCGGGGGCCCCACTGAAAATTGCCCATCTGCTGATGCCATGGCTGTCACATCTGCCGTTGAGCCTGAGCCCGGCATCGCTGGAGACCCCCTCCCCGTCCCTCAGATCCCTGAGCCAGACCGAGGGGAATCACTTCCCGGCAGCCCTGTTACTGGGGCCCAGGATCCTGCCTCTGCCCCTCTCCCCGACCCTACTCCTGACCCCTGCCCTGCCCCTACTTCTGACCCTGTCCCTATCCCCTCCGCCTCCCACAATGCCATTGCGCCCCTGGGGCCATCCCCTTCCCTTTCCCGGAGGGTGACCCCCAGGGAGCGGCCTTTGTATTTCCCTGTCCCGACCCATTAGGGGCTGCTATCTTCCCTTCGCCGCCCCCCATTGAGCCGGGGTCTGAGGCAGGCTGCGTGACGCCAGCCCATCAGGCGCAACGTCAAGGGTCCGCCCCTTGCCTGCCTGTCTCGGTGGGCCATGGGGCTGTGCCAGGGGCCCCACCGAGGACGACCGGGGGCCAGTGACCCCACCCCCCCATCGGCTGCAAGAGGAGCTGCGGGAGTTTCTAGAAGACATCTGTGGCTCCTGCAATAAGGTGCAGCTTGCTCTGCAGCGATGGGGGGATTTTCATCAAGTCCTCCAGGCCATGAGGGCCCTCATGGGGGAGGGTAAGAGGACCGGGAAGCAGGGCGCCGTTGCTTACCATCAGACCTGCGGCTTCCGTGACTCCTGGCTCATCTTCGAGGTAGGTCACGGTTTGCTGCGTGTCCCACTGGGAGCCGTGAGCGTCCCTGCCTGCGAGGATCCCCCCCAGCCCTCCTCATGGCACCTATCACTTTTGCAACACTGAACACCCGGGGCTGTAGGATGGGTCTCCACAGGTGCCAGGTGCTCTCCTTCCTTCGGGAGGCGGCGTACTCTGTGGTTTTTCTGCAGGAGACCCGTACGGATCCAGCCGCCGAAGACACCTCCATCTGCCCCTGGGGGAGGGAGGGCAGGGTATAAAGTGCCTATGCACTCAGGTCCATGTCTTCCGCCTCCAGGACCTGCAGAGGCTCCTTTATGGTGCAGGTAGTCCGGCGTGGAGCGTACTGGTGCACGCCTTCCTGTGCCGCCTCCGAGGGCTCTGCTATGACCTGCAGCTCCTTTATCTCGATCCGAGAGGTATTCAGCGAGACCTCTCCGGGCTGCCGGTCTTCTACCAGGACCTCCTCCGGACCTGGAAACTGTTCTCAGTGACCAGGTCCATGGTGGCCACCGAGGGGGCAGATCTCCTCACGGAGCCCCTGCTACACAATCCCCAGTTCCGTGTGCAGGTGGCAGAGTCCCCCTCGGTGTGCCAGAGGTTGGTTCTGGCAGAAGTCACCAGGGTCGGAGACCTCCTGGATTACGACCGGGGAGACTGGCTGGATCCCCTGACGCTTGCTCAGGAGGTGAGGGCCGCTCTGCTGCCTGCTGCTCGGGTTTACCTTGACCGGGTCCTGCTCGAAGGCACACCCCGCCCACCCACTACCCCAGGCCTCTGGACCTTTTTATCGGGCCTCTGCCCCGTGGACCTAACCGGTCCCCCCAACCCTTCTCCGTGAGCCGGCTGCACGACTTGCAGACGGTTATTTTCCAGACCACACCAAGGAAACACCTATACATGCTTGTGCTCCACACTCTTAACTTGCTCACCCTCGCATCCTGCCCCGACACAAAGTGGCGGGACCTCCTGCCACCTTTACAAGGTGAGGAGCCCCGGTGGGCCAGCCTCTATTCCACCCTGGTCCTGAGGCCCGCTGGGGATATCAGCTGGCGGCTCCTTCAAGGGGCCGTGAGCACGGGTGTGTATTTGGCGCGTTTTACCCCTATCCCGGACACCTGTCCCTTCTGCGGCGTGAGGGAGACTCTGGCACACATTTACTTGGAGTGCGCCAGGTTGCAGCCCCTATTCCAGCTCCTCTCAAATATTCTGTTATGTTTCTGGCTGCACTTTTCCCCTCACCTCCTTCTCTATGCACTCCCTATCCTTGGCCCCACAAAGTCACGGGACCGCCTGATCAACCTCCTCCTGGCCCTGGCTAAAACGGCCATCTATAAAACCAGGGAAAGGAGGTTGGCCAATGGAGATTCCTGTTGGCCTGTTTCCGATCCTGTATCCGTTCACATATCCAGGCAGAGTTCCTGTGGGCGGCGTCCACAGGCTTTCTTTGCCTTTGAGGAGCAGTGGGTGCTGTCCGGGGTGTCCCCATCAGGCTCCCTTCTTTTGACCCTTTGACCACACTCCCGTCCCTATTATTTCATTAGTTGTCCCCTGGAATTATTTGGTTTCCAGGTCCTGTAGATCCTCTCCTTAGGCTGGGGGAGGGGTCCTTAAGAAGTGGGCGAGCTCTTGCCCACCCACTTCCCGGAACCCAATAGGAACAACCTCCATATCCTCATTCCCATTTGTTACCCTACCATTATCCCTAAGCTCCTCATTAGCCTCGTTAAAGACTGAGGCAAAGTATGTGTTTAGATATTGGGCCATGCCTAGATTATCCTTGACCTCCACTCCATCCTCACTGTTTAGCGGTCCCCCTTCTTCTTTCTTTGTTTTCTTCATATTTATATGGCTATAGAACCTTTTACTATTGCTTTTAATTCCCTTTGCAAGGTCCAACTCTACTTGACTTTTGGCCTTTCTCACTTTATCCCTATATGTTCTGACCTCAGTAAAGTAGCTTTTCTTGCTAATCCCTCCCATCTTCCACTCCTTGTAGGCTTTCTGCTTTTTCTTAATAACCTCTCTGAGATGCTTGCTCATCCAGCTTGGTCTACAACTCCTGCCTATGAATCTTTTCCCCTTTCTTGGGATGCAGGCTTCTGATAGTTTCTGCAACTTTGACTTGAAGTAATCCCAGGCCTCCTCCGCCTTTAGATCCATAAGTTCTTCAGTCCAATCCACTTCCCTAACTAATTTCCTTAATTTTTTAAAGTTAGCCTTTTTGAAAGTCACAAGGATGGAGTTTTTTTTTATTTCACAAGGATGGAGGCAGGGATCGAGGTCTGGGCTCGATCAGTGACTTCTGACTATGCAAAGCTAAATCTTATCCTCCAGTTTTCTTAAAATCAAACCTCTCATCACTCCCCATGGGTGGGGAGGAAACCTTCGAACTGCCCCAAGTGTAGACACCCTGCCCTGTGTCCCACAGAAGACAGATGCCAACACCAATATCCCAATCATCCACATTGCTACCCAAAGCCAGAATGAGCAGAGAGTGGGGTCTGCACTAGGCAGACACTTGTCCGGTTTGAAATCGGACAGTCCTGCTTTTCTAGCGGTTGTCCCCATCTGGTCCCCAGAAAAAACTGGGCATGGTTTTGTCCAGTGTCAGGAGGGGACAGGATGGCCCTTTTGAAGAGCATGCTGCTCCTCACACGTAAGGTCACAACAGTGGGGGTAGAGAGGTGCATTCTTCAAAAGGGCATCCCCTGGGTGGCATGACCTCAGAAGCCCCATGTGTCCAAGGTCATGTCAGCGGGGGCGGAGTCACACCAGCTGGGGCAGGCCCATGCCCTTTCTGGAAGTATCAAAATGTCTGGAATTCTGGGATTGCGTGAGTGGCTACCCTAGGTCATCAGAGGAGTGAAGTTCTGGAACAGCCTCCCAAGGGAAGCAATGGGGCCAAAAAACCTAACTGGCTTTGTCAAGGCTGAATGTCAAGGGGTCGGTCTTGGGACTGGTTCTGTTCAATATCTTCATTAATGATCTGGGGATGGGATGAATTGCAGCCTCAGCAAGTTCGCAGGTGACACTAAGCTGTGGGGAGAGGTAGATAAGCTCGAGGGTAGGGATAGGGTCCAGAGTGACCTTGACAAATTGGAGGATTGGGCCAAAATAAATCTGATGAGGTTCAACAGAGTCCTGCACTTAGGAAGGAAGAATCCCATGCACTGCTACAGGCTGGGGACCGACTGGCTAAGCAGCAGTTCTGCAGAAAACCTGGGGATTACAGTGGATGAGAAGCTGGATATGAGTCAGCAGAGTGCCCTTGTTGCCAAGAAGGCTAACGGCATATGGGGCTGTATTAGTAGGAGCATTGCCAGCAGATCGAGGGAAGTGATTATTCCCCTCTATTCAGCACTGGTGAGGCCACAGCTGGAGTATTGCATCCAGTTTTGGTCCCCCCACTACAGAAGGGATGTGGACAAATTGGATAGAGTCCAGCGGAGGGCAACGAAAATGACCAGGGGGCTGGGGCACATGACTTACAAGGAGAGGCTGAGGGAACAGGGGTTGTTTAGTCTGCAGAAGAGAAGAGTGAGGGGGGGGATTTGATAGCAGCCTTCAACTACCTGAAGAGGGGTTCCAAAGAAGATGGAGCTCGGCTGTTCTCAGTGGTGACAGATGACAGAACGAGGAGCAAGGGTCTCAAGTTGCAGTGGGGGAGGTCTAGGTTGGATATTAGGAAACACTATTTCACTAGGAGGGTGGTGAAGCATTGGAATGGGTTACCTGGGAAGGTGGTGGAAACTCCATCCTTAGAGGTTTTTAAGGCCCAGCTTGAGAAAGCCCTGGCTGGGATGATTTAGTTGGTGTTGGTCCTGCTTTGAGCAGGGGGTTGGACTAGATGACCTCCTGAGGTCTCTTCCAACCCTGATATTCTATGATTCTATGATCATTTGGGCAAGCAATCCCATCATGCTGAGCACCTAGGCAGCGTGGGTGTGTCCATGCAAACAAGATCAGCTCCTGAAGTCCTCTTCCACAGCTCACCACTAGATGTCAGGGGAGAGCTCATTCAAACACTACTTACACCGTAGATACCTCAGAGAAATGTGATTTATTAAATTGCATGTTTCCACCAAAGAATTCAAGGACCAGGGGAAAATGTTCAATGGTTTGTAAGAACTCTGCATACATTGGCTGAAAACTGTGATTCTGGGAATGCAAAACATGAAAATATCAGAGGCTATTGGGTTAATAGATAAAAATCTTTCATAGCAGCTACAGTTGAAGAGAGCTTTAACCCTAGCCACAGCTATACGGAGGGCAACGCTGTCTGAGTGGTGAGACAGCAAAACCAAGAGCAACTTGACAAACCTGAAACTAGCTTAGAAACGTTAAGCAGACACCTGAGTGTTAAAAGTCTTTATAATAAATCCCTTGAGACAAGGAGATGTTGTGGATGCATACAGACCAGTGTCAGAAAAGAGAGTACTCCGGCTACACAAAGCAACCTCAACTGACAAGCAACTTCAGGAAGTTCTATGTTACATTAGGAGTGGCTGGAAAGTGACAAGACACTACTTCCTGGTTTGTGGAGAATTAAGCAAGTCAAATGGACTCATGACATCAAGGGTTAACTAAATGCTGTGAACAGGCCAACCAGACACTGTGGTGGTCAGACATCAGCAAGGACATAAAGAATAAAGTATCTGCATGTGAACACTGCCGAACTAACAGACCCACACAACACAAAGAACCTTTAATAACACCTGTACCAGACAGACACTGGAAGAGACTAGCTACAGATTTATGCAGATTCAGGGGACATTGTTATCAGGTTGTCATAGACTATTTTTACAGGAATATTGAAATAATGTACTTGAAATATATAAATATTATAGTGTTACTGAGAAAATGAAGTGCACTTTTACTCGTTTTGTCATTCCAGAACAACTAGTGATGGACAACAGACCACAATTCACTGCAGCACAATCTAAGTAATTGCAAAACACAATATGATTGTAGCCAAGAAAATCCTACTGCAGGAAGATCCATTCCTCTCTCTTCTGAGTTACAGATCAACACCAATACCAGCTACTGGATATAGGCTAGCACAGCTCCTGATGGGAAGACAACTCTGAATGTCTGTTTCAACTTTGGAAAAGAACCAATCGCCAAAGTGGCCAGACATGAAGAGAGTAGCCAAATCAGATAAAAAGGCTAAAAGAGCCTACAAACACTTTTACAACAGACATCAATCCGTTACAGAAATGTAGGGCCTAGAACCTGGTGACTATGTTCATGTCAAATTGGATGGAGAAAAAAGATACCCAATTCCAACTGTTGTAAAGAAAAGGAGTTCAGTGCCCAGATCATACGTGAGTGAGACCAACAGTGCAGAGTTCAACAGAAAGGGTCAACATCTACAGTTTGTTCCTCAGAAAGAACAATCAACAGAGAAAACTCTACAGAGGGCAGATGCACAAGAAGAAGAAGAAGAACTCAAGGATTCCATACTGATCACAGCCAGTCATTGCAACAAATGGACAACCAGATGACCAAGTTGTTACGCATTCAGGTCATGTAATTAGAAAACCAGTACGATTCAGAAACATGTAACAGACCAACACAGACTGAACTTCAAAGATAGCGTGATAGTGTAAACTTTGTAAATGGCAGGAATGTAGAACTTAAAGGGGGAGTTGCAATGTAACCTTATGTAAAACTAGCCATCTGGCAGAGCAATAAAGGATCTTATGAGGAACACATCAGGCATGAGTAAGCGAGCTCTGTCACCAGTCCACATCTGATACAGGAACATGACACTTGGAGTGCAGGGGCAGAGGCCTGCCCTAGCAGGTTCCACGCCATCCATGGGGAGGGGGCCCACAATAGGGGGTCGACCCTGTCCCAGGGCAGCCTGTCCATATAGGTGAACTAGGCGGTCACCTAGCGTGCCAAGTTAAATGGGGTGCCAAATTTGAGGGGGAAAAATCAAATTTAAAAAGAAAAAAAGGAAAAAAATACAAATAAAATAATGAAGATGTCATTATTTCAATTCTCATGCGTATATGGAGGGAATATGAATGATAATTCATTTCTCTACAATTCTGAGAATTTATTAATATGTCAAATCTTTTATTTAATGCAAAAATAAATATTTTAGCGAATTTTTTTTTCAATTTGCAACGTAGGGTCAAGATGACCCACTCCGCAATTTTGATAAGCAATAACTCAGCCACAGTGAAACACGTCTGCCAGCCGCAAGAGCTGCAATGCTAGTGACCCCTAACTCGAATATACATCAAGGTCGCATAGCTGGAAATTCATGTAGAGCGGAGATCTCGCGAGTTAATACATGTCAAATGGTCATTTTAACACATGTTGCAGGAAGATGGTTAAGAATCGAGCGAATACTGTGGAAAATTGTGTTTCTTGGTGCCGAAGAATAAAGAATAACGTCTTTCAGCATTATAAATCCAAAATGTGAGTATCTTTAAGCGTTATTAAACCTTAGCGTTATTATCGGGCTGTATAATTATGAACTTTTCTTTGTTATAACTGGTTCACATGTGGTAAATAAGATCCATAAAAGAAAAGTAACAGCGTTAACGCTTAATAGACTAGGAAAGTGATGACGTCACACTCCAAGCGGCTAACCCTGAGGAAGGGGATTACTTTCCAAACAACCGGTGTCGGGTTATAACGTTGATAAAGATCATTTTGCTTCCATGTAAACACTGTAACTAACTGTTTTAACAGGTAAGTGAATTTATGTTACTAATCATTGAACCAGTGAAAAGACGTGTTGGGATGGTTGCAATGTGGTTAAATGGTCAACCATGTGTGGGGGTGTCAGCCATCCTGAACGCTATAATGCTTGCAGTCGGGAGCATTCAAATGCCCCATGGCAGAAAAAGGAAAAAGAAAACCCTCAGGAGCTGAGTATTGTAAAGGAAAGGCTGAGCGGGAAAAGGACCAAGCAAAACAGCAGGGATCCTTTCAATTTCAATCAATTTCAGCAGGGATCCTTCCTGAAATATCTTCTCTTTAAGCCAAATAAAGATGGAAGCAGTTCAAAGCATCCAGATGAGGGAATTTTACTTGGAGAGGAGGTTAGCTCACAACCGCATGGAAGCAGTATGGAATATCAAGATGAAGGTATCAGGGTAACAGCTGTGTTAGTCTGTATTCGCAAAAAGAAAAAGAGTACTTGTGGCACCTTAGAGACTAACCAATTTATTTGAGCATAAGCTTTCGTGAGCTACAGCTCACTTATGCATCCGATGAAGTGAGCTGTAGCTCACGAAAGCTTATGCTCAAATAAATTGGTTAGTCTCTAAGGTGCCACAAGTACTCCTTTTCTTTTTAAGATGAAGGTATATTACTTTGAGATGAGGGTAGCTCACATCCACAAAAAAGCAGCTTGGAAACTCAAGATGATGGAAACTTACTTCTAGATGAAGGCAGCTCACAGCTTCAGACTGATATGGAAGTGGAGAAAATGTATTCATCTTCAGAGACACATGCAGAAATTGAAGTGAGTGAAGTAGAAGGAAGAAAGGATGAGGAAGTTACAAACAAGTTACAGTATGGGGACCCAACTTCATGGCCCAGAAGTGATGACAGTGTGAGACAAATTCTCGTGGAACACGAACCCGAACAAGTTCATGAATTTTCCTTCCCTAAGGATAGAAATAAAAGAAAATTCTCTGCTCAGCATTACAAGAGGAAACTCATTAATGGGGAAGGAATTCATTGAAACTGGTTACAGTATTCAGTGTCGAAGGATTTTCACTTGCTTTTGCTGCAAGTTGTTTAGAAATCAAGCAACTGGTACATCACTTACTGAAAATGGTTCGAAGGACTGGAAAAACATACCTTCAATTCTCTCTTCACATGAAAGAAGTACAGAACATTTGGAATATTTTCAAAATTGGAAAGAACTTGAATTATGATTGAAAAAAGGAAAAACTATCGATGAAGAAAATTTACGTGTGATCAAGGAAAAAGAAGAATATTGGCAACAAATATTAGAACGTCTGATTGCTTTAGTGAGAGTTCTCAGTGGGCAAAATTTAGCATTCCACGGCTGCAGTAGAAATGAAAAATTATACATGCCAGGTAATGGAAACCTTTTAAAATTTGTTGAATACCTCGCTTTGTTTGATCCAGTGATGAAGGAGTATCTACGTAAAATAACTGATCATGAAACACAGGTTCATTACTTTGGAATAAATATGCAGAATGAACTGATTCAAATCCTAGCAAATGGCATTAAAAAGAAAATTGTAGAAGCTGCCCATTCTGCAAAATACTTTTCAATAATACTGGACTGTACACCCGATGTGAGTCATGTTGAACAAATGACAATGATCATTCATTTGTTGGATCATATTAAAGAAGTTCTGTATTAAAATCACAAATGAGTTTGATTCCCCATAGTTTAAATTCCAGGGTATTACTAATTAAGAGGTCTCTTGGTTTTTGGTACTGTTTCTCTCCCTCTCTGGGTGAAACTTGCAAGCTGCTAATTGTGTTAGTACATTCTAAGACAGAGTCTGTTCTCAAAGCAATTCTTTGTAACAACAACTACTCACACGGAGGGAGACTCAAAGCAATACTCTGTAACAACAGAAACAGCACCCAGAGACTCCCCGCCCTTTTGTTGTATTAACAATTGTGATTAAAATAGAGATAGAGGATGTATGTGGATGGATGCTTGGTGTGGATAATAACTGAATGATCAGGGAGGTGCCAGCCTAAGAATCCAGTGTCCATCGGCTGAAGAAGGCGTCAAGCGGAAATAACCAGAGGACCCCCGGAGGGCAGACTGGAATCCACCCAACAGCCTCAAGAATGGGAGAACCAAAGAACAAGATAACATCTTGGAGCAGTCAGGAATGTGCTATCTGCTGATTGATTCAGCAACAGCATGATGAAGCAATTCCCATAGGCTGGCATAGGAATAAATTCCTATAAAAATGGACTCTAAAAAGTGAGAACTTTGGGGTCTGATTCTGCAAAGCAACTTCCAGGAGCGTCAGATGAGCATCTGACAAGGCCCTGCTCCCTCCTCATGTCCAGGCCACCTGGCCAGTGGCTTGGCATGAGCAACTCTAAGGCTGGTAACTATGATAACAACCTTGCAGAACCTCTGTGTGTGTGTGTATGAATGAATGTGTGAATAAATATGAGATTGAATGGAATGTTATAGCTATAACTAACTGCTTACTATGATTCTTTCTGTATTCACAATAAATGTGGTATTTTGCCTTTTTCCCTTTAATAAGATCCTGCTGGTTTTTAATTTATTGGTATAACACATTTTGTGGCTATGGAAAAGTCTGCAGATGAAGATAATCTTGAAGTGATCATAAAGGAACATGTTTTGGGTTTCATACCACTGAAGGAGACGACTGGAGCATTTATGACTGAAACTATTCTACAAGAGCTTGAAACAATGTCATTATCTGTTGAAAACTTATGTGGTCAAGGCTATGATAATGGGAGAAATATGAAGGGTAAAGACAATGGTGTGCAAAGGAGAATGATGGAAATCAATCCTAGGGCCTTTTTCGTTCCTTGCAGTGCGCATTCTCTGAATTTGGTTGTCAATGATGCTGTTAGATGCTGTTTGGAGGCAAGCAGTTTCTTTGACCTGGTGCAACGTGTTTGTTTGTTTTTCTCAGGCTCAGCACGCCGTTGGGCGATTCTGACTCGCTATCTGAATTCTCTAACTGTGAAACCACTTAGACAGGATGGGAGAGTCGCTCTGATGCTTTGAAGCCTCTTTGCTATGAACTTGGAAACATTTATGAGGCCCTAATTGAAACTTCTGATGATATTACCTTTACTGGATCATCTGGCAATACGGCACATTCTGGCAGAAGCTCTTTCCAAGTTCAAATTTGTGACTTCACTCATTTTGTGGTATAATATCCTTTTCAAGATTAACCTCACTAGTAAGCAGTTTCAGGAAAAGAACTTGAACATACATTCTGGTATTCAAAAACTGCAGCAAACTAAAAATATTCCTGAGAAATTCAGAAGTGATGAAGGGTTTGAAAGAACACTAGTAGATTCTCTCTCGCTTGCTGAAGAAATAGACTTTCCGACAGAATTTGAACCAGAGCCAGTTCGCATTCGGCAAAAGAAACAGCAGTTTTTGTATGAAGGACGAGGCACACCATTCAGAACCCAAAACAAAGGTTCAAAGTGAATTTCTACTTCGCAGTCCTTGACACTGCTATTCACTCGGTTGATGAATAATTTCAACAGATGCAGCAGCTGGAGTCAGTATTTGTCTTTCTATATGATATCCATAGCTTGCAAAAGAAAACAGCAAAACAGAAAAGAGAACTTTGTCTAAAACTGGAGTCGGCATTGACTGTGGGAGTGGGCTGCAGGTTGAGGCAGGGGGTTGGAGTGTGGCAGGAGTGAGAGCTCTGGGCTGGAGGTGTTGGCTCTGGGGTGAGGCCGGGAATGAGGGGTTTGGGGTGCTGGGGTGGGGCTCCTGGCTGAGAGGTGGTGCCGAGGGATTCGGAATGCGGCAGGGGGCTCTGGGCTGGGGCAGGGGCTTGAGGTGCAGGCAGGGTGAGGGCTCTGGGCTGGGGGTGTGGGTTCTGGGGTGCAGGAGGGGGCTCCAGGTTTGGGGGGGCTCAGGGCTGGGGTAGGAGGTAGGGGTGCAGGAGGGTATATGGGCTCTGGGCTGGGGCTGGGGATGCAGGCTCTGGGGTGGGGCTGGGGATGAGGGGGTTGGCGTACACGAGGGGGCTCCAGGCTGGGGGGGTGGGGCCAAGGGATTCAGAATGTGGGAGTGGGCTGCGGGTTGAGGCAGGGGGTTGGAGTGTGGCAGGGGTGAGAGCTCTGGAATGGAGGTGTTGGCTCTGGGGTGAGGCCGGGAATGAGGGGTTTGGGGTGCTGGGGTGGGGCTCCTGGCTGAGGGGTGGTGCCGAGGGATTCAGAATGCGGCAGGGGGCTCTGGGCTGGGGCAGGGGTTTGAGGTGCAGGCGGGGTGAGGGCTCTGGGCTGGGGGTGTGGGTTCTGGGGTGCAGGAAGGGGCTCCAGGTTTGGGGGGGCTCAGGGCTGGGGCAGGAGGTAGGGGTGCAGGAGGGTATACGGGCTCTGATCTGGGGATGCAGGCTCTGGGGTGGGGCTGGGGATGAGGGGTTTGAGGTGCGGGAGAGGGATCCGGGTTAGGGGAGCCTCAGGGCTGGGGCAAGGTGTTGGGGCTTGGGGTTGGGGGCAGCAGCAGGTCCGGCTCCTTGGCGGGGTCAGTCAGGAGGCTCCACAGCGTGCGCTGCTCTTGCCTGCAGGCATTGCCCCACCTAGCTCCCATTGGCCGTGCGGAGCCGGTGCTCAGGGCAGGGGCAGTGCGCAGAGCCCCATGGCCCCCCCTCCTAGGAGCAGGACCTTCTGGCCACTTCCAGGGTGCAGCATGGAGCCAGGACAGGTAGGGACTAGCCTGCCTTAGGTCCGCAGCAGCTCGCCCGGATTTTAATGGCAGAGCTAACCAGGGCTGCCAGAGACCCTTTTCAACCGGGTGTTCCAGTCGAAAGCTGGACATCTGGTCACCCTAGAGTGGGGAGAAGGGCCTGCACTAAGGGGAAACACTCCATTGATGGGGAGGAAGGACTGCACTATGGGGATCCACCCCGTACATTTGGACTGGGGAAAGGGGCCTGCAGTAGGGGGAATCCATGGGGAAAGGGACCCCTGCACTAGGGGGATCCATGCCATCCATTGGGAACAGGGTCCATGCTACAGGGATCTGTGCTGACCATGCGATGATGGGGACGCACTAGGGGATCCATGCCATTTGTGGTCACCCCATCTCAAAAAAGATATATTATGTCGGCACCATTTAGCACAGGGGCCTCTGAACTTAATTGGAAGTGTTCCAGCTGGGAAGATCCTGAGTTCTGCAATCAACTCCATGATGCCTTAGGGGAAAAAAGAGAGAGAGAGAGAGAGAGAGAGAGAGACTTCCTCTCCCAGGGAGTGCAGGGAGAGCATGCGCTGGGCTCCATTTTGGAGCGGCGCTGAGATTGTTTTGATGGAGCTCTGTCCATACCAGGAGCCATAGCCACTGACTCTGTGGCTGCTCTGGGGCGGGAGCACCCATGGAAAAAAAATAGCTGGTGCTCAGCACCCCCAGCCACCCCTGTTTGGCTGTCCTGCTGATCAGCTGTTGGGCAGCGCCCCCAATCAGCTAAGCTGGGCATCAGGTGGGGCAGAGTAAGGGTGGGGCTTTGGGGGAGGGGCGGAGCAAGGGCAGAGCCTTGGGGGTGGGAAGGAGCGGAGCAAAGGTGGGGTCTTGGAGGAAGGGGCCGAGTGGGGGCGGGGCCTTGGGGTGGAGCGGAGGGGGAGCACCCCTGGAGAAAAGTCAAAGTCGGTACCTATGGCAGGAGCTTCTGCTAAGCTGCTGCTAGGAATCCAGAAGCTGCTGCTGAGACCTGCTGGTGCTTTGATCGAGCAGGGAGCCTCAGAGGTGGTTGCAGGCTTCACTGGAGCCAGGGCAGAAACCGTGGCTGTGCCCAGAGCTGACTGAGGTGGGCCTGCAGCAACGGTAGTGGGAGTAACCACCACCCATATTTGGGAAAGTGCTGGCAAAGGAAGGGGGACAGCAAAGAGCCTCTAAGGGGTTATCTGAGAAGAGGCAGAGCGGGCTTGTCATCGAACCAAAACCCAGGGTTGCTGACATCTGGTCAGAACCACTCCAGTCTTTAGAGGGGATATGCAGCTTGGCCTTAACCCAAATTAGAATTAGAAGGCTGGACTGATTCACTGGACCAATAGAGTGCTGTCCCCAGCTTCAAGATCTCCAAGCGCTCCCACGCAAGACAGATCCTGAAGCTGGGGACAGCACTCTGTTGGTCCAGCGAATCAGTCCTGCCTTCTAATTCTAATTTGGGATCAGGCCAAGCTGCATATCCAGAGGAGTGCACACTCAGGGGTCAGGTAAAGGGTGGCACGTTAGATAAGTTTCCTTTATTACCGTAAACTGTATTTATGTATTTATTGAACTGCCCTCTGCTGATTTAAATTAGGAGTGACATTCAGTCTCAGTCTGTTGGGCCATGTTTCCTTAAATTGTTAACTAAAGGCGTGTTAACTCCAGTCTAAGTGTCTATGGGGTGTGTATTGTTTATAATTGATATTTTTGAGTTAGGCCCATTGCACAGATTAGGTTAAGTTTATTCCTGGAGGCTCCCAAGGCACACCATTGAGTGTGTACATACAGGGCCCAGCCAGGAGGAGATACTGCCAATTTTAATTTCCTTTACAAGTAAAAGGACTGCAGCAGAGGGGTGGAGAGAGGATTCCCACCTATCCAACATCACCACTGGGATACTCAGACTCTCTTTTATTGTCAACAACATCAGGCACCCAGGCACACAGTGAGTGTTGCCTTCTCCTGAGTAACCCAGGAGGGAAAGGGGAGTTACAATTAGAACTGGAAAAGGAAGAAGGGCAACAAAAATGACTCGGAGTATTAAATAGCTTCAGTATGAGGAGAGATTAATAAGACCGGGACTTTTCAGTTTGGAAAAGAGACAACTAAGGGGGGATATGCCTGAGATCTATACAATCTTGACTGGCATGGAGAAAGTGAATAAGGAAGTGTTATTTACTCCTTCACATAACAAAGAACTAGGGGTAACCTAATGAAATTAATAAGCAGCAGGTTTGAAACAAACAAAAGGAAGTATTTCTTCACACAGCGTGCAGTCAACCTGTGGAACTCATTGCCAGAGGATGTTGTGAAGGCCAAAACTACAACAGAGTTTAAAAAAAGAACTAGATAATTTCCTGGAGGATAGGTCCATTAATGACTATTAGCCAGGATGGAGAGGGATGCACTGGGTGTCCCTAAGCCTCTGTTTGCCAGAAGCTGGGAGTGGATGACAGGGGATGGAACACTCAATGATTGCCTGGTCTGTTCATTCACTCTGAGGCACCTGGCACTGGCCACTGTCAGAAGACAGGACACTGGGCTAGATGGACCATTTGTCTCTCCCAGTATGGGCGTTCTTATGGGGAGAGGGAGGCCAGCCCCTGGGGAATCTGTGCTGTCCATGGGGAGAGGAGCTCACACTAGGGAGATCTGCACCATCCATGGAGAGTGGGGGCTGGCCCCAGGGGATCCACACCATCCATGGGAAGTGGGGGCAGCCCCAGGGAGATCTGGACTATCCCATGGGGAGAAGAGGGCTGTCCCCAGGTGGAAATGCACCATGCATGGGGAAAGGGGGCTCCATTAGTGGGATCTGTGCCATCCATGGGGAGCAGCATCTCATTCTGGGGTAACTGGGAGAAGGCACCACTTTGTTCCGTTAGTCTGACCCCTGCTGCCAGTAGGCTAGAGAGGAAGAGCCAAAGCCAGTGGGCCACTGTACCTCCTGGTCTTTTCTGACGTTGGGGTCAGAGAGCTTCCCCCTGCCCAGCTCTAGGGGATGCTGCCCAGTCCCAGCTAGGGCTCTCTGCAGACTCAGGCAGCATCGCTGTGTCAGCTACACTCTGGCCAGCTCCCCCATTCAGGGCAATGGACTCAGGCTCTGCAAATACAGGCAGCATTGCTGCATCGGCTACACTCAGGCCAGCTCCCCCACCTCAAAGCAACGGGCTCAGGCTCTCTGCAAACACAGGCAGCCTTGCTGCATCGGCTACACTCAGGCAAGCTCCCTCCTCTCACAGCTGTGGGTTCTGGCTCTCTGCAGACTCAGGCAGCATTGCTGCATTGGTTACACCCACATCACTATTTCAACCTTTTGTTCACAACCCTGATTATTGTTTGTTTGTGTCATGACAGCAGCTGGAGGCACTAATTGATATTGGGGCCCAGTTGTGCCACTCGTTTCACAGACAGAGCGAGAGACAGTCCCTACCCCAATGAGCTCACAATCTTGCACAACAGACCAAAGTTGCAAGGGTAAACAGAGGAACAGACAGGGCCAGGGACTTGCCCAAGGCTCACCCAGCAGGTTGGCAACAGAGCTGGGACCAGAACCCAGCTCTGCTGGGTCCCAGGCTGTTGCTCTGCCCACCAGCCCCACTGCCTCTGGAAGATTTTGGGGTTCAATCCAGACCAGTAAGGGGTTGTGTCACTGCCAGCCCTGCACCTCTGGATGCCCTAAATGCTCTGCTGCTGTAGCTCATAGCCTGGACACCAACAGACAACAGACAAGCATTCAGGTCAGACCCTGGCTTCCATGGCCCAGTGACTGTTTGCAGAGTGGCCCCAATGCCCTCCAAGTCCCGAATTCCCCCCCACCCTGTCTTCCACTCCAGGAACAATTCACAGAAGTTATTAAATTAATTGCTCCTTTATAGAGACAGAAACAGCAGCTTGTTAGCTCACCTGGAGTTAACAAACACTTCAATTCCATCAAAGCACTGGGCTGGTTTAGATAAAAAGTAAAACAAGTTTATTAAATCAAAGAGAGAGAGAGAGAGCTGAAGTGTGTTCAAGCCTAAGGAATAAAGACAGGACACGTTATGAACAACCAAAGTACAAATACGCTTTGTAATGGCTAAGACCTAACTTAGCAAGGCAGGTTCCTCACCGATCTTCCTTTCCCACCAATGGCTGACTAGCTCTCAGTCATGAGCCCCACAGAGTTCAAGGAGCAGGTTTTCCTTGTCGCCACAGCTGAAGCATAACTTAGGGGTTCTCTGCCCATCTCTTTATAGGCTGGAAAACCTTTGGAAAGTCTCTCTCTCCAAGTTCAGGCAGGAAGGCTTCCTGGGGTGCAGTCTCCATCCCCCAGTGAGATTGTTAAGTGATCACTTGTTCCCCACTTGCTCTCCTGATGGCTTTGTTTGCCTGTCCTGCAAATGGTCTTTTCTTTGTCTTTGGTCCCACCTTGCTCCATTTACATAGGAGACACATTCAAGCAGGTGGAGCTGCAGCCCTTTGTCTGGAACAACCCTGTTAACTCCTGACATGCCTGGTTTCAACCCATTTTAGTCATGACTCCAGCACATCTGTATAATCCTTTGTGGGTTGACCGTACATACATCATGCATGAATATTAATGATCAGTGAGTTATTCATATGCCAGTGACGTGTTACATGATACCTTTTAGATACAGACAATAACCCTAGTGTGTGGGGTGTTTGACGCTACGCCCCATATTCTTCATAGAGATATGCTTATGATATGAATATGGCATAACTAAAATATGTTCTATGCAAGATGGGTCATGTGAGGTATCATTGGAAACTTTATGATTTACTGAATGTGATTATCCAATTTGTATACCTGTATCATTTCTATATCTGAAGTTAGGAATATTGACTATGTAACAATTACAACTGTGTTTTCACCTGGGGAACGCCCACCAGACAGTATGCAAACAGCTTGGATAGGCCATTAGGGGGAACAATAGGTCTTTGAAGATGCTAATCTCCCTCCTTCCTGAGAAGTTTCCTGGGATGCTGCTTTGACACTGCAGGGTCTGGTGATCATGTCACCTGGTACTGGACACCATCTTGGACTTCTAGTGTTTTTCCATCAAGAGGAGGTGGGAGTCAAACTGGGAAACAAAGGATTCCTGCTATATGTAAATCCTATTTAAGGCAGGGTAGTGAGGTAATTCTTCTCCACTGCCTCCCTGCCCCAGAAGGAAGACTGCTGAAAACACCTGAAGAAACAAAGGAACTAAACTGGATGGGAGGGCCTGAGCCCAGGTGAGAAAGATCTAGCCTATGAAAGGAATACGTGGAGATTTAAGCTGCAAGCTGTGCAGTTTACGTTCAAGAAACTCTGCAACCTGCTTGAAACAACACTTGGGGTGAGAATTTTCTACTATTAACCAGTTAATTTTGTGTATTAAGCTTAGTTTGTGTGTTTTGTTTTATTTGCTCAGGAATCTGCTTTGATCTGTTTGCTGTCCCTTATAATCACTTAAAATCTACCTTTTGTAGTTAATAAACTTGTTTTTGTTTATTCCAAAACAGTTTGTGTAATTCAAACTGGGGGGGGGGGGGAAGCTGTACGTATCTTCCTCCACACTGAGGGAGGGGGCAGATTTCATGAGCTGATGATGTATAGATTTCTGTGCAGTGCAAGACAATATAATTTTGGGTTTACCCTCCAGAGAGCGTGTGCACTTGAGTGCTGGGCAATTCCTTAGCTGAAAGCCTTCCTATGCAGCACTGATTTCAGTATTGGTGTCATTCTGCAGCTGGGTGTGTCCCTACCTGTGTGTGTGTGCAGCAGGACAGGGTGAGGGAGCCCAGTCTGGTGGAACAGATGGGCTCAGTGGAACCCCAGTACATAAAGTGGCACCGCGGAAGGGGGGACAACCCGTCACAGGGTGCACTGAGCATGGCAGGCCTGACAAGAGTGGCTGACACAGAGTAGTGAACCACAAGGGCTGGACACATGTTTTTAAAGGACAGCTGAGATCCTGCTGTCACTGCAAGACCCTGGGGCCTGTGCAGAGCCCTGCAAGGCCTAATGCCAGCCCGGCCACAGGGAGCCCCAACTGAGCATGACATGACAGAACCAATATCGGCACAACCTGCTGGGAGCAGCATCTCATGTGGGCAGAGCTTGGCAGAGGCAGAGTGTGGGATATACCAAACCCTGGATTTTTAAATGGGTGTTGGTGGCTCTCGTGGAGTCTGTGACATGCAACAGAAAAGTGATCACCCCACCCCTATTCTGCATGGCGCTTTAACCGCCCATCTTCCTCCACACTGCAGCCAGGAATAGCACTGCACTCCGGCTGCCCCAACCAGGGGTAGGGTGCTCATGTTTGCTGAATTGCAGCCCAGTTGCATCCCCCGGCTCCCTCCACAGGAAAGTCACAACAGCTTTAGCAGGAGAACTGGGGGAGGGATAGACAGAGGATGGCCATGGGGTGGTGGAGCTGGGGCTGGGGATAGGTGTGAGAATCTGTGTGATTATATTATAGGACTATGTGGTTCTGGGCTGCTGATGCTTCTGCACCACTGGAAGCTTCAACTGGGTTTCTGCTGGAGGACCCTATGAAACTAGGCTCTGCAGGAAGTAATGCCCAGCAGGGCCTGAGTGGCGGCCCCTCACAGCCCAAGCATTGGCTGATGCTAGTATTTAAACCAGGAAACCATCATGGGGAGCTGTCTAAGCAATCACACAGGCTGTGCTTGCTGCAGACCCTAGACTCCGACTTCTGACCCTGCTTTGTCCCTGACTTTGCTATTTGCTTGCTGTCTATAGCCTGGCACCTGACCCCGACTTTCTGACCTGGCTTAATCCTGGCTCTGCTATTCATCTGCCGCCTGCAACTTGGGGCCTGACCCTGACTTCCTGGCATTTTGACCCAGCTGGCTCCTGACCCCACTACTCATCTCCTTACTGCAACTTAACAGCTGACCCCTGTTGTGATGTTGCATTCCACATTTTTTTTGGAAATATGCTTATGAGTGTAAATATAATGTAACTGGAATATGCTTTATGCAAAAGGTCTCTTGTAAGGTATCATTACAAAGCTTATAATCTACTGAGTGTGTTCATCCTATGTGTATGAATGTATCATTCTTGTATCTGAAGCTAGAAATAGAAGTATTACTCTGAAGTCCTATTGTAACTATGCAAAGTGTAGGCCATTAATGGTGGCTTGGAATCTTGATGGCTGCCATCAACTGGAACAACTGGTTGTGAATGGCTCTGTTTACTTGCAAAGCTTCCTGGGTACATGCAGGCCACCCCTGAAAGAATGGAGAATGAGGTCTTACAGTGATGTGATCATGTCACCTGTACTGGAATCCATCTGAAACCTGATGCTTTTCCATTTAGCGGAAGGGTGGAAACCCAGAGAAACAAAAGATTCCTGCCTTGTGCCAAAGCTATAAAAGGGGGTGGAACAGAACAAAGGGGGCTGCCAGTCATGAGAAATCCCCTAATCCTGAACTGGAACTAACAAGGTCTCCACCAGGGGGAAGGATTGGGCCCAGACTAGGAAGGAGTCCAGTCTGTACATCTCTGAGGGTGAGATTTACCTGTATTCAGTTTCTTAATGTATTAGGCTAAGACTTGCGTGTTTTGTTTTATTTGTCTTGATAACTTACTTTGTTCTGTCTGTTATTACTTGAAATCACTTAAATCCTACTTCTTATACTGAATAAAATCACTTGTTTATTAGTAAACCCAGAGTAAGTGATTAATACCGGGGGGAGCAAACAGCTGTGCATATCTCTCTATCAGTGTTATAGAGGGCAGACTATTTATAAATTTACCCTGTATAAGCTTTATATAGTGTAAAACGGATTTATTTGGGATTTGGATCCCATTGGGAACTGGGTGTCTGGGTGCTGGAGATAGGTGACCTGCTGAGCAGTTTTTGGTTAAAGTCTGCAGCTTTGGGAATGTGGACCAGACCTGGGTCTGTGTTGCAGCAGGCTAGCATGTCTGGCTCAACAAGGCAGGGTTCTGGAGTCCCAAGCTGGCAGGGAAAACGGGCTCAGAGGTAATCTCAGCATATCAGGTGACAGTCCCAAGGTGGTCTCTGTGACTGAACCCATCACACCTGTACACAGGCTGCCCATGGCTCAGCCCTGACTGCTTGCTCAGACCAACCCTGGCCCCTCCCAAACGTATCCAACCCCTCCACAGACGATGGAGTGGGCGGGCTGTCCTATATGACCAGTGGCTCCTCTAGGGCCCAGAACCTGCAAGACCAAGTCATCTGTTTGCAGGCAGAGTGCCTGGCACTACAGACCCAAGCCATCCTGGGTGCACTCGAAGCACAGACACAGCACGAGCGGTTAACCTGGTCGTAGACCCAGGTGGCGCAGCTCACTGCCGAAGGACAGACCCTGTGAGAGCACCGAGCATGCTCATGGGGAGAAGCAGCAACACTACATGCCAGGACAGAGCACCATCACCTGCACCAGCTCCTGCAGTGTCACTGCCCAAATGCTTCGAGGGGCATCGGAGGAAATTTCAAGCATTCCTGAACCAATGCAGGCTGCTGTTCCTGCTCCACCCCCGAACGTACCCCACACACAGGACTAAGGTGGGGCTAGTAGTCAGCCTACTCTCCAGAAAAGGGCTTGATTGGGCCTCCCCCATTGGAGCAGAACAATCCAGTGCTCTCTGACTGGGACACCTTCCTCCAAGCCTTTGTGACCATCTTTGATGACCCACATCACATCCACTCTACAGAGGCTGCCCTCTGGAAGTTTCGCCTCCTCCACCACTCACTTCCAATGGTCTGTGGCTGATATGGAATGGAATGAGGCAGCCCAACTGTATCAGTTCCGGTAGGGACTCAATGAGGAGGTGAAAGATGATCTAAACCGCATTGAAAACCCCATACACCTAGACGCCTTTATTGATCTCGCCCTGTGCATTGACTCTTGGCTGTGTGAGCAGGAGGAAATGCCCAATGCCCCCACACCTGCCCTCTATGCCAAAGCCTGTAGCAGGGCCACCCCTAGACATTGTGGTGCCCTATGCAGCCCCCCCCCATGGGAAAGGGGGGCCTGACCCCAGGCCTCCATGGGAGGGAGGTGGGGGGTATAGCCTGGACACCATCAGAGCTCCAAGCTCCAGAACCTCTCCCTCACCCTCAAGTAGAACCCAACCTGGGAAGCAGGTGTCTCTCCACATTTCCAGTTACTACTGGGGTTGCGGGTCTTGGGGCAGGCATAGCAGATCCCCCACACAGCTAGCTATGATAGAGTCTAGGTCTGCTGCCAACTTTATAGATGCTAAGGCAGCCCAAACCCTCCAGATCCCTCACTGGCCAAAATTCACACTGAACCTGGTGGAGGCGACTGATGTGTCGCTCCTATCTTCGTGATCAGTGACTCGAGACCATCCCCTTAGAGACCATAGTGGAAGGGCAATAATATGCATTGATATGATCCACTCTCCATTCTTCCTGATCATTCCTGGCATTTCTTGGTTGGGGCAACGTGACTCCTGGTTGCAGAGAAGCATTAGCTTCTGCTCTGAATTCTATCAGAAAGCATACCTTCAACAACGTGACCAAGCCCCAAGTGGCCTACATCCAGGACCCCAGGATTGGAAAAGACCCTGGGAAGTGAAACCCCAGATGGTAGGGGCTAACCAGACAGGAGGGGCTCCAGGCCAGAACTTCAGTCCTCCTGACAAGTACTGAGACTATCTGGATGTATTTGGAAAGAAAAACACGGATTCATTACCCCCACACAGGGACTACAGTTGTCCAATAGACCTACAACCCAGAGCAAAGGTGTCCTACGGATGGATATACACCATGTCTGAACCAGAAATGGAGGCATTACATGTGTATATCCAGGAAAACCTCACCAAGGGCTTCATTCAGCAATCCACCTCGCCCATTTATAGTGCAATCAAATGTGTCCAATGTGGCCCCTGGGGGTAGCGACTGAGACATCAGTCAGTTCTGCATCCCTGTGCATTCTACTCTCCAAGTTACTCCAACCAAAATGAACTATGAAATAGCTGCTCACATTAAAAAGTGCATTTGAAGAATGGCATCACCACCTTGAGGGAGCTTGGCACCTGGTACAGGTGTTCACCAATCATAAGAACTTTGAGTACCTCTGTAAGGCCTGAGCATTGAACCTGAGGCAGTTAAGGTGGGCCTTGTTCTTTTCGTGGTTCAAGTTGCAATCACCTACTGCCCAGAAAAATGAAACGGGGAAGCTGATGCTCTATTGTGGAAGGGGGAATACTACCAGGGAAACAAGGAACCAGCTTAGGAGCCGCCCCTTCCTTCTCAAGCCTAATAATTTTGCCAATGCCACAATTCATCCTGAGCTGCTCTTCCTGATCGGTCTGCTTCTAAAGAAGACCTGCTTGCCCAAGGAACACAGTCTATGCCATTGGGGGATAAGATGCACTGTTCTGTGTGGGATCGGATAACAGTCTCTGGCCACCCAGCTCTGAAGGCAGCTCAGAAATAAGGGTGGCAATACCACAACCCTCCTACAACTGGCTGGCAACCCCTTTTTGGGTCAGGACCCCCAGTTTGAGAAACGCTGCTCTAAATGGTGCTATGCATTTTGACGGATTTCTGTTAAGCTTGCATAGCAGCATACAAAGTCACTGTCATCTGTATGTTAATCTGTCTGCTATGACACAGTGTGCACATGTAATTGTAAGCATCGACCACAACCGCAATTTTGCTTTCGCTTATATTACAATTGCTCATTGGCTCATTCATGCACCTCAAGTGAAAAACAAAGAAGCCAAAACTGATTCAAGTGAAGCACCGCTATGCCAGTTGGAGATATTGAGAAGGTGAAGTGTGGTACAGATAAGGTAAGTGTGGTACAGATAAGGCCGTGACACAGCATAAAGTCAAATGGAGGAAATATCAAGAGGAATACATACAATACAGATTCACCTACTTGATGACTGAAAAAGTGGAGCACCCACAGTGTGTTTTATGCTCAGAAGGGCTTGCACAAGATAGCTTAAAACCCATAAAACTGAAGAGGCATCTGCAGCCCAAACATGCCATGCATGCTGATAAGCCAGCACAGTGTTTTCAGGGGAAAGAACAAAAACTTAAAGGTGAAAGGGATATTATGAACAAACAAACAATAACCCCATCAAAAGCACTAATGCCTTCCTACAAAGTTCCCTACCTAATTGCTAAATGTAAAAAGCCATACACAATGGGCAAAATGCTCATTCTTCCTGCCACAGTAGCAATGTGTTGCATTATGCATGGTGAAAAATTTGCAGCTCCACTTGTCCAATGAAACAGTTGCACAGCACATTGATGAAATTGCCAGCGACATAAAGGTTCAGCTGATCAAACCTGCTAAATATAGTCCCAAATACACCTTGCAACACAATGAATCTAGAGACATATCTAATTCAGCTCAGCTACTTGTGTATGTGAGATACTGCTATGACAGGAAGCTACAAGAAGATTTATTATTTTGCAATTCACTTCAAGGAAAGACAACAGGACAAGAAATATTTTGCAATCTTGACAACTTCATGCAGGAAGAAGGGTTGGAGTGGTCATGCTGTGTATGTAAAGATTGGGCCGGTCCTATGATGGAGAAAAAAATTGGACTGAAAGCAAAAGTTCTTGAAGTGGTGCCAAATGTTGTTTTCATACAGTGTGTTATACACAGAGAAGCTCTGGCTTCCAAGACAGTCGAACAGGAATTTAACTGTGTCCTGCTAACTGCAATAAAAATAATGAACAGTGTTAAGTCTCATCCCCTGAATTCAAGATTGTTTTTGAGGTTATGTAGAGAGATGGAATCACAACAGGAGTAGCTGCTTTTACATACAGAAGTCTGGTGGCCATCTCGAGGAAAAATCCTGATGCGTTTATTTGAGCTGAAAGATGAACTGCGCTTGTTCCTTCTTGACACCAGATCACCTTATGCAGAAGATCTGTCAGATTAAAAATGGCTTTCAAAGCTACCGTATTTAGAAGACATTTCTGAGAAACTGAATGAGCTCAGTGTTTCACTTCAAGGTCCCAGTACTAACATTCTGCTATTAAATTATAAAATTGATGGCTTCTTGAAGAAATTTAATTGCTGGAAGGAATGACTGGAAGGTGGGATTGTAAAAATATTTCCAGTGTTGGCAGAGTTTTTGGAGGATAATGAACTTGAAATGGTAAAACCAATAATTGCTCATCATCTCACTGGCCTCAATAGCTACTTAAAAAAATATTTTCAGGATTTGTCTCTTGATAAATATGACTAGATTCAACAACCACTTGCGACCACCTCTGCCAGCAATCTGTTTGAGGCAAATGAAGCCCTCTTGGACTTGTCAAGTGACTGATCACTGAAAACAAAATTTGCTTCCACTCCACTGAGTTCTGGCTGTCAATTGCTAGGAATTAATTACCCAGTGTTATCAATAGCTGCAATGAATATCTTAATTCCTTTTGCATCTGCCTACTTATGTGAAACAGCTTTGTCTGCCCTAGTTTACATCAAAAACAATGATCTCATTGTCACACAAAACGGGATTTCTGGATAGCTGTCTCAAACTTCCAACCCAGGATGAAATTGCTCGTCTCCAAAAAACAGGCACACCCATAACACTAGTAACAACAGTAATAGCCAATAAGCAGCATCTCACTTAAACTTTACATTGGTATATACTTAAATGGCCCTGTTTGAATCAAAGCCTTACTGTTTTTAATCTTTTGTGAGAGTTGCGTGTTGATTATTTTTCTATTGGTAT
This sequence comes from Natator depressus, assembly GCF_965152275.1. NCBI lineage: Eukaryota > Metazoa > Chordata > Testudines > Cheloniidae > Natator > Natator depressus. The sequence continues at coordinate 6,791,080 of NC_134253.1, forward strand.
ATGGACTTGTGTGACAGGCGGGAGGGGGGGACTAAACTACTACAAACATAAAGAAGTGGGGGGCATGATCAAATAAGTTTGAGATCCCCTATGCTAGATAGACCATTAGTCTGACCCAATATGGCCATTCTTATGTTTAGACCCCTCGGCACCTTAGTACCACTGGAGTCTCCACGTAGGCCTTGGTCTGCCATCAGCCTAGAACTCCCAGTGTCTGATGGCCACACAGTAGTCTTAATGGCCATGGACTGCTTGACTTAAATGACCCACTTCATCCCCTGCAACCACCCGCCCTCTGCCAAGACTACCACCCAACCCCTGCTGCGCAACATGGTTCAGCTCCACGGACTCCCAGACCATATAGTTTCCAGCCAAGGCCCACAGATCAGCTCTCGCTTCTGGCATAAAGCATTCTGGCTACTGAACGTCTGCATATCCATCTCCACCACATACCACCCCCAAACAGATGGACAAACTGAATAGGTGAACCAAGTGCTGGAGCAGTAGTTGAATGTTTCATAAATGATCACCAGGATAACTGGCTCATGCTCTGGCCATACGCAGCATTTTCATATAACAACACTGACCATGCCTCTACAGGTCAGAGCCCCTCCTTTGCTAATTACTGGTTCCACCCCCATTTTCACCTGATCTCCCCAAACCCTGCCACCACCAACAGGGACCAACAGATCCACCTTATTCAGGAGGAACTCAGTAACCACCCAGAAAAGGTGAAGAAAGCTTACAAGAGGCACGTGGATCATGGGCAAAAAGAACCCTCAGTGTTCACATCTCCACAGCCAAACATCTCCAGACCAGTTGACCCTCCCGGAAATGGGACCACCAGTTCCTGGGACCCTTCCCAATATATCATCAGATCGGCCCAGTTATCTTTAAACTACAGCTTCCCCAGTCTCTCAAAATATACCCAGTTTTTCATGTTTCCCTTCTGAAGCCCTTCACCGACCAAACCACACCACTGCCCCAACCAGTGGAAAGCCAGGATCATGAGGAATATCAAGCGCATGCCATCCTAGATTCCCATTGGAGGCATGGCCACCTGTACTATCTGTTGGACAGGGAAGGCTACGGCCCCAAAGAGCACACTTGGCAGCTTGCCTCCCATGTCCACACCCCTGACCTGGTGGGGAATTCCACAAGGCTCACCTAGACAAGCACCACCCTGAAGGGGGGCCAATGTAAGAACTTGCAGGACTAGAACCTGGGGGGTTCTGGGTCACTGACGCTTCTGCATCACCACTGGAAGCTTAGACTGGGTTTCCGGTGGAGGACCCTCTGAAGCTAGGCTCTGCAGGAAGTAACACCCAGCAGGGCCTGAGTGGCGGTGGCCCCTCACAGCCCAAGTATTGGCTGATGCTAGTATTTAAACCAGGAAGCCATCATGGGGAGCTGTCTGAGCAACCATACAGGCTGCTTCTGCTCCAGACCCTGCTTGCTGTAGGCCTTGGACTCCGACTTCTGACCCTGGTTTTTCCTTGACTTTGCTGTTTGCTTGATATCTATAACCTGGCGCCAGACCCCGACTTCCTGAACTCCTGACCTGACTCGACCCAGACTCTGCTAGCTGCCTGCCCCCTGCAACTTGGTGTCTGACATTTTGACCCAGCTCACTCCTGACCCTGCTACTCACCTCCTGACTGAAACTTAACAGCTGACAAGTGCACACAGGTTTCCCACAGCCTGGTCCTAACAATAGGCTTGGGAGAGGGGTGGGGTGGGTGTGATGGTTCCCAAGGTCGTGAGGCACCTCACCCCCACCTGCCCTTAGTGTGAGGAAGTGCCTGCTGAGGGTCAGCTCCCTGAATTCCCCAGCCTCTGGCAGCACAAGCACTGCCTTCCTGGTTGCCACAGGCCTCCGTACAGGGAGTGATAGGCATACACCTACCCCCAACCCATCTGAGTGTCCCTGTGGAGTGACCAGCCCCGATCACCAAACACTCACAGAATTCTCAGGCCTGCTGCTTCCAAAGGAACAGGGTCCCCCAACTTCCTTGTTCAACCTTGGAACCCGCTCCACTGAACACATAGCACTTTAGGTCTATTTATAGTAAACAGAAAAATAAGTTTATTAACAAAGCAAAGAGATTGGAGTGCTAAATCATAAGAATACTGGAAAACAAATGGCTAAGAGTAAACCAAAACCATAACACACTCTCTAGGGCCTTGTGACATTCTGTACTCCAAAGTAACACCATGGCATCCCCATATTCACCAGTGTTATATAATTGCAACAAATCTTGTACAAAATATGCCATGTAAGGTGTCAATGGAAAAGTTATGGTTTGCTGAATATAATTATCCTATTTGTATGCATGTATCATTTTTGTACCAGGAGTTTTGAATATTGACTATGCATCTGTATTTCAAATGTGCTTCTTCCTGGGTAACTCCCAGGACTAAACTAAACATTCACAATGTGCTGGCTAGACTGGATGTAAACTAACTCAAGTTAGTTTACATCCAGTCTAGCCAGCACATTGTGAATGAACTATTTAAGGTAATGGCCCATCAACTAAAACAATGGGCCATGGGAAAAACTTATGCTCACCTGATGAGCTTTCCTGTGGATGCTTCAGCCAATGCATGGGTATTGCCTGCTGTGACTCATGGAAGCATTCAAGGGCATGTGACTAGATAATGTGATATTGGACTCCATCTTGTGCCTGTATTTTTCCACAAACTGTACTGGGGACTTTGTTTGGGACAATGAAGTTCCCTGCATGTGGAAGAAGCTATAAAAGGGGGAAGTGACATCATCATGGGGACTCACTCCCCTTACAACTCAACACCTGGAAACACCTTAGTTAAAAAGACTGAACTGGGAAAGGGGGTCCCAGGTGGGAAAGGAGAAAGCCCTGCCTATGTATAGAAGATTGGTGGACTGTTTGCTCCATCAGGGTGAGACACTGCTTATTTCAAATCCTGTCTATAGAATTTAGATTACGATTTTGTTTATTTCTTAGGTAACCAATTTTGATCTGTACGCTATTACTTATAATCATTTAAAATCTATCTTTCTGTAGTTAATAAATCTGTTTTATATTTTTTACCTAAAACAGTGTGTTTTGCTTGAGTGCTTGGGGAATCTGCTCAGAAACAAAACTTGTGCATTGTCCTCTCCGACCTGGACTGGGTGATAAACTTACACTGGTCAGACTTTTGACTAGGGCAAGACGGTACAGCTCTGGGGTGCTAGGCTGCACAGGCGCCAAATTTCCACTGTGCCAGGGAGTGCTTGACCAGCACTCCGGGGAAGTCCATCAGGGGCCTAAACTTAATTCTCAAGGCATTCTCCTGTCTCTTACAAGCTTACCCCAAGTTCTTTGTGTTTTCAACCAGTTTGGTTGAGACCCCTTCCCTTGCCCTGCCCTGCCCCCTGCTGACAGCTAGTCCTCACAGAATGAAGGATACCAGGGGCTAATCCACACCCCTGATATAGTTTCAAAAGTTCCTTGTCTTACCCCTAAACAGGATAATGAGGAGAACCAAGGACTGGAGGTCACACAATGAAATTAATAGGCAGCAGATTTTAAACAGACAAAATGCATAGTTAACCTGTGGAACTCTTTGCCAGGGGATGTTGTCAAAGCCAAAACTATAACACGGTTCAAAAAAGAACTAGATACTTTCATGGAGGATAGGTCCATCAATGGCTATTAGCCAGGATGGGCAGGGACATAACCCCATGCTCTGAGTGTCCCTAGCCTCTGTTTGCCAGAAGCTGGTTGTGGAAGACAGCAGATGGATCATTTGATGATTACCTGTTCTGTTTATTCCCTCTGAAGCACCTGGCATAGACCACAGTTGGAAGACGGGATACTAGGCTAGATGCACCATTGATCTGACCCAGTATGGTTGGTCTTATGTTCTTATCACTCCTGCTGTGTAACTCTTCCTGTTAATTTCCTCTCTTTGAAGATTTCACAATTCTTCATTAGCATTCAGCTCAGACTTCTGAGTGGATACCCATCGTGAACCATACAGTAGTTGATTTACATGCAAACAGGCAGAGAGATCAACATTTATTGCATGAAAGAAAACCTGCTTTTCCCCTTTGCTAATGGCCAGTACCTAGACACAGACCTTAAGAACATAATATCTGTGCAGATACACAACTCCTTAAATATCACTAGTCCATATAGCTTGCAATGATTAACTGTACTGGAATGACAAAGGGTTTCATTACAGACATCACATGACCTCTTTTAGTGAACTCAGAGGAGATCTGTACCCCTAGTACCACTGTGGCCTCTGCTAGTTGGTATCAAGAGGTCCTTGGGTCACAGTGGGGGGGCAGAGGGGTGGGACAGGGGCAAAGGGAGGGCCAGGGCGTCGCCAGGTTGCTCGGTGGCTAGTCCAAGCAGGCTCAGGGCTCCCCTTCACACACCCAGTGGTGCTGCTCCGTGCATGGGGCGTCATACCAGTGCCCATCCTGCCGTACCAGGGCACAGTTCTCCTTCTGCCTGCCATTGGGCTCCCCTGTCTGCCAATAGCTGGAAACCAAAACAGGGAGAACAGGGTAGAGCAGAGCTGGTAATGCTGCAGCCCCTGTGGCCCCACAGCCCCATGATCCCCACATCCACCAGACTGTGCAGTCCCCAACCCATCACCCCCTGCAGTCACAAGCCCCCGTGACTCCCAGTCCCCATGTTCCCTGCAGCCCCTGTTGCCTCATGGCAGCCACCAGCCCCTGCAAGCCCCAGTCCCCATGACACCTGTGGCCCCCTTCAATCCCCATGACCGCCTGTGGCCCCCTGCGACTGCCTACCCTGCCCAATGACCCCCACAGCGGGCAGGGAGTGCTGGGGGCCACAGGTGTCAAAGGGACCGGGGCTCGTGGGGACTGGGGCTTGCAGGGACTGGTGGTTAGAGCAGGAGCTGGAGTGGGCAGAACTGAGGAGGGATCTTATGCTGGATTGAGCCCAGAGAAAATCCCCATCTCAGTCCTCCCCCAGAGCATGTCTCTGCATAGCCAGGTGCGGGTGCCAGAACTCCCCATGGCCTGGGCTCCTCCCCCACAAACATTGTCCCATACAACCAGTTTCCTGGAAGTCACTTCCTCACATCCCGCCCCAGGGATCAGGAACCAGAGGGACAATCGGGGGTAGGGGGGTGTCAGTACCCAAAGTGGGACAGCAGGGAGGTGGGAGATATTGGGATCAACTACACTGGGCAAGTTAAAGCCTGGAGCTGAGGGTTTGGACAGCAGGGAGCTGCAGGTCAAGACTGAGTGGCACTGGGAGATTGGGGGGAGGGAGGGAATCCCAGGTCTGGAATGAGAGGGGCTGTGGCTTGTGGTGGAGAGTGCAGATCCCAGGTCTGCGACTTGGGACAGAGGGGCACTAGCAGAACTGAGGGTGTGGTGGGAGACCAGGGCTGGAACAGCAGTGGGCTGTGGGTTGGGACTGAGGGGTACCAGCAGATCATGGAGGGGGGTGGAAATCCCAGGTCTGGAATGGGGGAGGGGTTGTGGGTAGGGATTAAGGGGACAGATCAGGGAGGGGGGCAGAAATCCCAGGTGAGGAATGTGGGAGGGGTTGTGGGTTGGGACTGAGAGGGCAGATTGGGAGGAGAACTAGAGCCATCCCTAGGGTAAAACAAATGGGGGCAACTGCCCCATGCCCCATGCTTTGGGGGGCCCCACGGTTTGTGAGGCGGCAGGCAAGGAGGTGAGGCGGGAGGTGGGCAGGTGGGGGGGAGTGAGGAGGAGCCCCCCTACCAACCTACCCTCCCCCCAGTGCCTCCTGCCCGCCGGCGGGCCCCACCAATCAGCGCCTCCACCTCCCTCCCAGCGCCTACTGCCGATCAGCTGTTTCACGGTGTCTGGAGACGCAGGGAGGGAGGAGCAAGGGTGCAGTGCGCTCAGGGGAGCACTGGATGAGGAAAAGGTGGGGTGGGGCATTGGGGGAAGGGGTGGAGTGGGGGCGGGGCCTGGAGGAGCCAGGGGGAGCACCCCCTGGCAGATAGAAACTCGGCCCCTATGTCCCGGGCCCTGTACACCGCTAGGAACGGGCCTGGGGAGAATCCAGGTCCAGAACAGCAGGGTGCTGCATGTCAGGATTGAGGGACATTTTCCCACTCTATGGCTCCAGCTATTCTGGGCTATTTCGGGGCCTCTCAGCCCAGACCCGGTCTCCAATACCTGGCATTGGCTGCTGAGTGAGTCCCGTCCACCCACATCCAAGCCCCCTCGAGTGCCTGGTCCGTGAGGCCCATCCAGGAGGATGGTGCTTTCATGGAAGCCATGATGTGAGCCTGAGGTCAGAGAGAATAGCGTTACTCTGGGGTTGGCATCCAATCCTCCAGTCACCCCCGCAGCATGGGGGCTGCTGGACATGGACAGGCCCCGGTGCAATCTGTGGGGTTTCAGCAGGAATAAATGGTGAAACAGGGGCTCAATATGACATGGTGCCACGGTTACACTGGCTCCCAGGAGCACTGAGCTGGGAGGGACCTACTGCTACTCATGGCCATGCTAGGCATCTCTTTCCTTTACTTGTGGCAGCCCCACAATCCTCCCCACAGTGTAATAGCCTTCCCCTCCACAGCTCCTGCTGCCCAATGAGGTGAACTGGAGAGGGGCTGAGGGAGGGGGCACAGTGAGGGGGGATGGGCTGTGTGACGCTGGAAGACCAGGTGCCAGCTGTTGCCAAGGATACAGGCATCAGCTGAGCACTGACAAATACATAGCTGGAAATCAGACCAGCTCACCTGTATGTCAGTATTGTTCAAGACAGCTGTTAGACTTGTAAAGCTGTGTTTAGACTCTATGGAATGCTTGTAAGACCCTCACCTGCATTAATTTCACTTGTACTGTTTGTATCCCATGCTATAAGGTGATACGTAAGTGTTATTTAATAATTGTAAAAGTGCCTGCCCTGAACCTATGAACTCAGTCAGGCAGAATGGTTCCCCGCCCATCGAGAAGGACTGTCAAAATGAAATGGGCCATTGTGGAACATCATGATCCAAAGAGATGGCCATCTCACACCTATGAAGGTGCTATGTGTAAGAAAGCCGATCCCATCAGCTTGAATGCTGGAAGCGGGGAATAAAACAGGGACACAAGAAAATTTTTTATCTTTGCTGTTTGGACTCTCACAGGCCTGGAGCTAGGAAAAAGGAGCAGAGATCCCCAAGTCAAGCTGGGTTGGCCCTAAAAGACATTCAGTGGACAGATTACTACAGTTCTGCCACCTTTTGGAACCATAGACGGTAACTCATTTGCGTATATATGTATCCTGCTTTAACCTGTAAATATCTCTCATTTCCTTTTCCTAGTTAATAAATCCTTAGTTTACTATTGGATTGGCTACAAGCATTGTCTTTGGTGTGAGATCTGATATACAAATTGAGCAGGGGTAAGTGACTGGTCTCTTGGAACTAGAAGCAACCTGAATCTTTTGTGATCTTTGGTGTATGGCCGCCAGCTATCACGAGCCCAGCTCAGCCGGCTGGCAATATAGATGGGAGCCCCAGGGGACTGTCTATGGTTCTGTGGTAAGGCTGGGGTAGTGCTTCAGGAGTTCACATTTGTTGCTGGGTTGGTGATATCTAATTACAGAACCTACAGCTAGTTTGGGGTGTATGCCCTGCATACTGACAGTCTGCCCTGAGCTTGGCACTCATGGTCGTGAGCCACTCCAGACAGTGTGACAGGAGGGGACCCAGTGAGGGGGAAGGGCTGTTGCACTGATGGGGGCAGGGATCATTGAAGCCAGTTGTTTCTCTGATCCGTGTCACTGACTGGGTGGCAATTTGGTCTCACACCTTGGCTGGGTCTCCAGTGAGAATGAGGGACTCTCCTCCCCGGCCCAGTCTGGCTCTCTTCCCTTCTGGCCCCTCTAATTATTGCCTCCAACCCAGGCTCCCCTCCTTGTTGCTGAGTCACTTTGCAGGTTGCACCCATCCTGGCTACCCACTCCGCTCCTGGATCCCTTCCCCAGCTCCTCCCATCCGCCTTCCTCCCCCGCATGCTTCCCCCTACACCCCAGTGCCCGCTAGTCCCCAGGACACCCTGCTGCCCCATGCATGGTCATCTCTCACCTGCTCAGCAAGGCTGGTCACCTGGAGGAGCAGGGCACCTAGAGAGGCACAGGAGCGGTTGGCAACATCCCAGGTGCCCAGGGAGCGGGAGTGGAAGTAGCAACTGTCCTGGAAGAAAGTCCACCCCCTGCGACATGGGGTGCAGACTGGGGGGAAAGGGGAGGAGAGATCATGTTAGTCACTGGGGCAGGGGAATATCTGGGCAGCCTCAGGATCGAGGGCAGTCTGCAGCGACTAGCAGGGAAGCCCGGCAGTTAGAGGACTGGGAGCCTGAATTCCTGGGTCTGCCTCTGCTGCCCACTTCCTGGTGCTCGCCAGCAAGTCTCTGCTCCTCTTGGCACCTAAGACCAGAGCAAAGACCCTGCAAAGCCTTAATGTGGAGGTGCAGCCTAAAGAGACTAGAGGTCCCAGCATGCACGGCTCTCTGCCCCCTTCCTCTTGGGTTAAGATGGAGCCGCACAAGCTGGTACAGTCACAGAAGGCTGCAGTACCCCCAGCTCAGTGTTTCATGCCAACCAGATGCAGCCCCCGGACCTAAGGTAAGTCACTGGCATGGCCTTCAGTAGCTCTGGGGCCCATTAGCCCTGTGCCATTACCCAGAGGAGACACCCATGCTCTGGATACAGACCCCTACCTCCAAACACCACCCAGTGCTGCCCGAGGGAGTTAACCCCAATGGGCTGAGCCACAGAAAGAAGCCGGATAGCTGGCAAATTCACCACAGGGGCCAGTGGCAGGGCCAACGTGAGCAGAGATCCTATAGACTGCTCAGCCAACGTGCAGCCACATGATTAATCGCAGCAGAGGGCTGGGAATTAGAGGGTAAGCAGCATGTGGGACTGGATGGGGCAGGGGTTTGGGCTACGCCCATGGCTGCCCCCTGTGCTGCGTTTGACCCAAGTGGGGGGCCTGTCGGTTGGTGGCTCAGCTAGTACAACCCGCAGTCAGGATGGCAACGGGCACCAGGACGGAGCCCTGTGAGGGTGAACCAATTAAGGGCAATGTGGAAGGGTTGGCTTCAGCCAGTGAGCTCCATGGAAAGGCTCCCATGGACTTCAGCAAAGTCAGACCAGACCTTACATGGCCTTAGATTTCAGAGTCATCTCCCCACTGAGATGCTGCAGGGGCAGCTCCCCCTGTCTCAGAGCCAACATCTCAGGCTCTCTGCAGACTCAAGCAGACATCTGTAACATCTGGATCACATTTACAATGGAGAATCGCTCTGTGGGGAGGATCCACAGCCCCAACTATTGGACATGAAGGCCCTGCCCATGGGACAGGAGCTCCTGAGACAAGGCAACCATTAACGGAGACCGGACCGTCCTTGTCCTCATTTTCAGCAAAAGGTATCCCAGAACTCCATGGGGTGGGATGATCCCAGATGGGACTCCTGGGTTCTATTCCCAGCTTTGGGATGGGAGTGGGGGTCTAGTGGTTAGAACGCGGGTGGGGCAGGTTCATAGCTGCTGGAACTAGGGATGCTGGGGGTACGGCCGCACCCCTTGGGTTGAAGTGGTGTCCATTATATACAGGGCTTACAGTTTGGGTCAATGGCAGTCAGCACTCCCACTATACAAATTGATCTAGCACCACTGGGCAGGTTTCAGCAAGTGCATGGGCAGCGCCATCATGGCTTGGAGCTAGGGCAGGGAGGGACACTGGCTGGAGTGTTTGAGGTGAAGGCCACAGGGCCAGGTGGGTCCTGCGAAACTCACCGTGACAAGAGCAGGAGCAGAGGTCCTCATGGCTCCCATAGATGACCCAACGGCTCCAGGGCCCAACCCCTGAGTACAGCATCACCACGTGATTCTGGTTGTTGCCATAGTTGAAGTAGAGGTTCTCCCTGGCGAGGGCCAGCAGCCCGTTTGCCCGGCACTCCCAGTGCTGCAGATCTCTGTGCGCCTTGCAGGGCTCCAGGCGCACGGCCACCCGGCTGAGCCGCTTTGGCACAGCTACGCACTGCTGGTGGGCCACGCTCAGCAGCTGGCCCTGAGACAGCCACTGGAAGTGCTGGCTGAGGGCGCCAGGGGTGCAGGGCATGGCTGTCAGGGAGCCACTAGCTGTCACATCCACGCACAGCTGGTGTGACTCACTGTAGATCAGGAAGGAACCGGAGGCTGGAGAGCATGGGTAGAAAGAGGGGGTAAGTGCTGGGGGAGGGGCAACACAAGCAATGGGAGCCTTGCTGCGAGGACAGAGCCCAGCCCCAAACCAACTCTCGAATTGCTGAAGACTGGATACCCCTGCCCCGCCTCTTCCCCCCAGGCCTTATCTCCTGCTCTGCATCCTCTCTCCCTCCAGTTGCTTGCCCTCTCCCTGCCCAGGACTTACCTGCTGCCTGCAGAGCAGGGATGGGAGGAGCTGCCAGGAAGCCTACCCAATCTGGACACAGCAGTTGGGCTCTGGCTCAGAGAAAATCAGTCCCTGGAGCAAGGGGCCAGGGCAATCGTGCAACAGCGGGCCAGGAGGGGTGCTGGTCCCCAAAGCGAGGGGCTGGGGGCAATTAGGGCACAGAAGGGTGGAGAGGGGGTGTTGAAAGAAATAGGGGCACAGTGGGATGGACTGTCCCCAGAACCAGAGGCTGGAGCCGAGGATCTGGGAGCCAGTTCTCTCTGTCAGCAGCTGAGCAGCTGCTGTTCTTCCTGCCCTCTCAGCAGGGTGGTTGATTGCGGTTACTCTGGTAGGCAGACTTTTAGTGTCTGGTCAGCAGTACTGACCAGACAGTGACAGGTCCCCTTTTCGACAGGACACTTGGCAACCCTACCCAGCAAAGGGAGTGAGGGGAGGGAGGAAGGGCCAGTCCACCCAACTCCGGAGCCTCAAGGTTTCAGGAAGGGTTGGGAGGCAGGGGCCACTGGGAGTGCAGCGGGTGGAGCCAGCAGGGCACAGACGTGGCCAAAGGTCTGGGATTTGCCACCACAGAAACTCACCCACATCCCGGAGCAGCTGGTTCTCCACTTGCATTCTCTCAAGGGCACTGGCCATCTCCATGTCTGCAGGAGATGGGAAACATCATCAGTGGTATCGGCCATGTCACAGCAACTGTGTTGAAAAACACTGGGGAGACAGGAGCCACCAGGCACCAGATCACCTTACCTCTGCCCTTGCCCTGGGCACACGGCCCAGCACTCTTTGCAGTGCCCATAGCCACTGTCTACTGGGAGCAGGCTGGACCTTTTGACTGTCCATAGCTCATCCCTAGGGGCAGGGCCAGCTCATCCATAGCAGTCCCCCCCTCCTGAGCCGGTGACACAGCCCCTCCTGGCTGGCTGTAACACTCACCCTTCAGCAACCAGGAAAGCTCCCTCTAGCCCCATCCTGGAGGGGTGAGGGGTCTAATCAGATGAGAGACAGGCCATTCTCAGCCTGGCCAGCCTTGGGGCCCAGCCTGGTGGGAAGCAGCACCATCCCTAGCAGTGGGAGGGGGAAGATGGTACTTTCATTGTATTCCAGTAGTGCCTCAGAGCCCATCATAGCCCAGGACCCCACTGTGCTGGGCACCAGGCATTATTTATTAGGTGTATTATGGTGTCCCAGGCTCTAGCCCAGGACCCCATGGTGTTAGGTACTGTACAAACATAGAGCAGACAGATGGTCCCTGTTGCACAGAATTCACAATCTGTATAAGACAAGGTCAAGGGATGGGAACAGACAGACACAGATGGGGAGGTACAAGGAAATAGTGAGACGATATTGGTCAGCCCAACGGGCAGTGGGCTCAGCGCATCAGCGGCCTGACTGTTGTCATGCTTTTTGTAGGCATTTTGGCAGAGGAGCGTTCTGCAGAGGGATGCAAAGGAGGATAATGGGTAGGTCCTCCCAGGCGTGGGGGGCAGCAAAGGAGAAAGCATGGAGGGTCTTGTTTGCCAGTGTACCAAGTGGGTGATAGAAGCTGCGTCCTGGGCAATCAGGGGCAGAGATGCCCTCTGGACAGTGGATAGGAGATGTCCATGCAAATGCGGGTGAAGGGAGGGAGGTACTTACATCGGACAACACCAAGTGTGAGGAGCAGCAGGTTCAGCAGCACAGAGACTCCCAGGACAGTCGTGCAGGCCAAAATCCACCTCTGGCCCCGTCTCCACTCCCACTCTAGGGAGATGGGAAATCAACATTGAAACAGTACATTGCCCTGACAGCCAGAGCATCCATTGGAGGGCACAGCTCTCTCCAGTAATGAATCCCCCACTCCTGGGAGCACAATCTTCACTCTATGGATGGGAAACTGAGGCACAGAGTGGCAAACAGATGGATCACATGGCAAGCCAGTGGCAGAAGTAGGAACCCAGGAGTCCTGACTCCCAGCTCCCCTGTCCCCATTTCTAGCCTCTCTAACCACTAGACCCCACTTCCCTCCCAGTGCTGGGGATAGAACCCCAGTAGTCCCGACTCCCAATCCCGCCCCCACCCACTAGATCACAGTCTCCTCCCAGAGCCAGGAACAGAACCCAGCACATCTGACTCTCCTGCCAGCCAGGCCCAAACTCATTACCTGGAGCCCAAGCCTCCTGCTGCTCCGTCTGCCTCCTCCTTGCTCCAACAGCCGGGTCGACAGCCTCATATTGGCTCTCCTCTTCGGTGTACACATCACTGACAGCTAGAGAGGGAAGTACAGGGTGACAGCTCCCCCACCGGCTCAGTCAGCACCCACAGCCCCCGCCCGTGGCTCTGTGAGTGTCCCTGGCACCAACTTACAGACTGCAAGGGGACAGAGCCCCGTACTGAACCTCACCCTCTTCCTGCAGCACAGCACCCTCTAGCACTGCACAGGGGCCAGCACTGATTGTGAAGGGAAAGCACCCCCTTTTGAGTGCTGTCCCACTCCCTGCAGCACCCTAGGTGTTCCTGTGAGGGCTCCTTGCAGGTACTGGCCAGGCCAGGAGCTCCTTAGTCAGAGACATGTGGAGAGTGCCGGCTCCTCCATACCTGCCTTCGCCCTTGGCTCAGAACCCCATGGGTCCTCCTGTCCTGGTTCAATGATGTCGACGTTGCTGTATGTTGCCTTGCAGGCCATGGGGCCAGACTACGCAGCTGGGAGTCCCGTGCAGACACAGCCCTGCCAATTGACTGGGCTGCTCACATGTGTTTGCCAGCTGATAAGTCCCCCAGGAGGAAGGGAGAAAAGCAGCAGGGAGCCTAAAGAGGCAGTCCCTTGATGGGAATGCTGCAGAGCTCAGGCACGCCTCCCAGCTGGGGCTGGAGGGCCAGTCCGTGCAGCCTCCGCCTGCTCCCAGATTCATCGAGGCCAAGGCCAGAGGGACCACTGTGATCATCTGACCTCCCGTATAACACTGGGCAAGACCGGCCCCAAAATAAGCCCGAGAGCAGAGCTTTTAGAAAAACATCCACACTTGCTTTGAAACTTGTCAGTGATGGAGAATCCACCCTCACTCTTGGTAAATTGTTCCGATGGTTAATTACCCTCACTGCCAAAAATGTACCCCTTATTTCCAGTCTGAATTTGTGTAGCTTCAACTTCCAGCCGTTGGATGGTGTTATGCCTTTCTTTGTTAGATTGAAGAGATCATTATTAAATATGTGTTCCTCAGGTAGGTACTTATAGACTGCAATCAAGACACCCCTTAACCTTCTGTTTTTTCAGGTAAATAGATTGAGTTCTTTGAGTCTATAGGGCAGGTTTTCTAATTTTTTAATCATTCTTGTGGCTCTTCTCTGACCCTCTCCAATATATACATATCCTTCCTGAATTGGGAACACCAGAACTGGACACAGCACTCTAGCAGCAGTCACACCAGTGCCAGATACAGAGGTAAAATAACCTCTCTACTCCTACTTAAGATTCCCCTGTGTATGCATTAGCCCTTTTGGCCACAGCATCACACTGGGAGCACATGCTCAGCTGATTATCCACCACAACCCACAAATATTTTTCAAAGTCCCTACTTCCCAGAGTAGAGTCCCCCATCCTGTGAGTATGGCTGACATTCTTTGTTCCTACCTGCATACTGTGACACTACATCTCATATTCTTCATAGAGGTGTTGTTACGATATGATTATGGCATAACTATGATATATTTTAAACAAGATAGGTCATGTGAGATATCATTGAATAAGTTATGATTTACTAAATATGATTATCCTATTTATATGAATGTATCATTTTTGTGTCTGAAGTTAGGAATATTGTCTATGCATCTATACAGCTGGCTATATTTCAAAGAATCCTTATTGAGGTTACAGGGACAAACCATCCCGATGTGTAGAAAGAAGAGTAAATATGGCAGCCAACCTGCTTGGCTTCACAGTGAAATCCTTGCTGATCTTAAACACAAAAAAGAAGCTTACAAGAAGTGGAAGATTGGAAAAATGACCAGGGAAGAGTATAAACATATTGCTCGGGCATGCAGGAGTGAAATCAGGAAGGCCAAATCACACCTGGAGTTGCAGCTAGCAAGAGTTGTTAAGAGTAACAAGAAGGGTTTCTTCAGGTATGTTAGCAACAAGAAGAAAGTCAAGGAAAGCGTGGGCCCCTTACTGAATGAGGGAGGCAACCTAGTGACAGAGGATGTGGAAAAAGCTAATGTACTCAATGCTTTTTTTGCCTCTGTCTTCACGAACAAGGTCAGCTCCCAGACTACTGCACTGGGCAGCACAGCATGGGGAGGAGGTGACTAGCCCTCTGTGGAGAAAGAAGTGGTTCGGGACTATTTAGAAAAGCTGGACGAGCACAAGTGCATGGGGCCGGATGCGCTGCATCCGAGAGTGCTAAAGGAGTTGGCGGATGTGATTGCAGAGCCATTGGCCATTATCTTTGAAAACTCATGGCAATCGGGGGAGGTCCTGGACGACTGGAAAAAGACTAATGTCATGCCCATCTTCAAAAAAGGGAAGAAGGAGGATTCGGGGAACTACAGGCCAGTCAGCCTCACTTCAGTCCCTGGAAAAATCATGGAGCAGGTCCTCAAGGAATCAATTCTGAAGCACTTACAGGAGAGGAAAGTGATCAGGAACAGTCAGCATGGATTCACCAAGGGCAAGTCATGCCTGACTAATCTAATTGCCTTCTATGACGAGATAACTGGCTCTGTGGATGAGGGGAAAGCAGTGGACGTGTTATTCCTTGACTTTAGCAAAGCTTTTGACAGGGTCTCCCACAGTATTTCTGCCAGCAAGTTAAAGAAGTATGGGCTGGATGAATGGACTATAAGGTGGATAGAAAGCTGGCTAGATTGTCGGGCTCAATGGGTAGTGATCAATGGCGCCATATCTAGTTGGCAGCCGGTATCAAGCGGAGTGCCCCAATGGTCGGTCCTGGGGCCAGTTTTGTTCAATATCTTCATTAATGGTGTGGATTGCACCCTCAGCAAGTTTGCAGATGACACTAAACTGGGAGGAGATGTAGATACACTGGAGGGTAGGGATAGGATACAGAGGGACCTAGACAAATGAGAGGATTGGGCCAAAAGAAATCTGATGAGGTTCAACAAGGACAAGTGCAGAGTCCTGCACTTAGGATGGAAGAATCCCATGCACCGCTACAGACTAGGGACCGAATGGCTAGGCAGCAGTTCTTCAGAAAAGGACCTAGGGATTCCAGTGGACGAGAAGCTGGATATGAGTCAACAGTGTGCCGTTGTTGCCAAGAAGGCCAATGGCATTTTGAGATGTATAAGTAAGGACATTGCCAGCAGATCGAGGGACATGATCGTTCCCCTCTGTTCGACATTGGTGAGGCCTCATCTGGAGTACTGTGTCCAGTTTTGGGCCCCTCACTACAAGAAGGATGTGGAGAAATTGGAAAGAGTCCAGCGGAGGGCAACAAAAATGATTAGGGGACTGGAACACATGAGTTATGAGGAGAGGCTGAGGGAACTGGGATTGTTTAGTCTGCGGAAGAGAAGAATGAGGGGGGGATTTGCTAGCTGATTTCAACTACCTGAAAGGGGGTTCCAAAGAGGATGGATCTAGACTGTTCTCAGTGGTAGCAGATGACAGAACAAGGAGTAATGGTCTCAAGTTGGCAGTGGGGAAGGTTTAGGTTGGATATTAGGAAAAGGTTTTTCACTAGGAGGGTGGTGAAGCATTGGAATGGGTTACCTAGGGAGGTGGTGGAAACTCCATCCTTAGAGGTTTTTAAGGCCCAGTTTGACTAAGCCCTGGCTGGGATGATTTAGTTGGCTATTGGTCCTGCTTTGAGCAGGGGGTTGGACTAGATGACCTCCTGAGGTCCCTTCCAACCCTGATATTCTATGATTTTATGATCTATTACAAATGTGTTTGCACCTGGAGAACACCCACTGGGCAGAATGCAATCTGTCTAGATGGCTGGCTGAGAAGAGCCATTAGGGAGAACAATAGGTCTTAGAAGATGCTTATCTCCCATCGGGGAGCCTTCCTGAGGATGCTACAGCCTCCAAGTCATGGCCGCTACGGCCCTACAGAGACATGTGACCAAGTCACCTGGTACTGGACTCCATCATAGGATACTAGTGTTTTTTCACTGACCAGGTGTGGGAATCAAACTGGGAGACGAAAGGTTCCCACCATATGCTAATGCTATTTAAGGCAGGGGAGTGACATTATCATGGTTCGTTCTTCACTGACTCCCCACCCAAGAAAGAAGACTGCTGGAAACACCTGAGAAACAAAAAACTGAACATGAGAAGAAGGTGTGAACCCAGGCAAGAGGGTTTTCTAGCCTGTGAAAGGAATACCTGGATTTTAAGCTGCAAGTGTAGCTTGCCCTCAAGAATCTCTGCAAACTGCCTAAAACAACATTTAGGATGAGAATTTGCTACTTATGTCTAATTTCCTTAGTATATTAAGCTTAGATTGCATTTTGTTTTATTTGCTAGGTAATGTGCTTTGATCTGTGGTCTATCCATTATAATCACTTAAAATCTATCTTTTGTAGTTAATAAACTTGTTTTTGTTGTGTCTAAAGCCAGTGTGTGGAAATTTTAACTGTGGAGCAGAAAGCTGTTGCGTATCTTCCTCCACATTGAGGAAGGGGGCGAATTTAATGAGCTTACGCTGTACAGTTCCCTGTGCAGTGCAAGACGGTATAATGTTGGGTTTACACTCCAAAGGGGGGTGCCATTCCTATTCTCCTAGAAAGAACCTAGAATTCAAGCCTTCTCCATGGGAACAAAGGGATGATCCCCCAGCAAGCATGGCCAGTCCCCACATTCTCTGTGGCAGAAGTGGGCAAACTACGGCCCACAGGCCACATCCGGCCTGCAGGACCATCCTGCCTAGCCCCTGAGCTCCTGGCCAGGGAGGCTAGCCCCCGGCCCCTCGCCTGCTGTCCCCACTCCCCTGCAGCCTTGCTGCCACGCGCGCAGCGCAGCTTGCACCCGCCCACCTCCCAGGCTTTCCAATAAGCCAGTCCTGCCGCTCTGAGTGGCATGGTAAGGGGGTGGGGAGGTTAGATAAGGGGCAGGGAGTCCCGGGGGGCAGACAGGGGACGGGGAGCAGTTGGATGGGGTGGAGGTTCGGGGGCGCAGTCAGGGGATGGGGAGCAGGGGGCGGTTGGATATGGGGTGGGGTCCTGGGTGGCGGTTATGGGCAGAGGGTCCTGGGACGGGACGGTCAGGGGACAAGGAGCGGGGGGGGGTTGGATGGGTTGGGAGTTCTGGGGGGGGGGTCAGGGGACGGGGAACCAGGGGACTTTGATAAGCATGGGAGTACCAGGGGGCCTGTCAGGGGGTGGGGGTGTGGATAGTGATCGGGGCAGTCAGGGGATAGGGAGCAGTGGGGGTTGGTTAGAGGGTAGGGTCCCGGGGGGGGCGGTTGGGGCGGAGGGTCCCGGGAGGGGGCGGTCGGGGTCAAGGAGCAGGGGGGGGATTGGATGGGTTGGGAGTTCTGAGGGGGGCAGTCAGGGGGCGGGAAGTGGGAGGGGACGGATGGGGGCGAGGGGCCAAGCTGTTTGGGGAGGCACAGCCTTCCCTGCCTGGTCCTCCATACAGTTTCGCACCCTGATGTGGCCCTTGGGCCCAAAAGTTTGCCCACCCCTGCTCTGTGGGGGTGCCTAGGGATCTATTCCCTGCACTCGGCCAGCTAGGAGGGTGGTGGCTGGGATCTGCCCTCCATGCCCCAGTCTGAACTCGTTCATATTGCAGGAAGTCCAGAGGCAGCACCAGAGATGAACTGGGAACAAGAGGAAGGAGCCCGGGGGTGGTCTGGTGTAGCAGACAGCCTGGAAAACCCCTACACGCATTGGAGTGAGAGGAGAATTTGAAAGCATCTGGGGGTGCCAGGTGCAGAGGGCAAGTCAGGATGGCGGAGTGCATGGGAGCCGGGATGGAACATAGGTCGTGAGTGGAGCACCGGGCACTGTAGGGAAGCACATACCTCACAGGTGAGCCCCCAGGCCACAGGGAGCATGTGGGACACACATGGCAGTTGGAGTGTTCAGGGCAAGAAGAGCACCCAGGGAGGCAGGGTGGGTGTTCGAGACAGGCCGGGCATCAGAGGAGTGGCATGCATGCAGAGGACCTGGCTTTCAATCACACGTGCCCAGCCTTGCCCGTGCACTGAGCTGCTGCCGTCTCCTGTACAGAGGGGTATGGACCATAAGCTGCTAAGTCATTGCACCCAGAGTAAGCTGTGCTGCTGGGCTGGGGCACACAGCCCCGCGTGAGACACCATGCTGGCCCATCCATGCGCCATGCAGGCGTGAAGATCGGAGAGGCACTTACCCAGGAGGACAACAGCCGGGGGCAGGCCCAGACGGGGCTGCTCCCGGTCGGGGCTAGGATTGTCACCTGGCCAGGTTTCTCAGGATCATTCCCTTTTTTGAGATAGCTGTCCCAGAAAATGTGCCAGGGTGCTCAGTACACAAGGCCAGCTGGCCAGTGCTGTGAACTCAGAACCATCCCTGATGTCCTGGCATTTGTACCTCAGAGCTGGCAACGCTAATGGGGCAGCACAGGGCAAGGCACAAAGCAGTGAGGGTGGTGGAGCCGGTAACACCAAGGCTGGGGAGGGGCACGTGCCTACGTGTGGTGTTGTTTCTGGGCCTGCACAGGAAGGCCCCACAAGCTATCGCTGGCCTGTCGCTCCACACAGCTGGGCCAGGAGCCCCAGTGTCACCACTATCGAGCCAGGGCAGCGGAAACAGCTGTGCCCAGCTCATGTCCTGCCCCTTATCTCAGCCTCAGACCCTTGCTGTACTCCCGCCGAGGAGAGGCCCAGGCTCAGCCCTGAGCCGTTGGGCCCCACAGCTGGGATGGGAGTGGCGCTAAGGGCTCTGCCCACCCTGACCCTGGGGAGCTGGGCCCCACCGCTGGGATGGGTCTGGCACTAAGGGCTCTGTCTGCCCTGCTTCAGGGGTGCTGGGCCCCATGGCTGGGATGGGGCTGGTGCTAAGGGCTCTGCCCACCCTGCTCCCGGGGTGCTGGGCCCCACAGCTGGGATGGGAGTGGCGCTAAGGGCTCTGCCCACCCTGACCCTGGGGAGCTGGGCCCCATGGCTGGGATGGGTCTGGCGCTAAGGGCTCTGTCTGCCCTGCTTCAGGGGTGCTGGGCCCCATGGCTGGGATGGGGCTGGTGCTAAGGGCTCTGCCCACCCTGCTCCCGGGGTGCTGGGCCCCACAGCTGGGATGGGAGTGGCGCTAAGAGCCTGCCTGCCCTGACCCTGGGGAGCTGGGCCCCATGGCTGGGATGGGTCTGGCGCTAAGGGCTCTGTCTGCCCTGCTTCAGGGGTGCTGGGCCCCATGGCTGGGATGGGGCTGGTGCTAAGGGCTCTGCCCACCCTGCTCCCGGGGTGCTGGGCCCCACAGCTGGGATGGGAGTGGCGCTAAGAGCCTGCCTGCCCTGACCCTGGGGAGCTGGGCCCCACAGCTGGGATTGGTCTGGCGCTAAGGGCTCTGCCTGCCCTGCTCCCAGGGTGCTGGGTTATTTGATCCATTTTTCTGGAAAAAGAAAGGCCTGAATATTTTTTAACTTACAGAATATAGAGCCTCGCCTGGCTGATAGGTGGCTCAGCCCCATAAGCAACAGAGCACTAGATCAGGAGCTCATAGTCCACAGGGGGCAGGCACTGAATCTTCAAAGATAATTCTTCTTCTAACTGTTTATCAGGCCTTGTAGTTCAATAGGTTTCACCAAGGTCAGAGAGTAGAGTGTTATGCAGCCTAGTGAAACCTCCCAGCCAGCTCTGCAGCTCTGGTTTCACATTTTGGTGCTTGTGTTGGCATAATCCTGCTGCTTCCCTGCTCATCCAGGGGCCCTGCTGGGCAAGGGAAGACATCTCACTCTGTGATGTGAAAAGAAACAAGATAATATAATTGCAATATAACCCTTTGTTTTCCCATTTTAAAGAACCCTGTTCCTTTTCCTTCAGAGCTGCTCCTGGCACACACTGGAGCTATGAGGCATGTACAGAACGAGATCCAACAACCTTCAAATCCCTTGAATGATCTCAGTCATATTTACTGAGAAGTTGCACTGTCCCCAAAGCCAACGCAGCCCAGGCTGGGACCCCTTCTCCCTACTACTCCATTTCTGGCATCGTCCCAGTCCAGATTTGGATCCCCCTCATCATCACCATCCCTGCCCTATACACCATTCCTGGAGCCGCTCCAGCCCAGGTGATGATTCCCCCTTCCCCCTCCCCCACATTATCCCTAAAGCCATCCCAGCCTGGGCCTGGATCCCTCCCCTTTATGTTGTGTGTGGAGTATTGAAAACTGAAGCTGTCATTCTGCAGAGAACCAGCCTAGAGCTAGGTGGGGTGAGTGGTGCTTTAGGGAGCAGCCTGCTTTCTCTCTCTGGTTTTCGGTCTTATTTTTCTGAATTCTAAGAAATAAAGTTGTCTTATGTTCCAACCTCCAGCAAGAGGGTTTTGTTTTGATCTAACTTCTCTGTGTTTTTATGCCATGAACATACTGGAGAACATTGGTGATGAAGGTGGGAGGAAGAGAGAGAGTAAAGATAAACTGGCTGCATATGGAAATATGGACAGTTTCCAATTTAATGAAAAAGAGGAAGATTTTGAGGCCGGTACTCAAAGAGACCTGAGCAGCATTTCTGTGCCAGGCTATAGCACATAGTGATAAACAAAGGCCTGGTTTCCCAACACTGGAGGGGAAAACCTGATTTATAGTGCTCAAAGACTTACACTTTCCACAAGAACCTGGTGACCTGGAATATAAAGACACAGCAGAGATGGCAAAGCAATATTATATGCCTACCACCAATTTTTTATTGGAACAATACCCTAGTGTAACCTAAGAAACCAAAGAGAAGAACGCATTTCAGAATGTTAAACAAGTCTGAAAACCTGTCTGCTGCTTGTCAGTTTGGTAATTTTCTGACGGAGGCTCTCGGAGATTAATTTAGTTTTGGAGTAAAACACCCTGAATTAAAGCTATTGAATGGTGTGTTTAATAAGGCAGTACCACTTGAGGGAGCTGTGGAGATTGCTCTGTTTGAATCCAAAAAGAAATGTACCAAAATTTGTAAATAAACTGGCCCCATGTGGTGCCAGGCCCATTGGCACTGGAACAGGAGAGCCCAGGGGCCATAGCCTTTCCACTTTTCGCCAAGGCGGACCCTGCCCCCTTTCCCTCCTCTTCCCGCCGAGACCCCACCCGCTGGCCAGGCCAGCAGCTGGTGGAGCCCAGACCAGGAGCAAGGGCAGTTGTGGGAGCCACACGGAGCCTCCACCTGCCTGCGGGTGATGAGATAACTGGCTCTGTGGATATGGGGAAAGCAGTGGACATGATATATCTGGACTTTAGCAAATCTTTTGATACAGTCTCCCACAGTATTCTTAATCATTTGTCTAGGTCCCTCTGGACCCTATCCCTACCCTCCAGCATATCTACCTCTCCCCACAGCTTAGTGTCATCTGCAAACTTGCTGAGGGTGGAATCCATCCCATCATCCAGATCATGAATAAAGATGTTGAACAAAACCAGCCCCAGGACCAACCCCTGGGGTATTCTGCTTGATACCGGCTGCCAACTAGACATCAAGCCGTTGATCAATACCCGTTGAGCCCGACAATCTAGCCAGCTTTCTATCCACCTTGTAGTCCATTCATCCAGCCCATACTTCTTTAACTTGCTGGCAAGAATACTGTGGGAGACCCTGTCAAAAGCTTTGCTAAAGTCAAGGAACAACACGTCCACTGCTTTCCCCTCATCCACAGAGCCAGTTATCTCGTCATAGAAGGCTATTAGATTAGTCAGGCATGACTTGCTCTTGGTGAATCCATGCTGACTGTTCCTGATCACTTTCCTCTCCTCTAAGTGCTTCAGAATTGATTCCTTGAGGACCTGCTCCATGATTTTTCCAGGGACTGAGGTGAGGCTGACTGGCCTGTAGTTCCCCGGATCCTCCTTCTTCCCTTTTTTAAAGATGGGCACGACATTAGCCTTTTTCCAGTTGTCCGGGACCTCCCCTTCCAATCTTCCATTTCTTGTAAGCTTCTTTTTTGTGTTTAAGATCAGCAAGGATTTCACTGTTAAGCCAAGCTGGTCGCCTGCCATATTTACTATTCTTTCTACACATCGGAATGGTTTGTCCCTGTAACCTCAATAAGGATTCTTTAAAATACAGCCAGCTCTCCTGGACTCCTTTCCCCCTCATGTTATTCTCCCAGGGGATCCTGCCCACCAGTTCCCTGAGGTTTTCAAAGTCTGCTTTTCTGAAGTCCAGGGTCCGTATTCTGCTGCTCTCCTTTCTTCCCTGTGTCAGGATCCTGAACTCGACCATCTCATGGTGACTGCCGCCTAGGTTCCCATCCACTTTTGCTTCCCCTACTAATTCTTCCCGGTTCGTGAGCAGCAGGTCAAGAAGAGCTCTGCCCCAGTTGGTTCCTCCAGCACTTGCACCAGGAAATTGTCCCCTATACTTTCCAAAAACTTCCTGGATTGTCTGTGCACCGCTGTATTGCTCTCCCAGCAGATATCAGGGTGATTGAAGTCTCCCATGAGAACCAGGGCGTGCAATCTAGTAACTTCCGTCAGTTGCCGGAAAAAAGCCTCGTCCACCTCATTCCCCTGGTCCAGTGGTCTATAGCAGACTCCCACCACGACATCACCCTTGTTGCTCACACTTCTAAATTTAATCCAGAGACACTCAGGTTTTTCTGCAGTTTCATACCGGAGCTCTGAGCAGTCATACTGCTCTCTTACATACAGTGCAACTCCCCCACCTTTTCTGCTCTGCCTGTCCTTCCTGAACAGTTTATATCCATCCATGACAGTACTCCAGTCATGTGAGTTATCCCACCAAGTCTCTGTTATTCCAATCACATCATAATTCCTTGACTGTGCCAGGACTTCCAGTTCTCCCTGCTTGTTTCCCAGGCTTCTTGCATTTGTGTATAGGCACTTGAGATAACTTGCTGTTTGTCCTGCTTTCTTAGTATGAGGCAGGAGCCCTCCTGTCTTGCGCTCTCCTGCTCATGCTTCTTCCTGGTATCCCACGTCCCCACTTACCTCAGGGCTTTGGTCTCCTTCCCCCGGTGAACCTAGTTTAAAGCCCTCCTCATTAGGTTAGCCAGCCTGCTTGCGAAGATGTTCTTCCCTCTCTTCGTTAGGTGGAGCCCGTCTCTGCCTAGCACTCCTCCTTCTTGGAAGAGCAGATCCTCCCAAGACTGAGGGGTAACACTGACGTTTAAACTCCCCAACCAGTCACAAACTGTGCTTCTGATCCCCCACACTGGTTATCAAGAAGCAAAAAAAAGAAATCACACAGCCCCCTTTGCATTCCAGTCTCTGGCTCCCAATCAGCACCTAGGTCCAGTACACTGAGAAGTTATTTAAACAACTCTGCTCACATATACAAAATGTTCTTCTGACCCCACAGTGTCAGCCACTCTGAAGTCTGTTACCAGGTCAGTTACACTAGCACATATATAGTTACACTAGCCATGTTATCAGGTCAGTATAGGTTTGGATAATACCCAAAATACCACACTGCCAGCCAACCCTTTAGTGTCTAAAACTAAAGGTTTATTAAAAAGAAAAAAGAAGAGAGTTGTTAAATGGTAAAGCGGTCACATACATACAAAGACTTCAAAGTCCATATATCAGGTTCCCAGCAGTATTGGTGAGTTTTCCAGCTTGAATATCCCTCTGGAACACATCCACAGCTTGGATGGGTCATTCAGTCCTTTGTTCAGAGCTTCAGTTTGTAGCAAAGTTCCTCCAGAGGTAAGAAGCAGGATTGAAGAGAAAATGGAGAAGATGCAGCTGTCACATGCAGCCTGTGCTTCCTTTTGTTCCAAACACAAACTGCCCAGCACATGGCCTGGAAGCCTTAGGGCATGGCTACACTTGCAGATGTCGAGCACTTTGAGTTAAACCAGCCTTCAGAGAGCGTAGTAGGGAAAGTGCTGCAGTCTGTCCACACTGACAGCTGCAAGCACACTGGCATGGCCACATTTGCGGCACTTGCAGCGGCATTGGGAGCGGTGCATTATGGGCAGCTATCCCAGTGTTCAAGTGGCTGCAACTTGCTTTTCAAATGCGGTGGCGGGGGGGGGGGTAGGGTGGAGTGTGACAGGGAGTGTGTTGTGTGTATGTGGGGGGAGAGAGAGTGGGTTTTTGGGGTGCTGAGAGTGTCAGCATACTGTCTTGTAAGTTCAGACCCCCCTCTCCCGCACCTCTCTCTCACTCACTCAAAGCAAGCAGCATTCCTCAGTAATGTTTGCATTGTCTCAGGGCAGATAAGCATGCCGGCTGTCAGAAACGGAGCTTTGAAAGGGCATAGCCGCATTCCTACAGCCAATTCCAAAACAACGACAAGAGTGGCCACTTGACTTAAGGGGATTATGGGACATTTCCTGAGGTCAATCAGAGTGCAGTAATACAACACCTTGCTCACACTGACGCCAAGACGCATCAAACGTTATTCCTCTTGCCGAGGTGGATTACCAGGAGCGCTCTAGCCATGGAGCCAGAGCGCTCTACATGCCTTGCCAGTGTGGACGGGGAGTGAGTGGCTTTAGTGCGCTCTAACTTGCAAGTGTAGCCAAGCCCATAGAGTTCTGTCCATAGGCATGCCCCTGCATGCCTTGCTGAGTCATAAGGTGTATCTGCCTTCTCTCAATGGGTCAACTGTATAGCTGATGTATAGCCATCAAGCAGGCTAGGCAGTGCTGATGTCAAACTGTCTGGGGGTGTCACCCAGAAGCATAGCACAAGTTTTGTAATACAGACATACATACATATCTATAACCTAAAATACAAAAGTGATACAAACACATAAATGAGATTATCATATTTGGCAAATTATAACATTTTGGCAGATATCTTATATAGCATATCTGGCATAACTCATTGTAATTTTACAATATTGATATTCATAATATCCTAAAGTGTTTCCCAGATTCCATACAGCATCACATCTGGTCCCACCCCAATGCCCACACCCCCAGCTGGAGCCCTCACCCACTCCTACACTCCAAGCCCCTACCCAAGTCCAGTGAAAATCAGTGAGTGAGTGAGGGTGGGGAAGAATGAACGATGGAAGGAGGGGGGATGGAGTGAGTGGGAGTATGGCCTCGGAGAAGGAGAAGGGCTGGGGCCGGGGAAGGGGTGTTTGGTTTTGTGCGATTAGAATGTTGGCCACCCTATGTGTGCATGCTATGGATATAACACTGTTTATGCTCCAATTTGAGTTCTGGGTTTAAGCACTGGTCCTTGAACTGAAAACTGGCTAATGGACAACAACTAAATAATAAATAGGGATGTATCTCACCAGGTGAGCTGTTCGGTGGGGTGCCACTATAAGCTATGTTTCAGAGTAGCAGCTGCATCAGTCTGTATCCGCAAAAAGAAAAGGAGGACTTGTGGCACCTTAGAGACTAACAAATTTATTTGAGCATAAGCTTTCGTGAGCTACAGCTCACTTCGTCGGATGCATTTTCCATTTCACGAAAGCTTATGCGCAAATAAATTTGTTAGTCTCTAAGGTGCCACAAGTCCTCCTTTTCTTTTTACAATAAGCTATGTTACATCTAGTCTTATTCAACAACTTCAGTAATGGCTGGAAAGAATCAAGGAGACACTTGGACAGCAGTGGTGCTGAAAGAGAGCTAGAGGACAGTGAATTATGAACAGATGTGTCAATCTCCATAGTTAAGTTTGAAGCTTGGCTGCCCACCCAACAGCTGATTTTCACACATGCCAGCACCACCAGGGCCCAGCCCAGCAAGGTGCCAACAGAGTTACAAATATCAGGAAAGAGGTTTACAAGAGCTGCAGGTACCGTATGTGGCCAGGAGGTCACAGAGACCTTTAGGATCACGGGAGGAGGGCAGAGCACATTGCCAATGGAGCAGGAAGGACCACATTGTGCTGGGGGCGGGGTCTACTGCCGGTGGGATCCAGAATGTCATAAGAGGCCCACCACACCGGCAGGAGCAGGGTGGGGCGCAGAGCCCATAGCCCCTGAGGGTCAGGGGTCATGGCCGTGGGGGTCATAGGATCATAGAATATCAGGGTTGGAAGGGACCTCAGGAGATCATCTAGTCCAACCCCCTGCTCAAAGCAGGACCAATTCCCAATTTTTGCCCCAGATCCCTAAATGGCCCCTTCCAGGATTGAACTCACAACCCTGGCTTTCGCAGGCCAATGCTCAAACCACTGAGCTATCCTGCGTCTTGGGGAGAGGGGTGGATGTGCCCGAGGAGCCGGGGTCAAAGGCCGCTCAGGCGCGCGAGGCCGTGCGAGAGCGGGAGCTCTGCCAGAGCACGTGGGGCGAGACGGGTCACGTGAAGGGGAGGCGGGGCGGGGCCCTGCACGTGATGGGGGTGGGCCGCGCGCGCCGCGTCAACCCCGGCCGGACAGCTGACCGCGCGCGCGAGCGCCGGGCTCGCGACGTCCGCGCCATGTCGGCTCCCTGCCGCCCGCTCGCAGGTGAGGCCGCCGGGGGTTCGATTCCCCCGCTCGCCTCTCTGGGCCGCTCCGCTCCCCGGCGGGCGAGAGAGAGCGAGCCCGCGGCTGCAGAGCCCGCCCCGTTCCTCGGCTCAGCCGGCCGGGCACCCGCGGCACCGGCCCGTGCGGCCCCGAAGGGACGGGAGAGGCCGGCCGCAGCCCGGCTTTGCTGCGCGCTCCCCTCGGCTTCTCACCCTGCTTGGAGCCCCTCCTCGCCGCTGGGGGAGGCCAGGCACTTCCCCGCCCTTTGCGGGGCTGCCCGGGGGAGAACGGAGCGGGCTGGGCTCCCCGGGCGCTGGGGGCTCGTCCCGTCCCCTGCCCCCGGCGGGAGTTCGGCGGCGCGGGCCGGCTCAGGGGCCCGCTCCCCTCTCGCGGGGCCAGGCACGGCTGGACTGGCGTAGGCCCGCTCTCCGCGGTGGGGAATTTCTCCTCTTCCGTCCTGGCCTGAGAGAGTTTTCAGAGGCGCAGCCGTGTCAGTCTGTGTCTGCAAAAAGGACAGGGGGGCTTGGGGCACCGTAGAGACGAACCCGCTCATTTGAGCATCAGCTTCCGTGGGCTGCCGCTCGCTTGGCGTAAAGTGGCGATCGTAGTTCGGACAGCGGCCTGGAGGACTTGTCCCCACCGCTCTTCCGTCTTGCTGCAGGGGGGCCCTGCTCGGGGTTTGCAGTGAGCTCCGTCTCCCGCTTTCCATGCCAGGTTTATTGTCCGTGGTTCGGAGGCCCTGGTGGGCCTCCGCACGTTCCGCGGCTGTGAGGTGTCCGCGGCTGTGGTGGTTTTACCCAGGGGTCTGTAACCGTTCTCCTTAACCTTCCCAGACGCCTGGGTGTTTTATGTTTTGGTCCAGTTAGTGACTTAGCTCTAACGCTCTTCCTCAGAGTCCTGGTGGCCAGGGTGTATCTGTGGCCAGGGTGTGTCTCTCACCTGCTCCCTCATTCTCCTGATTGCTGGGGGGAGGGCTTCAACTACTCTACCCCTTCCCCACCCTTAAGGCTTTTGTGTTCTGTTTTTGTTTTTTTGTTTTTTTTTCTGGTGGTGGAGAAGGACCCTTTGGATTGCACTTGCTCCAGCACTTGCGGTGCCAGAACTTTTTCTCAAGCAGCAGGTCTCATAACTTCCTCTGCTCCCCGAGGGTTCTGAATAGTGGAACTGGTCCTCTTCAATCTCTTGTTACTCTTGTTGTGATTGCCAGGGGAAGCTCTGAGCTGTGGTGGTGCTGGAGCTGCCTGCCAACATGGCTTCAGTATGGAAAAGTTTCTTCACAACCCTAAGTATTGGACTTTTTTTTTTTTTAAACCGAAGGCTTACAGTCTGTAGAAATGGATGACTTGAGTCTGTCTCCATTCCTATACCCCACGCCCCTCTTCATGCCTCTGAGAGAGCTTCCCGCTTGCCACGAGCGAGTCAAGGCCTGGCAGGAGAATTTCACTGGAAGCTAAGGTCAGGACTCAATCTCCATGGCTGGAGGGAGTCTGGGCTCTTATCCTAGTGTACGTGCTGGGGTGACACTGCAGTTATGCCCGTTTCCCCTGCCAGGACTGATACAGAAAGCTCCTCTGACAAGGAACCATATCACAGAACAAAACACACATGCACTTGGACCTTTGGGGTAACAATGGCCTGATCCTACAGGGTCTCTTACTCCTTGGTTCTAGATCTGTACTGACTTGGAATGAATTGATGGAGCTCCTCTTCTTGATGTCTCATGAAATGCTGTGTGGCCAGGTCGAACTATAATGAAGATGTTACCTTGCATAACCATGAGATCTTCCTGCTATAACCCTAATCCCTCCCATCCTTGTTTGTTACACTCCTGTCTAAAGCTAGGCTATAGGCTCCTTAGGGCAGGGCCCTGTGTTGTTCGGTGCTCTACAGAGCTACAAACAACTGTCTGGGTGGTGTTTAAGTGATCTTGTGTTGCTTCTTCTGAGTCCTATGAAGACATGAAATCATCTGGCCAAACCCTAGGGAGTTGGTATCTAGGTCATAGCTGAGGTGAGTGCCAGGCAGTAAATAAACCACCTTCCTGATGAGAAATCCTTATGGCCTGTTGATCATCATGTCTGACTCATCTGCGGAGCTAAAGTGGCTGGATCCATGAGGCTCCTGTCAGAGGACACACCAGATGGATCAAGGGGGAAGAAGTGATTTTGCTTGATGTACAGATGGTGAAGGGTTCAGTCGTAAGGATTATTGAGCTTGGGGGTTTAGGCTGCTTGAGAAACACCTGTTTCCTCGAAGGCCATGGAAGGGTGGGTGAGTGTCTTGCCCTCCCCCTCCAATCACCCACTATTCAGATCTTTCTTTAGTGGAGTTAAGTTAGGCTGATGTGACAAACCATTTTGCTGGAGCTTGAGAGAGCGGGGAGGGAGGCAGGTGAAGAGAGCAAGCTGGCTAAGCCTGGCCAAGATCTGAAATCCCTTCTAGGGTTTGGTGCAGGTGAGTGGCTCTGGAGCATCTCGTACATCAGTGAGGTGAGGACCATGGTGACTTATATTTATATTCCTGTCTCTTCCACTCTCCCCCTCCCAGAGACACAGAGGCTGCTGACCCCTGTGAATAGCTATGGGTCTCAGGACGGGGGGGCCAGGCCAGGCGTGGGCTCCGCCTCCCTTCTGCCTGAGGAGGAAGACTTGCGCAGGCGCCTCAAGTACTTCTTCATGAGCCCATGTGACAAGTTCCGCGCCAAGGGCCGCAAACCCTTCAAGCTGGTGCTGCAGATCATCAAGATCATCATTGTCACCATCCAGGTGTGTGGGGGGGGGGCTGGCTGGGGGGCATGGAGATGAAAAGCACTGTACTCTGGGCTGTGGCAACCTGGAGCCCATGTCTTTCTGGTTCCATTGTTCAGGGTAACTCTTGTCTCCTGTGATATATCGGGCAGCCTGGGGTACTGCTTGCTCTTGGGTAGTAATGCTAGGTTGGGGTACTCAGGCAGGCTCTGTATGCAGGCTGAGCCCGCTGAAGGGAAAGTCGGTACTTTGAAACCGCATGGTCTATAGTCAGCCTCATGATGGGAACATGAGGAAGTGGCCTGGCTATCTGACTGCTTTCCTTGCTGAAAACTGGCTTGGAACACTAGCCAATGAGCAGCATGTTCAGCAGAGCGGGATCTACCCTGTAAGTGTGTGCTCCGCACAGCCCCTTGATTAGTGCATTGAATGCACAGAGCTCCATCAGTGCAGCATGAAGGCTGCCTCCTTGTGCTCGGTCTTGCAAAAATGGAAGGGGCCCAGCTGGCTCAGTTCAGGTTTTGTAAAAACACACAATCAGTAGAAATATCTCCTCCTAAAACTGTCGTCCTCCTGTGGCGCTTGCAACTTAGCCATGCCATTGCAGCACTGTGTTAGTACGTGAGAGGCTGGAAACACAAATTAAAATGAGCCCTGTCGGGAACTCTTGCTCTTCTGCAAAATGTTTTTGATAAACTGATGAGCTGGTCTCTTCATTTTGCAAGTGGAGAGCAATGCAAAAGGGAGAACTATCACACTTCTGCTGAAAAGTAAATTGGATTTAGTCAATTTGAATAATTAAGCAAAGATGGTTGTAATAATATGGGGAAGGTAACTTTTTTGTAATTATTTTAAACCTGAGTTTCCCCTAAGACAGGTATTCCCAAACTTTTGTTATTGCATGCCCCCTTCCAGATCTATGAGCTGCCCGTCTCATCATTGATACTTCTTCTTAACACTACCTCTTTTTAGCCATCTGTCCATATTTCACTTATAATGTGACTTATACAACCAAAAAAAAACCCCTGACTAAGTTCTGAGCTCAGTTAGATTGGATAGTTGCTGGGCAACTGAACCCACGCTGTACAGTGATTGGAGGTGAGGGCTCTGTATGTTAGCGTCTCTGTGTATCTGTGTTTTCATTGGAACATCGTGATGTAAATTAACGAATTTTATATAACAATTTCCCTCAGTTTAAAGCTTTGTCTGAGTAGCCTATTATGAAAATGCAATAAATGAAATCCACCGTTACACACTTTCTCCTGCATTCCTCCCGAGATGTCTAGTGTACCTCCAAGGGTACGCATACCACAGTTTGAGACCTCCTGCTTTAAGACTGTCAGCGAGGTTAATGTGGACACACTGCACATCTAATGCTCTGACCAGCATTTGCAAATGAGATGGGCTAGATCCTACCTTCCCATTGACTCTGAGTTCTGGGTGCTCTAGATATGTAACAAAAAGGGCAACAAAAATGATTGGGGTATGGAACAGCTTCCATATGAGGAGAGATTAATAAGACTTGGACTTTTCAGCTTGGAAAAGAGATGATGAAGAGGGGATATGGTAAACGTCTATAAAATCATGACTGGTGTGGAGAAAGTAAATAAGGAAGTGTTATTTACTCCCTCTCATAACAGAAGAACTAGGGGTCACCAAATTAAATTAATAGGCAGCAGGTTTACTTCCTTTTTTTGGTTTTATTTCTTCATACAACAGTTCTTTGCCAGAAGATGTTGTGAAGGCCAAGACTATAACAGGGTTAAAAAAACTAGATAAATTCATGGAGGATAGGTCCATCAATGGCTCTTAGCCAGGATGAGCAGGGATGGTGTCCCTAGTTCTTTGCCAGAAGCTGGGAATGGGCAACTTGGGATGGATCACTTGATGATTACCTGTTCTGTTCATTCCCTCTGAAGCACCTGGCACTGGCCACTGTTGGAAGACAAGATACTGGGCTAGAAGGACCTTTGGTCTGACCCAGTATGGCCATTCTTATATAAGATTGGGACATGTGCAGTGTGACATGATTGACGCTGCTATTGGAAGCTCAGTGTGTACATTTCCTGCCCTGTGTTTGAAGCTTCCATGTTGTGTGGATGGGGGATTTAACTCTTCCCCTTTCTGCCTTAAGTGGCTATTAGGAGCTGGCGTTAAAGGGGGCTGAAGCTCCATGTAGTTGCACAATACAGTTGTGCAATTCAATAGGCTTGAAACTACACCAGGCTCTCGATAAACAGGGACTTGGCTGCCCCCTGTGTAACTCCTCTGGATGCAGGGGGTGCTGTGATTAAAAACCTCCCTGAACTGTTCTATTCTGCACTCATCTAAATGTTGGAATTGCTTCTAAAGCAGCTGTTCAAATCCCTTCCCAAGCTTGCCCATCAGTAGCCCTCGCTGAGGGTGAGCTATGTGAATTATTCATTATGATGATCTCATCTGACACCTAGGCCAGAGAATCTTCACCCAGTGAGTTCTGCATCTAGCTTGTTCAGTGGGAGCATGTCTCTGTATCAATCAATGTGTGAATGTCAAGGGGCAAAGCCAAAGCACTTAAGAGCAGGGAGAAGAACAGTTGGTGGAAGGTGAATAATATTCACATAGCCGCTAGCCAAACAACTTGTGAAAACCCTCATGTCTGGGAACGCCTCCCTCTGCAAGCAGCTCATCTCCTAGATGTGAAATACTGGAGTCTAGATCTCTGAGCTGTGACTAAAACTTCCTTCCTTAAATCCACTGACAGAGGGAGCTTTAAACACCTCAGCTGCTACAGTATCTTCTTCTGGGGCCTCCCAGGATCTCCTCTTCCCCCTTCCCTCCAGCATATCCAAATGTAGTGGCAAAGGTCATCTTCCTCTCCTGTCTCCTCCTGCTTCCAGTCCCCTCACTGGTCTTGTTTGGTTCAAGGTTATTTACTTCCACCCTGCCTAGGTGTCTCCTTGCATCTCTGTTTCCCACCTAGGCTCCCTCTGCCATCTCCCTTTGTCATCTATCCTCCTTTCAGCAGCTAACAGGCAGTCTGAATAAACTTTGCGTGGGAAGCTTTCCTTGGACAGTGGCACCAGGGAGGGTGTGAAAGGAGGGTTGGGACTCCAGATTTGGGTAAGGGATGCAGCTCCTCTTTAACTACCTGTGTGGGTGGGAGTGACTGTTCTTGGAGGTGCAAGAGGGAGCACAAACTGTTCTAGGCTTGGTCTGGACTTAAAACTTGTACCAGCATAGCCACATCTGACAGGTGTGGGAAAAACCACCTCCCCCAGCCACAGACCAATGTTCACAAAACCCCCAGTGTAGACGTAGCAATGCTTACAGAAGAAGGCTTCTCTTACATAGCTAATATTCGACAAGTTGGCATTCCTGTACCAGTAGAAAGACTCCCGTGGATGTTTATGCTAAGGGGCTATGCTGGCATAGCTATGATAGCATGGGCTCTGTAGTGTGTACACAGCCCTAGTTTCTCACTCTGGCATTCTGTAAAAAGCAAACTTTGTGTTCTCTGAAGCCATCGATCTGGTTGACTTCCTCCCCCACATCTGCTGAGTACAGAAACCCATTTGTCACTTGGGCAAAACTGCACTTTTAACTTTAAAAATATCACTAGCTGGTAAGATTTCATCGATTGTGGTAATGAATAAAGACAGTTCGTAAAGACACACTTAAAAGAAAGCAATAGCTGGAGTAAAATCCTTGTCAAGAGGAAGGCCTTACCTCACTGAGTAGCTGTCTGATTTAGGGTAGGGCATTTGGCCCGTCAAAAAGTAATTGGTCAGTTGACCTGTCAGGCATTGGTCAAATATTCTAAAACTCTAACGTATTGTAACACTTCTTTTTTTTTTGGTTAGTAAGACTTTATGGTCTCCAGTAGACTCAGTTCTAGATACTTATGCCTAATTACAAAAAAAAACCCAAGTTACTTGAGATATTTTAACTCAGAAAAATGCAAATTATAATGAAGTTTTAAAACATGAAAGAATGGTACCATGATGCAATCAGAAGGGTAGGGTGGGCTGCCACCTGTTCTTGCTGGAATATTTAACAGTATTTGACTGTGGTCAGACATGTTGCCAAGCCTAGTCTGATTCTAATCTAAGATCCAAAGTATTACTAGATTATAAAGGAAATGCATTTCAGTGCAGAGAGACTGTGAGACACAGTAGTATATCAGGATCTGTTGTGGAAAACTGCAAGGCACAGGATGTCATAAGACCATCCTGTGAGCAGTCTGCAAATTCCCCATTCTGTCCTTTGTTTGCATTAGTGAGCTGTGATCCAAGAAGAGTTTGACCAAAAGACCAAACGTCTTCCCCTGTACAGTCAGTCTGAGCTCTGCAGAAGAAAGTTCCAGGGCCATTATACCAACAGATTTAAGCACCAATATCTTTCCTGTGCATCTCTCTGAAGTTCCTTACTGGCAATCCTCTCTATGCTTGATGAGGTTGGTGAGAACCGGAGAAGACTATGGGGAGATTCAGAGAGACCTAACCAGCCTGGATGAATAGGCAGCATGGTGGCAAACATTTCATGTTCATAAATGCAAAGCCTGTTGAATGAAAAAATCTGAACTGCTTCACCTGGTGGGTGTAAATTAGCTCTCCCCAGGAAAGGGACTTGAGTGTCATTGTAGACCGTGTAGTGGAGAGTTCTGTTCAAAGTGCAGCTGCAGTCAGAAAAGCAAATAATGTGCAGATGCATAAAGAGTAGGATAGTGAATAGTCAGCGAATATTCTAATGCCTTTATCTAGTCAGTGGTGCAGCCTCATCTGGACTCTGTATGGTGCGGAGAACCTCATAACGGATAGGATACTGAAGAACTAGAGGGGGTTCAGAGAGAGGTACTGAGAATGATTGATGGCCTGGAAAGTTCTCCTATGAAGAGAGACTGAAAAGACTGGGCTTGTTACCTAAAATAATGACTGAGTGAAAAGATATATCCTCTTTTCAGCTTTGAATTTCCCACCTGTCAATTTGCGATCAGATTGTGAAGCTCTGTGCCACCGTTCTGCCTTGAGTTGTTGAAGCCAAGAACTCAGCAAGATTTGAAAAGGGATTGGACATTTATACAGCTAACGATAATATCCAGAGTTGTAATTGATAACAAGTGTTGTGAAAGGGATATTGAACCTCCTGCTTCGGGTCTTTAGACAATCTGCAGCTACCAAGGACGTGTGTGAGCCCTAGGTGGAGACCGATATCCCTCCCCTGCTACTGCGGGATTCTCACCCGCTCCTCTGCAGCATCTGGTGCTTGGCAAGATGCATCTTGGTTCTGATCCAGTCTGGCTGTCCTGTGTTCCAGTCTGAGTAGCTCTAGTTAGACAAGGGGAAATGTGACATCTTTGACGTTTAATAATGATGTATATCCTTATTTCTCCTTACTCCCACTTTCCCAGTAATTGATGGAAGGTAGCTATGTTGAAGCAGAAGGCATAGTGTGGAGGGGAGCATGGCTTTCTCCTCAAAGATGACTCCAACTTAGTTCCTAAAACTATCAATAACAAGGAAGTTTATTGCAGAGAAAGGGGCCATCACCTTGCTCAGAGACCGCAATAGCCTAATGTAACACCACTTACTACTGCTGTCGCAAACCATATGTCCTCTGTGGAATTGTACTGTTCAGTGGAAGCTCGTAGAGTGCTCTGCTGCTGCCAGTGATGATTGTCAGTCATTGCTCCTCTCCTCCAGCTCTTAATGTTCAAGCCAAGGAGGTAGTTCTAGTGATTCAAGAAACCAGCTTCTGGGTTGGGTTGACTGAGATGAGATTGTAACACTCAAAAGGCTGATGCAGCTGTGTAACGGAGGCTGTGCGAGTGAGTGAAACTTGTGGTTCTACAGAATGCCACACTCCATTGGTAAGCTGTTGCCAGGGGCAGCGTTCTCAGGTGGCTTCATTCTCTTCTCCCCTTCTGCAGCTCATCCTCTTTGGGCTCAGCAATCAGATGGTGGTGACGTTCAAGGAGGAGAACACCATTGCTTTCAAACACCTGTTCCTGAAGGACTATGTGGACGGTTCGGAGGACACATATGCTGTCTATACGCAGAGGGACCTCTACGATCACATGTTCTATGCCGTGGAGAAGGTGAGAGGAGGAGCGCGCTGGGGTCCTGGGAGACCTAAGCGGGCTGGGCAGGAAGCCATCAGCAGACCCCTGTGTGGATACAAAATTTGTATCCACATCTGATCCGCAAACATGGTATGCGGATATCTGTGGATACAAAGTGGCTATCCACATATTTGCAGAGCATTAGCCTTTGCGATGAGCGGAGTGAGGGAGGAGTGGTGTGGGGCTGGGACAGAGGGCTCTCCATGGCTCATAGCAAAGCATTGCTGACATGGGGGCTTTGGGGCAGGATGGTAAAGTCTCCTCCTCCTTCCCCAGTACTTGGCCATTCCTAATGAGACAATTGGGCGCTACGCTTATGTGCGTGGGGAGTGCAGCAGGAACCAGTCAGCCCTCATGCTGTGCCAGCAGTACTATCGCAAAGGGCAGATTGACCCTGCCAATGACACTTTCAACATCGACCCCAAGATCATCACAGGTAAGTGAGCCCCAGGCTGCTTTGTGCTTCTGGGTCCCTGGAGTGTTGTCAGGCTCCCTGATGGATCTCTCTGCTGGGCCCCATGGGCTGGTGCTTACTACTGCCCAGTCAGCTGTGTGCTCACCCTGGCCTCGTGAGTATCAGGTGGTGCCCAAGCTGCATGACAGCTGAAGAGGTGGCAACAGGCATTGACTGGCTGGCAGAGTTGAGGGTTTAGTTGGGTAAGGTGGCAATGCCCTGCAAAGTGTGGGCTTGCTGTCTGTGCCCCTGTCTCTACCTAGGCTCATGTCCTGTGCCTCTCCGTGGGGTCTTCTCACACCTTGGTGGGGAAAAAATGAGTCCCTGTGGCTTAAAGCCCCAGCGGTGCCTGGGAAGGGGAGTGTACCCAAGGCCTTGCTCACACTAAACTCAAGGTGGGGTGGGTGAGCACTCCTTTGGCATGTGAGCTCCCTGGAGCCTTGCTGCGGCCTCGGGGCTGGGGGAGGGGATTGCTGGGAATGTCTGTTGCACCCAGCCTGCGATGGCTGCCCATGGCATAGTGGGACAGATGCCATGCTAAAGTGCTCTGTAAACATGCGAGGGGTGGGTTGGCTTAGACTAGCTCCTGCCTCTTGTTTGAAAAGCAGGCTTAGGTCCTTGTTCTCTGCTCCTCTCTGGCTCCATCCTGGCGGCAGGGCTGGTCTCTGATGTGGCAAATGGTGCCATTGTGTGTGTGGGAGGTGGGAGCTTTCCTTGCTGCTGGAAGGTGGGGGAGGGGACAGTAGGCCCTGTGTGGGTGCTGGCTGGGCTGCTTCTCTGAGGACAGTCTCCCCTTCCTCTGCAGACTGCCTGGGTGTGGACCCCATGGAGAGGATGCCCTGGCCCCTGCAGCCTGTGGAGACACTCTCCCTGCAGCCCCACCTCAGCTACCGGAACTTCACGCTCAAGTTTCACAAGTAAGTGTCTTGTCTCTCCAGGCATGTCGTGAGTGACGTGGGGTCCCTTCTCTTACCAAGGGCAGGGCACGGCTAACTGCTGAAAACAGGAGATGCAGTCAAAGCTAGGGTTGCTGGCAGTATTACCTGAGGGAGCCTGGTTCTCTGTCTCTGGCTCAGTACCCTGTGGGCTATAATCCTTTGGTCTGATTTGGATTGCTGGGTTTATGGTGCGGATGCTGGTGGCCTGTGATACATGGGAGGTCAGAGTAGGTGATCTGGTGGTCCCTGCTGTCCTCTAACTCTGTGGAGCTGTCCACACCAGCCAGAGGCAAAAGCTGGGCAGGAGCAACCCCGGGGAGGGAAATGGGGGGCCCTGGGAAGGTGTCTCTAGGAGCAGTTTGGCTGGGACAGTGGGGTTGAAGAATATTGGCTCTTGCACTTTCTGTGGGGTCTAGGCTGGGATTCCCAGTGTGGCTGGGAGGGAGTCCCTGTGTATTGCCCCGAACCAAAAGGGCAAACAAGTTGCTGAGCACGGGAAGGGGGCTAGACTTGTTGCTGGGAAACTATTAGGGAGCCGAAGGGGGTGAAACTGAGGCAGTGGCTGGGTCTGATGCTGGTGAAGGGGAGACCCTGTTAGTTCCCTGGCAGTATTACCCGGGGGCAGCACATGCAGCATCATGTGTGGCTTCAGCTCTTCGAAGTTTCCTGCTCTGATGATTCCAAATTTAGGGTCTTTGTAGTGGAAACAGCCTTATTCATGAAAAGGGTTGCTGGACAGAGATGAATCAACTTCCTCAGCCAGAGGGGGAGAGTCGCTTGCCTGAGCTCAGTTCCTCAAGTACATACAGGTCTGATTTGCTTCTGTGGGCCCTGCTAAGCGGGCACCATCTCCCACCACAGCGTCACTCAGTTCCCGTCGCAGAACTGTGCAGGGTGCTGCACAGACGCCTAGTGAGGCACAGCCCCTGCCCCCAAAAGCCTTATCTGAGTAGACACGACAGACACAGGATAAGAGGGGAACAGGCATGGGGAGGGAAGTGACTCTCCCAAGGTCACCAAGCAGGCCAGTGGCAGAGTCCCAGGCTGGTGCTCTATCCACTAGACCCCACTGCATGCAGAATTACTACTAAGGGTTTGTCTACACTAACGGGGGGGGGGGGGGTTGATGCGCAGCGATCAATGCATCGGCAGTCGATTTTAGCAGGTCTAGTGAAGACCTGCTAAATCGACTGCCGATCGCTGTCCACTCCTGTGCTCCACCTGAAAAAGAAGTGCCAGGGGAGTTGACGGGAGAGCATCTCCAGTCGACATCGCGTAGTGCGGACCCCGCGGGGAGTAGATCTAAGCACGGCGACTTCAGCTACGGTATTCACATAACTTACATCAATCTCCCCCCGTAGCGTAGACGAGGCCTGATAAGTGTAAGAGGCAGAAGCCCCCCCAGCTGAGGGGTGAAACCGAAGGGTGCAGCAGGGACAGTCTTCATATTTCTCAGTGGGGCAACCTGGGCCTGTGAGTGATGGAGAGTGAGTGAGGGACTGAAAGTGGCTAAAATCTGTGGCAAGGTAAGGGCATGGGTGGGAAGGGGGACGCAGGTGGGCTGGCTGGCAGGGTCGAGTTGGTGGGCGGGAAGGGGGACGCAGGTGGGCTGGCTGGCAGGGTCGAGTTGGTGGGCGGGAAGGGGGACGCAGGTGGGCTGGCTGGCAGGGTCGAGTTGGTGGGCGGGAAGGGGGACGCAGGTGGGCTGGCTGGCAGGGTCGAGTTGGTGGGTGTGAGCGGGGGAAACAGGTGGGTGGGCTGGTTGTTGGCACTGGGTGCTGATGGGGAGACAGATGTGCTGGCCCACTGGCTGATGGTAAGTTGGTGGGAGGGGAGACCGGTGTGGGGGCTGGCAGAGCCAAG
The DNA here is from genome assembly GCF_965152275.1 of Natator depressus. Taxonomy (NCBI): domain Eukaryota; kingdom Metazoa; phylum Chordata; order Testudines; family Cheloniidae; genus Natator; species Natator depressus. Next base: position 6,830,085 of record NC_134253.1, read on the forward strand.
TTGGTATGTGTGTTGGGGGAACGACAGGTGTGGGGGCTGGCTGGCAGGGCTGAGTTTGGGGGACACTGGTGGGCAGGCTGACAGGCAGAGCAGAAGCCTTAGTTGAGCAGAACAGTGCAGTATCCTGAAAAGCTCCTGATCTTGTTCAGTGGCTCCTAGGGACTCCTGCATGTGAGGCAGGGTGCTCCGCTGGGCTCTGAAGTGCTGAACCAGCTATTCTCATTGTTCCTGTGCCCTGGGTCCCTCTTTCCCCTTCTCCTTCTTACGTGGGCTCTGGGGCCTGCTTCAGCCTGTGCTAGCACAGTGGCATTGTTGCTGCATTGTCTACAAGAACTTCTGCTTCCCCTGTGGTTACTCAACATGCTGCTAAATCTGGGACTCAGCAATTGAGAGAGCACAGCTGCTAAGGTCTGGCCGAGCTCTGGAGGACGGTGTGATAGGGCCCTAGGAGCTCTGTGGTGTTGAGGATGTGTGCGGTGACCACTGTGTAACATGAATGAGCGCAGGGTTGGGGAAGATACCACTAGCTTGAGCTGAAAGACATACATCCTAGTTCTAGCAGGACGAGTCTGAAGGCGATGGCTCCCTGTTGAATTGAACTATGGGACGGGGGGGAAATGCTTCTGTCATAAATATAAAGGGAAGGGTAAACCCCTTTAAAATCCCTTCTGGCCAGAGGAAAAAACCTCTCACCTGTAAAGGGTTAAGAAGCTAAAGGTAACCTTGCTGGCACCTGACCAAAATGACCAATGAGGAGACAAGATACTTTCAAAAGCTGGGAGGAGGGAGAGAAACAAAGGGTCTGTGTCTGTCTGTCTGCTGCTTTTGCCAGGGACAGAACAGGAATGGAGTCTTAGAACTTTTAGTAAGTAATCTAGCTAGGTATGTGTTAGATTATGATTTCTTTAAATGGCTGAGAAAAGAACTGTGCTGAATAGAATGACTATCCCTGTCTGTGTGTCTTTTTTGTAACTTAAGGTTTTGCCTAGAGGGATTCTCTATGTTTTGAATCTAATTACCCTGTAAGGTATCTACCATCCTGATTTTACAGAGGTGATTCCTTTACTTCTATTAAAAGTCTTCTTGTAAGAAAATTGCTTTTTCATTGTTCTAAGATCCAAGGGTTTGGGTCTGTGGTCACCTATGCAAATTGGTGAGGATTTTTACCAAACCTTCCCCAGGAAGTGGGGTGCAAGGGTTGAGAGGATTTTGGGGGGGGAAAGACGTGTCCAAACTACGTTTCCCAGTAAACCTAGTTAAAGTTTGGTGGTGGCAGTGGAAATCCAGGGGCAAAGGATAAAATTAATTTGTACCTTGGGGAAGTTTTAACCTAAGCTGGTGAAAGTAAGCTTAGGAGGTTTTCATGCAGGTCCCCACATCTGTACCCTAGAGTTCAGAGTGGGGGAGGAACCTTGACAGCTTCCCACACACTACCAAGCAGGAGGCGGTGTTGGTGGGGGGAGGCGGCTCAGAAAGTGCCCACCGGTTATGTTCATGGCATTATTGTTAAGGATTCAGCCGCTCTGCAGCGGGGAGGTGTGACACATGCACTACTCAAGCTAACACAATAAAAACAGCAGTGTGGCCTGGGTGGCGGCTCAGGCTAGTTGTTTGAGCCGTACCTAGGATCTTGGTTGTGGTTGTACTAGGATGACTAGCCTAAGCCACGGTGGCCAGACTGCCTTTTTCGGCACTAGCTTGAGCAGAACTAGTGCATGTACATCTACCTGAGCTGGAAATTGTACCTCCCAGCTGCAGTGTAAAGACATTACCTTGGTTTCCCTTTAGGCTGTGTTATCAAGTGGTTGGGATGGAGCAGTGAGTCAGAATTCTGGGTTCTGCTCCTGGCTCTGCCACTGCTCCTGTGATTTCAGCTAAGTTGCTATTTCCCCATCTGTAAAATGGGCCAACACCTGCTTCTTAAGGGGGGATGGCCTGTGTAGCTTTGGGCCGAAAGGGGCAGTATGGTGCTGAGTTTCTAGCTGTGAAGAGCAGCTCCCTCGTGGAGTGATTGAATGGTACATTCCATTCCGAAGACGTCCTGTTAGTCTGATCACTGTCTCCTGCAGGCTCATTAACGTCACCATCCAGTTTAAACTGAAGGCCATCAACATCCAGACGATCATTAACAATGAGATCCCGGACTGCTACACCTTCACCATCACTGTGAGTAACCCTGGCCCAGCTCTGAGCTGCACGTGCCTGCGCCAGAGAAATACATAGGTAGCACTCCCCCAGGGCTGCAGCTGCCTGAGGGAAGCATGGGAGTTTGGGATGAGTTAGAGATGGACAAGCCGTTAGCCTGTACTACCTTCTTCCTGGGAGACCACCCCACAGCCTGGTCGCTCTTGAGCAAAGGAGCGGTCAGGCTGAATTCCTCCAAGCGATGTGCCCCCGGGCCAGCGAGCGAGGGCAGGTAGCTCTTTGGGCTGAGTCCCTGGGGTGGTGAGCAGCCGTGACATAGGAGGAGGGAGCCAGGGAGGAGGCCAAGGTTTCTGGCTGTGGTGCAGTTCTAGTGGGGGTCTCAGCTGGAAAGACACTGTGAAATTGCCCTTGCTCCACAGTGCCACCTGCTGACTCAAGCGATGAAGAAGTCTTCTGCTGCTGCTCATTCCTCTTGGCCCTGCAGAACCAGCTCAGGAGCTGGATTCCAACTGGCTCATGTGTCTGAGCCAAGAACTCTTCCCAGAGAGCCAGGAGGAGCCCAGCTGGGCTCCCTGAGCCTGCGGGGCTGCCAGGTGCACCCTCTCTGCATGGCCGCTCGCTGAGCAGGTTCTCCATCAGAGGGTCAGTGTGAGACCCAGCTGTGCTGCTGGCACATGCTGCCCGGCAGAACAGGACTACAATAAGGGAGTGAGAGTCCTGCGGCGGGAGCAGGGCTGGTGAGGACTATCCAGCCAGAGAGGTTCCTGGGCATCCCATTCCCTCCTCGCTGTGCAGTAGCAGTCTTCCTCTTCCTTCACCAGATCACGTTTGACAACAAGGCTCACAGTGGCCGGGTGAAGATCAGCCTGGACAACAAAGCTGACATCAAAGAGTGCAAGGACCCCAGCGTGTATGGCCGAGGTAGGGGGTGGGAAGGGCAGACAGAATGGGGGGCAGTCTTCCTCCTCCCCCCCCCCCCCCGCCACTGCTAACTGGAAGGGCTAACGCTGCTGTGAACCATTAAGGCCTGTCCATTCTAGACACCCCCTTTCACAGCAAATGTGACCTTGCCTCTGGGCTGAGCCTTCCTCAGCTAGATCTGTGCCGGGGGGATGATTTGGGCAGGTGGAGGGATCTGTTCAGCAGCGTTGGAGTGATCTCTGGGTGATGTGACTCAGGGCAGGTGGCCATGGAAGACCATGCACCGCTCCTGTGATCGGAGCAGACACGCCTACTCCTTACTTCCTCACTCCCACGTAACTAAAATCCTGGCTTCAGGATGGGCACTGGGTGTCACCCCTGCTGTCTAGCAGGCTGATGGTGGTGGCTGCTCTCTGCTGGGCATTCTAGGCTGGTGTGGCATGTGGGCTCCGGGCACTGCTGGCTCCATTCTCAGACCCTTGAGCACTCCGTTCTTGTGGAGGAGCCTGTCTCCTTTGCTGCTTCTCCTCCACCGGGGCTCTCCTACACTGTACTCTGGGCTCCGCTTGGCCACCCTGGTGTTCCCTTGCTGAGGAGATCCACTGCCTCTTCCAGGAGACAACACCTTCCGCATGTTCTTTGACGTGGCTGTGATCCTTGTTTGTGTGCTGTCCTTCATCCTGTGTGCCCGCTCCATCATCCGGGGCTTGATGCTGCAGCATGTGAGTACTGGCCTGGCCTGCTGGGCTGACCAGCATGAACCCTTTGAGTGCAACTGGGCAAACATCAGGCTCTGACAGCACAGCCCCTTGCACTCCTGCAGCCTCTCAGGAATGATGGGCCTCCACTTGGGTGTAAGGCTGTGCCTGCTGCAGCGATCCCCTTTGAGGCTGGGTCTCTCTGGCAGGAGGGAGGGTTCCCAGGGCATCTCCTATGAATCCCTTGAGGCACACATCTACTGAATAAGGCTGAGGGCTGTGGGCATCTCTGGGGGTGGAATGGCTCAGTCAGTCTGAGATGGAGCTGTCAGAGGCTGGAACCTGCTGCTCCCAGCTGAGTTGCCCTGGAGGTGAGCAGAGCATCAGACCAGTGAAGTGAGAGAGAGTGATGCTCTGACCTGGTGAAAAGGGCAAATATGAATTTTATTTTGAGCTACGTGAAAAACAGCTCTGCCCAGTGCTCCAGGAGAGAGAGAGTTTTGCTTTGTCTATTTCTCCCTCTGCAAGGGTGAGGATTCTGGGAGATGGGGCCCTGCTACTCCCACTGGGGCCTTCTCCGCCCAGCAGCCAGGTTCCAAACCAAACATCCCCAAGGGACTCTTGGGAGTCCACGTCAGCCCCCTGCTTGGGGAGCGTTGTCCCTGCTGTGGGTCCATCACCGCTCTCCATCCTGCTTGCAGGAGCTGGGCCATTTCTTTCAGAGACGCTACAACCAGGATGTCTCCCTGTCAGACCGCATGGAGTTTGTGAATGGCTGGTACATCCTGCTGGTGGTGAGTGATGTCCTGACAGTGTCTGGGACCATCATGAAGATCGGAATTGAGTCAAAGGTGAGGGGATGGCCAGGCATCCATTCCTGTGCGTGCTCTTCCCCCTCTCTCCCATGAGGCTGTGCCGGGGAACCCTCCCAGAGAATCTCTCTGGTAAAACATCTCCTCTGCACCCTGGGATTGCTGCCAGGGCAGGGGCACTGGAAGGCCACACCTTCGCTCCCAGCGGGTGGCAGCTGCCCTCTTGTGGCTGGGGCGCTGGGATTCCTCCTTGCGCCTCCCTGATAGGGTTAGGGGCAAGGACCCTGCTCAGTCAGGCCAGAGGAGAAGAGGAAGATGCTGGTCCTCTGGGAATGCACCATTTGCCCCTGCCAGAGCTGTTACCCCCGGAGGAACTAGAGGAACCAGCTCCCTAGCGGCCCCAGGCCAGGGCACTCAATGGGAGTGAGTCACAAAACAGAGAGGCAGCCAATAGTCTCACTGACAAGTGACTTTGGCTGTAGGGCTGGCAGGTTGCTGGGCATGGAGATCCCAGCCTAGGTGCAGATGTGGGCACTGCCAAACCTCCTGCCTTGGGGTCATGTTCCCTCCTAACTCAGGCTGTTTGTAAGATCAGTGCAGTAATCCTGTGGCTCTGTAGGCTTCTGCAGAGCTTGAGGCACCATTTGCCTGTTCTGTTCCCAGCAAGGAGAGAGGGACAGGGAAGGACCCACTCTGAGACTGCATGGCCCAATAGCTGCATATGGGTGCTGGATTGCTGCTGTCCCCATGCTCTGGAGTGAGGGAACGATCATGGCTACTGAGCACGTCTGAGTGTTTAGTGATGTCCTGGTCTGCGCAGGTTCATACGGGGCCCTGAGTGATGATCCCCCTCCAGTGTACAGCCCCTCCCTGCCACAGACCGTAATGTAGGGGACCCAAGGCACTAGGTACTCGTGCCAGGTCTTTGCCTAGTTTAAAAGGGCCCGAGTGGCTTCCTCCCTTCCCTTGGGAAACCATGCCAGGTACCGAGCCAACCCTGTCCTGAGCCCAACCTGTTCTGGCCCTTGGCCCATCCCAAAGGGGACCCCTGGCCGGGTTAGGACGGACAGACTGTGCTGTTGTCCTGGAGCCAGCCTTGGGCGTGATCAGTCTCCTCCTCTCCCCTCTGATTGGTCCTGTTGCTTTTCACTGACCTGCCCTCCCCTCGCTCGCCTCCCCACTCCAGAGGCTGCAAGGCCTTTCCTGATGCAGATCTTTTCCAATCCATCATGTTCCAAATGCATAATGGGCTGTGGAGGAGGAGGAGCTCTCCTGTCCACCCGAGGAGCTCTCCTGTCCACCTGCCGGTAGCTGTCAGCTGGGTTCTGCTCCCCTGGCTGTAATGGATTCATAGATTCCAAGGGCAGAAGGGACCATTGGGATCATGTGGTCTGGCACAGGCCAGAGAACTTCCCCAGAGCAGAGCTCTTAGAAAAACATCCAACCTTGAATTAAAAATTGCCAGTGATGGAGAACCCACCACAGCCCTTGGCGGAATGGTAGCGAGTGCTGGGTAGTCCAGGACACTAAGCACCTCAGCTCATGTTAATGATGGGAGGCACGTTTGCTGTGAAGGGTGGGGCCGCCTGATGTGTCTGTGTCTGTCTGCAGAACTTGGCCAGCTACGACGTGTGCAGCATCCTTCTGGGCACCTCCACACTCCTGGTCTGGGTCGGGGTCATCCGCTACCTCAGCTTCTTCCAGAAATACAATGTGAGTGATGCCTGCGTGCAGACGCACACAGCATGTAGCGAGAGAGCTCTGTCCCAGTGAGTGGCAACGCTGCTCGAGGTGCTGTATTCTGCTCGAAGCGAAGGCCTGGGCAGACTTTGCCCCCTCAATCCTGACCTGCAGCATGCCGCTGCATCTCCCTACCCCTGGCTCTTCTCTCACAGCTCTGCCGATGCCCCTCAATCCTGACTTGCAGCCACGCCCCTGTGATTGCAGATGGGGTTCACCCCCCCCAGCTCTGCCAGTGCCCCTCAGAGCTGACTTGCAACCCCCCAGCTATTCCAGCCCTGCTCTCTCAGCAAACAAAAGTGGAACAATTCAGTGTAAACCTGTTGTGCTGGCTAATGCTCTTTCCACTCCACATCAGCGCTCTGAAAGGATGGGGCTTCCAGCGCTCCCTTTAAGAATCATTTTGCAGCCTGATCGTTCGCCCTGATACTCAGCTCCATTGCCCTGTGATATCATGCCATTGCACTTGCTCCTCTTCCTGGGCCACCTCTTCCTGCTCCTCCCCTCGGTTGACATGTCCCTCCTATTCCTAGGAGCAGCTTCTGCCACAGGAGACACTGGGGTCTCCCCAGCTATGCACACTCAGCTGCCTGAACCTTTCCTCTGGAGGATCGCTGCTGGCCTGGGGACAGGACTCAGTCCCAGGTGCTGTTTCTGCAGGGCTCTGGCAAGATTTATGCCTCCCTGCTCCAAGACTTGATGCCTCTGCACGTTCAGTGTAGAGTAGCTGGGGCCTTGCTGGCTGCCATGCAATGCAGCAGGCCTCTGTTGCATCTGCTGCCTCCTCTCCCAGACCTTTGTGCTGCCCCCGCAATTATTATTGTTCCCATCTGATCTCCGTGTGGTGACTGATCCCATTATCCCTTGGGGATACCCAGCTCTATCACGGTATCCCCTTTGGCGTCTCCTGCTGACTCTGGGCTCCCTGATGGAGAGTTCCTGCACTATTCATGTTTCACAATTGCATCTGTCTCCCCCAGATTCTCATAGTGACCATGAGGGTCGCCCTCCCCAACATGATCCGCTTCTGCTGCTGTGTGGCTGTCATTTACCTGGGCTACTGCTTCTGCGGGTGGATCGTACTAGGCCCGTACCATGTCAAGGTATCATGGGGCACTGTGCCATGTCGGGGTTGGTTGGGGAGACCAGGTCTGCAGCTGGGAGTGTTGGGGGCACTAGACCATCTGGGGGGTCAGTCTGTGTAGCTAGGAGCATGGAGGGACGGTACCATGTTGTGAGGGTCCGGGGAGGGACTAGGTCTGGCTAGGGGCATTGGGGGAGGGGGGACAAGTTTGTGTGGCTAGTAGCATAAGGGGGCAGGTCAGTGTGTCTAGGGGCATTGAGAAGGGGACTGTACCATGTTGGGGGGGGGGGCAGATCTGTGTGGCATGGGGCACTGGAGTCCTGCCTTTGCTTGGGTGGAATTCCAAGTCCCCAGCCCAAGCCAGAGATCCCAGAGCCTTGAAGTCTCCCGCTGTGCTGGTGGTAGCTCTCCCCTGTAAAATAGCAATAACCCTCCAAGCACTGCTCAGCATTAGGGGAGAACACAGCCAGTCTTGATTCCCCATCCCAGTCCCTTCAGTGGGGGAAGATCCATAAGGAACCTCCCAGTGGAAACAAAATGATGGGGACACAGCAGCCCTTCCCCCAACACGCAGCTGGCATCAGCCTCTCCTTGCACAGTGGGTAACAGCAGCGAGGAATCACCCTCTCTGTCCTATTGCACTGTTTAGTGCAGCATAGGGTCTGGAGCAGGTGAGGCTGCTACAGCAGAACCTCTGGCCCATGGCTTGGCTCGGCCTGGCTTGGCTCTGCCAGAGCCTCTGCTCCTGGTCAGGCAGCGATAAGCAGCGGATGGCAAGAGAGGCAGGAGGAAGTGAGGCAAGCAGGAAATGGGAGCCCTCAGCGGCCTGTTCGTGTTGCTACCCTGCTGGGGGATGTTGGCTAGTCCCTTCCCCTCTCTGCACCCATTTGGGGAAGGGGGCTAATGGCCGGATAGAGCTTAGGGCCCTTTGCTATGAAGGGGGAAGATCTGTGTTGCTGGTAGCTCTGCTGCCATGGAGCCCTAGATGGAGCGCTGCTCCAGCTCCCCATGTGGCTTAGCTCCCGGGTCTGCCTGGCCATACCTGTACTCAGGGGCTTGGCTCTCTGTCCCATGTGCAGTTCCGCTCCCTCTCCATGGTGTCCGAATGCCTCTTCTCCCTCATCAATGGGGATGATATGTTCGTGACCTTCGCTGAGATGCAACAGAACAGCTACCTGGTGTGGCTCTTCAGCCAGCTCTACCTCTACACCTTCATCAGTCTCTTCATCTACATGGTGCTCAGCCTCTTCATTGCACTCATCACCGGCTCCTATGAGACCATCAAGGTCAGTCTGGGGAGTGCTGCCTTCCCTGGGCTGCAGGCTTGTCCGAGCCCGGGAGCCATGTCCAACCTGCATGAAATGGACCTTGTCTCAGGTTCCCTCAGCCACCTCCATCTTGGGGTGGAGCACAGCATGTTGGGACATGAAGCCCTTCCAGCAGGGAGTATTGTGAACTCCATGGGCTGCCCTCTTAGAGTGGTGCCAACGGTGGGCTTAGTTACCCAATGACAGGTGTGTGGGCTAGGACATGCCCCCTTCCCCCCGGCCTAACTGCAGCTAGCAGTGATCGCCTGGGGACGTGGTTTGGAGACAGCTTTGCTTGAGACCATAAGCACTTGTGTGCCTGAGCCAGCCTGTTCCCAGTATGACCCATGGGCTCCACCAATTCAAATCCAAAGTGGCGCCACCTATGGTCCCTCTGGCCCTAGTATGACTGCAGTGTTGCCATTGCCCTGTTGCTGCCAGCCCTCCAAGGGCTGTGGGGAAGGAGAGTGAGGGCCCTGGAGTCTGCCCTCATGTGTATTGAGTAGGGAAGTCCTCTGGGGAGGCTTTAGCTTTCTCTTCAGTTCTGTGGAACTTTTTCTTCTAGGCCTGGACAGAGCTGTCCCTAGGGTATGGCGAATAGGGGTGACTGCCACGGGCCCCATGCTTTGGGAGGGCCCTGTGCTCCATAGGCTCCAAACCTTGCTCCCCAGTGCCTCTTACCTGCTGGCGGCCCCACTGATCACTCCTCCCTCTCCCTCCCAGAGCCTCCTGTCTGCTGCCAGCAGCTGTTCCGCTGTGTCCAGGTCGGCTCTGGGAGGGAGAGGGAGAAGTGGGGACTGGGCATGCTCGCGGGAAGAGGTGGGGTGGGGTTTGAGGGAAGGGGTGGAGTGGGGGCAGGGCCTGGAGTGGATGGGGTGGGGCTGATTTGTCCCAGGCCCTGCACCTCCCACCCCCAGGATGGCCCTGGGCCTGGAACTTGAGCAGTGCAGGCAGCATAGGGTAAGCTTTCCCTATGCTGCACCAGGCCCTGACATGGCTGCCTGTGAGGTGAGGGGATTGTCTGTGGCCTATCAGATCCTTGGCCTCTGCTAAGACCATCAAGGTCTCAGCTAGGCCATGGTCAAGACTCCAGCATGCCCACACAGGCCCTGACCAGCCCTCAGAGCCGTTAGTGCCCTGGATTGGCTCCCCCTCCCGTGTCCCCAAGAGCTCCCCTGCTGCTGAGAGGAGGTAGGAGGCCTCTGGAGGGGGTGGCCTCTGGAGAGGGTTATCAGGCCAGGCTTAGTGGGCAGGCAGCCTGACTCCTCTCTGTCCATTTCTGCAGCACCAGTGTGAGGGTGATGTGCCCATCACACAGCTCCACATGTATATTGCCGAGTGCAAAGACAGCCCAAGGTCTGGCAAGTTCCGCTGTGAGAGCAGCTCCTCCTGCTCGGTCTTCTGCTGCTGCGAGCGGTACGTATGCAGGGCAGGAGCCAGCAGGCTCTGGGGACAGGATGGGCTGAACCACTCTGCTCTAACCCATTCCAGTAACTCTCTAGGGTCAGACCTGGGCGTGGCTGTTAGGAGTTGGAGTGGGGGGGAGGGATGGTCCCCATGTACTGAGCAGAGAAGTGAACTGCACATTGTACCCTGGTCAATAGAAAGGGCTTTAGAACATGCTTATAGATTAAACAGTAGTAAGTTACTGGGACCAGCTGGTGTTCCCCCAAGATTTTTGAAGGAACTCAAAAGTAAAATTCAATTCGATGTTACTAATGGTGGTATGTAATCTATCACTGAAAGAAGCATCTGTACCAGATGATTGGAAGGTAGCTAATGTAATGCCAATTTCTAAAAAAGGTTTACTGGCCAGGATCACTTCTGGAGCTTAATTTCAGCACTGGGCAAGTTGGTAGAAACCGTGGTAAAGAACAGAATTATCTGAGACACAGAAACATGATGTGTTGAGAGAGCGCCAACATGGCATTTGTAAATAGTGAGGCATGATTATGAGGGGTCAGCAAGCATGTGAGTAAAGGCAAGCCAGTGGATAGTGTATTTGGATTTTCAGAAAGATTGACAAGGTCCCACCAATGGCTCTTAAGGGACTAAGTTGCTACGGGATAACAGGTAGGCACCCTCATGGATCAGTCACTGGTTAAACGATAGGAAGCCAAGTGTGGGAATAAATGGTCCGTTTTCAAAATGGAGAGAGTTAAACAACAGGTTCCCCCAAGGATCTGTACTGGGACCTGTGGTGGTCAACATATTCATTAACGATCTGGGAAAGACATTGAACAGTGAAGTGGCAAAGTTTGCAGATGATACGTTATTCAAGATAGATAAATCCAAAGTAATATGCTGGAAAAAATAATCCCAACTACATCTGTATAATGATGGGTTCTAAATTAGTTGTTACCACTCAAGAAAGAGAGAACCATGGATAGGTCTGAAAACTTCTGCTCAATGCACAGCAGCAGGCAAAAGTGCTAACAATGTTAGGAATTATTAGGAAAGGAATAGAAAATAAGACCAAAAATATCATAATCAACTATATAAATCCAAGGTGTGCCCACACCTTGAATACTGTGTCCAGTTCTGGTTGCCTGATCTGAAAAAGGGTATAGTGGAACTGGGAAAGGTTCAGAGAAGGGCAAGAGAGATGATGAAGGCTATGGAATGGCTTGCGTGCAAGGAGAGTCTAGAAAGATTAGGGTTATTCAGTTTATAAAAGAGATGATTACGGGGAGATATGATAAAGATTTATAAAACCATGAATGGTGTAGAAAAAGTGAATAGGGAAATATTATTTACACTTTCCCACAATACAAAAACCAGGGGTCATCCAATGAAATTAATAGGCAGCAGGTTTAGCATGAACAAGAGTGAGTATACTTTTTTCTCACACAACACAATTAACCTTTGGAACTCATTGCCATGGGATGCTGTGATGACCAAAAGTATAACTGGATTATAAAAAGAACTAGATGAGTTTGTGGAGGATAGATCCATCAATGACTGTTAGCCAAGATGGTCAGGGATAGAACCCATGCTTGGGGCAATCCTAAACCTCTGACTGCTAGAAACCAAGAGGGGAAGACTGAGTAGATCACTCCAACTGTCCCATTCTGTACACTTCCCCCGGGGCTCTGGCACTGGCCACTGTCCAAGACAGGATGCTGAGCTAGATGGATCAGTGGTCTGACCCAGTATGGCTGTTCTTATGTTCTTTTGTCTCCTCACTGACCTCTCCTTTGATAGCAGGGGACTGCAGGTTGGGACTGAAGCCCACTGGCAGAAGTGGGAGCATAGGATTGAGATAGCAAGGGGCTGGGTGGGACTGAGGGGAACTGGCGGGCTGGGATAGCCAGGGGCTGTAAGGACTGTGGGGCACCAGGAAGCCTGTAACCTTAACAAATGTATTAGTCCTTCGCTTTCATGAGCTCCATATCAAACTACTGGCAGGAGCATACTTACAGCCTAGAGATGGGAGGCAGCTCTTGAGTCCTTCCCCAGCTGGTCCCTAGGACTTGGGGTGGAAAGGGACATCTGGACAGATTGTTCTGTCTGGGTATAAAAGGGCCTCAAACATCAGGCTAAACAGCAGCCAGGTCAGTAACTAGCAACCTGCTCAAGAACCTCCTGGCCCAGCCCTTTCTCTGCAGCAGGCATCACTGCATAGGGAAGTCCTCAGTGCAACGCGCTGTGCAGATCAGCTCCTGCTTGAGCTGTGCAGCTGGCAACAGGCCGGTGGGAGGGACATGATGCTTCCAGGTGTTGCAACTGTTTCTTTATGGTGCAGGCCAGTCCTCGTGCAGCCTGAGCTCCACTGAACTGCATGGCAGCCTCACAGCCGGCTCTGCTCTGGGGCTGGATTCCCCCTGTCCTCAGAGTGCCCAGTGGTGCGTGTGCCAGAGGCCAGCATCTAGCTGGGGCTATACCGCTCTGTTTCCTCTGCTCACCCTGCAGGGCTCCACTGCAGGACAACACGCTGGTGGTGAATTGACAATGCAGCTGCGGGAGAGCCTGATCTGCGTACCTGTCACCCTGCTGTACTGCTGGGGAGCTGAGCCTGTACATGGAACTGCATGGAGGGCATTGGTCATGGGGACAATCCCAGCCCTGCGACCGCACCCAATGGCAGCTGCCTTCCTGGCTGGACTCCAAGGACCGGTAGCAGGAGTGGGGCTGTGTGGCCCCCAAGCAGAGACGTGGGTGAGCTCTGTCCACCAAGATGAACCCTGGATCTGCTGAGTCAGCCCTTAGCCTATAACACTGGCTCGGCTCGGTACGTGCTGGCCACGTGGGCTGGAACCTTGGGCCACAGCTTTTATGTAGCACCTTTATTTACCTTCTGGCTTTTACTAGGCTGTGTGATCCTGGGGGGGCGAAGCGGGGAGGAAAAGGGCTGAGGGACCCCCTTTGTCACTGCCACGGCAGTGCTACCCCTCAGCAGCACCCTCCCCTTTTCCTCTCAGCCTGGGGCCCAGCAGAGACTGCTGAGTTTATGTAGCGGAAGGAGTTCCCCGGATGGAGCCCTTCTTCCCTTAGGCAGGGAAAGCCCAGCGTTGCAGGGGGCTAGGAGAGTTTGGGAAAGATGCTGCTCTCCAGACCTTGTTTCTGCTCTTAACACCCCCCTCTCCCAGTTGGGAACTGGTGCCATCCCCAGAGCCTGTGTCCTGGATACTCTGTCATTCTGCATCTTGCTTTTTCCAGTCTCGGCTCTCTTCTCTGACTGCTGCAGAGATGCCCCACTGAGGGCATCACTGAGTTGCGCTGTGCTGGGTGCGTCTGCTGGACTCTTGATAGGTTGGCTTTAGTTTTGAAGGTGTTTTTTAAAATGTTTTCAAGCTGCCTCCCCCTCCCGCAACACGCAGTGCCAGGGAGGGGAGGGAATGGCGGGGCCCTTCCTGCTGCCTCAAGATGTTTAAAAAAGCCTTTGGGGCCTTTATTTTTTTGTCTACATTTGTTACCTTTAGAAACAGTCTGCTCTCCTCTGTTCCTACTGGAGGTCTCCTTGGAGGAGCAGAGAGTTGGGCGGGGTATGGCTTCTGCCTGCTGCTGAGGGAGGGCATGCTGGGGCCTTGCACAGACCTCTTCCACCTTGAGCGTCTGGCAAAGCCTTGGATTCTGCACCAATCCCTTCCTATTCAGAGGACTGGGGCTCTTGCTCTCTGATGTCACAATTCTGCTAGACCCCAAGCCCTTCAGAGTCCTCCAGCGTAGAGGAGAGGGGAGCCCTGGTTTCTGATGGAAAAACCTGTGGGAAAGGACAGGTTCTTTCCGTGCCAGCAGCGGCATAGCCCCAGGGCCCTTTTCCAGTCACCTTGCCGTTTTAATACTTTTAAAATCATGTGTTTTTAGGAATCGCTGCAGTGAAGACACCAGCCTGTCCTGTGTGTAGTTTGCAGCCGGGCACTAGTGTGTGCACTGAGAGTGGCTGCTGGCTAGCCTCTGTGGACCAAGTCAGATCCTTTCCCCTAGGCCTAACTCTAACTCCAGGGAATAACTCTGAATCCTCCAGGTCCAGGGCCTGCTGGTTGTTCTAAATCCCTCTCACATTGCCAGGGTCTCTAGCATCCCCATGAGCAAGCGGTGGCAGCAGAACCTGCCTCCCCTGCACACAGCCTCTCCACTCTGTTTGGCTTGTGCTGTTACTGGTGAGCACCTGGGCCAGGCAGTGTAACTGCCCCTCCCCAGAGGGCTGGCAAACAAACACAGGAAAGTGGACCAGGAGACCTCCCCTTCCCCACCCGTTCTCTGGAGTGGACTCCTAACAGCTGCAGGTACAAAAACAGGCAGATGGAAAGGCGCGATCTGAAGGGGTGTTGTGTGATGCGCACATAGTTACGTGCTACAGTGAAAAGTGGGCCGTGTCTACACTGGGTGTATCTACACATCAGTGAAAGGCTGTGATGGGGGAGGCAGAGCCTTTCCCTGCAGCCGGAGACTTTTCTTGTAGTGGAGGAAGGGCACCAGCAGCAGGACACTACCTTGCTAAAAATAGCAGTGTAGACAGGGAGGCACAGCTTGGGCAAGTAAAGCTGTGTAGGGTATGTACTCAGTACAAGTGTCTTTACCCACCCAAGCCACACCTCATGGTCAACACTATAGCCATGTGAAGGGGGCTACATGCTGCTGAGAGAGGGGGGCAATGTAGACATGCCTTTAATGGTTTTAAGCAGCCTCTGTTCCTTTAAGGCCATGTAGCTAAAAGCACAGTGGGGGAAGATTGTGTCTCTGGTACCCAGCGGGAGCCCCCATAATCTATAACTGGGCACAGGGACCAGATCTCCTTAGGCTCCCCATCTCCCTTGCAGCATTGTTCAGCTTGAGCCCCAGGCCCTGGCTGCCTGTTATCGGTGAAGAAAGCCTTGTGCACTGGGCACTCACTGACCCACTGTGTGGAGAATGAGCTATGGGCTGCCCTCCACTCCCAACACCAAATGCAGACTGGGAAGGCCCCCAGGGCTGGATGTTCTGGAGCCCAGCTGGAGTCCCTACAGGGGGTGTGGACAAATTGGCAGCAGCTGGGGACAGACTTGGCAGCAACCTGCCTCCACCTCCTGTGAAATCACAAGCCTGTCCACTCTGAATTCACTTACAGCCTGGAACTCTGCAGGAAAGGGTCTCCAGCAGGGTCAGGGATGCGGGCTGGCAGCAGCACGAGGAGCATTTAAATCTTCCTCTGGCAGAGCCCCCAGCTCAGGAAGCTGGCACCTCTTTGGGCTTTGGAGAGTGTTCACTTTGCGGTGTTGGGGTCAGCGTAACCAGCTTTGGAGCTTGCCTGCAGCCCCTCTCCCTGGTCAGGGCTGTCAGTGCTGGTGATGTCAGTAGTACCTGCTCATCCGTTGAGGGAGATCCAGGTTCGGGCAGGTCCTTGGGCTGCTGAATGCCACTGATATGAATCCCTATGAAGATGAGTGTGGCTGGGAGCCAGCCCTGGTGATGTTAGTTCAGACTGCGGCTCTCAACGAATTGCGCTTCAATCAGATTGTTGCCCAAACCCTGGTGAACTCACACTGCAGCAGGCAGCTGGGTTCCTAGAGGCCCCCCTGCCTGATGGCTTCTCCCAGCAGTGCCATTGGTGCAGCATCTCAAGTGAGTTCCTCCCCCCTTGCTTAGGGTGTGGTGCTCTTCCTATTGACTGGCAGGAGGCTGAGGGGCTTGTACATGTTTTGTTTGGCTTGGAGCATTGCCACCTCTGCTCAACTCCTGTGTCCCAGGACCGCAGCGGCTCTGTGAAAACCCCGCACTCTGGATCATGGGCGCTAGATCCAGGCTGCACGGTAAGAGGGTTCTCAAGTCTGGGGCTCCTTTCCCATGTGCATGCTCTGACCATTGCTGCTCTGTTGAGAGCAGAGTTAAGCTGACAGGAGCACTTTTGAACAGCTCCGCTGGCCCTTCCACTGTAGTGTCTATTCCCCCTGCTGAAGGGCCTGGTGCACAGCTGGCCTAGGCCCTAGTGACTGCTCCCATGATCTGTCTCCTCTGTGGCTGGCAGAGGCCTGTGCTGCTGGAGCTGGCTGAAGGGGCTGTTGATGTTGCTCTGAGTGCGTTGTCTCGTGGGCTGTTGGACAGGCCAGGTCAAGGGCATGTTTCATAACACAAGCAGCTGTTCCCCTCTGGAAGCTGGCACGGCGACAGCTCAGCATTATTAGTGTCCCCTCTCCCTCTTGGAAAGCGCCACTGACAACTGGCCTCCTGCAGCTTGTGCTGTCCCTCTGCTGTCTGTCTGCATGGGCCACTGCTGTCAAGGGAGGAAGGGGGCCCTGTCTCTTCTAACAAGTCCCTTGCATTCAGCCCTCTCAGTAGCTCCACGTTGCTGTCTGTCCCTCTCAGTGCTATGGGCTCATGTGCCAAACCCCTTCACCCCACTCTGTGTGGCTAGCACGTGGCCCTGCTAATAGTGCCAGCAGCTGAGCCTGGGTCTGCATTCCAGACTCTACAGGATGCATCTGTAATAGCCCTGCTCTGGTGCCAGGACTGCTGTGCTGGGGACCAACTGTTGCCACAAGTATCTGCCCTACACTCCCCAGGCACGGGGGCTGTCACTCTGTCTGCATTGCTGCTGGGGTGAGGAGCTTATTACAAGCATCTTGGCACTGATGAGTTGGTGCTGGGGAAAAGGAGGCATCTTTCAGTGATCCAGCTACGGAAAATGATCCTGGCTGCTGCCTGCCTCTGTCTGCTCATGCAGCCCTTTCCTCTAGGGGTTGGCAGTGCTGCTGAATTGTGACTTTCGCGGAAGCCTTGCAATATTGGGTGTGACATTCCCCCCCACCCCCCTTTAAACTCCCTGCATCCTGTGCTGTCAGGGGACTCTCAGCTTTTGTTTTAAAGAAAGTTTCTAGCCTTCCTGGTTGTGGAGAAAAAGCCTAAAGGCTCAGAGACCAGCGTGTTTGTGGAAAAACCCTAAGTCAGAGCCCTCTCGATGTGGGGGGACAGACTGATGATTTTTGAAGGTGGGTGTGTGTGGTGAGGGAGGAGGCCACGCTGGGCTGGGAATGGACCTTTTCATTAGTACATCACTACAAACTATATGAAGCTCCATCATGCACCTGTGGCTTGGAGTGTCACCTACCGCTGACCTTTCACCTGCTTTCCTGGCGATGTGGGACCAGAATGCTGTCTGTGTCACGGGCACGCACAGTCTCTGAGCGGGCACGCTGGGGGCTGCAGAGATGCCAGCAGACTATGCCCTAGAGCCAGAGAGGGCTATTTGGCTGCTATTGTAATGCTGCTACTATACCAGCTGCGCCCAGTGGCTGAAGCCTTCAGGTGTGCCAAGGTTGCACTTGCCCATGGACCTCTCTCACTTTTGTTTGTTTGGATTGGGCTGTGAAAGCTAAAGCAGTCCTTGCACTTCTGTTCGTGGCAGTGGGCAGCACTAAGGCTGTGGGGTTGGTGTAAATAGTGTGGCGGGATTGTCACTGGCAACTGATAAATAAAGGCAGTCTTGGAGAAGTGGCTGTGTTCTCTGGTGGGTGTGTGCAGCTGCCTTGCTTCTTAAGGGCAAACTGCACCAACTTTGTGTCTGTTTTTTAACCTATAGCACTTTTCCCTTTTCTTCCTCTTCCCCTCCCCTTACATAATGTAAAAACATGGGTGTAGCTAGGTAAGTTCTGTGGTACCCTGAAGCACTGTGCAGAGGCCAATGGCAGTAACAAAGGATCTGCTGTCCAGGAGATGTTTACAGGCAGCCTGCATCACTGTCTAACTACAGTAAACTGCCCTGTGCAACCCAGCACATGATCACCTATGACCTGCACCCAGTGCAGGCTGTGTCTGAGGCATGAAAAAAGCATCTGTCACCAAAGCGACTTTTGTTTGTGTCCCTCAAACAATAAGAGCCTATTTTAAAAATATCAACTTCTGGATCCCACAAAGCTTGTCTGATAAGGTCCCCTGTCCCTGAGCATGTCAGCTTAGGCGTGTGGAAGCTTGGGGGTTTGTTGAGGGTGCTGGCTCTGGGGGCAGGTCATGACCCCTTTATGGAGGAAGCCATGGGGCCAAAGCAGCTCAGGACAAGACACCTCCTTGGCAACAAAGTAACATCCACAGCCTGAGGGCCTCTTACTTTCAGGGTAGTAACTAAAGAAGAGTTGCGGGTCAGTGGATAATCAGCTGAATATGAGCTCCGTGTGTGCTACTCTGGCCAAAAGGACTACTGTAATCCTGAGATGCATAAATAGGGGCCTTTTAAGTAGGAGTAGACAGGATATTTTATGTCTGGATTTGGCACTGGAATTGCGTGTCCAGTTGTGGTGTCTACAGTTTAAGAAGGATGCTGATAAATTGGAGAAGGGAGGAGAAGAACCATGAGAATGATTAAAGGATTCGAGAACATGCTACTGATAGACTCAAGGAGCTCAATCTTAACAGATGAATAAGAGGTGATTTGATTCCAGTCTAAAGTACCTACATAGGGAACAACTATTTAATAAGGAGCTCTTAAGCCTAGCAAACAAAGGTATACCATGCTAAAATGGCTGGAAATTGAAGTTAAATTCAGGCAGCATATAAAGTAATTTTTTTTTTACAGTGACAGTAATTAATCATTGGAACAACTTACCAAGGGTTGTGGCGGAGTCTCCATCACTGGCAGTTGTTAAATCAAGGTTGGATGTTTTTCTTAAACAGTTGCTGTAGGAATTTTTCTGGACATGTTCTTGGCTACTGCTCAGGACCTGCTACTGCCTGGTCCAGGGGTTGCAAATTAGGAGGGGTGGGGTTTTGGGTTGAAAACACTCATGATTTGCTTATTCCTTGCTTGGGGGTACAGAGCATAGACATGAGCCCAAGGTGATACCAGAGTGGCCCATTTGATTTTTTTCATTGGCTTCTTCCTTGCTTATTTGCAATGACTTGGCTGCCCGTGCACCTGTCACCGGTCCAGGGATGGTTGCGAATTAGGAGGGATGTGGCTTTGGGCTGAAAACACTCACTATTTGCTTCTTCCTTGCTAATGTGCAATTGATTTATTTGATGATTGAGGGGTGCTGTTTCATTTTGTGGGCGAGTATGTGAAAAGGGAGGAGAGACTTGGGGGTACAGAGCACAGACATGTGCCCAAGGTGATACCCGAGTGGCGAATTAGGAGGGATGGGGCTTTCTGAAAAATCAATATAGCGCTATGAAATGCTGATTGTTATGACCACCACTCAAAATGTACATTTTTATTTATTACTTAATGTCAATATTTTAATCCAGTCACTGGTTTGAACATTTTTTTCTTTTTTGTGAGTCATATTTTCTCAAATTTTTACTTTACTGTAACTGTATATAAAAATACCTATTTCATTTAACTGGTCTATCAATAGCAATCATTCACCCCATTCTAATTTTTTGGTGCTTAAAAGATATTTTTGATGCATAGTCACCATTACAGAACCAAACCTGTGAGATGTCCCACTTTAGGGGTATTAAGATAAGTCTGCTACGTAACATAATTCCACTCTTCCTGTTATCTTCACATGCACCTAATGAGTCCATAGTACATGGGAGAAAGTTATTACCTGACTCCGTCATTAGAATAATTGCTGTTTGTCTTCTAAACATAGTATTAGCCTCTTGTGTTGTTTCTACCATACTGATGTCTTTCTGCTGCAAATACATTTCTGCAAACTAACAACGCTTCTATTTAGGAAAAAAACATCATAATTACCAGAGGTGAAAGTGGGCTGGTCCAGCATACCGGTAAGAACTGGCCACCGGTACCAGCCTGTACACAGTTGATGTTACAATGCTGCTGTGGTAGTGCTTTATGCTTTAATGTCACTGCCCCCTTTACCTCTCCCTGCATCAGTGGCCCTGCCATAGGGTCTGGCAGCACTTTGGGATGCTATCAGCAGGGCCGCCGACAGTGGGGGAGCAAAAGGGGCTGCCCTGGGTTCCGGCGACTTACAAGGGCCTGGTGCTCCTAGCCACCGTAGCAGCTGTCAGGAAGGGCTGGTGGGGGGAATCCGGCCCCCACACCTTCTGCCAGAGACCCCACCCCTTCTGGGGGCCACGAGCCCACCCCACACACCTTGGCAAGGACACCGGTGCAGTGCAGTGTAATCTCCGGCATTTACTTTCAACCCAGATAATTACACATAAATAACAAATGATAATGGCAATTTGGTATTCAATACCTTTAATCTGAGCGGTCCGCAGTTGTGGCCATCACTTTGTCTGGTATGCTGAACAATTTTACTCTTCCAATCAGATGAGGATTTGCTAGTTAATAGTTTTGATGAAGTATCTGAAATTTTTAGAGTACATTAGCAGATTGCATAAATGAGCTTTTCTTCTTCCCCCCACCCCCCCCTTCCTCCCCAGTTTCTGGACATAGATACAAATCCACTCTATTTAATTAATTATTGCAGTGACTTACTGCTCGTGTGTGTGTGTATATATATTAAAGGCAGAATCATAGAATCAGGGTTGGAAGGGACCTCAGGAGGTCATCTAGTCCAACCCCCTGCTCAAAGCAGAACCAATCCCCAATTTTTTCCCCAGATCCCTAAATGGCCCCCTTACGAATTGAACTCACAACCCTGGGTTTAGCAGGCTAATGCTCAAACCACTGAGCTATCCCCCTAGCTTTCATATTATTGTCTCACTCTTACAGTGTATCATCTGATTTGCTTTGCTGGCTAGATCGTCGGGCTCAACGGGTAGTGATCAATGGCTCCATGTCTAGTTGGCAGCCGGTATCAAGTGGAGTGCCCCAAGAGTCGGTCCTGTGGCCGGTTTTGTTCAATATCTTCATTAATGATCTGGAGGATGGCGTGGATTGCACCCTCAGCAAGTTTGCAGATGACACTAAACTGGGAGGAGAGGTAGATATGCTGGAGGGTAGGGATAGGATACAGAGGGCCTAGACAAATTAGAGGATTGGGCCAAAAGAAATTTGAGGTTCAACAAGGACAACTGCAGAGTCCTGCACTTAGGATGGAAGAATCCCATGCGCTGCAAGAGACAAGGGACCAAATGGCTAGGCAGCAGTTCTTCAGAAAAGGACCTAGGGGTTACAGTGGACAAAAAGCTGGATACGAGTCAACAGTGTGCTGCTGTTGCCAAAAGGCCAATGGCATTTTGGGATGTATAAGTAGGGCTCTTGCCAGCAGATCGAGGGACGTGATCGTTCCCCTCTATTCGACATTGGTGAGGCCTCATCTGGAGTACTGTGTCCAGATTTGTGCCCCACACTACAAGAAGAATGTAAAAAAATTGGAAAGCGTCCAGCAGAGGGCAACAAAAATGGTTGGGGGACTGGAACACATGCCTTGTGAGGAGAGGCTGAGGGAACTGGGATTGTTTAGTCTGCAGACGAGAAGAATGAGGGGATTTGATAGCTGCTTTCAACTATCTGAAAGGGAGTTCCAAAGAGGATGGATCTAGACTGCTCTCAGTGGTAGCAGATGACAGAACAAGGAGTAATGGTCTCAAGTTGCAGTGGGGAAGGTTTAAGGTTGGATATTAGGAAAAGCTTTTTCACTAGGAGGGTGGTGAAGCACTGGAATGCGTTACCTAGGAAGGTGGTGGAATCTCCTTCCTTAGAAGTTTTTAAGGTCAGGCTTGACAAAGCCCTGGCTGGGATGATTTAGTTGGGTATTGGTCCTGCTTTGAGCATGGTGTTGGATTAGATGACCTCCTGAGGTCCCTTCCAATCCTGATATTCTATTCTATGATTCTATGAACACCGTCCCCAACATCAAAGGTTATTTCCCCATATTTAGAAGTCTTTCTTTTAGCATAATGTCTTTGTTGTTCTTGTGCTTTAGAAATGTTACTTAGAGCCAGTGCACTGTCAGCATCATGTCTCAATTTCATATTTATGCTGTACTCTTTGCAGAAATCTTCCCCAAATGTATTCATATCTGGGATCTTTGTAAACAAATGGAGAAGGGGTTGTATTTGTTAAATGAAGACACACTGAATGCCATGTGTATGTGAAAGGTGCCGGTAATAACATGCTTATTATGTATGTATTATGTGTAATTCTGAGACTTCTTCTGGAAACACTGGGTCATCACAAAACATTAGTCGAAAGGGTGACATTTTTGTTGTGGCATGTACTTTAGTTCGCAAAGAAAACACAGTGGGCTCAAGTAATTCATCCCAATTACTCCCATTGTCATCAACCATCTTCCACAATGCTCTGTAACAAATGCTCATTGATTTGTTTGTTTAAAAAAAAAAAAAAAAGTACGGTCTTCACTGAAACAGATTTTCATTAAGTATTATACCTTTTTGGATTATGTATAAAGACCTCCAGCATAACACATTGCTTTTGAAGATTTTTTTTAGTGAATTGCATCTTCTGGCATAGCACTCTCTACGTGCCATTAGTACTCTAATATTCCCACCAATTCACTTACCTTTGATGGATTTATTAGCATTTCCAGCCAAGCCATTGGTTTGTGGGTGGTACGGGCTGGTGAAGCTACGTTTTATTCCCAGTCTTTCACCAATATATAGGTTAAACTGAAAGAAAATAAGTTACACCATAAACTTACATATAGACTTGTGTTAAGGAATGTTCCTTCGTGTATTTGCTACTACTTTTATGTGTAATTAGCAACAGGAATAGCCCCTCTTTTAGTATTTGTATTCAAAACAAGTAGTTGTGGGTTTCTTTGGTAGATATGAAGACACCGAAAAATAATTTTATAGCAACCCTGACTGTGACCAACAGCAGTTTATATAAAAAAAAAAAAAAAAAAAAAAAGTATGGTGATTGTTTGAGATCAGTGTGTGACCTGATAGTGACTTTGACTACATAGTAAAAATACCTGGAAAAAACCTAGTCGTTACCTTATTGAATTCTGGACCAAGATCTGTCAATATCCGCTGTGGGCATCCACATTGAACAGCTGTTTTGTACATGCTGTTTGCCACCTCAGATGCGGACTTACTTCTAAGTGAAAAGGCTTCCACCCATCTTGAAAGATAATCTATGGCTGTCAGTCATATACTGGTATCCATCCTCTGGTACTGGTAATGGTCCTATTAAATCCATTCCCACCAATTCCCAGATCCGAGTGACCTACATGCAAGGGTACCAGTTACAGTCATACTTCACATGTTTCTAACTAAATGTTCTCAATAAACCCATATATCATACTCAGAGTACACAATGTAATATGGTTACAACAGCCATAGAAGCAGACTGTAAAGCCCATTTTTAAATAAAGAAAAAACAACCCAAAAGAAGTACAGAAATGGGTTAGGAAAAACAATACACGAGTAAAGCTGAAGAAATATCCCCAGCCCATGCAAAGGGCGTTAGAGGTAATTGCTGCACTAGGCTGTGGCACTTGTATGCATTGCGCTCGTTTCCAAATCAAGGCCTCGTTGTATAGCCCAAACAACAATGAATAATGATAAATGTCTGATTCCAAAATTCACCTTCATGCTTTTCAAGGTGGTAGCCAGATTTAATTTCTTTCCCTCTTTCTGGCAAGTCAGACATGGTGCAGCCTATTTTGGATGGAACAATATGATGACATGAACATTTCGTTATGGAAATAGTATTGCACGGGAACAACGTTCACATTTGCACACCAAATATATTTTTATATTTCTTTTATACATTTAGAACTTGTATTCAATTGTAAATAGCATTCTTCAGGATTTAGTTTCATTAATTTACATACCCAATTGGCAAGGTCTTTTGTCATCCCTGGCCAATAGTATTTTGATGTCAGAATATTCCTAGATGTCCACCCCGTGCACTGCCATGATACATTTCGAAGAGTTGCAGCGCTTCTTTCATAGTCTGCACGACGACAACCTTTTCTTCCTTTTGCCGAATGGAACAATGTCCCCTCTGTTAATCATAGAAGATAGAGCATGGAGGATGATCAAGGTTTCTCAGGGCCATGGGCCAGAGCAGTTGCTGGGACCCTACCCTCCTTGTCCACTTCCTGCACCACCCATGGCCCTACCCCTTTCAGCCTCTTCCCCAGGATCTCAGCCATATTCCACCTAGGCTGCCCGCCATTCCGCCTCCCCCACAATTCCTTTGCTCATTTCCCAACCACCAGCCTCTCCCACATAGCCCCAGGACCGGAGAAGCTCTGTCTCTGTGTCATGACCCCGGGGTTGTACCAGGGAGTGAGAGCTCCTCCAATCCCAGGGCTGCAGCGGGGGTTCAGGTGCTGCGCTTCTTTATGGGACCAGGAGTGGGGTGGTGTGGATTATCCTGCCCCACCTGGCACTTCTGCTGGAGATGGGGTCGGGCATCGGGGCTTCCCCTGCTACCCCATGGCTTCTGCCTGGGCTGGGGTGGGGGTGATGTGGGAGGCCCTCCCTTGCCCCACTCACCGGGTGGAAGCAGGGGCCCCCCCTTGACCTTGGCCCCTCAGCCTGGGCTCTGTAGTCACAGTGGCTAATCCGCCACTGTGGATGATGAAATCAAGTGTTGCACTTAAGCTATGATCAGCTATTTGCAAAGCCATTCATTAATTATAAGGCATATGCATATCAAAGACATCTATATACACTATGGTTCGTAATGCCTTGAGTACAAGGGAGGAATTTCACTGTGTGGTTAGAACTAGCTGTTTTGTTTTTTTAATTATAAATGGTTGCTTAGTAAACGTATAGTGATTGTTGTTGGTGCTTGCAGCAGAATGGATAACATACTTAAATGAAGCAAAGTCATAGGGCTTTTTGATAAAATTATACTCATTTCTCGTGTAACTGCACAATGTGTTTGTTGCACCACCCGCATAGATAACAGAGGAGATTTTCTGGAATATTTGAATAAAACTCGAGAGGGCGGTCCCATTGAAGGTAAGGTTAACACTCCAAATAATCCCAGTGTTGGGACACCAGGACCATCATTTACAGTCTGAAGTTTCCAGTGTAATGTGTCAGTATTATCTGAAAAAAAGTATTCCTTGCCTTCCAAAGAAAAGTTGACAGCAAATCGATGCAGGTTCAGTCTGCTTTATTGATTCCTTTCAGGATATGGGCTGCTCCTTAGATATGCCAAAACATTTGCAATTTTTTCCTCAAAAGATTTCCCTGAGAATTGTTTACAAAAGAAAACAGTTACTTAAGTGGAAATAGGGAATATCAATCCATGTAAGACTCAAAGTTCAATTAGAAGGCATGAGATGTACGTTGCAGACATATAAGCAGGGTAAACCTAAATCAACAATGAATCATTCATAGGCCAGTCACAAGACAGACATAAATAAATTGCAGGCATGTATATTTTGCAGGTATAATTTTGAAGTATTTGTGGCTTGAAAAATATGGCTGTATTCGATCAATGCAGATCGAATGTTATTAGAGATATCACCTACAAGACTGTAACCACGTATAGACATAGTAACTCAGAAAATTTAACAGCACAAAAATGTCAATATAAAAAGATAACACAAGCAGAGTTGCTTGAAGATAATGGGTTCCGAAAACAAATGAATACACACGGAAACATTCTACTTACCTGCCATTA
This sequence comes from Natator depressus, assembly GCF_965152275.1. Taxonomy (NCBI): domain Eukaryota; kingdom Metazoa; phylum Chordata; order Testudines; family Cheloniidae; genus Natator; species Natator depressus. The sequence goes on from NC_134253.1 coordinate 6,855,692, forward strand.
TGGGTGTAGTACAGGTAATTTTTTGCTTGGTGCAACTTTCTGGGAGAAAATAGTTTTATGAAATTCTGAAGAATCTGAAATAAAGAAACCCGTATAACCAATGTTCCCTCAAATTTTTGACAGGCCATGTGCATAAAAAATTTCTTCTGTGCAAATTTTTGTGCGTGCGGGGTTTTGCCATGTGCGCTGAGTTTAGGATCTGTGTGCACACGCACAGCTTAGAGGGAACAGTGCCTATAACATACACTTATCAGTATCACCTCATTTTCAGCTATGCCTTTCATGGGTCATGTTACTGTAATTTAGCTAATCAATCGTAACATGATGTAACTTGATTATCTAACAAAACTAGATCCCACCACCTTAATTGGTTTTCACCCAGCAAAATTACTTATACATCAGCCAAAAAAAATCAAAGACCCATACAGAGACCATACAGATAAACAATAGAGAAATGGGGACCATAAAGACCAGACAATAAGTAAATCACCATGATTACAGGCAAACCATTTAAGAAGTGACTATACAGTTATTGTTAAGAATCTTGATGACTCATGCAGTTAGCCAGCAAGACCCTTAGTATTTGGGTACTTTTAAGAGATTTGCCCATTAGTTGGGGTATGCTCATTTATTGGGGTTACTTGTCTGTGTTTTTTTCCCCTGCTAATTCTATTAACCTACTGCTTGTGTATAACAATTCTTAACAGAAGGTTAAGAAATATTCTATGAGTGAGAGAGAGAGACCCCTTGCTAAAGGAGGTTGGTCTGAAAAAGGAAAAGAAAGCTTGCTCGGGTTTGTGCCTCAGTTTCCCTACTCCACAGCAACTACTGAACAATTAACACATGATTAGGGCCACGTGCTGCCTGTGTTTCTTCACCAATTTGTTACCAGATTTGCCCATTACTTTGGGGTATGCTCATTTATTAGGGTTACTCTTCTGGGGGTGGGGTGGTGGTTCTGTAATTTTATCAATGTACTGCTTGTGTGACTTGTGTTTTCATATGGAGCTCTACTCCCTCCTTCTGCAAGTCCCCTCCCAATGGAGCTATCCTGCAGGACCTAGGTTCCCCAGGGCTGGGTTCCTCCAGCCTCAGAACCAGATGAACACACACACACACGTACACTAGCAGAGCAAGTCTGAGTGGACCGGGTCAATCAGCACCCTCCAGCTGATCCCCTCATATGCTGCTGTAGTCAATGGACTGGGTGAAGCAGCTTTCTCAAGCTGAACCCCTTATCTGCCTGGGCCCAGTCTCAAGAGGCTGGATTTGAGCAGCACTTTCAGCCCCGCCCCGTATGCCACAGGTTTAACACGTCCCTATCCCACTTTCATGTCACAATTGTACTGCCAGTAACCCACTTGATGAGCAAACCCCACAGTATTTTTGGGTGCTACAGGGATCTGTAGCTTAGGTAAAAGAAGCATTGCTGCAGAGTTAAATGGTGAAGATACAAACACAAGAGTAAAGCTGAGAGAGAGTGTCAACCAGCTTAACCATAAAAGTTATTTATTGAATAATAGTGATAACTACTCAAGGAGAGCCTAAACAAAATAACAGTTACATTATTAAAGGTTAATACCTGAGGTAGAAAAGGAAACAGAGAGAGAGGGAGGGATCTCACCCACTCCAGGAAGCTTGAAGTCATCAGGGGTCCCAGGTGACAGTGGTAGCTCAGGGTCTTGGATCTGTCAGGAGTAGATGAAATCGCAGTGTATCTGAGGCAGAGTTTGGTCTGTGCATCAGAACACTTACTGGGGTATGAGTAGGGGTTTTTGTAGAGAAAATACAATGATTGAAGGGAGGACACTAGATTTGTTTATGGGTAAACTGATGACTTAAGCGTTTTCTTTAGGCTAGACAAGAGGAGCTGATCACTCCTAGCTATGGCTGATGTTCCTTCAGGAAGCTCACAACGAAATTGGGCTGCTTCAGTATTTTGGACATCAGTCAAGGATTCCTTACTAGAATTGGTCTGATAACTGCTGAGCTGCGTGTGTGCAGGCGTAGGTTCATTAACATTTGGGGCACAGATCTCCCATGATGCAGTTGTTCCCTGCTTTTTTGGTCCCAGAGTTCAGTGCCGTTCTCTATTCCCCATTCTGTATGCTAATGAGATGTCTCCTTTCCCCATCTTTCATGCAGATGAGGCTAGGGGAGTGGCCTCTGTTCTACATTCTGTATACTAATGAAGATGGCTCTGTACCCTTGTCATGAGGGGTCTAGGTGTGTGTCACACCACCATTCACTGATTGGTATCATCTGTGACTGCAGAGATGTTAACAGGGCATTGAGCATGAAATGATCTTTAACAATATGTTGTGTGACTACTTACATTAAAGAAATCCATTCTACCTTGGTTTTGTAGAGAGCCCTTTGATTGACCAATAAGAATCTGGTGTTGCAGGTCCCCATAGTGCAATTATATTTGATTCTCCATTCTCAGTACAGCTTTTATTTTGGTGAGTTTTGCACACAGATGCAGAAATGTGGACTTGTGCATCCAAAAGTTCTGCGGCCACTGCTCATGAGCCCAAGCCGTCATTGTTGCAGAAGATTTCTGCCCTTGGGAAGGATGTAAGATGACACAAGATAATACACTTACTGAATATTTGTGAATCAGCTTCTACACAGAAGCAATGACATGTGAACATGGGACACTAAGGGTTGGATTCACGGGCAAGATATATGCATATCAAGATATATGCAATAACAACTACTTACTTAAATTTTTTTTGATTAGCATAAGCTATTAGAATAAAAAATAAACAGCACAATGACATGCACTGATCAGTGATGATACAGATAAATGACGAAGTGTTCAGAGTAATAAGAGTAATAGAAATAACATTTTTAAAGGAGCAAAGCTATAATTAAAATGGATTACAAGGAAGAGAGCGCAGTTCAGGGAATCACAGCAGCTGCTAAGACAAATTTGTGAACTCTTATGAGACTTCACATAGACGAATAGTTATGAGAGGTTTCAGAGTAGCAGCCGTGTTAGTCTGTATTCACAAAAAGAAAAGGAGGACTTGTGGCACCTTAGAGACTAAACAATTTATTTGAGCATAAGCTTTCGTGAGCTACAGCTCAATTCATTGGATGCATCGATGAAGTGAGCTGTAGCTCATGAAAGTTTATGCTCAAATAAATTGGTTAGTCTCTAAGGTGCCACAAGTCCTCCTTTTCTAGTTATAAGAGACTCTTTTAAATACTCAAAATGTGTGACGCAGAGTTTGAGGGAATGTAGGGAAATTATTTCACTGCATCAAGTCTCCTGTAGCAGTAAAGTAGCACCAGGTTTTTATATTTTTTGGTAGTGTCCAGAAAAGGTGCAAGGGAGTTTTGCTGTGGGAGGGGTCTGTGTTTACAATGGTGCCGTGCCAACAGGCCCACTCTGGGAAGTTGCCCATTACAGACCTCTCTTACCCATCCACACAGCCGGTTCTGGCCCCTCACCTGGGGCAGTCCAGCACACAGGCCTTGCTGTGTGAGCCTCTCTCAGCCAGCAGGTTTCACTTGCCTGTCAACAGCTCATCACCCAGCAGCTGGGGTCCACCATGCAGGCTGGGCAGGGCTGCTGGCCCTGGGGCCAATGGGTGTGGCTGGGCCAGGTGGGATCTCCGGAGTCAGGTCCCTGGGATCTGCCATGCTTCTTAGCACTGCTCCAGCTCTGAGCTGTCTCCGCTGCCTGGGATCTGTGGGGTCCCACCTGCCTCCCTGGGGGCAGAGCCACCTGGGACTGGTGCAGAGACCGGGCCAGTCTCAGCCAGTCACAGGGGACAGTGCTGGGGAGCTCGGGTGGGTCCTGCCAGGCATGTGGGTCCTGAGGGAGCCTGGCCCAGGCAGGCTCTGCTCCTGCTCCAGCTTGGCTGATTGCAGCATTCCCAAGGGGCTGGAGTTATCCTGCCCCAGGACCAGCCCTGGATGCGCTGCCGGCTCAGCCTGACAGACACAGTCACCTCCCATCAGGGCCAGCTATTGTGGACAGGGGTCAGGGCATGGGAGAGTAGGGTCTCTAAAGGGTCCGGGGGGGGGGTTGCTGGGCAGTGAGGGGGTGGGGAGATCTGTGTGTATTGGGCTGTGAAGTGGGGGAGATCTGTGTGTGTCAGGGCACTGGAAAGTGGGGGGGGGTCTGTGCGGGGCATTGTGCAGTTGTGGCGGTGGGGCTGTGGGGGGCACTGAGCAGTGAGGGGATCGGGGGGGGCTTTGGCGGGAAGGTGCATGGCACTGTGCAGTTGTGGGAGGGCTGTGGGGGGTGTTTGGGTAGGGGAGCACTGGGCAGTGAGAGGATCTGTGAGGGGGTTCTGGGCGGGTGGAGGTGTGCTAGGCGTCATGGTCTGTGGGAGGCACTGGGCATAGGCATTTGTGGGGGTCTCTGGGCAGTGTGGCACTGTGCGTAGGGGGTCCGAGCCGTGCTAGGCAGGGGGTAGCATGGTGTGGCGTGGGCCCACCCACAAGGGGAAGAAGCATGGTGGCAGTGCAGAGCCCAGCAGGCCAGTGTCCGTCCGGCAGCTGCCGCTTTGTAAACAGTGCCCTCGTACGGGGCTGGGTGGAGGGGGGCCGTCCCTGCCGTGCCATGACCCACCTCCCATTGCTCCCGGCCAGCCCCTCGCTCTGAAGACTCTGCCCCATGTCCCCTTAGCCCCCATGGGGGCCCACAAATAGGTTCAGCACCAGGCCCACCAAAGGGTAATGTGGCTGCGTCCGGGGTGCAGGAACTGGGACAGCGGCTGGGTGCCGGCTAGGGGGAGTTTGGGTGAGGGGTGCAGGCTCTGACCTGGGGCAGGGGGCTGGGGTACAGGAGGGGGTGTGGGCTCTGGGAGGGGGGGGGTGTCTGTACAATATTTCATAGCATTAAGCCTCCTGGCTGTATCAGTAACGTAGCCCCTCTCCCGCCGCTACCCACAGCAGCTTGATCCGCCAGAGGGCGGCAACGCGGGGCGGAGTGAGGGCAGAGAGAGAGGGCACCGGCACCAGGGAAGGGTACTGCGCATGCTCCGTTCGGGCGCGCATGCTCCGTGCCCCCGAAGGCGGGCGCGGGGCGGGGGAGCGTTTGGTGTCGCACCGGGCTGCAGGCTGCGGCGGGGCCGCGGAGGTAGGGGCGGGGGCTGAGTGCGCGATCCCGAGGGAGCTGCTCCTGGGGCCCTCGGGGGGTGGCTGCACGCGCGGGCAGGGGGCAACCCCTGGGGTGGGAAAAGGGACCATGGGGGGCTGGCGGTGTGGACGGGGGAAGTGTGCGGGGTCGGTGAGTGGCCGTGCGGGAGGGGGCGTGTGCGGGGCCAGGGCGGGGTGGGTGTGTGAGGGGAGGGGGCGTGTGGGGGGCCAGGGCGGGGTGGGTGTGTGAGGGGAGGGGGCGTGTGCGGGGCCAGGGCGGGGTGGGTGTGTGAGGGGAGGGGGCGTGTGGGGGGCCAGGGCGGGGTGGGTGTGTGAGGGGAGGGGGCGTGTGGGGGGCCAGGGCGGGGTGGGTGTGTGAGGGGAGGAGGCGTGGGGGGGGCCAAGGCGGGGTGTGGGTGTGCAGGGAGGGGCTGTGGGGGGTATGTGGCTGGCAGCGCAGGCAGGCGCAGTGCATAGGGTGTGTGTGTGGGGGGAGGGGCTGTGGGGGGGCCAGGGCGGGGTGGGTATGTGGCTGGCAGCGCAGGCGTGGGCAGTGTGTAGGGTGGGTGTCCAGGGGGAGGGGCTGTGGTGGGGTCAGGGCGGGGTGTGTGTGGGGGGGGGGAGGGGCTGTGGTGGGGTCAGGGCGGGGTCGGTGAGTGGCCATGCCGGAGGGCCTGTGGTGGGGCCAAGGCGAGGTGTGGGTGTGCGGGGAGGGGCTGTGGTGGGGCCGGGGCGGGGTGTGTGTGTGGGGGGGGGAGGGGCTGTGGTGGGTATGTGGCTGGCAGCGCAGGCAGGCGCAGTGCGTAGGGTGGGTGTGTGAGCGGAGGGGCTGTGGGGGGGGCCAGGGCGGGGTGTGTGTGTGTGGGGAGGGGCTGTGGTGGGGCCGGGGTGGGGTGGGTATGTGGCTGGCAGCGCAGGCGTGGACAGTGTATAGGGTAGGTGTCCAGGGGGAGGGGCTGTGGTGGGGTCAGGGCGGGGTGGGTGTGTGGGGGGAGGGGCTGTGGTGGGGTCAGGGCGGGGTAGGTATGTGGTTGGCAGCACTGGCGGGGGCAGTGCGTGGGGTGAGTATCTGGGCATGGGAGAAGGGCAGTTCATGGGGTGTGGTGCTAGGTTTTGCGGTAGAGGGATGGTGTGTGGGAGTATGTTGTTGCCTAGGGGTGTTGTCGCAGATAGTGGGGGGTTGGTGGGGGTAGGTGTGTGGGGAGGATGTCGTACTGGTTAGCAGTAAGGGTTGGAGGCAATGCGTGACTGGCAGGGTGTAGGTGTAACTAGTTTGTTGGGGGCCAGTGTGGGAGGTATTACTACCTGACTGGCTAGTAGTGTGTCTGGTTGGAGGGCTTATTGGGCTGAGTAGTGTGTGTGCATGTGGGGGGTGATAAGCAGATGTTTCGTCTGGGTCCATAGGGCTGGGTCACTGGCTCTGGGTGGGAGGCCAGGGTGCCTGCTTGTGCAATGAGGCAGTGGCTTACTGGGAGAGCTGGTGTTTTGTGTTCCTGATGTCACTGGCTGGTTTGGGCGCAGTGAGGCTGGGTGTCTGGTGGTGGGCCCATTGATGGGGTTGGTTGGCAGCTAGTGTTTGTTGGGGCAGTGGCCTGGGACATTGGCAGTGGCTGGCTCGGAGCAGGCAGTAGTGATGAATAGTTTTGTTGGGGCAGTACTAGGGGGCAGCCAGGAGGGGATAGGTCGCCAGTTGTTGCTGCGTAGCTGCTGAGGCTACTTACAGGGGGTGGTGGGCTCTGCTTGGTTCTGGGGGAACGAGTGCTAGGTGCTTCAGAGAGGCGCTGGGGGAGCGGGTGGCGCTGGGTAGGTGGGGGAGGCACTGGGTGGGGCAGCTCAGGAATTGGGCTATGGTGGAACTTGGTGTGGCTGGCACTGCGCCTGCCTGGCACTGGCACAGCAGCAGGAGTCCAGGGGTCTCTGGCTCCCAGATGCCATTGGCTCAGCACATGGCATGTATAGAGCATGCACTGCCACGCGGGATGGACCCATCTCTCTCTCTCCCTCATGACCCATCTTCCCTGGGCTGCTGCTCTTATTAGCCATGTAGCAGAACGCTCTCCAAGCCCCGCCTTGGGGCCTGCAGGCCCAGCTCAGTATGAGTGTCAAACAGCTCCAGGGCACTGATAAGTCCCCCTCTGCAAGGATTCTTTCCTAGGCTCCGTGACCCACTCTCAACAGCGAGTAACTCATCATCTGCCTCCTGTTGAGTTCTGGCAGCAGGATAGGGGCCCTGCTAAGCTGGGCACAGGCCAGAGAGTTGATTTCCGGGGGTGAGCACTTCTGTTCCCTCATCCTTGCACCAGTGCTCACTGTCACAGGGCAGTGTGATTGACAGCCCTCTCATCCCAGGAGGAGCCAGCTGGTACATGTAGAGGGTGAGGGGATCCATCCTTGAGTGAACATGGGGGTGACTCATCATCAGCCCCACCGGGTCTGGGAGGGATGAGCTGTGTTGATCCGTGAGGCTGTTACTCTCCAAAGCGCCCCCTGGGCCTGTAGCTGGACACTGGCTCTATGAGCTTGCAGGCAGCTGACATTGGTGCTGCCCTTCTAGCCCTTAGTGACACAGTGGGCCTGGCTAGTGCTCTGAGAGTGAAGGAGTGGCCTGGCCAGTTGGAAACTGGTCCATGAGATCTCTGTGCTTCTCTGAGCCATGTGGCTACTGATCATCGTCAGCTCTCAAACATGCCAGCATGACCCCCGGTCTGAGTCCTGTAGGCCTAGGAGAGCACCAAGCCCCTGCTGTGCCCAGTGATTCTGCTACAGAGAACGACAACCCCCGGCCCTCTCAATGCAGCTCTCCCCTCTCCTTCCCAGGAGCTGACCCTTTAAGCACGCTTCCCTGGATTTGTATTAGGTGTGTTTTGTAGATTGGCCTCTCTGTGCCTCAGTTTCACAAATGACTCTCCCAGAGTCACAGAGGGAGTTGGTGGCAGAGCTGAGCATGAAAACCTGGAGTCCTGGCCCCCTGCCCACCAGGCGATCGTGCTCCGCATGCCCCGGTGTCTCATCTGGTTTGACCTACATGGTTCCAATGAAGGCCTGGCTGTTCACCTGCCTTTGTAGGGGCAGTGTGCATGAAAGGCCAGGATTCCCTGAGCCTAGGAGGTGCAGCAGTTACCCTGAGTAATGGTGGGGCAGAAGGGGATTGAAGGCCAGAGCCTGAGAGGTGAGAGTCAAGGGGCTGCTCACCTGTGTCCACTGCTAACTCTCCCCCTTGAGCGTGTTGCTTTGGGCCAGGTCTGGCAGAGCTGCAGCCAGTTCTGCACTCTGCAAGGGCTGGGCGAGCGACGGGTGTGTGATGCCATGAAAACCCTCATCTAAGCTGACAGTGCCCAGGAGACAGGCTCTGCAGCACCAACTGACTCCCGGGCGACCTCAGCTGAGTTGCTCCCCTCTGTCACATGGGGCCAGTCATCCCCCCAGGAGGGGCACTGGGGCTGAGTAGCTGGTTTGTGGTGGGCTTGGCGTCTCTGATGAAAGGCCAAGTATTAATAACAGGTGCCCACCATACTGGCGAGCTGCCTGAGTGCCAGCGTCACAAGAGTGCTGCTGCCTAGCTCTGCTGTGGGTCCAGGGCCAGGAAACGTGCTAGGGAACGGGCACTCGTGCAGCCCGCGGAGCTAACCTAGGGGCGGCTGTGTGTGAGGAGCCCAGCGTGGCTGTGCCAGGCCCCCTGTGTCCTAGTGCATGTGCAGCAATGCGGATGCACTGACAGCCAGGTGAGAGCATAGCCTGGGTATTCGGGCTGCTGCTCACAGCTGGTGTGGACACGCTGCCTCCTTTGCTATGCGAGAGACATGCCTGGCACTTCCCATGCCAGACGCCCTGCGGCAGCTCTCAGCAGGAGCCCTGCCTTTAGACCCTGCTGCAGCTGCATTTCCTGCTCCTGCTGTAAGGTCAGATGCTGGTTCCTAATGGGGAGCATCTGGCAGTGCCCATTCTGCTCGTGCCAGTCACCAGGGCAAAGTGTACTTGGCAACGAATTGAAAAGAGAAAATGGCAGAATGAATGCCAAGCTGGATACCAGTGCTTCTGGGAATGCCAGCCTGGGCCCCCAACTCCAGCTAAGGAGAGTGGCAGATTTCGTGCCTTCAGAAGCCTGTCTGTGGCCAACTCCCCCTTCTGTCTGAAGAGCGGCATGCAATGCTGTCAGCCCCTCTGGGGGTGCAGTCAGCGTCCATCTCACAGTTGTCTTATGGCTGATCTGCCCAGCATGGGGGCTGCTTCATTGGGGTGTTGAGTTCCCTCCTTTGCCTGGCACCAGCTCTCACTAAGGTTGTTGGCCTTCTGGAGCATCCTCCTTTGCATCTAGCTTGCAGCCGAAGGCACAAACCTTGTGCACAGGAGCAAGCTGACACCTCACTGCCTCCCACCGGGCATTGCCATCCTGTGCAGGGGTGAGGTCACTCCCTGAGCAGTTCTCCTCACAGGTCGCTGCTCCCCACTTGGAGTCTCTTTTTCGCATTGCCCTTCTCAGCTAATGTGTTGTGTGTGGACACAGCCCCTAATGTGAACAAAGACCTGGACCCTGCAGCTCCAGGCCAGGCCATGATTGAAGAGATGCCATCAGTGTGGGGCTCGCACCAGCTGCTGGGCAAGAGGAACCCTGGCTTTGATTCCACCTGGCAGTTCCTGTGGTCCTAGACAGCAGCAGGGGCAGGAGACTGGGTGTTCTGCACTTGTTAGACTCTGCACTGAGCTCTGGGAGCGGGCGGGAGAGTGGGTGGGGGGGGGGGGCTATGTCTATACTGCAGTGAAACCCACAGCTGGCCTGGGTCAGCTGACTTGGGCTGAGGGGCTATAAAACTGCTGGCTGGGGGCCCTGTGCTCTGCTTCCCTGCAGAGAGGTGGGGGAAATCTCCTCCTCGGTTGCTAGGTGTGACTGCCCTGGCTTTTGGGGCTCCCCTTGTCTTTTCAGATCCTCCACTGACCTGGGTCAGTTTCAACCAGTCCTTAATGACCCATTCATTCAACTTCAGACAGCGTGACCCAACACCTCTTAAGAACGGCCATACAGGGTCGGACCAAAGGTCCATCCAGCCCGTATCCTGTCTTCCAGCAGTGCCGAGGTGCTGGAACTAGGAGTGCTTGGGGTGTGGCAGAACCCTCTTGCTTGAAGTGGTTTCCCTCATATAATGCATTTAGTTTTGTTCAGTGGCTTTGAGCACCTCCACTATAAAAATGGTGCCAGTGCCCCTACAATAGTGGCCAGTGCCAGACGCTTCAGAGAGAATGACCAGAAGAAGGCAATTTCGAGTGATCCGTCCCCATCATCCAGTCCCATGTTCTGGCATTCGGTGGTTTAGGGACACCCAGAGCATGGGGTTGCATCTCTGACCATCTTGGCTAATAGTCATTGATGGACCTGTTCTCCAGGAACTTCTCTCATTCTTTTTGAACCCAGCTGTATTTCTGGCCTTCACAACATCCCCTGCCAATGAGTTCAACAGCTTGTCTGTGCACTGTGTGAAGAAGTACTTCCTTAAGGTAGTTTTAACCCGCTGCCGATAAATTTCATTGGGTGACCCCCTGGTTCTTCTGACGTGAAGAGAGAACGAACATTTCCTTCTTCATTCTTTTCACACCACTCGTGATTTTATAGACCTCCCGTCGTTGTCGATTTTTCCAAGCTTGTGAAAAGTCCCAGTCTTTTTAATCTCCCCTCCTACGGGAAGCTGTTCTACCCCCTTCATCATTTTTCTTGCCCTTCTCGGTACCCTTTCCAACTCTAATATACCTTTTTTGAGATGGGTCAATCATCTGTGCATAGTATACAACTTGTGGGCAAACCATGGATTTATATAGAGACATTATGGCATCTTCTGTCTCATTATCTATCCCTTTCCTAATGGTTGCTAACTTTCTGTTCCCTTTTTTGACTGCTGCTGCACACTGAGCAGATGCTTTCAGAGACCTATCCACAGTGACCCCAGGATCTTTCTTGAGTAGTAACAGCTCATCATTGATATGATAAACCCCCCTCATTTTATATGTATCGTTGGGATTATGTTTTCCAATGAGCATTACTTTGCACTTACCAACATGGAATTTCATCTGCCATTTTGTTGCCCAGTCACCCAGTTGTCTGAGATTCCTTTGTAATTCTTCACGGTCTGCTTTCGACTTATCTGTCTTGACTAAGTTTCTGTCATTTGCACATTTTGCCACATCACCATTTACCCCCTTTTCCAGATCATTTATGAATATGTTGAACATCACTAGCCCCAGTACAGATCCCTGGGGGACACCACTATTTACCTCTCTCCATTCTGAATATTGACCATTTATTCCTATCCTTTGTTTCTTGTCTTTTAGGTTACTGATCCATGAGAGGACTTTCCCTCTTATCCCGTGACTGCTTACTTTGCTTAGGACCCCCACCAAAGGCTTTCTGAAAGTCCAGGCACCTCAAGTCTCCTGCTTTGCCCCATGGGCATTTTAACCCTTCTGAACCCATTGGGTAACAGTGTGAAGTACAGAGGGAAACTGAGGCAAGCATAGGATTAATTAAAAATATTACAGAAAATTCCCACTTTATTACGCTCTGGTAGGTTTTAAACCTGATGCTGCCCATGGAAATGTGTCCAACTGTCTCTCAGGCATGGGCCATGCCCCTTGTGTGCTCCTTTCTCCCCAATATCACACTTGTGACAGAGTGCTCCCAAGCAGGGCACAGCTGGGCACCTGGGAACAGAGCTGAGCCTCTCCTGAGCACAGCCAAGGTCACTGACTCTCAGGAGAACTGGTGGATTTGTTAAAGTCTCAGCTCCTGGAGTCATGTGAATTTGTGAGAATTCCAGCTTTAGCTTAGCCAATGAAGTCAGTGTCTAGCACTCATGGCTGGGGAGCACGGTCCAGCGGCTCCATGGAGGGATGAATAAAGAACCCAAACTGATCAGTTTTGTAATCCTATGATTTTGGGGGCCTCACTTGTGAGCACTGAAGCTGGTAACGCTGCATAGATGGTGGGCTCTATGTGCCTATGAGCTCCAAAGTACGCTAGTAACAACCAGCACAGAGATGTCCTCTGAAGTAGCTGCCACTGTTAATGAGGGGAGCTGCAAGGCTTAGCTGAGCCACTGGGTGGGAAAGGGTGGGTTGGGGGGTGGGATGCTGGGTGGGGCAGGGCAGGCTGGAGAGAGTGAGGTGGCAAGTGCGGAAGACTGACTGATCGGGGTGGGGAGGGAAGGCTGGCTGAGGGTGGCAGGGAAGGCTTGTGGGGAAGGGGGTGGGGCGGTGGCAGCAGCAGGTGCTGGAAGGAGGGTGGCAGGCACCGGATAGGAAGTTGAGGGGGTGTTGGTTGTGGGAAGGCTGGGTTGGGGGAAGCAGGTGCTGGGTGGGAAAAGTTGGGGGGTTGGGGAAAGGGGGGGCATGGGCGGTGGGCTAGGAGGGGCAAAGGCTAGGCTGGGTTTGGCAGATGCTGGGCAGGGAAGGCTGGGCTGGTGGGGTGGGGAAGGCCACGGGCATTTTGCTTGGCCTTTCCACACAGCATCTGTCTGTCCAGCCCTGTTATCAGGGCGTGGCCTCGCTTGCTGATCAGTCTTCAGAGGCTGTTGCTGCAGTGCAAAGGCAATCGAGCTGGATTAATCTGACAGCTTCTGCCCCATGCCTCAGTGGGCACCCTGCATGAGAGCCGGCAGAGGGACCCTTGCGTCCTGAGCAAATCTCCCTGCCAAGGGGCTCTCCCAGGCAGCCTTTCCTTCTGTGCCAGAGCTTTGGGGTGAGAGGAGATGGCTGCCCTGGCAGGAATCTGGGTCCCATTGATCCAACACCCTTTGTCCCTTGGGTGGCTGTTAACAGCATCCCGGGCTCGTCTGTGAGCCTGTGTGAGATAGAGGACGGCTGCTGTTCATTGATCCCTCACCCTCGTTATCTGTAGCCTCTTCCTGGCCGATAAGGGGGCTACAGGGTGAGGGCAGGGCGGGGCCTGGAGCCTGAGCTTTGGCAACCTGCCACCAACTGCCATGCCAGTGTTACGGTAACACCAGGACTCTGATTTGAACTCTGCTTCATGCTGTCACCTTGGGCCTGGAGCTTTGCCACCTGGCGTTCGCCTGAAGGTGGCGAGTGGTTTTCTTCTAATGTTTGAGCCAAATCGGTGCAGCTGTTTGAGTCCCACAGGGTGGGTCTTTACACTGTGATGTGGAGAATGAACTCTGCGCGTGGGGCAAGGGCTCTGCCGCTGGGGCAGCGGGGGCCTGCTCTCCAGGCCAGTTCTCTAAAGTCAGCCTTTGTATCTTAAGAACATAGGAACGGCCACGCTCGGTCAGCCCAATGGTCCATCCAGCCCAGTATCCTGCCTTCTGGCAATGGCTGGTGCCAGATGCTTCAGAGGGAAGGAACAGAACAGAGCAATGACCGCGTGATCCATCCCGTCCTCCACGCCCAGCTTCTGGCAGTTAGAGGCTTAGGACACCCAGGGGTTGCCTCCCTGACCATCTTGGCTAATAGCCATTGGTGGGCCTATTCTCCAGCTTCTCCCTGTGGTGACCTGCAGGAAGCAAACTGTGTGCGGTGGGAAGCGCTTGCTCTGTCACTGGCTGGGGTGGAGCCCACCAGCATTGTGCGTCAGTTAGACGGTGGGGGCCTTGGCAGACAGAGCTGGCGACGTGCTGGCTGCGAGCGCTCATCCTAAACCAAGTCCAGGCAGAGCTAAATGAACGTAGCACCCGGGTTGCTGTATCCGTGCTCTGGAGATATTCCCATTACCCAGTGCTCCATAGGATCTGACATGGCGACGTTCACTGATGAGAGTCCAACAGAACCTGTAACCTTGGTGGCGAAGCTTGTGGGGGGGAGGGGGGGAATTGCTGAAAGGGGGTGGCATGTCCACAGATCTCACAGGACTGGGGCAGGGTATTGAGCAGACGCTGTGGTTGGTACCATGCACCACCTCCCTGCGTTAGCCCTGCCCATGTGCTGCCCAGAAAGGGGGCTGGGTTGATAGAACCTGCAGGGCTCACCGCATGTCCATCATTGAGGCATTTCCTGGGCCACCGTTGGGACCAAACCACAAATGAGGGTGGGGATGAACCGGACAGTGAGTGGCCCGTGGAGGAGAGGCCTGAGGGAGAAATGGGGCCAGGATGCAAAGGTGCAGGGTCCAGGAGCTGCCAGAGGTGGCAGGCTGAGATGGGACCCCCAGAGCAGGGCCCGCAGCACAGGGGCATTGCCCAGCTTGCGCAGGGGATGGGGAGCCCTGACATGGCAAGAGGGATGCAGAGATGCTGGCATGTCTGCAGCTCTGGGAGTGCGTTGCTCTCTGCCTTGCCCACAGCTGACCCCACCCAAGGAGCACAACTCCTGGGTGAGACCCTGGGGCCGTGGGGTGAAGGGTATGCCTGCAGCAGGAGCTACCAGCACATGACTGGTAAGGGTGGGCTGGCCACAGGCAGTGCCTTATGGGGTGAGGGGGTGGAAAGCTGGAGGAAGCCCCAGAGGCAAAGGGGTAACTGAGTGCAATTCCTGGAGAAATGCTCCCCAATTCTGAAGCCCAGACCCAGGGAGGGTGTGTAGTTGGGGGCCGGGGGGGGGGGAGGAATCCGAACTTGCTGAGACCTGGGACTGCTGGGTTGGACAAAGGAAGTGACTCTTTGGGTGGGGTGGTTTGACGGCAAGGGGGGTGCGTGGGCTGTAGTCCCTCTGGGCAGGGAATGGGGGTTGGGTCTCTGCAGGCACCCACTGTTCTGTCCTGGCTCTGCAGCTCTCGGTTGAACCTGGGGGCTGCTTTTATCGGGTTCCTGCTGACCCTTCCCCCTCCCATGCAGCCGCTGCACTTTGCGGGTCCGCTAGCGCTGGAGGCCAGGACAGGGAGGAGGCCAGCTGGTAGCTCACTGTGTGGGGCCTCCTTCCTGCGCTCTGTGTTAAATGCTGGGGCTGGCAGAGAGCGGAGCAGGAGCGGGGAATGACAGCGCGGTGACGTCACCGCCGCTCTGCTGCATGGGCTGGGTGCAGCCCGGTCTAACCTGGGAGCAGCTCACAGGGGAAGCTTTCCAAGGTGTTGGCACTGCATCCCATCACAGAGCCTGGGGCACAGGGAGACAGGTATTGTACCCATGGCTGAGGGGTCTGCACTCTGCACAGTGCCCTGGCCTTGCAGCCCAGATCCCCAACCTGGGGCTGGCTGGCTGGCCCTGTGGCTGTGGCTCTGCTCATATTTCCCCTCCTCGAGCCCTAGAGGAAGTGCCTTGGGGCTGAACTTACTTGCACAATCTCCTGCGAGTGGAAGGGGGTGAGGGGTTCACAGGAGTCAGTTCCCACAACTTCAGTTACCCAGGTTGAAAACATGACATGCCTGGGCTCCTCCTCCCAAAGCTTGCACACCAGCCAGCCCCTGCTCCTCAGCCCTGGCTGCCAGACACATTGTTGGGCACTATCCTGATGCTTTCTTGCCTCTGCTGTGTCAATCCCTGGGACGGGGAAAATGGATTTCCCCAGTGGGCCTGAGTCCAAGCTCCTTTCTCACCCTGAATAATAGCTGGCCTGAGCACACGCATCCAGCATTGGAGCCAGGTTATTCTTGGGTGAACGGCCCTCCCTAGGGGACTGGTGTTGGCCCTGGCCCTCCAACAGACTCTCCCATGTGTTCCCTGGCCGGCCAGGGCTCTGTTGGCATCCCCTTCCCCTGAGACCACAGAGCTCGGCCTTGGCTGGCGAAGGTTAAGCTGCCCCTGTGTATTGCCACTTTGCCTGCCCTGCCCGTGTGTCCAAGCTGCAGCAAGCAAGTTCCTGGTGAGGTCCTGGTGTGCAGCGAGAATGTCCTGCTGGAGCCATTTCAGCCCAGGGTCTGTGCCTGCACGGGGTGCTGGGGTAGGGCAGCATTGGCAGGAGAGGTTGCAGGGGCAGCACTGGCTAGTGCTGCTCTGATGGAACCCAACACAGCATGGGGGAGAACGTTACTAACAAGGGATTGGGGGGGTTGCGGGGGGGTTGTCCCTGTTGGAGGGAATGAGTGAGTCTGTCTTATCACTCCCTCCTCTGTTGGGGCTGGCACCCCTCTTGGACATCCTTCCTCATCTGCCCCAGGCAACACACGGCCTGGGTGGCCTTAATTGGCCTCTCCCTGCCTACGGTCTATCTCGGGGTGGCCACCCTGTGGCTCCGGAGCCACATGCGGCTCGTCAGAGGTTAATATGCGGCTCGTTGCATAGACACCAACTCCAGGGCGCCAACTTTCCAGTGTGCTACAGGGTGCTCACTGTTCAACTCTGGGCTCTGTCCCAGCCCCCAGCCCCACTCCTTCCCCCAAGGCCCCCGCCCCTTCCCTGGAGTCTGCCGCGCCCTTGCTCCCCCCTCCCCCGCGAGCCTTCTGCACACCACAGAACAGCGGATCGTGGCGGGCGGGAGGCACAGGGATGGAAAGTTAGGCGCTGATCGGCGGTGCAGCTGGCGGCTGGGAGACACTGGGGGCGGGGGGGGGAGCTGACGCGGGGCTGCTGACGTGTTACTGTGGCTCTTTGGCAAGGCACATTGGTAAATTCTGGCTCCGTCTCAGGCTGGTCACCCCGGTCTATCTACACAGCAGCTAGGAGGTTGCTCCCTAGCCAGGTGGAGAGAGGCACAGTTTTACGCAAGCTGGCGCGCGAACAATAGCAGTGTGGCCCCAGTGTGCGGGTGGCCGCCAGAGTACAATCCCGCTCACCCCCAGGGAACATACTCAGGGGGGAGTCAACCGGCTGCCGTGGCCGTGCTGCTATTGGAAGCAGGCTAACTCCTGTGTACCCGTCTGCCCATGCTGGGAGGCAGCCCTTGTGTCTCAGTACAGGCCTGACCCCCAGTGCCCAGCCCTGTCCTGAGCTGGAAATTGCCCACTTCCACAGTGCGAACTGGGACTCTCTCCTCCACACCCCACACTCTGCACGGCTGGCAGGGGCTTGGGGTCTGAGTCATGGTGCCTGTGTTCTTGGGCAAAGCATCTCCGGTCTGTGTCTGGTGATAGACAAGGTGGTGACTTGGAGGGCAGGTACAGAGGGCCCATCTGCCCTGGAATGGGGCAGGGACACCCCTGGCTCAGGAGGTGAGTGGGCAGGGTCTGGACTCTGCCTGGGACCTTTCTCCTTGGCAGATGTCAAGCAGCAACACTCCTGCTCCAAACAGTGGGACTAGCACTGGTGGGGAGCCCCACAGGACCAGCTGCTCCCCAGGTGTCTGCAGTTCAGGTCAAGGGCAGTAGGGTGAGGATCAGTGAGGGAAGGGCCAGCCCCATGTTGCCCTGTGACCTGTGCTCCCAGCCAGGAACCAGCAGGAGGTAACAGGCTGTCTGGGAGGGTGCTGTCTTGGGGAGGTGGGGTGGGGGGAATGGGGCCCTCTGTGAGGGAGGGAAACTATTGGGAGGGTGAGTAAGGAGGTCTGTGGTTCTGGGGGGTCATGGGAGCTGTGCATGGGCACAGCATAAACGTCTCTGCTTGTTCTCAGGCACCTTGCTGGGACGGGCCTGGGACCAGGGCCGGCAGCAGAAATGGGGCAGAGTGAGTCTGAGCCCCAGGATGAGCAGGAGGTAGGTGCTGTCTGGTTCCTTGCTGGGGCCCCTGGCAGTTTGTCCTCGGTAGTCTGGCAGTCACTGGAGCGAGCGAGTTCCCAGCCTCTCAACCCATCGTGCTACCCGGGCCACCCACGTTCAGAGAGCTCCCCCTTCTGGTGCTGTCCACTGGCTGGACAAGGACCTGAAGAGACCCTCCCCACCAGCACCATTTCCTGGGGGCTGGCGACACTTTCCTAGTGCAGGGCACCTTGGCCGGCATCCCAGTCAGAGTCCTCCTCAGGACGCCCACTTGCCCCAGCAGGGTGCCCCTCCCCTCTGACTTGGGAATGTTAAATCCAGCATCCAGGTCACGTTCCAGCTCCAAGGATCCCCCATCTCCCATGGGAACCTTCTTCCCAGATGTGGTCCTGGGTTTGGCAGAAACCTCTCCAGAGCCCAGCGGCCCTCTGGGATGTGTCTGGGTAGGTGTGGCCTGCTGGGGCCTGCCCAGGACACAGTGTCCCAGGATTGCTGGAGTCTTGCCCTCCACTTCAATGTCCTTTCTACTTCTGCACTGTTATGTGCCCCTTGAACAGCTGTCAGCCTCACTCCAGTGGTGGCTGCATTTCAGTGGTGGGCCAGTGGTCCCTGCACACTCAGCAAAGCGTGTTGGGATGGAAGGTGCTATAGACAGACCCTTATGCCCAGATGTTGGGTGGAGCAGCCATATGGCTGGGCCCATGGGCTTTGATGGCAGCATCAGCCTGCCTCCTGGCGCTGAGGCTCTGTCTGCATCTCTCTCCACACAGGATGCAGCGCTCACAGCCATGCTGCCCAACCTTAAGCTCTTTGTGGAAGATCAGCTCCAGACCAGCATGGTGAGGAGGGGAGCTGGGGGGCTTATGCCTGGGAGTTGGGGCCAGGTGTGGTGTCTCCTGGAGGGGTTGTGTTCCTGGGGGATATGGAGCAGTGTAGTGGTCCCTCCCGTGGACAGTGGAAGTGCTGGCCCGCTGCCATAGCCCATGGTCCCCAGCCCAAGGCAGCACAGCTCCTGGTGGGATGGGAGGCTCTGGTACTTGCCCAGGAATGCGCTGGCACCTTTGGGGCTCAGCCATCCCTGGGCAGGTCTTGGCTGGTGGGTGGAGGGGTTGATGGGGTCAGACACTGTCCTTGGACTGGGGGAGGGGCTGGGAAAGAATTTCCCCCTGGTTTGAGCTGTGGGGAGCCTGCTGGCTTCCAGTTCCTCTAGTGCTGTGTGTGGCTGCCCTGCCCAGCCCACATTAGTCCCTCTGACAGCAGGGGTGGAGTGTGTGGCAGGCGGGAGTAGTTACTAGCCGAAGGGCAGGCTGGGAGGGGTTCTCCCTACTCTTCCCAAGACCTGGCCAGGGGCAGCCTTGCTGATGGAGCAGCCAACCGAGCTACTGTACAGCCCGGGCACCCTGCAGGGCAGCCTCCCTCCCTGTGGTGTGGCCCATGCGGTCGCAGCCTGTGCAGGTCAGGTGCTTGGCTTGTGGTGCTGCACTATGTGCTGGGACCGGTTGTTACTGATTCACATGGTCTGGGGTCTGTACCGTGCCCTTTGCAGAGCATCCTGGGGTGAGCCCCGTAATGCATCAGATCCCAGGGGTCACACTGTCTCCGCAGGGCAAGCCACACAGCCTCAGCACCTCTGAGTCTGGGCCTCTGGGCTCCAGCGTCCCCTGCTGCTCACAGTGAGCTCATGTTTGGGGACATTTTCCCTGTCAGGGATTGCTGCATAAGCTAGTACCTGCAGTGACACTGTGCGGCCTTTCCAGAGCGGGGGTAGTTACTAATCCCCTGCAATAGGGTGTTGGGGACCCTTAGGTTAGCATGAGACAGGTGAGCATGGGACAGTTTGTCTTGGTGGGAGCCAGGGCTGTGCCATGTCCTGATCCTTTGAGCTCCATCCTTGTGTTCTCCCCATTTGGAGTCTCTGCTCCCAGAAGCACCCTGCAGCCATCTGTTCCCCTGCCCTCCCTTGGTCTCCAGCCAGGCTGCATGCCCACACCCAGCCTGCCTCGGCTTAACTGTGAACGGCCCAGTCCTTGGGGCTCTGTTGTCTCTTTGGGATCCTCCACCACAGGGGCAGGTGTGACAAAATGGGAATTTTTGGTAATATTTTTGAATCCCGCTTGCCTCAGTTTCCCCTATATTTTGCATGGCTACCCAGTGGGGGAAAAGGCTTGTTTGCTCTCAGGGCAGACTGAGAGACATGAGCGGGAGGGGTGTGTTTGTGTCCTCACTGTCTGAGCAGACTGAAGTGGTCATTAGACAGGACTGGCTGAGGCCGACCCATATCAGTGGAAAACCCCGGTCACCAGGACATGGACAACTGGCAACCAGTGCCCCACCGCCTCTGAGCAGGGAAACTGAGCAGAGACCCTGGCTTGAGACCAAAGGACTGGGTGGCGGGAGGTGGGGGGAAAAGAGTGCTCTCTGGAAGAGGCTGCGAGCTCTCACTGCTTGGCCCAAGGAAGGGAGTCAGAGACAGCTGGCATGGCATTGCTCTGGGCTGGCAGGAACTGCCTGTGCTTTAAGGCTTATGGTGACCCGAGCACTTCCCATGCTGGGTTCCAGCTGCCGAATCAACCCGCCTGGGTGAGTGTCTCTGGTCATTGGTCCCTGCGGAGTGGACTCTGCCAGGAATCTCTCCGTTGGACTCGCTGAGCAGAGCTCAGGGGGTGAAGCCGGAGTGCTGCCGGCACCGCAGCAGTTCGGCCTCAGGAGGCGGTGAGGCTCCGTGGCCTGCCCTGGAGGAACCTTGGCAGCCGAGGTGACACGTGGGGGTATCATGCCATACGCCCTGTGGGCTGCAGCACGGCCTCCTAGTCACTCACTGTGCCTTCTTCAGTGCCATGCAGGGCCACTTCCCAGCTCAGAACCAGCTCCTGCCCGCCCCCCGCCCACCCTCCTCTGCCAGCCCCACCTTTGGCCGCAGGCTCCTGGTCCTGCCTGGCCTCTGGCCGCGGGATCCAGCTCCCCATGCTCTATTCCTGGCTCCGGGATGGACTCTGTGAGGTTGGACACTGGTGTTGGTGCAGCCCCGGCGCACACACGTGCCCACACAGCTGCAGGAGGTTAAATGCCAAGGCTTCCCCCTCTCTCTGATGGGGGATCCCCACTTCGCTCCCAGCGGGGCGCTGTGGCTTGC
Organism: Natator depressus; assembly: GCF_965152275.1. NCBI lineage: Eukaryota > Metazoa > Chordata > Testudines > Cheloniidae > Natator > Natator depressus. Next base: position 6,876,424 of record NC_134253.1, read on the forward strand.
GATGCGCTTGGAGCCCTCAGGGCCACACTGCTGGAGCAGGGCAAGCTGCTTGAGGGAGACACGCCCCAGGAGCCAGCCTCGGAGACCATCCCCGCTGCCCTGAGCCCTCCCGGATTTCTGCCGGGCAGAGGCTATGCCTTTCTGTAGCTCGTGCCGGGGCACAAATTAAAGGTTCTGGTGTGAACCCTGGTAGAAATCGGGGAGGGGGGGAGCACATGACTGCACGTCCCCCCCATCTCCCCTGGGGGTCTCCATATCGAAAGGGTTCCTCCAAGAGAGTGGTCCAAAGCTGGGGGCCTAGCACTGATCCTGTGGCTCCCTGACAGTGGGATCGGTTCAGTTCATGTGAATGCTGGTCTCCAGGCAGGTGGCTTCTTGAGTCAGACACTTTGTGCCTTCTCTTTCCCACTCGCTGCATAGCAGGACAAAGCCCACAGGGAAACTGAGGCACACACTGCGCATAAAAATATTGCCTGAATTTCCACGTCCACAAAAGTGCTCCAGAGGATGAGGGCGACTCTTGCCTACCCTGTTCAGGCCCCCAGAGCATGGCTGGTGCTTCCTTGGACCCACCTGTGGCCTGTCTGGAAGCCTGGTCTGGAACATGCCTCTTCCCATAGGTGCTGGGTGTCATGATTGGCGTTGGTATTTCCATGTTGCTCATCGCCACCTTGATCCTGGTGCTGGTCCGTAGGCTGCGCCACAAGAGTAAGTGCCCATCCCTGCAGGGAGCAAATCTGATCCCTTTCGCAGCCATGGCTCTGGCACGCTGCTGCCCATCAGGCCATCTTGGGCTTAGTGTCTGCATGCCTGTATGGGCAGTGAAACCATAATAGCTAGAGCAGGGGGCTGGCAACCAGGACTCCTGGGTTCTCTCCTACTGACTCACTGCCTGGGCAAGTCCCTTCACGGTCTTGTGCTTCAGTTTCCCAACATACAAAGGGATTGTGAGCGGTATCCAGGGACTGGTTGGGAAGGGCATAAAGCTCTTGGGGTTCTTTGCGGGCAGCCCAGCTTCCTGGGGCTGGAGTGGGGAGGGGTAGGTCAGGCAGGACTCTGCCATCTGTACCCCCAAGGCCTCTGCACCCTTCCCTGGGCTGGGAGGTGGGTTCCAATGGGGAGTGCAAGCAGGGAGTCAGATTGGTGGGGAAGGGGGCAGGCTCCAACCCTTGCTGGGGTGGGGCCCTGGGTTTCCTGCACTGGTAACCTTTCATGTCTCCCTCTCTCTCAGAGGTTCAGGCTCAGGAGACGCCCAAGTATCGATTCCGCAAGCGGGACAAAGTGCTGTTCTACGGACGCAAGATCATGCGCAAGGTGTGGGGCTGGGGCAGAGCACCATGCGCTGGCCAGGCTGGGGAGTCAGTGGGTGCTGGCAGTGAAAGTTGTGGTAGGAACCATTCCTTTCCCTGTCCCTTTGTCTGCCTCAGGTCAGCGCTGTGTGTCTGGGGACACGTCTACACTGCAATGAAAAACCCACCACTGCGAGGCTGGGCCCGGGCCAATTGACTTGGGCTCACAGGGCTAAAAATCACAGTGTTGGCATTTGGGCCAACGCTGGAGCCTGGGCTCTGAAACCCCACGAGTGGGGAGGGCCCCAGAGCATAGACTCCAGCCCGAAACATCTACACTGCAATTTTTAGTGCCGCAGCTTCAGTCAGCTGACCTGGGTCAGCTGGGATTGGGCCATAGGTCTTTTCTTGCAGTGTAGACATAGGCTCTCCCCCCAGCTCAGCTCTCCCCCCAGCCACCTGGTTTTGTTCTCCGGACCCAGCCATGCTGTGCTCACCTTGCCTCTGAACCAGGTGTCTGTCTCCGGGCACTGAGGGTCTGCTGCTCAGATATGTTGATTCCAGCCCAGAAAGTCCTAGCAACTCTGTCTCAGATCCCTGGCCAGCTCTCCCATAGCCTAGGGAGAGAATGAATTCTTTCCCCCAGCGGGTAGTGGTGCCAGGGTGCTCGGTGCAGAATGGTGCAGACAGCTCATGAACACCTTCCAGAGCTTTGTCACACTAAGTAACAGCAGTGGGGTTAGCAGACAGGGCAGGGCATTGGCTGTCTGCCCAGGCAGCCAGGAGCTGGGCCCTGCCTGGAGGGAGGGACAGGCTCACCATGCGAGGCCCCCAGGAACCTGCCCCGAGGGGACAGTCTGGCTGGTGACAGGGACCTATCCAGGCCCATGCTCCAAAGGTGCGGAGAGTGTTTTCAAAGCACTAACATCCCCAGCCTCTGCCAGCCCCTCTTCTCCCTGCTCCCCACACCCACTTGGCCCTGCCTGAGGGCAAAGGTGGGGCAGCACTGGCCGAGATGTGGAGCGGGGGGTGTTCATGGATCAGTTTGGGATGCAGGGGCAAGTCTTCTGGTGCTGGTTGTCTCTGCAGGAAGCAGTGAGGGTGAGCTGGAACAGAGCTGGGGGTGGGGAGTGAACACCAGCTGGGAGCAGTGGCGGGAGATGGGCTCCTGCTGGGGGCATGCTGCAGCCCAGCTGGGTCATGTTGCCAGGAACTGGGGCACAGCAGCAGATAGCTCTGCCAGAGCCTGGGCCTGGGGAGGGTCCTGTGGGATCACTAATCCCAGATATGTGAGCAGGACACCATCCCCACCACAGGGAGTCCTGTCCAGCAGCCCCCCACTGAGCTGCTTGCTGAGCGGGTCGGGGCGAGGCAGCAGGGCGCTGGGCTTTCCCAAGGCCTCTGTCCCAGGCCCATCATCTGACTGCCTCTCAGGATTCAGGGTGGCAGGGAACCAAGCACCAGGAGCTGGGAGGGCTGGCACTGGGGCGGGGTGACCTGCAGGAGAAGGCCAGTTCCCTGAGGACTCCCCTACTGTGTCTCCTGCCTGACTCGCTGGCAGCATGTGGCTGGCTGAGTGCCGAATCTCCTCGCCCAGACCGCTGGCTCCAGCGGGTGCTGTTTGTGGGAGTGGCTGGTGGCTTACCTGGGCTGTCTCTACAGGTGTCCCAGTCCACCTCCTCCCTTGTGGACACAACCATCTCCAGCACCTCCCGGCCCCGCATGAAGAAGAAGCTCAAGATGTTGAACATTGCCAAAAAGTAAGTGGGTTTGCTCGCCCTCCATGGTGTGAGACAACTGGGGCTGGCCCAGCCCTGCCAGGAGGGGTAGTGGAGGCACCCATGGTCCCAGCCCTGCTGCGGGAGTGGGTCGTATGTCTCCTCCCCACCCCCCCAGCCATTAGCACTAACTCTGACCTCTCCTTGCTCTGCAAAGCAGCTGCACCCCAGCCTGGTCACCAGCCTTGAGAACCCACCCCCAGAGCAGTTGACTGGCACCAGACCAGCCTGTGGCACGATGCTGCTGAGCTCCCTGGGTGGGGCCCTTGGGCCTCAGGCCCCTCACATGAATGTGTGCCATGGCTGAGGAACAAGTCCTGCCTCCTTGATGCATGATGCAGATTCTTTCCTGCCCTGGGTGTGTGTGGGGGAATCTGCCCCTGCAGGCAACTCTCTGGTTGGCCCCATCTAGCCCCTCTCCTGTCTGTCCCTGTGCCCAGGATCCTGCGCATCAAGAAGGAGCTGCCCATCCTGCAGCTGAAGGAGCCGCCGCCTTCAGTGCTGGAAGCGGATCTGACTGAGTTTGACGTGGCCAACTCCCACTTGCCGTCCGAGGTGCTGTACATGCTGAAGAACGTCCGGTGAGTGCCCCCATGCACCGGGGCCCCGAGCCCAGACTCAGCTGCAGCCACGTTTCCCCCTCCCTGCAAGCAAGCTTGAGCTAGGATGGGCACCTCTGAGGTTCGAAATCCAGGAGAGCTGGGATGATCCTGAGCCCATGACCTGGCCAGCTGGCTGTGTGTAATGGAGCACTCTGTCCAACTGATTTCCCGGCATGGTCCTGGGAAAACCAGGACAGGTGGCCTGGACACAGTGTGAGCCTGTCAGATCATCTAGTCCAGTGGGTCTCAACCTTTCTTCATTTGCGGATTCCTCTGGAAATTTTGAATGGAGGTGCGGACTCCTTGGGAAATCTGTCTGATTCTATTCAATCTGTTTTTAACCTGTCCTTTGTGGACCCTTTAGGCATAGTGTGTGGACCCCAGGGGTCTGCGGACCACAGATTGAGAACCACTGGCCTAAGCTGTGCAGGCTCCAGCCCAGGCAGACCATACGTGGGAGAGTTGCCAAGAATGCTCTGGAGCAGCAGGAATGGTGGCCCTGGTTCTCCAGTAGGGAGCACTCTTCCCTCTTGGCTGATACAGATCTAGTGCTCCCCAGGGTAGGGCAGCTGGAGGCAGACTCTGTTGGGTGAGAGCAAATGCCCTTGTGGGCTCGTGGTGGGACCCAGCACAGCGTTAGTCCTGGCTGAGTCCCAGCAGTGTTGCTATGGGGCTATTGCATCAGACAGACTCTTCCCCAGAAGTGGCTGTGTTTGGGGTCAGGGAGAGATCTCTGTCCCTAGGGGTGACAGCTTGTGGGCACTGGGATCCTGGAGCAGGGTAGTGTCATTGGTGGCTTGACCATCTGGGGCAGCTTCCACTCCCCCATGCATTGAGATGGGGGGTGGGGGGATGACTGACAGAGCCCGCCTAGCCAGCTGGGCTCTGGGCGGGTGCTCTGGCCCATGTGATGCAGAAGCTTGGGCTGGGCCCAAGGGCCCCTCATGACATGAGCCCCAAGTCCCTGCCATGAGTTGCTGAAGGCTTTGCTCCCCCTTTTGCCCACCATGACCCGCCCTTCCTTGCAGGGTGCTGGGCCATTTTGAGAAGCCGCTCTTCCTGGAGCTCTGTAAGCACATGATCTTCCAGCAGTTCCAGCAGGGCGAGTACATCTTCCGGCCCGGCCAGCCCGACACCAGCATCTACGTGGTGCAGGATGGCAAGCTGGAGCTCTTCCTGACCCAGCAGGTGAGGGGGGCATGTCCCAGCCCACCCTGCCGTGTCCATCTGCTGGAGGCACCTGTCTGCTCAGCAGCCACCAGCAACCCCTCCTGCCCCAAGCCAGCTGGGGAGGCTGGTTGTGGCCCCAGTGCTCTGCAGCCCTTGGCTGGGTAGTCCCCTGGACCTGGGACACAATGGCTGAGGCCAGCTGCCTTCGGGATCACTGTGGCTGTAGGCATGGAGGCTCCCCTGGGGCTGCTTCCCTTCCAGGGAGGGGCTCATGGAGCAGGCCTCCACAGAATCTGGTGCCAAGCGAGTTTTGGTGGCAGGGATGACGAGGGTGGGTGATGGGGTCCCCTAAGGAGGGTGTTGCTGTGTTGCAGGACGGGAAGGAGACCCTGGTGAAGGAGGTGTTCCCCGGGGACAGCGTGCACAGCCTGCTCAGCATTCTTGATGTCATCACGGTACCAGCCCTGTCCCTCCACCTCCTGTTGGCCAGTTGGCCCCATCCCATTCCCCTGCCCCTCTGGTGCTGGAGTGAACAGTTCAGCTCACTGAGTGATTGGCAGCCATGGGCTCCCCCCAGTTCTGCTCATGCCCCTCAATTCCAACCCGCAACCCCCTGCTCTCTTAACCCTGGGTCCCTAACGAAAGGCTAAATTTGGGTAGGCCCTGTGGGATATGTGTGCTGACCCCCCCGTGATGGGTTTGCAGCCTGGGTCCCAGGTGGTAACATGCCACCATCACCCTGCCCCGTGCTTGCCACCTTGCCCCACACGAAGTCTAGAGGAGATTAACCGTTCCTCCACAGGGCCTGGGTCTCGGCCTTGGCTGGCTGCTGGACTCGGGTGAATGTGGCTGTAGGCTGCTCTCTGGACTTTTTGGCCTGAAGCCATGGGGTAGCTCCCCAGATCCCAGGCTGTCCTTGCCAGTGCCCCCCACTGGAAGGCTGCTCTCCCCGAAGGAGGAGGCCGGGGCACCCAGCCTTCGTGCAGGGACCCATGGGCACGCGGTTCTCACACAGGGGCACCAGCGGCCTTACCGGACAGTGTCTGCGCGGGCGGGCGAGGACTCCACAGTGCTGCGGCTGCCAGTCGAGGCCTTCTCTGCAGTCTTTGAGAAGTATCCCGAGAGCCTGGTGCGGGTGGTGCAGGTGAGTGCGGCCTCAGCCCCCGTCCCACGTGCTGACACCCTCCGCTCCTCCGCATTGTGCCCCACGTTCAGACTCTCCCCTTCCCTTCCAGATCATCATGGTGCGTCTGCAGCGGGTCACCTTCCTGGCCCTGCACAACTACCTGGGGCTGACAAATGAACTCTTCAGCCATGTGAGTGATGGGCCCTGCCCTAGAGCTCCTCCCATGAGAGTGGTGGGTCCTGCTCCCTGCACCAGAACCTTCGTCCTTCCCATCCCTGGTTCCTCCTGCCCATGGCAGTTTGGGCCAGACTTGGGCCAGTGTCCAAACCCTGGTCCCACTAGTGGGGCTGGAGGCCGGCACCCGGCTGGGTAGAGGACAGAAAGAGCTAGAACCTCCCGAGCAAAGTCCCTGTGTCTGCAAGGGGGGGATCCCGGTGCAGCAGGGATGGAGCAGGGCTTGGCAGGGTGCCCCCTGCTTGCAGCAAGTCACAGCGAGAGGCCTTAACACCTGGCTCTGGTGAGGTGGAGAATCCTGCGCCCAAGCAGCCCCTCCCCCTGGTACAGGCCTGCTCTGCCCCCAGACTTGGCTGCTGGAGCAGCGTTCCCTGCCTTGCTGGGTGCAGCATCTGGCTCAGGGTGGAGCCAAGGCCTCTGGGAACAGCCAGGTCCGTCCTCTGATGCCTGAGGAACCAGCCCAGCGTTCAGATGGGTCACTGGGCTGGCGCTGTGACCCCCCGCGCCCCAGCTGCCGGGGAGTCAGCAGCCCGAGAGCAAGCTTTGCGGGGCTGTCATGTGGAGGCAGCACTTGGTGCTCTGGGCTCAGCTGGGCTCTGCGCTCTCCTTGTCTACACTGACACATCTGGCCCCTCCCAAGTTATGCAGCTCCGTGGACATGGGTCTCCGCCAGACAAACCACGCGGCTGCTGGCGTGGAGCATGTTTCCTCCTGAGCCATCAGCCAAGTGAAGGGCAGCCAAGCCGTCCTTGTGCCCCTCCCCGTCCCTGTCCTGCCCACTCTGCCTCAGCTCTGCTCTGGGGTGGGGGCAGGACTTGCTGTGGGAGGTGTTGCCCCCTGTGTGACAGGGGAGGTCAGACAAGATGCTCTGAATGGCTCCTATTGGCCTTGAGTGGTGGGTGTGGCTGGTCCCCAGGCTGGCACTGCCCAGCCTGGCCTGGTGCTGATGTCAGCTGTGTCTGTGGCAGGAGATGCAGCCGCTGCGGCTCTTCCCCCAGCCCAGCCACGCCTCGCGCACCAGCCCTGTCAGACACAGCAAGCGCGTCATCAGCGTCTCCTCCATCGACGATCATAAGGAGAACTCTGGGAGGCCGCCAGATGCCAGCGCCAAGGACCTGGGTAAGGGTTGCCCTGGCTCAGGGAGGGGAACGCAGCAGCTGTGCTCCCCCTCAGAGCAACTGAGCTGGGCATGGACTGGACAGGGGTAAAAGAAGTCAAGAGTGCAGAAGAGCTCAGTACGGGGTGCTGTGCTGCAGGGATCAGGGTGGAGGCCCTGGCACTCCCCTTGCATGGAACTGGTCCACACCTGCCATATGCCATGACAGCTGTGGAGTGGCTCTAGTCACCAATCCTGCCCCTGGAGGTGGCCTGGCTATAGCATCCGACCCAGGGCAGGGGAGGCTCTGGACTCCGTGTGCTCGCTGTGCCAGTGTAACGGGATGTGTGTGTCAACCTCACAGCTGATCAGCTCAAGCTGGGGTCCCTGGAGCCCTCTGCAGTGCCACCGCTGAGCCGCTGCATCTCCATGCCAGTCGATATCTCGGGTAAGTGGAACTATCCCAGGATGGGACCAGGTTGGGGATGGGACCCATGGGATCCTGAGGCAGCAGGCGATGGTGGGGAAACTTCTGGCACCCGCCCTGCCTGCTGCAGGGTGGGTTTGCTGCCTGGCCAATGGGGATGGTGGTTGCTGCCCCAATTGAGCTGGGGAGGGGTTAGACTGTAGGAAGCAGGCTCAGGGCACAGTTGGTTTTGGAACCAACTGGGGAGAGCCCAGAGGCCACAGGTGCCAAGGGACCAGGGGGCAGACGGAAGGTATGAGACGTGCCGCCAGGACGTGGGAGTCCTAGGGAATGGCAGTGAAGGAAAGTCAAGGGGCTAAGCTGACTAAGGTGCTGAGCAGCCTGGCCTTTGCAGAGATCTCTGTGGTGCTGGCTGTGTTGGGCACCTGGTGGGGAGGGGCGGGCATCGTGGCTCTGCAGTGAGCGCTGCCCCTGCCTTCTCTCCTGCACAGGCCTCCAGAAGGGTCCCCGCTCAGACTTCGACATGGCCTATGAGCGTGGCAGGATCTCTGTGTCGCTGCAGGAAGAGAGCACTGGCACCATGGCCTCCTTCTCCAGGGTAGGTCCCCCGCACACACCTCTCCGACTGGGCCAGCGCTTGGTGCCCTCCAACCAGCTGCAGAGCTGGGGCTGCTCCCTCCCAAGGCGCAAGGTGCCCAGCGGGGCCCGGTGTGGGACAGACGCTCCTCACAACGGGGTGTGAAGGCGCACTGCCTGCTGGGGGGTGGGGCCAGCCTGTGCTCCGTCACACTCCCTTGTCCAGGACAGCAGAGCTGGCCATCAGGCAGCAGGTGGGCAATTCTGTGGGTAGCAGAAACAACCTGGGGGCTGCCTCCAAGGGCAGCTTCACTTGGGGATGCCCCCATAGAAGTGTGGGGGTTTGGCAGCCGGGCACAGAGTTGGAGTGGCGGGCGAGGGGGAGAAGGGGAGTTGGCAGCTGGCAAAGGCCCAGGCAGAACTGAGTCACTGCAAGGGATGGGGAGGTGCCCTCTGGGGTCTGGGCAGTGGCAGGGGGCGGGGGCAGAGCCAGAGGCTGTGGCAGGGCAACCCTGCCACGCTCTGAGTGTCCACCCCCGTCTCTGCAGTCTGTCTCCCAGGAGCCCAAGGAGCGCAAGTCAGTGATGGTGGAGGAGCAGCCACCTGGGACTTACCACTACAACTACTGCGAGGATGACTCGGCAGGCGGCGCCTGCCCCTTTGGGCCTTACCAGGGCCGCCAGACCAGTGCCATCTTCGAGGCTGCCAAGCAGGAGCTGGTGAAGCTCATGAAGATTGAGGTGAAGGGGCAGCGAGGGGCACAGCCACAGGGGGGCAAGGCAGGGTGGACTCCCAGGGTCTGGTGAGCGCAGGGCAGAGCGGCTCCCTGGGGTCTGCCTGAAAGATGAGGGGGCAGGGCTGGGTGGTTCCCCCAGGCCGGGTGAGTCCCCGGGCTGTGCCTGGGGGATGGGGAGGGGGAAGGGCCGGGTGAGTCCCTGGGCTGTGCCTGGGAGCTCCAGCTGCCCTTAGGGAGCCTGGGGTTATTCTGGCTCTGGTGGCCGTGCCTGCCTCATGCCATTGGTTCTCCCGCTTCCAGAGCCATAGGTCAGCCAGGTTGTGGCCAGTCCTGCTCTGGGCTGCACAGCCACTGCCTCCCAGCTTGGCCCTGGGCAGCTCCTGTGCATAGGCTCTGTGGAAGAGCTGGGCTGGGATGTTTGGCTGCCGGATTCTTGGCCCTTGGGGGAGGAGGGGTGGCCCAGGGTGGGATGGACAGCTGGGCTCCCAGGTTGGGAGGGCTGAGCTGCCCTGTCTGTGATTGGAGGGGCTGGCCAATCCATCAGGCCAGCACAGGGTCAGGAAAGGACTGGAGGGGAGGCCCCAGCATGGAGGGCAGCTCTGAGCAGCTCCCGGTTGGTGCAGCAGAGCTCAGCACTGCTAAGGCCCTGCCTGCAAGCGCCTCCGCCCCCATTGCTGGGTGCTCTCCCTGGTCCCTCACTGCTGCTCTCCCCACAGGACCCCTCCCTTCTCAACAACCGGGTGCTGCTGCACCACGCCAAGGCCGGGACAGTCATCGCCCGCCAGGGGGACCAGGTAGGTGCCGGGGGGTGCCAGTGCCCAGCAGCCATGGGGTGAAACTGGTAGCAGGTGCTCTTAGCTGGTGCTGCCGTTGTCTCTTGGCAGCTGGGGCCTGGTTCCCACTGTGCTGCGGCAGCCCCAGTGTGGAGTCGGCAGGACATGCTGCCTGCTGGGGTGGGGGCACCTCACCCACTCTGCGTTGATGCTGATGGCTGCGTGAGGAACAGGGCAATGGGGCTGCCAAGCTGCCTGGAGTGGCTCACGAAAGTGTGTGCCAGCCTCAGGGCAGACTTACAAACCAGGGCACAAACCGCAAACTGGCTATGTGCTCTGTAAAGAGTTCACCAAGTAACAAGTGTGAACTCCTAAAGCACTATAACAGCCTCACCATGGAGTCACAGACAGTCCCGTGTAGCACCTGGATTTAGCTTGCCACCCAGGCAAGCCGGCCTTTGTGATAGATGAGCCCTTACACCAAGAATCACAGCAGTATTCAGGTTTCAGAGTAGCAGCCGTGTTAGTCTGTATTTGCAAAAAGAAAAGGAGGACTTGTGGCACCTTAGAGACTAACAAATTTATTTGAGCATAAGCTTTCGTGAGCTACCGCTCACTTAATCGGATGCATTCAATGGAAAATACAGTGGGGAGATTTATATACATAGAGAACATGAAACAATGGGTGTTACCATACACACTGTAACAAGAGTGATCACTTAAGGTGAGCTATTACTAGCAGGAGAGCGGGGCGGGGAGCCTTTTGTAGTGATAATCAAGGTGGCCATTCAATCTCTTTGGTCACTCGATTGCAGACCTAAAAGTGACAATTCTTCAACAAAAAACTTCAAAAACAGACTCCAACGAGAGACTGCTGAATTGGAATTAATTTGCAAACTGGATACAGTTAACTTAGGCTTGAATAAAGACTGGGAGTGGATGGGTCATTACACAAAGTAAAACTGTTTCTCCATGTTTATTCCCCCCCTCCACCCCCCACTCTTCCTCAGACGTTCTTGTCAACTGCTGGAAATGGCCCACCTTGATTATCACTACAAAAGGTGTGTCCTTCTCTCCCCCCCGCCTCTGTGAGGATGTGACGCAGCAGGGAGGGGGGAGTGTTGACCTGGGAATGTGCCCTGGGGACGGGAGACCTGAGAGCCTGTCACCTGAGCCAGGAGGGGGAGGGGGAGGTAACACCTCTGCCCAGGAATGTGGAGGGAGGCTGCAGCAGGGAACCTGCTCGGTGGGTTTAGTTTCAGTTTGGGGCTGGGTGGAGGAACACAGGGAACCCCAGGGCTGGGGTCTAAGCTCCCTGCTCCCCCAGAAGGACTTCACTGAGGGGTCCTGGGTGTACCCACAAGCTCTGTTTTGGACTGTGTTCCTGTTGTCCAATAAACCTTCTGTTTTACTGGCTGGCTGAGAGTCTCAGTGAATCCCAGGAAGAGGGGTGCAGGGCCTGGACTCCCCCACACTCCGTGACAACTGGTGGCAGCGGTGGGATCTACTGCACCCCGTGAACGGCGCTTCCTGCAGTAAGTGACTGGGGAACAGTAAAACGAAGGGGGATTGACGGGGACCAGGCGTGCTGAAGATTCAGAGAGAGAGACGGTTTCAGGGGGCGGTTAACCCCTGGGAGTGTGTCACCAGAGAGAAGGACTTTTGCAGTAACAGGGTCCCCCGGGGGATTGCAGCGAGCGGTCCCAGGGGCGGAGGAGTCTGCAACTCGACCCTGGCAAAGAGGTGGTGACCTCAAGAAGGACTGGCACACTAGGGGCTTTTCCTGGAAACCGTGGACAGCTGCCCGGCCTGCGAGTGGCCAGCCGGGAGATGTACGCTAAACGCCTTAAGAGCGACCTGGTGGAGCTGTGCAGGCAGAGGGGGCTGCGCGTCGGGAGGTCCACCAAGGAACAGCTGATTGCCCAGCTGGAGGAGAGGGATCGCTTGGATGACCCGATCCCTGTCCCTGAGGGAAGCCGCCCGGCGGACGCAGCGTGGGCCCTGGGGCCTGACCAGGCTGGGAGGGGTCAGACTGCTGCCCAGGACACCCCGAGACCCTTCCTACCTATGCCTGGGGGAGGGGTTGTGGGAAGCCCAGCGAATACCGAGGGCCCCCTGACCCCAGCAGCCAGCAGGGGATCCTCCCAGCGGAGCTCCCCATCCCTGGAGCGGATGCGGCTGGAATGGGAGAGGGAGAGGAAAATGAGGGAGCTGGAGGATCATGAAAAACAACGTCAACATGAGGAAAAACAACGTCAACATGAGCAGGAGGAGAAGGAGAAACAACGTCAACATGAGCAGGAGGAGAAGGAGAGGGAGCGTCAGGAGAAGGAGAGGGAGCGTCAGGAGAAGGAGAGGGAACGTCAGGAGAAGGAGAGGGAACGTCAACATGAGCAGCAGGAGAAGGAGAAACAAAGACAGCATGAACTGGAGCTGGCCAGGCTGAGGAGCAGTGGGGCCCCGGCTGCGGTGAGTGAGGGGGGACCCAAGACTGCAAGGAGCTTTGATAAGTGCTTCCTGGCCCAGCGGAAGGAGGGGGAGGACATAGATAGCTTCCTGACGGCCTTTGAGAATGCCTGCGAGCTGCACAGGGTTGACCCTGCAGACAGGCTCCAGTTCCTCACCCCCTTACTGGACCCCAAAGCCGTGGAGGTCTACAGCCGGATGACAGGGGCAGAGGCAGGGGACTATGAACTGTTCAAACAGGCTCTGCTCCGTGAGTTTGGGCTGACCCCCGAGATGTACCGGAGAAGGTTCCGGAGTCAGCGTAAAACGCCTGAGGTCACCTACCTACAACTGGTCAACAGGATGCAGGGATATGCCCGCAAGTGGACAGCGGGGGCCCAAACTAAAGAGGACCTGCTTGACCTGTTTGTACTGGAGCACCTGTATGAACAGTGCCCTTCCGACCTGAGGCTGTGGCTGGTGGACAAAAAGCTCGCGAACCCCCAGCATGCAGGGCAGCTGGCCGACGAGTTTGTGAACAGTCGGTCAGGGGGTAGCCGGGAGGAGTCCCAAAAGAACAGGCCCCCCCCGATGCAGAGAGAGAGTCACCATGGGGCCTCCCAGCGGGGAAATAGGGAGAACCCCCTCCAAAGGGGAACGCCTGGTGTCGGGCCCCTCCGACCCGTTCGAGGGGACCAACGTGACCTGAGCTGCTATCACTGTGGCCAGAGAGGCCACGTACGGGCCCAGTGCCCCGGGCTCAGGGACAAACTGAGCAGACCCAACCTACCCAGGGTTAACTGGGTAGGGACTCAGCTGGACGAGGGGCAGGCGACCCAGGAAAGGGGGGCTACCAGTTTGCCACCTGCTCAGGAGGGAAGAGTACCCCCAGCCAGCCCCGCCAGAGGGCTGGAGGCTCTGGACTCAGGGTGCTCGGTTTACAGGGTGGGTGCGGGGCTGTCCCTCCGGAGAGAGTGCCTTGTTCCCCTGGAGGTGGATGGGAGGAAGGTCAATGGATACTGGGATACGGGCGCGGAGGTGACGCTGGCCCGGCCCGAGGTGGTGGCCCCAGATCGGGTGGTGCCCAACACCTACCTGACCCTGACGGGGGTGGGCGGGACCCCATTTAAGGTGCCCGTGGCAAGGGTACACCTGAAATGGGGGACCAAGGAGGGCCCCAAGGATGTGGGGGTACACCACCATTTGCCCACTGAAGTTTTGATGGGGGGAGACCTAGAGGACTGGCCAAGCGACCCCCAGACCGCCCTGGTTGTGACCCGTAGCCAGAGCCGGCGAGGGGCACTGCGACCTGACCCTGGGGAGGGTACCACACTGGAGGCGCGAGACCCTACTCGGGTGGGGAGGGAGCGCCGAGGGGCACGGCTCAGAGAGGCTGCGGCCTCAGACCTGGCCACGGAGGGGGAACCGGGCCCCATCCCTTCCCCAGCCGCTGAGTTCCAGGCCGAGTTGAGGAAAGATCCCTCCTTGCAGAAGCTCAGGGACCTGGCCGACCTCAGTGAGGGACGGACCATGAGGAGAGGCTGCCAGGAGAGGTTCCTGTGGGAGAAGGGGTTCCTGTACCGAGAATGGGCTCCCCCAGGGGAAGGGGAGTCCTGTGGGATCAGGAGGCAGCTGGTGGTCCCCCAGAAGTACCGCCGCAAGCTCCTGTCCCTGGCCCATGACATCCCCCTCGCAGGGCACCAGGGAATCCGGCGCACCCGGCAGAGGTTGCTACAGAACTTTTACTGGCCCGGGGTCTTTACCACCGTCCGGCAGTATTGCCGATCCTGTGACCCCTGTCAGAGGGTGGGGAAGGCCCGGGACAAGGGGAAAGCGGCGTTGAGACCTTTGCCCATCATAGAGGAGCCTTTCCAGAAGGTGGCCATGGACATCGTGGGGCCTCTCAGCAAGACGACCCGGTCGGGGAAGAAATACATTCTGGTGGTGGTAGATTTCGCCACCCGCTACCCCGAGGCAGTGCCCTTAGCTTCCATTGAAGCAGACACCGTGGCAGATGCGCTCCTGACCATTTTCAGCCGAGTGGGGTTCCCCAGGGAAGTCTTGACAGACCAAGGCTCCAACTTCATGTCGGCCCTGCTCCGGTGCTTGTGGGAGAAATGTGGGGTCCGGCATGACTGGGCCTCAGCGTATCACCCCCAGTCCAATGGGCTGGTGGAGAGGTTTAACGGGACGCTAAAGATGATGCTGAAAACCTTTATGAACCAGCACCCGCAGGATTGGGACAAGTACTTACCTCACCTGCTGTTCGCGTACAGGGAGGTGCCCCAGGAGTCTACCGGATTTTCGCCTTTCGAACTGTTATATGGAAGGAGGGTGAGGGGCCCCCTGGACCTGATGAGAGACGAGTGGGAGGGGAAGGCCACTCCCGATGGAGAGTCAGTGGTGGAGTATGTCCTGACCTTCCGAGAGAGACTGGCTGAACTCATGGGCCTGGCCAGGGAGAATCTGGCCAGAGCCCAGAGGAAGCAGAAGGTCTGGTATGACCGCACGGCGCGGGCCCGTGCCTACGCCACCGGGGATCAGGTGATGGTTCTCATCCCCGTGAGAAAGAACAAACTACAGGCCGCCTGGGAGGGCCCGTTCAAGGTCGTCAAGCAGCTCAATGAGGTAAACTATGTGGTGGAGCTGTCGAACCGGGCCCACCACCGCCGGGTGTACCATGTGAATATGATGAAGCCATATTATGCCAGGGGGAATGTGGTGTTAGCTGTGTGTGGTCAGTGGGAGGAGCAGGGAGATGACCCTTTAGTAGATCTATTCCCTGGGACCAGAGCTGGTTCCCCCCTGGAAACAATCCCCCTCTCGGATCAGCTCACCCCTGCCCAGCAAGCTGAGGTCAGGGGGGTGCTGCATCCGTACCGACAGCTGTTTTCCAACCAGCCTGGACGCACTAATCTGACTGTCCACCGGGTGCAGACAGGGTCGCACCCGCCGATAAGATGCTCCCCCTTCCGAGTCACAGGGAAAACTGCTCAGGACCTGGAAAGAGAGGTCCGGGACATGCTGGCTTTGGGGGTGATCCAGCCATCGGCCAGCCCTTGGGCCTCGCCGGTGGTGCTGGTCCCCAAAAAGGATGGGTCAGTCCGGTTCTGTGTGGACTATCGGAAGCTCAATGCCATCACTGTATCGGATGCCTACCCCATGCCCAGGCCGGACGAGCTCCTAGACAAGCTGGGAGGAGCTCGGTACCTTACCACCATGGACCTTACAAAGGGCTACTGGCAAGTGCCGCTGGATGCAGATGCCCGGCTGAAATCGGCCTTTATCACCCCTCTGGGGCTCTATGAGTTTCTGACCCTGCCTTTCGGCCTCAAGGGAGCGCCGGCCACCTTCCAGCGCCTGGTGGACCAGCTCCTGAGGGGGATGGAGAGTTTTGCCGTGGCGTATATTGACGACATCTGTGTCTTTAGCCAGACCTGGGAGGACCACGTGTCCCAGGTTAGACAAGTGCTGGACCGACTCCAGGGGGCTGGGCTGACTGTCAAAGCGGAGAAGTGCAAGGTGGGGATGGCTGAAGTATCTTACCTGGGCCATCGGGTGGGGAGCGGCCGCCTAAAGCCGGAACCGGCCAAGGTGGAGGTGATCAGAGACTGGCCCGCTCCCCACACCAAAAAGCAGGTCCAAGCCTTTATTGGGATGGCAGGATACTACCGAAGATTTGTGCCCCACTTTAGCGCCATAGCCACCCCCATCACTGAGCTATGCAAGAAGGGGAAGCCAGACAAGGTGGTCTGGACCGAGCAGTGCCAGGAGGCTTTCCGGGCGCTGAAGGAGGCTCTGGTCAGTGGCCCAGTTCTAGCAAACCCAGACTTTGACAAGCCCTTTGTGGTGTTCACCGACGCCTCCGACACGGGACTGGGGGCGGTGCTAATGCAGGAGGATGAAAAGGGGGAGAGACACCCCGTCGTGTACCTGAGCAAGAAGTTGCTACCCCGGGAGCAACACTACGTGGCCATCGAGAAGGAGTGCCTGGCCATGGTGTGGGCCCTCAAGAAACTAGAGCCCTATCTCTTCGGGCGACACTTCACCGTCTACACCGACCACTCTCCCCTGACCTGGCTGCACCAGATGAAAGGAGCCAACGCCAAGCTCCTGAGGTGGAGCCTGCTCCTGCAGGATTACGACATGGACGTGGTCCACGTGAAGGGAAGTGCCAACCTGATAGCGGATGCGCTGTCCCGGAGAGGGGGCCCCGAACTTCCCCAGGTCACTGGTCACAGTGACCCCGCTCAGTTCAGTCTCGAAGGGGGGAGAGATGTGAGGATGTGACGCAGCAGGGAGGGGGGAGTGTTGACCTGGGAATGTGCCCTGGGGACGGGAGACCTGAGAGCCTGTCACCTGAGCCAGGAGGGGGAGGGGGAGGTAACACCTCTGCCCAGGAATGTGGAGGGAGGCTGCAGCAGGGAACCTGCTCGGTGGGTTTAGTTTCAGTTTGGGGCTGGGTGGAGGAACACAGGGAACCCCAGGGCTGGGGTCTAAGCTCCCTGCTCCCCCAGAAGGACTTCACTGAGGGGTCCTGGGTGTACCCACAAGCTCTGTTTTGGACTGTGTTCCTGTTGTCCAATAAACCTTCTGTTTTACTGGCTGGCTGAGAGTCTCAGTGAATCCCAGGAAGAGGGGTGCAGGGCCTGGACTCCCCCACACTCCGTGACAGCCTCCTGCTGGTATTAGCTCATCTTAAGTGATCGCTCTCCTTGATGTAACTTTACACCATGGGCTCCAGTGATGTGATAAGTGAGATCAACATCCTACAAGCATTTCAGCATTGCTAAACACCAAACACGTTCTCATCAACTTCACATCTATTCTAACAGTGCGAACAGACTGGTGAGCCAGCCTGGTTCCCGGCTCTGCATTTGTCAGTGTTCAGTGAGGCCTGGGAGCCTTGGCATGAGCTGGCACCTGGTCTGCCAGCATCACAGGGTTTTGCTGCTTCCTCAGCCTCTCACGCTGAGTCCCTCCTTGTGGAGGTCAGTGGCACTGCGGCCATAGGTGCTGACTTCTGCTGGTGCCGATGGGTGCTGCCCCCCTCTGCACCTGGCCCCGCTCTGACTCCGGCCCCTCCCTGCCCCGTTCCAACCCCTTCTCCAAATCCCCTGCCAACCCCCACCTCTTCCCCTAAGTGCACCACGTTCCCGCTCCTCCCCCTCCCTCCTGGAGCTTTGTTACGCTGCGAAACAGCTGTTTTGCGGCAGCAAACACTGGGAGGTAGGCAGAGGAGCGGGGATGCAATGCGCTCGGGGAGGAGGCGGAGGCAGAGGTGGAGGTGAGGTGGGGCAGGGAGGGAAGCTTGGCTGCCAGTGGGTGCACCCACTAATTTTTCCCCGTGGGTGCTCCAGCCCCAGAGCACCCACAGAGTCGGCACCTATGACTGTGGCGCACTGGAGTCCCATTCCCCCAGTTCCCCTCTGTCCTCTCCCCATGGGGAGTGAGAGCCTTCCTTTCAGCTCTTACTAAATGGATCCAGGGGCTGCTGCCCCCAAGTGTCCTGCCCCGAGCACCCCATCCCTTTCCTTTGCACCTTGTTACCCCATTACAGCACCCTCGGCAGGGGTTCCCTGTGCGCAACCCCTCCCCCCCCCCCCGAGGGTTGCATGCCTACTGGGCAGGTGGGATGGCAGCCCCCCCCCCTTCCCTCCCCCTTGGGTGCTGGGACTTAGGCCTAGGAAGCAGTAAACCCCTGCACAGCTGGAATGGGGAGGGTTGGTTTCCATGGAGCTGGGGGAATTTATGCTGGACTGTGGCTCTGCCGAGGTTAGTGGGGTGCTCCAGAGAGTTCAGGCTCAGCCGGAGCTGTAGGCTGTCCCCCAGGTCTCCTGGCAGCCTATCTGTGGGTGTGCACCTTGGGGGCAGGCCTGCCCCTCACCCTGGGGCTGGGGCTGACATTCCTCTCTATCCTCCACCCCACCCACCAACAGGATGTCAGCCTTCACTTCGTGCTGTGGGGCTGCCTACACGTCTACCAGCGCATGATCGACAAAGCGGAGGATGTGTGCCTCTTCCTGACGCAGCCCGGCGAGATGGTGGGCCAGCTGGCTGTGCTGACCGGGGAGCCCCTCATCTTCACCATCAAGGCCAACCGTGACTGCACCTTCCTCAAGATCTCCAAGTCGGACTTCTATGAGTTAGTGTCCCCCTTCCCCTCCTCATCCTGTGTTCAGGCTCTGCCCACCTCCCACCCCACTTCCATCTAGACTGGTGGCCCTGCCCTGGGCCAGATTGGGGCAGTTCCACCTAGAGGGGAAAGGCACCGTGTCCCATTCCCCACCCCATAAACCAGCCAGTCCCCTGCCCTGGGCTGGATTGGAGCTGCCGCCCCCTAGAGGGGAAAGGCCCCATGTCCCAATCCTCCAATTGTGCACCTGTTGCATGGGCCTGGATTCTCCTGCCCTGGGCTGTGATCTGCTTGTGCCATGTTTTCTTGGATGGCTCTGTTCCAGAGGAGGTGGGGTGACTCAGGGATGGGGCGGCTGCTGTCAGCAGCACTCTGGCAGCAATGGGGCCACCTGTGCACTGACGAGCTACCTGCTCTCTCCCCAGGATCATGCGGGAACAGCCCAGTGTGGTGCTCAGTGTTGCCCATACTGTGGCCGCCCGCATGTCCCCATTCGTGCGCCAGATGGACTTTGCCATCGACTGGATGGCAGTGGAGGCCGGACGGGCCTTGTACAGGTGAGTGAGGCCTGTGCTAGGGGGATGCTGGGAGACCCTGGCTGGGGAACCCCAGCTTCTCCTCCTAGCCCAGGGCACAGCTGGGACCAACTCTTCCTGCTGTGCTTAACCTCTTCCGCGCCAGGGTAATGGGCACCCGTTACTCTCAGCCTCATCCATGCCCTTCCTGCAGCAAAAATGACTCAGGCATCCCAGCGCCCTGGGCAGGCGCTGTCCAGGCCAGCAGCCGTGCTGTTTCCAGAGGGGCCAGACGAGAACTGCCCAGGTGCCTGTGACCCCTCCATGGGACTCAGGTTTTCACCTGGGCTGACCTGACTTCAACCCCTTCCTGGCTGCAGGTGTTGGATTGAGAGCACCCCTGGTGCTCTGGGGATGGGGGCATCTCAGCCCAGGGCGGGTGCCAGCTGGGGCTCTCAGACTTACCGCTCATTGCATGCGCTCTCCCTGGGGCAGACACTGGCTCAGCATCCAGACCCGCCGCTCATTGCATGTGCTCTCCCAGCCCAGCCTGTAGGGGTGCTCTCCCTGGGGCAGGCACTGGCTCAGCTGGCTGATTCACCGCTTGCTGCATGTGCTCTCCAGGCAGGGCGACAAGTCGGACTGCACCTACATTGTGCTGAATGGGCGCCTGCGCTCTGTCATCCAGAAAGGCAGCGGCAAGAAGGAGCTGGTCGGGGAGTACGGTCGTGGGGACCTCATTGGAGTGGTGAGTTTCCTCCCAGGGCACTGCTGGGGTGGGGATGTCCCCACCTGACCTCAGCCTATCACTGCCTTGCACTCTCCCGCCAAGGGGATGGGGCCAGTCTCTGCAGACAGCGCTGGGGTGGTGGGTGGGCCCCTCTAGCAGGGTGGGGGTGGACAGGTGGGGCCCCCTTAAGCTTGTTGTGATGATGAGTAGCTGCAAGTCGCGGGCCAGGCTGCTCCAAGGGTGCAGCCATGGGGCACAGTGTCCATTCCCTGCTTCTCCAGATCCTCCTGGCTTGGGTGCTAGGCAGATCATCACCCTCTGCTGCTAGCAAGTGGCACTCCATCTCCAGCCAGCGACTGTCCCTTATGCTCTCACACTGCTGACTGCTCCTGGGACATGGCTTGGCCTAGTATTGGAGACTGGCAGAGGAGTCTCCAGGCTAGAGTGAGGAGAGTGGGGCTGGGCATCTGGACTCCTGGGTTCTCTTCCCAGCTCAGGGACGGCTAGTGGGTTAGAACAGAGAGCCAAGACGCCTGGGTTCTGTACCTCTCCAGGTGCCTCTCTCTGTGATGCCAGGCAGCCCTTGGCTGGGAGGGCAAAGGACTCCCCTCCCCTGTCTGTAATGTGGCCTGTGTGCTCTTCTCTAGGTAGAAGCCCTGACCCGGCAGCCCCGAGCCACCACCGTCCATGCTGTGAGAGACACAGAGCTGGCCAAGCTGCCCGAGGGCACCCTGAACAACATTAAGCGCAGATACCCCCAGGTACCGGGGCAGGGTGGGTGCCATCCCTCCATGCAGGAAACAGCCCATCCCAGTGCCTCAGCTGGCCATGCTGTGGGTGCTGCTGTCCAGGCAAGGGCAGGCCAGGGTGGGGGCAAGTTGTGGTGATGCAGGAGCTCTGTCCTCTCGGGGAGAAAGCTGCTCAAGAGTTAGGCCTGAGAATCACACCACCGCCACGAGGAGGCAGGTCTACATGACTGGGGACTCCCCTACTAAGAAGAACAGACAGGCCTGTCACGAGAGCTGATCTGGAGCACAGAGGGGTGAGCTGTCTGCCAAGAGCTAAGATTCAGGATGTGGATCTGAGGCTGAAGAGGATCCTAATGGGAGCAGGAAAGAATCCACTGATTGTCCTTCATGTGGGAACAAATGACACTAGATTCTCATATCAAGGGAGACTGTGCCAGGCTGGGGAAGATGCTTAAGGAAATGGAAGCTCCGGTGATCTTCAGTGGGATTCTCCCCTCCCTAGAGGAGGAGAGTGAAGGCAAGACAAGATTAGATGATCGATAGAGGGCTCAGGCAGTGGTGCTAGGAGGAGGGCTTTGGGATGTTTGACTGCTGGGAGGCATTCATGAGCAGAGGACTGTTCTCATGGGATGGACCGAAACCTGAGTGGGGAGGGAAATAGCCTTTTGGGATGGAGTTGGTACAACTGGTTAAAAGAGCTTTAAACTAGGAACTCACAGGAGAGGTTGGGAGATGCTCATGTAATCTCCATGTCTGATTCTAATATTGACCTGGAGGAAAATCAAGAAAGAGAGGACACAGCAATGGAGAAGGGACCAGCAGTGGGTAGGAGAATGAACATTTAGAGGAGGGACAGTGCCCATACCATTCAGGAAGGCGATACTGGAAGCAGAATGACTGTACCCAATTGGGCGAGGAATGTGGGTGAAGCCAAGCAGCGGCAATGAAGATGCCTGTACACCAATGCAAGGAGGCTGGGTAACAAAATGGAGGAACTAGAGCTACTGGTGCAGAAAGTGAAACCAGACACTGTAGGGATAACAGAAACCTGGTGGAATAGGCATGACTGGAGTTCAGGGATTGAAGGGTATGTGCTGTTCAGGAGAGACAGAAACAAAGGCAAAGGTGGAGGAGTTAATGATGAGGTAGACTGTAAAGAAATTAGAAGTGATGGAATGGAGAAGACCGAGTCTGTTTGGGCCAAAATCATTCTGGGGAAGAAGCTACCAGAGGTTCCCCTGGGACAGTGCTTGGGATGTGCTACAGACCCTCAGGATCCAATCTGGATAAATTTCAGGTTTCAGAGTAACAGCTGTGTCAGTCTGTATTCGCAGAAAGAAAAGGAGGACTTGTGGCACCTTAGAGACTAACCAATTTATTTGAGCATAAGCTTATGAAGTGAGCTGTAGCTCACGAAAGCTTATGCTCAAATAAATTGGTTAGTCTCTAAGGTGCCACAAGTACTCTGATCTGGATAAAGACCTCTTTAATGTTTTTGATTAAATACTACTGGGAATTGTGTGATTATGGGAGACTTTTTAACTTTCCAGAGATAAATTGGAGGACAAGTGCTACTAATAACAGCAGGGCCCAGGTTTTCCTGGATGGGATAGCTGACAGATTTCTTCACCAAACAGTCCCTGAACCTACACGAGGTGGTGTCATTTTAGATTTGGTATTGGTGAGCAGTGAGGCCCTCGTAGAAGAGCTGGCTGCAGGAGATAGCTCATGATCAGTTGAACCAAAGTTAATGCAGTTTAAACTACATGGAAGGATAAACAAAAATCGATCCGCACTGAGGGGCCTTGATTTCAAAAGGGCAAACTTTAAATAATGAAGGGAATTAGGGACATGGGCTGGACTGAAGAACCCCAAGGATCTGAATGCGGAGGAGGCCTGGAATTACTTTGTCAAAGTTCAGAAGCTCTCTGAAGCCTGCATCCCAGGCAACAGGGCTGTCCCTAGGCATACGCAGCTGCGTAGGGCATCATACGCAGCAACACCAGCCCCGGCGACTAGCCTATCCCTCGGCCGCCCCCGCCCCCTCCCCCCAACTGCAAGGGGCAGGGCCATCCCTAGGGGGGTGTGGGGCCCTGGACAACTCCCTCCGCCCCACCTATTACCTTTCCCCCCTGCTCCACCCCCGGCCCACCCCCATTCCTCCTCTTCCCCCAGCAACCCCACACTCACTGGCAGCAGTGGGAAGCGGAGCAACCTGGCCCAGCCCGCTCCACTCCGCCAGCTCCAGCCGTGTCGCTCCGCTTCCCGCTGCCGGTAAGGTTGGGGAAAGGATGCCCCCGCACTCATCGGCGGCGGGAAGTGGAGCAATGCGTGGTTAAGTCCTATGGTGGTGTCCCTTGAATAGCTATGCGGATAGAGCTGGCACCGGGGTTTGTTGCAGGGTTTGGTTCCTGGGTTAGTGTTTGCTTCAGGTTGGGGTGCTGTCTGTAAGCGAGGACTGGCCTGTCTCCCAAGGTCTGTGAGAGTGAGGGATCGTCCTTCAGGATAGGTTGTAGATCCTTGATGATGCACTGGAGAGGTTTTTAGCTGGGGGCTGTAAGTGATGGCTAGTGGCTTTCTGTTATTTTCTTTGTTGGGCCTGTCCTGTAGTAGGTGACGTCTGGGTACCCTTCTGGCTCTGTCAATCTGTTTCTTCGCTTCCCCAGGTGGGTATTATAGTTTTAAGAAAGCTTGATAGAGATCCTGTAGGTGTTTGTCTCTGTCTGAGGGATTGGAGCAAATGTGGTTGTATGGTAGAGCTTGGCTGTAGACAATGGATCGTGTGGTGTGGTCTGGGTGAAAGCTGGAGGCATGTAGGTAAGTATAGCGGTCAGTAGGTTTCCGGTATAGGGTGGTGTTTATGTGACCATCACTTATTAGCACTGTAGTGTCTGGGAAGTGGATCTCTTGTATGGACTGGTCCAGGCTGAGGTTGATGGTGGGGTGGAAATTGTTGAAATACAGGTGGAATTCCTCAAAGGCCTCCTTCCCATGGGTCCAGATGATGAAGATGTCATCAGTGTAGTGCAAGTAGAGCAGGGGTGTTAGGAGACAAGAGCTGAGGAAGTGTTGTTCTAAGTCAGCCATAAAAATCTTGGCATACTGTGAGGCCATGCAGGTACCCATAGCAGTCCCACTGACTTGAAGGTATAAATTGTCCCCAAATCTGAAATAGTTGTGGGTGAGGACAAAGTCACGAAGTTCAGCCACCAGGTTTGCTGTGACATTATCGGGGATACTATTCCTGACGGCTTGTTGTCCGTCTTTGTGTGGAATGTTGGTGTAGAGAGCTTCTACGTCCATAGTGGCTAGGATGGTGTTTTTGGATTGTAGTTTCCTCAGGAAGTCAGTGATCTCGAAGACAGCTGGGAGTACTGGTAGCGTAGGGCCTGAGGTGGGATGAAATTTAATAGTGCAGATTGCAAGCTCATGGACTTAGCGACTAACAAGAATTTTTGCTGTAAGCTGGGGACGTATCAGTTGGAAGTGACAGAGGAGGAGAAAGACATGGGTGTATTGGTTGGTCACCGGATGACTGAGCCACCAATGTGATGTGGCTGTGAAAAAGGCTACTGCAGTCCTAGGATGCATCATATGTGGTATTTCCAGTAGCGACAGGGACATGTTAGTACCATTATACAAGACACTGGTGAGACCTCACCTGGAATACTGCGAGCAGTTCTGGTCTCCCATGTTTAAGAAAGATTAATTCAAATGGTACAGGTGCAAAGGAGAGCAACAAGGATGATCAGAAGAATGGAAAACCGACCTTGTGAGAGGAGACTCAAAGAGCTTGGTTTGTGCAGCCTAGCCACACGAAGGCTGAAGGGAGATCTGATTGCTCTCTATGAACACATCAGAGGGATAAATACCAGGGAGGTGGAGGAGTTATGTCCGCATTGGCCCTTACTTAAATGAATATAAACTGCCCATCAATAAGTTTAGGCTTGAAATTAGATGAAGGTTTCTAACCATCAGAGGAGAGAAGGTCTGGAACAGCTTCCCAAGGGAAGCAGTGGGGGCAAAAAAACCTAACTGGCTTCAAGACTGAGTTTGAGAAGTTTCTGGAGGGGATGGGATGAGGGGACTGCCTACGATGGCATGTAGTCGAACTGCGACTGCTAGCAGCAAATATCCCGAATGGCTGGAAATGGGACACTAGATGGGGAGGGCTCTGAGTTACTACAGAGAATTCTTTCCCAGGTGTCTGGCTGCTGGGTCTTGCCCACATGCTCAGAGTCTAACTGATCACCAGATTTGGGATCGGGAAGGAAGTTTCTCCTTGGTCAGATTGGCAGAGACCCTGGGGAGTTTTTGCCTTCCTCTGCATCATGGGGCACGGGTCACTTGCAGGTTTAAACTAGTGTAAATGGTGGATTCTCTGTAACTTGAAGTCTTTAAATCAGAATTTGAGGACTTCAGTAACTCAGCCAGTGGTTCGGGGTTTATTACAGGAATGGGTGGGTGAGGTTCTGTGGCCTGCAATATGCAAGAGGTCAGACTAGATGATCATGATGGTCCCTTCAGGTTTTAAAGGCTAAGTCTATGAGCTTCCAGATCTGGCCAGGCCCGTTCCCATCCAGCATCCCAGCAAGCTGAGGCCAGGGCCACATTGAAGCCCTGCTCAGGGATGGTGACTGGCCAGGGAAGACCTGAGTGTGGCTATCTCTGTAGCAGGATGGGGCTGTTCTCTCTGTCCAGGCCATGGGGGAGCAACATCCACACCCCTCATGAGGGAGTGGGGTTGGAGTTTCTGAATCGCACAGTGTTCTCCAGTTCTGGCTGTCCCCTGGGTGGAACCTGTGGCCTGACCTACTCAGCTGTGTCCCGCCCCCGCATGGTGATTTGGTTCCGGTTGTGCCTGGGAAGCATGAGGGGGCAGAGGACATCTTGGTTTAGCCTGGGCTGGGTTTGCCAGCCTCTTGCTGTGTCTAGCCTCTGCACTGATTAAGGGAGAGCTCTGGTGCCCACGTCCCACTGCCATGATAACGCCAGCATTCTGTTCCCTGGGTCATCCCCTTCCTGAGTCCCACAGTGCAAAAGAGTAGCATGTGGTTCTGGGCACCAGGGGGTGCAGGAGGTGTTTCACACCTGTCCCTCCAGAGCAGACTGCACTCCGTGCCATGTCATAGAATCATGGAATATCAGGGCTGGAAGGGACCTCAGGAGGTCACCTAGTCCAACCCCCTGCTCAAAGCAGGACCAATCCCCAACTAAATCATCCCAGCCAGGGCTTTGTCAAGCCTGACCTTAAAAATATCTAAGGAAGGAGATTCCACCACCTCCCTAGGTAACGCATTCCAGTGTTTCACCACCTTCCTAGTGAAAAAGTTTTTCCTAATATCCAACCTAAACCTCCCCCACTGCAACTTGAGACCATTACTCCTTGTTCTGTCGTCTGCAACCACTGAGAACAGTCTAGAGCCACCCTCTTTGGAACCCCCTTTCAGGTAGTTGAAAGCAGCTATCAAATCCCCCCTCATTCTTCTCTTCCGCAGGCTAAACAATCCCAGTTCCCTCAGCCTCTCCTCATAAGTCATGTGTTCCAGTCCCCTAATCATTTTTGTTGCCCTCCGCTGGACTCTTTCCAATTTCTCCACATCCTTCTTGTAGTGTGGGGCCCAAAACTGGACACAGTACTCCAGATGAGGCCTCACCAATGTCGAATAGAGGGGAACGATCACGTCCCTCGATCTGCTGGCAGTGCCCCTACTTATACATCCCAAAATGCCATTGGCCTTCTTGGCAACAACGGCACACTGTTGACTTATATCCAGCTTCTCGTCCACTGTAACCCCTAGGTCCTTTTCCGCAGAACTGCTGCCTAGCCATTCGGTCCCTAGTCTGTAGCGGTGCATGGGATTCTTCCGTCCTAAGTGCAGGACTCTGCACTTGTCCTTGTTGAACCTCATCAGATTTCTTTTGGCCCAATCCTCTAATTTGTCTAGGACCCTCTGTATCCTATCCCTACCCTCCAGAGTATCTACCTCTCCTCCCAGTTTAGTGTCATCTGCAAACTTGCTGAGGGTGCAATCCACAACATCCTCCAGATCATTAATGAAGATATTGAACAAAACCAGCCCAAGGACCGACCCTTGGGGCACTCCACTTGATACCGGCTGCCAACTAGACATGGAGCCATTGATCACTACCCATTGAGCCCGACAATCTAGCCAACTTTCTATCCACCTTATAGTCCATTCATCCAGCCCATACTTCTTTAACTTGCTGGCAAGAATACTGTGGGAGACAGTGTCAAAAGCTTTGCTAAAGTCAAGGAACAACACGTCCACCGCTTTCCCCTCATCCACAGAGCCAGTTATCTCATCATAGAAGGCAATTAGATTAGTCAGGCATGACTTGCCCTTGGTGAATCCATGCTGACTGTTCCTGATCACTTTCCTCTCCTGTAAGTGCTTCAGAATTGATTCCTTGAGGACCTGCTCCATGATTTTTCCAGGGACTGAGGTGAGGCTGACTGGCCTGTAGTTCCCCGGATCCTCCTCCTTCCCTTTTTTAAAGATGGGCACTACATTAGCCTTTTTCCAGTCGTCCGGGACTTCCCCCGATCGCCATGAGTTTTCAAAGATAATGGCCAATGGCTCTGCAATCACATCCGCCAACTCCTTTAGCACTCTCGGATGCAGCGCATCCGGCCCCATGGACTTGTGCTCGTCCAGCTTTTCTAAATAGTCCCGAACCACTTCTTTCTCCACAGAGGGCTGGTCACCTCCTCCCCATGCTGTGCTGCCCAGTGCAGTAGTCTGGGAGCTGACCTTGTTCGTGAAGACAGAGGCAAAAAAAGCATTGAGTACATTAGCTTTTTCCACATCCTCTGTCACTAGGTTGCCTCCCTCATTCAGTAAGGGGCCCACGCTTTCCTTGACTTTCTTCTTGTTGCTAACATACCTGAAGAAACCCTTCTTGTTACTCTTAACATCTCTTGCTAGCTGCAACTCCAGGTGTGATTTGACCTTCCTGATTTCACTCCTGCATGCCCGAGCAATATTTTTATACTCGTCCCTGGTCATTTGTCCAATCTTCCACTTCTTGTAAGCTTCTTTTGTGTTTAAGATCAGCAAGGATTTCACTGTTAAGCCAAGCTGGTCGGCTGCCATATTTACTCTTCTTTCTACACATCGGGATGGTTTGTCCCTGTAA
Organism: Natator depressus; assembly: GCF_965152275.1. Classification (NCBI taxonomy): domain Eukaryota; kingdom Metazoa; phylum Chordata; order Testudines; family Cheloniidae; genus Natator; species Natator depressus. Next base: position 6,903,967 of record NC_134253.1, read on the forward strand.
CCTCAATAAGGATTCTTTAAAATACAGCCAGCTCTCCTGGACTCCTTTCCCCCTCATGTTATTCTCCCAGGGGATCCTGCCCACCAGTTCCCTGAGGGAGTCAAAGTCTGCTTTTCTGAAGTCCAGGGTCCGTATTCTGCTGCTCTCCTTTCTTCCCTGTGTCAGGATCCTTAACTCGACCATCTCATGGTCACTGCCCCCCAGGTTCCCATCCCACTTTAGCTTCCCCTACTAATTCTTCCCGGTTTGTGAGCAGCAGGTCAAGAAGAGCTCTGCCCCAGTTGGTTCCTCCAGCACTTGCACCAGGAAATGTCCAAGCCGGGCAGGCCCCTGAGCCCTGCTCCCTGGTGTCCTAGCACTTGTTCTCCTCCCCACCACATACACACGCCTGGGCCCTAAGGGGTGGGCTGGCAGACAAGAGCATCCCTGGGATTCCTGGGAGGCTGGCTGGGCTGAGTTCTGCCCCTCTCCACATGCTCCACGTTCATCCCAGGTCCCCTCTTCTCTTACCTGGGTTGGCTGCTGTTCCTGACAGGTCGTGACCCGCCTGATCCACTTGCTGAGCCAGAAGATCCTTGGGAACCTACAGCAGCTGTGTGGGCCCTTCACAGGTAGGGGCTTTGGGGGGAGAGTTAAATTGCAGCTTGCCCTAATGGGGGTGCAGCCTGTCAGGGTTACAGAGGCCCCAGCGTGCCATGCGGGGCCGTCTGTCCCTAGCTGGGGCTCGAGGCTGTGACTCCATCACCATGCAGGGAAGGTGGCTTGGTGCTGGCATTTCCCTGCTCCTCCCCCAGCCACAGTCAAGACCTGAGGAGCCACTGGCAGACCTGCTGGGGACTGACCCACCCTGGGGATTAAACCAGGGCTCCAGGACTAGAAGCAGGAGCTGCTATGGCTGGAGCTGAGAGCCAGGCTCCCTGGCTGGGGTGGGAACTGGCTCCTCTCCTTGTGGGCCAGGCCAGCGCTGATGCTAGGTGTCACAGGGCAGAGCTCCAGGCCGGGTCCTGCAGTTGGTCAGTTGATAGGGTTGCTAATCCTCCTGGTTTTGCCAGGAATGTCCCGGAATTGGGCTCCATCTCCCGGAGGCTACTGAAGCCAAACGGGGAGATTTTAGGCCGCTAAAAGTCTGGCGGGGGTAAGGCAGGCTCCTACCTGCCCTGGCTCCGCACTGCTCCCGGAAGCAACATGTCCCTGCGGCCCCTCGCGGGGGTCTCTGCCCGTGCCCCAAGCACTGACTTTGCAGCTGCCATTGGCCGGGAACTCTTGGTTGGTGGGTGTCTTGCCCTCTGGGTCCCTCAGACGGTCGGTCACTCTGTCTTGCCCACAGGTTCCAGTCTTGGTGTGGCCTCCAGCTCGGAGCTAACCAACCCAGCCAGTAACCTGTCCACGGTGGCAGTGCTGCCAGTGTGTGACGATGTGCCCATGGCAGCCTTCACGCTGGAGCTGGAACATGCCCTCAACGCCATAGGTGAGTGAGGGCCAGGGCCTCACACTCCATCTGGTCATGCTTGGGGTGCAGGCCCAGCATGATAGTCCTGTTCACTCTTCCAGGTCCCACCCTGCTTCTGACCAGTGACATCATCCGAGCACGGCTTGGTGCCTCAGCGCTGGACAGGTAGGGGATTGGCACAGGCGGTAGGTGGGCTGAAGGGGCTGGCTCCTAGTCCCTAATCTCTTCTTTCTCCATAAAACGACCCCCCACCACGTGGCACCTGCAGGGCTGTGGTATGGGGCTTATGCCATTGGGACACAGAAGGTGGGGTCTAGCTGGCTGATAGCAGGGCCCTCTCCAGGAGAGGGTGCAGCAGGGGATCCTTGTTGGAGATGGGCTGGAGCAATGGGCGGGGGGTGGTGGGGAACGTAGCTGGGGGGCTGCTCATTAGGAGCTTGGAATGGGGTGTCCTGCTGGTTGCTGGGGAGTAGAAGGGGATCCCTGTTGGAAGGGGTGTGGCACGGGCCCTGGGAGAACCCCTTCAGTGAGCCAGACCCCATAGGGGTCTCACTCTTCCTCCAGGGCAAAGTCACAGAGCTTCACCGCCTGCCTAGGCTGGACCTCTGAGCCTTCAGCACCCCTGCTTTACACTGAGAGCTCCACTCAGCAAGTCCAACTGAGGCAGATCTCTGAGGGAGACTTGTACGATCTCAGGGAGCAAGGCTCCTCCTCCACCAGCATCCGCAGGGACACCCAGCCAGCGCTGTCACACAGGAGAGCTTATTAGTTGGCTGGAACACAGCAAAGGAAGTCCTTGGCTAGCACAGAGAAAAGGATGTTACAGCAGAGTCCAGCCTGGTCAGCACAGAGCCCAGAGCTCTGTCCCTCTGATCGCTCTGTCCCAGTTCAGGTGTGCCCCCAACTGCTTCCCACAGCCCACACTTAACACCCCCATCTCCCCTCCCCCAGTTTTCTGTTCCCGATCTGGAGAGATGCAGCTCAGCCGAGAGCGGAAGTCCGTATCTCTCTGGGTCGTTGATTGCTAGGGATCCGTGTCTGGGCAACTGGATTTGCCATTGTCTTCTCAAGAGCTCAACTGATGTGGGACCTAGAGCCCCAGAGAGCTAGGAGCTGTTCACACCTGTGTTTTTTAGCCTGGCCAGAGAGCAAACAGACCTTCCTCACACACCACTAGGTAACAATGCAGCATATAGGGGAAACTGAGGCATACATGGGCTTCATAAAAATAATACAAAAAACCTCCCATTTTGTCAGAGCGTGCAGCTGGGGAACTGCATGCTGGGAACTTGGGGGACGGTCCCCATTGGGATCTGGCAGTGGGGTAGAGGGAAGGGGGGGCTGCATGGTGGGAGCTCGGAGGAGGGCCAGAAGCAGGGGTTGGAGCAATGGAGTGGGGCTGGACAGAGCTGGGGGCTGCCCGCTGACATCCTCTCCCTGGCAGCATCCAGGAGTACCGGCTGTCAGGCTGGCTGGCGCAGCAGGAGGACATCCACCGCATTGTGCTGTACCAGACCGACTGCACACTGACGCCCTGGACTGTGCGCTGCATCCGCCAAGCTGACTGCATCCTCATTGCTGGGCTCGGGGACCAGGAGCCAGCCCTAGGCAAGGTGAGGCTGGGGCCCGCTGTACCGTGCCCGGGGGAACGCTGCATCCTGAGCCCAAGGGGGTGGCCAGCATGGTCTGGGATGCTGCATCAGCCTGTGGAGTGCAGCCTGGAAGCACCATTGGGGCTCCCCTGTCCCCGCTCTCAGATGATAGAGAAATTAGGGTCCCTTTGTGAGCTGGACACAAGCAAAAACAATCTGTGTTTTAATGTGACTTAGTGTAAATGTCTACATCTACAAGCAAAGACTGTAGGCCGTGCTGACAGGGTGGGGGGCCCTGTCCTGGGAAGCAGGGACTCTGAAAAAGACTTGGGGATCGTGGTGGACAATCAGCTGAACATGAGCACCCAGCACAATGCTGTAGCCAGAAGGGCTAATGCAATCCTGAGATGCATAAGCAGGAGAATCTCAAGTAGGAGGAGGGAGGTTTAACCTCGTATCTGGCACTGGTTCAGCTGCTACTGGAATCCCGTGTCCAGCTCTGCAGCCTGCAATTCAGGAAGAATGTGGATAAATTGGAGAGGGGTCAGAGACGAGCCATGAGATGAAAAGATTAGAAACCTACCTTAGAGTCAGACTCACAGGGCTCTATCTAGTTAGCATAACAAAGAGAGGGTTAAGGGGTGACTAGATCTCAGTTCCTACTTGGGGAACAGATATTTGATACTGGGATCATCAGTCTAGCTGAGGAAGGTCTAATGTGATCCAGTCGCTGATAGTTAAAGCTACAGCCCTGCACAGATACAAAAATATATATCCGCATCCGATCCGTGATCCGCAAAAATTGTCCGTGGATCTCTGCATCCCTGAATGGGGATATCTGCAGATACCCACGGATATCCAGGGCTCTACTAACAGCTTCACAGGTCACCGTGCAGCAGTGACACAGGGCTGTGCCAAGTCCCCGACCCCAACTGCCCTAGCTGATGGCTCTGTCCCTGCTGTCCCTCCTGCCTAGGGTTGCCAGTTTTGGTTGGATGTATTCCTGGAGATTTCATCACATGACATCTTTAATTAAAGATTAATCTTTAATTCCTGGAGATTCTAGGCCAATCCTGGAGGGTTGGCAACCGTACATCCTGCCCCACTCCAGGGAGGGAGGCTACAATCCTGAGCCCTCATGTGCAGCGCCACCTTCCCAGTGGCTCGGACAGCCCTATGCGGCCGCGGCGGGTCCAGCGCACGCAGACCCGGCCGGGACAGACAGGCTGCTCTTCTCACAGCACCGCAGTTGCCACTTGCTAATTTAAAGTACAACCACACCTCTTGCAAATGGCGGTTGGCTCACTCCCTTCTGGGAGCTGTAGTTTGTCTCCTCTGTCCAAGCAAGCTGGGGACTACAGCTCCCAGGATGCTCAGTGGGCTAGGCCTATATGATTGAGAGAGCTGAGCTGGAGCCTGAGGGCTGATGACAGCCCCTCCCTTTGGCTTAGCATGTTCTGCAGAGCCCTGCGCGGAAACAACATCTGTTATCTGCATCTGAGCTGCAAGCCAGAAAATGGTCCCCGGATAGCCACATCCCCAGATATAAAGCGGATATCCGCGGTTTTGCAGGGCTCTTCTTAAAGCTAGACAAAGTCAGAGAGGAGACAGACAGAGTGATTAACCATTGGAACAACTGATCAGCGGTGGCAGTGGATTCTCCATCACTCGCCATTTTAAATTCAAGATGGGAGGTTGTCTAAAACAGTGGTTCTCAACCAGGGGTACGTGCATAGGCACCAACTTCTCCTCTTTCCCTTGGATGCTCCACCCCTTCCATGAGGCCCCACCCCTGCCCTGCCCCCATTGCAACTCCTTCTCCAAATCCCCGCCTCTTCCCTGCCTCCGCCCCTGAGCGCGTCGTGTTCCCGCTCCTCCCCCTCCTCCCACAGCGTTCTAACGCTCTTTGGTGGCGGCCAGGTGGGAAGCGCTGGGAGGTAGGCGAAGGAGCAGGGATGTGGCAGGGATGATCAGGGGAGGGGGCGGAGGAGGAGGAGGTGGGGCGGGGGGTGAGGGGAGCTTGGCTGCCAGTGATTGCAGAGCACCCACTAATATTTCCCCGTGGGTGCTCCAACCTGGAGTCACGGGGTCAGACTTTTAGCGGCCTAAAATCTCCCGGTTTGGCTTCAGTAGCCTCCAGGAGATGGAGCCCGATTCCAGGAGACTCCTGGCGGAACCGGGAGGATTGGCAACACTATCAACTGACCAACTGCAGGACCTGACCCGGCCTGGAGCTCTGCCCTGTGGCACCTAGCATCAGCGCTGGCCTGGCCCACAAGGAGAGGAGCCAGTTCCCACCCCAGCCAGGGAGCCTGGTTCTCAGCTCCAGCCGTAGCAGCTCCTGCTTCTAGTCCTGGAGCCCTGGTTTAATTCAGGATATGGATACGTGTACCCCGGGGGTACACAGGTCTTCCCAGGGTAAATCAACTCATCTAGCGATTTGCCTAGTTTTATAACAGGCTACATAAAAAGCGCTAGCAGAGTCAGTACAAACTAAAATTTCATACTGACAATGACTTGCTTATACTGCTCTGTCCACTCCGCACTGACATGTAAGCACAGTATTTATATTCCAATTGATTTATTTTATAATTACATGGTAAAGATGAGAAAGGAAGCCATTTTTCAGTAATAGTGTGGCTGTGACACTTTTGTATTTTTATGTCTGATTTTGTAAGCAAGTAGATTTGAAGTGAGCTGAAACCTGGGGTGTGCAAGACAAATTAGTCGCCTGAATGGGGTACAGCAGTTTGGAAAGATTGAGAGCCACTGGTCTAAAAGATCTGCTCTAGGAATCCCCCGGGGAGTCGGCTCATTCCAGGGGCCCCTGTTCTGCCCTTGCAGCTGGAGCAGATGCTGGAGAACACAGCCGTGCGTGCCCTGAAGCAGCTGATTCTGCTGCACCGGGAGGACGGCCCCAGCCCCTCCCGCACCGTTGAGTGGCTCAACATGCGCAGCTGGTGCTCAGGACACCTCCACATCAAGTGCCCACGCCGTGTCTTCTCCCGCCGGAGCCCCAACAAGCTGGTACTGTCCCTCTCATCCCCAGGACCCTTTGGGCTGGCGCAGCATGGTGCCACATGGCGAAGCTGTCTGTGCTAAGGAAGACAAGACCCCATGGGGGTGGGCACAGAGCTGCTGTCTCAGAAAAGACCCCCCAGGCCAGTCTGGTCCCTGTGGTGCCTCTGCTGCCTTCCATCGCATTAACCTGGGCAGAGCCTGATGCCAGCCGGGCATAGGTCTGTGATGGCATCAGACCTCTCTGGAGTGCGGGGTACAGAGCCAGGGGGTTCCCTGTTATAAGGGGGTGGGAGGGTGCTGTGTGTGTGGGAAGGAGTTGCTGTGGGGTGGGCTCTGGGGGTGAATGCGTGCTGTATGGGGGTTGCTAGCCTTTGGGGGTGGCAGCCGGTCTGACTCTTGCTCCTGGCCCCGCAGAGGGAGATGTACGCGAAGGTCTTCGAGAAGGACGCTGACCGGCACAGCGACTTCTCCCGCCTGGCACGGGTCCTGACCGGCAACAGCATTGCCCTGGTGCTGGGAGGAGGAGGGGCCAGGTAGGGGCTCAGACAGAGCCTGGCTGGGGCACTGAATTCCCATGGCACTCCTTTGCACCCAGGCGCAAACCAGCCCCCAAAGGGGGGCCGTAGGCATCCACAACCCCAGCTTTACAGAGGGCCGGGGGGCAAACCTGGGGACAGAACCCAGGAGTCCTCGCTCCCAGCCCCAGGTCCCTACTGGTGCACGAACACTGCCTCCCAATAAGAGCCGTGGGAGTGGGGCTGGGACAGTGACCCTGCTGCCCAGCACCCTGCCCGGAGCAGTGCATGCTGGGAGCACCACTGCAGACCGCCTGGCCTGATGGAGGCGTGGCAGGTTGCAGAGTTTGGGGCCGTGTGATGGGCCCTGGGACAGGCTCCCTGCCTGCCATTGGTCTCTGACCCCGCCCTTCCCACCAGGGGCTGCTCCCACATCGGGGTGATCAAGGCCATGGAGGAAGCCGGGATCCCTATTGACCTGATCGGGGGCACATCCATTGGCTCCTTCATCGGGGCTCTCTATGCTGAAGAGCGCAGTGCTGTGCGCACCAAGCAGCGTGCCCGTGAATGGGCCAAGGTGAGGGGCAAGGCCTGCTGTGGGGTGGGGCAGACACCGGGTGGGTGTGCTGTGGGGCAGGGCCAGACTTGGGAGGGTGGGAGCAGGAGCACTCCCCAAACCAGCCCCTCCCAGAGCTGCCATCCCGTGACCCAGCCTTCCCCACAGCTGCTGGCAGCCAGGCCCAGGGCTGCACTGGGAGCTGGGCGCCACGGCCAGCAAATGCAATACAGAGGTCCCAGCATGCACTGGGGCCTGATCACTCTGCCTGAGGGGGCCTAGAGACACTCCAGGCTCTCTCTGCTGCCGGCGTCTCTGCCCCCTGCCCGTGCGTGCAGCTCTGCCCTGTGGGTTCAGAGGCAAGCCTGCAGGCTGTGGGGGTTTGTCCTCCCTTTGGCCCTGGGACGTCTGCTTGGCTTGGAGCAGAGAGCCCCATGGCGCGCCGCAGCATCGTGCTGCTAGGCACGGCAGCCTCTGCTGCGCATGCAGCAGGCTCGGGCAGCAGGGGGGTTCCGGTGGGAATCGCAACATCCCCAGTAACAAGCCGTCATGCTAGTTGGCACACAGTGCTTTGGCTGGAGGACATGCCACACCCCCACCAGCAATTCCGGGGCTGGCATGCCAAGTGGAGGGGCTGCACCAGGGCACCGCCCGCTTCACAGCCACATGCAGTGGGTGAGTTTCCTGTGAGCTTCAGGCTCGCTGCCGGCTCCCCGACAGTCCTCCCTGCCTGTCCCCATGAGCCTGGACTCCGAACACTGCTTGTGCTGGGCCGTGCCCCCCACGGAGTGACCCCTCGCCCTCCTCCTGCAGAGCATGAACTCCGTGTTTGAGACGGTTCTGGACCTCACCTATCCCATCACCTCCATGTTCTCCGGCTCAGCCTTCAACACCAGCATCAACAAGGTCTTCCAGGACAAGCAGATTGAGGTAGGGAGATCCAGGAAGCTGGGCGGGGGTCCTGGTGCAGAACACTCAAAGTAGCCTCTTGCTGGGCAGCCCTGAGCAACGCTCCCTGCTGGCAGCGGTGTTCCCTGGAGCCCGGCCTTGCCCAAGGGGCGTGGTGCCTTGCACAGCCCCCACAGCAGCACCTGGGGCTGTAACACGTCTCTGATTAGCCCTTTGTGCCCCTGCAGGATCTGTGGCTCCCCTACTTCAACGTGACGACGGACATCACAGCCTCGGCCATGCGGGTCCACAAGGACGGTAAGCGCCTGCGCCCCACACCCGTGACATGTCCCAGGCTGCACGAGGTGCATGGCGCCCTGGCTGTTGGGGCCCAAGTCCTCAGCATCCTGCTCATGTGAGGGCCCAGAGCCAGAGGCCTCTCCCTGCCCCCCACCCGGAGCCAGGAGCGCAGCCTGTGGGCTGGAGCCTGGTTGGTTGCTGAGAGTAATGGGCCTCACTGGCCTGTCTCAGCCCCTGCTGGCTCTCTCCAAAGAGCCCTGCTGTGTGTGTGCTCGATGGGTCCACGTGGCCAGGCCAGGCCTGGGCTCAGCTTAGGGAGGCCTACTCTGACTGAAGCTATTTCGGGAGATTTTTTTTTTTTTCCAACATGACATAATGTCATTTCCTTAAAATAGCCTATCAAAATCTCCTGGATGGCTTTCAGTAGACGCCGGGGGATCGATGCTGGTTCCGGGAGACTCTAGGCCAAACCTGGAGGGTTGGCAACCCTAGCTGAGCATTGGTGCTCAGGTGCTGAGCCTATGTCTCTAAGGATGGGAGCAGGTTATCGCCTGCTCTAGAGAGTGCCCCCTGCCCCCCAGGAAGCAGTGCTTGTAACCCCTAGCCCACATCAGCTGGCATGGGCCACCCGACTGCCAAGCCATCCACTAACACAGTGAGGGACTGGGCTGGGCATGGCCATCTCAATGTCTTTGCGCTTGTCCCCTTTGCCCCCACACCTGGCAGGGCCCCTCGGCACCCTGCCCTGCAGAGAAGGATAATGCTACAGGAAAGGGCTGAAAGGAGGGCAGGGGCTGTCAGGGCAGGGCTCCAGAGGTCTAATTGGGAGTGATGGGCTGAAATAAAGGAGAGACCCCCCCCCGTCCCGTCTGCCCCCACCCCTGCGAGAGAGCCAGGGCAGAAGCTGCTGTTGGTGGCACAGAGAGCGCTAGCTCTGCTGCCAGGGCTGGGCTAGAGGCAAAGCCAGGCTCTGGGCCACCCCCTCCTTCCGCAGCAGTGCTGTCCTGGGGCAGCAACCCCGGCTGCTCTCCCAGGTGCTGGGGCACCCCTTATAGGGAGCACTCAGCCCGAATTGACTGGGGCCAAACACCAGAGCCTGGGGGCTTCCCCCACCCAGAGCTCTGCCCGTGGCAGCAGGAGCTGCTGGCTCCCCCTAATCACCTGGCCTCAGGGCCCAGAATCCCCAAGCGGCCAAACACCATTCCTGTCTTTCTGGGGGCAGCAAGGGCCAGCCTGGGCCAGCAGAACCCAGGCCCAAGAGCTGCTGATGCTGCTCCTGGTCAGAGCTGGTCCCTCCCTTCCCCCCTGCCCATTCCCACACTCTGCTGCCCACTTGGTCACTGTCTAGTTCTTCCCCTGTTCCCTGCTTGTAACAATTCTGCTACTCACTAACCCCTGGTAACACCCCCCACCCCTGACTGAGTGGGGAGAACACAAGATGGGGCTATGGGACACACTAACCTTGCTGCCCCCTGCCCCTCATGTCTGGCCTGAGCGGCCCTCCTGTCATCTGACACCCCCATTGGGCCAGCTGGATGGCGTGTTAGCAGCAGCAGCAGGGGCAGCTCTGGGTGAGTGGGGGGAGCTGTGGCAGCATTCTGTCCTTGCACTTGGGTGGTGGTGGTTGGGAGCTCTGGGTGGAGCGAGGGCCTGCTATGGGGGTGGGTGGGTGTGTGGTTAGGCTGAGGCTGAGGCAGACAAGGGGCAGCGTTCTGTTCTTGCACTCAGGTGGTGGTGGTTGGAGGCTCTTGGGGGAGGCAGGGGAGGGGGGTGCGTGTGGCGGGGCTGGGGCGGACAAGGGGCAGCGTTCCGTCCTTGCACTTAGGTGGTGGTGGTGCTGGTTGAGGGCTCCCTGGAGAGGTGGTAGGGGGGAGCTGCTGGTTCAAACTCAGTCTCTGCCCTCGGTCCTCATCTTGTGCCTTGTCTGTCACAGGCGCCTGATCTCACCTGGGACATTGATCCATCCATGCCTGTCCACGGGGCGCCCCGGCAGCTGTAACTGCCTGGCTCTCACTCTGCCTGCTTGTCTGTCCTAATGCCAACTAACCCCCACTCACCCCTAACTCACTGAGTCCATGGGCCAGGTGACAGGGAGGGGCAGGGCTGGCTCTGCTGTGTGTCTGTGTGTGTGTGAGTGCTCTCTTCCTGGGGAGATGCCAGGGGAAGGCCTTCTCCCTACCAGGACCCTGCTGTCCTACCCAGGGGTCCTCAGCTGGCATCCAGAGGCATCAGCTGAAGCCCTTCCCCCAAAGCCCATGGAATGGGGCCTCTGCCTCCTGCAGTGATTGGGGACTCCCTGCACCCCCATCTCAGCGTGTGCCTCCATCTCCTCCTGGACCAGCAGTGCCCAGCCTGTGCTGCTGCCTCCGGCCCTGGACAGTCCTGTCCTGGCGTCTGTGCCCTGGGCGGTGAAGAGCTCTGTCTATGGTGGAGGCTGCAGGCTGAGGCAAAGTCCTGCAAAGAGCTCCTGACAGCCAACTGAAGTCATAGCCTGCACAGCCTCATTCCCGAGCTGGCCTGGCCCCCGGGGTCCCGCAGCCCCTTGAGTGCTGGTCCCCACATGCCCGTGTGCGTGTTGCCGGGCAGCCTTCTGCCAGCAAGCACACAGCAGCGTCTCGTTGGGCCAGGGCCTGGCACTGCCCCATGGCTGAGCCAGCAGGGCATTGGGGTAGGTAGAATAGCCCAGCCCAGTTGTCAGTGTAGCCACCACTAGCTGGAGTGGGCTGAGGGGGACGGGTGTTCAGGGAATTGGTCCCTCCTCTGGTGGGGGGGTGGATTTCTGGGTATGTCACAAGGGTTTGTCCCTCTATTAGGCTGGGGGTGGCAGGGGACACCTGTTCCCACACCCAGCCTGACTCCTAGCACAGACCGCGCCGTGTCTGAGCCGGTGTGCCCTCTCCCTGCCAGGCTGGGGAGACCTCCCAGTACCCCTGCTCCAAAGAAGGCATCTGGATTTCTGAAGCTTCTGTCATGTCGTTTCCTGTCTTCTCTCCGTCTGTGCTGTCCCCGTGCCCTGTGACTGTCTCCTCTCCCTCCAGCAGGCAGTGTGTGGCGCTACGTCAGAGCCAGTGCATCTTACCCCCCCTACCTGCCTCCTCTCTGCGACCCCAAGGACAGCCACCTGCTTGTGGACGGCTGCTATGTTAACAATGTCCCAGGTCAGCATCATGCGCTCCTCGGGCCCTGGGCCACGGGGATGACCTGCGTGGCTTGGAAGGGAGGGCCAGGCTGGGCCGGGGTGGCAACTGGCTGCAACCCCTGCCCACCATACTCTGCCACGGCCGCCCCAAGTTGGGCTGCAGCCACTGCCTCCTTCCATGCCATAGCTTGTCCTTCCCTGGCGAGGGCTGGTTCTGACAGGCCTGAGGGCACAGGCTGGATCCCAGCACCCCGGCCAGAAGTGTGTTGCTCAAGCTGAGAAATCTGCACCTCGTGGGGGCCGGCGCTGGGAGCCTCGGCCACGAGGCCAGGTGCTCGGTCTCTCCTGAGGCCTTTGGGAGTCAATCCAAGGCACCACCTGTTCCAGAGCAAGGGGCAAGGACGGGACCCAACCCCTGGCTGAGCTCTAGGCAGTTGGCTAGTCTCTCGCTGGCTCCAAGGACCGTGCAGATTCCCCAGCCTGGGTGCCAGGGGCGCCCTCCCTTCCCCGGGGCTCCAGGCCTGCAAGAGGCCGTCTCCTGACTGCGTCTGTTCCTGCCGGTTAGGCTCGCTGTGGCGGTATGTGCGAGCGAGCATGACCCTTTCCGGGTACCTGCCGCCACTCTGTGACCCAAAGGATGGCAACTTACTGATGGACGGTGGCTACACCAACAACCTGCCAGGCAAGTACCTGCCGCTGATGGAGACGCTGCTCACAGACTGCGAAGCAGGCCACCGGGGGAGGCACCGCTGCTGCCAGAGTTTCCTGCCCCCGTTGCCTGGCTCTGCCCTGGCGCACATCTCCATCGCCACCCCCACTGGTGTCTCCGCAGCACTAGAGCCTCCTCACGGCTGAGCTGGGGCCCGGGCCTCTTGCCCTTCTGTGGGGCTGGAGGAATGTTATCGTTAAAACCAGCAACTCACCCGAAGTGGGGATCCTGCTCAGGGAGGGGGGCTTCCCTCCCACCACCCTGCGGGGCTGGTGCAGCACCTGGGCCCATGGCCAGCTGGGCAGGCTCATGTTATATGTGTGTGTAGGGGAGCCACTCTTCCCCAATGGCTCCTTTGCATTCTTGCTGTCTGCTGTCCCTGGCATCCCAAGTGGGGAATGGGTTTGGGGGGTGGAGGGGTCCCTGCTTTGCCTCCCCCTTGGAGTCAGGCTGAGGGCTGGACATTATGGAACTGCAGTGCTGGGCCCCGGCCTGGGTGAGGGCTTCTTAAACTGGAGCAAAGGCCACGGAAGAACCCCAGGCTGCTCCCCAACTGGAACCGTGCCCAGCTCTTTACCCATGGAGGTTTTGAGCTTTTCCCTCAGCCCCTGGCCCCACAAGCCCCCGAGCAGGGACGGGGGAGGCTTGTACCTGAGGCTGCAGAGCAAACAGCCTCAGGTCCCAAGGAACCAGGTTCCCTTTGCAGCTGCGTGGAGTTGCACTGAGCTCAGCCTCGTGCATCAGCACCTGCCGATCCGTGCTGCAGCCAAATGGTGCCAGCGCGGGCAGGCAGCCACAGGGAGAGGCGGGGTCTGGCTGCTTGGAACTGAGCACCAGTCTTGTTGCTGATGCTCAGCAGAAGGAAACCAACCCTGGGCCGAGCGGGCTCCACGAGTGGCGGTTCCCATCGCTACATGCAGGAGCTGGGCTGAGCGTGGGCCTGTCAGGCCCTGGAATGTCCCTGTTCCCCTTCAGCCCCAATGAAGTGAGGCCTTGCCGGGGCCTCCTCCTACAGGGAGAACCAGGTGGTTCTGTCTGTGGACTGAGAATGCCCCCAGCCTTCTTCACATGGGAGCAGCAGGAGCAAGCAGCAGCAGGCACGTTCCTTGGTCCCGATTTCCCAGCTGCCTGTCCTGTCCCCCCAGAGCTCTGGCTCTGCTCCCCGTCATGGCCACCCCCACCACTACTACTGCCGCCGGCTGCTCGTGTTCAGGTCCTCACAGCTTCAACCAGTCCCCCCTCTGTCCTGGTGTCCCAGGGTGCCCATCCTGCTCAGGATGCCCCTATGGTTGTGCTAGGCCTCAGGCCTCCTCTTTGCAAGGGCGAGCCCCACAACTCTGAGACTTCAGGCTCCAGCCCCCCTGCTTCTCGCCGGGGCTCCCCAGTGAGTCCAGCTGAGTGTAGACCCCGTGAGAGACTCGACCCTTTTGGCAACAATGCAGCCAGCAGGGATTGGCAATGACACTGCACAAGCCTGTTCAGACCAGGCCCTTGTCATTAGTCACCTGGACTCCAGGACTGAGGGGCTCGAGTCTGTCTGAGCTCAGAGCCTTTGTTAGCAGTAGCCTCTGCTCCAATCCGCCTGCATTCTCAATCTTCCGGCTGGGCAGCAGCCATCTTAACCCCCTCCACACACATACACCTGCTCTCTTTGTCTCCGCGGCTGTCCTGCGGGGCTCCCCTCAGCTCCCAGTCTGTGACAGTCACTGTCCGCTCAGGGTGTCTCCGAGGCAACTTTGTCCATGTGGGGACAGTTCTTGATAGTTCATTCAAACCACCGCAGACCTGCCTCTGTAACACCCACAGCTCATCTCCCTGTCCCTGAGGAGTGATTGGCCCCTTCATACCCAGGGGGTGGCATTACACAATAGGGACACTGAGTCACACGCTTTCAAAAAAATATTACAAAAACTTACAGGGAAGCCTTCAGCCCACACAGTTCAGCTGATGGTTGGCCTTGCCATGTGACCCACCCAGGGCCTTGGGCAATGGCTTCTGTTTAGTTACCTCACTCCATAAAGGGGCTTAATTGCTCCTTCCATGGAGCCTAACAGAAGAGACTGCACCCATTGGCAGTCACAGACTTGGGTGAAGCCTTCAGCAGGTCTTTGGCAGACAGCCATTTACACACTGCTTCAGCAGCTGTGCTCTGCCCCTGGAGCTGCACTGGGCCCTCCCCAGCACTGCGATGGGCTGTCCCTGTCGCAGCTTGGAGTCCAGAGTTCAGCGTGGGACAGTCCTGCTGCAGCCTGTCTGGCCAGGGGTCCTTGCCTGGGACAAGTTGCGGGTTCCTACTGCCCTCTGAATGTGCCATGGAGGGGGAGCTCCCAGGCAGAACAGAGCCAGCCGGGGGAGGCTGGGTGAGCTGGACCTGCACTTCACACAGAGAAAGTCAGAGGGGGGATGGGGAAGATCTGGCCATGCTGGACCCTGCACTGGGAAGCTCCACGCCTGGCCAGTTGGGCAGTGCTAGTGGGAAGGGGTCCCTGGACTCCCTGGTGCTGCGGAGCCACCCCCACGTACCCCGCCCGCTCTCATGCTGGTCATGCCTCCCATGCAAATGCGGGTGAAGGGAGAAAAATGGTTGCTGCAAACCTGGCTTTGCTCCCCACCTCCTGCTTGTGGCTGGGGTTCTGCCCTGCTCCCCAGCTGTGTTTGGGGGTTGGGGCATGGGGCGGGGAGCTGCCCTAATGGCAACAGGCAGGAGCATGGGGAGCCGGCAGTGCCACTCCCTGCCAGGCCGCCGCCCTGACGCGCTCTCTCTGACGCCAGCGGACATTGCCCGGACCATGGGCGCCAAAACGGTGGTCGCCATCGACGTGGGCAGCCAGGACGAGACTGACCTCTGCAACTACGGCGACAGCCTCTCAGGCTGGTGGCTGCTGTGGAAACGCCTCAATCCCTGGACCCAGAAGGTCAAGGTGAGCCCTGCCCTGCCCTGCCCTGGGGGCTTCCGTGCCCGAGAGCCCCCTCCAAGGGGAATCTGCCCCATCTCTCCTGCTGCCTCTGGGCACGTCCCCCCAGCCACCTGGGCCGCACCTGTCCCATGCTGCAGGCCGGGGGGGGCATGTGAGGGGAGGCAGGCGGGCCCCACCCACCCAGGGCTGGGGCTTTTCACCATCCCTCTCCCCTTCTGTGACTCTGCCCTCTACCCCAAGGGCAGCGACAGCCCTTGGTGCTGGCAGGGTCCCTTCCACCACAGCCCCTGCCTCCCAGGGCTGCTCCTGCCTGAGCATGTGGGCCTGCCTCGGCAGCCAGGTGGCTTCCCTCAGGCTGGCTGGGCACAGTCACTCCTGATGCCCCAGTAGCAGTTGCTGGGATCCGGCTCCAGCCACTCAGCTGGACTGAGCCAGCTGGAGGGGAGTCAGACCTGCAGAAAGTAGGAGAGACTGTCCCTTGCAGCCTCCTGCCCCAGGATGCTGTCCCAGGTGGGGCTGATCCAGCCCCTTGCAGGACACTCATGTTTTTCCCCACACACATACAGGTGCCCGACATGGCGGAGATCCAGTCACGCCTGGCCTATGTGTCATGTGTGCGCCAGCTGGAGGTAGTAAAGTCGAGCTCCTACTGCGAATACATTCGCCCACCCATCGACCGCTTCAAAACCATGGACTTTGGCAAGTTCGACGAGATCTACGTGAGTCCAGATGGCCTGGGCCACGGGGGAGGGGAATGTGGGAGGCCCTGATTAGCCGGGGGGTGTCTGTGCTCGGCTGGGGGCGGGGTGGTGGGAGGCCCTACTCTGGGCCCTGGGCTGCACCGGCCTGGGGGTGAGAGGCCCTGATCTGGGGGGCGGGGGTGTGTGTCTGTGCTCGGGCAGGGGTGGAGGCCCCGATCTGGGGGGCCAGGGGAGGATCTGTGCTCAGCTGGGGGTGGGGTGGGTGGGAGGTCCTGATCTGGAGGGAGGGCAGGGTCTGTGCTCAGCAGTGTGTGGGAGGCTGAGGGCTGCATTTGGCTGGGGAGGGTGGGAGGCCCTGATCTGGGCCATGAGCTGTGCCCAGGTTGGGGAGGGAGAGGCCCTGCTTGCGGGGATGGGTTGGAAATCTGATGGCCACCCTTGTGAGGAGCAGCCCCCCAGCTGCATCAGAGCACCCAGGGCAAATCCATGTCTTGCTCTGCAGCGGGCGCAGCCTGGCCTGGCCAGTCCCCCCCGCAGCTGGCTGGGAGGAGTGGGCCCCTCATCCTGCCCATCCATCTCATGCAGGACGTGGGCTACCAGCACGGCAAAGTGGTGTTCAGCGGCTGGAGCCGCGGCGACATCATTGAGAAGATGGTGAAGGACCGGCGCTCGGCCGACTTCTACGAGAGCAAGCGCATGGATGTGAGTGAGGGGGCAGCAGTGGGGCATGGGCCAGCAGGGGATGGGTAGCTATAGTGTGTGCCTTGTCATACTCCAGCCACTTAGCTCCTTTTTGTGCCAAGCTGATGTTCCTGGCTGTGGCAGCCCTGTGGCGCAGCACCAGTGCCTGAGGCAGGGGGAACAACCAGGTCCGCCCTGGCGCCCCAAGGGGTAGGGCTGGGGGCTCCAAGAGGAGTTGTGGGGGCTTGGCAAGGAAGTGCCCTCCCCCATCAGTGCAGACCCCAGTTCCAGCAGGAGCCGCCGTGAGGCTCTGGTCCCTTTGTCCTTAGGCTGAGCAGGAACCCCCAGCCCCTTGGCGAAGTGGGGGATCCGCTCAGGGCTGGACTCAGAACCACCTGCATGGGGTGAGAGCCTGACCCAAGAATTGACTTGCCCTTTGCCACAATGGCCCCCACTCCTTGTCCTCACCCACTGGAGCCCTCCTGAACCACCCGCTCTCTAGCTCAGCCCACATAGCACTTCCTCCCTGTGTCCCAGCCCCCCAGGGCTACCTGACGGGGACATCTCTAGACTGGCTCTCATCCCCCAGGTGCTGACTTGCCCCAGCGCAGGGTTCACTGATCTGGCCGAGATCGTGTCTCGCATCGAGCCGACCAAGAGCTACCTGTCCGATGGCTACGCTGATGGTGAGTGGGGGCAGGGGGCATGACGCAGGGCTCTCTGCCCATGTCACTCCAGTAGGATTCTGTGGCCCCAGCAAGGCTGTGGGACGGGAGTTAGGGCTGGGATAGAAGAGGGGACTGCGGGTAGGGATTGAGGGGCAGCAGGGCCAGGCCAGGAGCAACTGCCAGCCCCATGTGTGCTCCCATCCAGGTGAGGAATCTGACTACCTGACAGAGTACGAGGAGGAAGGGCTGGACCCCGCACGGGGAGAGGAAGAGTTGTTAGCACCGGCTGAGTGGACCCACACTGAGGTATTTGAGACTGTAAGCTCTGGACTCTGCTCCCTGGGATGGGGGTGTGCTGGGCCCAGCTGCTTCTCCTGGGGCCCTCTCCAGGTGGGGGAGCTGGCCGAGGTGGGGCTCCATCTGTGTCACTGTTCTGGCAGCTGTAGGGAGAGCTGGTCCCAGATGCTGCTACCCATGCTCCAGGGAGCAAGGGTGGGCCTGGATTCCCCAGCCCCTGGGACCATGCCGCCCTTCCCTGCACAAACACTGCGGGCTCCCCACAGGGTGCTCTCCACAGTCCCCCACTCCTCTGTGGGAGAGGTTCCCATTGACACTCTCCATGTCAGCTCCTAGGCTCCTTGCTCTCAGGCTGGCATTGCCCAGCTCCGGAGCCCAGAGAGGCCAGATCCTGGGGGTGGGGCTAAGAGTTGTGTGGGAGGGGGTGGGAAGTGGACCTTCCCCTCTTGAATATGGGCACCAGCCCCACCCACCGCAATATGGGGCTTGTCTGGACTAGACGTTGCCCTAGATGACTCTGGTGTGCTCGGGGAGGGGGGGGAAGGTTCCTGGCCACGTGGCTTGTCCTTACCCAGCTCTCACTAAACAGGCCTGAATTGTCCCTGCCTCGGCCTGGGAAGAAGCAGGGCGATTGCCCTGGGGGCAGCTCTCCTGGGACACGGGGGTCTCACTCCGGACTGGATGGAGGGATGGGGTGTGTGTTCTCTGCTCAGTCACTGACTGGACTCTAGTCTGAGTTCACACTCGTCCTGCTGGTCCTTCCTGGCCCTGAGCTCTCTGGCCTGGGGGCAAGGGCCCATCATGACAGCAGCACTGCTGCCCCCTCCTGCCACTTGGTGGCTGGCTGGGCCCCATTCTCCCCGAGGGTTGGGTCTGTGCCGTCACACGGTGTCTTCTCCTTCCAGGATGAGGAGAAGAGTCTGCGGCACCGCATCTCCCCGCCCCAGGAGTGAGCCCAGCCGCCTGCTCCCGCACTGGGACAGATGGAGCCTGCAGGCCCAGGGCTGGCACTTGGAGACTGCTGCCTGCATGTAGCTGGGGCACTGGAGCCTATCCTGCGCTAGATCCCCCCGGCCTGCATCTGCTGCTGGAGTCCTGAGGCCAGCCTGGTTCCACTCCGTTAATGGCCAGGGTTCTGCTGGGGTCAGCAGCCCTTCTACATCTTCCAGTATGCAGTGGGACCTGGCCTGGACGCACCGCAGGGTGGAGTGGCAGCCACCAGGCCCAGCACTCTCCATCAGCCAGTACTTGACCCAGGCCAGCGCTGCTGCAGTTCCAGGGGGGCCCTCAGCTAACCGCTGTATCAGTTGCAGGCCTATGCTGCTCGCTCCAGGGACAGCAGGGCCCAGTCCAGCAGCCTCTGCTGGTAGGGGGTGAGGATGAGGGCTGGATGCTGGGCAGGACTACCCCAGCCCCCTCCCCGCCACACACACGAGGGCCCATGGCCCTTCCTTGCTGCTCCTTTTGCCTGCCTCATGGAGGGCCACGGGGTGCAGCTGGCAGCCAGGGCCATGCACCCTTCCCCCATGGCCCTATGCCTGCACGCTCCTTGCTGGGTGCCAGGGCTCAGCTCCTGGCCACGTGCTGCTGCATCACCCACTCAGGTGAGGGGGGGTTTGCCAGAGGAGGTGCCTGAGGCGTGAGGCAGATGCCCCCAAGCCCTTCTAGGTCCAACCCCAGCTTCTGCCGGCTTCTCTTCCCCTGGGTTGCCACCTGGGGTCCTGAACACCATACTGAGTCCAGAACCTGGGAGTCCTATGTCCTGTCCCGTCCCCCCCCGGCCCGGCTCCCCCCAGGCTGAGTGCTTTGGTGAAAACACTGCCTCTCCCTCCTCCCCTACATGCACTGTGTATAGGGGCAGTGTCATTTCCCTCTTGCCCTCCTCCACATTGCTGCTGTGGGACATGCCCCTCAGCATCTCTCCTGCAGCTGCTTCTCATTCCCAGCCCCATCTGCCACCCCTAGAGAGGGCCTGGGCTTCCTGGGGGGCAGGGCTGGGCCCTGCACTCAGTATCAGGGATCAGCAGGGCCTGCTATAGTCCCAGCTTGCCTGGCTTGTAGGGGAAGCCAGGGGACCCATGGCCAGGGGGTGGTGGGTGATTTAGGCCAGAGCCTTGCTCCCTGGCTGTGTGTAACTCTGCCAGGTCAGGCTGCTATTCTTGGGCTCAGCAGGCATGCCCCCCCCCCCCCCCCACGCAGCTCCTGGGCACACCCACATTCCTGGCTGAGCTGCTGGGATGCTGTTTGCACCTCCCTCCAGGCACCCCATCACTGTCATGGAGCCCCCACATCCCAGCTGTGGCCAGGGTGGGAGCAATATAACCCTAGATGCTACTTATTTGTGTTAAGTTATTGCTGAGGGTGGGAGCTGCAGGGGGCTCAGGGGCTGGCACGGAGAGGCCTGGGCACTGGGATTCTGTTATTTTTTATTTAAAAGAAACCTGCTCGTGGCTGCCCGGCTGAGGCAGGGTCTGCCCATCCTGCCAGAATAAAAGCTTCCACTGGCCGGGGCTGACAGTCACTCTCGGCCAACTCTGATCAGCCACTGGGGCCCCTGGGGCGGCCGGCGGCTCAGCCTGCTCCAGGGGAGGGCTTGGGAATAACAGGAGTGGGCCTCTGGCTCCACGGGCCCCCACTCAGCCCAGGCTGGCTCCTTCAGAAGAAAGCCAGGTGCTCAGGAGCTGCTGCCCCTGCTCTGGGAAGCCTGTGGTGCCCCTGCTGCTGGGGCAGGGGTTGGCTTGTTTTCCCTCACACCATGAGTCCTGTCCCACCACAGGTGGGTGCAGCCCCTGCCAAGCTGTGGGCCCACTGAGCCATGCATGGTTCCCTTCCCCTCATGGGCTCCAGCATGTAGGAAACTGGGGCCTGGCCCCCCAACTCACTGGAGGGGCAGGTCCCTGGTAGGTCAGAGGAGGCTCCAGCTCCATCCTCTGTGCTGCACTGGGGCTGAGCTCCTGTGATCAGCAGGCTCTGTGCCTGCTCCTGCCCTTTGCCCTCCCCCCCATGTGGTGCAGGATCAGCTCCCAGCAGATCCATGCTGTGTGGGACTCTTTCCCTTCCGCTGTGCCCACCTGGCTGCAGCTCCCGTGGGCCCTGTAGCCTGCATCCAGCAGCTGGGAAGGTGAATCTGCCCCCCTCCCCAGCACTGCAACTGCTCCCAACTGGGGAGCCCCAGGCCTGAATTCCCAGCAAAGCCCTGGGGGCTGCTCCTGTAGGTGGCTTTGGCCCTGGTGCCAGCTTGAGCTGCAGGACACCCTGGCCTGGGACCAGCTGCAGCTTAGGGGGTGCGTATCGGCACAGGCTCTTCGATGAGATCTGCTGGCCAAGCGGTCACTGTCACTTCCCAACCCAAGGACCAGGACCTGTGTAGCCCCAGCTTCTGCAATTAACCTTGGTCTAGCAGCAGCAAGGAGAAATTGCAGCCACCTGGTGGGCAGTTGGCCATGGCTGAGCAGGCCCCACACCCCCATCAGCTGCTTGGCCCGGCTCTCCTGTCAGCTACTCCCCAGTTACTGCCCTTGGATCACTGCACGGGTGGCCTCCCACCTGCCCTAAGGGCCTCCCTCTGGCCCAGGAGGTGCGGCCCAGTCTGGCTCCCAGCAGGGCCCAGTGGGAGTCCAGGAGCTGTCCCCTGGCTTTGCTCTAGGAAGCCTCCACTATACGGCAAAACTTAGGCCTGCCCAGAGACCCAAACTGCTGGGTCCCCCCCTTACTGCAACCCCCAAGAGCCCCCTCCCCCAGGCACCAGCCCCCTAGCACAGAGACACCCCTCAGCTGGGCACCCGTGATGCTCACACTAAATCCAGGGCCAAGGCACCCATGCAGCATGCGGGCCTCATCACCGGGAATCGATGCTCCAGGGGTTAACGGCCAGGGTGCCTGCTGCCAGTGACCAGGCCCACAGAAGCATGCAGCAGAGCTGGTGCCCCTCAGCCTGCTGCCTAGCAGGGAGTGTTCAGGTCTAGGGAGCTGGAACTATGAGGAGCTGAGGCTCCTCGGAAAGCCAAGACCCAGTCGCTGCCCCTCTCCACCAGACCTGGGCACAGACCCCCTGGCCTGAAGCCATCTCCCCATTGTCAGCCCGTCTTGCTGACACCAGGCAGTGGCTGCCTGGCCATGTCCCACCCCACAGGTGGCAGATGAGGCATAAAGCTGATCTGGGGCTCTGGGCCCATAAGCAAGGCCCGGAGTACCCAGGCCTGCTGCAGGCCGTTCTGCAGCAGCTTTAGACACTTCCAGGCAGAGGAAACGCAGAGCCTGCGCAGGGCCACAGCGTGCTGGTGATTTCCACAGGCAGCTGACGACGGTGTCCTCATGCAGGCTGGTCTCGCAGCGCAGCAGGATTGTGAGCAGAGCCAACCGAGCCCCGTCCCACCTGGCAGCCGGAGAAACTGGGATGGAAGAGAGGGCACGCTTTGGGGCTGCAAGCTGAACAGAACCCTCCCGCTGCGGTGCTAAGAGCTGGGAAGCGAAACAGTCACTGACATTGCAAAGGATCATGCCCTGCTGAGACGAGGGAGGCAGCTAGCTCCTCTCAGAGTGACTGGCGCGGACCAGGGAGGTGGCACTGCCCATGTTCTCACACAATGTGGTGGCAACAAAAGCCCCCAGAGAGACATTTCTCCAAAATGGAGCCAGGATGTCACAGCACCAATGAAGCCCTAGCAACACCGGGTGCCTGTGCCCAGCTGGCATTCCCCTCGGGAGCGCTTGGTGCAGTCAGGCCATGGGGCCCAGTGCCTGCCCACTGCAGACATGACACAGGGCCCCTGGGAATTTCACAGGTTTATTTTCACTTTGTAACAAAACATTTTAGAAAATTCATTAGAAGCTGCTCCTGCAGCCAGCCCCCCCATCCCTCCACCCAGCCCCTCCCGTTTCCCACAAGCCTGCATTGAGTGCTGGCATCCCCCTGCTTCTGTTCCCCAGCCCCGCACACATCTGGGCAGCTGCAGGGCGGGCTTTGGCTTGGCTGGGCCACACCGCAGGGCCCAGGGTGTTGGAGCAGCAGCCCGGGCAGCACCAGCCAGCAAAAGGGGAGAAAAATGGGGTCAGGCACTGCCTGGGCACAGCCCCCATTCCCTGAGCCCCACCCCTGAGCAGGGCCCCACCCTACAGGAAGCTCTGCCCCCATGTTTGCTACCTGGGGCTGGAGAAACCATGACTGGTGGCAGCAGCTTCACTCACTCAGTACCTGGACAGGCAACGCAGGCCTGGCCCAGCCACCCCCATACCTGGACAGAGGGCGGGGGAGTGGCCATGCACAAGTGTGGACTCTGGTCAGGGCCAGGCCAGGCCCATCCCAGCATGAGGGGGGTGGGAGTCACCGGCTGCCAGGGACGTCCTGGGGGCTGGAATGTCACTCAGCAGCGTGCACCCGCTGGTGCAGCAGGAGGTTGGAGCTGCGGGTGTAGCCACGCCCGCACTGCCCGCAGCGGAAGGGGCAGGCTCCGGCGTGGGAGCGCTGGTGGCGAAGCAGGGCCGAGCGGTGGCGGAAGCGGCGCCCGCAGCGGGGGCAGGCGTGAGGTTTCTCGCCCGTGTGCCGCCGGCGGTGCTCCACCAGGCTGGCCAGCTGGGCAAAGTGGCACCCGCACTGGGCACAGGGGTAGGGGCGCTCTCCGCTGTGCGCGCGCTGGTGCGCAGCCAGGGCTGAACGGTGCCCAAAGGCTTGGCCGCACTGGCTGCAGCGGAATGGCTGCTCCCCGCTGTGCGTGCGCCCGTGCTCCCGGAGGTGTGCCAGCTGGGCAAAGCACCGCCCGCACTCAGCACAGGCGTGGGGTCGGGCGCCTGCGTGGCCCCGCTGGTGCCGCAGGAGGTTGGCACGGTCAGCAAAGGCGCGGCCGCAGTCCGGGCAGGCGTGGGGGCGCTGGCCGGCGTGGGCACTGCGCTGGTGCTGGCGCAGGTAGGAGCTCTGGGTGTAGCTGCGCCCGCACTCCCCGCAGCGGTAGGGGCGCTCGCCCGTGTGCACCAGCTGGTGCCGCAGCAACGTGGCACTCAGGGCAAAGGCCTTGCCGCAGACCGGGCAGGGGAAGGGGCCAGTGGTGAGCTGGAGCCGGTTCGCACTGGTTCGCTAGAACCAGTTGTTCCATTTAGAAGCCCTTTTAGAACCGGTTGTTCTGCGAGGGAGAACCGGTTCTAAACGGACTTCTAAATGTAACCAGCCCAACGTGGCGCCTTAGGCGTGGACGCCAAGGGTGCTCCAGCCCTGGAGCACCCAAGGGGAAAATTTGGTGGGTGCAGAGCACCCACCAGCAGCTCCCCGCCCCGCCCCGCCCCCAGCCCCAGCTCACCTCACCTGTGCTCCGCCTCCACCTCCTCCCCTGCCGCGCTCTGCTTCTCCGCCCCCCCAGGCTTCCCGCGAATCAGCTGTTCACGCGGGAAGCCGGGGTGGGCTGAGAAGCAAGCGGCGGCTTTGGGCTCAGGCCCAGGGAGGCAGAGCGGAGGTGGGCTTGGGCGGGGGGGGGGGCGAGGAGGGCCACCCATGCCACAGCAGGTAACCCGGGGGGGGGGGGTGCGCAGGGGAACCGCTCCCCACCCCAGCTCACCTCCGCCACCCTCGGCCTGAGCTGGAAGCCGCCGCCTGCTTCTCAGCCTTCCCCAGCTTCCCGCCGAACAGCTGATTCGGGGCGGCGGCGGAGCAGAGGTGAGCTGGGGCCAGGTGTGGGGCAGGGAGCTGCCAGTGGGTGCTCTGCACCCACCAAATTTTCCCTGTGGGTGCTCCAGCCCCAGAGCACCCAGGGAGTTGGCGCCTAAGGCGCCACTTTTGATGTGATCAGTGGGGGGAGCGGCTGCTCCCCCTGCTCCCCCCCAGCTATGCTTCCCCGCCCCTAGGAGGCGGAGGGACCTGCCAGATGCTTCCTGGGAGCTGCCCTAGGTAAGCACCTCCGGGACTCCCCACCTCGCCTCCTGGCAGGTGCCTCTAGCTCTTAGGGGTGGGGTGGGCACCCACTACGGTGGCCCATGAGACCCTCCTGCCTGGTTCTGGGGACAGTCAGGGGACAGGGGAGGGGGGTGGATGGGGCATGGGTCCTGGGGCGGGGGTGTCAAGGAACTCAGGGGGGTTGGATGGGGCAGGAGTCCCGGGGCGTGGGGGTGGGCAACGACCCCCTCGTGGGGTGAGGAGGGAACCCATTGTTAAGATTTTGGCAGCTCATCACTGGAAGGGGCGTTCACCTGTGTGCGCTAGCCGGTGCTGGAGCAGGTGGGCGCTCTGCCGGAAGCTCTGCCCGCACTCCCCGCAGCGGTAGGGACGCTCGCCGGTGTGCACGCGCTGATGCACCAGCAGTGCCGAGCTGCCCGCGAAGGCCTTGCCGCACACCAGGCAGGGGAAGGGGCGCTCGCCTGTGTGCGCCCGTTGGCGCGTGGCCAGCGCTGTGCGGTCGCAAAAGCCTTTGCTGCAGGTGGTGCAGACGTAGGGCCTCTCGCTCGCATGGAGGAGCTGGTGCCTTGTCAGCGTGGCGCTCTGCCGGAAGCTCTTCCCACACTCGCTGCATTTAAAGGGCCACCTGACTGTGGGGTCTCTGTGCCGCGCCGGCTCTGCATCAGCGCTACCTCCCGGCACAGCCTCCTCCTCCCTGGCACTGCCTCCTCGCACAGCTTCCTCTGCCCCCGCAGCAGGGTCTTTGTGCCACGCTCCCCCCACCAGCTCCACATCAGTGCTGGTGCTGCCCCTTCCCGGTGCAGCATCCTCTGCCCCAGCCACACTCGCCAGCCTCTCACCTGCAGGAACAAATGGGCAATCAGGCATGAGCCGTCCCCACAGGAGGCCAGCTAGGACAGGCACCACCCACGTGGCCCCGCCCCTCCCTGGAGCCGGTTTCCGAGCTGGGATTGAAGGGGGTGGTCACACCTCTTGCAGCTTTTTCAGGCTGCTGCAGACTCAGGCAGGCGTCAGCACCACCCAGCTCAGGTTCACAAACTTTCTTTGCCTCTGCGTAGGCTGGAAATATTATTTGCATTTTCAGTGACAGCCAAGACATGGCTCTCATCTGGTTCTGGGGGCCCTGGCGCAGGTGGTGGGATGGGTGCAGTGGTGCACACCGATCAGGGAGAGGGTGGTGACAACCTCTGAGAGGAGCTGGGCCAGGAGGGCTTGCAGGGGTGGCTTTGGGGGGGGTCCCAGCTGCCCCCATCCCTCTCAGCTGGGCTTATTTATCCCTCACCTGTTTGGGAGCTGGGCCAGCTCTCATCGTCCTCGCCTTTGCTGAGATCTGGGACTTGCAGCTCTTCCCCTCGCTCCATCCAGTATTGGGATTGGGGCCCTGCTGGGAGAGAACAGAAAAGGTGGGATCCAGCTAAATACCCACCCAGCTCGGCGTTCATCTGCCACTCTGGGCTGGCATGGACAGGACAGCCAGGAAACACCTGTGGAAACACAGGAGGGTCAATTCAGACACAAACAATCAGAGTGGAGGGGAGACGACCCCACGGACTCCCCGAGCCATGGTGCCAGCGAGGCCCCACAGCTGCTCACTAACACAGGGGTATAAAAGCCCCCTGCCAGCTTCAGACTTGAACCAAACTGGCTCCGTGCAGCGCCAGGACTGAGCCTCTGAAGGGAACTGGTATGAAACAGTTGGCCTGGCTAATGCCACCCTGTGTGGTGAACACCAACTCCATGCAAAGGAGCAAGCCAGGGAAGTGCCCACATCCCGTGAGCCAACAGCCCCACCAGGGACCCCACTGCATGGGGCAGAGAGCCAGCAATCCCCTCGGTCACAAGGGGGTGGCAGAGACTCCTGAACTTTCCAGAGCAGACCGCGTACTCAGGCCCTGCAGGGGAAACAGACCACAGACCTCCCGAAAGAGCCCCAAACCAGCCTCAGAGCACACAGCCTGGCCATCAGAGCTCTACAGGGAACAGCTCTGTGGTCTTCTGAGCCACAGAGCCCTGAGCACGCTCCTGCTGGAGACATCTGACAGCATCACACCACTGGATTCGACCTAGGGAGGAAGCGCCTCACACTAATGAGGAAACCCCCCTCGCTCCACAGCACACCCAGGGACCCCTGCCGCTGGGACAGCACCCCAGCTCCTTGGCACAAGCAGCATCTTCGTTCTGGGCTTGTGCAGGGCCCGGCGCCATAAGGCCTGATCTCCAAATGGCTCCGAATACTA
This sequence comes from Natator depressus, assembly GCF_965152275.1. Taxonomy (NCBI): domain Eukaryota; kingdom Metazoa; phylum Chordata; order Testudines; family Cheloniidae; genus Natator; species Natator depressus. Next base: position 6,930,519 of record NC_134253.1, read on the forward strand.
CCATGGGCCAAAGAGCAAACACCAACTGGTGCTGCCATTGCAAAGCAGCACCTCTCCCGATTCCCCCAATCATAGAACTGGAAAGGACCTCGGGAGGTCATCTAGTCCAGTCCCCTGCACTCATGGCAGGAGTGAGCATTATCCCTGACAGGGGTTTGTCTAACCTGCTCCTAAAAGTCTCCAGTGATGGAGATTCCACAGCCTCCCTAGGCAATTGATTCCAGTGCTTAATTACCCTGACAGTTAGGAAGTTTTTCCTAATGTCCAACCTAAACTGCCCTTGCTGCAATTTAAGCCCATTGCTGCTTTATCCTCAGGGTTAAGGAGAACAATTTACCTCTTTCCTCCTGGTAACAGCCTTTTATGTACTCGAAAAATGGGGAGCATGTCCCCCCTCAGTCTTTTCTTCTCCAGACTAAACGAACCCAGTTTTTTCAATCTTCCCTCATAAGTCATGTTTTTTAGACATTTAATCATTTTTGTTGCTTGTCATAAATATAAAGGGAAGGGTAAACACCTTTAAATCCCTCCTGGCCAGAGGACAAACCCTTTCACCTGTAAAGGGTTAAGAAGCTAAGATAACCTCACTGGCACCTGACCAAAATGACCAATGAGGAGACAAGATACTTTCAAAGCTAGAAGGGGGGGAACAAAGAGTTCTCTCTGTCTGTTATCTTTTGCCGGGACCAGAGCAGGAATGCAGGTCAGAACTCCTGTAAAGGGCTAATAAGCAATCTAGTTAGATGTGTGTGAGATTCTGTTTTGTTTAAATGGCTGATAAAATAAGCTGTGCTGAATGGAATGTATATTCCTGTTTTTGTGTCTTTTTGTAACTTAAGGTTTTGCCGAGAGGGATTCTCTATGTTTTGAATCTGATTACCCTGTAAGGTATTTACCATCCTGATTTTACAGAGGTGATTCTTTTACTTCAATTAAAATTCTTCTTTTAAGAACCTGATTGCTTTTTCATTGTTCTTAAGATCCAAGGGTTTGGGTCTGTGTTCACCTATGCAAATTGGTGAGGATTTTTATCAAACCTTCCCCGGGAAAGGGGGTGTAGGGCTTGGGGGGATATTGAGGGGAAAGAAGTTTCCAAGTGGGCTCTTTCCCGGTTATATTTGTTAGACACTTGGTGGTGGCAGCAATAAAGTCCAAGGGCAAAAGGTAAAATAGTTTGTACCTTGGGGAAGTTTTAACCTAAGCTGGTAAAAATAAGCTTAAGGGGTTTTTCATGCAGGTCCCCACATCTGTACCCTAGAGTTCAGAGTGGGGAAGGAACTTTGACATTGTTTTTCTCCAATTTGTCCACATCTTTCCCGAAAGGTGATGCTCAGAACTGGACACAATACTCAGTTGAGGGCATATCAATGTGGAGTAGAGCATAAGAATTACTTCTTGAGTCTTGCTTACAACACTCCTGCGAATACATCCCGGAACGATGTTTGCTTTTTTTGCAACAGTGTTACATTGTTGATTCATATTTAGCTTGTGATCCACTCTGACCCCCAAATCCCTTTCCGCAGTACTCCTTCCTAGGCAGTCATTTCCCAGTTTGTATGTGCGCAACTGATTATTCCTTCCTAAGGGGAGTACTTTGCATTTGTTTGTATTGAATTTCATCCTATCTACTTAGACCATTTCTCCAGATCATTTTGAATTTTAATCCTATCTTCCAAAGCACTTGCAACCCCTCTCTGCTTGGTATCGTCCACAAACATTATTAGTGCACTCTCTGCGCCATCATCTAAGTCACTGAAGATATTGAACAGAACCAGACAGAACTCTAACCCTAACCCAGAACTGATCCTCCGCACCCCCCAGACACACACACACACCCCTGCACAGACACCAGTCACACACACCCCTCACGCGTATACACAGACCCTTTTCTGGGGCACGGAGTGGCAAGGCCTCCAGCAGAGGACCTCAGAGGGTCTGGTACACCCCTTCTGGGGACATTATACACTAGTTACAAATGAAGGAGTTTGTTGTTTGGTGAATTAAGAACGGGAAAATGGCAATATTTATCTAAATTTGTTTCATTGTGTTAATAAAAATAATTAAACATATTATTAAAGTTGTGTGTTTTGCATGTTACACAAGAAAATTCATATGAAGACAATGCTTGGGCATAGATGGCTCTCAGATAACCATGTTTATTAACTATGTGCAAACATCCAAGATCTAGTTTAACCTATCCTGCGGTTCTGAGTGATTTCTGATGGCTTCTAAAATATAGACAACAGTGAATAGCACTACAGCGCTCCCAAACTCTGTCTTCTAGCCCTAATCCCATCTCTATGGGGTCGGATCTCTGAATCCTTCTTCAACTTCGAGTCTGTCTCGAAGCAGTAGAGTACGCGCAAACCACTTAAAGAAATACTATCCCAGTCCTAGATACTACACTAAGTTAAACCCGCTAGCATCCTTAGTGTTTTCGGGAGACTCGTACAGCAGCAATGTGGCTTGGTATGCGTTAATAGAGTTTGGAAAACTCTACCATATGGCTAGAATACCTACACCTCCTTTCCTTTTACATTCCCCAAACTCCATCATAGAAATGCCAGCTCTCAGTTTGACCATGTCTGTGGAAATATACAAAGTGGTTCTCACCGTCGTATGTTATCCCGACAGCTTTGAAGCTATCATGACACCTTTGCTTTAATACATGCTACTGTTTATGCAAATAATTTTGATGATTTCTATTGAACTGATCAATAGTTGAAACATTATTTTAAATATTAATGCTACATTCAAGTTACATGGAAGGCATGAGAGGGCAGACGAAGAATTTTGTGGGACAGTGGTGTAGTCATGCAGGACTTACATACTGCTTGCTATTTTAACTGAGATTTACAGCTCAAGCACTGGAGTAACAGTTTTAGTCAGTGGCTCTCAACCTTTCCAGACTAATGGACTCCTTTCAGGAGTCTGATTTGTCTTGCGCACCCCAAGTTTCACCTCACTTAAAAACTACTTGCTTACAAAATCAGACATAAAAATACAAAAGTGTCATAGCCACACTATTACTGAAAAATTGCTGACTGTCTAATTTTTGCCATATAATTATAAAATAAATCAACTGGAACAGAAATATTGTACTTACTTGTCAGTGTACGACATATAGAGCAGTCTAAACAAGCCATTGTATGAAATTTTAGTTTGTACTGACTTCACTAGTGCTTTTTATGTAGCCTGTTGTAAAACTAGGCAAATATCTAGATGAGTTGATATACCCTGAGAACACCTCTGCGTACCTCCCGTGTACACGTACCCCTGGTTGAGAACCACTTACATGATTCTCAAGTGTAGGGACTGAGAACAGCCAAAGGAAAGGTTACAATTTTCTTATTTTCTGTTTGTTTATTTTGGGTAAAGGAAACAGAACAAAAGTAAAGCAAAAACAGGAGCATCAGCAGAGCAACTGCAAAGCTAGAGCTGGCCAAATTGGAGAGTGACAAATCAAGACAGAAGCACGAACGCCAGAACTGTTTAGCTGAGCAGGAAGCCAAAGAGTGTGAACACCAAAATTGGGAAGCAGGAGCCCAGGAGCGGGAGGCAGAAAAGCAGCAGCAAGAAGAGGCACACTGATGGGCTGTGGAAGCAGAAGCAGCCGCACACCAATGATCCATGGCCCTTCCTTCGCCACCAGGCTCAGCATCACCTTTCTCACAGTTTGACTAAATGTTGAGATGTAACCTTCAGAAGGAACCATTGCAAAGGTTCCCTGGACTATAAAGGAGAGGGGCAAAGACCCCCAAATGATCTCTTTCACCTAAGAAGACAAAGGAGCCAGCACTTTGGCTTCTAGAGATTCTGACCGAGGGTGGGAGGGACAGCCGCCATCCTGCTGGAAGACTTTGGATGAGAAAAGCCATCTCGAACAAAGACTGTATCTTGCTAGGTTCAGTTTTAGTCACTGGAAAGCGTTTCACTTTTATCTGTTTGAAACCACTTCTGCCTTTATCTCTTATACCTGAACTCACATCAAATCCTATCTTCTTTTGTTACTAAACTTGTTTTACTTCTGAGCTAAACCAACAGTGCTGTGTTTGAATAAAAGTGTTGACTAACTCCACTGAATGTGGGAAGCTGTGCATTTTGTCTCTTTCGAGGAGGAAAGAGACCTTATTATTCCTCTGAATGCTGCAGGAGAGCGCTGGACATCGCAGAGCACATAGGTTTGAGACAGTAGGTGTGCTGGGGGTCACCTAACATCAGCCAAGTCAGGAAGCCAAGAGTATGTCTGTGAGAAGTGGTGGCAGGCTGCTGGATGCAAAATGGCTGAATCAGAGCTATACATGAATGAGAGAGGTAAATAGTGGTGCCCCCCAGGGATCTGTACTGGGCCCAGTCCTATTCAACATATTCATAAATGATCTGGGAAAAAGGGGTAAACAGTGAAGTGGCAAAACTTGCAGATGATACAAAACTACTCAAGACAGTTAAGTCCCAGGCAGACTGCAAAGAGCTACAAAAGGATCTCTCAAAACTGGGTGACTGGGCAACAAAATGGCAGATCAAATTTAATGTTTATAAATGCAAAGTGATACACACTGGAAAACATAATCCCAACTATACATATAAAATGATGGGGTCTAAATTAGCTGTTACCATTCAGATCTTGGAGTCATGGTGGATAGTTCTCCGAAAACATCCACTCAATGTGCAGTGGCAATCAAAAAAGCAAACAGAATGTTGGGAATCGTTAAGAAACGGACAGATAAAAAGACAGAAAATATCATATTGCTTCTACATAAATCCATGGTACGCCCACATCTTGAATACTGCATGCAGACGTAGTTGCCCCATCTTTAAAAAGATATATTGGAATTGGAAAAGGTTCAGAAAAGGGCAACAAAAATTATTAGGGGTATAGAATGGCTGCCATATGGGAGCGATTAATAAGACTGGGAATTTTCAGGTTGAAAAAAAACGGACTGGGGGGGGGGATATAACAGAGGTCTATAAAATCATAACTGATGTGGAGAAAGTAAATAAGGAAGTGTTATTTACTCCTTCTCATAACACAAGAACTAAGGCTCACCAAGTGAAATTAATAGGCAGCAGATTTAAAACAAACAAAAGGAAGTATTTTTTCACACAATTCACAGTCGACCTGTGGAACTCCTTGCCGGAGGATGTTGTGAAGGCCAAGACTATAACAGGATTAAAAAAAGAACTAGATAAGTTCATGGAGGATAGGTCCATCAATTGCTATTAGCCAGCATGGACAGGGATGGTGTCCCTAGCCTCTGTTTGCCAGAAGCTGTCTGGGGCACCTGGCATTGGCCACTCTCGGAAGACAGGATACTGGGCCAGATGGACTTTTGGTCTGACCCAATATGGCTGTTCATATGTTTCTATGTTCTCATGTACAGTACACAGAACACAGTGCAGGCTGGTTGAAGACTGTGTACCCCCAGGCAGGCAGCCACAGTAGCAGAAGCATTTTGGGGCACATAGGGTTATAATACCAGCAGTGACGCAACATCTCACTGAGCTGAAACGCACTCCAGAACGTGGCACTAATCGTTATTTGAAACCGTTATTTGTAAATATGAATGCCATATTCAGGTTACATGAAAAATACTCCAGAGAGGTCACGTGAAGCATTTTTGTGGGGTAGGGGCATTTCATTTTTGTCTGCATGGCCAGTGAATGGTATTTGAAAAGAGGCAGGTCGCTACTTTGAGATGTATTAACCAAGACACATCTTGTTTTCTTTAATTTACTTAATTTACATGCACAGAATTCTCTAATGGAAATAGTTAAGGGCCAAAGACTTCAATCTTTCTGCGATCAGACTTAACTGCAAGCGGAACAAGTGACATGCATGGCTCACCAGTAATGCAATGATGTGCACATTCTTGACATCATCTAGTAAACTTGTTCACTTTGACTCAAGAAATTGCTACTTTTAAAATATTTGAAATCAATGAGCAATTGTTGCTGTTAGTGCTGACCACCGGTAACCCCTCTATTTAAGCGTTCAATAGGATTTGTACGATAAGCCCCTGTTTTGCACAAAAGGAAAGGTTCTTTGTGAATTTCTGCATCATCTGGTGTTCTCTGCTTCTGCATAAAGAGGCTTTTCTGGTCTGTAATCCTCACACAACCAAGCACTGCATTAAACTTCCACATGGAGGGGGAAACGTTGCCCCCCTCTTTTATAGCCCAGTGAACTTTTGAAATGCATTTTCAAAGTTCAGTGCACTGTTGTGAGGAGAGGTTCCAGGGAGTCTGATGACGAAGATTCCTGCTGTTTCCTTCCCACTGGTGTGTTCCACTATGCAAATTACTCTGTTTACCCACATCCCAGCCTTGTCTAGTTCAAACACATTTTAGTAACATCACAGTGTGACAAAGTTCCTCCTCTGCCTTGGTGGGTCCTGTGCTTATTGGCGGATTTGCTCACCTCAGAGGTTCACGGCCGCCCTCAGTTTGGCCACTTTTGCTCGTGGCTCAAACCTGCCACTCACTCAGCTAACCTCACCACTGGCCAGCAAGGGGGAAACAGAAAACAATCCCCACAGTCTCTGTGTCCCATCTACTGGGTCGGGGACAGGCCAGAGCCCTTTCCAATTTAGACCTTCCCTTCTGGTGTTTCTCACAAACCAGGTCAACTCCTCCTGTGTCCGATCAGGAGTTGGGGGGGATGGGGGAACCCAGGCCCACCCTCTGCTCTGGGTTCTAGCCCAGGGCCCTGTGGATAGCAGCTGTCTACAATGTTCCCTGTATCAGCTGTGTGACAGCTACAACTCCCTGGGCTACTTCCCCCTAGCCTCCCCCCAGCACCTTCTTTATCCTCACGGCAGGATCTTCCTCCCAAAGCCTGATCACACTTGAACTCTTCACTCCTCCAGCAGCACGCCCTCTCACTCCCTGCTCCTGGCACGCTCCCTTACTCACTGATGGGAGGTCCTTTTTAAACCAGGTCTCCTGATTAGCTTGCTTGCCAAATTGATTTTAGAAAGTTCTTAATTGGCTCCAGGTGTCTTGATTAGCTTGCCTGTCTTAATTGGCTCTAGCAGGTTCCTGATTGCTCTAGGGCAGCCCCTGCTCTGGTCACCCAGGGAACAGAAACCTGTTCAGCCAGTAGATCTGCTTTTGACTGCTCTGCTGAACCCAACTGGCCTGGAGGGAGACTGCTGCTGGGCCTTGGGCTCTTGCTACCACTGCTGCCACCCAAGCTGCTCCCCTGGCTGGGCCAGACACCCCCCACCCCCCTTCTCTGCTACCTGGTTGCTGACTAGCTGCTGGACTCCCCCACCCTTGGGTGCTGCTGCTCCAACTACAGCCCCTTGGCGGGGGGCTGCTGGCCTGCTCCCCAGAGGGGGGGGAGTGAGGGACCCCTGCCCCAGCCGTTGCTACTGCTGCTGTGGACACCACCACTGAGGGGCCCTCTCTGCCTGCCTGGCCGCCGAGCTGCTGCTGCCTTTGCTACCTGGGAGCTGCTGGACCCCGACGGAGGAGGGGACGGGGCCCATCTGCTGCTGGGGGGGCGCACAGGGACTCTGCAGACCTCTGTGGAGGGGGCCTGAAGGCTGAGTAACTTTTGAACTGTGCTCTTGTGGTGGGGGTTTTGACTGTGTGTGTGGGGACACAGGGGGTGTGGCGTGGAGCCTGCCCCCCAATCCATCTGTGTGTCCCAACCCCCACCACCACTGTCGTCGCTGCCCCCTCCACCACCCCCAGTGGACACTCACCATCTGCCTCAAGCTCCTGCCTCTGGCACTCCGCTGCTTGCTTGGCCTGCCGCCCCCTTTCTCCACCTTTTGGGCCTGAAGCAGCAGCCAGCTGCACTGACGCTTTGCAACCGCGCGTGGACGCACGTGTCCCCCCTCCCAATCCTGGACTGGCCCCCTTCAGCAAGCCCCCAGCTTTGTCCCTTGCTACCTGCCCCATTTTGCCCCTTGCAGCCTTTTTGCCCTCCCCTTTACCCCAGCACCTTGCTGGCTTGAGTTTGTTTGCCTGCCCCGCCCTTTTCCCTCTGCAGCCTTTGTTTGTTTGCCCTGCCCCGGCCTCTGAAGCTGCCCCCTTGGTTCCCTATCCTGCCTCCAGCCTGGTTCCCCCCCCCTCCCCATGTGGTACGCCTGCCCTGATTGGCCCCTTCCTCAGTGTGCCCACGCCCCCTCCCATGCGCTTGTGCCCTTCCCCTGTTTGAGTTTGCCCTGATCTCACCCCCCTCCCCTAGTGCAGCTCATCATCCCACACCTGCATTACGACACGCTCCCACCAGTCAGTGCTTGTTTCTTGGGCCCAGAAGTGGCACTCCACCGTCTGCGCCTGCTCCATGAACACCACCAACAACCTTGAACTGGTTCTCACTATGTCCCACAGCAATCTGTCTCCAAGGAACGATCACTTGGTTCTTCTTGTGGCTCTGCAAATATTCCAGGATCGTACACCCTCGTCTTGCAATGCTCATACAATGGTACTGAGCTGTGCGGGCTCCGCGTTTCTGTCAGAGAAGGCAGACAGAGAGTAGGGTCGTGCAGTGTTAGGGGGTTTATTCCTTCACCCACTTACTTCCCTGGTCCTTCTCGCATGAACAGAGAGCAACAATACCCGAAGTCCAAAGGTGCAAACAATTCGATGTTTATTGGGTGAACTTCCAGCAAGCATGATTCCAGTTTCCTTCCTTAGTGTCCCCCTTCCCAGCTCTGACACCTCAGAGCCTTACCTGTGGCCCTGTTCCCATTCCTGCCCTGAGCCAAACAGGATTCCAATTTCCCCACCCCCATTCCCTGTTCCCATCCCCCCCACACGCACCCACCCACTTCCTGATTGACTGCAGACTATATAGTAAAACTTGAGTTCTGCTTAGCTATACCTTAACCAATCATGTTCCTGAAATTTAACTAACCGATCCTAACATATTGTAACATGATATGTAACCAATTATATCCCACCACCTTAATTAGTTTACACCCAGCAAAATTAATTATACAGCGGACAGGAACAATCACAGAACCATACAGAGATTATACAGACAAACAATAGCAAAGTGGGAACTATAATGACAAAACAATACAGAAGTGAGGATTTCACATCCCAGCTATTGATAAGTGAGTTCTTGCCAGACAGGATGCTATCAAACTAAGTTTCTTTTACATTTTGCAGGCACTTCCCTTTCTCTGGAGGTGATAGGCATTATCAGGACAGGATTGTATTCCTAACAGCCCATTAGCACCTTATTTCAGTGTAACTAGGTTGGAATGTGAGGATGTGACCAGTCACTTCCCAGCTTATGGCTGCCTCTGTTGCTTAGCCAAAGGCCTTAGCCTAAGAACAGGGCCTCAGACTGCCACAGTAAGAGAAGGGTCTTACACCGGCAGACAGTGACTTTGATTCTTTATATTTCTATAACTAGCCAAGTGATAAGAATACACCTAAATTCGTAGAGTACAGGCCTTTACAGACAGGCCTGAATATCTATATCCTAACATGCAGGTCTGTGGGATTTTGAAAAAAAAGTACAAAAATTATGGGATGTAGATAACATTATGGGATGGAGGCAGTTGCAAACTGGGAACTTGACCCCATGCTCCCAATCACCCCTATGTTCTTTGTTTTGGCCACATCAGGCATTGCCAAAACTTCCAAAAGACAGTGCACTGGATGGTGAGGTTGCTCACTGGGATACCTATCGATACAAGCGCTCCTGGTGGGTATGTGGGTTGACACAAGAAGTCAAATATGCACGTGCACAAGCGATGTGCTAACTGCAGTGGCTGTATATGACATAACTTCAGTCGACATAAATCTGTAGTGTAGATATGGCCTCAGTATATAAGACCATTGTCAGGTGAACAGGATTGGTAGCCCAGATGAGTTTCAGTGGGAATTTACAAAGAGTGTGATTCCTGGTTTAAGTCTGGCTCGACATCAGGTAACAGCTGTGGAGGATGAGAGAACAACTGCTGTGGTCTGTCTTGGATGGGCTAAGTTTTCCTTTCTTCCTGAAGACAGGGTATATTTCTGGTGCATCAAATACAAGGTGGTAGCCGGACTGGAGGAGAAGGTATGTGGTCTCAAAGCATAAGGTGCAACATTATACAGCATCTCAGAAAACAAAGACTTCTTAGCTAGCCATCCTAGTGTACAATGACCTGGCCTCAGTTATTTCCACCTTTGTCACCTCTCAGCCAGAAAACAGCAATGCAACATGCCTGGGCAGGACGCCTTCAGGATTAGGGAAACTCCAATTAGTAGAGGACACTGTTGCCTATTTCGTAACTCAGGCTACTGCAAACACATCACACTTATCCTCTGCTCTCTACCCCAGCTGCCCATAAGAACCCCTGGAGGATAGACTAGATCAACTACACTTAGACTTTGACGCAGTACCGCTCAAAATGCTGATTAAAAAGAACTATGCAGTATCACTTGAGCACGTGTTAAATGGATTACAAAATGGCTGACTGTCAGGTACCAAAAAATAGTTGTCAGTGCGGGAAAGTCACTGAATGTGGATGTTTCTAGGGGGGGTTCTGCAGGATCAGTACTAGGCCCAAAGTGATTCAGCGATCTCACCAATGATCAGGAGGCAACTATAGACTGACTGCTGATAAAATCTGTGGCGGACGCACAGATTGATGGAGTGGTAAATGATTATGAGGACACAGCAGTCCTACAGAGTGATCTGGATTCGAACAAAAAAAATCTGTTTGAATACATCTAGGAACAAGGAACAAAAGCCATACCTACTGAATCGGGCACTGTGTCCTGGAAACCAGTGACTTTGAAAAGGATTTTGGGGTCATAGAATCATAAAAGTGTAGGGCTGGAAGGGACCTCAAGAGGTCATCTTGTTCATTCCCCCGTGCTGGGGCAGGACCAAGTAAACCTAGACCATCCCTGGCAGGTGTTTGTCCAACCTGTTCTTAAAAATCTTCATAAATGAGGAGTCCACAACCTCCCTGGGTAGCCCATTCCATCTTATTAATTATCCTTATAGTTAGAAAGATATTGCTAATATGAGATCTAAATCTCCCTTGCTGCCAATTAAGGCCATTACTTCTTGTCCTATCTTCAGTGGCCAAGAAGAACAACTGATCACCATCTTCTTTATAACAGACCTTAACATATCTGGTGACTTATCAGGTCCCCTCTCAGACTTTTCTCTCCAGACTAGATATGCCCAGTTTTTTTTAAATCTTTCCTCATAGGGCAGATTTTCTAAATCATTTGTCATTTTTAATGCTTTCCTTTGGAGTCTCCCTAATTTGTCCACATCTTCCCTAAAGCGTGATGCCTAATGTGATGGGTTGGGTCACAGAAACCCCCTTGGGACTGCCACCTGATGTGCTCTGAGCCCATTTTCCTTGGCAGCTTGGGACTTCAGTACCTTGCCTGGTTGTGCCAGACATGCTAGCCTGCTACAAACACAGACCCAGGTCTGAACCACGTTCCCCAAAAGCTGCAGGCTTAACTGAAAACAGCTTAAGAAGTGCTCCTGTCTCCAACACCCAGATACCCAGTTCCCAATGGGATCCAAACCCCAAATAAATCCATTTTACTCTGTATAAAGATTATATAGGGTAAACTCAAATTGTTCACCCTCTATAACACTGATAGAGATATGCACAGCTGTTTGCACCCCCAGGAATTAATGCTTGCTCTGGGTTGGTTAATTAATAAATAAAAAGTGATTTTATTAAATATAAAAAGTAGGATTTAAGTGGTTCCAAGTAACAACAGACAGAACAAAGTGAATTACCAAGCAAAATAAAATAAAACACTCAAGTCTAAGCCTAATACAGTAAGAAACTAAATGGAGGTAAATCTCACCCTCAGAGATGTTCCAATAAGCTTCTTTTACAGATTAGACAGCCTCCTGGTCTGGGTCCAGCAACCACTGGGCTGGGGGTCCTTTCCACACCAAACCAGCCAAACAGAGAGGACTTTGGTTTTACCCCAGAAGTCAGTGAATAGATTCAGAGAGTGTAAGACCAGAAGTGACCATAAGATCATCCAGTCTGACCTCCTCTATAGCACAGGCCCTTTCCCGTCACCCAGAAACCCCTGCATTGAGCCCAGTAACTTGTGTTGGACTAAAGCATCTCCCAGAAAGGCCTCCAGTCTGACTTGGAAACATCAAGAAATGGAGAATCCACCACTTCCCCTGGGAATTTGTTCGAATGTAAAAACATGCCTGTTTTTAGCAGTGAAGACGTAGCCAATACACATCACAGTTCATGTCATCATTCACTTAGTCTTAGTCTCACGGGGTTGTAAGATTTCTGAAAGCAACCTTAACTGTCAGCAAACTACATTTGGTCTGAATTTGTTTGCAGAGCTTTTATAGAGAAAAATTGAAATCAGCACACAGTAGTTGAAGACAATTTATTTTTAAAGGAGCTGCTATTCGGAGAGGAGAAGCGCTCCAGAAAAGTTCTTTTTAATTTTTTTAACTTATTTCCTATTTTCAATGGTTTTGAGCTATATAACAATAACACCTTGCTGTGCTCACCAGCAGGTCTCAGAGTGCTGTACAAAAGGAGGTCAGGATCAATATTGCCATTTTACAGATGGGAAAACTGAGGCATAGGGTCTTACCTAAGGTCACCCAGCAGCTCAGTGGCAGAGCTGGGACCAGAACCCAATGTGACGCTCTGTACCTTGGGGGGACACTAAGCTCCCCCATGTTCATCCTTGTAAAATGATTGTGTTATAGCCAATGCAAAGTTTGTCATGTTGGGTGTCTTCGGAAGGCTCATGATGCACTGAGCATTGTTGCTATAGTCATGTTATAGTCATTGTTACAGTAAGGTTATAGGTTATAATTTCATGTATATAGTTATGAGGCTGAAAATATATCCTCATGGCTTAAAATAAGCCCAGCCAAAAACTCTCCAAAGCAGAGAGGCAGTTCACACCTCATCAGGGCAGGTATGAGACAAACCCAGCCCAGCCTCACAGGAACAAAGGACGCTGGCCTAGGCAGCAACAAAAGGATCTGTTTGAGTGAGTCACCCCACTTCCTGTGGTCAGTATGGGACTGAGATGAGGTAATGGTCACCTGACTCTGAAGGGGGGCGGCAAAGCCAAGAGGGAAGAAAGGACATCATAAAAGGGAGAGACGTTTGCCATGCTCTCTCTCTCCCTCTTCCACCTATATCTACAGACACCACACCAAGCGACTGAAGCGCTGATCAAAGGAGAAAGCCTGGCTGAAGAGCAACCAGCCAGCGTGTGGTGAGAAGCATCTACGTTTGTAGAGCATTGAAAGTGTTAAGATCAGCTGAGAATGCATTTAGTTTTTATTTCATTTGACCAATCTGACTTGTTATGCTTTGACTTATAATCACTTAAAATCTATCTTTATAGTTAATAAATGTGTTTGTTTGTTCTACCTGAAGCAGTGCATTTGGTTTGAAGCATGTCAGAGCCTCCCCTTGGGATAACAAGACTGGCATATATCAATTTCTTTGTTAAATTGAAGAACTCATTTAAGCTTGCAGTGTCCAGCGGGCATAACTGGACACTGCAAGACGGAGGATCCTAGGGTTGTGTCTGGGACCGGAGATATTGGCTAGTGTCATTTGGTTGCACAGTCCAAGGAGCAGCTGACATGCCAGAGGCTCTGCATGAACAGCCCCAAAGTGGGGGTTCTCACAGCAGAGCAGGATAAGGCTGTCTCCCAAAGTCAAGGATTGGAGTGACCTAGCTGATCACCGGTCCAGATAATACCAGAGGGAAACGTCACATCCATATCTCCTGAATGCCTGCCCTATGTTCATTTCCTCAAACTGAGACCCACATCCTGCAGCATCTGCAGCCCCTGGGGATGCACAATCTCATGCAGGATCGGGGCCTACCGTTTTTGTCTGGATAATATTATTCCATAGCGTCTCGTGGAAAAGAAAACCCTTCACCACCAGAGCTGTGGGTCACTCCAGCCCCACTAAATCAACATGCAATGGGTTTCCTTTGCTCCTCCAGGGCACTAGTGACTGAATCCTGGGCTGTCCTATGCAATGTGGATCTGAGCTAGAAGAGTGAGTTGGTTTCCTTTCAGTCACATGACTGTGTTTACATGGTTTGTTTGTTCTATTTAGGTAAAGTGTTAGTAATATATATTTCAGAGTAGCAGCCGTGTTAGTCTGTATTCGCAAAAAGAAAAGGAGGACTTGTGGCACCTTAGAGACTCTCTAAGAGTCTAAGAGAGTCTCTAAGGTGCCACAAGTACTCCTTTTCTTTTTTAGTAATATATATATATACATACATGCTGGTGCTGCATTATCCCTACTGCAACCCAATAATCATCACCCTGATTTCTTATTATCAAAGATAAAAGTATTTATGAAAAGATCATAAAAATTGTTACATTAACCTCACAAGATTCACAGTTCTATATAGGGATGGGGCAATATACACTCACCTTGGAGCACGTGCCTTTTACCCCATTTCATTCTCCATCCCACAGAACTAAACACCTATGAGTCATCACTGCAATTTTAATCCCTGAGAAATTAAATCACTTCACAAAGTAATTACATCAGATATAAATGAATGCGAAGGCCAGAAGGGACCATTATGATGTTCCAGTCTGACATCCTCTATAACCCAGGTCAGAGAACCCATCCATGATTCTTGCATCCAGGCCATAATTTCTGGCTCAGCTAGAAGTCCAGTCTTGATTTAAAGAGTCTAAGTGATGGATTCTGAAGTTGTTAGGAGAGAGGCTATCACGGATCCACAGGACTGCTGCTTTGACTCCAGCTTTGGAACAGTCTCTTGGAGGAACCCCGTCAGTGTGCCAGACCGCCTCGGGATCTCACTCTTCCTCCAAGGTAAGTCATGCAGCCTCACTACCTCCCTAGACTGGACCTCTGGGCCTTCAGCCCTCCTGCTTCACACCGTGTGCTCCATTCAGCGAGTTCAACTGAGACAAACTCGTGGTGGAGACTTGTCCACGCTTCAGAGATGAATGCACCTCACACAGCATTTGCAGTGACACTCATATAGTGTTGTCAAAACTGTTGGGTTTGTTAAGCTATGTCTACACTACAGCCTATGTCGGCATAATTTATGTCACTCGGGGTGTGAATAAACCAGCCCCCTGAGCAACATAAGTTACACCGACATAAGAACTTTGCCTGCCAACTTGCGAGGTGAATTTTTTATGCCAATGGGAGAGGTCTCTCTCATCGGCATAGAGTGTCTTCACCAGATGTGACGCAGCTGTATCGGTGCAGTGGCATACATATAGACATGGCTTTAGTCAACTGGAACCAAACATGAGAAGTCTTCAGATTAGCACAGAGAATTGAAGGTTAGAGTTTAGTCCATTCTGGTTCGCTCAGAGCCCAGCCAAGCTGTAATAAAACCCTTGGTTCAACCTTGATCTGTCTCTCTCTGACCTCCTTGGTCAAACTCCGGGTGAGATCCCCGAATCCTTCCAACACCCAGAGCTGGTCTCCCACCTCAGACTTCTGCAGTCCTTTGATCTCCAGCTGGGGATTGTTGTTCAGCTTCCCTAAACACAAGTTAGTGTTTGAACTTCAAATGCCTCCCATGACTTCCCGAAGAGATGGATTTGACTCCAGTGGTGCTTGCTTGTGGGGGTGCACATTAGGCCAGACCCACGGGATCTGAAGGACCTTTGGTTCTCCTGTTCTGGTTGTCTGGGACCACATGAATCAATGACAGGAGACAACTGGATCCAGTGCTCAGGAATGTACAGGAACAGCTGATCAGGAACACACCATCCAACTTGGACTAACTTGACCAGCCAGCTTTAAACAGAAGGGACCCTCTCCTCTCCTGCATATCTGTGTGTCCTGCCCATCCTCAGCCTCTCCACTTAGTCCCAGTTTCCCTCCATCCCTTTGGCTGCCCCCTCCCCTTCACTATTTCTCTCCATTTACTCCCAGACTCTCTGTTTCTCTCCACCTCCTCTCTCAGGCTCCCCCCTACCTCTGTCCCTCAACTGTCTCCCTCTTCTCCTCCAAATGTCACTGCCCCTCGTCCTGGGGAGAGGGGCCACCTCCTTCCACTTTCTCAGAGAGAGGGGCTACCGCCTCTCCATCGGATAATGACAGCGTATTCACCCTGACGTTCCTGAACACACCCTGAATCATACAGGGTTGAGTTCCTTCAGCATATTTACATGAGCATTCTCATTTCAACAGTGCATAGTTCTTCCCTCTTCCTCATTGGACAGCATTCCGACCCATATGTCATGGCTGACCTGAGCATTATTTTATACACCTTCCTCTTTAGTCTATTGGATATAGTCCCATCAACTCCCTCCATTTGCACCAAGCACTTTTCATGAGACTCCTAACATCCTCATTCACATTCACATTGTCCCCCTCAATGAAACATATATTCTGTCTTTGGACACCTGAATTGTGACCATTTTGCTCCTAACGCAGCCCTCCATCCCTGGAGATCCCTTTCCAGTGCATGTTTGTCTTCATAACACAGCATAATGTCACTGGTGAGAAGCATGTTCCATAGAGCCTCTCTCGTAATTCCCTCGTGTCATTACAATCTCAAGACAGAAAGGGCCTGACTCATCACTGAGAGTGATTCGTGATAGCCACAGATACTTCTCACTACCATTGTGCTGCCCTTGTACATGCCCATGATGGTACGAACGTATGTCTCTGGCAGATTGAATGACTGCTGCAGACACCCCATATTGGTTCTTTAAGAACTCTGTCATAAGCCTTCTCACTACCTGCAATTCCTTGTATTTCTCCGGGTACTTCTGCCATATTCAGACTCAGCCATTGCTGACCTTCCTTGAATAAACCCAAATTGGTTGTTGGTGGCTTGGTGCTCCAGTTCCTCACAAAGTCTTTTCTCAGTAATTCTTTCCAACCATTTCACTGCGAGACTCTTTAATGTGATGGGTTGGTAATTACATTCTGGCACAGTACCTTTAAGCTTGAAAATAGAAACCAGTGTGCTCTTCCTCCACTTGGGCATTTTTCCAGTTTGGAGTATTATATGGAAAAAGTTAATCATCACCACTCCCTCATGGCCTAATGCTTGAAATGCCTTGATTGCTGCATCATCTGGTCCCACTGCCTTCCCACATTTCATCATCTTTTGTGCTCTTTGAGTCTGCATCCTGGTGATAAGTCTTTTGAGTTCTTGCTTGTGCATACTTCCCTCAACAGTTTCCTCTGAGTCACTTTTGAGCAGCTTCTCACCGCGGACATCTCTAAACGATTTCACCAATACTATTCCATTTTCTTCTGTGATGCCCTTCACAGCTTTCAATCGCTCAGTACGTCTTTGCTTAAAAGAAGTACAATATTTTAAGTAGGGCAGACAGAGAAGAGATGGCAGGTTGTATAATAAATGGGTACAGTGTTATCAGACTTTCCAGTATGGCATCACATGGCATCAGTAAAGTTATCAAATAACTTAAGATATAAAATGGAAATGCTATGATTATTACTCAGAGATGACACGCACTTCCCTCATAGAGCTGTTTACAAAAGGCTGGGATTTTGCTTAACTAGGGTGGTGTAATTGACATGAAGCACTGTCTGACACATTTCAATATAGTCATTTGAACTCCTCACTCCTCCAAGGTCTCACATCTGTCACACAGATCTTGGAGGAATGAGGAGTTCAAATGACTATATTGAAATGTGCCAGACAGTGCTTCATGTAAATTACACCACCCCAGTTAAGCAAAATCCCAGCCTTTTGAAGCTATGCCCTGAGCAGTAACTGACTAGTGATTACCTGGTTCTGGAAAGTGGAGCTCAAAGGCCCAAGGTGTATAAAGAAACAGCTGAACTGTCCAGCTGTGGTCTGGTTCCTGATCTAAAAACTGATATGAACTTATAACTAAGGGGGCACAATGAGTTGTGGGGTTTGAAAGACTGACTGCTAACAGAGTGCTGTGTT
This sequence comes from Natator depressus, assembly GCF_965152275.1. Lineage (NCBI taxonomy): Eukaryota > Metazoa > Chordata > Testudines > Cheloniidae > Natator > Natator depressus. Next base: position 6,948,402 of record NC_134253.1, read on the forward strand.
GAATTTGGGGGTAACTTCTGATAAGCTTTTAGCATGTGTGTAGATTCTTTTACTGTTTTTTATGTACTTTGTCTGTAATCCTTTTGCCTTCAGAATAATTGCAGTTTCCTTTGAGAAGGCTGAATGGTAAGTGGTGCTGGACCTGAGAGAGCCCTCCTGGAAAATCACAGCAAGGTGCAAAGGGATTGTAAGCCTAAACTCCCAGTCTCCCCAACAAGATACTCCCTCCTTGTGATTTCCCAGTACATCCTGTCAACTCTGTGTCTCTCTTTTAGATCATAAGCTCCTCAGAGTAGGGGCTGCCATATGTTGTCTCTGGTCAGTACCAAGCCAATTGTCAATGGTTGAAAATTAATAATAAGGAGGCTTGAGGGGGCATTGCTTTGGATTATATAACTAGATCGATATACAATCATTGCCTGTCTATTTCATCTACCGTTCTATGCAGTGCTGTTGTAGCCATGTTGGTCCCAAGATATTAGAGCGACAAGGTGGGTGTGATAATCTAATTGAAGATATTGTCTCACTCACCTTGTCTCTCTATTTCATCCCCCCTCAGTACCACATGAGCAAGAAGTAAGGGGCCATATTCTGTCTTCAGTGGGGCTACACAGTTGTAAATGAAGTTATGAGACAGCTCTAACTTCTTGGTAGTGATATTTACTCACCGTCTATGTTGGTTGAAGCTTTCTAGTACAGAGTATGTGGTCACTTTGGGGGTTGAAATACCCATGATTTGGAGGGAACCAATGCATCATGGACTTGTTTGATAGCATCAGGGCACTACGCAACTGTGTAAACATAGTAAAATATGTAGATGGCATCCGAGACATTCTGGAAGCTTCAAGCAGCAAAGGAGAAAAGTGTGTTAGATGCAGGAAGGAATTCGATTTTCACCTTTTTTTTAATCAATAACCTGGCAGAGGACATAAAATCATCACTGATAAAGTTGTTAGTCTGAATCTGTAAAACCGGCAAAGAGTCCTGTGGCACCTTATTGACGAACAGACGTTTTGGAGCATAAGCTTTCGTGGGTGAATACCCAGTTTGTCGGATGCATGAAAAATGAAACAGTTTTTGAAATTTAAAAAATTTTAACACTGTTGGGGAAACTCTTTTGTGTTCAGTGAATCATTCCCTTCACTTTAGGGATTTCCTAAGCCTGGGATCTGACCCACCAGTTCGGAGTTTCTATTATTCTCTTCCCTTCAGACGTTTGTGCACTTCCAGTGCCGTAGAAAAGCAGGCACAGGTCAATGCTCAAGATGGCTTTGTAAGAGAAGGACACTGGTTCTATTGCCAGTGTCTTACTACTAGCGAATAAGTTCTATGTAGCTATCTCACAGCAGGGAACAACACTTCTCGCCCAGGGTGTTGAGGAAGAAAGCACGATCCAAACCCTGTGCATTGACATCCTGCAATCTCTGGACACCTGTCAGTGGAATGACCCAAGTAAGTGACCTGTTGCTACTGCTTCTTGAAATAGGGACCTTCTTCCTTACGTTCCTTGTACCCCTCCACAAGGAAGCTTTCTGCACAGTCAGCATAATGGAGGATCAGCATGTCAAATTCATGTCAGGGATGATGTGACCTCTTCATCATGGAGTAAGCGGTTCACATTAGAGAAAAAATATAAAGCAACTTAACTGGAAGGAATCATGTTGCAGAGATCGTCTCTTAATTCTTTCCACTGTCTGAGTGCAACTTCCCCTTAGATCCCCATGAATACTTCTGAAATGTAGAGTTGGTGATCCTGGATTTGAAGAGATATTGGGGCTGGGACTGTGCCTTATATAGGTCTGTCAAGTTCTGGATAAGCTTATGGTACTATCTAAATATCTCCATAATGCTCTAATGCTGGGAAAGAGGATTCATCTCTGGGTGAGAGCCCAATTGCTCACCAAACAAGGTAGTGTCTTTAAAAGACAGAGTGAGGGGGCACCGGACAGGTAGAGTGAGCTAATGGGGAGAGAGAGATGAGATGATAGGTTAGGGAAGGGTCCTTGATGAATCAAAGGAGAAGCTACATGACAGGGAGGGATTCAGACAGCAGGATACTGGAGGTCGGGGAACGGAAATAGCTCCATACTGAACAGTCTCGCTCTTCTCTGCAGGTGTTATGGCCAAGGCTGCTGGAGTATGTGGTGCCAGCTCAGTACACGGGTACTTTGAAGCCTCTCTGCGGATGCCTGAGGGAACTGGCTGAGAAAAAGCAGCAGGAAGGAGAAGCAGCTGCTTGCCTCGACTACAGTGGACGAGGTTTACAACAGAAACTCTTTCATTTCTTCTCTCCAGGCACTATGAAATGAACAGGTTCAGTCTGCTCCAGTTCTCTCATCTGCAATCAGGAGGCTCAGATAAATGAGGGATGGTCTTGTGATTACAACACGGCCATGGGAGGGAGCTAGGAAATGTGGGTTCTGTTCCCAGCTCGCCACCAAAATTCTGACCTTGGGGAAATCACTTGATCTTTCTCTCTCAGCTTCCCCACTTGTGAAATGAAGGAGTAATTCATGCCAACCTCACAGAGGTGCTGTGAGGCGGAATTCATTGATGTTTGTAAAGCATTTTGAGATGCTCAGACTGAAAGCACTATGGAAACGCAAATTATTATCAGCTGTATTCAACGTTGGTGGGCATGTTGGAAATGGATAGGTGAAGAACATCAGCAGGACTCTCTGCAAAGCCTGGCATAATTAACGCTATTCTGTTTCTTTCCCTAGTGCAACTCCCTACACCCCAGGGGCTGCTGGCGCAACTCCTGGTGAGTAGACCATGAGAATAGGTTTTCTGTGGAATGGGACAGTTAACTATACAAATTGGTTTTGTAGCTAGATGCTTGACTTAGGCTGAGGAATGTGTATGATTGGGTCTCTCTCTCTCCGCCCTCTCCTGAGACACACTGTTCTGCATCCTCCTACTAGCTAGAATGTTTTCTTCTTCAGGAAGGCACTGCAGTAAGCAACAACTCTCTTGGATGGTCTCCACAATGAGAGTCTCTGAACTATTCCCTCCTTCAGGAACAAACTGGTATTGTGCTGACAAAACTTAGCCTGTTCTTTCTCTCTCATTGATAGGTAGTAGCCTCATCCCCTTATGAAAGAGAAGGACACGGATGTGCTGCCTTGCAATTACTAAAGGCCCTGCACCAAACTATCCATGCAGCAGTGGGTGAGATGTGGGGAGTAAAGATCCCATCTCTGCTGCAGTACATTGAAGGTAAAGTGCTAGTTAGGAGGAGTGTGGTCCATGGAGAATAGAAGGGAAGCCAGAAAATGCAGCTTCGTATTGACGTGTGTTGTGCCATTCCTGTTGCAGTACGTGGGAACAGTGGGGAATTGAAATGGGGCTTCTAGGCCCACACTTTTCCTTCCTCTGGATAACTGTGAACCACTGAGGCCAATTCAAACGGATTCTCAGCTGATGTAAATCAGTATAATTCCATTGACTTCAGTGAAGCTACACCAATTTACATCCAGTTCGGATCAAGTCCAGAATCTTATTCCTATTAAACCCAGTCTTCTGATGTGCTGAGCATTCTCAGCTCCCCTTAAAGTCAAGAGGAATTGGGAGTGCTCAGCATCTCACTCCTGGTCGGTTGACTGACCCTGAATGAAAATGCTAGCAGGGTATGTAACATCCTATGAAGTGAGCTGTAGCTCACGAAAGCTGAGGCTCAAATAAATTCGTTAGTCTCTAAGGTGCCACAAGTCCTCCTTTTCTTTTTGCGGATACAGGCTGACACGGCTGCTACTCTGAAACAGGACATTTTCTGTTGGTCCAGCAAAGAACGTTGGCGCAGGTCCCTGTGACGGTGCAACGACTCACCCCTGCAGCGCCTCCTGCTGGCCATCTGGGAATTAGCTCTTTCCAGCACAGAGCACCCTCTGCAGGCCCATGTCCCTCCCAGACCCCAGGGCCCCTTCTACCCAGGGTACTGCCCCCTGGCAGTACCCCCTCAGTCTCTATGGGTCTCCCTTCTCTGGGGAACGCCCAACCCCCTAATCCCCACCTTGCCTCAGTCTGGGCTACTGCCAGTCATCATCAAGCCCCCACATCCTGGAGTGGGCTGCGGTGTAAGAGTCAGTCACCACAGGCGAGGGGGTTTGGGTCTGCTACCTTTCCCTGCAACCCAGTACCCCTATGGGCCTTGGACCAGGCCCGATAGCCTAGGGAGTTGCCAACCTAGAGCTTCCCTGCTCCTCTGGCCTTTCCCCAGCCCTGCCTCATTCCCAGTACCCTTGCTGCAGGCAGGCCCTGCTCCCTCCAAGACTGGAGAGACACCTTATCCTGCTGGCCCACTGCCCTCTTATAAGGGTCAGCTGGGCCCTGAATACCCTGGCTACAGCTGTGGCTGCTTTCCCCGTCAGCCCAGCTGTTGTTTATCCCTTTCCCTTCTACAGCCCAGGTCTGTTTTAAGCCCCTCAGGACAGGAGCAGGGTGACTTTCCCAGAACCCAATAATAGGTACAGTCCCATTTAGCCTTGAAAGCCCAGGTATGTTACAGCTTGGCAGACCAGGAGTTTTAGAAGGACTCATTGCAAAGGAGATACCTGGGATGACTCTTCTTGCTAATCTAGGTGACATTATTGTTTTGCCTCCTGATTTATAGGAAACACAGAGAATTCCCTGGACCATGCACGGTGGGAGCACATGCTGCTTCAGGTAGAGGATGGCTTTCAGATGTATTATCACAGTCCTCCCTTCCCCCTCCAAATGTATCAGCTGGGGAAAAAATTAATGATAAAATTATTCATTATAAGCAGAGCAGGTCAAACCATTTCATTTGCAACTTTTGTTCAATGAAAAATGGCCTTTTTTATTTTCATGGGACATTTTCAAATTTTTCAGTATGTGTGTGGGGTTTTTTTGTGTGGGTTTTTTTTGTTTTTGTGTTTTTTTTTTACAAAAAACAAAACAACCCCAACCCAAATAGAAAATGTTTAGTTTTCTGAAACTAAAGTTGATTTTTGGGGGGGGTTTGTTTTTTCACCTTTCATTTGTGTGTTGAAAAATCAAGAAAACAAAAAAATCCCACTTGTTTTGTGAAAATGGACTTACTATTGTTCAACCAGCTCTAGTTATAAATCCCTCTGTATTACCCCTGGGAACAACACAAAACTTAACCAGAAACCCAGCATGCTAATGGTGCTAATGCATCACTGGGGGACGTCTAAAGGATTTTTTTTTTTTCTATTTACCACTCAAAAGAAAACTTGCTCTGAGAAACCCAAAAAGGAAAAGAGACAAGACAAGGTTTGGTGTCTGTATCTCATGGAGAAGCCTTTGTGGTCAGAAAGAGCTCTTTACAGCCTCATGTAAACACAAACAAGGAACATTTTTATGGCAAGGGCTGAAAATATAAAAGGAAAGGAGCTAGTGACAAAGAAGCCCCAGAAGGTTTGGAGTTCCATTTGGGGTTGGATTACACTCTAGAATTTCCCATTCCAGATCCAGCCTCTTTAGGCTAAAAACTCAAAGAAGATTTGGTTCTCTTGTGAGGTTTCTGATATTTCCTGGCTGGTGTTCAAAAGTCGGGCCTGAAACAGAAAAGTGCTGAGAGTTACTAACCTCTGGCTGACTTCAATGGGAGTTGAGGGTGTGACCCCGGGTCCTTTGGGTGCCTACAGGCAGAGGCCACAGGAGTGCATAGGATTACCAGGATTCCCTGGATCTGATCCCTATATAATCAACAGGTGTCATGTAAAGCCTTTACTGGATGCCTGTGCCACACTGCTCCTCATAATCATTGCGCAGTGACTGGATGGATAATATCTAAGGCGTTATGATTGTCTACTGAAATTGATGCTTTGAAGGTCTGTGAGTTGGGGCTGGTCACCAGAAGGTGATAAAGAAGTTTCTTTCAGGCAGGAGATGCTTAGCTGCCTGAATGGCTGTATGTAGACTGAGTAATTATTCACAGTGGATGCTAATCAATAGAGCAAAATTCTAATCAAGTGATTGCAAAGTCTCCAGAGGCGATTCGAGACAAGAAAAACAAACAATAGGGGGTACCCTGTTTACAAGTGGGCAATGGATGCTTGGAACTATATCTGGAGGTCCAGAGGTATCCTGCACCAGGTATCCTTCACCTATTGGACGAATTACCAACTGGCTTGTCTTATGAATGGAGGATCACATTTGGTCTGGGTGTTTCCTGCTGGGAGAGAGATTTGGGGGAGCTATCCCTTGTGAGACAGGGGACTGTTTGGTTCTTTAAGTTGAAGCTCTAGAAGTGTGTTAGGATTTTATTTTTATGTAACCATTTGTTTACATTAATTTTTCTTGCTGCTTCTCAAATCTCTGATCTTTGTGAATTAAACTCTACTTGTTTTCACTGTCAATGTATCTAAGTGTGTGAAATGGAGCGGTGATGCTGAGGTGAAACTGGTAAGGTGGTGTGTAGCAAACCTCTGAATTCTGTGAGTGTCCAGTGGAACAGGGGCTGGACATTCTGGGGATGCCCAGAGGGCTGGCCGGTTGGAGGGTACCGATTGCTTATCTGTAGAAGGACAGTGGAGCCTGGATTGGGTGAGAAGGGTGTGCTTGTGTTTCCTGTGACTGGCAGAGTCAGGAGCTGACACTTGGCAGGCACAGAGAAAGGCTTCCTCATGATAAGGGCAGATGGTAGTGAGGTTCCTCACAACCCTGGGTACCCTTGGGAGGTGTCATAAAGGGTCCATAGCACTTCAGAGAAGGTGCCTGGTCCTTCGTAGTCTAGGGCCCTTTGTTCAAAGTCGAATAGACCCATCCTCCATCCACTCTAAAATCACTTGTCAATGGTCAGATTTCTTGGCTTCATCTCATTCTCCAATTCACTGTCCATCTGGGTTTGAGGACTGAGAGGAATCATCAGGCAAAGGTTAAAGAACAACAGGCAGAGGAAGTCTGGGTTGTCGATGTTCTCAATAGGGAAGTAATCTTCCCATGACACCTGAATATTGGAAAGTTTACAACAGAACAAGGAAGCGAAAAACAAACAAACAAAACCCCTAACCCCACAACAACCCCAAAATTCTTGCAATTAACCATCTGCTTTAACTCCTGTTTTACACTCGGTTCCTAAGAACATCTCTGGAGATGATAGACGACAGTGCCTGGAGCAGCCTTGAGTTGAGCTGGCAGATGGCCGGCTATGCCAGCCCCTCCAAACAGGTTTGTTTGAACAAACAGGTTTGTTCTCTGTTAAGGCTTAGTTTCTAGTTACTTTCCCTTGAAATTCTGATTGGAGAGCTGCATAAGGCTTCTCTCAAGGCTTCATTACTTTATATTTTATTCTGCATACAAAATTTGTTTTTACTTGTTCCCTGATCTCTTGCCCCCCTGCCCTTCCAATATTTGCTTGGACAGGCGGCTTGTCTATACTGCATTGTTGGTTCTCTGGCTGGGCTAGACGATGGGATGTTTCTGCAGCAGGGGTGCTTGGACTTGGCTATCTTGTTCCTTCCTGAGTGTTGCTGAGCTGGGTCTGTACTGACCGGCACGTTGTGTTACTGATATCCCAGGGCTGGTCTCTTTCTTTCAGAGTTTCCAGCATAATGCGCTAGGAACATCCTTAGCAACTTGTCAGGACCTGGTCCATGTTAAATCACAGATTCATACGCTTCTGAAGACAACAGATTATATGGAAGCCCCTGAGAGACAGGTGAGGCCTCTGTCCCTCTCCCCATTTTACCAAGTAATCCCTGAATGCTCCTTGTGGGGCTCAGCTCTGAGTTGGCCTGGGACAGATGCCATTTTGCTTCATATCCTCTTCATAGCTATTTCACTCAGCCCCCGCTCCCCATGTGTCTCATGCCTGATTGGCACTTCATACCACTTTGGGTGAAAGGAATGAACTCGTGGGATCTATCAGACACCTGGTTTGATTCTAACCAGTATTTTTCTTGGGTGACAGGGAGTCATTTCCATCCTCGCAGTCTGTGCTGCGAGCCACTTGGACCTCACCTTGAAGGCACTTCAGGAGTTTGGGGCTGCAATGAGCAAGGTTAAGATTTCTGGGTTCATCAGCCGCCTGAAGGTAAAGGAGCCAGGGGGTTCTCTCAATCTTCCTCTCCCTCTAAAGCAGGGGCAGCAGCCCCGCGGTAGTGTCTGCTCCGGTCAGCTAGCATTGTCCCCCAATGTATGCGTTCTACGTGATGCCTGCCGTTAAGCAGAGAGGAGCACAATGTGGAGCTGGGGTTCTCTCAAATGATTTTTATCGTCTGATGTCTCATGGCTTGAGCGCCCCTCCCATGCACAATGTGTGGGAACTACATCAGTTGTTTGCATGGAAAAGCACTGAAGGCATTTTTAGCTGTTTTTTATTCCAGGTTGGTAGCTGGAAATGAGGAGGTGTTGCAAGCAACATGTGGCTTACCAACCCGCTTTAGGTAGACCACCAGTGGTCTACGGATGACAATTAGGGAACCTCTGATTTAGAGCAGTGGTTCTCAACCTTTCCAGATTAGTGTCCCCCTTTCAGGAGTCTGATTTGTCTTGTGTACCCCAAATTTCACCTCACTTAAAAACTGCTTGCTTACAAAATCAGGCATAAAATTATAAAAGTGTCATAGCACATTATTCCTGAAAAAAGACTGCTTATTTTCCTATTTTTACCCTAGAATTAGCAAATAAATCAACTGGAATCTAAATATTGTACCTGCATTTCAGTGTGCAGTATATAGAGTAGTCTAAAGAAGCCATTGTATGAAATTTGAGTTAGTAACTTTGCAAGTGCTTTCTTTGTCGTCTGCTGTAAAACTAGCAAATATCTAGATGAGTTGATTTACCCCCTGGAAGACCCCTGCAGACCCTCAGGGGTACACAAGTATCCCTGGTTTAACACCACTGCTCTAGAGAATAGAGCAGGAGACTAGGCCTCTGGGCTTCTGCCCCACTCTGAACTCTAGGGTACAGATGTGGGGACCTGCATGAAAAACCCCCTAAGCTTATTTTTACCAGCTTAGGTTAAAACTTCCCCAAGGTACAAACTATTTTACCTTTTTGTCCCTGGACTTTATTGCTGCCACCACCAAGCGTCTAACAAATATATAACAGGGAAAGAGTCCACTTCGAAACATCTTTCCCCCCAAAATCCTCCCAAACCTTACATCACCTTTCCTGGGGAAGGTTTGATAAAAATCCTCACCAATTTGCATAGGTGACCACAGACCCAAACCCTTGGATCTTGAGAACAATGAAAAAGCAATCAGGTTCTTAAAAGAAGAATTTTAATGGAAGAAAAAGTAAAAGAATCACCTCTGTAAAGTCAGGATGGTAAATACCTTACAGGGTAATCAGATTCAAAACATAAAGGTTTTGCCTAGAGGGATTCTCTAGGTACAAAAAGACACAAAAACCGGAATATACATTCCCTCCAGCCCAGCTTATTTTATCAGCCATTTAAACAAAACCGAATCGAACTAGATTGCTTATTAACCCTTTACAGGAGTTCTGACCTGCATTCCTGCTCTGGTCCCAGCAAAAAAAACCACACAGACAGAGAGACCCTTTGTCCCCGCTCCCCGCAGCTCTGAAAGTATCTTGTCTCCTCATCGGTCATTTTGGTCAGGTGCCAGCGAGGTTATCTTTAGCTTCTTAACCCTTTACAGGTGAAAGGGTTTTTTCCTCTGGCCAGGAGGGATTTAAAGGTGGTTAGCCTTCCCTTTATATTTATGACAGCTTCCATTGCTGGCCCTGCCATTTAGTCACTGTGCGGCCTTAGGCAAGACATTTAGCGCCTGATCTTGTACCCACCAGTGTCAATGACTAAGCTCCCGTGTACTCCACTGCTGTCGGTTCAGCCTTTTCGGCTCTCTGGGTCGGAGTTACCCAGTGGGAATGATGGAGACGGGGCGGCGAGTTCTGTGGGCTCATGGTGCCCGGGCTCCACCAATATTCAGGGCTTGGGGGGGCCTGGCTCCACCAATGTTTGGGGCCGGGTCTCTCCCTGCTGCACCCATGCGCCTCCCCCAGCCCCGCCTGCCTCCCCAGAGTATCCCCCGGCCCCCACTTGCTGCCCTTGCTCACTGCCCAGAGCCTGCAGCTCATGCTGACTCTGCTCTGCCGGCTTCAGGTATCAACTGCTGCCGCAGGGTCCTAGTGCCCCCTTCTCCCTCCACTGGTGCCAGGGCAGGCTGCCCTTCCGCCCTAGCCCTAAGCCTCTCCAATGCCCCAAAGCCCTCATCCCCCACACCCACCCCTCTGCCCTAGCCCTGAGCTCCCTCCCACACCCCAAACCCCTCATCCTCAGCCCCATAGCCCTCACCCCTGCACCCCTCCAATCCCCAAACTCTGTCCCAGAGCCTGCACCCCTCACCCCCTCCTGCAAACCCACCCCCTGCCCCAGCCCAGAGCCTGCAACCAGCACCCAAACTCCCTCCCAGAGCCTGCACCGCAGACCCCCTCCCCCACCCAACTCCCTCCCAGAGCCTTAGGCAGGTGGGGGGCAGAGTTGGGGGCGGGCGGGTTCTGGGCACCACCAAAATTTCTACAAACTTGCCACCCCTGGCATGGAGATACTAATATCTCCCTGCCTCACACAGTGATTATATTGCTTTAATACTTTTTGCAAGTGGTTTGAGATCTTTGGCTGAAAAGAGCTTTGCAAGTGCAAGCTGCTCTTGCTGCTGTGAGCAATTCCTCGGTCAGCAGCAGATCAGAATTCCAAGGCCAAATGAATCAGAAGAACTTGTCTCTAGTGATGTTTCCTATTGTCTAGGACTACCATCATGGGACAAGAGGCAAGACTCGCCGCACCCTGATGCTGACATACAGCAACGTGGCTGTCCATGGTCCAAAAGAGCAGCTTCTCTCCCGAGTAGAGGCAGACATCACAGGGAACGTCATTCACCATTACAGAACCAGTTGTCAGGTAAGAGCTTTTGCATGACAACTGTGAGGGGCATTACCCTGAAGTTATAGCATTGCCTCTGAGTTTATAGAGAGAGGGCTTGTATTTTCTAAAACTCTCCTTTGAGCAATCATTTGTCACATAACTCAAATTTAAAACTGTAATGGAAGGAGCGTGAGCTGTCACGTGTTATATCATTTTTGTTGCTCTTCTTTGTATTTTCTCTAGTTTTTTCTATATTCTTCTGAAATTCTGTCGAGCACAGCTACACAGTAATTCAGACGCAGTCACACTCAGGCTATTCAGAATAACACTCTAACTCCCCTAATATGTATGTGTATCTAGCTCTATCTTTTGCTACCCAAGAGAGAGTAGTGCTAGCTTGTATTTAGTTTCTTTGCTGTCACTCTGTTTCTTGGACTCACTACTTCCCTTACCTCTTCTCTGTCGTCTTGTTTGTCTGTGTGCTCATTATTTCTGTTCCCTAGGTGTCCGACTGCTGGTATTGACTCTCCTCTCAGTGCAACCTCGCCACGTCACTTTGCCATTCAATTCTGTCCTGTCTAACTGAGACTCTCATTTAGCCATTGTCAAAAAAGTTGATCACAGTTGAACCAAACGGATATCTTCCAGAAGTTCACAAATGCAAATATTCCGTAGGATGGCCCCTGATATTGACCTCTGCAAAACACCTCCTCTGGATACATTTCCTGCCTTTTGGAAGATTTAACAATCATGATTTCTCTCTGCTCCATATTCACCAGTCAGGACATCTTGAGGATGTGTGTTATGTGGGACTATATACATTGCTAATAGCTGTTTTGCATTTCGTTTTTCAGGTGCTGGGCATCACTGTTACAAACAAGGTAAATTTTAAATAATCTGCCCTCAGCTCTTGCATTTTCTATCCACAAGTTGCTTGTTTAAATTGCACAGAGCTTGATTTCCTTGCTACATCAAGCAGGAGTCCTGGCTGCTCTGGTGTAAGTGGACCTGGATTTTTTTCATGAACCTGGGTTTTCTCTTCCTCCTGAGGTGGGTGCAGAGCCAGGGTCCTCTGCCTTCTGGGGTCTGTGGACACCTCTCTCCTCTCCTGAGGCTAGATTTAATTCCTGATCTTTATCTTCTGGACTCTGGTTCTTCTCTCCGTTTCTCATTCACATCCTCTTGTTTCTCCTTCTGGATTATGTAGAACATGTACCTAAAATTAACCCTCATCCAGAATGTCACGGAGATTAGCTGTGCCATTTTGGAGATCAGAGACTCCCAGGAGTTCAAATTCTCTTACAAACTGGAGCTCCTTGGCTACATGCTGGTGAGTGATTAGGAGCTTTGAGGACTGAAGTACAAAGGAGTTTGTTGTAATGTCATAAGACTGGTTTTCCAGGTAGATGGTGTTTTATCCATTGGCTGTGACTGTACCACTGCAGTCTCATGAGCTACCTGCACGGCACCCAGAATGCTGCTGGGTCCACTCTGAGCTTGGCAGGGATGCCGACCTATTGTGGGCTGTTAGTGACAGGAATGGCTTGTGTCTGGCGAGTTATCTTTTTGTCCTCTATATAGCCTGCAGATGGCCCTCCGGTCCATTTCTGAGGCAGAGAGCCTGCTGAGCACGGTGTCTACTTATTACAGATCTGGCATATGGCCCTCACTGTTTGCAAAGGTGAGCCCACAGCTCTGCTAGTCAGAGATGGAGCCCTTGGGCTCCAGCCCCCCTGTTTTCAGAGGCCGGGGAAGATCAAGCCCCCTCCTCACCTAGGACTCAGGTTCCTGCCAGGTTTGGCTAAACCACAAATGGCAGGGCTATGTGCCAGGCCCATTCCTCCAGGCCCCCGGTCGCGGTTCTACCAGGTAATATCCCGATTCGTACAGAACATACCCCACCAGCCAAGCCACAGCATTCTCATAAATCAGTGCAGAGCAGTGTCAAAACCGTCCCATCCTTCTTCTCCTTAGCTCACCCCAGCAGGGCACAGAGGAAGTTTCCACATGCCCCCCATGCTCCTTTGCCACCCCAAAGCTTTTGGGTTTGAAACAGATCAGATCCTACCACTTCCTCCTCCCATTCATCTGCTGTGGGGGAGGTGAACCCCTTCCTCAAGCTGTCAGCCATTTTGGCTGCAGCCTGGGGTGTCCTCTTCTCCCCCCCCCACCCCCCCGTTGAGGTAGGAAGTGAGCCCTTAAACAGGTGAGACAATCCGGATGGGTGTCCCCCCCCTGCAGAGCTGGACATAACCCAGCGGTGACTCTTGGGCTCTGGCTTCCAGGGCCAGGGGAGGCAGGGATGTAGGGCCCTCCCCAGCATTGACAGGCCCTCTCCGGGGCTTTGTCTCCACCACTGGACTGCGCGTACGCAAGGAACCCAATGTGTCTCTTGGTTATCCATTGCCCGTACCTCCAGGTGAGCTGTGACGCAGGGTCTCTTGACTAATGGAACCCACCGTATCCAGGGCCACTCTCTGAAAAGGTTTTACGTGTCTCTGGGGCTTTCCTCACACCATGGCAGGGCTAAACACACCTCCTGCCACTGTGCGACAGCCTCACTAGCTCCTTTCCACACCTTTCAGCCCCATCTCCTCACCCCCATGGCTGGCATGCAGCAGTGGGAGCTCTTCCCACACCTCGCTGTGGGGGCATTGTGCAGAAAGAGCAGCCTAACACCAGGCTCCTTAATCCATATTTGGGCAGCTAAGTAAAGCCTGTGTCAAGGGTGCCTGAGCCCTTGACGGAAGAGGTCCTCTGTTCACCTGTGACAGAACAGGGGCACTCTGGGTAGGCCTGGTTAGGGGTGGGTAGCACCTGATGTGATGTTTGGGAACCAGGAAGGGGGAATGGCTCCTCAGCCCAAACCCAGACACTGGGAGCAGGGCAGGAAAAGCTTCAGGCCCTCCCTGGGCACAGGGATTAATTGTCCAGAATGGGAAGGCCTGTGAGCTCTTGCAGGGAGGGTTCTCTCGCTTGAGGAATGGAAGGTGGAGGGAGGGGACCTGACCCCTGGAGGCAAGGGGAATGCTACAGCAAAGACTGTGTAAAGCATAAAGGAGGCTGCAGCGCTTTGGCTGCCCATAGTTTCGGTTGTGAATGATCACGGAGAGCCTGTGGCGAAGGCATCAAACAGGACCCAAGGCTCCTGTGCCAGCCCTTCTGAGCTCAAAAACCCTGCTGAATGATGGCAATACTGTGTTTTGCCAGGAGGTGGCGCTCTGAGATAGTGACACTCTGAGAGCCTGGTTTTCACAGCTGCGGAGCACTGGCCTGTCCCAGTGATTTCACTGATCCTTGTGGATGCTCCATGTTTCTGAATCACAGAACACTTTTACCAAAATGCCCACATGCGGATTTAGGGGCCTAACTTCAGGCTCCTAGCTTTGCTGCTCTGACCTGGTGCATGTCTGCAGGATGTTGCTAACTGCGAACATCAGTATATCAATGGACATAATAAGAAACCGTAAAGGGAAGTGAAAATACACCCTCTGGGCACCGTAACCACAGGAACATTACATCCTGTAACATTACTCCCTTCACCTCTCCATTCCCAAGCCTCTGGGTGAGTCCATTGGGACTTGTTACGTCAGCATAAGGTCTGGTATTTTCACTTCCATTTTCCTTCCTCAGGAATCCAGACCTGTTCGATCTCCCAAGCACCTTGAACCTGATCTCTAGGGCCTGGGGAGTTTACAGGTTAAGCCACTTCACCACAGAAACCTAGAAGCACCCTAACTTGCTCTGCCAATGATGATAAACTCCGCAGGTGGAAATAGCCGGTGGAGTTTAGAAAGTCCAGGGTGAAAGGTGCAGCTTGTAAGCGCTGCTGGAACAAAGAGTTGGATACAGAAGCTATTTTTGCCTCCGGAGGAAGTTTCTATATAAATATTGCTACAATACTAACTCAATGACTCAGTATCATAGATCCCCATAGGCTCCCAGCCTACCAGCATTTACACATGTGCTTAACTTTGGCCATGTCTCCGTGTAAATGTGCAGGTGTGTGTGGCCGTCCCTCACTGTCAATCTCCAAGGGCGGCCACACCTCTTTGCTGTCATGCACCTGGAATGGCAGGCTCTACCAGGGGGAAATTAGCTGTCTCCAGGGCTCAAACCCTCAGGCAGGATACAGCAGGTAAGAGTCTAGGAGCCCAGCCTTCAGGCAGGGGTGAGCAGCAAACACAGTCTAGGGGGCTCTGGCAAGGGGTGAGCGCCCAACACAGTCTAGGGTCCTAGCTCAGCAGATGGGAGACTCACAGGTGAGTAGGGGGACGCAGGCACACCTGACTCCATAGTGTCCCAGCCCAGAACCCTAACAGTGGCGGACTGGTCCGCCACTGGGTCAGCGAGGATCCGCCTGCAACATGCTGATTTAGTATCAGGCCAGCCAGCACTCTACCAGACAGTTGTCTAGTTTCCCTGGACCTACTTCCTACTCTCCCCAGGTTTGGTACCTCGGTGCGGTGGGAATCTGGTGTCTCCTCGGGCTACACCGCCCGTGGCAACCCCAGGGAGGCCATGCCTCTTTGCTACACAGCACTACAAATTTGTGTCAATGTAAATTACGTTAGCATACAGCCATCACAGTTATTACAGTGCTTGTGCGTGTGCACACCGCACTCCTTGAGTCAGCGGTGCGTGTCCTCACCAGGAGTGCTTGTATCAATGCAGAGTGCACCATGAGTAGCTATCCCACGGTGCAACTCACTGCCATTCCAGCACAGAGTGATTAGGGATGTTTTTGAAATGCCTCATGGGGCTGAAATGAGTCACGCTCTGCAAATTCTGCAGGCTCAGGCGCCCTGTGCTCACAATACTCACGAGAGCTGTGCATGCTTCTGTCAGAGATGGCAGACAGTGAGAAGGGACGCACAGGTTTTTGGGGATTTTGAAAAGAGGTGTGAAATATTATGGGATGCAGAACACTGCATTATGGGAAGTCGAACACATGCTCCCAGTCACCCCTGCATGTCCTCACCAGGAGTGCTTGTGTCAATTCAGAGTGCAGTGCATGTTTGGAGTGGCTCATGATCATGAGTGCCTAACTCAGAGCAGACTGCCAATATCAGGGCAGACACCCCAGGCTGGTGGTGTGTTCTATAATTAGATTTCACCAAGCCAGTAACAACTGTGAACTCCTGGATCACTATACCAGCCTTACCATGGAGTCATAGACAGTCCCCTTAGACTCTCCAGTCTATCCTGCCACCCAGACAAACTGGACTTAGTGATAAATGGTCACTTACACCAAAAATGACACTACATTCAAGTTGCTTCTATTCCCAAGAGACCAGTCACATACCCCAGATCACTTGGTACCCTCGATCCTGCACCAAAGTGATGCCTGTAGCCAATCCTGTAATAAACTAGCTAAAGATTTATTAACTAGGGAAAAGGACTAAGAGCGTCATTTACAAGTCAAAGCAAGTGAACATGTACAACCAATGAGTTACCATCTAACTCCTGAGAGTGACAGAATTGTCATGATCTGTGAATTCAAAGTGTCTTTCAGGGCACCCCAGGCAGTCCCTGGGATCTCTGGCATCAGTTTCAAGTCTCTGGTCCTTCAAAGTTCAAACAGCCACAAAGGTGCTGTTTCTTCTTGTCAGGGGTTTTTATTCCCTTCCCTCACAGTTCAAGGTGATGGGGGTAGGGAAAAAGCAATCAAAAAAGTCTTTTGTCCTCTGATGTTCCACAATGGTTTGTCTGGTGTCTATGGGCCTTCTTGTGTTGGCCAGAAGATGACAGCTCCTGCAGCAAACTAGTATTTCACACTTGGTAATGTTTCTCTTCTCACTGTGGGGGCTTCCAGTTTCAGAGCAAACACTGAAACTTACCTTTTGAATTGGGATACAGACATTACCAGTGAGATTAATGCAGCAGCAACAAACAAGCATTTCACAGAGTCTAAACACTGAACACATTCTCATAAAACTAATCCTTATTATGAGCAAAACTAACCTGCTCTGGTCTCCAGCTCTGAGGCCATTCATTCTTAGCTAATGCCTGCAGCCTGGACAACAGCTGTCTCTTGGCCTGTCAGCCTCACACTCGGTGCCTAGGAAATCACTTAGGAGTCCTGCACTTAGGACGGAAGAAACCCATGCACCGCTACAGGCTGGGGACTGACTGGCTAAGCAGCAGTTCTGCAGAAAAGGACCTGGGGATTACAGTGGACGAGAAGCTGGATATGAGTCAGCAGTGTGCCCTTGTTGCCAAGAAGGCGAACGGCATATTGGGCTGCATTAGTAGGAGCATTGCCAGTAGATCGAGTGAAGTGATTATTCCCCTCTATTTGGCACTGGTTAGGCCACATCTGGAGGATTGCATCCAGTTTTGAGGCCCCCCACTACAGAAAGGATGTGGACAAATTGGAGAGACTCCAGTGGAGGGCAACGAAAATGATTAGGGGGCTGGGGAACATGACTTACGAGGAGAGGCTGAGGGAACTGGGCTTATTTAGTCTGCAGAAGAGAAGAGTGAGGGGGGATTTGATAGCAGCCTTCAACTTCCTGAAGGGGGGTTCCAAAGAGGATGGAGCTCGGCTGTTCTCAGTGGTGGCAGATGACAGAACAAGGAGCAATGGTCTCAAGTTGTAGTGGGGGAGATCTAGGTTGGATATTAGGAAAAAGCTATTTCACTAGGCGGGTGTTGAAGCACTGGAATGCGTTACCTAGGGAGGTGGTGGAATCGCCATCCTGAGAGGTTTTTAAAGCCTGGCTTGACAAAGCCCTGGCTGGGATGATTTAGCTGGGGTTGGTCCTGCTTTGAGCAGGGAGTTGGACTAGATGACCGCCTGAGGTCTCTTCCACCCCTGATCTTCTATGATTCTATGTCTCCATCTCATTAATGTCTCCTCACATTGGAAGGACAGTGTGTCAGATCCACAGAGTTGGCGCTATGCCCCGAGCTTTGTGTAAGGGTACTCTTGGCTCCTTACTGAAACTCGGTGTGTGTGTGTGTGTGTAGGGGTTGGTTGGCTAGCTCCCAGTACCAAAAGAAAGGAGAAGGGTCGATGGGAAATCAGGACCCTGAGACTAAGAGTCCCCAGGGGCAACGGGGAGAGGCCAGTGCTCCAGGTCAGCCTGATTGACAAGGCAGGGCAGGCTAATGAGGAAGTCAGGAGGCCCCAGGGGTCCTTTCCCTGTGAGCTGAAATTGCCTGGAACAGAGTGGGGCTGAGCTAAGGAGAGAGCAGGAGCCTGAGCTGGGGAGCAGAGCTGCACCAGCCAGAGCCAGAGAGAACCAGAGAAGCAACGCAGGGAGCAGGTCCTTGCTGGGAGCAGGGCCACAGAAGCCGCCCAGGGAGCAGACCTGTGCTGGGAGCAGAGCTGCAGCAACCAGAGTCAGAGGGGCCAGAAAAGCAGCCCAGGGAGCTGGAGGTAGACCAGCATCAGTGCTAGGGCTGGAGCTGGAGCAGTGAGCACTGTGGGGAGAGAGGGGGGACCCTGGGCAGTGGGCGCAGCGCAGGGAGATGCCCCCAGCCAAGAGGCCTTGCAGGCCAGACTTGGAGGAGGATCATAACCCTGATGGGGGCGGGGACTGACCCTGGGAAGAAGGCTCCTGCCACCTAGAGCCAGAGGGCGTGTGGCTACCACGAGAGCAAGAGTCCAACCCGCAGCATCCCTGCAGCACAGCTAGGGCCTGGGCAGGAGACCTGGGAGCATGAGGGACAGACTGTGAACTGCCCTGACATTCCAGAGACGGCTGGTTGTGATGTCACCAAGCCACAGAGCAGAGTTATGTGTTTTCCTTAAACCTTTCCCATTTTATCCTTTTTTTAAAAAAATGGATTGATGTTTAATAAATTGTATTTGCTTCAAACTATATGTGATGATCAGTGGGGTCAGGGAAGTCCCCAGAGCAGAGAGAACACCCTGGAGTGGGGACATCCTAGCCCAGTGGTTTTCAAACTCTTTTTCTCGTGAAAAAGATAATAATAATAATTCTCCCTGGGCTGCTTCTGTGGCCCTGCTCCCAGCACGGATCTGCTCCCTGGGTTGCTTCTCTGGTTCTCTCTCGCTCTGGCTGGTGCAGCTCTGCTCCCCAGCTCAGGCTCCTGCTCTCTCCTTAGCTCAGCCCCACTCTGTTCCAGGCAATTTCAGCTCACATGGAAAGGACCCCTGGGGCCTCCTGACTCCCTAATTAGCCTGCCCTGCCCTGTTAATCAGACGAAGAAAATTGTCGATGCCTGGGACCCATCCTAATGATATCTTTTGACTAGAGTTTTCATAAAATCATAATATTGCAATACATTCCAGCTTAGCCCACTTTACATAACTAACACTAGACAAAGCCATTACTTCTAAACAAAACACTATAAAGGCAATCAGGTTGAGTGTCACTTACTTAATGTGACTGGTGGGCCTGTTTGTTCCTCATGATCTCATTCCAGTCAGGATCACAGGATGAAAGGGCTATCCGCATAGCAGGTCCACTGTTCAGTCAGTTTCTTCCTTTGGTTTTTAATCCTGTCATAGTTGAAAATCCCACTTCACACATGTAGGTTGTTGTGAAAGGCAGCAACAAGAGCACGCTAAGGGCTTGGCTACACTTGTGAGTTAGAGCGCATTAAAGCAGCCCTGGGCGCCCTAACTCATGACGTGTCCACACTGGCAAGGCACGTAGAGCACCCAGACTCCATGGCTGGAGCACTCCTGGTAATCCACCTCAACGAGAAGCATAATGCTTGCTGCGCCCCGGCTGGAGCGCTGCAGTGCCAGTCTGGACACCCTGGTCTATTAATGCGCTCTGATCGGCCTCCAGAAGCGTCCCACAATTCCTGTTCTAGCCACTCTGGTCATCACTTTGAACTCTACTGCCCTGCCTGCAGGTGACCAACCATCAGACCCACCCTTTAAATTCTCTGGGCATTTTGAAAATTCCCCTCCTGTTTGCTCAGCAAGACATGGAGTGCTCTCAGCGAATCTTTCCAGGTGACCATGCCTCCACGCACCAGGCGAGCCCCAGTATAGAGCAATGGCGAGGTGCTGGACCTCAGCAGTGTTTGGGGGAGGAAGCTGCCCAGTCCCAGCTGCGCTCCAGCTGTAGGAATTACAATACCTTCGGGCAGATATCAAGGGACATGACTGAAACGGCCCGTGACTGGGACGCACTGCAGTGCAGGGTCAAAGTGAAGGAGCTGCGGAATGCCTACCACAAAGCCTGTGAGGCAAACCGCTGCTCCGGAGCTGCCTCCACAACCTGCCGTTTCTACAAAGAGCTGGACGCAATACTTGGGGGTGACCCCACCTCCACCATGGACACTTCAGAGCCCAGTTCAACAAGGCAGGAGGAGGAGGAGGAAAGCGGGAGCGAGGGTGCTGAGTAGGAGGGAAACAGCCCCGCATCCCTCGAGGCATGCAGCCAAGAGCTGTTCTCAAGCCAGGAGGAAGGTAGCCAGTTGCAGCAGCCGGTGCTTGGGGAAGGACAAACACCAGAGGCAGTGCCCGGTAAGCGGCTTTTATTTTGGGAAGGAAGTTATTCGGTGCGGGCTCTTGGGGCAAGGAGGGTTTGGGCTGCATGCATGCCTAGATGTGGAATAGGGTGTTGATGTGCTCTCTCACATCGCAGAAATCAGCCTCAGTGATCTCTTCAAAGGTCTCATCCAGAAGCTGGGCAATGCACTTGCGTGGGTTCCTTGGCAGAGCTACTGTGCTCCTTGTCCCAGTCAGGCTAACATGTCCGTGCCACTGTGCCATCAGGGGCAGGGGGATCATTGCTGCACAGAGGCAAGCTGCATATGGGCCAGGGCGGAAGCCACATTGTAGTAGAAGACCCTCCCTTGCTTCCCAGGTCACCCTCAGCAGCGAGATATCTTCCAGGACGAACTCCTGTGGAAAATGTGGGGACAGTGTTCAGTATAGGGGCCTCCTGCAGCTGTTAGCTTTCCCCAAGGCACAGAACCCCAGAGGACAGTATGGCCGTGAATCAATCAGTCCCCCTTGCCCCTGTGCTTACTCACCATTTTGGGGCTCCTGTGGGTTATGTGCGCTCACTTTGGGACGGGAAAATTCTGCTACTGTGTAGACTGTGCTTATCTTTAAGTACGGACAAATCATTGCTCTGTCTGGTGTGAATAATGCTACCTTTGTTAAGTGTTGCATTTTGGCTTTACAGATGCAACCTTGAGATCTCAGCCATCCTTGTTATCACCGGACGAAAGACTCCAAAGACTTAGGAAGCGGCCACATAGAAGAAAAGAGGACATGCTGCATGAAGTAATGCAGCAGTCCCTTAATGAAAATCAAAAAGGGCAGGAGTGGCAGGAGAGTGAAAGGAGGGTCTGCCAGCAGAATGCGGATCACCGGCACCAAAGCATGGAGCAGCTGCTAAGCATCATGGAGCGCCAAGCCGACTCAATACAGGCGCTCATAGCCATGCAGGCAGAGCACTTCTGCACCCGCCCCCCCCCTGCAGCCTTTGTCCCAAAACTCTTTCCCTTGTGCCCCCATGTCACCTCCAACCCACTTTGCCCCACATCCGGGTTCTTATCGCCACCAGCTGCTTCCAACACCTGTAGCTTCACCACCCAGCCCTGCAAACTACGACCCTTACCCACTGCACTCAACCCCCATCATTATGCATTTTAGCCAGCCTGAAGTGCAGCACTCATTGCACAGCCCTCCAGACAGGAAACAGGACATACGCAAATATGTGATTGAACCCCACGACACCCCCTTGCCCTTTCTGTTTCCCAAGCAGTTGTGTTTCTTGTCAATAAATGAATTTTCTTTTCAATAAATGGATTTTTTGGCTCTGAAAACATTCTTTATTATTGCAATAAGTAAAAGATACCTTAGTCCAGGAAAGCAACAGGCACTGCAAGTCAGTGTAGCAAACACAGATTCCTACTAACATTGGAACCACTGCTCTTCATTCCCGTGCAGGGCACCAAACATTACTGGTGGCTTTCAGCCTCAAATTGGTCCCTCAAGGCATCCCTAATCCTTGCAGCCCTGTGCTAAGCCCCTCTAATAGCCCTGCTCTCTGGCTGTTCAAATTCAGCCTCCAGGTGTTGAACCTCCAAGTTCCATGCCTGAGTGAATCTTTCACCCTTCTCTTCACAAATGTTATAGAGCGTACAGCACGTGGATATACCTGTGGGGATGTTGTCATCGGCCAGGTCCAGCTTCCCAAACAGACAGCGCCAGCAGCCCTTTAAATGGCCAAAAGCCACACTCCACAGTCATTCTGCACCAATTCTTCCTGTTGTTGAACTGCTCCTTGCTGCTGTCAAGGCTCCCTGTGTAGGGTTTCATGAGCCACGGCATTAAAGGGTAAGTGGGGTCTCCAAGGATCATAATAGGCATTTCGACTTCCCCTACAGTGATCTTCCGGTCCGGGAAGAAAGTCCCAGCTTGCAGCTTCCCGAACAGGCCTGTGTTCCAAAAGATGCGTGTGTCATGCACCTTTCCAGGCCAGTCTGCATTAATGTCAATGAAATGCCCACTGTGATCCACAAGCGCCTGGAGAACCATAAAGAAATACCCCTTCCGATTAACGTTCTCAGAGGCTAGGTGGGCTGGTGCCAGAATTGGAATATGTGTCCCATCTATCACCCCTCCACATTTAGGGAAACCCATTTGTGCAAAGCCAGCCACAATGTCATGCATGTTACCTAAAGTCACGGTTCTTCTGAGCAGGATGAGATTAATGGCCCTGCAAACTTGCATAAACACAATTCCCACAGTCGAATTCCCCACACCAAACTGGTTAGTGACCGACTGGTAGCTGTCTGGAATTGCCAGCTTCCAGACTGTATAGAATCATAGAATATCAGGGTTGGAAGGGACCTCAGGAAGTCATCAAGTCCAACCCCCTGCTCAAAGCAGGACCAATCCCCAAACTGCAATAGCTACCCACTTCTCCACCAGCAGGGCAGCTCTCAATCTCGTGTCCTTGCGCCGCAGAGTGTGGGGCGAGCTCCTCATACAGTCCCATGAAAGTGGCGTTTCTCATCCAAAATTTCTGCACCCACTGCTTGTCATCCCAGACTTGCATGACGATTTGATGCCACCACTCAGTGCTTGTTTCCCGAGCCCAAAAGCGGCTTTCCACGGCGGTGAGCATGTCTGTGAATGCCACAAGCAAACTCGTGTCGTATGCGTTATGTGAGTTGACATCGTCATCGGACTCCTCACTGTCAGTTTGTAGCTTAAGGAGTAACTCAACTGCCAAATGTGACATGCTGGCGAGACCCATCAGCATATTCCTCAGCACTTCGGGCTCCATTCCTGCAGACCGAAAGGGAAGACAGAGCGCACAGTGCAAAAAACTTTGAAAGATGGCGCCAAATGTGGATGGAAGTGCAGGGATTACTGGGATGCGAAGCGATGCATCACGGGGCATTGGGACAGGACCCAGAATCCCTTGCCCCCCTCCCCTGCCCCCTTCCCACAAGCCACAGCACCAGAATGGGAAGAGGTGCTCTGTGGGATAGCTGCCCATTCTGCACCGCTCCCAGTGCCACTGCAAGTGCAGCAAATGTGGCCCCGCCCATGCGCTGTCAGCTGACAGTGTGAACACAGGGCAGCGCTTTCCCTGCTGCGGTCTCCGAGGGCGGGTTTAACTCACAGCCCTCTACAGCTGCAAGTGTGGCCATACCCTCACTTTACTTAGCAGTGGATAGTCTTTGGAAACACCGATCCAAAATGATGACAAGTTTACTGACTTGTGCCGTGTTTTCAGAGTGTTATCACAGGTGAGATACAGCAGTTCATTCTCTTGCTCAGGCATCAGATTTAGCTCCATTGTTGCCTTGGGGTTTTCGAAGGCAAAAGGATCTTTCACACAGCGTTTTTCATTCAAATATTCAAACTTGTTTATTGGGAAATAGCGACTAAAACTGTCAGACAGAGCAGTGAGATGTAACTGTATGATAGTTTTCATTTCATTCACTTTTTCCTCACTGGTGTTGTTCTCCTCAATGTGTTGTAACAGTGTTGGGAACATGTCGTAGCTGGGCTGATTACTGTTCTGATGTGCTGGCCACAGTGCCAACGGCTATCACTTGTATCTCTTCACAATGTCGAAACAAATCATTGCATCTTCTTTGTAACTTAAGTTTGGTTCATTTAAAATCAAGAAAATGTCAGCAAGGGATGACAACTTTATTAACCAACTGTCATCGTCAAACAAAGTTGCCAAGTTAGACTCTTTCACCACCAAAAAAACATGAATCTCATTCCTGAGTACGTACACCCTGGTAAGCACTCTGCCCCATGACAGCCACCTTACTTCAGTGTGAAACAGTAAATGAATGTGTTCTGCTCCCATGTCTGAGCATAGCACTTCTAAAAGCCTGCGGTTAAGTGAGCTCCCTTTAATGAAGTTTACGATTTTGACTGCTTCCTTCAGTATTGCCATAAGATCAGGAGGAATACCCCTGGACGCCAAAGCTTCTCGGTGAATGAAACAATGATTCCAAACAATGTCATTGCCAGCTGCCTCAAAGATTTTTTTCACTACTCCACTGTTCTTTCTGGTCATATTTGCTGCACCGTCACTTGTTATTCCTTTGCACTTTCCAACTACACAGTCATTTGGTGCATCAAATATCTGTGCTCCTGTTGCATTTGTTGGTAGGGTCAGACAACACAGCAAATCCTCCTTAAAAACCATCTTGCCATACGTACCTTGCATAAACTAACAGTGTTGCACAATCTGAAATATCAATACTTTCGTCAAGTTGTATAGCAAAATCCCCAACTGACTGTAACCACGCTACAAGTTGAGCTTCCAAATTCTCTGCAATATCATGTATTCGCCAAGACACTGTGTTGTCACCGAGAGGAATACTTTTCCATTTTTCAGCAGACTTCTCATCAAAAATTGTCCATGCCATATCTACAGATGCTGGAAGAATAATTTTTTCAGCAACTGTATGGGCTATTTTCGCTTTTGCCACATGATATGCGACCAAATACGATGCCAGTTGTGCTTTATCGTTCAAGGTGGTTGACCGGCTGAGAACCTGACCTGATAAGTTAAGTTCCCGTTGCTTCCTTTGAAAATAGTCCAATGGTTTATCCATGAGTCCTGTATGTTTGGTTTCTAAATGTCTGCTCAACTTTGACGGCTTTAAATTCGCAAGCAGTTCAGTGCAAATAACACATCGGGGCTTTGGTTTCTTGGTTTGCTTTAGCACAATTGATGAAGCTATATTACAAGAAATCAGCACTGTACACAATGCAGGGATTAATGCCCCTGATCCCGTAGTTACAGTGACACTCACATCGTGCTGTCAAAACAGTCAGGTTTATTAGTCACCTGGAACTCAGCACGGGAAGTCCTTAGGTCAGCACAGAGAAATGACGGTTAAAGCACAGACCATTCTGGTTAGCCCAGATCCCAGCCAAGCTGGAGTGAACCCCATTGTTCGTGCTCTATGTCTCGCTCTCAGTCTGTCCTCTTTTCTGTTCCCCCTGTGAGACTGAGCTGAGCAGGGTCCCGTTAACCAGTGACCTGGGGAAGTGTGGCTCCACAAATGTTCTCCATAGGCACCACAGCATCTTTCCCAGCCCCCTGGTAGCTGTCCTGCCGGACACGTCCAAGATTCCTACAGCAGTTTCTAATCAATCAAATGTACAGTTTCCAATACACAGGTCAGAGCAGTTTCACTTCCTCCCTTTGGTCTGGTCTGTTAGATGGCACCAGCAGGGCGCACGTCAGGAGTTTTCATGCAGCCCCCTGCCCTTTTGCCACCCTGAAACCTTTGGTGTGAAACTGGAATGGGTCCTGCCACTACCTCCTCCCACCTCCTATGCCAGGGTGCATGGAGTGGAGTGCACCCACATTCCTCCACGTGTCAGCCAGCGTGGCTGCAGCCGGGGGTATCCTGATGCCTAGATTAGGTTATTGAGTGACCCCTTGAGCACTTGGGAGGCTCAGTGTAGGTTTGTCCCCTGCAAGGTTGGGCTTAATCCAGCCACATCTCTGGGGCTCTGATGTCCCAGGGGCTGGTGAGGCAGGGATGCAGGGTGCTTCCGTGCACTGACAGCGCCCCTCTGGAGCTGTGTCCCAACCCCAGGGCTGCGCATATGCAAGGAGCCCATCTCCCTCACACACACACTTCTGGGCTCTCTGGGTTAAGAGAACCTACCCCGGCCATGACCACACTCTAACAAGGGGTCTCTGTTACCAGCAGTGGCTTTCTAGCTGCTTTACCTTTCTCTGGGGCTTCTTGCTTCCCTGAACAGGGCAAACACATTTAGCAGCCCCCTTTCCCCGCCTGTGTCTCCCCCTTTCAGCTGGGATCTCAGCTACCACAAGGCTCAGCGCAGCCTTTACTTTCCCAGTAAGGACATACTATGAGCTAGCTCCCAGGGTCACAGCATCAGGTTTCAGGGAAGTTACTCCTGAGCCAGGGTGACTCACATCTCCACTGGGTGGGGGCCCCTCCTGTGCCCCACTCAGATCCAGGTGCCTGGTTACAGACAGGAAGGTGTCCTGAACTTAGCAGCTTTTCCCCAGTGTTGCAAGCAAGGGGAAAAAACCCTCCTCGTCCCTGCTAGCAAAGCTATTTGCATTTTCACTCACAACTCTAAGCCTTTTCATGTACTCTAAGCCTTCTGGATTAGGTTCAACTCCTGGGCTGGTACAGACACAATGACTGTATTTTGTCTTAGAGCGATACAGTCATTCCCCAAAGGGTGTCCAAGCTGATATCCTGGGAGAACCCCAACTACCAGTCCACCCCTCTCCCCCAGCTCCTTCCTGTGTCTGCACAGGAACCTGAGCCACAGGCAGGGCAAATGGCTTCACGTTTGGGACCTTCACGCAGGTTACAAAGCCCTTCAGCAGCTGATGGGGTTCCACCATGCATGGTTTGACATGGATTCTCTCTGAGCCAGAATCTCTCCACCCCATGAATGTCTTCCCATTAGCCACGACCTTCTGCTCCCACTGGGGTTCAGATGTCTGAGCCCAGGAGAAGACAGCAGGACATGTGTCCCTATGCCTGGAGTGGGAGTCCATCTCTCACCACCCCCTGGGCCCCCGAGGAGCTGTCTGTCTGATGGCTTTCCTCCAAACATACAGGCACACTCCTGGAACCCGAGCTCAGGCTACCTTCTTGGCTGCAAAAATGGATGAGTTGCTAGCCCCTCTGCCCTGGGCAAGCCTGATTTCATCAGTCCTCAGGCATTTTACCCACTTATGCCCTGTTTTCCTGCAAACCTGATCCCCCTTGGAGGAGCTCTACCTGCATCCACCGCTTCCCCCACTTCGGGTTTACCTGAGTCCCACTTCTGAGGAGCCTCCATTGGTTTCCTTTCCCTGGACCCATGCTTAGGCCAGTCCCTTTGGGTCTCTTTTCACAGCTGGACCTGCTATTCCCAAACTCACCTGCCAAGCAGCCTGCACTGCACAGATCTTGAGGCTTCCTGGCCACTAACCACACTTTAAGCTTTTGAGGGCAGATCTCATAGAGTTGTTCCAACACAACCAGGTTGTACAAATCCTCCAGCGTGGTGACGCCCGCACCCATACACCATTTGTGGAGATATTCTCCCCTCAGGGTGGGGGCTTCCATTTAGGTCACACCCTGGGTCTTTTGCACACCTCAAAACCTTTTCCTATAAGCCCCAGGTGTCAATTCGAACTTAAGCAGCACAGCATTTTGAACTGTTCATAGTCCCCAGTATCAGCTCCATCCACCTGGCCGTATGTGTATCGCTCTGGGACAGAGTAAGGGGGTGAGATAGCAAAGCCCATCCGCAGGGTCAGTCTGGTTCAAACCACAACCCTTTGCAAAGGCAGTGAGGTAGGTATCTATATCCCCCCCCCCTTCTTAAGCTGGGGCAACAATTTGGTATTTAGGTTCCCTGCAGAATTGGCATCCCCACTTTCCCCACTTACCGCTTGGTGGGTCCCCTTGCCCCTCCATCTCTCCATCTCCAGTTCATGCTTTCTCTGCTTTTCCTCGTGTTTTTGCTGTTCTTCATCATGTTTTCACTGCTTCTCACAGTCAGCTCGTTCCCTCTCATGGTCTGCTAGCCCCTTCGCTTTCAGCTCCAACTCTCACCACTTCAAATCCATCGATGGGGACCTGATCATGAAGACACCATGCTCGATGAGGAACTGGATCTCAAGGACACCCTGCTGCTGCCTCTGTCACTGTTGGACCATCTTGTAACCCCTCCTGGGCCTGGAATCTGCTTCTTGGACTGACCACCCTTCTCCAGCCATTCAACTCAGCTGCTCCTTGTTGAGCTTCCCAACACTTAACCCTCTCTCCTTGCACAGGTTTGTGATATCCGTCTTAGAGAGATGTTTGTATGTAATTTCCTTGATGTTTCTACTGACTGCCCTTGTTTTTCTGCTGCAAGTCACTTATTGCAAAATACTCGTGGTGCATTCAGTATCCCACCACTGCCACCAACTGTCACAGATCCACAGGATTGGTGCTACACCCCCAGCTTTGGAACAATTTCTTGGAGGAACCCCTCTGAAGTGCCACACCCCCAAGGGGTCTCAGTCTTCCTTCAGGGCAGGCCATGCAGCCTCACCACCTTCTGAGGCTGAACTTCTGGGCTTCAGTCCTCCTGCTTCATCCCATGAGCTCTGCTCAGTGAGTCCAACTGAGACAACCCCTGATAGAGACCAGTCCGCTCCGCAGGGATTAATGCACCTCACCCAGCATTTGCAGTGACAATCTCACACAACGTTGTCAAAACAGCTGGGTTTATTAGCCGACTGGAACACAGCATGGGAAGCCCTTAGGCCAGCACAGAGAACTGAAGGCTAAAACATAGGCTATTCTTGTGAGATCAGCATCCAGCCAAGCATGACTGAACCCCATTTTCAGGCTGTGACTGTCTGTCTCTCAGTCTGACCTCCTTAGTCAGTTCCCAAGTGAGAGAGCCCCAGCGCTGCTTCCAGAGTTCACACTTACCCCACACCTCACGCCTTCCAATCATTTGCTCTCAAGCTGGAGTCTTTGCTCAGCTTCCCTGATGAGAGGAAAGGAAATTCATGAGTCATTGGAGCTGGTATTGTCTGTCTGGCCCCCTTGTTGATGTGGGTCAGTTTCAGCCAGTTCCATAATGATTCTTCGTTCCATCCAGTCAGGAAGGCAACACACACACCTATAGCTCTTTGTCGGCCCTGAGAGCAAATGTAGCCCTTCCCCACCCCACCAGGTAGCCATGCAAAATATAAGGGAAACTGAGGTACCAATAGGACTTATAAAAATATTACAGAAAATTCCCACTTTGTTACCAACCAGGGCCTTTGCTGGAGGTGGAGGAAAGGGATCTCTGATGCAGATTCGGAGCCTGCTGGGGGCCTGGAGACGAGAGACCCAGCTAGATGGCCAATGGGGGTGTGTGTGTGTGCATCTGCATTAGGAAAGAGATGTGGCCTTCACTTGCATTAGTCAACCCCCACTAGGATGCACTCCAGGTCGCATCCTAGAGTGGCCCAGGCAGCTGCAGCTTCCACAGTTCCTCAGGGCGAGGTGACACTCAGGGGAAGCCTGGGCTCAGCTCAGCTCGTGACCTGGTGTGGAAACTGTAGCTGGCTGTGCCGCACTAGGATTTACCCTGCAGGCTCTGAACACCCCTATTCCCCAAGGGATGACGGACATCAGGTTAAAGCCCTCTATTCTCTGATGCTCGGCCCCAGAAGCAGGTGCTGGCGGAAGGGGCTCTTGGTCACAGGGAAGACACACCGGCTTGCAGCTGGACCTGCGGCGTAATAAGGGGTGCTGTGGCAGCAGCTCTGCTTGCTCAGAGAATGGCAGGATTCCACCTGAGACAGGTGAAGACAAAAAGTCTGAGATGGGGCAGCGATGCAGCTCGCCCTGAGCCAGCAAACCCCCAGTACACTGACACGTACACACACCTACATGTGTGTGCACGCCTATACACGCCTGCATGTGCACACACACCTACACACCCCTGCATGTGACCACACACCTACACACACTACCTGCATGTGCGTGCATGCCTACACATACCTGAATGTGTGCACATGTAACACCGACAGACCCCAATCATCGTCGGGTGGGATTGAACCTGGGACTGCTGGAGCTTAGTGCATGAGCCTCTACTGCATGAGCTAAAAGCCAACTGGCTCTTAGCTAAAACTGTAGAGGAAACTTATTAATCTCTCTCTTTAAGTGGTCTCAGTGCCATTTGATGGGACAGAACACCACATCCAGGAGGTGTGTGAGTTACACACACACCTACACACCTCTGCATGTGAACACACACCCGCATACATTCATGCCCATACGCACATGCTTGTACGCACAATTGCCTGTAGGTGACTACAGATGCATGCACGCACAGGTGCACACGCTGCTCTCACTTTAACTCCCTCCGCTGAAACAAACCAGCCAAGCAAAACCAGCTCTCTCCAGAGCCCCGTGTGTGTCTGATGCTTCCTGCCTGGCCCTGGGCCTTTCATGGCCACAGGGAGAAGTGCCAGCCCCACACCCAGGGCTGAGGTGATCGTCATTCCATAGGAGCATGGCCAAGAGGGTTCCTACTACAGAGAGCAGCTCGAGTGCCCAGGGGAATTCCTGCGGGCACGGAGTGGGGCTAGTGGGTGCAAGGGAGCTTCCTGGGCAGGTCAGGGAGGGAAGCAGGTCAGCAGGTCAGGAATTCCTGGGGAAGTCCCGACGGGGGCAGGGAGCTGGCTGAGATGACATTAGCTGTGCAGTGAACGGGCGACGTGCCGCTGCAGTGAAGTCATTGCAGATTTCTCATGCAATCCTGGCTATTCACAGGATATATAAGAGCCACCGGAGCCTCCTACTGCCCAGGAACGCCAGGGGCAGCTGAGCGGAGAGAGTCCGGCTGTGGGGAAAAGGGGCCCGCGGGAGCTCAGCACCAGGTAAGTGCTATACATCAGAAGGGGTTGATGAAGGCTGGATCAAGTCTCCTTTCTTCTCCTGCCCAGCTCAGACTCTTTTCTGGGACCAAGCGGAGCTCGAGCAGTGATCCCTCCTGGAGGCTGGGCACCCAGGCCTGGGCAAAGTGCCACACACATGGCTTGGTACAATTCTTGGTACAATGCCAGAACCTTCCCATGCTCCTAACACCCTCGTTCACCACTGGACAGAGTGCTCCCCTCCCCACAGCACGGTTCGGTTGGAATGGGCGCTTGCTGCAGACCTGAGCTTTCAGCTTTTCTCTGTCACGGTGGCCTGGGGTGACCCACTCCCCCATGTTTACCTCAGCTCCCCCGTCTGGGCAATGCACAGTGACGCAGGAGCTCAGACCAATGAGGAGGATCCTCTCCTCGGGCCGTGTGGATTCCTTGGCTAATCTCCACATGGTGCCGTGGCCATGCCAGGAACTACGTGGACACTAAGAATCGTCACTGCCCAGGAGACCTGAGCTCCATTCCTGGCTCTGCCACCAACTCCTTGGGCAGCCTGGACTGAGTCATTTCTCCTGTCTGGGCTCGGCTGCTCCCCACCCCGATCCGTTACTGGTAGGTGCCGGTACTGACCCAGCCCGCCGAGCACCATGGAGCGAAGAGGCCAATTTTATCAGTAAGTCAGACCCCCTGCTGCCTGGGTCACCTCTTCTCCCAGGTAATGCAAGTCGCCCTCCAGAGGCATTGCTGGGCCCGCGGGGCAGCCACAGGAGCCACGGGGATGGGCAGCACCCAGGAATCTCGGCAAGGAATCCCCAGGCTGGGGGGTTTTCCCCTAGCGCCTGCTCCACGCTTAGGGTCCATCTACGCAGCAGCTTCCGCCCAAGTTAGTGCAGTAACAGCAGCTGTGTGGCTGTGGCCGGCCACACACACCCACACACCCACCCCTCCCTCCCTCCCTGGCAAGTCATTGGTTTATCTTCCCCAGGCAGGGAGGATGAACCCGTCTGACCAGGCTGGGTTGATCCGGGGCTAAGGGTGCTGGGTGACAGAGGTGGGCGTTGGCTCTGGGGTGGGACTGTCACTTCCCCCTCTGCCCATCCAACAGGATCACAGCAAACAAAACCAGCTCAGCCCGCAGGGGAAGAGTTCAGTCCAGGGCCTGGTGCATTCTGGGAGCAGGGGCAGAACAGAGGAAGGGCAGATACAGGGCAACTCTGAGCACTCTGCGCAGGACAGCCTGCCCTGACCTGAAACCTCTGCTATCCCATCCCTGAGCACCCCAGTCATCCCTCTGCCGGTGCCCCTCACTCCTGACCTGCAGCCCCTGCTATCCCAGCTCTACACCGCCCCCAGCTCTGCCAGTGCCCCTCACTCCTGACCTGCAGCCCCTGCTATCCCAGCCCTACACCGCCCCCAGCTCTGCCAGTGCCCCTCACTCCCACCCACAGCCCCTGCTATCCCAGCCCTGCCCCCACAGCTCTGCCGGTGCCCCTCAATCCCGGCCCGCAGCCCCTACTATCCCAGCCCTACACCGCCCCCAGCTCTGCCAGTGCCCCTCACTCCTGACCTGCAGCCCCTGCTATCCCAGCCCTACACCACCCCCAGCTCTGCCAGTGCCCCTCAATCCCAGCCCGCAGCCCCTGCTATCCCAGCCCTGCCCCCACAGCTCTGCCGGTGCCCCTCAATCACGACCCTCAGCCCCCTATTATCCCAGCCCTACACTGCCCAC
Source organism: Natator depressus (assembly GCF_965152275.1). Taxonomy (NCBI): domain Eukaryota; kingdom Metazoa; phylum Chordata; order Testudines; family Cheloniidae; genus Natator; species Natator depressus. The sequence continues at coordinate 6,980,785 of NC_134253.1, forward strand.
AGCTCTGCCGATGCCCCTCAATCCCACCCACAGCCCCTGCTATCCCAGCCCTGGCCCCCCAGCTCTGCCGGTGCCCCTCAATCCCACCCACAGCCCCTGCTATCTCAGCCCTACACCGCCCCCAGCTCTGCCAGTGCCCCTCAATCCCACCCACAGCCCCTGCTATCCCAGCCCTGCCCCCACAGCTCTGCCGGTGCCCCTCAATCCCGGCCCGCAGCCCCTGCTATCCCAGCCCTGCCCCCACAGCTCCTCCAGTACCCCTCAATCCCGACCCGCAGCCCCTGCTAGCTCAATCCTGCCCTCCAGCACAGCTCTGCTGGTGCCCCTCAATCCCACCCACAGCCCCTGCTATCCCAGCCCTGCCCCCACAGCTCTGCCGGTGCCCCTCAATCACAACCCTCAGCCCCCTATTATCCCAGCCCTGGGCTCCCACCACAGCTCTGCCGGCTCCCCTCAATCCCAACCCACAGCCCCTGCTATCCCAGCCCTGCCCCCACAGCTCCTCCAGTACCACTCAATCCCGACCCGCAGCCCCTGCTAGCTCAATCCTGCCCTCCAGCACGGCTCTGCTGGTGCCCCTCAATCCCAACCACAGCCCCTGCTATCCCATCCCTGCCCCCCCCCCAGCACAGCTCTGCTGGTGCCCGTCACTCCCACCTGCAGCCCCTGATATCCCAGCCCTGGCCGCCAGCACAGCTCTGCCGGCACCCCTCACTCCCAACCTGCAGCCCCCAGCTCTCTCATCCCTGTCTTGTTTTGCCCCTTCCCACCTCTGCCCCTGCTGTGCTAAGGCTCCAAAGGCACAGTCTGGCCCTGCTCATTTCCTTCCAGGAGCTGCCATAGCAGCACACAGAGCCTGGCACGTGGTGAATGGGAAAGTGCCCACCCAGCCCACAGGAAACTCAGCATGTCCTTCCAGCACAGAGAAGAGTCGCCGGGGCGAGGGTGGAGGGGGAAAAAACAGGGCAAGGTTCCTCCTGGGTGGGGCCTGCTGCCCCCACCTGAGGCCCCCTGGGCAAATGTTACCTCTTGCCCTCCCCTGACACCGAGTGCTCAGAGCAGGAAATCGGGGTGAGCCCAGGACAAGGACGATGTGATTTTCCCAGGCCAGGAGATTCAGCTGGAGTTCAAGGTACAAGCTGGACAGGCTGACAATGTTCAGTTAGGGCCCCAAAGACCCTCAGCTCGCCCCCCACCCCCCCGGCCCCATGGCGTCATGAGCCAGGAATGTGGGAGAACTGTGGTGTCCTTAGAAGCCAGGCCAGTCTGGGGGTCCCTGGAAAGCCCAGTCCTAGTGGCATAGCAGGGTCAAACCCGTGCACCAGGACAGGGAGCAGAGCCCCGCTGAATGGCCACTAATTCAGCGGGACGGTTCAGGGGAGCCTGGCAGAGGTAGCTCCGCAGGCAGCCTGAGGGCTGGCCAGGGCAGGGCTGTTTGCGGGCCCGGCTGCATTTCCAGACCCGAAGGTGTGGGGGGGTGATCAGTCTGTATGCACCCACCTGGGGAGCAGCGATTTATCCCTGGGCCCTTCAGTCCTGCCGAGAGGGGTCAAACATTGGAAGCCAGACAGATCCAGACTGGAAATAAGGTGCAAATTACTAATTTTGGCACAGCCTAGCCAGCTGGGCCACAGGGACTCCCCAGCACCTGGGATTTTTAATCCAGCCTGGCTGGTTTCCAAAGATCTGCTCTAGTCCCAGCCAGAATTGGGACCTGCCCCCCCTCCCCGCCATGGCTACTTGGTGGCCAGGGGTAGATATTTCCTGAAGCCCCAGGTAAGATGCCCCATCTGGCTCTGGCTTGCCTCCATTCCTCGCTCTGCAGAGAGTAAGGGTCACCACCCTGAGGTGACACGCAGGCTCAGCTGGGTACTGCCCCCTCTGGTCTCCTGCCTGGTCTCCAGTGCGGGCTCACTGCACCCCATGGTGCCCTCCTGCCTCCTGAGTTACTCCGGGTGTGCAGGCAGCAGGACTGGGGCCTCCAAAGCAACAGGAAGTGATGGCATGGGAGGGGCAGGGAACCCCATGAAAGAGGGACGGGAAAGTCTATGGCAGAGGGACAGGAAGGGGCAGGGAGACAGGAGCGGGCAGGGAGGGATGGGGCGGAGGGACAGGAGGGGGCAGAGAGCCAGGGGACAGAAGGGGGCAGGGAGGGATGGGGCGGAGGGACAGGAGGGGGCAGAGAGCCAGGGAGGGATGGGGCGGAGGGACAGGAGGGGGCAGGGAGCCAGGGGGCAGAAGGGGGCAGAAGGGGGCAGGGAGGGATGGGGCGGAGGGACAGGAGGGGGCAGAGAGCCAGGGGACAGAAGGGGGCAGGGAGGGATGGGGCGGAGGGACAGGAGGGGGCAGAGAGCCAGGGAGGGATGGGGCGGAGGGACAGGAGGGGGCAGGGAGCCAGGGGGCAGAAGGGGGCAGAAGGGGGCAGGGAGGGATGGGGCGGAGGGACAGGAGGGGGCAGAGAGCCAGGGGACAGAAGGGGGCAGGGAGGGATAGGGCGGAGGGACAGGAGGGGGCAGGGGGACGGGGGGGCAGGGAGGGATGGGGCAGAGGGACAGGAGGGGGCAGGGAGCCAGGGGACAGAAGGGGGCAGGGAGGGATGGGGCAGGGGGACAGGAGGGGGCAGGGAGGGATGGGGCGGAGGGACAGGAGGGGGCAGGGAGCCAGGGGGCAGGAGGGGGCAGGGAGGGATGGGGCAGGGGGACAGGAGGGGGCAGGGAGGGATGGGGCGGAGGGACAGGAGGGGGGCAGGGAGCCAGGGGACAGAAGGGGGCAGGGAGGGATGGGGCAGGGGGACAGGAGGGGGCAGGGAGGGATGGGGCGGAGGGACAGGAGGGGGCAGGGAGCCAGGGGACAGAAGGGGGCAGGGAGGGATGGGGCAGGGGGACAGGAGGGGGCAGGGAGCCAGGGGGCAGGAGGGGGCAGGGAGGGATGGGGCAGGGGGACAGGAGGGGGCAGGGAGCCAAGGGGCAGGAGGGGGCAGGGAGGGAGGGGGCAGAGGGACAGGAGGGGGCAGGGAGGGAGGGGGCAGGAGGGGGCAGGGAGGGATGGGGCGGAGGGACAGGAGGGGGGCAGGGAGCCAGGGGACAGGAGGGGGGCAGGGAGCCAGGGGACAGGAGGGGGCAGGGAGACAGGAGGGGGCAGGGAGGGGTGGACTGGGGGGGTGCGCGGGAGACGGGGGGCAATGCACTCTGGACAGGCCTGAGTGGCGGCGAGTTCTATGGGCCCGTGGAGCCCGGGCACCAGGAATATTCCTGTCCCAGGAGCCCGGCTCCAGCAAAGTTTCCCACCGCCCCCCGGCCCCACCTGCCGCCGCCGGGCGATTTAAAACAGCCCGGGGCTCCCGCCGCCACCCAGCGGCGCAGCGGGCTGAGCGGCTTCCCGCGCGCTCGCGCCACGTGGCCGCCGGCGGGTCCTTGCAGCCCGTGCGAGGGGGTCGTGCCGCCGCCGCGCGCCGCCCCCGCCCCCGCCCCCAGACGCCGCTGCGGCCAATGGGAAGCTGCAGGGGCGGAGCCTGGAGACAGCAGCGTGAGGAGACCCGCAGCTGCCGGAGGGGGGTGCCCCAGGTCAGCATCCAACCCTCCCATCCACTTCCAGAGCCTGCACCCACACCCCCTCCGCAAGCACCCCCTCCGGCCCCCAGATTTCCTCCTGCACCCCCTCTCGCCCCCAAACTCCCTCCCAGAGCCCGCACCCCCACCCCCTCCTGCACCCCTGCCCAGAGCCTGCACCCCAACTCCCCCCCAGAGCCTGCACTCCAGACCCCCTCCCCCACCCCAACTCCCCCCCAGAGCCCGACCTCTCACCCCTTCTGCACCCAGATTCCCTTCCAGAGCCTGCACCCTGCACCCCAATCCCCTGCCCCAGCCCAGAGCCTGCACCCCAGACCCTGTCCCCCACCAAACTCCCTCTCAGAGCCTGACCCCGCACACCCCTGCACCCAAACTCCCTCTCAGAGCCTGCATCCCCACCCCCTCATGCACCCCAATCGCCTGAACCCCAGACTCCCTCCCCGACCCAAACTCCCTCCCAGAGCCTTCGGCAGGTGTGTGTGGGGAGGTTGCCAGGGAGGGAGGTGGGGAGGTGTTCTGGGCACCACCAAAAATTCTACAAACCTGTCGCCCCTGCAGCTCCAAGGTGAAGGGGCAAAGTCTGGGAGTACACAGTGCTGCCCTTCGCCCTCCCCTGGGCACAGCAGCCCTGAGGATGGAGACTTTGACACCTGTCTATTGATTTTTGCTGTTTCCCTGTAGGGAGCCGTGTGGCTCGCTCCGTCCTAAGATCAGGAGACTGGCGCTGCCCTTGGAGAAGATGTGCCAGACAAAGTTGGGGTTCCTCGCTGTGCTGCTGGGTCTCTGCACCTGGCTGGAGCCTAGCAAAGGTAGGAGCATAGCTGGAGCTGCTCTGCAGTGGGGAGACCTGTGTGGTTGCTCTGTGGGGCCTCACCGTGGGGCCAGCCCTGGGCTAGCCGAGCAGCTCAGGTGAGGTGAGAGGCTGAAAGGGACGGGAGTAAAACCACAGCTTTCCTTTTGGATACCAGCCCAGGTCACAGGGAAGAGGTGGGGAATCTCACCCTGGTGGCTCTTTGCCTGTGCGTTTCATTCAGCTCCTGCACTGGAGCCAGAGGAGTTGGTTTCATGCTAGCTTAGAGCTGCCCTGATGAATGCCACCAACCACAGGGAGCGTTTATGTGGCTGGGAAGTGAAATCGCATCTGTCCTTTCCTGATCGTCCCTTGGGGCTCAGGGCGAGCGAGGGGGCTGGGGGCCAGGAGGTTCAGGACCTGGGCCAGACTTCTGATAGTTTCACTTTGCTTCTAATCCACTTCTAGTCAATTTCTCTCCTAGTCTCTCATGTACCCCCAGATGCAATGTCTGGACTGGGAAGGCTGCAGGGGAATCGCACAGCCACCCCCACACCGTCAGAAATCATGAGTCTGACCCCCCCAAATCATGAGATTAGAAGAAACAATACATTCTGAAAAAAGAAAAGGAGTACTTGTGGCACCTTAGAGACTAACAAATAAATTTTGCCACAAGTACTCCTTTTCTTCTTGCGAATACAGACTAACACGGCTGCTACTCTGAAACAATACATTCTGAGTGCTGATTCTTTGTGTTCTGGTTTTGGAGCCATTGGGGTCATGCTGGGGGTCACCTCTGTTGGCAGGAGAGCTAGAAACTCATCTTTGTTTATAATGTCAGCTGAGATTCGGGCCTAATCCCAGGACTGCAGAAGTTAGGTCTTTAAGTAAAAGTTCAGCTCTCAGCAGGCTCTCGGCAGGACCCCAAGCATGGGAACGCTGGCTGGGGAGTGTTTGAATGGCACCTATCAACATGAAATATAGTCAATTTAAGCCCAATTTGTGAAGGTCTAGCTACCTCGCTCGCTGAGGTACTTCTGGCGGCCTCGTTACTGGGGTGTCTGAGCACCTCTCCATCTTTAACACCTGAATGTTTACGCACCATGGGGCCGGGCAGAGCTATTGCCCAGTTTGAGAGATGGAAACTGAGACTAAGGGTATGCCTACACTGGGGCTTGACGAGCAGTTTCTGTTTCTCCTGTTTCCCCCCCCCCCCCAAAATACCCAACCAACTAGCAAGGGGAAAGTGACCCTACGGGGCACAGAGTGAAAGTGATTCGCTGCAACCTGCTGCCTAAAGATCAAAGGAGCCAGTTGGGAAAGAGAGGAAGTCTGGTGGGGGTGGCTGGGGTGGGATTTATTCCCTCCAGTCTCTCTCAGTGAGTGGGATCTCAGGGGTCACTTGGGACGATAGCAGGGGATGCCAGGCGTACAGGAGTGGGGGGCTCACATTGTCCCGTCTCTCTTAAGTGTTATGTTTCTTCAAACTATTTTACAAAACAACCCTAAATCTTCAACCTCAGAGTTGGGCAGCGACAGTGTCTGTACTCTCTACCCAGCATTAGCAATACGGGGACCCCACATTGGCAGAGCGGGATCCCAAACAGCCATGTGTGTTAATGATGTACAAACATATGTGCCGGGCTGCTTGGGCAGGGGTCTGGCTGGCTTCTGCAACCTAAAGACAGGGATGCCACTAGAGGGCTCCAAACTATTAAAGGGGCATTACTCAATTCCTGTACACTACATACAGTATATAATGTCTTTTGTCTGGCGAAAAAAAATTCCCTGGAACCTAAGCCCCACCCCCAATTTACATTAATTCTTATGGGGAAATTGGTTTCGCTTAACATCGTTTTGTATAAAGTCACATTTTTCAGGAACATAACTACAACATTAAGTGAGGAGTTTACTGTACTCTTCCTCCTTTAGTGTGAAAGGGCAGGCCAGAAAGAATTACCAGTTTATTACTATCAATAATACACTCCATGCTACCAATTCCTGCCACCTGCAAAGGAATCCAAATAACACTTCAGGTCTTGTCTTCTAAGCCCCAGGGGAGGTACTCCAGCATCCTCAGTGCACTCCACATTGCCATCAACAAGCTGAATCGGAAATCACCTGATGCTGCCCTTGCCACCTGGGGGCAGCATGTTTTGCCCTGACCAGCCCATCTTCTGTGTGTGCCCCAATTTTCTTGCAATTCCAGCAGAGTGTGTCCTTGAGCCAATCACTTGTATTGCAAGACAGTTTGTGACAGCGAAAGCAAACATCTTTTCAGAGGGCTCTGAGTTGTGCTCTCTGCTTGACCCCCGGTATATCTGTGGCACAGATTACATGATGCTGTTGAAACTCTGTGGCATTTTTAGTAGCCACCTCCATTGACGCAGCAATTTCTTGTGCACATCCTACAGCCAAATCAGCCTGTGAATATCCGGGTTTGGTTTGCTTCATTTTGCAGACCACACACTGATCAGTCCCGTGTTGCCTCATTTCAACTGCCTCCAAACTGACAGAACTCTGTTAATTTCCTTAACCCAACCACACAGTCAGCAACGGTTTCATTTGCTTTTGGATTCCATCTCAAAACGTGGAGATGCCCTGGCTGCAGCCACCAGCAGCCTGGGGGAGACCTGGTTTGGTAGGATTCCCACAATCTCTGCCAGCGGGGTGTCTGATGGTTTGTAGGGGCTGTTGGGCTGCACAGCGCGTTATCAGCTTGAACCCCCATTATACCCAGGGCTTGTTTTCATGGTGCTGCAGTCTGGACTCCAGGGGTGTAACCTGCAGAGGACTCTACTGTGTAGTGCTCTCAATGCCTGTGTAGACGCTGCTGGCATGAACAAAAGGGTATCGAGCGCACATTAATGTAGCCCTGTTTAAATGGGTCTAGGTCAGCATGAGCTTTACCTTAGAGCATGCCAGCAGGTCACATGGGGCAGCTGGAGCACAACACGTTAGAGCAGATCACACCCCTCAGTCCGGACCCCAGCGCCATGTGGACAAGACCTCAGTAAACTGCCATGTCCTCCTCACCAATAGCACCAGTTGTTCTGTACTGGTCCAGTCCCTCAGCCCGGGTGGCCCAGAGCGTGACTGAGCACTTAGATTATCCCGTTTTCCTCAATAGCACCCGTCCCTGGGAGTGCAGAACTTGCCAACTTGGGCTGCCCTTGCTCAACCCGGTAAGCAGTGCAAGGGCTGGGCAGACGGGCAGGGATCTTATAGTATCTCCTGCTCCTCCCCTCCCAGGCTCCCTCCCGTTTCACATGAACTCCGTGATCCAAGTCGTAGAAGTGCTGGAATCTTACCACCTGGACGGACGCCTCAACCTGACCGTGACGGAGCTCGCCCGGGGCCTGGGATGCTGTGACAGCGAGTTCTACCAGCTCCTGCTGGGGGCGGCGCCCGTCGTGCCCCCAGACCTGCCCTTCCTGAGCCAGGAGCAGAGATCCTTCCTCATGCGTCTCTTGAAGCACAAAGTCCAGGCCTCCTCTACTGAGCAGGGGGTGGTGCTGCTCCCTGATGGCACCACAGTGGCTGTAAGCCCCTTGATGGCTGGGATTGAAGCAGGGCTGAAGGGGAGGCGGGAGATGCCGCTGCCCCCCGAGGCTTTGGAGCCTTCGCTAGTTATGACTGAGCCGTCGAACCAGACACATCCGGGCCCGCCCCTGACTATAGATGCCCTCTACGCAGTGACCATTGCCAAGGCCCTGGGCATGGCCTTTCTCCTGGCCCAGGCCAACGAGAGCCAGGTGCCCATGGGGCCGAATGGCTGCTGGGACAGCGTGTCCGAGCCCCAAAACTTCACCCTCCTGGGCCGCCCCTCACACCTCACTGATGCCTTCGTCAATGGGGCGCTGGACGGGGCGATACTGGGGGCACACCTGGCAGGGCAAGGCATGTCCGCGGCCCCGATGAGCACCCTGCTGAGAGAGTACTACACTGGGGATGGCCTGGCCGGGGATGGCCAGGCCAGGAGCAACTTCAGGCGCCAGAATTTTGTGCAGCTCACCGAGGCCAGGCAGCTAGAGGAGCAGGTGATGCGCTCCCTCCAGCTGCTCCGGGTGCTGCCCCGGACGGTGCCACTGCTTAGCGGGGTTGGGGATGAGAAGCTGCGGGCCACTGCGAGCCGGGCGGTGCAGGAGTTCACGGAGGCCTACCTGGGTAGGTGCTTATTTCTCTCCCCTCACCAGCCAGGGCCATGCTACACTAACAGGGCTACGTGTTTCTAGAAATGAGCCTGGAGCAAACACCACCCCCTGGCCCACATGGGGCTTACAGCACCACCTGCTGAATCCCAGCTCCCGGGCTGTGGGGAGTTCCCATTCAGATCCAGACTCTGGAACCCCAGATCTGCACTTCAGGGTCTGCCCATTGCAGGGAGACTGTGCAGCTCTGGGCCTCGGGTCCAGTTCTGCCCATTGCAGGGAGACTGTGCGGCTCTGCGCCTCGGGTCCGGTTCTGCCCATTGCAGGTCATGGTGCGGCTCTGGGCCTCGGGTCCGGTTCTGCCTGTTGCAGGGAGACAGTGCTGCTCGGGTCCGGTTCTGTGTTTGAGCCGCTCTTTCATTCGAAACAGACCCCTTTGGGGGTGGGTTCCCCGCATTGTTCCCTTCTCCTGAAGGGGTAGGGGAACCTGCCAATAAACGTTTGTTTCAAATCATTTTGTTGAAAACTTGTGGAGGAAAAAACCCCAAACTGCTGGAAGGGACTGAACATTTCTCTGCTAGGGGGACACATGTTCCGAGCAGCCCGGTGAGGCCTCCCCTCCCGGCAGCATGTTCCCTATCTTGGCCCCAGAGTGTCCTGGGGTTGGCAGGGGGCAGCATTACACAACTGTATCAGGGGGGAAACTGAGGCACATGGGGTTGGGGACTTGTGGAATACAGCGGGAACTGTGGTCAGACCCAGAGTTCCCAGCACTCAGCCATTCCCCTTGGTCTGGCACGTAGACTGCAATGCCAGGCAACTGTGTTGGCAGCATGAGGGGCTTGGGTTCAAGGGGCCTATGTCTCACCCTGCTGTGTGCATTTGCCTCCAGAATGCCCGGCCATCATCCCCCGCTGCATGTGGGGGGCCAAGCCCTACAAGGGGACCCCCACGCAGCTCAAGCTGCCCCTGAGCTTCGTGTATATCCACCACACCAGCTCACCCAGCCAGCCCTGCCGGACCTTCCCTGAATGCGCCGCTGACATGAGGGCCATGCAGCACTTCCACCAGGTCGACCGTGGCTGGGACGACATCGGCTACAGGTGAGCAGGGGCATGGTCTACCCAGAATGCACTGGGCTCAGCTAGTGCCCATCAGGTTGTTTGGGACTGGGCAGCCCATGATAAAGCCTGGGGGGAGGGGCCTTGCCGGCTGGAGCCTTGCATCCCTGAAATATAGTACTGATGGTGTGCAGCATCTGCTGTGTCCTGGCTCAGCTCCAGGCCTCCCACCCAGCCCTGCAGCAGATCCTGGGCCAGCTTGAGCCTTTACAGTCCTGGCTACAATGCACACTGTGATCATGGGGGGCCTCAGTCCCGGGAAGTGTGGGCTCTGACTCCTTGACATAAAGGCAACTCTCCTTTGCCTGCTGGAGGAATAGGGGCTATGACACATAGGTGAGCCACTTTCATTCCACCCTGACAAGGGTAGTGGGTGCCATCCTCCCCAACTCACTTCTCCCTTCCCATCCCCTCCCTAGTCTGGATGCCTGTCCCCACCTTAGAGCCACTCTCTGCTCCACAAAGGCCACTAACCTCCTATGGCTCAAACACAGCCCCCAACATGAGAGTACAGGACAGGCCCTGAGGCAGGATTCTGACCCCAGGAGCTGACCCTACACACACTGCAATATACAATCTTGGTGCTTCGACAGGTCTAGCTTCCCCAAACTGAGGGAGAGGATGAGCCAAACTGATGGGGAGGAAACATTTGGACAGAAAAAAAGTGAATGAAAATTGGGAGTTCTTTAAGAAGCATTTATTAGGTGGCCAAAACACCATGAATCCACAATCCAGAAAGAGGGTGACTGTGGCTAAAAGCCCATCCTAGCAACAATTAGAAATAAAAAAGCAACATATAACAAACAGAAAAAAAAAGAAATGGATGGCAATCAATATAAATGAGAAGTTATGAATGGTAGGAAATTGATAGGGGAAGCTTAAGACACCAGAGAAAAATCCATGGCTGGCAGGGCTAAGGACAATAAGAAGTTTTTAAAGTATATTAGGAATAAAAATAATCCCAACAATAACATAAACCCATCACTAGACAGAGATGTAAGAGGAAGACTGGTCTAGGCATTAGCATAGCCCCCTGAGAGATGGGGGTTCAATTCCCTGCTCTATTGCATGCTCCCTGAGTGATTTTGGGCAAATCACTTAGGACCAGATTTTTTGGCGGGGAGGGATAGCTCAAGTGGTTTGAGCATTGGCCTGCTAAACCCAGGGTTGTGAGTTCAATCCTTGAGGGGGCCATTTATGGATCTGGGGCAAAAATTGGGGATTGGTCCTGCTTTGAGCAGGGGGTTAGAATAATAGAATATCAGGGTTGGAAGGGACCTCAGGAGGTCATCTAGTCCAACCCCCTGCTCCAAGCAGGACCAATCCCCAATTTTTGCCCCCAATCCCTAAATGGCCCCCTCAAGGATTGAACTCACAACCCTGGGTTTAAGCAGGCCAATGCTCAAACCACTGAACTATCCCTCCCCCTAAGTGACTAGATGACCTCCTGAGGTCCCTTCCAACCCTGATATTCTATGATTCTATGAAATGGTAAAATAGTTCATAATGATGCAAATAAGGCAGAAGTATTAAACATTAAATATTTCTATTCTGTATTTGGAAAGAAGCAGGATGATCTTGAATCACATGAGGATGATGAAGAAGGATTTTAGGCAACAGCTACTAGGGTAAACATTTTAACTTAACAGACCTTGATAATTTGCATCCAAGAATCCTAAAAGAGTTGGCTGAGGAGATCTCTAGCCCAATGATGTTCATTTTTAATAAATTATGGGGTATTGAGGAAATTCCAGAAGACTGGAAGAGTGCTAATGTGCCAATATTCAAAAATGGTAAGCAGGGTGATCTGGGTAACTATGGGCCAGTTAGCCCAACATCATCCTCAGGCAAACTAAGGAAAAACCTGATACAGGATTCATTTGATAAGGATTTAACAATAGGAATATAATTAATGCCAGTCAACATGGTTATATCAAAAATAGGTCTTGTCAAACAAACCAGATTTCATCCTTTGAGAATATTACAAGTTCAGTTGACAAAGGTAGCTATGTAGATGTAATAGATTTTTGAAAGACATTTTACTTAGTACCACATGGTATTCTGATTACAAAATCAGCACTATACACTATTAATAGAGCACATGTTAAATGGATCAGGCACTGGCTAAATGACAGAGCTCAAAAATGAGTTGTCAATGGGGAATCATCATTAAATAGAAATGTTTCGAGGGGGGCTTCAAAGGGATTGGTTCTGGGCCTGACGCTATTCAACATTTTCATCAATGATCCGGAAGTAAATAAAAAATCGCTGCTAATAAAAGATTAGCAGGGTGAGAAATAATGATGAGGACAGAGCAGTCATACAGAACAGTCTGGTTTGCTTGGAAACCTGGGTCCATTCAAACAAAGTGCATTGTAATGCAGTCACATGCAAAGGTCTCCAGTCTACAACCAAGGTCAAAACTACAGAGTGGGGGCCTGTATCCTGGAGAGCAGGGGCCAAAAGGCATTTTGCGGTCATAACAGACAAACAACTTAACATGAGCTTCCCAGTGGAATGTTGTGGCACAAAAAAAGGGGTGAATGCGACCCTTGGATGTGTAAACAGGGGAGCTGAGAGCAGGTGTAGGGGATGATTTTCCCTCTGTCTACGGCACTGGGGAGACCGACACTGGCATGCAGCGCCCCCTTTAGGTGTCCATGGTTTTAAAAGGATGCGGGAAAATAGGAGAAGGTGCAGGAAAGAGCCACAGAAATGACGTGTGGGATGGAGAATGTGCCTGACAGCGAGACACTTGAAGAGCTCAATCGGTTTAATTTATCACAAAGAACTTAGAGCAGGGCCTTGTTGACGGTATATAAGAGAACACTGGGTACTGCCGGGCTGTTGCGGAGAATGGCACAACGAGACACCGTGTCTGGAAGCTAAAGCCAGACAAATTCAAACGAGAAATCAGGCACAAGTGTTTCCCAGGGAGGGGGATGAACCACTGGCACAAACTCCCAGGAGAAGTGGTGGATTCTCCATCTCTTGATGGCTCCAAAGCCAGGCTGGGGGCCTGGCTTGCAGATGCTTTAGCCAAACACAAGTTACTGGGCTCCAGGCGGGGGTAAGTGGTGAAATTCTCTGGCCTGGTCCCCTACGGTCTTAAATGCTATGAATCCTGATGTCCCGAGGGCAGGGACATGCCCAGTACAGGGCTCTGTCCCCAGGCTCTGCCAAGCTTGTGCAGACAGCCAGACCTGCTCTGGTCTCATGAGCACGACCCCATTCAGTCCCAAGTGCTGGGAGAGCCCTGCTGAAGGGAGTGTTGTAGGACTTGTAGGTGACATATGCAGGGCAGCAGGCCAGTGCCACCCAAATAAGGGCCAGGAGGGGGCAAATGAATTTGTGCAAACCCCTATAAAGGCCTGGCTGCAAATTAAAGCTGCCTTCCCCCAGCCCTGTGGGCACCCAGGAGGGCATGGGGAATCCCATCCACCCTCCCTGGATTGGACTGGCAGCCCTGTTTGGCAGCCAACCCACGTCTCTCTAGTGGGCTGAAAGCCCAGATCCAAACTGCAGGGGAAACAGGATCTGTTTCCTCAGCTTCTGTCTGCTCTTGCCCTGCTGCAGCTTCGTGGTCGGATCAGATGGGTACATGTACCAGGGCCGGGGTTGGCACTGGGTTGGCGCTCACACCCGTGGCTACAACAGTAAAGGCTACGGCGTGGGTTTCATCGGGGACTACATGGACACGCTGCCGGAAGCATTTGCCCTCACGCTGGTGCGTGACAACTTCCTGCTGTGCGCAGTGAAGGGCGCCAAGATCTGGGCCAACTACACAGTGCATGGGCACCGGCAGATGGTGCGCACCGCGTGCCCGGGGAACACACTCTACCGGGAGATCCAAACATGGCAGGGCTTCAAGGTGAGACCTCTCCCACATGCTCTGCAGCACTCCCTCTCCACTAGGGGGCACTCTGCTAATGGGGCTGTGGGAGTGTGAAGATGCTTTGAAGGCTTCCAAGCCAGTCTTGTGCTCCCTCCGCCCCAGCAGCAAGGGCTCCCATCAGGGACTGCCCACCGCAGTCTCCAGGGGAGTCCAGCCCCCAAATTCATGAGGCTGGCTCAGACAGCACAAGATGTCTCCAGCTGATCAGTGCCGGGTTCTGGCTCCTCACCTTATGGTTCCTGAGCTGTTTGGGGTCACGGTTTCCCGCTTTTCTCTCCAACCCCCAGGGCTTTCTAACTGGAAGCCGAGATTCACTCATTGCCACCTGATGCTGGGGATGGTGAAATGGTGTGATCCAGTTGCCCTGGGCAGTTCCGGGGAGCTGGCTCTTTTGGCCTTGCTCATGCCCTGGGCAGGCTCTCCGGAGCTCAGTGTGTTGGGGTGGGGGAGGCTAGAAGGAACTGGGCATTTCCTGGACACTCTGGATCAAACCCGTGTTTTCTTTCTTTGCTTTTGCAGTGAGAACTCCCGACCCTGGGTCATGATCCAGGTAATGACCCAGTTCAGGACACATCCCACCAGGACCCAGGACCAGGCCCTCAGACTGCCCAGGGAGCAGGCTGCAGCGGCTTGTGCCCAGGAGGGTGGCTCAGCAGAGACCATTCTGTCGGGGGGGGCCTCGCTAGCCCCAGTAGTTACAATGTGCTGCTCTGCTCCTGTACGGAAAATCCTCCTCCAATAAAGCTGGTCATGGGAACGTGATTCAGTGTCACTGCAGCCTGGCTCCCCTTTGAGCGTCCCAGCGCCATCACCCGGCTGAGCAGAGCAAAGTGCTTCTCAAGGGCCCCCTCATTACCCTCCCATCCCCACTGTGACTGAGGTGCGGAAACTGAGGCACAGAGCAGGGGTGTGACTTGCCTATGGTCACCCAGCAGGGCAGGGGTGGATTAAATAAAGAACTGAATCCAGGAGTCCTGGCTCAGACTCTTGTCCCCAGCCCTTCATGATTGCAATCCCTCAGACAGGGGACTGGATAGTCTCTGGGTCACTGGCTTGAATGTGACCCCAGCTCAGCAGGCACCAGGAACCATGACAATCTGATGCGAAGTCACTGGCTGGGATGACGTGTGCCATCCCCTGTCAGGATCGTTAAGTGCTCATCTCCCCGACCGGCTTTTCCCCCTTATATGTAAATGTATTTCCAGTGTTTGCGGCACTGCGGTTCCCAGGACTGCAAGGTTGGGGAGGTGGCACGTCACAAAGAGAACAAGAAGGGGCCCTCCTCTGGCAAGGAGCAGTGGGTGTGCAACGTGTATGCATGTGCATGTGTGCAGTGGGTGTGCCTGTGCACACAGGGTTTCAATGTGTTGTGTGTGTGCGCACGTGTGTAAGTATGTGTGCTTGTGTGACATCTTGCTCAGGTCACCCAGAGTTGCAAGCCACTGTGATATCGCTCTGCCTCAGCAAGGGTGAGCGTCGCAGCTGCTAAGCTGTGGGTCATACCAGCCTGTCAGCCTTGCCAGCAAACTCTCCAGGACTCTGCCAGTCCAAGCCTTGCCTTGCAGGTACCAGTCATTGAGCCCCAACTCCCGTGTTCCCCAGAGATGGCTCCCTGCAGTGTGCAGTGTCTCTCACTGTGATGCTCACAGAAGTTGTGACGTTCGCTGCCTCCAGAGAGCCCATGCCAGCCAGTCAGGTTAGCTGAGGACTCACACTTCGCTTTAATGCACAGCACTGAGATGGTTTGTAATAAAGCAGAAATTAGTTTATTACCAAAGAACAGAGGCTTAAGTGATTTCAAGTCAGAGTGAAAGCAACAGGAAAGGTTACAAACCAAACATGAATGCATCCGATGAAGTGAGCTGTAGCTCACGAAAGCTTATGCTCAAATAAATTGGTTAGTCTCTAAGGTGCCACAAGTACTCCTTTTCCTTTTGCGAATACAGACTAACACGGCTGCTACTCTGAAGCCAAGCATGCTGTCTAGTGCCTAAAACTGAACTTCAGCAAGTTATGCTCTGTCTAAGCAGCTTTCTCACCTCAAGTCAGTTCTGAGAGACATCAGCCCCTCGTTTGAAGGATCCACCTGTCTCAGATTTCAAGAGTTCTGGCCTCTTGTGGCCCCCGCATGCTGGATGCCCAAATGACTTTCTGTTCCTGCTTCTATTTCTCAAAGGCTGTTGTCTCTCTTCCCAGGGTGCAGCCTCCTCCCCATCATGACTGTTAAGTGCTCATCTCCCCGACTGGCTAGGGTGATGACTTTTTTACCTTATATGTAAAATGTATTTCCATTGTTTCTGGCCTTGCCTTGCTCAGTCTACACTGAAGCCCAAGCCAAGAGGTGAAGCACCCTTCCTTGGGCTAGGACAGGCTGGGCTGCTTGCCAAACACATTTTCAGTACATATTTTCAGCACCATCTGTATTTCTTTGTACACGGCCCGTATGCACATCACACAGTGACATTAATGCCAGCATGTCTCTGGTTTTCATATCACTCCTCACATGGCACCTTTCAGATGAAGGTTATGCTAACAGTGTGTTGGGGCAATGCATGGGAGTTATGCCATGGTGTGCCCTGGGCCAGTTGGCACTGAGGGGCTACCTGGGACCCAGCTTGTGCTCTCCCTGCCCCATAGATAAGCTGATGACTTGAGTCTCCAGCAATAAAGCTCTTGTTGCAATTTACCAGCCACAGGGTAGGCTGGCTGTCAGGCAGGCGGCTGCCCCTAGCATCAGCCCCAGGCCAGGGATCACCTCCCCCTCCTTTATAGAAATAAATTCCTGCTGGCACGCAGTGCCGGATTTACAATGGCTCCAGTGGCTCCATGGAGCTGGGCCCATGCTCAGAAGGGGCGCTGGCCTGCTCCGCTTGCACTGTGCCCTAAGACCCCGCTGGCTTCCCCCGCTGTCCACTTGCTCCTCTCGGCCTGTCAGCTGGCTGGTCAAGGGCTCCTCTCAACCCCCTGACACCACCCCTTGCTCCGCTCACCCCCCTGGCTGGACCCGAGTGCACCTCCAGCTCTGGGCAGTCTCTGCTTCCCAGCACCTGTGGGGTCCCACCTGTCCCCCCAGAGCTGAGCCATCTGGGTCTGGTGCAGAAGCCTGGCCAGTCTCAGCCAGGTGTGGGGGGGGGAGGGGGCGAGAGGGCGGGGAACAGTGTGGAGGGCTTGGCTGGGCCCCTCCAGGCAAGTGTGTCTTGAGGGACCCCGGCCGGTGCAGGTCCTGGCCTGGCTGATCACGCCACTCCCAAGGGGCCGGAGCAACTCCCAGCAGACAACAGTCGCCTCCCAGCAGGGCTGGTGAGTGCGGCCGGGAGGCAGGGCTTGGGGGAGAGGGTCTGTTGGGAGTACGGGGGCGAGGGGGGTGCTGGGCTGTGAAGGGGCAGGGAGGATCTGTGTGTGTTGGGGCACTAGGGAGTGGTGTTTCTGTGGGGGGGGCGGTGCTGGGCAGTTGTGGTGGGGCTGTGGGCAGGGGTGGTGTTGTGCAGGGCGCTGTGCATTTGTGGGTGGATTTGGGGGGTGCTGGGCATAGTGGGTCTGGGGAGCCTCTGGCCATAGGGAATTGGGAGGTGTTGGGCAGGGGAGGCTGTGTGTTGTGGCATGGGCCTGGCAGCACAGGGCCAGGCAGGCCACTGTGCGTCTGGCAACTGCCGGTTTGTAAATAGTGCCCTCGCATTGGGCGGAGCAGCTGCCCCTGCCGGGCCAGGCCCCATTCCCTCTGCCTGGCCCCTCGCTCCGGGGACTGATCTCCCCACGCCATGCTCCACTGCCTCCATGGGGGCCCACAACTATGTTCAGCACCAGGCCCACAAGAGGTTAATCCGGCCCTGACACATGCTCTCTCGCTCACTTCTTGCCCTAGACATTCAGAGCCAGTTTAGCCTGGTGGGGTCTGCGGGCGAGCAGGCAGCCGGCAGCTGGCCAGAATCGCTAACCTAGCCTGCAAAGGCAGATCGAATTCCAGCGGCTGGGACCTGAACGGAGATAGTGTCCGATATTTGCCAGGGAGTAGGAGTGGCATGGGGGCGACTCCCCCAGGGAAGAGCTGGTTTCGCCGTCACCCAGAGGCGGGATGTGTGTGAGAGCCCCGTCCCTCAGCTGGCCGTTCTGGGTCCATGCCGGAGCCCCTGGGTGGGGTCTGCAGCCTGGGCTCTGCTGGGGATCAGACTAGGTGAGAAAGGTCCCTTCTGGCTGAGGTCGCGAGATCTTTGTCACTGTTTAAAATTCTTGCTGAACTTCCCAAACCTGGGAGCCTAAAGCTGGGTCCTGGTCCAGGCACTGCCAGGAGTGGCCTGGTGGTTGCTGCTCCTTTGTAGGTCCCCACAGATGTTCCTCCTACTCCAGGATGGGAGTGAGGCAGGGCTGAGCTATGCCAGTCCATGCCGGGTGTGTAGATGTTTCTGAAGTGCTGCCCAGTGGCACAGAAGGTGCCAGCTCTGCTTTTCTCCATCCCACTCACCCAGCTTCTCCCACTCTGGCAGAGACCTCCTAGCGCTCACAGGTGCCCCAGGGCAGACTGCTGCCCTTGTGCTGCTCTGCACAATGGGCTGGGGGCCTCGGGGCTTGGCAGGAGCTGGCTCCCTGGGCTTGGGCTGGGCCGGCTTGTGGCTGAGATGTTGGGGCCTGTGGCTGCAGATTCCAGCAAAGTTAGGAGGGGGAGGGTTAGTTCAGGTACCTCATGTGGGTGTTGTGTGTGCTGGCCTCCCTGACTGCACTACAACTGCCCTGCTGTGCTGTCCCCCTTCACCCTGGGGCTGGGGGAACCCATGGGTGTTGCCCCTGAAAGCAGGGTGCAGCTGGTGTGACGTCCAGGACAGTGTTTCCATTTCAGGTGAGAACCCTCTGCCCCCAAAACACCCAGCTTAGAAGGTGCCATCACCTGGCATGTTCCCTGGGCAGCTGGAGGAATTTCTGTAGGACCCTGTCAGATTCCCTAGGGCTTTCCCTGCAGGGCTGGGGGAGTGCCCGGTTCCACATGCTCCCTTGGCCTGGGGCCTGCTATTATCCCTTGCTTACAAGGCTGATGTGTGGGTGCCATCTAGGGCTCTGGGAGGTGGGAGGGGTAGGGCAGGGCTGCCTGGGGGCCCTCTAGGGCTAGGGGATGGGAGTGGGGTGGGCCACTTGGGCCAGGGGATGGGAGCAGGGCAGGGTGGGACCAGAGCACAGTGTGCATTGAGGACCCCCAACCCCAGGTGCTCATGGGCCCTGTGACAGCAGCAGGTGGGGTGTTCAGTGCTAGTGAGCACATCCTGGTGCTATGAGGAGAGGCCCAGGGGATGCTGGCTCCCTAGTTTGACCCCTCCCTCCTTGGCCTGTTCCCCCTGAAGTCCTGGGGCCGTAGGAGATGGCGCTCTCCCTCTACCACCTGCTGCTGGTCCCCACCCGCCTGCTGATGAAGCTCTCCAAGCTCCTGTACTGGCTGGCTGTGTGTAGTGCCTCCTACCTGGCGGGGGCTGCCTCCTGCCTGAGGATGCCGTGGCTGGTGCTGACCCAGGAGGCCGTGTCGGGCCTTCCGCTGGAGGGTGCAGGAGATGCCACCACCATGCCTTACCAATGCCTCCTATCGGGAGCTCCGGTACCTGCAGGTTAAGGTGCTTTGGGGTGTGGGGGAGGGGGGACAGTGGGGCTGGGTCAATCCCTGTACAGAGCCTCCTGCAGCTCAGAGTCTTGGGGGGAAATGGCCTGCGGAGACCAGTCTCCAGGCTGCAGCTCTTACCCCCGTGATGGTTCTTGGGGTGTCCAGGACTGAGTCACTTTGGAACCCCCCGGCCTCCAGCCAGAAGAAGTTTTGTGCTTAACTGGGTGTCAACTCCCTGCCTCCTACATTCGGTTAGCCCCCAGACAGCCAGGGCCGGATTAAAGTTCTGAGGGGCCTAAGTCTAATGGGAGGGAAGGGCCTAAGTATGAATTACATATTGCAAAAAAAATTATGATGTCATCAAACATTTATCTACATACATATTTACATATTATTTATTTATGTAAAATTAACAAGCTTATTCTACTCTCACTAAGCTCAATTCTTCAAACAAACGCATTTTTCCCCGTAGCTTTAGCTGTGGCAAAGTAATGAATGATGTCATCATAATTCAAAGACCTGATGATTTCATGCTCAGTGCTCACGAGGGACAAAGCACCGAGATGCTCTTGAGTCATGGTGGATCGAGGACATTTTTGACCCGTGTTAGAAGAGAGCAGGAACATTCTCCACTACAGTTCGTGATCATTAGTGACAAATACAGCTCCAAGGCAGTTTCAACATTCGGGAAACATTCAGTCACATTGCATTCAGTGATAACTCGGTACATCCAAATAGATTTGCTTTTGTCATCTTTTCTCTCTATATCTGAGGGTGATGTGAATTCAACAAATTGAAGAAATTCTTTAATAAAATCTATTGGGAGATTGTCTGGGTACTTCTGACACAGACTTTTGATACCTTCACTGACTTCGGAACTTGAAATGTTAAGAGAAAAATTTGTCAGGACACTAAAGATTTTGTCAATATTTTCGTAACCCTCGATCCGATGTTCTAATGAACTCTTCAGTTTGTTGTTGATTGTGATGAAGGTATTAACTGTGAAGGCCTCCTTGTCACTGAAGGAGTGGGCAATTGCGTTGTCGTATGTCTTCTGTCTTTCGCAGCCTTTGGCTGACTTATACTCATGGTTAGCAGTCCTTGCAGCCCCCTGAATTCATAGTCATCAAAACTATCCCTCATTTGTTGAAGAACAGTTCCAAGACTCCTCATTAGGTTTATAGCAATGGAAAGGTCAATTTGAGCACTTTACAAGCTCAGACTGCACCTGCTGAATGGCTGAAGTAAAGGGACTTTTCAGCTTGGAAAAGAGACAGCTATGGGGAGATATGATTGAGGTCTATAAAATCATGACTGGTGTAGAGAAAGTAGATAAGGAAGTGTTGTTTACTACTTCTCATAACACAAGAACTAGGGGTCACCAAATGAAATTAATAGGCAGCAGGTTTAAAACAAATAAAAGGAAGTATTTCTTCACACAGCACTCAGTCAACCTGTGGAACTCCTTGCCGGAGGATGTTGTGAAGGCCAAGACCATAACAGGGTTCAAAAAATAACTAGATAAGTTCATGGAAGACAGGTCCATCAATGGCTATTAGCCAGGATGGGCAGGAATGGTGTCCCTAGCCTCTGTTTGCCAGAAGCTAGGAATGAGCAACAGGGGATGGATCACTTGATGATTGCCTGTTCTGTTCCTTCCCTCTGGGGCACCTGGCACTGGCCACTGTTGGAAGACAGGGTACTGGGCTAGAAGGACCTTTGGTCTGACCCAGTAGGGCCATTCTTGTGTTCTTATCATTCCAGACCTCACACAAAATACCAGTTTCCAAAGTGCGCATTGCATCACTCAGGATCTTCTCATCTTTTCTTGTTGCTGATTTTTGAGATTCATCATTCTCGATGCTGTCCAGTGCTTCAATTATGTTGGGGTATCCCAGAACAACTGCATTCACAGCTTCTGCGTTGGCACTCCGCCCTGTCCCTGAGAGTGATTTGAGCACTGGGCATCCCTTTGGTAGTGAATCTCTAAGGGTATGTCTACAGTATGAAATTAGGTCTAATTTATAGAAGTCAGTTTTTTAGAAAGCGATTTTATACAGTCGATTGTGTGTGTCCCCACTTAAGACCATTAAGACCATTAAGTCGGGAGAGTGTGTCCATAGTACTGAGGCTAGTGTCGACTTCCAGAGCGTTGCATTGTGGGTAGCTATCCCAGAGTTCCCGCAGTCTCCGCTGCCCATTGGAATTCTGGGTTGAGATCCCAGTGCCTGATGGGGCAAAAAACATTGTCGCTGGTGGTTCTGGGTACGTGTCGTCAGGCCCCTCCCTCCCTCTGTGAAAGCAATGGCAGACAATCGTTTCACACCTTTTTTCCTGGGTTACCCGTGCAGATGCCATACAGCTCACCGTCACCGTACGTCTCCTGGGTGCTGGCAGACGCGGGACTGCATTGCTACACAACAGCAGCTCATTGCCTTGTGGCAGCAGATGGTGCATTACGACTGGTAGCCGTCCTCGTCATCTCCTGGGTGCTTTTGGCCCGCTTCGGGGAGGTCTGTCAGGGGTGCCTGGGCAGACATGGGTGCTCCTGGCAGATCTCGGTGAGGTCTGTCAGGGGCACCTGGACATAAATGGGAGTGACTCAGGTCATTCTCTTCTTTAAGTTTTGTCTAATGGAGATTCAGTCCTGCCTGCAATATTGGCAGAGGGATAGCTCAGTGGTTTGAGCATTGGCCTGCTAACCCCAGGGTTGTGAGCTCAATCCTTGAGGGGCCCATTCTGCCTCAGGCTGCTCTCCCAGCCAGCAGCACCGCGAGCACCCAGGAGACGATGACAGCTAGCAGTCGTACTGCACTGTCTGCTGGCGAGCACCCAGGAGACGACGGCGGCTAGCAGTCGTACTGCCCCGTCTGCTGCCAGCCTACCCCTTGCTCCTCCCTTCATGAACGCAACGGCCAACAATAGTTTCGTGCCTTTTTCCATGCGGGCACCATATTGCTGTCAGCATCGTCATCCACCCGCCGCTTCCACTGCCACTCTGCTCTCCTGCTCATGCCGTACCGCGGCAAGCATGGAGCCCGCTCAGGTCACCGCGGCAGTTGTGACCACTCTAAACACCACGCACATTATCCAGCAGTGTATGCAGAAGCAGAACCAGAACCGGCAAAAGCAGGCAAATAGGCGACGGCAGCGCGGTGAGGAGAGTGATGAGGAAGGACATGGACACAGACTTCTCTCAAAGCACGGGCCCCGGCAGTTTGGTCATCCAGGTGGCAGTGGGGCAGGCTTATGCCGTGGAACGCCGATTCTGGGCCCGGGAAACAAGCACAGACTGACGGGACTGCATAGTGTTGCAGGTCTGGGATGATTCCCAATGGCTGCGAAACTTTCGCATGCATAAGGCCACTTTCCTTGAACTTTGTGACTTGCTGTCCCCTGCCCTGAAGGGCAAGAATACCAAGATGAGAGCAGCCCTCACAGTTCACAAGCGAGTGATGATAGACCTCTGGAAGCTTGAAATGCCAGACAGCTACCAGTCAGTCGGGAATCAATTTGGAGTGGGCAAATCTACTGTGGGGGCTGCTGTGATCCAAGTAGCCAACGCGATCACTGAGCTGCTGCTATCAAGGGTAGTGACTCTGGGAAATGTGCAGGTCATAGTGGATGGCTTTGCTGCAATGGGATTCCCCAACAGTGGTGGGGCGATAGATGGAACGCATATCCCTATCTTGGCACCGGACCAACAAGGCAGCCAGTACATAAACCGCAAGGGGTACTTTTCAATGGTGCTGCAAGCTCTGGTGGATCACAAGGGACGTTTCACTGACATCAACGTGGGATGGCCGGGAAAGGTACATGACACTCGCATCTTCAGGAACTCTGGTCTGTGGGAACGGCTGCAGCAAGGGACTTACTTTCCGGACCAGAAAACAACCGTTGGGGATGTTGAAATGCCTATAGCTATCCTCGGGGACCCAGCCTACCCCTTAACGCCATGGCTCATGAAGCCGTACACAGGCAGCCTGGACAGCAGTCAGGAGCTGTTCAAGTACAGGCTGAGCAAGTGCAGAATGGTGGTAGAATGTGCCTTTGGACGTTTAAAAGCGCGCTGGCCCAGTTTACTGACTTGGTTGGACCTCAGCGAAACCAATATTCGCACTGTTATTACTGCTTGCTGTGCGCTCCACAATATCTGTGAGAGTAAGGGGGAGACGTTTATGGCAGGGTGGGAGGTTGAGGCAAATCGCCTGGCTGCTGCGCTGCACATCAGAGAAGCTTTGAAAACCAGTTTCATGACTGGCCAGACTACGGTGTGACAGTTCTGTTTGTTTCTCCTTGATGAAAACCTGCCCCCTTGGTTCACTCTACTTCCCTGTAAGCCAACCGCCCTTCCCTCCCCCCTTTGATCACCACTTGCAGAGGCAATAAAGTCATTGTTGTTTCAAATTCATGCATTCTTTATTAATTCGTCACACAAATGGGGTAGCCCGGGAGGGGTGGAGGAGGAGGGAAGGATGGAAGGACAAGGTCACACTGCATTTCAAAACTTATTGAATGACAGCTTTCTGTTGCTTGGGCAGTAGTCTGGGGTGGAGTGGTTGGGTGCCTGGAGGCCCCCCCCCCACGTCCTTGGGCGTCTGGGTGAGGAGGCTATGGAACTTGGGGAGCAGGGCGGTTGGTTACACAGGGGCTGCGGCGGCAGTCTGTGCTCCTGCTGCCTTTCCTGCAGCTCAACCATACGCTGGAGCATATCAGTTTGATCCTCCAGTAGCCTCAGCATTGCCTCCTGCCTCCTCTCATCACACTGATGCCACCTCTCCTCTCGCTCGTCCTGCCTCTCCTCGCATTCATTTTGTGCTTTCCTGGACTCTGACATTGTCTCCCTCCACGCATTGTGCTGGGCTCTTTCAGCGTGGGAGGCCTGCATGAGCTCAGAGAACATTTCATTGCGAGTGTGGTTTTTTCGGCTTCTAATCTTTGATAGCCTCTGGGATGGAGATGATACGTGGAGTGATGAAACATTTGCAGCTGCGGGAGGGAAAAAAGGGAGAGAAGTCTTTAAAAAGAGACATTTTAGGGAACAATGGGTAGACTCTTTCACGGTGAACCAAGCTGTTAACATTACATAGCATATGTGCTTTCTTTACAAAGTCGCATTTTGCCTCTTATATCGAGGGCCTGCCGGTATGGTGTGAGAGATCACACACACAGGGCTGGCAGGCAACAGAATTCGGCTTGCAGGCAGACATGGTAAGCTACAGTCTTTTGGCTTCTTTAACCTTCCTAACATGTGGGAATGGTTTCAAGCAGCAGTGCCCGCATTTCACATACCAAGCACCCATTGGGTTGGCCCTTTAAAATGGGTTGGCCATTTAAAAGGAGGGACTGCAGTTTTCGGGTTAACGTGCAGCACAAACCCAACTAACCCCACCTCCCCCCACAAACACACGCACCCAATTCTCTGGGATGATCACTTCACCCCTCCCGCCACTTCGTGGCTAACAAGTGGGGATGATTTCTGTTCAACCACAGGCAAACAGCCCAGCAGGAACAGACACCTCTGAATGTCCCCTTAATAAAATTCCCCTATTTCAACCAGGTGACCATGAATGATATCACTCTCCTGAGGATAACACAGAGAGATAAAGAACGGATGTTGCTTGAATGCCAGCAAACACCGGGACCATACGCTGCCATGCGTTGTTATGCAATGATTCCAGATCACGTGCTACCGGCCTGCCATGGTAAAGTGTCCTACCATTGAGGATGGAATAAGGCTGTCCTGCCCAGAAACCTTTTGCAAAGGCTTTGGAAGTCCATCCAGGAGAGCTTCATTGAGATGTCCCTGGAGGATTTCCGCTCCATCCCCAGACACGTTAACAGGCTTTTCCAGTAGCTGTACTGGCCGCGAATGCATCCCAAGTCTTCAGGGCAAATTAATCATTAAACATGCTTGCTTTTAAACCGTGTATTATATTTACAAAGGTACACTCACCAGAGGTCCCTTCTCGGCCTTCTAGGTCCAGGAGCCCACCTTCGGTGGGTTGGGGGGATACTAGATCCAGGGTGAAAAACAGTTCCTGGCTGTCAGGGAATACGGTTTCTCGGCTTGCTTGCTGTGCTTCAACCTTCTCCTCCTCCTCATCTTCCTCGTCCCCAAAATCCGCATCCCTGTTGCGTGAGAGTTCATTGACGGAGTCCACGCACAGGGCTGGGGTAGTTGTAGGGGCACCCCTAGAATTGCATGCAGCTCATCATAGAAGCAGCATGTCTGGGGCTCTGACTTGGAGTGGCCATTTGCCTCTCTGGTTCTTTGGTAGGCTTGCCTGAGCTCCTTAAGTTTCATGTGGCACTGCTGCGGGTCCCTGTTGGAGCTTCATGCCCTTGGAGATTTTTTCAAATATTCTGGCATTTCGTCTTTTCGAACGGAGTTCTGATAGCACGGATTTGTCTCCCCATACAGCGATCAGATCCAGTACCTCTCATTTGGTCCATGCTGGAGCTCTTTTGCAATTCTGGGACTGCCTGGTCACCTCTGCTGATGAGCTCTGCATGATCACCTGTGCTGATCAGCTCGCCACACTGGCCAAACAGGAATTGAAATTCAAAAGTTCACAGGGCTTTTCCCGTCTACCTGGCCAGTGCATCTGAGTTGTGAGTGCTGTCCAGAGCGGTCACAATGGAGCACTCTGGGATAGCTCCCGGAGGCCAATATCGTCAAATTGCATTCACACTACCCCAAATTGGACCCAGCAAGGTCAATTTCAATGCTAATCCACTCATCGGGGAGGAGTACAGAAACCAGTTTTAAGAGCCTTTAAAGTCAGAAAAAATGGCTTTGTAGTGTGGACGGATGCAGGGCTAAACCGATCTAACCGTGCTAAATCCGACCTAAACTCGTAGTGTAGACCAGGGCTAAGAATCATCCAACAACTGGTTGATGCCGAGAAAAAAGTGTACAATTCTTGGACGAATGCAAAAAAAGAAATTGCTTCAACACAACAATCCCCGGCAGCCTGGCCAACAAGGTTGGGTGAGTGGGCAGCACACGGTATGTAATCAGCCAAAGCATTGCGCTCTTTTATCTTTCCCTGCGTCCCTGAATATTTGCCACTCATATTACTTGCATTGTCATAGCTTTGGCCACGACAAAGGCTGATGTCAATCCCATCTTCGGTGAGGAAATCGAGTAGGTACAAGGCAAGTTTCTTCCCTGTGTGGCTGGTGATGTTTGTGAAGGTCATGAAATGCTCAACCGGTCTGCTGGGCAGCACATAACGCAGTATGACAGTCAGCTGATCTACCTGTGACACATCCGGTGCTGAGTCTATGGACACTGAAAAATATCCCACATCTTTGATCTAATCTAAAATGGCTGGTAGCGTCTTCTTTGCCAGCAGTGCAACGAATTCATCACAAATAGTCTTTGATAGATATGATGTATGGCCTTTTCCACGATTTGCATGTTCATTGATGTGCTAAGCTAAGGAAGGGTCGAACTTAGCCATTAGCTCTAGAATGCCAAGATAACTGCCATTGTGTTTCGATTGAACAGTCTCATCTGAGCCGTAGAACGGCAGACCACGCTCAGCAAGAAAAATTATGGTTTCAACTACGTGTCTGAGATCGTTCTTCCAATAAGCACGAGCTTCCAAAAACTGGTTTTCCATTTTGGTATCAATTCTGCCACTAACTTTCTTTCAGGCATGGCAGTTGGCTAACTGACAATGTGTGCGGCTCACTCATTGCATGATTGGTAATGCAGAGAGTATTCTTCCAATCACTGAAGACTTTGCAGAACATTCCCCACTTTTTGGTATCAGAAAACAGGCGGCAATAAAAACAGTTCACTTTCTTCTTAGAAAGCGAACAGATGAGCCGTTCTCGCTTGCCAATCTGTTTGTCAGGCTTCACATATTCAAACATGGCTTTGGTCAGACAACGATTCTGATTGGTGTACTCTTGCTTTGTCAATGAAAAGTCAGCATCTCGATCGGTGTTTCTCAAATGCGGCCACCATGGCCACATGCGGCCACCAGGGGCTTTCCTTGTGGCCACAGACTTCCGGGCTCTGATTGGGGGGGAGGAAAGGGCAAAGTAGCTGCCCCTCCTCCTCCCTGTTGCTCCTGGATGTACTTCCTTGGTGTTGGTTGCATGGGCCGCCAACAGGGGTTGGGATGACAGACACCTGGGGCACAACGCTGGAGGAGCTGGCAGCCGGGGAATTCCCCACCTTTCCGGGGTGGTGGGACTCAGGCTTTGGGCTTCAGCCCTGAGCCCTGGCTGTGTGGCGGCAGGCCCCACCCTCCAGATGCAGGGCTTCAGGCTCTAGCCCCTCCCTGCCTCCCCCATCCTTCCATCCAGGGCTTAATTTGTCCCCAGGCTTGGCAGGGCTAAGTACATCTGTTGTGAAAAGTGATACTTGTGTGTTGGTTAATATCACTGTTTACAGCAGACTTACTAGCTAGAAATGAATAAATGACAGTGATTTGGGTGTGTCTATGTGCACATTTATTTGGTTTTCCTAAAGCTAATTAAGTACTTCAGGAAAAAGTGTGAGAGCGGCCACCAGCAAAAGTTGGTGGCCGCACTCTGAGGCCACCAAAAAAATTGTCCTGAGAACCCCTTCTAGATCCTGGCATTTCTGTGGGCCCTCCTCAGTCCAATACGCCATGAGAAGTCATGTCTGGATGGCTGGAGAAGGATGTGTTTTTGTATTACTGTCACTGGGAAAGTCTTCAGAGGAGTGGGGTGAGGCTGCAGCCAGAGAAGTCACAGGAGGCTACTCCTTTTCATCGAGCGCAGGGGCAGCAGGTTCATAGGCTGGTCTTCGGCGGGACTTCCTCACCACCAGGCTGAGCAGGAGGAAAAAACGTTAGGAGAGAAGGAGCTCCTTTCAGCCCTACATCTTGTCTTTGCCGTCTTTCTTTGGCCTCCTTCAATTTCTGCCATCCTCCTTTCCTCAACATGGTTTCTGTGGTCCACTGTAGGCCTGCTGTGTACAAAGTTCAGTGTTGCCTGGGCCCACAAACACTTACTTAGCCCACAAAGACAAAATCACCACCACCATTAATTGAATTCACAATCTTGATGGATTAATTTGTACAAAGCAATATCTAATGAGACAAAAAAATTCTGATGGCCCTGCTACCGTCGCTCAGCTGTTACTTCAATATGGAATGGAGGACTTAAATTAGGGCCTAAAGTAGGGCCTAAATATAGGAGGGCCTAAGGCTATAGCCTTATTAGCCTATGGGTTAATCCGGCCCTGTAGACAGCCGTTCCTTTGCCTTGCAAGTTAACAATAGGTGCACCCCAGTCCTGGAGCATCTGTGAAGCATTCCCCTGTAGTGCCTACTCCCTGTCCACTGAACACGGAGACTTGGCAGGTCAGCTGTCCAAGGGACAGCGCACACCAGCTGGGATGGTTCAGCGTCGTGTCTAACACCACAGGGCTGAGTTCCAGTTCGGGTGAGAACAGGTGTACGGGTCGTATCGAAGAGCGATAGCTAAGAGCTAGTGAGTGAGGACGATGGAAATGGGAAGGTGACACAAGACAAAAGCGTAACATGATGCTTAGAGACTAAACTTCACTCGTCAGACACGTGGGCCCATCCATCTCCCCGAAACGTCCGTGGCAGTGGTTCCAGCCAAGGCTGGCTGGGAGCTTGTTTTCACTCATGTAAACGTGCTGTGCCTTTACTTCCTGAGTGCAGGACACGGGGCATCTCCTTGCCTCTGCTTGTATCCCCAAAGTTCACTCCCTTTGCTCAGTACTGGGTTTACCATGGCACTGGGCCCATGCTCCAAAGGGGCCCCAGCCCAGCCTGCTCTTCTCCACCCCCCGCCCACTGCTCTCTCCTGCGGGGGCAGCAGGCAGAAGCTCGGTCCTGTCCTGCCGGCTCCTGGGGCTCCTGCTGCAGCAGGGCAGGCTCCGCTGGCAGCCAAACTTCTCCCCCGCCTCTTCCCCCAGCATGCTGCGTTCCCGCCCCTCCCCCTCCCCCTCCCTGCCGCTGAACAGCTGTTTGCCGGCACGAGGGAGAGGGAGGAGCGGAACCGCAGAGTGCTTGCCACTTGAGGGAGGAGGCGGAGAAGAGGTGAGGGCAGGGCCTTGGGGAAGGGGGTGGAATTGGGGCATACCCCCTCCAGCCCCCTGTCATGAGCCGCTCAGCGCAGGGGGCTGGGAGCACCCCCACAACTCCAGCCCACACCCCCAGCCCCCAGCCCTCTGCCCTGACCCCTGCACGCCCCCACATTCCCAAGACCCTAGCCCTGACTCCTGCACCCCCCACACCCCCAGCCCTCTGCCCTGAATCCTGTACCCCCCTCACCCTCCCCAGCCCCCTGCCCTGACCCCTGCACTCCCCCACATCCCCATCCCCACCCTGAGCACCAAATGGGAGCTCCTGCACCTCCCCATTCCCACTTGCACCCCTCGCACCAAACAGGAGCTGCCCCAGGTAAGCGCTCCACACCCCAACCTCCTGCCCCAACCCTGAGCCTCCTCCCTCACCCTAACTCCTGGCCAGACCCTGCACCCCTGTCAGCCATTCTCTGTGCAGACAGCATCACACCTGCCTAGGGCTCTGCAACAATCACTCACCCTTATCCCACCACCTAGATACTTAAGAAATGCATAGGGGAAACTGAGGCACCCACACAGTCTTCAGAGAAAACATTGAAAACATTCCCACTTTGTCACACTGGAGGAGGGGCAGCTCAGTGCAGAGAGAGACGAAGAGAATGGGCTAGAACCAGGGAGAAGGTAGGTGCCTGCTTTATGTGGGCACGGGCGGGGGGGAGGAGATCCTATTTACCCCCTCCCCAGCCCTGCTGCGCTTGCAGTTTACCCCTGGCCCCTCCCTTGCTCCAGGGACCAACCCTAGCTACCGCCCCATTGTGCTTTTGTCCCCGGCCCCTGCCTTGCTCCAGTCAGCAGGGACTAATCCTCCCCCCATGCCCCACTGTGCTCTTGCCCCTGGCCTCTGCCTCCCTCCAGCTCAGGACCAATCCTTCCCCACCCACCATGCTCTGCTGTCAGGGTGGATACAAATCAATGGTTTTTTAAAAAAAATTAAAAAATCGGATTTTTTTATTTAAATCGGATTTTTTGATGAAATGCTTTTTGAGGAAAAAACCTATCTAAATATCATTTTAATTAAGATACATTATATCTCATCATGGAACAGGGATTATAAATTCTAATTCTATAGTATGAGACAATATATTCATGTAATGTTTAAGAAAAGTTTTGTAAATGAGTTCTAATAGTTCATGGATTAGGGACCCAATTTTATGGGGTTCCACAGGCTTCTGTAAAGATTATTTAGGTTAATCTTTCTATCTACCCAATGGGACTCAGTGCTCAGTCTAGAAGAAACCATCAGAGATGCTTAGTGTTGCAGTTCTAAACTGTGGATTTGTGTCTCCAGAGGTAACATGCTTGTTAACAGCAAAAATGTTTTTAAATAAATAAATAATATATAGAGGTGAGAAATAACAGACCTCAACTCTATTGTCCCTCTGCAAATTTGTATACACAGAGTCAATCACTTACCTCTCTCTAAAAGTGAAAAGTTTCAAAAAGTTCAATGAATAGAAGATTGTTGGGGACAGAATAGATCTGGACAAGGAGAAGTCGTCTGGAGATAAATGTGAGAAGTGAGGGACATATGCTTTTTTGTTAAAATATTATGTTTGCTGTTAAAGAAAAAAATCCAGAATACTTAACGTTGTTGTTTTAGTTAAATAAAACAATTTAAATGTCTGTCTGATAATGTTCTCCTCCTAATACAGCATGGCAAGAAAATCATCCAAATATTAATGATTAACTTGTTGAATTGGAGATAGTTCACCTCCCAATGACTTCATAAACATCTGCTTCAGTTACCTTTGGTAAATGAAATAACCAAACAATCATTCATTTTCAGATATAGCTGTAAAACTCATTTGAAAAGTTTTCAAAATAAATCACTGATTAAAAATGTATAGTGTGTACCTTCTAAAAATAAAACCTACATCTACCTCTGAGTTGTGAAGAATCATAGAATACCATGGTTGGAAGGGACCTCAGGAGGTCAGTCTAGTCCAACCCCCTGCTCAAAGCAGGACCAAATCCCCAATTTTTACCCCAGATGGCCCCCTCAACAATTGAACTCACAACCCTGGGTTTAGTAGGCCAAACCACTGAGCTATTCCTCACCCTAATATATTAAGGTTATAACAACCAACAAGGATGCACTTTGATGTAGAAAACCATGATTAAATTGAATCTTCCTGACTGGTGATTTAAATCATGATTTAAATCAAATCCACCGTGCCCGCTGTGCTCTTGCCCCTGGCCCCTTCATTCCCCAGGGGGGCCCACAAATATGTTTGGCACCAGGCCCACAAAAAGTTAATCCACCCTGCTGGCATGGCACCGCCCCCCCTCCCATGGCGCATCGCTTCAGGATGTCAATACCCCCAGTGGGTGCCTGGCATTTGTGCTGTCAGTGTCTGGGAGTGCTCAGTCAGGGTGGGGCAGCCCAACCGGGAAAGGGCAGAGCCTGGCCCCAGGCCGCAAGAGAGCCCGCAATGAGCCAAACCCAGAGCCTCAGCCCTTTGGATTTTTGGGAGGGGGGCGGGCTGATCCAGGTTCTGGTGCTGAGTCACACTGGAAGGGTCCTTCTCCAGATTTATCCAAGGCGGCAGAAACCTCACAAGAATGGGGTGTTTCACAGACTGCACCTGCTTTCTGCAGAAATGTTTGGAAAATGGCCCACGACATCCACGTCCGTCTAGTCCTAACCCAGCAACTGACCCCGCTCTCCAGCCCCACACCCCTCCTCTTTGCCACTCCATACCCCAACCCCATAGGAGCTCCAGCATTTACCTGCCTGCAATGTGCTCAGTGTTTTAGCTTCTTCCAGTGCAACTCAACAGCTGGGAACATGGGGGAGCTGGCACTGCAGGCAAGCCAGTGCTCCAGGCCAACCCAGCGCCCTAGATACCACTTGGGGCCCTCTGCACTAAATACATCTTGTGCCAGGGTGCGGTGCCAAGCAGGGGGAGTCCTGGGTCCAGGTGCTGCTGCCATTCCAGGAGGCAAGTTCGAATTCCCTGGGAACTCACCAGGGGGCGCTGTGGGACCGCTGTCAGGAGCTCATCTGTGGCAGCTCCTCGCGCTTCCTGCAGTGAAGAGCAGTCCCTGGCCAAATGCAGTTCGGAGCTCCCCTCCCTGCCACCATGCCCCGCTGGTGCCACACTCCACGCCCCGGTCTCCTGCTGTCTGACATGCCAGCAGTTCCAGTGGGAGCTGTGGACAGACTGACCGTGCCAGCGCCAGCCGTGCCAGCGGGAATGCCGACGGACTGACCGTGCCAGCCCCGGCCGTGCCAGTGGGAATGCCGACGGACTGACCATGCCAGCCCCGGCCGTGCCAGCGGGAATGCCGACAGACTGACCGTGCCAGCCCCGGCCGTGCCAGCGGGAATGCCGACGGACTGACCGTGCCAGCCCCGGCCGTGCCAGCGGGAATGCCGACGGACTGACCGTGCCAGCACCGGCCGTGCCAGCGGGAATGCCGATGGACTGACCGTGCCAACACCGGCCGTGCCAGCGGGAATGCCGACAGACTGACCGTGCCAGCCCCGGCCGTGCCAGCGGGAATGCCGACGGACTGACCGTGCCAACACCGGCCGTGCCAGCGGGAATGCCGACAGACTGACCGTGCCAGCCCCGGCCGTGCCAGCGGGAATGCCGACGGACTGACCGTGCCAGCACCGGCCGTGCCAGAGGGAATGCCGATGGACTAACCGTGCCAGCACTGGCCGTGCCAGCAGGAATGCCGACAGACTGACCGTGCCAGCCCCGGCCGTGCCAGCGGGAATGCCGACGGATTGACCGTGCCAGCCCCGGCCATGCCAGCGGGAATGCCGATGGACTGACCGTGCCAGCACCGGCTGTGCCAGAGGGAATGCTGACGGACTGACCGTGCCAGCACCGGCCGTGCCAGCGGAAATGCTGACGGACTGACCGTGCCAGCCCCAGCCGTGCCAGTGGGAATGCCGACAGACTGACCGTGCCAGCACCGGCCGTGCCAGTGGGAATGCCAATGGACTGACCATGCCAGCACCGGCCGTGCCACTGGAAATGCTGACAGACTGACTGTGCCAGCAACAGCCATACCAGTGTCACTGGTGAGGGACAGCAACAAATTCGCAGAGGTGGTGCAAATGGGCCAGCTGCCCCAGCAATACCAGGCTGTCTGGGCCAATGGGGCACTGAAGAGCTGACGGTTTGCAAAGTCCCTCTGGTGTCCGACTCCCCGGTGGCTGCATCTTGTGCCGCAGGATTTCAACTTCCGTTTAAAATAACCTAGTCTGGGTCCTTCTGACTGCAAAGATACCTTGCTAGTGTGGTGTGTGACCCATGCTGCACTTTCCTGGAGTATGCACAGCCCCGTATAGGAGCTCAGAGAGACCTGGTCCTGTTAACTCTGAAACCTAACGACGACGCCTATTGTTAACTCCTTGGCAGGAGGAGGGGGGACAGGGGGGTTGTGCCTGCAGGGGAAGGGGGGGAATGGGGTTGTGCCTGCCGGGGGAGAGGGGGGCAATGGGGTTATGGGCTCTGCCGAGCCTGTCATGGGGCCAGGCATGGGCGCAGCTTGGCATAGTCCCAGCCCAGTCCATGTGCCTGAGAGCACCCGGCTTGATGGGCCTGGGCCCAGCCAGAACCATGCCCCCATCCCATCCCCAATGCCCCCTCCTATCCCCTCTCCTGCTGCCCCATCCCAGCTCCTCTGCCCACATCCCACCCCCTCTCTGCTGGGAGCGGAGATGCCATCGGACCGCTCAGCCACAGGCGGAGGTGAGGACGAGATTAGCATCTGCTCCCTGATCACATGGGCCTCGCCACGGCTCAGCGCTGCCGGGGCAGAGCAGCCGGAGAGCGAGCGAGGGACGGCAGCAGGGAGCTAAGGTACCGCTCCCGCCGCGCGGGCTGCTGCTGCTGGGTGGGAGCCGCTCGGCACGGGTGGCCGGAGGGGGGAGCAGGGCGCCTGGGAGGGGGAGAGATGCGGGAGATCAGGGATCCCGCGGGGAGGAGGAGACTGGAGGGAGGAGGGGACCTGGGGAGATGGGGGGAGCAGGAGCCCAGGGGGAGGATGGAACGGGGGATGGGAGGTGATGGAGAAGAGGGAACTGGAGGGAGGAGGGGACATGGAGAGATGGGGGAGCAGGGGTTCTGGGGGGAGAAGAGGGAACTGGAGGGAGGAGGGGACGTGGAGAGATGGGGGAACAGGGGTTCTGGGGGGAGAAGAGGGCACTGGAGGGAGCAGAGGACTGGGGGGTGGGATAGAAGGGGGCTGGAGGGAGCAGGGGACATGGACAGATGGGGGGAGAGGAGGGGAAGCAGGGGTTATGGGGAGGCTGGGGGAGAAGAGGAGGGGACATGGGGGGAGGAGGAGGAAGAGATTGGGAGGGGGGGTCAGGGAAAGCTGTCAGCTCCATCCCCTCAGTGCTGCTGGGGAAACAGGAGAAAGTGGCTGGCACCCAGCCCCATCTGCCCGCGTGCCTGCAAACCCCCCACCCACCACCACTGGCACATATGTCAGCAGCACCTGAGGGGGCGCTGCTTCCTGCCTGCCCCAGGAACTCCAGGCAAGGGGGTCTGGTCCCCCCCCGCCAGCAGCCAGCAGGGTCACATACTGGGCCCATGTGGGCAGAGGGGCAGAACCACCTGTGATCTGGGGGCACGTAAGGTGTCTGGGCCCCAGAACCCTGGTGTGTGGTACTGGCCAGGTGGCCCACGTAAGGGTGCTGTGTCCCTTCCCCCACCGGTTGGTGTGGCTCACATGTGGGCCCACCGGGCTTTCAAGGGGCTGGTACCCGGTGAGGAGCCCTCGTGCTCAGGGCAGCCTGTGGGCTGTGGCCAGCCCTGTCCCTCCTTTCACTCCAGTCTGGCCCCCAGGAGCTCTGGCATTGGGGGCAAAGGCCCCCAGGGACTGCCCCCTCCCCCCTGCAGCCACAGGAACCTGGGGGCCTTTTATTTACATCAGAAACTGACTGAGCGCAGGGCCAGGTGCCGGGGAGGAAACGGCTGGGGGGGGGTTGGGGGAGGGGAAGCAGCAGCATAAGAGCCAGAGGGAGCGGAAGTGCCGCTGTCTGCACCCCATGGCAAAGGCTGCTCAGCCCAGGCCTGAGCGTCGCACCTCTCCCAGCCTGGCATCTCTGCCCAGCCTGGGAAGTGGAAGGACTGGTTCTGTGCAGGGCAGGGAGGGGCCATGCTGCCTCCCACAGCGTGCACCTTGCCTGGTGCCAGGGGGAGACCCAGAGCACCAGGGCCCCTCCCCCAGCCAGCACTCATCCTGGCCAGGTGCCCCAGGGAGACCCCTCTAGTCTGGCTACCCTGCCCCCAGCCTTCCCGTATCCCCTGCTGTCCCCACCAGGACCCTCTCCCATTGCTGCGCTGCCAGGCTGTAGCTGGCCTAGACCCCGTGGGGGCGCCCACCATCCAGAGCTACAAACCTTAGGTTTCCCACGGGCTGCAACACCAGCGCTTTCCCCACAGGCTCTTGATGCCCATGACAGGGGCAAATCCACACACCACGAACAGCCCAACCCTGCCCGGGACTAGAGCCAGCGCCCTGCACTCCAGCATCCCAAGCCTCAGCTGCTTGGGCTTCAGGTGACCGGACAGCCAGTGTGACAAATCAGGACGCTTTTGGTTTTTTGGGCAGGGTGTGTGTGTATTGTTATGCATATCAGACAACGCCCATAATATCAGGACGTCTGGTCACCCTACTTGGGCTACAGGAGAGCTCCCTTCACTGCCACTAACAGCAGGGGCCCTTCTCTTCTCTTTGGGCCCAGCCCTGAGCGGGAGCCTGATTCACACGTGCAAAGGCAGCCTGCTCGGACCTGCCTGTGGGCGCTGGTGGGTTCCTCCACTGAGACCAGCCAGGCCTGCGCCACCAAAGGAGAGGAAGGAAAGAAGCTGTCCCCAGCCACCCATTGCAGGCTGCCATGCTCCGGAGCACATGGCACAGCAGGCACAGCCCTGGGAGCCAGTGGGGCAGCCCACAGCCCAGGGAAACCATGGCAACCAGGGGGACCATCTGCCTCCATTGTCCCTCTTGGACACCCCTATCCTTTGCTACCAGGCCCCGCACCATGCGCAGCCCAGCGCAGCCGAGCTGCACTGTTGTTGCGTGAGTCACATGCGTGCCCCCAAGGGCTTGGCAGTGCAGAATAACCCCTGGCAGTCCCCCCACTCCCCTAGTACCCGGTTTGCCCTGGGAACTCATGGATACCTGGCCCAGGCCCCCTGCCTTTGCACCAGAGGCTGGT
Source organism: Natator depressus (assembly GCF_965152275.1). Classification (NCBI taxonomy): domain Eukaryota; kingdom Metazoa; phylum Chordata; order Testudines; family Cheloniidae; genus Natator; species Natator depressus. The sequence goes on from NC_134253.1 coordinate 7,017,183, forward strand.
GGGCAGTCAGAAGCACCTTGGGCACATCAGAATCTCAGAGGCTTCAATTACTAGCCCACTCCCCTGCTGACCTATGCCTTCTTCCCCATGCCACCAACCTCTTCTGCTGCCCCATCCCATCCTCAATGCCCCCTCCTGCCCCCTCTCCTGCTGCCCCATCCCATCCCCTCTGCCTCCATCCCACCCTCTCTCTGCTGCTCCATGCCATCCCCAGTGCGTCCTTCCCACCCCATCTCCTGCTGCCCCATCCTCTCTGCCTCCATCTTAGGAGCCCCAATGCCTCCTCCCGCCCACCTCCCACCCCTCTCCTGCTGCCCCATCCCATTCCATCCCCTCTGCCTCCATCCCACCCTCTCTCTGCTGCCCCATCCCAGCTCCTTTGCCCCCATCCCACCCCCTCTCTGCTGCCCCGTCCCATCCCCTCTGCCTCCATCCCACCCCCTCTCTGCTGCCCCGTCCCATCCCCTCTGCCTCCATCCCACCCCCTCTCTGCTGCCCCATCCCATCCCCTCTGCCTCCATCCCACCCTCTATCTGCTGCCCCATCCCATCCCCAATGCCCTCTCCCACCCACTCTCTGCTGCCCACTCCCATCCCCATCCCCTGCCGCCTCCATTCCCATGGGAAGTGGTGGCTCCGGTGCCAAGGTCCCGTTTCCAGCCCAGACCATGTGTCACTGTCACGGCACAGTCCCATGCCACCTCTCTCTTGCTCCGCAGATGGAGGAGACGACACCACCACCCGCACCTGAGACACCGTCCCCGCTGACGTCCTACAAATGGCGGACAGGCCCCCAGGGCGGGGAGAGGGAGCCGGAGCCTGAGCGGCGCCCCATGCCCCCTGCCAGCAGCCGCTGGGCCAAACTGCAGAACTGGAAGCGCGCTCATAGCCAGCCTGAGACTGACACCCCTGAGGTGCGCATGGCCAAGAGCAGCCCAGGCACCGAGCCCCCAGAGCCTGTGGAGAGCAAAGCGGCCGCCCGGAGGTCTGTGTTCCAGAGAGCGTTCTCTGCCCCGACCAAGGTGCCCAAGGAGCCCAAGGGCCAAGAGGGCATTAAGCTGAACCTGCGAAAATACCTGCGTTCCAAGTCCCACCGCAGGAGCCAGGAGAGTGGGCCCAAGGCAGAGCAGACACCTCAGGAGGCAGCCAAAGGTAAGAAGGGTCCAGCATGGGGCTGAACGCTCTGGCACTGGGCTGTGTCCAGCGAGGGAACGGGCATCCAGGGCAGGGGGGCAATTGGAACTAGACTGGCCAAAGCTGGGCCATGTGAGGTATGGGTGGGTCGGGGAATCCCAGCCGTGGCACATCTGGGCCGTGTGAGGTCTGTGTGGGTCAGGGATCCCAGTTGTGGCAGAGCTGGGCCATGTGAGGTGCGTGTGGGTTGGGGAGCCCAGCTGTAGCGCAGCTGGGCCATGTGTGTTGTGTGTGGGTCAAGGATCCCAGTCATGGAACAGCTGGCCTGTGTGTGGGGATCGGGGATCCCAGCCATGGCACATCTGGGTCGTGTGAGGTCTGTGTATGAGTCGGGGATCCCAGACGTGTCACAACTGGACAGGTGAGGTATGTGTGGGTCGGCGATCCCATCCGCAGCACAGCTGGGCCATGTGAGGGGCTTGTGGGTTGGGGGTACCAGCCGTGGTACAGCTGGTCCGTGTGCAGTGTGTGTCGGTTGGGGGTCCCAGTTGTGGCACAGGTGGGCCACGTGAAGTGCGTGTGGGTCATGGGTCCCCATGGGCCGTGTGCGGTGTCTGGGAGTTGGGGATCCCAGCCATGGCACAGTTGGGCCATATGGCGTGTGTATGAGTCGGGGATCCCAGATGTGTCACAGCTGGGCCGTGTGAGGTATGGGTGGGTCGGGGATCCCAGCCATGGCACAACTGGGCTATGTGAGGTCTATATGGGTCGGGGATCCCAGTCGTGGCACAGATGGGCCATGTGTGGTGCGTGTGGGTCAGGGATCGCAGCCATGACATAGCTGGTCTATGTGTGGTGCATGTGGGTTGGGAATCCCAGTTGTGGCACAGCTTGGCCATGTGAGGTGTGTCTGGGATGGGGATCCCATCCGTAGCACTGTTGGGCCATGTGAGGCACTTGTGGGTTGGGGGTACAGCTGGTCCATGTGCAGTGTGTGTCGGTTGGGGATCCCAGTTGTGGCACAGCTGGGCTGTGTGCCGTGTGTGTGGGTCGGAAGTCCCAGTCGTGACAAGCTGGGCTGTGTGCCGTGTGTGTGGGTCGGAAGTCCCAGTCGTGACAAGCTGGGCTGTGTGCCGTGTGTGGGGGTCGGAAGTCCCAGTCGTGACAAGCTGGGCTGTGTGCCGTGTGTGGGGGTCAGGGATCCAAGCCATGGTGCAGCTGGACAGTATGCAGTGTGTGTGTGGGTCGGAGATCCCAGTCCTAGCACAGCTGGGCTGTGTGAGGTCTATGTGGCTCAGGGATCCCAGTCGTGGCACAGATGGGCCGTGTGTGGTGCGTGTGGGTCGGAGATCCCAGTCGTGGCACAGTTAGGCTGTGTGAAGTGTGAAGTTCGGGGATCCCAGTCGTAGCACAGCTGGACTGTGTACGGTGTCTGTGAATTGGGGATCCCAGCCAAGTCACAGCTGGGCTGTGTGAGGTCTGTGTGTGGGTTGGGGAACCCAGCCGTGGCACAGCTGGGATGTTTGAGGTTTCTGTGGGTCAGGGATCCCAGTTGTGCCACAGCTGGGCCGTGTGAACTGTCTCAGTCGGGGATCCCAGAGGTGACACAGGTGGGCCTTGTGCGGTCAGGAATCCCAGTTGTGGCACAGCTGGGCCGTGTGCGGTATGTTTCATTCTGGCATCCCAGTTGAGGGACAACTGGGCTGTGTGAAGTGCGTGTGAGTCATGGGCTGTGTGTGGTGTGTGTGACACAGCTGGGCCGTGTGTGGTCAGGGATCCCAGTTGTGGCACAGCTCAGCCATGTGCGGTATGTTTCAGTCGGGCATCCCAGATGTGGCACAGCTGGTCTGTGTGTGATGTGTACGATCAGGAATCCCAGTTGTGGCACAGTTGGGCCGTGTATGGTGTGTGTGGGTCGGGGATCCTAGTTGTGTCGCAGCTGGGCCGTGTGCATTGTGTGTGAGTTGGGGATCGCAGCTGTGACATAGCTGGGCTGTGTGTGATGTCTGTGGGTCGGGGATCCCAGCTGTGGCACACCTTGGCGGTGTGACGAATGTGTGGGTCGGGGATCCCAGTCGTGGCACAGCTGGGCTGTGTGAAATGCGTGTGGGTCAGGGGTCCAGGACTTGGCACAGCTGGTCTGTGTGTGTTGTGTGTTGTCGGGGATCCCAGTTGTGGCACAGCTTGGCTGTGTATGGTATGGGTGGGTTGGGAATCCCAACTGTGGTACAGTTGGGCCGTGTATGGTGTATGCGGGTCGGGGATCCTAATTGTGGCACAGCTGGGCTGTGTGTGGTGTGTATGGGTCGGGCATCCAATTCGTGGCGCAGCTCGGCTGTGTGCGGTGTGTGTGGGTCAGGAATCCCAGTTGTGGCACAGATGGCCTGGGTGTGGTGTGTGTCAGGGATCCCAACCGTGGTACAGCTGGGCTGTGTTCGGTGTGTGTGGGTTGGGAATCCCAGTCATGGCATATCTGGGCCATATGTGGTGTCTGTGGGTTGGGATCCCAGCCGTGGTACAGCTTGGCTGTGTGTGGTATGTGTGGGTCAGGGATCCCAGTTGTGGCACAGCTGGGCCGTGTACGGTGTGTGTGGGTCAGGAATCCCAGTTGTCGCAGAGATGGGCTGTGTGTGTCGTGGATCCCAGCTGTGGTACAGCTGGGCTGTGTGTGGTGCATTTGGGTCGGGAATCTCAGTCGTGTCACAGCTGGGCCGTGTGAGGTCTGTGTGTGGGTCGGGGATCCCAGTTGTGGCATAACTGGGCCGTGCGCATTGTGTGTGGTTCAGGGATCCCAGCTGTGGTGCAGCTGGGCCATATGTGGTGTGTGGGTCGGGGATCTCAGCCATGGCGCAGCTGGGCTGTGTGTGGTGCGTGTGGGTCGGAGATCCCAGCAGTCTCACAGTGGGGCCACGTGTGCTCAGTTGACCACTCCCTGGGTTATAGCCCCTTTGCTGTTCCGTGCCCCCTCCTGTTTCAGTCATGGCAATTTGCTCTGCAGAGTGACTGGCAGCTCTCTGCACAGGGGACCTTGTTGCGAGTGATCAGCCCATTACCACGTCACAGGCATTCTGGTTCTGGCTGTGCCGAGGCCTCTTCCCTCTGGTACAAGCAGCTACCTCCCAAGCCCTGATCCCACGAGCTGAGTTCTAATCTTGCAGGCTGCTGAGAGCAGTGGCCCCACCCAGAAGGTCACGGTGGCATCAGGGAGAGAATGGAGATGCCCCTGCTCCAGAGGCTCAGGGCCCTGTGGCTTGAGTAAAGAGGATTCTGTTAGCGACAGCGGGGCTGTGACACACGGTTGAAGTTCTGACTGTTTCCAGCAGAGGGCAGTGGGGCACATAGGCAGCCTCCGGGGGTCAATTACGTGCCTTGCAATCTACGTACAGCTATGGAGCTGGAGTGTGCATTGGAGCTGGATACAAATCGCAGGGAAGGTAGCCCCAGGATGGATTTGGGGCTAGGCCAGGCAGTGGGCTGTGGTGGGATGGGGCTCAGTTAAACCTTTATGAGCCCCTCTTGCTGGCAGGCTCAGCAGAGAAGCCAGAGACTGAAGAGGTGTCAGGGTCTGAAAGCCCAGCGAACTCCGCAGAGCTGTCTGGTGGGGCCAGCTCTGTGCAGGCAGGACCCCATCTCCAGGGCTGGGCTAGGCCAGCCCCCGTCACCATGTTAAGCTCACCATGACAGAACAAAGCAAAGGCTCCTGCTCGAGCAGGGACTCTGCTCTCACGATGTTCTCTCAGGTTTGCAGGGGGGAGATGCTACCATTGCTACCCTGATGTGGGCTGCCTGTGATTTGAGCCGCGTTTCAGCTGTGGCCCCTGGGCGCTGTTCTAAGCACTGGCCAGTGGCCAAGGCAGGATCAGGCTTTCAGCCACACAGCTCAAGGGTTGGTCTCTGCTGGGAGACGGGAGCTCAGGCCGATTCTCGTTTGCTCTGCTCCAGCTCAGGGGGAGTGAGACTCGATGAGCAGAAACCATCGTGTTAAACCAGAAAGGCAGTTAGGTCCAGTCCCTGTGGAGTCCATACAGGCATGCTGGCCCAGTCCCTATAGAATCCATACAGGCAGACAGGCCCAGTCCTGGTCCCTGTGCAGTCCATACAGGTGGGCAGTTATGGTCCCTGTGGAGCCCATACAAGGGGATGAGCAGGCAGCTGGGCCCAGTCCTGGTCCCTGTGGAGTCTATATCGGCAGGCAGTCCCGGACCCTGTGGAGTCAAAATGGGCAGGTGGACCCGGTCCTGGTCCCTGTGGAGTCCATACAGGGGGATGATTGGGTCCCAGCCCAGACCCTGTGGAGTCCATATGGGTAGGCGGACCCATTCCCGGTCCCTCTGGAGTCCACATGGGTGGGCAAGTGGGTCCCGGCCCAGTCCCAGTGGAGTCCATGTGGGTGGGCAGGCCTGGTCCCTATGGAGTCCATACAGGCAGGTGGTCCCAGTTCTGGTCCCTGTGCAGTCCATATCAGCATGCAGTCCCGGTCCCTGTGGAGTCTATACGGGCAGGCAGGCCCTGTGCCTGTGGATAGACTTGCAAAGTAAGATAGCTATGAGATCAGCACAGCCACCCCCCTCCCCCGCAACAGTGTCTCACAAAGTACAGCCTGATGGCACAGCAGCCCCCCTACCCGCCAGGCATAGCAGTGTCACAGCAGCCCCCCTCCCACTCCCTGCCACATGTCACAGTCACCACCTGGCGGCAGTTCCCCCTCACGTCCCCCCAGCACTCCTGGGAGCTCTTGCCCTTCCTCCCAGCCCCCCCCCCCCCACTGCCTGCCCAGCCCCCTCTCCTCCAGCGAATCTCCCCTCCCACCCCTGCATCAGTGACATTGAGCTGTTCTTCCTATGGAACAAGGGTTCTGTGGAAGAGGGGCCCCCTTCATGTGTCGCTTGTGGCCTGCCCCTGCCCCCAATGAGCGAGAGCCCTTTAGGGCTGCTCCCACCTGCCCTGCTGACATCTCTTCAGGCACCCCCAGCCCCGACTCAGCCCATGAACCCGCATGCCCTGGGATCAGCCTGTGGTGTGCAGGACGTCTCGCTGCACAGCCCTCGAGGGAGGGGTGGGTCTGGTGGGCAGCATGGACTTGCAGAGAAGAGAGGATGCTGAATCCTATGGGGGCTGCAGCCCCTAGAGTTGCTTTCCTGGGGCCCCTGCACAGCTCAGACAGGACTGGGGATCCACTGTCCTGGTGCCCAGTGAGGCTCAGACAGGGCTGGGGCTTTGCTCTCCTGGGGCCCGGCGAGGCTCAGTCAGGGCTGTGACCTATTTGCACAGCACTTCAGGACTCTGCTGGTGCTCCAGCAAGGGCTGATCTGAAGGTTGGTGCCATGAGGAGCCATCTGTGTCTTGTGTGAGTCATCTCACAACCGAGAGGCAGCGGGGACTGACTAATCCTGAGACCTGGGCAGCTAAAAATGGCAGACACACAATTCCTTTTAGTCAGAAGCTAGATGCTGGCGGGCCTCAAAGTGCCAGACACCTCCATCCTCCGGATACACCTAGCAAGTGTTTCTAGAACACCATCCGCCAGCGCACGTCCCCAAGTGCTAAACACACCAAGAAAGCTCGCTGCCCCCACCACTGAAATGCAGCCATCTCAGGGCTGGGATGCAGCAGCTGTTTAACACCACACAGACACACTGCACAAAAGCTTCGGATGGGACATGGAGACGAGTCCTGGTTTTGGAACACTGGGGCAATTGAAGAGGCGACTTGGCCAGGACACCACAGCTAGGCCCCTGGGGTTGGGGGAATGGGTGGCGGGGTCTTTGGAGAGAACTGTAGCTCTGGGGCTGGACGCTCAGTATGTCCTGGTCACAGAAAGGCCAAGGCTGACTCTCCAGGGCTGCACGTGCACAGAGTGGGTGATGGGATGATTTAGCTGGGGTTGGTCCTGCTTTGAGCAGGGGGTGGGACTAGATACCTCCTGAGGTCCCTTCCAACCCTGATAGTCTATGATTCTCTGGGAGTCCTGCCAGCTCAGCCAGCTGTACCGATGTCAGGATTCCCGGACTGGCTGGGCTGAGCTCAGGGTCTGTAGCACAAGATGGCAGGTTCCATATTGTGTTGGGGACGTTCTGCCTCGCTCTGTTGCGTCCCCTCGTATGGATGATAGTGATGGGCGTGGGCCCATGCTGTTCCCCTATGGCCTGAGCTTCCATTAGGGGGAGCAGTCATTACTCCTAGTCAGTGTACTCCCAAGAAGTTCTGTCCCTGCTTCCTCTCAGAATCCTGCTCTCTCTGCCTCCCACATCCACAGGATGGGGAGGCCGGCCAGGAGCTCACAGGGAGCATGGCCTTGGTGGCTGCCCTTGGATGGGGGGGTCCTGGGGCCAGCGCTCAGTTTTGAAAATTGTGAGACTCCTTCTGCCTGAGGTCTAAGCCAGAGGCGCAAAAAGGGGCCTGGCCTGGCCAGGGCGGTGGGGAAGGGCATCTCCGCTGTGCATTGCGCTGCGATTTCTCAAGCCTGGTTCCTCTTTGTGGCCAGGCCAGGACTGGGAGGGGGGGGTGAAGCCTGCTCCGGCCAGTCACATGCCTCCTCGTAGGTGTGGGGAGAGGGGATCGCCTTATCAGAGGGCCTGGAAGCTGCGGGGGGCGGGGCTGGTTGGAAGTTCCGCCCCTTGCTGGGTGCCCTGCGCCTTGTGGTGCTGCGGATGTGCAGGAAGGCACGCAACATGTTTGGCTCCCGTCCTGTGTGTCTTTGTTGGTGAGGCCATCTCGCTATGCACTGGGGCTCCAGGCTGGCTCTCGTGTGCAGAGAGCTGCCCCCGCACGGGAGGCAGAGCACCCCCAGCTCAAAGGAAACCTTCCCTAGGACGGGATCAGGAGAGGCCCAGGACCCAGCAAGGAGGTCCCGAGCTCTCCCCTGCCACAGGGTTCTGCTACTAAGGACAGGCACATTGCACCTGCGCTGAAGATGGACCTCACTGCTCCCTGCTGCTGTGGCAAAGCCACCATGTGCCCCACTGTACATTGGCTTGGTTGGCTATCCCCTCCCAGGCAACGGGGACAGGAATACTAATCCCTGAGATCTACAGATGAAACGCACTAGATAAGAGCTAGGTTATAGTTATTATTATTTATTCCCACCAGACAGAAATGTAGAGTTTTGTTTTTCTGTCTAACTCCTGCCCTCCCCCCACAAAAAAAACCAAAAAACTTTGGCAGGAGCCTCAGGAGGGGAAATCAGGCCTGCTCAAGTCTCAGTGAGGGCAGATCTTGCCTGGGACTGTGCTCTTTGGACCACTGCCTGCCTGTGAGAAAGTGGGAATTGTAATATTTTTTATGAAGCCTGTGTGTGCCTCAGTTTCCCTTATATGTTACGTGGCTACCCAGAGGCAAACAGTTTTGTCAGCAAAAGGCAGCTTTTGCCGACAAAGCAGGGGAGGTGTATGAACTAGAAAGCTACTTTTGGTGGCAAAACTCTGCTGTTTTGCTGACAAAATAAAACGACCTTCACGAGAGGCACAGAGCTTATTGAGGAAAAAGCGTCAGTGTAGACCAGTGGTCTCCAACCTTTTTACGCACAAGATCACTTTTTGAATTTAAGTGCAACCCAGAATCTACCACACTCCTTCCCCTAGGCGCCGCCCCACTCCCTCCATCCCCCGTCCCTCCGTGGCTTGCTGTCCCCCACCCTCACTCACTTTCACTGGGCTGGGGCAGGGGGTTGGGGTGTGGGAGGGGGTGTGGGCTCTGGGATAAGGCTGAGGGGTTTGGAGTGCAGGAGGGGGCTCCGGGCTGAGACTGGGGCAGGGGGTTGGGGTGCAGGAGGGGGCTCCAGGCTGGGGCAGAGTGTTGGGGTGTAGGAGGGAGTACGGGGTGCTGGCTCTGGGAGGGAGCTTGGGGTGCTGGAGGGGTTGTGGAGTGCTGGCTCTGGGAGGGGGCTCAGGGCTGGGGCAGGGGATTTGGGGTGCAGGAAGGGGTACAGGTTGCTGGCTCTGGCAGGGGGCTCAGAGCTGGGGGTTGAGGTGCAGGAGGGGTGAGGGCTCCCGCTGGGTGGCACTTACCTTGGGAAGCTCCCGGGCGGTGGCGCAGCAGGGCTAAGGCAGGCTCCCTGCCTGTCCTGGCCCCACGCTGCTCCTGGAAGCAGCCAACACGCCCCTGCGACCCCTGGGGGGTCACATGGCTCTGCCCACTGCCCCTCTCTGCAGGCACAGCCCTTGCAGCTCCCATTGGCTGCAGTTCCCCATTCCCGGCCAATGGGAGCTGCGGGGGCGATGCTTGCAAGCAGGAGCAGCACGCGGAGACCCCTACCCCTGTCCCTCCCCCCCTGGGGCCGCAGGGGCGTGCTGGACGCTTCTGGGAGCAGCGTGGGGACAGGGCAGGCAGGGAGCCTGCCTTAGCCCCTCTGTGGTGCCGGAGTTTTAGCGGCCAGAGATCGCGATCAACTGTCAGAGGCTCCAATCGACCAGTTGATGGTGATCTACAGGTTGGTGACCACTGGTGTAGATGCTGCCATTCGTTAAGTTGCTATAACTGGCCTCCCCCAGTATCCCACAATGCCTATCATGACCGCTTTGCTCACTGTTTTGATCTCGGCCACTGGGCAGGCATGCGCCCCTCCAGTTTCAAAGCTCCCAGAAGCTTTGACATTCTTCATCCTGGAGAGCTCACAGAGCTTCTGAGGAGGCTGTGGGAGAACTCAGAGGGATGTTCAGAACCATTAATGTGGAATCAGCAGGCAGGCAGAGCCGGCCGCTGCTGCTGCTCGGAGGGAGAGAGACCTGTGCTGTACAGAGCCAGGGGTTCATAGAATCTTAGAATATCAGGGTTGGAAGGGACCTCAGGAGGTCATCTAGTCCAACCCCCTGCTCAAAGCAGGGCCAATCCCCAATTTTTGCCCCAGATCCCTAAATGGCCCCCTCAAGGATTGAACACACAACCCTGGGTTTAGCAGGCCAATGCTCAAACTACTGAGCTATCCCTTCCCCCGTTGATGTGGGAGGGTATCCCCCTCCACCAGGGTTGGTTGCTCAGGCTGCTGTCTGAACTTAAAGAGACAGCACGCCGACACACTCTCCCCCAACACACACACACACTCCCTATAACACATTCTCCCCTCCTCCCCCACACATACACTTCAGTTGAAAAGCGCTGGCAATCCAGTAGGAGGCCTATGGAATGATGGGATTGAGAAACCTGCATAATGTGACACTGAACCTGCCCCATGAGGCATTGCAAACCCTTCCCAAAGCACCTTGCGGCCAGTTGGACAGTGGGATAGCTACCCACAGTGCACTGCTCTCTGTGTCAATGCAAGAGCTGCTAATGTGGATGCGCTCTGCAGACACAAGGAGCTAGTGTGGACATGCAACAGCAGTTTAATTAAAGTGGTATAACTTTTGTCAACAAAACTTTGTAGTGTAGACATGTAGTTTGCTGTCAGGGAAGACTAAGAGGCATAGGTGTGTGTATGTTACCTCCCTGTCTGGGTGGAATGAATAGTGTCATTAAGGAACCTGTTGAATCTGACCCAGATCAGGATGGTGTCCAGAGAGACAATGTCAGCTCCAGTAACTCCTGGATCCACTCTCTCAGCAGGGAAGGTGAGCACAGACCAGACTGCCCCCCCTCCCGCCCCTGAGAACAAAGGACTGGGATGGTCTGAGGTAGGGGATAAATGTTGGCTTCTGGTAGAAGCTGGACTCTCACCTGGGAACTGACCAAGGAGGTCAGACTAAGGTTATGTCTACACTGCGTACCTTACAGCGGCACAAAGGTCTCCTGTGTAGCTGCTCTTTGCTGGCAGGCAAGAGCTCTCCTGCCGGCAAAATAAAACCACCCCCAACAAGCAGCAGTAGCTTTGTTGGCGGGAGATACTGGTGCTTTTCGTCGATAAAACTTTTGTTAGTCGGGGGTATGTTTTTTCACACCCCTGACCGATAAAAGTTTTACTGACAAAAGTGCAGTGTAGACAGCCTGAGAGACAAACAGAGGCTGAACATGAGGTTCACTTCAGCTTGGCTGGGATCTGGGCTAACCAGAATGGTCTGTGCTTTAACCGTCATTTCTCTGTGCTGACCTAAGGACTTCCCGTGCTGAGTTCCAGGTGACTAATAAACCTGACTGTTTTGACAGCGCTGTGTGTCACTGTAACTATGGGGTGAGGGGCATTAATCCCTGAAGCATGTACAAATCTCTATCAGAGTCTCTCTCAGCTGGACTCACTGAGCAGAGTTCCTGGGGTGAAGAAGGAGGGCTGAAGCCCAGCGGTTCAGTCTCAGGAGTCAGTGAGGCTGCGTGGCCTGCCCTCGAGGAAGAGTGAGACCCCTTGGGGTCTGGCACATGGATGGAGTTCCTCTAAGAGACTGGCTCACAGCTGGGGGCCTAGCACCGACCCTGTGAATCCAGACACTGTTCTAGGGTCCACACGCAGCATTAGGGATCTCCTTAGAGCAGGATGCAGTGGTATTTTAAATGTGCTCTGTGGCTGGTTCTGCCAGGCACCACCCCGTGTGCGTAGAAACTAGAGTGGGTGTGTTCCAGGCACTGAATTCCTGGGCACGGCAGGTGCCCAACAACCTGCAGCTGCCCGCCCCCATCCCCTGCCACCGATTCCAGTGTAACCGGCTCCATGCCTTGGCAGTCCACGCCTGAAATGCACAAGTGCAGGCAGGAGCCCCCCCCGGGGGGACAGGAGGGGCCCGGTCCCCACCCCCTCTATTCCAGCCCAGCCCAGACATGGGCTGCTTGCTCCTGACGCTGCTGCTGGGAGCAAGGGCAGCCCTGCCGGCTGGGAGCATGAATGCAGGGGGAGGTGCCCAGGAAAGCTCTGACTCCCAGGTCCCGGGCAGCACCTGCCCCAGTGCCTTCCAAAGGCCCTAACTGCTGGTGAACACTGGGCCTGCCTTACCCGCCAATAACCTGGCTTGCCAATTGCCACAAGTCCCCCAGGTCCCCTGGCGCTGATCTGCGAGGCCGATCTATAGAGAGAGGGCCACTGCCAGAGCCTGCGTGCAGCCCAAAGGGGATGGACACAGACCCACAACTCACCAGGGCAGACCCAGAGTGGGGCATGGTGTGGTGGGGTCAGTGGGCCTCTTACATCGGGGCAGCCACCCACACATAGTGCAGCACAGAGGGCCCAGAGCATGACTGCAGCACTGATCCCACGGTGATGGGCATGGTAAAAAAAACCTGAACAGGAGAAGGGAGGTGGAAGAGTGGGGCAGGGGAAGAGTATACAGAGAGGGGAGGGAAAGGATGGAAAGGACGGGGGAGAGGTGGACTGAGGCGGGTGTGGAAAAGGAGTCGGGAGATGTGGGGGGATCTGATCCCTGAGGCCAGGTGTCACCCTCCTGACGAGCTGCCTCTCTCCCCCCAAGATGGTGTGCGCCCCGTGCAGCGGATTCCACTGGCCCCGTCCCCTGAGGTCCCTGTCTGGGATGTCTCAAACTTCTCCCTGGTGGATGGACAGCTGGTGCTGATGGCCAGGGACGAGGAGGTGAGGGGCCTGTGGGGAGTAGAGTGGGGGATGGGGAAAGGAGGGGTGGGATGAGAGGATGGGGATGAGGAGCTGAAGGCCCTGGGGGTTGGGAGGAGGGGACGAGGAGGTGAGGGGCCTCGGAAGTGGGGCGGAGGGGGGAAGAGGATGAGGAGCTGAGGGGCCTGTGATAGGGGCAGGGACATTGCTCCCAGCATTGCGCCCCATTGGTCACTGTGCTCCCAACTGGACTCTGGATCTGTGGAGGGCTCCTCACACCCCTGCTTCAGCCCCAGGGATCCCTACCCGGCAGCTTTAGAGTCTGCCAAGTCTCCCTTGGGGGCTGAACCTGCTGCCCTGGGGCTGAGCCGGTTCTTGCACCCCCTGCCGGAGGCTGGGGTAGCTTCTTGGGCCTGTGTGTTGTTGGGGTGGAAGAGGCACCAGGGGTTTAGGGAGGGGGGAGGACCCAATACCAGAAGCTACCCCACAGCAGCCACTGCCCAGGAGGGCTGGTGGGGGGAGACTCTGCCCTGGGGAATGGAGGGGTGAGCAGGGCATGGGGAATAGAGAGACTGGGCAGGTGGCAGGGAGGGAGGCCAGGCGGAGGGCATGGAGGTGGCAGGGAGCGGGGGAGGCTGGGTGGAGGGGATGGAGGTGGCAGGGAGGGAGGGAGTCTGGGTGGAGGGGATGGGAGCGGTAGGGAGGGAGGCCCAGCAGAGGGGATGCGGGCTGTGGAGAGGGAGGGAGGTCCAGTGGAGGGATGGAGGCCATCGGGAGGGAGGGAGGCTGGGCAGAGGGGATGGAGGTGGCAGGGAGGGAAGGAGGCTGGGTGGAGGGGATGGGGGCCATGGGGAGGAAAGCCAGGTGCAGGGGATGGGAGCGGTAGGGAGAGAGGCCCAGCAGAGGGGATGCGGGCTGTGGGGAGGGAGGGAGGCCCAGTGGAGGGATGGAGGCCATGGGGATGGCAGAGAAGGAGACGGGCCAGCAGAGGGATGGGGACGACAGGGAGGGAGGCCCAGTGGAGGGATGGAGGCCGTGGGGATGGCAGAGAAGGAGACGGGCCAGCAGAGGGATGGGGACGACAGGGAGGGAGAGAGGGAGGGAGGCCCAGTGGAGGGATGGAGGTCATGGGGATGGCAGAGAAGGAGACGGGCCAGCAGAGGGATGGGGGCGACAGGGAGGGAGGCCCAGTGGAGGGATGGAGGACATGGGGATGGCAGAGAAGGAGACGGGCCAGCAGAGGGATGGGGACGACAGGGAGGGAGGCCCAGTGGAGGGATGGAGGCCATGGGGATGGCAGAGAAGGAGACGGGCCAGCAGAGGGATGGGGGCGACAGGGAGGGAGGCCCAGTGGAGGGATGGAGGCCATGGGGATGGCAGAGAAGGAGACGGGCCAGCAGAGGGATGGGGGCGACAGGGAGGGAGGCCCAGTGGAGGGATGGAGGCCATGGGGATGGCAGAGAAGGAGACGGGCCAGCAGAGGGATGGGGGCGACAGGGAGGGAGGCCCAGTGGAGGGGTGGAGGACAGCGGGGTCAGTCAGTTGCTGATGTTCTAGTCTCTGTTCCTTACTCCCAGGTTTTGTACACGAGCCGGAACAGAACTGGCAGCTCCATTTCGGAGACCAACGCTCAGCTGTCCCTGGGCAGCAGGAGGGACACCGGTGAGCGAGCCCTGACACAGTGCTATGCACACTGACACACATGTACACACACACACGTGCATGCATGCATTCATACACACACATGCACCCTGCCGTATGCACCCTCATACTCACACATGGGTACAATCACATACTCACACATGTACGCTTACACGTGCACTCTCACATACATGCACGCGCACATGCCACCTGTAGCCCCCCGCCCAGGGCTGTGTGTGAGCCATGCTGCTGTGGGCTGTGCGGATGCAGCTCTGGGGAGGAAGCGCTCTGAGCAGAGATGTCTTGAGTGTACCATGGCTTCCTCTGTGCTGCGTGTGCTGATCCTGAGAGATAGGGCCAGGCTGCTTCCTTCCCCCTCCCCACCCCCCAGAGCTCCCAGCTGCCTCGGCACTGATGGGGGAGACGCCCTAGTCCAGGGATCAGCTGGAGCGATGGGGTCGTGGTGCTGGCTGCTCTGTGCCACACGGAGAGGTGAGTCAGGGCAGCCCCACCCAGCTTGCCCTCCATGGGCACCCCAGCCACTCCCACCCCCAGGCACCGGCCCCCTTGGTGCTGGGAGCAGGGGCATTAGGAGCCATCCCCTGCCAGCCGCAGCTGCTCCTGCTGGGGCTGAGTTTGGCCTGAAGGGGAGCACGCCAGCTGGGCGAGGGGGTGCAGGGGCAGGGAGGGGGTCCGCTCTAGCAGTTCCGTTTGGGAATTGGTCCTTTGTCCCTCCCCTGAGCTCAGAGCAGACTGTTGGAGAGACATCATGGGGGCAAAAGATGCTATTTGGCAGCTGCTGGGCTCCACCCCAATGGTGGCTGCATTACAGGGGCAGGGATAGCTCCACTGTATCCACAGGCAGGATGCAGTGCCCGGACACTTGGCAGGTGGGGAACTGGGGGCATGTGGAGGTTTTTATATTACTAATGGGAGCAGAGACTGGTTTTATTGATTTTGCAGCTGTGTTGATTGCACTGTGACCAGAAGGCAACATGGTCTAGGAGTCAGGGCCTGAAAGTGGGAGCAGGACTCCTGGGTTTTATCCCTGGCTTGGCCAGGCTTTCTGGGGGACCCTCGGAAAGTCACTTGACCCTCCCTGTTTCCCTGTCTGTGATGGCACCGAGCTTTGTGCACCTGCCAGATGTGGCTGGGTCTCATCTCACCCCTACTATGCTCTGGGTATGAACCCCAAATCCAGCAGTTAGTGCCTGCGTGAACCCCCTTCCCTGGAGCACATGCAGCCCAAATCTTGCAGCACAGGGCTAGTACCTGAGAGCTGGGCAGTGACACCACCCACCAGTGGATGGCACTGCTGTCCAAAGGGGCCGTGTGACAGAGTGGGACCCATGGTTGTCCCCAGGGTCCTACCAAGTGCTGGGAACTCAGATGACTTTTAAATTTGGTGCTGACCCTTTAAAAAACCCCACCCCCTTGCTCTGAGAAGGGGCTGGGTACCATCTGCTCCCCCCACTGTCCTGTCTTGCCTATTGGATGCCAGCTCCCCCATCCCCTGTCCTGCCCACCCCTGGGGGTCAGCTCCCCTACTCCCTGCCCTGCCCTGCCCTGCCCCACCCTGCCCCAGGGGTTCAGCTCCCCCACACCCTGCCCTGCCTAACACCCCCACACCCTGCCCTGTACAGCCTCCAGTGGGGTCAGCTCCCCCACCCCCTGCCCTGCCCCACCCCAGGGGGTCAGCTCCCCCACCCCCTGTACTGCCTAACACCCCCACCCCCTGCCCTGTCCAGCCCCCAGCGGGGTCATCTCCCCCACACCCTCCCCTGCCTAACACCCCCCACCCTGCCCTGTCCTCCCCTCCCAGGGGGCCAGCTCCCCCATAACCTGCCCTGCCCAGCCCACAGTGGGGTCAGCTCCCCCACCCCTTGTCCTGCCCACCCCCCACCCCGGGGGTCAGCTCTCCCACTCCTTGCCCTGCCCAGCTCCCCCCCACCCGGTGATTAACTTCCCCACACCCTTCCTTCCCCCCTCCCCAGGCTCCTGTTCTCCCATCACACCCTCCCCATTCCAGGTGTCCAATCCCCTCCTCAGCCCTGCCCCCAGTGCCTGCTCTCCCTCTGCTCCCGTCAAGGGCATCCAGATCTGGGATGGGGCCATCTGCAGAGGGTGACTGAGCCCTAGGTGACGCTTTCTGAGCACTCAGGCGCTGGTGCTCCGTGCTGAGCCTCTTCCTGTCGGTGCGGCTGGCTCTGCACCCCCCACTTCCTCCCAGAGCAGCTCGACTGATGCGGGGGGCGGGGCAGGAACTGGGACTGGGGGGGCTTGATCCCCTCCAGGGGCAGCGGTAACCCCATTCCTGCCCCCCACCCTGGGAGGCTCCGGCCCTGGGTCAGACATGCCTAAATGGCAGCCCCACAATCTGCCCCCCAGGATCCTCCAGACTGCCCTCGCCTGGGAGACTGCCCCAAGCAAACAAACAAGCAAGGAATCCCCTGCTCTCCCCTGCATAGCAAGGGCCTCACCACGGCCCCTAGGGGGATACAGGTCCCATTGCTGGGCTGCAGTGGGCTGCATCTTGGAAAGCAGCGACTGGAAGGGACTTCGGGGGTCACGAGTGCCCAGGAGCTGCCCGTGCGATGTTGGGGCTGAGAGGGCTAATGCCAGTGTATAGACAGAGCTATCGAGGAGCAGTAGGGAGGAGTCTTACTGCTGGATCCGGCACTGGGGAGCCCATCACTGGACACTGGGGCCGGTTCCTGGCCTGCTGCTCCTCAACGCCTCTGTCTACACACTGGCATTAGCCTTCTCAGCCCCAGCATCGCACGGGCAGCTCCAGGGATCCTGGGAATCAATTCTGCATGAGAGGGGAGCGGTGTAGGCCAGGGGTGAAGGATGTGGAGGCTGCTGGGGGGGCTGGGGGGGGGATGCCACACAGAGCAGGGGCCAGGGGAAGCTCAGAGACAGAACAGTCACCGAGAAAGGCAGAAGGGACCAAACCTTCCTGCTTTGGTCCCTGAGCTGCCCCCTAAGGGCCAGGTTGGGGTAAACGGCCCTTGTAGGCCAGTTATTCCAGAGTTGGCCATGAAGGGGAGCTCTGTACCTTTCTTGGGAACATCTGGTGCTAGCCAGAGTCAGTGGTGGGAGACTTCTATCCGCTCTGATCCAGCATGGCAATTGAGAGCTCAGGATTGAGGGGCACGAGAAGATCTGGGTGGGGGACGGCACGGACAGGACTGGGATAGCAGGGGGCTATGGGTTGGGGCCAAGGGGCATTAACAGAGCTGCAGGGGAAGCCCTGATCTGGGTTAGCAGGGGGCTGCAGATCAGGATTGAGGGGCACCAGCTGAGCTGTGGGGAGAGCCCACAGCTGGGATACCAGGGGGCTGCGGACCAGGACAGAGGGGCACCGGAAGAGCTGGGGGGAGTCCTGTGTGCAGTGACATCCGCAAGTCCAGTGGCCATTCAGGCTCCCAGGGCCCCTCTCCCAGGTACCCAGCTGGTTTGGTTGACTCCCTCCTGCCTCTCTGACCCCCCAGCACTGTCCTGGGCTCACAGCCCTTCTCCAGTCCCCTCCCTGAGCTGACCCCCCAGGGGGCTGGGATCTCTTGCTGAGTGTGGCTGATTCTTGTAGATCTCTCCTCCGAGGGGAAGAGCTCACCCAGCCCCCGGGCCCCAGGGAGAGGCACCGAGAGCGACATGTCAACCGGCTCCCAGTTCAGTAACGTGAAGGTAAGAAAATCCCAGCTGCTGAGGTAGGACTAGAATCTTGCCCCCACCCGGGGAGCTGGGAATGGGAGAGGGGACAGGCCCCAGGTGTCACACCCCATGGACATAACTCTGGAGAGGGACACAGATCCCAGAGACGCTCACACACCTCCCTGGGGACACCCAAGGACGCTCACACACGCCCATACGGCTATGTAGGCGCACACAGAGACCTGGACCTTGAGCCCAGCGGCCAGGCAGGCTCCCAGGTGCCCAGCTGGCCTGGTTGACTCCCTCCTGCCTCTCTGGCTCTCCAGCACTGTCCTGGGCTCACAGCCCTTGTCCGGTCCCCTCCTCTAGCTGTCAGGGTAGCTCTGCTCTGGCTGAGTGGCATGAGAGCCTTGTTACTGTTGGTTATTCCTCATCCTAGGGGCTGATATGGAAGAGGCTAAGAGAACGGAAGGGCCGGACTGCATCCAAGCCCGACTCCCCAACAGCACCCCCTATGGACGGTGACAGGTACACCACTGCTGCCCCTGGCATGAGAGCAAGATGCCTCAGCTCCCCTGTATAGGGTTCAATAGAATAGCAGCCCCTGGTGAGCAGGGAGCTGGGGGTTCCCCCCCAGACAGGACTGAAAGTGTGGATGCCCCTGGGAGGTGCCACCACCCTGCAGCCTCCTCCCTTCCCAGGCCTAGGGCAGGTCATCCCCATGTCCGCCAGGGGCCCTGCTGCGAGTGTGTGCCCCCCCTCCCCCCCCCCCGAGGCCGGGGCCTGGGCAGATGGGTGGAATCACTCTGCACAGTGAGGAACTGGGTACAGCACTGCCAAAGGATCCTGTGCAGCATTTATCCATGGCAACAGAACCCCCCTGCCCCTAGGCCACCCCAGTGCTCTGGGCACCAGGAAGCTGGTGTCTCCAGCGGGGAGGGGGCGGGCATGGGCAAGTGCTGATCACTGCTCCAGGAGAGGCTCTGGACTAGGCCCCCTTGCTGTGAGCAGAGACTGGGTAGGGACCGGCAGGAGGGCTGGGCGGGACGTGACCGGCTCCTTCTGCTCCCCAGGCTGCCGAGCCGGCATGGCTCCCGTGAGTCCCTGCTGCCTGCACCAAGTGCAGCCGAGCTGGATCTGAGTGGGGAGGACGTAGTGATCCGCCCGCTGCACAGCAGCATCCTGGGCGAGAAGTTCTGCTTCCAGGTAATGCTGCTGCTGGGCCAGGGACTCGGGGTGGGTCTCCCTGCCTCCCCCATGCTCCCAGGGCGCCTCCCTGTGCACAGCGCCCTAGGGACCAGACCTTCCAGGGCCAAAGAGCATTGTTGCCCTGGGGCACCAAGGGCAAGGACTGAATACAGGTCACCCATGGAGCAGCACAGGCCCTAGCTCCGAGGCACCGGCCCCAACCCATGAGCACCAGCCGTGTCCTTGGAGCGCAGGACAAGCCTGAGCAGATTCCCCCTCTTCCCCCATGGCAATGCTGGCCACTGACCCAGCATGACCCAGCACCAGGTCCCTGCGCTTTACAGCAGCTGTGCTCTCCTGTCACGGAGTCCCCAGGTGATGCTTTGGAACTGCTCCCTACAAAGCCAGGCAGGACTCTGGGGCAGTCTCCTTTCTGTGAGCAGCCTGTCTTCAGGACACACAGCTCACACAACTTCCACCTTCCTGGGTCTGACCTCAGAGCATTCAGCATCCTCTGCCCCTCCGTGCGCTTCCCACAGCGAGTCCGCCCAGGCAGGCTCCTGGGGAAGCCAGAGGGTCCTGCCCCCAAACTTCGCAGTCAGACGTGACTCTCAGCCAGCCAGTAAAACAGAGGTTTATGAGATGACAGGAACATGGTCTAACACAGAGCTTGTAGGTGTAGAGAACAGGACCCCTCAGCTGGGTCCATTTTGGGGGGCAGTGAGCCAGACAAACCCGTCTGCACTTCACTCCATGTCCCCAGCCAGCCCCAAACTGAAACTCTCTCCAGCCCCTCCTCCTCTGGGCTTTTTCCCTTTCCCGGGCCAGGAGGTCACCTGATTCCTTTGTTCTCCAACCCTTTAGCTCTCACCTTGCGGGGGAAGGGCCAGGCCATCAGTTTCCAGGAAGCAGGGTGTTGGCCATTCTTTGTGTCCAGACCCCTGTACACACCTGCCCTGTAGGGCGCTGCAATGATCATATACCTTTATCCCACCACCTAGACACTTAAGAACTGCATAGGGGAAACTGAGGCACCCCACACTCTTCAGAGGAAACATTAAGAACAGTCCCACTTCCTCACATCCCCCCACTGACAACCTCCCCACCCCCATCCCGCAGATAATCAATGCTGAGGGGAGCCGCTGTTTCAGCTGCACGTCGGTGGCTGAGCGGGACCGGTGGATTGAGAACTTACGCAGAACTGTGCAGCCCAACAAGGTGAGATGGCATCAAAACGCCAGCTGTGGACCGACTACGTCGCCCGAAAACACCAGCTGGGGAGTCGCTGCGCCCCCCCTGAAACACCAGCTGGGAAATGGCTATGTTCCCCCAAAATGCCAGCTGGGAAATGGCTTCCCCGCTCACATCAGCTGGGGAGCGGCTGTGTCCCTCCCGATACGTCAGCTGGGGATGGGAAGTGCAGCCACTCCCATCTGCACCGGGCACAAGGAATTCACGCTCTGCCAGTTGCCCTTCACATCACCTGGTCCCTCAGCGCCCCCCTACCATTGCCCTGCCCCACAGCACCCCAGCTTTCTCCCTCCCCGCGAGCTGCTCCCCCTCCATGTGAGCAGGGAAGCTCTCCCTTCGCCTGCATTGCCGAAGCATGTCTGCACCCCTCACACTGTGCCGTTTCCCCAGGACAACTGCGAGCGTGTGGAGAACACCCTGAGTCTCTGGGTGTATGAGGCCCGAGACCTGACCCCCAAGAGGCGCTACTTCTGCCAGCTGCACCTGGACGGCACCTTGTACGCCCGCACTACAGCCAAGCCAGCGGGTGCGGGCGGGGCCCTCTTCTGGGGCGAGCTCTTCGAGCTGGCCACGCTGCCCGCGGCGCGGGAGCTGCGCATCAGTGTGCTGCGGGAGGAGGAGGGGCGGCGGCGGGAGACCAGCCCCCTGGGCACCGTGACCATCCCACTGGGGGAGCTGGCTGCCTCACGCCAGCCCTTGGAGAAATGGTACCTGCTGTGTGGAGCTGCCCCCAGCCGGGCACCTTCTCTGCGGCTGCGCGGACGCTACCAGGAGATCCAGGTGCTGCCCATCGTGAGCTACAAGGAGTTCGCCGAGTACATCACCTTCCACTACCGAGAGCTGTGCGCCGGGCTGGAGCCTGCCATCGCCGTGCGCCACAAGGAGGAGCTTGCCAGTGCCCTGGTGCATGTGCTGCAGAGCACGGGCAAAGCCAAGGTATGGCCGAGCCACCGGGGGCTCTCTCAGCCCCAGGACATCTGAACTGTACAGGAGAGCCTGAGCCAGAGCCGGCTCAGCAGCCGCAGTGAGCCCTGCTGTGCTCCGAGGGGCAGGAGCCTGGGAACAACCTGCTGCAGGGGGGCAGGGAGCTGTTCTGCAGGGCTCTGGGGGGGAATCCCCCCTGCTGCCCCAGGATGTGGGTGGTGGGCTGCCCAGCATCACCTTCTGGGGTATAACTGGGGGGCTCAGCCCAGAGAGGAAGGGCTGTCCTGCCTGGGGGGGAGGACTGGGGGTGGCACTGTGATGGGGCGTGTGCTGGGCAGTGAGTCACTCACAGGCCCCTGCGGGAGGGGAGGTAGGGTCCTTCCCCAGCTGCGCAGCGGGTGGCTGCTGCCCTCGGTGCCTGGAGGGGCAAATGGCCATTAGCAGCACCCCCTCCCTCACCCCACAGCCAAACACAGCCCGGCGATGCTGCAGCACTCCAGGCTGAGTGTGTGCTGCAGGGATGGGGCATGGTTAAGCCCAGGGATGGGGTCGGGGGTGGAAAGTCTGGATCTCAATGACCCCACCCCCTCTGGCCCCATAGGCATTTCTCATCGACCTGGGGGTGGCGGAGCTGAACCGCTTCGACGACCGAGAGGCACTGATCTTCCGTGAGAACACGCTGGCGACCAAGGCCATCGACGAGTACATGAAGCTGGTTGGGGGGCAGTACCTGCTGGACATGCTGGGTACGGGCCAGCCAGCAAACACACTGCGGGGGATGGTAACGGTTGGCTAATGCGCTTGGTAGTGGGGGACCTACGGGCTGATGGGCTAACGTGTGTGTGTCTGTGTCTTTGTGTGTGTGTGTGTGTGTGTGTGTGTGTGAGAGAGAGAGAGAGAGATGGGTCAGCTGGCTAACGGGCTGGGGGGGAAATGGGTTGGCGGCTAGCCCATGGGGTGTGTGTGTGTAATGGGCCAGTTGGCTAACACATGGGGAGGGGGGGTAATGGGCCAGCTAATGCACTGGTGAGTTTGTAGTGGCAGGCTAATGCCCCAGGGGGCAATACGCATTGCAGGGGGGCGTGCAGAGAGAGGATGCTGGCTTTGGAGCGAGATGGGCCTCCAGGCCCTGTTCCTTGCAGCACTTAGCTTTCTCCCTTCTGCCATTGACGTCCCCCTCCCGATCCCTCAGCCCCCATGGCCAAGTGCGTTTGCATCAGGCTGAGCTTTGGCCCTTCAGCTCTGATCAGAGAGTCCTGGCTCTGGCCACGCATGGGGCAGGGGCAGCCAATGTCATTCTTAGCCAGGCTCAGACCTCACCCAGCAGAAAGCAGCAATAGAGTGCAGCTGTTAACACACGTACACACTCATGCATGTACATGTGCATACACGCACACCTTTGTACACATCCACACATGCACACTAGTACACGTGTGCATACACACATGCTCATACACACACGTGCACTCTTGTATGTGTACATACACCACTCATGCACATACATGCTCACACAGACACTTGTACAAACACACACACACGGACTTGTGCACACACATACTTGTACATCTACAAACGCACACACTTGTACACATGCACACACGAGCCCACTTGTACATGTATGTGCATACACGTGCATGCACACTCTATATATTCACACGCAAGGGGGCACATTCTTTGGGGGTCTCCAAACGGCCAGCTGGATAGTACTATGCCCGTTGTATCCTGCCCGGCCGCAGCCCTGGCACTGCATCTCTGGACCTCCCCCCCACCCTCCAGGCTCCATGTCATTCTGGGCTCTTCCATGTGTGTTGCAGGGGAGGCTATTGCCCAGTTCTACGAGTCGGAGGACAGCTGTGAGGTTGACCCCAGCAAGTGTGCAGCCAATGATCTGTCTGACAACCAGAACAACCTGCGGCAGGCATGCGAGGAGGTCTTCCAGAGAATCACCAACTCCTGCGAGTGAGGGAGAGCCCTCGGGGGACGTGGGGCTGGGCTTGCTCGAGGGAGAAGGGATGGGGCTTGGCTTGCAGAGAGGGAGGGGCAAAAGCAGGGCCAGTCTTGCCTGGGGGGCAATGCAGGGCTGGGCTTGCCTGGCTGGGGGAAAGGAAAGGGGTAAGCAGAGGCTCAGTGTCCTCCCACATGGACAAGTCCCAGCAGCCCTGTGATGCTTTCTTGCCACCCTGTTGCCTCCAGTGTGAAGGAGTCTTTCTTATGGTAGCTGGGAGTCAGCTCCCTGGCACCACCAGCCTTCCAGCCACTCACGCCGTCTCCTCAGGACTTTGCCAGTCCTATTGTGCTTGTAGGTTAACAGTCGGGGCCCCCCATCCCTGAGCTCCCTTTGAAGAGCGTAGTCCTATAATATCCAGCCCCTGTCACTGGGTACTCGCCGGCATTACTAGGCTCGCTGTCCCCCAAAGGGAACAGTGCACACACCAACTGGTTTGGTTCAGCTGAGGATTCACACTGCCTAATACCACAGCACTGAGGTATGTTTATGATAAAACAAAAATACGTTTATTTACAAAGATTCAAAGACTCGGATGAGTCGTGAGAATATTGGAGGCAGAACTGGGTACACAGATAAAACAAAACATGAACTGCAATCCCAGGCCCACACTCACGCATGGTGGCCTTTCTTGTTTAATAAAGTAGATTCTCTCCCACGGATACAGTCTTTGACAGAGCTGCTAGTTTTCAGCCACAACCAGGATCCAGGGTTTCATGACTCCCCACCCCTTCAAGGGGTTTCCTCAGCAAATGAGTGCTCAGATGTCCTTTTGCTTCTCTTTAGCTTTCCCCAAACTCACTGTTTTGTCCCCCGAATCCAGGCTGACCCATGTGGTTCCCTTCCTGGGGTGCTGGTCCCAGGGAATGCTCCCACACTCCTGTTTGTTGCATAGCCCCCGTCAACCTGTTTTTCGTGTTGACTTTCACACTTAAATGGGGTCCCCATTGTGTTGGCTTTACAGTGCATCATCTACATCAGAGGTAGGAGAAGAAACATACTGTGTCTGGCAGAAAACCTGTGTGTCAGCTCTGCCTGGTTCCATAGTTTAGAACGTACTGTAGTAGATACACATAATTTCTTACGCGCTGACTGTACGTACATCTCCCAGTGCTTACAATGACCAGTGTGCTATAAGCTTTCATTTGACATCCCACATGACACTCTGCCGATAAATACTATGACAGCAATGTATTAGGTGCAGTGAGTTTGTCAGGCCTGGTAGGCGTTTCTGTTACAGACCAGGGAACCCTTTGCCAGTTGACACTGAGGTGTTGTTAGGGTCCCAAGCCCACACTGTGGGTTCCCCAAAACTCCCGCTGACCTAACGTCTCTCCTTTCCTGACCCCAGTAGCTGGGCTGGGCCACAGGAAGGATTCCCCCTCCTCAGCTCCTGTGGGCTCTGTGGGGTCTCCTGGTGGGTGGCCATGGGGCCTGTTTCTCCCCAGCTGAGGCCATTGCAGGGGCAGCAGAACCCCAACCAGCCTCCCTCAGGGCTGCCTGTTCACAGGGAGCCTGTGTTCCGTGGGGCAGCCCCAAGGGGAGGGAGCCACTACTGGACAGGTTTTGCCAAGAGCCACGGCCCTAGAGTTGGAGGGGGGGGGGTCCGGAGGATTGCCCACTAAGCTCCCATCACCCCGAATCTGGGTGGGAGCTGGGCCAACACAGTAATGGGCAGCCATGCCTGACCTCGGGGGAACAAGGGACATGGGAGCATGAGCAGAACATTGGGGTGAGGTCCAGCTCTGGGACCCCATGGGCAGCGCTGGCCCCTGTGGACATGGGGAGGTTAACCCCTTCTTCACCAGGCTGTTTCTCAGGGAGGCACCACGAGGACCTCTGGTCCTATTGGCTGCCAGGGATTGTCTGAGAGATGCTGGTGTTTAGCTGGCACTGTCTCCCTCCCCCTCACCGTCTGTGTCTGTCTCCTCAGTGCCTTCCCAGCTGAGCTCAGCGAGATCTTTGCGGCATGGCAGGGGGAGTGCCTGGAGCGGGACAAGGAGGACATTGGGCAGCGGCTCATCTCGGCCTCACTCTTCCTGCGCTTCCTGTGCCCGGCCATCATGTCCCCCAGCCTGTTTGGCCTCACCCAGGAGTACCCAGATGATGCCACCTCCCGCACCCTCACCCTGGTGGCAAAAGTCATCCAGAACCTGGCCAATTTTGCTGCGTACGTATCATGGCTTGGCTCTGCCCAGGGCCCTGCCCCTCTGCAGGGTGATCCTGTCTGTATCACAGCTCAGCTCTGCCCACAGCCCTGCCCCTCTGTGGGGTGATCCCATCTATATCACAGCTTGGCCCTGCCCAGGACTCTGCCGTTCTGTGGGGTGATGCCATCTGGATCAGAGCTCAGCTCTGCCCACGGCCCTGTCCCTCTGCGGGGTGATCTCGTCTGTATCACAGCTCGGCTCTGCCCCTCTGTGGGGCAGTCCTGCCTGTATCTTGCACACAGCTCTGCCCTGTGTGGTGTGGACCCAGCTCTGGGTGAGCGAGCCAGGCTGTGCCCCGTGTTACTCCAAGTCCCTTACCTCAGTTTGCCTGAGTCTTCCCCTTCCTACTAGCAATTCAAGGGCCTCTGTCAAGGAAAGGAATTGGGGAAAGGTGCTGGGTTTGCATCTCCCTGGGGGATGAAGAAACTTTGGCTGGTTTCTGTAGAAATGTGGGGTGATCCCTGCTGGATCCTACCCCTGGGCTTGGTGCTCAGCCTGAGCCACTGGGAGATGTGGGCTGGGAGGTTCCTAGCAGGCAGGGGCTGAATCCAGGTCACTATGAGCTCTGGCCCAAGTTGAAGAGCTGTAACCAAGCCCCAACAAGCTTTAAGAGCCTGAACAACCCCCAACCCCCATCTCCATCGCTCAGGCCTTCGAGTTGTGGTGCTGGGCTCCGGCCCTGGGGCCCGTGGTGCCAGGATCTGCTTATTTGCCAGGGGCCCAAAGTCACATTATTAAAAGAAGCAGGAAAAACCCTTCCAGCCTCCTCAACGAGCAAAGGCCGCGCAGGAACCCCAGGTGGGTCACCTTGAAATGCATGTGCACTCCAGAGCAATTCAAAAGGCCAGTGCTGTGTAACCCCTGGGCTTCCCCCTCACACACATTTGCCCCCCATTATCATAGTCCCTGAGCACCTCACAGTCACCAGTGCCCTTCTCCTCCCTCATCTCCCTGGGACAGGGCTACTGTCTCCATGGGGCTGCGGGGACCTGAGGCACAGAGTGACTTGGCCACACAATGAGTCTGTGTCAGATCAGGAGCTTGATCCCAGGTCTCCTGACTCCTAGGCTAGTACACAAACCACAGGGCCATCCCTCAGCTACCAGCGGCTTCTTGGCTATGGTTCCCAGTAGCCCTGACAGCCCAAGTGCTAGCCAGTGCCCATCACTTTGGCAGCGTGGGGGGTGGGCTCAGTTTCCCTTGCAGAGTCAGCTTCTCACTTTCTCCTATGGTTTGTTTGGACCATTCACCCAGCAGCTGGGCAGAGACACTGGGCAGGAGGCAGGGAGATGTGGCTGTAATGCCCCCATGGGCAGGGGCACTTGGGCAGTGTGATTACCTGTATCTGTGGTTCCTCCACCCGGAGAGGGCAGCATAAGGCTGTGGCATTCCCATGTCCAGCAATGCTAGTCACAACCCCACACCAGCTGCGTGCTGTCCCCTGCAGATCAGCTGTTCCGTGTGGGACTGTTCAGCACGGGCCAGCTCACCTGACCCTGGCTCCTAGAGCTCACCTGTGTGGATGTGTGGGAATGTGCTTGCCCCGCCCTGTGCATGACACCCGTGCCGTGTGTGTGACGCCCCTGCAGCACTCACTGTGTGAGTGATGCCCACGCTATGTGTGTGACACCCACACCGTGTGCGTGACACCCATGCTGTGCGCATGATGCCCCTGCTGTGTGTGTGATGCCCGGGCCACGTGCATGATGCCCACGCAGCACCCCCATGTGCGTGACATCTGTGCCGTATGCGTGATGCCTGCACAGTACCACCGTGTGTGTGACGCCCGGGCCATGTGCGTGACACCTGCGCCCTTTGTGATGCCCTGTGTGCGATGCCCGCGCAGCACCACCGTGTGCATGAAGCCCGGGCAGCACCACCGTGTGCAGGACACCCTGCGCCGTGTGCATGATGCCCGGGCCGTGTGCGTGACGCCCGTGCCATGTGCATGATGCCCGGGCCGTGTGCGTGACACCCGTGCCGTGTGCGTGATGCTCGGGGCGTGTGCGTGACACCTGTGCCGTGTGCGTGATGCCTGGGCCATGTGCGTGATGCCTGGGCCATGTGCGTGACGCCCGTGCCGTGTGCGTGACGCCCTCACCGTGTGTGTGATGCCCACGTGGCACTGTGACTCCCGCAGGTTCGGCGAAAAGGAGGCATACATGGGGTTCATGAACGAATTCCTGGAGCACAACTGGAGCCGCATGAAGTTGTTCCTACAGAGCGTGGCCAACCCTGACAGCAGTGCCCACCTGGTGGCTTACGATGGCTACGTGGACCTGGCGCTGGAGCTCTCCACCCTGCACTCGCTGCTCTGCGACATATTCACCAGCCTGGACCAGGTACTGCAGGCTGGGGGTGGGATGCAAAAGTGCCAGTTAGGTAGGGCAGAGGGGGGCTGCCCCCTGCCCCCAGTTTCATACAGGAGGGGGGCTCCCTGGCGGCGCTCTTAGCTGCTCAGCGTTAGTGTGAAATGTGAGTTCTGCAGAGAGGTGCTTCTCCCAGCTTGTGTCCCTGTGGCAGGGAGTCAGTGTTTTGTTTACAGACAGAGGCAGGGTGATTAAGACAAGAAGAGGCTGGTAATTAAATTAAGGATCTGGAAGTCGTTAGATGAACAAAATCCAGGGGGTGGGGGGGATTGAAGAGAGAATGCAGGGGACTCAGAAGACATACAGCCAAGCCTTCTGAGCCAAGGTTACATTCAGAAAAGAGGAAGATGTGAGGGGGATAAGTGAAAAGAAGGGGCCAAAGCCCCTAAGGGAAGGGATAGCAGTGGTGTAGAGAAGTTCCCACTCTACTTGTGGTACGTATGTGGCCCAAACACTGTAGTATCTGAGTGTCTCACATGACAGCCCCTCGGTGAGGTCGAGCAGTGCTGTTATCCCCATTGTACAGATGGGGCACTGAGGCTCGCACAGACTAACAGCCAGATTTTGAAAGGTATTTAGGCACCTAGTGGGATTTTCAAAGGCTCCTGGAAGAAGAGTGAGGGGGGATTTGATAGCTGCTTTCAACTACCTGAAGGGGGATTCCAAAGAGGATGGATCTCGACTGTTCTCCGTGGTACCAGATGATAGAACAAGGAGCAATGGTCTCAAGTTGCAGTGGGGGAGGTTTAAGGTTGGATATTAGGAAAACCTTTTTTCACCAGGAGGGTGGTGAAGCACTGGAATTCGTTACCTAGGGAGGTGGTGGAATCTCCATCCTTAGAGGTTTTTAAGGTCATGCTTGACAAAGCCCTGGCTGGGATGATTTAGCTGGGGTTGGTCCTGCTTTGAGCAGGGGGTTGGACTAGATACCTCCTGAGGTCCCTTCCAGCCCTGATATTCTATGATTCTATGGTTTGGTGTTTTGTAAATCCCACTAGATGCCTAGCTGCATCTTTGGGTGCCTAAAAACCTTTGAAACTCTGTCCCTGAGGCACTGACCTGAGGTCACACAGGAAGTCCATGGGGGTTTGGGGGGGAGTAGAACCCAGGTCTCTCAGGACTAGGTCCCTATCCACTGGACCAGCCTTTCTCTCTGCTGCATGCTGCAAAAAAGAGGCCTCTGATGGATGGGAGCAAAATCAAGAAGGCCAGTTCTCTGAGATTCCAGCAATTGGTCCCAGGTGATTGGGAAGAGTGTCATGGTTGACAGTATCAAAAGCAGCACAGAGGTCAGGAAGGATGAAGAAAGAAAGAGAATGAGAGTCAGGTGAGAGGAGAGCGCTTAACCCCCGAGGGGTGGCAGGTTCTGCCCTGTGCTGGGTTGTAGAGCAATAGCTGCTGTGCAATTTTATATTTTAACTGAAAACCATTTGTTTTGTCATGTTTTGTTCTGAGTTTGAGAAAAGGAAGGAATGAGAAAGTGTCATATGAATATCAGATGTGATTATATATCAAATTCTTAAGGTTTCAGCTGTATTCAGGCCAATTCCAGAACAAAGAACAGAAATTTGTCCACAGAGTCCATAAAGTCAACCATTATTGTCATGATTTGTGTTATTCACTGGGCACGATCTGTGTGCTCAGCACTGTTCTGAATATTCCAGAAAATGTAGTCCCTGAGCCAGTGCATATCAGGTGTGTAACTCTGGATAGATGGCTCAGATATTTAAGTATGAAGTGTGTAGTTATGGACCACACATGTTATCACATGGTCACTGTGATGTTTATAACTAGGAGTGGAGGCACTGATGACAATAGAAGTTTTACTTGATTAAGGACTAGAAGATTTGATCCTCCAACTTTCTTTCACGAGGAAGAGCTGCCCAGAGCTCCAGTGCCTCTTTATTTTCCTTTCCTACCTGCAATGGCCCTGATAGACCTCAGAAGTCTCAATTTTCCCCCCAACTTTAAAATGTGGAATTTTCTCGGTGTTTGATTTAAAATACTCTCCTGTGAAAACTGCAACTCAGTCACTGGAGTGTTGTGTTTCAGAGCCTTCTGGAAAGTCACTTGCCTTTAAACAGAAGTGCAGTGTTGCCAGCTCTCATGATTTTGTCATGAGTCTCATGATAATTATTGTTTTCCTTAAAGCCCCAGCTCCTGGAGTCAAGTGATATGTGATGATTTCAGCCTTCATTCTTAAAGAAAAATGAAGTTTCTAGCCCTTGTGGCTGTGGAGAAAGCTTCAAAATGTGACCCCAGTGCACCCTAAAGGCTCAAAAAGCAGAATGTAAATAAAAAGAACTCCACATCTATTATTTTACATAATCTCATTATTTTAAAGCCAATCTTATGATTTTTGTGAGCCTAATTCTTGATTTTTGAACATTTGGGGTTGGCAATACTATGAAAGTGACTTGAAAGTGTCAGTTTCACGCCTGTTTAAAGTCATTTTCTACTCTATTATTTGTAGTGGGGTAACTCTTCTAGAGCCCCAGGCAGGTGCAGTATAAACTCACAGGGCCTTGCCCTAATAGGAGGTTTCCAAAAGTTAAATGATCTATTCCAAGCTTGATGAACTGCAAAAAAGTGATAGAAAGTCATCTAGGTTTTTCTACAATTGTTTCAATTGTTGTAAACAAAAGTTAATAACAAAGTAAGAATATACATTAATTTTTTAAACCTGACCAGTGTCCCTTAAGTCAGTGGTTCCCAAACTGGGGTTCGTGAACCCCTGGGGGTTAACAAAATGTTACAGGGGGTTCTTGAGAAAAAATTCCTTAATGGCGGACAGAGCTGTCCCTAGGGACCCCGGGCAGCACGGGGCCAGCAGCCCAGAACCTTGGGGACTTCCATGAGTGAAGCAGATCAAAGCAAGCATATCTATCACACTGAGGAGATTTAAACTTCAAGAGTCCTTTTACGAAATACAAAGGGAGGTGGATATTTTTTGCTGTTTTTAAAATTAAATAGGCTACTAGTGCTGTTTTTAAATTATTATGAACAAGTTTAAACTTTGTTCTAATGTGCATTGTTTGCCTGGGCTGCTGAAGACCTGAATGCTTGTGTAGGAAGAACTCTTTGAGTTGGCTTCTTAAATACCTTCATGCTGTTTCACATCTGATACTCCTTGATGAAACATAGGAGCCAGAGGTGCCAGTATGGGAGGCAATGAGGGTCACCTGCCGCCCCCCCGCATTAGCGCCCCCCCACGGGTCCCTCCCCTTTTTTCCCTCAGCCCCTGTGCCCCCCCACTTTTTCAGCAGTGCCCCCCCAGGCCCCACACCCCTTTTTTCTGCTGGCGCCTCTGATAGGAGCCTTGTCTTATAACAGGCTTAATTAAAAGTGAGATCTTGGAAGCTACAAAAGTGAGATCTTGGAAGAGTGTTGCCGTTTTCATAATGTAATAAAAATACTGTGATGATAAATCATAATTAATAAATAGTGTATAATAAGCATGTCATAAAAACAAGTATCCAAGATCACTGCTTTTATAATTTATGCTGAGGTAAGGGAGAAAATCCCTGGAAATATTCATTTTTAGGAGGGGGTTCATGAGACTAGAAGACATTTTAGTGAAGGGTTCGTGGGTTGTTAAAGTTTGGGAACCACTGCCTTAAGTGAATTGACACAAGATGTCAGAACAAGTATTAGAGCTGAGCGGGTCTAATATTTATTAAATTTTCTTTCTTTATATAGGAATTAGATATTATTATCTGATGGAAGAGGGAGAGCTCAGTGGTTTGAGCATTGGCCTGCTAAACCCAGGGTTGTGAGTTCAATCCTTGAGGGGGCCATTTAGGGATCTGGGGTAAAAATTGGGAATTGGCCCTGCTTTGAGCAGGGGGTTGGACTAGATGACCTCCTGAGGTCCCTTCCAACCCTGATCTTTTATGATTCTATGACAGGAGCACTGTATCTAAGTTATTATCTGCAAAAAAACAATAAAGTTTTCAGGTGCCCAAGTAGCCTTTGGAATCACGGTTAAAGTTTCCCCCCTGCCCCTACCAAAATCTGAAATGGCGCCCCTGGTGGGATGGGAGTGCATTGACAGAGCACATCTGCCCCCTTGTGGCCAAAAAGTAGAAAGGGCTTATCCATGGCAGGGTCCCACAGCCAGCGGCCGGCGTCACTGTGTATGTCTGGAACCCGCCAGCATCCTTGAGGGGTCTACCCAGCAGCTCCATCAGCGGAGACCGTAGGACCTGCATGGGCTGCGCTGGGTTGGTCTGAGCTGGGAACTGTCTCCCCGTGGCTGTTCCAGTTGGAACCATGCTCAGCTGGACCCAGCTGGGCATCGCCACCTTGATGTGCTGATGGAAGCTGCGCTGAGCCGACCCAGCTGGGCATTGCCCCTGTGACACTTTACACCGGTACCCAGAGTTGGGTGGCATCTTGCCGGGTTCAGCTCCCTGACTCCATCAGCCATTGGCAACACAAGCACTGCCCTCTAGGCCTCTGAAGGCCCTGCTCTCTCTGCCAGTTAGCGATTGGGACACCCCAGCCCCCAAAGCCCCTGAGTGTGTCCCTGGAGTGTCCAGCCCCTGGTCCACTGGAAACTGCAGTATTCAGATTGACTGCTTCCAAAGGAACAATCCACCCCTGCTTACCAGTCCCACCTCAGATCAGTGCTCTGTTTAACACACAGCACAGATATAGCTAGAGTGAAATCCACAATAGTTTCACTTAACAAAGCAGAGATTTGAGTAATAGCAAGGAGAAGGATTGGAAACTAATGGCCTCATATCAAATAAAATCATAACACATTCTAGGGCCTAGACTTAGTTAGTAAGCTACTCTCCTGGCTAATCAAGTATTGCTCACTAGAGCTTGACAGCCAGGCTGGTTGTGACCTTTTTTCATGAAGCAAACCACATTGCCACCTCAGTGAAGGATCCAGGGCATCTCTTGGTACCCCTAGATACATCAGAGCAGTCCTTCATCCTTATTCCTAAACAGAACAGCCTTGCTGATTGACTCTTCTATGGCTTTCCTCTCACCTTGATTTTGCAATCTTGATTAGCATCCAGTTAAATGTGCAAATAGACCTCTGGGAAGCAGACAATACGCCAGACGCTTGCAACCAGACAGGGAGATAAGCGTCTGTTACCTCTGTCCCCTGGGTGTGCCAGTCAGAGCCGTGCTGAGTCGGTCCCGGCTGGGCATCGTCCCCTGGCCATGTGTTGTAGCAACCAGGCAAGGTACTAACAAACTTCAACTTTATTTTTAAAGTGGAAACCTCTTTTCCAAGCTGCTGCTGCACCCTCAGTAGCTCTCACGCTGCCTCCTCAACTTCCCCCCCTCCTTCCGGTTTCCTGTCCTTTCAGACTCCCAGCAGCCAGTGCTCCCAATTCTAATAATTACAAGCAACATCTAAACACCACATTCCCTCCTCTCTTAAGAAACTCTCCCAATTACAATAAACATGGTTGTTCTAACCACAGGAACAAACAGGAAACAAGACACTATACTGCTGGCAGAAATATTAACTGAAAACACTGTAGATACTACATAACAGAGTCCCTAGTCCAGACAGGTGGTCGTCTGCGTCTGACAGGCCGTCTCTCAAGCCCCGGTTCCAGTGCAATGTCTTGTTGAGTTGATACTACGGTGAAGTCATCCAGTGCAGGCTTGGCGTTGGCGTAATCTCCTCTTGGTGCATAGGCAGGTGCAAGATAAGAAGCATTCCATACCCGCCCATCAGAAAGTCGAAAGGTGTAAGGTCCCTTCTTCTCTATGATTTTAAGAGGAGCTGTGAATTGATGGTCCCCTTTGCATAAAATTCCAGGTTTTCGTATTCTAATGAAGGAACCACACTCAAACTTTGGTTTCTTAGGACCCCGCCTCTTGTCTGTGAAAGCCTTAGACTTTGCTTGGTTCTGTTCAACTGTTTTTCTCACATCATCCTCGGCTGGGGCATCAGGTCGTGCCTTTAACAATCCAGCAATGTTCAGTTTAGTATTCATCTGTTTCCCATGCAGTAATTCTGCGGGTGATCTTTGCGTTGTGGCATGTTGTGTAGCCCGGTATGCTTGCAAGAAATCAGTAGTGAAGGTTATCCACAATCGCCCTTCCAGTTTAGCTGTTTGCAAACTCTCTTTCAAATTTCTGTTAAACCATTCGATTTCCCCATTGGCTTGAGGGTAATATAGGGATGACCTTCTGTGTAAAATGTTCCTCTCTGCTAGAAAAGTTTCAAACTCCAGGGAAGTAAATTGACTACCATTATCTGAAACCAGTTCTTTGGGGTTACCTTCCCTGCTAAAAACTGAAGAGAGGAACTAATTACTGTAACAGAAGAGATTTGTGATGTAAACGCTACTTCAGGCCATTTACTGAAATAAATCTATTAAGGTGATGGCATAATGGCAGTCACTTGGAGCAGTATCAAAGGGTCCTACAATGTCAATCGCCACTTTTTCCCATGCAGATTCAGGAAGAGGAACAGGCTGTAATGGAGGGGTACATGTCACTGCTGTCTTATCATGCATTTGGCAAGTGACACAGGATTTTATGAGTGCTTCAGTTTGAGAGTCCATCCCTGGTCACCAATACAGATTCCATAGTCGTCGTTTGGTTCTGACAATTCCTTGATGAGTATCGTGTGCCAGGTGTCTGAGTTTTGGCTGTAATTCTTCTGGCACAAGTAGCGGGTGTGTACCTCATAGCACACAGCCATCAAGCAAAGAAAGTTCATCCTGAACTCTAAAATAAGGCAGCAAAACTGAGTCAAGGTTTTTAGGGTTACTGGGCCATCTCTTTGTCAGAAATTCCCGTAGTTTTTGTTGAATTGGACACGCTGAACAAGCAGCTTGAAATTGTTCTCTTGTGACTGCAGTAAGAGTGTTTGTAATAAGCGCAACTACTACATCCTCATCCTCCTGTGGACCATCTGGTGAAGGCAAAGGCAGGCGAGAAAGGCCATCAGCTACCACATTTTGGTTTCCAGGCTTATATTCCAGCTCATAATTGAAAGAGAGTAGTCTTGCAGACCATCTAGCAATACAATATCCTGCTCTTCCCTGTCCTTTCCTGGTGAGCAACGTCGTCAAAGGGCTGTGGTCTGTGTGCAACTTGAACGTGCGGCCCCACAGGTAAGTTCTCCATTTTTCAGTAGCCCAGACACAAGCAAGTGCTTCTTTTTCGACTGCAGAATATTTCCTCTCAGCATTACTTAGTGTCCTTGAAGCAAATGCAACAGTCCTCTCTGTGTTGTCCTCATGAAGTTGTGTGAGGACAGCCCCAAGTCCATAATCAGAAGCATCAGTAGTTACAATTGTGGGCAATGCAGGAGTGAATAGTGCAAGTACTGGACTATGTATAATCAAGTCTTTCACTGTTTTGAAACTAGCTTGTGCATCCGTTGTCCACACTAAGGTTGAACTTCCCCGTAGTAATTCTCGTAACGGTTCAATGACTGAAGCATAATTGGGAATGAATTTTGCATACTAGGAGGTAAGACCCAAGAAGGAACGTAAGGTTTGCAAATCTGTTGGAGGAGGAGCATTTGAAATTGCCAGGATATGATCTGGATCAGGTTTTAGTCCAGCCTGTGAAATTGTATGCCCCAGAAGGGAGAGTTCAGTTTGTCTAAATTTGCATTTGGACCTATTGAGCTTGAGGCCTGCTTTGCTGATGCAGTTTAGTACAGACTGCAGGTTATTGTCATGCTCCTCCAGTATTTCCAAACATGATAATATCATCCAGATAGCACTGAACTCCATGTTGATTCTTCAGAATCAATGACATCGTTTTTTGGAAGGCACTTGGGGCAGATGCGAGACCGTATGGAACACGTTTAAAATGAAATAGTCCCTCATGTGTAATAAATGCTGTGAGGTCTCTGCTATCTTCATGCAACATAATCTGGTAGTATGCAGTCTGCAAATCAAGAGTAGAAAACATCTTTGCTCCACGGAGTTCTGCAAATACTTCTTCTATGTGAGGAAGAGGATGGCTGTCAATCACAATAGCTTTATTTAGCTCCCTTACGTCCATACAAAGACAACTGCCTCTACCCTTCTTCTGCATCAATATTAGGTGAAACCCATTCCGAGGGGTTAATCTCTTCAATAATGTCCTTTTGAACAAGTTTTCTAAGTTCCTTTGAAACAGATTCCCTGACTGAAAACGGTAAGCGCTGTAATTTCTGTCGAACAGGCATCACATTATTCCGCATTTTAACTTTATGCAGAAACCCATAAGCACAGCTGAGTTTCTCCTCAACCTGGTGTTGGGTCCCAGCTGAAACTGGTGTGTGTACCGCAAGAGTGCTTTGCTGAGGAAGATCAATTCGTCCATTAACTACCCTGAGATTTAAAGCAGCCAATAAATCTCTGCCAAGGATAGGAGTGCCTTTGTGGACAATGTAGAACTCTGCAGTTACACAGCAATCACCAAAAGTAACTATTGCTGACAGGCAGCCATGTACTGGAATATGGTTTTTCAAATAGCACACCAAGTGAAGCTTGGGTTCAGTAAGAGGCACATCTTTAAAGTAATGCAAATAGATGGAATCAGGTAGTATAAATACTGCTGAGCCAGTGTCCAACATTAGCTGAATAGAGTGTGATTTGCCTAAGGGTATGGCAGAAACGTTTACAGTGCACTTTATTTGTTCTGGAATATGTGCAGTAGTGATTTTGTCCCGCTCAGCACAGTAACATCTGGTATTGTAACTGCATGCACCTGTTGATTGAATTGGCTGCTGCGACATACTTTCGCAAAATGCCCAATCTTTTTGCAATGATTGCACTGAGCTACTTTTGCCGGACATCCTGTGTAGCTTGCAAGGTGTTGTGCAAGTATGAAAGCATACTTTTACTGTATTTTCAATTTGCTGATTTGGTGGTTTTCCATTAGTTTTCCTCTTGTAATTGTTTGTCTGCAGCGATAGTGAACTTTTTTGCAAAGGAGTCACAGCCTGGACTGTGCCTCCTGTATCCATGCTCATTATTTTGGGTTCAGCTGTAGCTGACTCAGTCTGGGTAGCAATGGTTATTGCTTTTTCTAGTGTAAATTGTGGTTCTAGAAGTAAGCGTTCTCTTACACGAAGCATGGTTGTTTTCTCAATGACCTGGTCTCTAATCATCTCATCTGCCGTATTCCCAAAGTCGCAAGTTACAATCAGACTCCTCAGGGAAGCAATATACTGCATTATAGTCTCCCCTGTTTTCTGCTCACGCTGGTGAAATCTGTAGCGATTAGCTACTACATTCACTTTTGGCACAAAAAAGTTCTTTAATGCAGTGAGTGCAATCTCATATTTATCGTCTGCAAGGGGAAAAGTGTGAAACATACGCTGCCCTTCTGCTCCAAGGCAGTGGATTAGCAGATAACACTTTCTTACTTCAGATATCTCTGTAGCAGTGATTGCAAGCAGATAAGTCTCAGACATATGGATCCAGGCAGTAAAAGCAATTGGAGGCTCACCTGGGCCTTGCAAAAAGGGTGCAGGTGGGTTCAGAGGCAGAAGATCCATCCTCGTCGCCAAAATGTTGTAGCAACCAGGCAAGGTACTAACAAACTTCAACTTTATTTTTAAAGTGGAAACCTCTTTACCAAGCTGCTGCTGCACCCTCAGTAGCTCTCACTCTGCCTCCTCAACTTCCCCCCACCCCCCATTCCTGTTTCCTGTCTTTTCAGACTACCAACAGCCAATGCTCCCAGTTATAATACTTACAAGCAGCATCTAAACACCACACCATGCTGGTCAGAGCCGTGCTGAGCCGGTCCTAGCTGGGCATCACTCCTTGACCATGCCTGTCAGAGCCGTGCTGAGCTGGTCCCAGCTGGGCATCACCTCTTGGCCATGCCGGTCAGAGCCATGCTGAGCCGGTCCCAGCTGCGTGTCACCCTTGGCCATGCCGGTCAGAGCCGTGCTGAACTGGTCCCAGCTGGGCATCGCCCCCTTGCCGTGCCGGTCAGAGCTGCACTGAGCCGGTCCCAGCTGGGCATCGCCCCCTTGCCGTGCCGGTCAGAGCTGCACTGAGCCAGTCCCAGCTGGGCATCGCCCCCTGCCTTTGCCGGTCAGAGCTGTGCTTAGCAGAGCTCCTCCCACAGAGCTGGCGGGGCCAAGCTGGGTTTGTCTCACACGAGACTGAGGGACACTGCTGTTGGCAAACCCAAAAGTGGTGAATTTTCTCCCTTTGTGTTTCCCGGCAGCGAACGAGGGAGCAGCTAGAGCCCCTGCCAACCATCCTCAATGCCATCAAAGAGGGGACGCCAGTGCCCGTCTCCATCAGACTTGGCCCCGGCATGGACAGGTACCTCCCCTCCCCATGAGCAGTGGTCCAGGCAGTGCAGGGCTCCATGGGCCTGGGGGGTTCTGTCGTTGACAGCAGCAGGAGCAGGACAGGGTTGTTGGAGCTGCCAGAAGGGCTTAACATTGTGGGGTGATGTTGGGAGATGAGTCTTGGGAAATCCACTCCCTGCGAGATGTGCTCCAGAGTGGCCTGATCCTGCCAGTGGGGATCAGACAAGTGATGGTGCTCTGGCTCATGGGGGTGGGGCCTGGCCATCATAAGGCCCAGGGGAGGTTTTGAGCTTATGCGGGGTGCTAGGAGGCAGCTCAGGTGTCGGGCCTGGAGAGGGTTTGGGTCTGCAGTCTCAGGACCAAAGCTGGGCTGTGGCTTTGGGTTCCTGGGCCAGGTGGACAGGTAAGAGGGACAGCAGGGAGCGGAGACTCAGGCGACGGGCTGGGTTGGAGATTCAGGAGATGGCTCCAGTCCAAGGGTTTGCTTGAAGAGCTGGTGACAGGCCGGGTGTGAATTTGGGGTGAGTGTAGCTGGCAGATTGGCTCTAGTTCAGGCTGGGTTCAGGGGATGGCTCCGGTTCAGTTTGAGGTTTGGGCTTGGGTGATGGTTTGGGTTCAGGGAATGGTTCTGATTGCATTCGGCTGACGGTTCTGGTTCCAATTTGGGGAATGGTTTTGGTTCTGGTGATGACTCCAGTTCAGTTTGGGTGTCGTCGATGGTTTTTGCAAAAAGAAAAGGAGTACTAGTGGCACCTTAGAGACCAACCAATTTATTATCAGATGCATCCGATGAAGTGAGCTGTAGCTCACGAAAGCTTATGCTCAAATAAATTGGTTAGTCTCTAAGGTGCCACAAGTCCTCCTTTTCTTTTTGCGAATACAGACTAACACGGCTGCTACTCTGAAACCTGTTGATGGTTTTGGTTCAGGTGAGGATTGCGGTTCTGGTTCGGTTTGGGGTTCAGGGGATAGTTCTGGTTCTGGTTCAGGGATGGTTCCGGTTCTAGGTTCCGGTTCAGGGGATGGTTCTGCTTTGGATTGACGTTCAGGAGACAGTTCCGATTCTAGGTTCTGGTTCAGGGGATGGTTGTGAAATCTGGTCCAGGCTGTGGGCCCCGAGCAGCACAGTGCTCCAAGCTCTGTCCAGCGGTGCTCAGCCCCATCCGTTGTGTTTCAGCCCCAGCGAGAAGCCAGGTTTCTTGCCGCCGAGGGAGTTGAGCAAGCACAGCCCGCTGATCAAGAGCCACTCCATGACCAACATCCAGAAGGGCCGGGGGAAGGAGGACGAGCAGCACCTCCAGCAGCTGCCCTCCTCCCCACTCCAGGCCTGGGAGAGGAAGAAGGTGCAGCGCACCCAGAGCGTGCCAGCCCAGAGCAAGGCAGGACGGAGGCTGCAGAAACAGAGCAGCATGGAGCATCTTGTTGAGTCCCAGGGAGAAGAGAGTCATGATGGGAGCCCTCGCCCCTCTACCTCCCGCCCACGGGATGGCCGAGCCCACCCGGTAAGGGGGTCTGGGCAGCTCCCACCCCGGGGGACAGCCAAGCCCACCCAGTAAGGGGGTCCGAGCCCACCCGGTAAGCGGTACTGGGCAGCCCCCACCCCGGGGGGACAGCCGAGCCCGCCCAGTAAGGGGGTCCCAGCAGCCCCCACCCCAGGGCACCATTGAGCCCACACGGTAAGGGGATCCAAGCCCACCTGGTAAGGGGGTCTGGG
The DNA here is from genome assembly GCF_965152275.1 of Natator depressus. Lineage (NCBI taxonomy): Eukaryota > Metazoa > Chordata > Testudines > Cheloniidae > Natator > Natator depressus. The sequence continues at coordinate 7,056,949 of NC_134253.1, forward strand.
CAGCTCCCACCCCGGGGAATGGCCGAGCTCTCCCGATAAGGGGGTCCCAGCAGCCCCCAGTCTGGGGGACTGTTGAGCCCACCCAGTAAGGGGGTACAAGTCCACCTGGAAAGGGGATCCTGGCACCCAGCTGCCCTCACCTTCTCCAATCCATGCAGGCTGCCCAAGCTGCAAAGTGATCACTGCCAGAGCCACCCCCACAGAGGCCGCGCTCTGCCTGATGCCTGCTGGGGACTGAGGACAGGGGGAATGGAGCTGAGCACACTCACCCCTCGTGCCCCCACCCCCACCCCCCCCAGAGGCCAGCCACAGCCTGCTCTCCGGAGCACAAGGGCTGCCCTTCCTGGGGCACTATCAGTGCCAGGGCCCCACCCCAGCCCCAGAGAGCCAGCACCGGAGCCCATTCTGTGCAGAGAGGGGCAGGGCAGGGCTGGCCCTGGAGCCATCATTGTCCCCATTCTCTTGCCATTGGGTAGGGTCTGGTGATGGGCTCCAGCGGGAATCACCAGTTGTTCCAGCCTATCTGGAGAGGAACCGGGAGGTATCTGGCCCCATGTCACTGATAGGCAGAGCCATGGCCTCCTGCCAGCCCATGCTGCCCGCAGCGCCCTGAAGGGCTCTGTGCTTTGTGTTCTAGGGGCGATCCAATCTCCGCCAATCTGCCTCGCTGCCCCGGAAATCCACGGTGCCCTGGCAGCGCCATGCTGAGGAAGCGGGCAAGGCGCAGACTGAGCTGTATGCCATGCGGCCGCTGGAGAAGGTAACACTCTGCACCCCCAGAGACCCCAGGCAATACAGGCTCCAGAATAGGCTCCAGAGCAGTTCAAGTATAGGGCCGTGCCAGGATCCCTCTCCCCACCTCAATGCCCAGTCTCTGCCAGGGTGCTGGTGCATCACTGCTATCCACCCCGGCCCACAGAACCAGCCCCCATGCCTGCAATGGGGAGGGCAGTGCCGTCCCCCCAACCTCACCACATTAGCCTGGTAGGGGGCGGTGAATGCCTCACCATCCTTTCCCCAGCCCTACAGCCTCCAGGCCAGGATCCTAGAGCGCCTCACACACACAACCAGGAGTCCTGACTCCCAGCCCCCATGGCTCTAACCACTAGGCCCCCTCCTGCTGCCAGCCTGTGCTGGACTCTCCGCCTTTGTGCAACTGGGTAAGGAGCCCAGGTGGCAGAGCGGTGCCCACTCTGTGCCAGCGGAGTGCTGCATGCCTCATGACGAGCTGACCTTGTCTTGGGCTCCCCTAGCATGGGAAGCAAATTGAGGAGCTGAGGAAGGAGCTGGTGGAGGCCAAGAAGAAGCAGAGGCTCTTTGAGAGCCAGCTGGAAATGCTGATCACCCAGAACCAGACACTGCTGGAGGAGCAGGCCAAGAGCCAGGGGCAGGAGGAGAGACTCCAGAGGCAGCTGGAGCAGCTGGAAACCCACCTGGCAAACCTCAGCACCAGGTAAGGGAGCCCGTCGGGGAGAAAGGAAGTGCAGTGGCACCATGGCCCTGCTGAGCCTCTGAGTGACGCTGGGTGCTGGCTCAGCAGAGAGCCCTGGGTGCCCCTCCGTGGCCCAGGCATATGCTGGTCAGCCAGGCCGCGAGGAGAGCAGAGTGAATCTCCATGCACTGCACTAGCTTCTAGTGGGTCCCAGGAGCAGCTCAGGCCCCTCCATAGCTTGGGTCCTGGCTGATTCAGGACGGGCTGGGCACTTGCTGATGGCTCTCAGGGGACTCTGGAACACGCTGCCCAGGTGGGTCTGGCCGAGCCGAGGGCCATGGCAGCTGGCCCACATGTTCCCACCAGGGCGGGGCTAGCTCTCTCCTGATGCTGACAGTGGCCGGAAAGGGGCAGGACGGCTGGCACAACGTGCCCCAGGGTGGTTGCTCCCGCCCCTGCACAGTTCGGGGCGGGTTCCGGAGCTGTCAGGGCCCTCGGACAGTCTGATTCCATTTGGTGCAATGAGGTGAGGGGAGGTGCCCCATGATGGAATGGGGGCAGGTTACCAGGGGATATAGGGAGGTACCCCAGGAACAGTGCGGAGTGAGGTGGGGTGAGGTTTTCCAGGAGCAGGATTTCCACCGCCCAGGGGCGGTGTGTTGAGGTGCTCGGGGGTGTGGCAGGACGAGGTGGCCATGGGCAGGATGATGAGGTGCCCATGGGTGGGGCAGTGAGGTGCTCAGGGGTGTGGCATGGGGAGATGCCCAGGGGGAAGATGGTAATGGGTCAGTGGGCAGGGCAGTGAGGTGCCCGGGGCCAGGACAGGGGAGGTGCCATGGGGCAGGGCAGGGTGAGGTGTCCAGGGGCCGGGGTAGATTCACACAGGTGTGGCAGTGAGGTGCCTAGGGGTGGGGTGGTGAGGTGCCCAGGGCAGGGTGGGGTGAGGAAGTGCCCGGGTATGGGGCAGTGAGGTGTCCCAGGGCAGGGCAGTGAGGTTCCCGGGGGAAGGGCAATGAGGTGCCAGGGGGTGCGGCGGTGAGGTGCCCGGGGACAGGGTGGGGCAATGCGGTGTCTGGGGTGGGGCAGTGAGGTCCCCCGCAGTGGTGAGGTGCCCTGGGGTTGGGCAATGAGGTGCTTAGGGCCCTGGCAGGGGGAGGTGCCAGGGGGCAGGGTGGTGAGGTGTCCAGAGGTGGTCAGGTGCCCGGGGATGGGGCGATGTGATGGTTGGGGGGCAGGTCAGTGGGAGGTGCCGGGGGCAGGGCAGTGAGGTGTCCATAGGGGGTGAGGTGCCTGGGGGCAGGGTTGGGTGATGAGGTGCCCGGGGGTGGGGCAATGAGGTGCTTTGGGCAGGGCAGGTGGAGGTGCCAGGGGGCAGGGCGGTGAGGTATCAAGGTGGTGAGGTGCCCAGGGGCAGGGTGATCGGGTGCTTGGGGGCAGGGCAGTGGGAGGTGCCCAGGAGCAAGGCGGGGGAGGTTCTGGGGGGCAGGGCAGTGAGATGCCCAGGGTGGGGCAATGAGGTGTCCGAGGGTAGGGCGATGAGGTGTTTGGGGGCAGGGCAGGGGGAGGTGCCAGGAGGCAGGGCAGTGAGGTGCCCGGCGGTGCCCCGATTAGCTGCTTAGAGGCAGGGCAAGGTACAGTGAGGTGTCCAGCGGTGGTGAGGTGCCCGGGGTGGGGAGGTTCCTGGGGGCGGGGCAGTGAGGTGTCATGGGGCGGGGAGGTGCCAGGTGCTGGGGCAGTGAGGTGCCCGGGGTGGGGAGGTTCCTGGGGGTGGGGCAGTGAGGTGTCATGGGGCGGGGAGGTGCCAGGTGCTGGGGCAGTGAGGTGCCCGGGGTGGGGAAGTTCCCAGGGGTGGGGCAGTGAGGTGTCATGGGGCGGGGAGGTGCCTGGTGCTGGGGCAGTGAGGTGCCCGGGGCGGGGAGGTTCCTGGGGGTGGGGCAGTGAGGTGTCATGGGGCGGGGAGGTGCCAGGTGCTGGGGCAGTGAGGTGCCCGGGGTGGGGAGGTTCCTGGGGGTGGGGCAGTGAGGTGTCATGGGGCGGGGAGGTGCCAGGTGCTGGGGCAGTGAGGTGCCCGGGGCGGGGAGGTTCCTGGGGGGTGGGCAGTGAGGTGTCCAGGGGCGGGGAGGTGCCCGGGAGCAATGCGGTGAAGTGCGTGGGGCCAGGGCAGAGGGAGGTGCCCAGTGCTGCGGGCTCATTGACACCCTCCCTCCGGCAGGGTGGCGGCGGCAGAGGGTGGCCGGAGGAAGGACCAGGAGAAGCTGAAGGCCAGCGAGGAGAGGGCGAAGCGTCTGGTAAGATCCACGGCCCCCTGGGGCTGACGAGCCCAGCAGCTCCGCCCCATTGGTCTATCAGGGAGTAACCGAGGGGATTCTGGGAGCCACCCTGCACAATGTATTATGGGACACGCTGGATCCCAGCTCCAGCCTGTGCAGCCCCATTGCTTTCACTGCATGGGGAGGAGGAGGGGAGGCAGGGGGAGTTAGCCTCAGGAGTGTGTGATGTCCATCCCCCCGCTCCCAGTCAGACAGGGCCCAAGGCTGCCCATGGGTGACCCCCAGCACCTGAGCTCCTCCTACACCCACAGTAAGTCAGACAAGAGGAACCAGTGTCCTCCACCCTTATGGCCAATCCCTGCTCAGCGCTCAGAGAGCAGGAAAATACCTAGAGCCATTGAGCTGGGAGGGCAGATATTAGTGGTGTGAAGTAGTCCTTGCTATCCCCACCAGCCCCCACTTCCCTACCAGCGTTGGGAATAGAACCCAGGAGTCCTGATTCCCAGCACCTCCACTCTGACCCACCTGATACTCTTTTCAGAGTAGCAGCCGTGTTAGTCTGTATCCGCAAAAAGAACAGGAGTACTTGTGTCACCTTAGAGACTAAAAATTTATTTGAGCCCATGAAAGCTTATGCTCAAATAAATTTGTTAGTCTCTAAGGTGCCACAAGTCCTCCTGTTCTTTTTGCTGATACTCTTTGTCTCCTAGACCTCATGGGAGTGGGGTAAGTCCGGCCACAGCTCCTGCAGGGCAGAGTGGAAGGATGGCTAAGAAGGCAGCACTAAAGGGGATAGGGGAGGTTGGGGCGGGTCCCTTAGGGCAGTCTCTCCTGGGATGGAGTGTGGAAGACCCTGGGAATGAAGGGAGCTGCCCCAGACCTTGCCCGGGAGTGGAGGGCAATGGTGCTAGATGCCTTTGGCGTCAGAGCCCTGTGCAGTGTGGGGTGTGCTGCTGGCTTTGGGCGCCTGGCTAGGGGAGCAGGGCAGCAGGCTGGGGTGACTGAGCCCTTTGTCCCTGTAGGAGCGCCGCCTGTCGGCCCTGGAGCGGGAACACGCTGAGCTGCTCTGTGCCATCAGCCAGCGCCGGGGACTCCAGGACAAGCCACCCAACTCAATGCTGAGGCCAGGGCCACAGGACGGGACCGAGGACTGGCAGGAGGTTTAGCCAGCTTGGTGGGCCCAGACGGCCAGCCCCGGGCCCTGCGTGGGACGCACCCCACCCCAGCAGCTGCCATCCGCTTCGGACACCCTGCCAGCCAGACCTTGTCTCTAGAAATTTGTCACAGACCTGAGCCCAGCAGCCCTTTCCTGGTACGAATCCAGCCCAGGAGGGTCCCGAGTCTGCCAGGGATGTTGTTCCAGATAATGGAGCCCCAGGGAGCTGCCGTCTGCCTCTGTGAATCCCCTGCAGCTCTCCACTCCCCAGGACTGGTGGAGAGTGATTGGATTTGTGAGAGGCAGAAATCCTCTCTCAGAGTGTCCCTCTCTCAGCCCAGCTAGGGTTCCCCTCCCTATCCCTGCATCCAAAGGTCACTGTCCCCGGGTACTTCCTTCTGAACCCACCCCCCACACTCCTGATTCCTTGCTGCCCCCTCCATCCTACCCATGCTGCCATCCCAGCAGTGGAACATTGCCCCAGCATGCCCAGGCTTCCCTGGGGCTCTGGCTGCTGCGTGGCACCAGCTGCCCAGGGCCACTGCCCAGTGACTGCTGGCAAGCCCAGCCCTGGGGCTGAGTAGAAGGGATGCCCCCGGACCAGTATTCAGGCCTCATTTGGCTTTTGGGGGATTCGGGGCTGTGCTGTCACAGCGAGCTTTTCTCCAGGTCCATGCTTGGCCACGACTCCCTGCAGAGCCAGAAATGCAGCAGCTGTTTTGTCAAAACCTTCCTCATCTCTGAGGGTCCCCTGCAGCCCGGCAGTAAACATGGTGCCTTTGTGACGAGCATGTGGGTCGGAGCCTGGGGCACTCGTCGCGTGGGACCAGACAGGCCAGAGCCCAAGGGTTCAGAGGGAACCACGGCAGGCACCAAGCGCCGAGAGCCTCTTGCCACAGGGCCATGTTTCAGAAAAGCCCAGCTCCTACTGAGAACAATGGAGAACCTCCGAGCCCCGCTGTCCATGCATACACACACACACACACACATACACGCATGCACAAGCACAGGAGCAACACACATTCATGGGTGCGCACACACATGGCACAACCTGTGCGCACACAGGTGCGGCTCACATTGTTCTCAGCGGGTGCTGCTGGGGGCCAAGCACTTCTGCAAGTCTCTCCCTGCGCCCCAGGGTGCTCGCACAGACACCTTCCAAGGCATGCAGGGCTGAGGCCCCGTCACAGCTGGCACCCAGTGTGTGTGCAGTGCACACCTGGGAGTGTTCACACTGGTGCTCTTTGTCGGTAAAACTTGTGTCGTTCGGGGTGGGGGAGTGTTTTTTTCACACCCCCTGAAAGACAAAAATTTTACTGATGAAAGTCCAGTGTAGACAAAAACCTTAGAGTGGAAACCACGCCGTCCCCGAGCTACAGATGGCTTCTGTTCCCATGACAGTGCAGCAGTGCACGGAGCCAGCTCGCCCCTCAGCCCCTAGGAGCCAGCCTGTCTGAAGGGGCTGGCCTGTGCATTTGCAGTGGGATGATAGTCAGGGTCTTGGGGTGACTCCTGCTGCAGCCTGTCACCCCACTGTTTCCTAGCACCTGTAGGAGTTGCCTTCCTGAGGACAGGTGCATTCCCATCCTGGAGGGGCCCCTGCCGGGGCTTGTGGCTGCAGGGAGGGGAAGCCGCAGCATGGAGCCAGGTGGGGGAAGGAGGGGTGAGCAGCTGAGAGGGAGGATCTAACCCGGAGGGAGCCTGTCCTCACTGCTCTGAAGGCAAGTGACGTGGACCCAGCTTAGTAGTGTAGATCAGGGCTCACTACCATTCGCTTCAACAGGAGCTAGGTGCCTGCATCACATTGAGGAGCTGGGCCTAGATGCTTCTGGGCTTTTCGGTTAACAGAGGGGAGCTGGAGCAGCACCACTTAGGGACACCGCCCCCCACAGGATTCAGTTCGGCTGCTGTGACACCAACACAAACTCTTGTGAGATCGCAGCAGCTGTCTCCTTGCAGGGGAAGGGCCGTGGCACAACAGATGTGACAACACCCCCCCACCACCACCCCCCCAGGCTGTGTTGGGTGAGTAACACCAACCCAGCATGGATCCTGAGGAAAGGAACCCAGGAATCTGAGATTTTGGTCTGGCCCCATCACCCAGGGATCCAGGCCCCTCTGGGGCAGGGCAGGGCTGGCATCCCTGGTGCACAGAGTGGGGCCATCCTTCCTCTCTGTCTCTCCTACCTGCCAGATCCTACCCCAAATGCCAGCTGAGTAGAGCAAAGTCCCTGGTGGTTCAGAGTAGGGGAGCCCCTGCAGGGAGCTAAGCAGGGTGGGTGGGGATGATGCAGAGACCTGCAGCCCCAGGATGCCCAGCTGGCTGGATTCCAGGAGAGTCCCTGACAGGCAGAGTTTCACTGAGCCCTGAACATTGTAATGAGAAGCTGGGACCCGCACTGCTCCCGCAGCCTGGAAGGGCTCAGCCAGAGCATCTCCCAGTAAATGGCAGAACGAGAATGAAGCCTGGCAGTGAGCTTCATTGTCCAGACCTGCAACCAGAGGGGGGCTGCCCGCCTCCACAGGCCAGGCAGGCTGTCTGGGAGCAGCGAGCACTGCAATCTCCAGGCACTGGCTCCCCTGTCCTACTCTCAGGGAGGTCGCTGCTGTGAAGACACAGACAGAGGGCTCCTCCTGTGCTCTTCCTACATGGTGCCCAGCAGCCCTGGTGTCCTTGTGCCAGCATGTCCATGCTGGGGCGGGAGGTCTGCAGGCATATTTCCATTCGAATGCCCCTAGCTCTGACCTGCCTGCACTTCCTAGTCTTGGGCCAAGATTTTCCCAAGTGCCTTGTGGGGCTGGCTGGCTCCCCCACTCGGGTCCTGGAAGGGGTTTGGTTTTCAGTGGGCCGGTACTCACCTCTGGACTCAGGCAGCATCCGCTGGAGCAGCCGGACTGGCCAAGCATGTCAGCCATTGGGGGTGTGCCCAGAGGGAGGATATTTTGTTTTACAGTGTGAGCCTGGAGGATGAGAAGCGTGGGAGTAGGGGGAACACCTTGCAGGCATCCCTCCCCCTGCAACCTTGGGCCTAATCCAGCCCCACATGGGGGCAGGGGTTGATCTGTGGCTGGAAAGAGGCCTTTGCTTCTTGGCGCTAACCTGGGGACTTCCCGGGCTGGGTTCCAGCCGACTAATAAACCTGACTCTGTTTGAAAACGTTGCCTGGTGTTGCTGCACATCCTTGCCAGGGTGGGCAAGTCTCTGGACTGGCGTCTTTCTCAGCTGGAAGCACCGGATGGAGCTCCCGGGGTGAAGCAGGAGGACTGGAGCCCAGGGGCTCAGTCTCAGAGGCAGGGAGGCCACGTGGGCTAACGTGAAGGAAGAGCAGGACCCCTTGGGGGTCTGGCCCACTGAAGTGTTCCTCCAAGGGATTATTTAAAAGCTGGGACATAGCACAGATCTGAATGTGGAACCCCAGGCAGGCTGGCTGGTTCCTGTGAAAGGCCCTGAGCTAGGGCCTGCAGGAAGCCAAATGTTTCAGGGGAACCTGCATGGGGCCAGAGCAGAGAAAGACTCCAAGGTAGCCCAGGGAACAGGCCCCCTGGGTGAGCTGAAGAGAAGCTCTGAAGGGCAGAAGAATCTTTTTGTTTGTTGAGATTTTTAGTTGGACTTTGGTTCCCCAAGGAGGGGTTAAGTTTGTTGGCAATCTGGCGGAGGGTTGAGCCATGGTTGCCACCACTGATCTGTGTGTGGCGAGCCAAGGAGACCCACCTCGGGGAAGGAAGCTGAGGCAGGAAGGGCCAGTGGCACCATGTTTGCACAGAAGGGGGTGCTATGGGTTGGCTGTGCCCTATGACACACACATGCACATCCATGGAGAGATTCCTCCCTCCGGGAAGAGGCTCCATCTCATCTCTTCCCCACGGATCCCTACCTGTCTTCTGGGAGAAGGGTGCCCTCAGCCCCCATAGTTTCCCTGTCACCTCACTATAATTATTATCCATGCCCTGCTATGTTCACAGCACACACACGCACAGAGAAGTGAGACAAAAACATAAAGTACTGTCTGCCTGGAAGGCTGTGCTGTGACATAACTTTATTTCATAGACTCCAGCACGATGTCACAAAAGAACCCCAAACCAGAGAGAGACAAAGCCTGCTGCTCCCTAAGGCAGGGAGGCACAACTTATCCCCCTTTGCTCCAGCCTGGCTGGGGGGCAGACTGACTGCTGTACTGTCAGGAGACCAGATCACAGCCTTCCTTACAGTGCCCCCTGCCTGCAAGTGAATTTTAATTGATAGCTGATCAATTTAACACAGTCATCAATATGCACACCCAAGGACGCAGCAGCCCGTCTGCTCAGCAGAACCAGGTGCTGTTCCCCTCTCCCCTCCCGAAGTGGTCTAAGGCCTAGTTCAAGGCCTCTGTGTCAATATCCAGTGTTCTGCATGGGACGGGCCCTGCTGCCCAAAAGCAGCCTCAGTTCTGTTCCAGTGACCATGGAACTGCTGACCGTGATGGGGGTGGCAGTGCCAGAGGCTGGACTTTCACAGGAGCTGGACTATGGAATCCGGCCCCACAACACCGAGGAGACCCCCAGGGCCCATGGCGCTCAGCGCTCACTGCCACCCCTGCATTGCCAGCCTCCAGCCATCAGAAACCAGCAGCCAGACCCCAGAATCACCAGACAGTTTTAAAATGAACTGCTCGCTGGGCGCTCCCAGGCTTCCTCCCCTGGGGGTCTCTGAGCCACTGGGCTGCATTTGGGCACCTTGCCCAGCATTTCTCTGCAACCACCAAGGCTGGAAACTGAAATTTTTTAAGATGCCATTTGAGTTTCTCCTGCATGAGTCCAGCTGGAGGGGAGCTGGCTGTGTGTGTGTTGTGTGTGTGTGTGTGTGTGGGGGGGGGGGTGTTAAGAAGCACACACCCCAATATCATAAGATACATGATAAAATTGTGAGAGCTCAGCTGGCAACTCTGAAGCGCAGCTCCCGCCGAGACTCAGCTGCCCCGCAGGAAATGCTACACACAGACTCCACATGCGTGCACACAGTGTACAAATTCACATGGTGCACACACACACAATATCAAACACAGTGCACACAAGTACCCTCCTTCCCCCCCCCCACAGCGTATACACACACACACACACAATTATTATTTATTAGGTGTATTATGGTGGCCCCTTGGAGCCTCAGTCTTTGACCAGGACCCCATTGTGATAGGTGCTGTAAAAACACAGAACAAAAAGATGGTTCCCTGCTCCTTACTACGTGTGTGTACACAGAGTGTGTTCACAGAGTCCACATGTATTTACCCAGTGTGACCCGAGGTGCCTAGAATTGCCCACACTGAAAATGCCAAGGTCAGGGTAGGCTGCAAAGGGGGGAGCAGATTCTCCCCAAACTGATGGTTAACATGGCAGTTAGATTCTCCAACCAGTCACAAACTGTGCTCCTGATCCCCCACACTGGTTGAAGAAACTGAAGAAAAGAAATCACATAGCCCCCTTTATTGCATTCCAGTTCTCTGGCTCCCAATCAGCAAATAGGTCCAGTAAAGTGAGAAGTTATTTAAAACTCTGCTCACTATACAAAATGTTCTTCTGACCCAAAAGGGCCAGGCACATTACCAGATCAATACTAGTTTGGATCTTACCCAAAATACCACACTGACAGCTAATGCTTTAGTATCTAAAACTAAAGGTTTATTAGAAAAGAAAAAATGAGAAGAGAGTTGTTAAATGTTAAAGCAATCAGATACATCCATATGACTTCAGAGTCCATATATCCGGTTCTTAGCAATGCTGGTGAGTTTGCTGGCTTGAAAGTTCCTCTGGAACACATCCAAAGCTTATATGGGTCTATCAGTCCAAGCTTCAGTTTGTAGAGAAGTTACTCCAGAGGTGAGAAGCAGGACTGAAGACAAAATGGAGAAGATGCAGCTGCCTTTTATATCCTTTGCCATGTAGCTGTACATCCTTTGTCCCAAACACAAGCTCACAGCACATGGCCATAGAAAAGCTCTTGCATTCTAGCTCTTGGAGTGTTGTAAGCAAGACATGAGAAGTCATTCATCTGCTCTAGTCCACGCTGATTAGGTGTCAACTGAAGTATTGTGTCCAGTTCTGGGTGCCACATTTCAGGAAAGATGTGGACAAATTGGAGAAAGTCCAGAGAAGAGCAACAAAAATGATTAAAGGTCTAGAAAACACGACCTATGAGGCCTTCACAACGTCCTCTGGCAAAGAGTTCCACAGATAGACTGTGCATTGTGTGAAGAAATACTTCCTTTTGTTTCTTTTAAACCTGCTGCCTATTAATTTCATTTGGTGAAATTCTCAGTGGTAGCAGATGACAGAATGAGGAGTAATGGTCTCAAGTTGCAGTGGGGGAGGTTTAGGTTGGATATTAGGAAAAACTTTTTCACTAGGAGGGTGGTGAAACACTGGAATGCGTTACCTAGGGAGGTGGTGGAATCTTCTTCCTTAGAAGTTTTTAAGGTCAGGCTTGACAAAGCCCTGGCTGGGATGATTTAGTTGGGGATTGGTCCTGCTTTGAGCAGGGGGTTGGAGTAGATGACCTCCTGAAGTCCCTTCCAACCCTGATATTCTATGATTCTAAGAAGAAAAGAAGTACTTGTGGCACCTTAGAGACTAACAAATTTATTTGAGCATAAGCTTTCGTGAGCTACAGCCACAAGTACTCCTTTTCTTTTTGTGAATACAGACTAACACGGCTGCTACTCTGAAACCTATGATTCTAAGGAGATTCCACCACCTCCCTAGGTAACGCATTCCAGTGCTTCACCACCCTCATAGTGAAATTTGTTTTCCTAATATCCAACCTAAACCTCACCCACTGCAACTTGAGACCATTACTCCTCGTTCTGTCATCTGCTACCACTGAGAACAGTTTTCAGAGTAACAGCCGTGTTAGTCTGTATTCGCAAAAAGAAAAGGAGGACTTGTGGCACCTTAGAGACTAACCAATTTATTTGAGCATAAGCTTTCATGAGCTACAGCTCACTTCATCGGATGCATACTGTGGAAAGTGTAGAAGATCTTTTTATACACACAAAGCATGAAAAAATACCTCCCCCCACCCCACCCTACCCTCCTGCTGGGGATAGCTTATCTCAAGTGATCACTCTCCTTACAATGTGTATGATAATCAAGTTGGGCCATTTCCAGCACAAATCCAGGTTTTCCATCCTCTTTGGAACCCCCTTTCAGGTAGTTGAAAGTAGCTATCAAATCCCCCCTCATTCTTCTCTTCTGTAGACTAAACAATCCCAGTTCCCTCAGCCTCTCCTCATAAGTCATGTATTCCAGTCCCCTAATCATTTTTGTTGCTCTCTGCTGGACATTTTCCAATTTTTTCACATCCTTCTTGTAGCGTGGGGCCTTCTTGTACTCTTCAGTCCTCCAGCAGTATACCTTCTCACTCCCTGCTCCTTACATGCCCCCTCACTAACTGATGGGAGGTCCTTTTTAAGCCAGGTGTCCTGATTAGCCTGCCTGCCATAATTGATTCTAGTAAGTTCTTTAATTGGCTCCAGGTGTCTTAATTAGCTTGCCTGTCTTAACTGGTTCTAGCAGGTTCCTAATTGCTCTAGGGCAGCCCCTGCTCTGGTCATTCAGGGAACAAAAACTACTCAGTGGCCAGTATATTTGCCTTCGACCAGACTCCTGTATCCCACTGGTCTGGGTCTGTCACATAGGTGACCAACATCATGGGAGATGCCCAAGGGCTGGAGGACAGCTGAATCACCCCCTAAAGCCAGCATGTCCTTGACCTCTTTCTCCAGGTCCTGGGCTGTTTTCCCAGTGACCCAGAATGGGGAGCATCTTACAGGAGGGTGGTCTCCTGTCTCCACCTGGTGAACAGCAAGGTTAATGAGCCCAGGCCGGTTGGAGAACAGATGCTGGTAGGATCGCAGCACCCCTCAGATCTCTGCCTGCTGGGCGGGGGTTAGCTGGTCAGAGAGGGGAACTGATTCCAGCGAAGGGCCGTCCCCGTCTGAGGGAATAGATCCACCAGGGAATCATCTCCCTGCTCCTCCCACTGACCACACACTGCCAGTACCAAATTCTCCCTGTCAAAATATGGCTTCATCATGTTGACATGGTGCACATGGTGGCTATGAGCCCGGTTAGACAGTTCCACTACATAGTTCACCTCACTCAGCTGCTTGATGACCTTAAATGGCCCATCCCAGGAAGCTTGTAGTTTGTTCTTTCTCATGGGAATGAGAACCATCACCTGGTCCCCGGTGGCATAGGAGTGGGCACGTACCATGCAGTCATACCAGACCTTCTGCTTCCTTTGGGCCCCGGCTAGATTCTCCCTGGCCAAGCCCATGGTCTCAGCGAGCTTTTCCGGGAAAGTCAGTACATACTCCACCACTGATTCTCCATCGGGGGAGGCCTTCCCCTCCCATTCGTCCCTCATCAAGTCCAGGGGTCCCCTCACTCTCCTCCCGTACAGCAACTCGAAAGGAGAGAACCCAGTTGATTCCTGGGGCACTTCAATGTATGCGAACAGCAGGTGGGGTAAATACTTGTCCCAGCCCTGTGGGTGCTGGTTCATGAAGGTTTTCACCATCATCTTTAGAGTCCCATTGAATCTCTCCACCAGCCAGCTGGACTGAGGGTGATACGCTGAGGCCCAGGTGTGTCGGACCCCACTCTTGTCCCACAAGCACCGGAGCAGAGTTGACATGAAATTGGAGCCCTGGTGTGTAAGGACCTCCTTGGGGAACCCCACTCTGCTAAAAACAGTCAGCAGCACGTCTGCCAGAATGTCTGCCTCGATAGAGGACAGAGCCCCTGCCTCGGGATAGCGAGTAGCGAAATCTACCACCAGCAGAATGTATTTTTTCCCTGTCCAAGTTGCCTTGCTGAGGGGCCCCACTATGTCCATGGCCACATTCTGGAAAGGCTCCTCTATGATGGGCAGGGGCCTCACAGCTGCTTTCCCTTCTCCCAGGTCTTCCCCACCCTCCTGCAGGGGTCACAGGACCTGCACTACTGCTGGACGGCATCAAAGACCCCGGGCCAGTAAAAGTTCTGTAGCAGCCTCTGCCTGGTGAGCTGGATCCCCTGGTGTCCCAAGACAGGGACATCGTGGGCCAGGTACAGTAGCCTGCGGTGGTACTTCTGGGGGACCACTAGCTGTCTCCTGATCCCCAACGGTTTCGCTTCCCCTTGGGAAGCCCATTCCCGGTTAGGGTGACCAGATAGCAAGGGTGAAAAATTGAGATGGGGTGGGGGGTAATAGGTACCTATATAAAACAAAGCCCCAAATATCGGGACTGTCCCTATAAAATCGGGACATTTGGTCACCCTATTCCTGGTACAAGAATCCCTTTTCCCACAGGAATCTTTCCCGGCAGCCTTCTCCCAGGGGTTTCGCCGCGCTGTGACCAGCAAGTTCCCTCAGCTTCTCTAAGGAGGGATCCTTCCGCAGCTTGGCCTGGAATTCAGCTCCTGGAGAAGGGATGGGGAACTGCTCCCGCTCAGTGGCTGGGTCCGAGGCCACAGCCCCACCAAGTTCTGTCCGCAGTGGCTCCTTTCCTGTCGGGGTAGGGACCTGTACCCCCGGCAGGACACCACCCCCAGTGTCAGGGCAGAGTGCCCTTTGCCGGCTCCGGCTCCAGGTGATGACTAGGGCGCTCTAGGGGCCGCCCAGCCAATCTACCAGGTCACCCCCCCATCAGCACCTCGGTTGGCAACTAATGGCGCACCCCCACATCTTTGGGCCCCTCCTTGGCCCCCCATTTCATAGACTCATAGAATATCAGGGTTGGAAGGGACCTCAGGAGGTCATCTAGTCCAACCCCCTGCTCAAAGCAGAACCAATCCCCAATTTTTGCCCCAGATCCCTAAATGGCCCCCTCAAGGATTGAACTCACAACCTTGGGTTTAGCAGGCCAATGCGCAAACCACTGAGCTATCCCTCCCCTCAAGTACCCTTTCAGAAGTACCCTCACCATGGGTACCTTAAGCGGGGGCCTGCACACACCCATCAGGGTCAGGTAGGTATTGGGCACCACCCGGTCTGGGGCCACCACCTCAGGCCAGGCCAGCGTCACCTCAGCGCCCGTGTCCCAGTACCCAGTGACCTGCTTCCCATCCACCTCCAGGGGAATGAGGCACTTGCTCCTCAGGGGCCGTCCCGTGCTCACCCTGTAGACTGAGAACTTTGAATCCACAGCATCAAGCTCCCCCCAGAAGCTGGCGTGGGAGACTCCTCCCTCTTGGGACATTGCTAAATTACCAGCCCCTCCTGCCTGGGGAGTCAGCCCCTCCTCCGGCTGGGCTCCCATCCAGTTAACCCTGTGAGGACTTGGTTTGCTCATCCTGTCCCTGAACTTTTGGCACCGGGCCCATCTGCGGCCCCTCTGCCCACAGTAATTACACCTCAGGTCCTGTTGGTCCCCTGGGGCCGATCGGTCAGCTCTGGTATTGGCTGTGCCTCTTGGGAGGGATTTATCCAAGACACTCTTCTGGGAAGCCTCTGGGTGACCCCCTTCTGCACTGACGTGGGCCTGTCCCCCTGGGATTCCATTCCATGTCCTGACCTGCTGTCTACAAACTCGTCAGCCAGCAGCCCTGCACGGTGTAGGTCCTTCGGCCTCTTGTCCACCAGCCACATCCTAAGGTCAGGGGGACAGAGTTCATATGGTCACTCCAGCCCCATCAGTTCAATCACGTCCTCCTTGGTCTGGGCCCCAGCCCCATTCACCGACTTGCGGGTGTATTCCCCCATCGGTGTGACCAGTTCCAGACAGGTCATCCCCTGGGTCTTCTGCATACTCTGGAACCTTTTCTTCTACACCTTAGGGGTCAGCGCAAAATTGCGCAACAGGGCTTGTTTGAACAGTTCATGGTCCCCTGCTTCCACCCCATCCATCTGGCTGAACATCTCTATGGCCTTGGGACCCAGTAAGGCGGTGACATGCTGAAGCCTGTCTGCAGGGCCAACCTGGTGCACATTGCAGGCCTTTTCGAAGGCAGCGAGGAAGGCAGCTAGATCATCCCCTTCCTTAAACTGAGGCAGCACTTTTATATCCGAGTTCCCTGCGGGCTTAGCCACTCTGGGCCCATCCCCACTCACCCCAGCAGGGGTCTCTCTGCTTCTCAGCTTCACCATCGCTAGTTCATGCTGCCTCTGTCTCTCACGGTCGTCCCATTCCTTCTCACGGTCCTGCTGTTCCTTCTCACTGGGCCTCCAGCTCTTCCAGTTTCAGTCCCATTTCCAACTCCAACCGTCTCAGCTCCACTGACGGGGAACTCGGTTGTGAAGATCCCCTGCTGGTCGGGTAGGTGGATCCTGGGGCTGCCTGGCTGTTTTCATCCCCTCCTGCATCCCTGGTTGGCTCTGTCATAAACATACAGCTAAGGGTAGCATAAAATCCCTCCTTTACCTGTAAGGGGTTAAGAAGCTCAAATAACCTGGCTGGCATCTGACCAGAAGGACCAATGGGGAAAGAAGATACTTTCAAATCGGGGGGGGGGGACGGGACGGGTATGGTTTTGTTTGTGCTCTCTGTGTGTTCCCTCTTGAGATAAAAAGAGAGAGACCAAGCAGGTAATCCAGCTCCTACTGAAATGATACATCTAAAATTACAGAAATTGTAAGTAATAGCAAAGAAATGTATTAGATTATCTTTTGTTTTAGCTTGTGAATTTTCCCTATGCCAAGAGGGAGGTTTATTCCTGTTCTGTAACTTTGAAGTTGAGCCTAGAGGGGAATCCTCTGTGTTTTGAATCCTTTTATTACCTTCCATCCTGATTTTACAGAGGTGCTTCTTTTACTTTTTTTTTTTTTTTTATAATAAAGTTCTTCTTTTAAGAACCTGATTGGTTTTAGTGTCCTAAAAACCCAAGGATCTGGTCTGTGCTCACCTTGTTAACCTATTTGGTTGGTATATTATTCTCAAGCCTCCCCAGGAAAGGGGGTGAAGGGGCTTGGGGGGATATTTTGGGCGGAATAGGGCTCCAAGTGGCCCCCCCTGAATGTTTAAATCACTTGGTGGTGGCAGCAATACCGTCCAAGGACAAGGAAGGGAATTTGTGCCTTGGGGAAGTTTTTAACCTAAGCTGGTGGAATATAAGATTAGGGGGTCTTTCATGCAGGTCCCCACATCTGTACCCCAGAGTTCAGAGTGGGGAGGGAACCCTGACAGGGTTGATGGTTGGGGTGACCCCTGGGGCTGCCTGGCTGCTCCCAGCCTCTCTCGCAGCCCCAGCTGGGTCAGGAACCGGCTCCTTAGAGGAATCATTCTCTTCCAACGGAGCAATCAGCTGTGCTTTGGTGAATCTTCCACTGCGCAGCCCTCTCTCTCTGCACAGCTCTACAATGTTCTTCTTAAGGCAATGGTTATAGGCCATCTCCCCGCTGTTCCCAAGTGGTCATGTGCTCTCTCAGCTCCGCACGGTCCCTGGGAGGAACCCCTTCAGTGCAACAGCCCACTCTCTCTCGGGGTTAAGCCATAGGCTCCTCTGCCTCCTGGAACCACCCCTCTTGGAGCCTTCAGCACACCTGCTAATCCCCCTTCCTTCCACTGCTCCCCAGTCACTTACTGCAGGACGCTTATGTAGTAGTAGGATTTTATGTTTGTATTTTGCATAATTTAGAATGAAGAATAAAGAATAATAATGTAGCATGCATTAAATGTATTGGTGTGTGATTTGACCATGTGGCCCCTATTGTGGTTGACATGACACAGGTCATACAAAAAGTGCAAGTTGGAATATAAGATTAGGGGGTCTTTCATGCCTAAATATTTCTCAGTTATTGATCTGGCCGTTTCTTTGCCATACCCCTACATCCAGACTCACAAGATCGGTTTGCCTTTGCAATAAAGGAGCAACAATGGGCCTTTTGTCGGTTGCCCTGGGATATCACAACAGCCCGGCTATTGCCCATCGGCATATTGTGGATATACTAGACCAGTTGAGTCCACAAGAAAGGACTTGTGTGTTTTCATATGTAAATGACATTTTGATATTTGGGGAAACAGAGACAAACTCAAACACTAACAGAAAAAGTTTTGGCACTAATTCAGGAAACGGGGTTCAAAGTAGCCTTAGACAAGGCTCAGCTGGTGCTACCTCAGGTTACATACCTGAGCATAGTCGTTGGACAAGAAGGAAAACAGGTAAATCAAAGGAAGGTAAGGGCACTAGTAGACATGCCGGCTCCTACCAACGCCCACTCTTTAAAATTACTGCTAGGACGATTCCATTTTCTTAAGCCACGCATTTATAAATATGCTAAAATAACTCACCCATTGTAAAAACTGCTAAAAAAAGAAACACAATAAAAAAGGGGAAAAGAGCAGAACTCTGCTTTAACCCTGCTAAAACCGAAGGCTCTCACAGCCCCAGTCCTGCATTTCCCTGATGAATCACAGCCTTTTGTTATTCATTTGGCGGCTAATAACATGGCCTTGGCTGCCACACTATTACAAAACAATATAAAGGGAAAGCTAGGGCCGGTAGCATATAAATCCAGAAAATTACAAGAAGCAAAAATAAATTTTAATCCCTAAAGTGAGTGTCTAGCAGCCATCTGGGTAGTACAATCTTTTGAGACACTCACAGGAACGGCCCCTATTACTATCCAAAGCACCCGCACTCCTCTCAAGTACATTTTGTCAGGGAAATTAATGGAAGGTAAAGTCTCAAACACCCGGATGGCTCAATGGACGCTTATTTTAGTTAACAGAGGGGTGACCACAAAAACAGTGTCCAAGCCGGACATGCTAACATATGGCCTAATTAAAAAAGGGAATCAACATGAATGTCCAGAGGTCACTCTGGAGCAAAGAATTGCCTTAGTAGAGGCACCCCCACTAAAAAAAAATTAATACCGTGGGTCAAAAAAAGCACATCTGGTTTACTAACAGAAGTGCAATAATAGTAAAAAAAAAAAAAAAAAAAAAAGTGTAAAATACATTAACTTAGAAGAGGAAGTCATTCAGGGACTTCTAGACCATGGATCGGCTCAGCATGCTGAGCTCCACGCAATTTATCAGGTTTTAAGACTGTGTGAAAATTCCCCACGGCCCATGTATCTGATAGTGATTTTTGCTGACAATGATTTTTGTGTAAAGGGGATACAGTTTTGGATACAAGACTGGTATAGGAATGGGTGGAAAGCAGTAGATGGAAAGGATATTGCCTATTCAGAGGAATGGAAATGGATTTACCAGTGGGTAACAAAGAACCCTAAACAGTTAAAGGTGCAACACGTAAAGGCACACAGTAAAGGAACAGGTATGGAGGCCCCTGGACCAATGAGGTAGATACAGGTTTCAGAGTAGCAGCCGTGTTAGTCTGTAGCCGCAAAAAGAAAAGGAGTACTAGTGGCACCTTAGAGACTAACCAATTTATTTGAGCATAAGCTTTCGTGAGCTACAGCTCACTTCATCGGATGCATTCAGTGGAAAATACAGTGAGGAGATTTATATACACACAGAACATGAAAAAATGGGTGTTAACATACACACCGTAAGGAGAGTGATCACTTAAGATGAGCTATTACCAGCAGGAGAGCGGGGGCGGGGGGGGGTGCGAAGAAAACCTTTTGTAGTGATAATCAAGGTGGGCCATTTCCAGCAGTTAAAAAGAAAGTCTGAGGAACAGTGGGGGGGGTGGGGGAGAGGGGAGAATAGTTTTACTTTGTGTAATGACCCATCCACTCCCAGTCTCTATTCAAGCCATATTGGAATCCAGGAAGTGGGCGGGCTTTGCCCACCCACTGCTAAAGGATCCCCCCCCAGCCTAAGGGGGGGGGTCCATAGGACCTGGAAAGCCAAATAATTACGGGGGACAACTAATGAACAACAGGGACAGGAGTGCGGTCAAAGGGTCAAACGAAGGGAACCGGATGGGGACACCGAGCAGAGAACCTCGGACAGCGCCTAAGGTAGATACAATAGCCGGACAGCATGACATAGCAGTTGTAACCAAAGGTCAGAAAAGGAATGTCTGTGCTGACACATCTGAGTCAACAGATGGCACTACAGACCATCCTAACCGAGTTCCAAAAAAACACAGGTTTCAGAGTATCAGCCGTGTTAGTCTGTATTCGCAAAAAGAAGAGGACTTGTGGCACCTTAGAGACTAACATGCATCTGATGAAGTGAGCTGTAGCTCACGAAAGCATTATGCTAAAATAAATTTGTTAGTCTCTAAGGTGCCACAAGTCCTCCTTTACTTTTTTCCAAAAAAATTAGAAAGACAGGAGTTACTTAATGTAGCCCATCAGTTTATGCATGAAGGAGTAGAAGGAACTTTAAGAAGGCTAAAGCAAGTAGCAGAATGGGAGTGTATGGAGGATGATGTTAAAACATGGGTGTAGAATTGTGTGTGGTGCGCTCCGGACAAGGTTCATCCTCTGCACTGGCAACTCATGATGCACCAGTGAAGGCTTGGGCCATGGCACAGGGTTCAAATTAATTTTATTAATAAACTGCCAAGGAGTAAGGAAGGATTCCAGTACTTATGGTGATAAATTGATTCCTTTTCAGGATGGGTGGAGGCGTTTCCCACTAAAAAATAACAGCACCAGGGTGGTGGCCAAAAAGTTCTTTAATAAGGTAGTATGTAAATATGGCACCCCCAAAATAATAAATTCTGACAATGGGGGAGTGTGATGGGTTCAGCACTGCTGGGCCTCTTTGTGGGAGGGGTGGATGGGGTGTCGGGGCCTCATCACTCTTAAGTTCCCAAGCCCATCCCTTTAAGGGCGTCCTGATGTGACCCAATGGCCAGTTTCCCTGTGCTCGCCCCTTGGTCGGGGTAGTGGGCCCTAACGGTCAGAATCCATACAACTCGCCCCAAGTATTAGGGCAGCATAGCCCAACAGCCAAAGTCCATATAACTCTCCCCATAAATCAGGGCAGTGTGGCCCAACGGCCAGAGTCCATAGCCTTCCCCCTCTCAGGCGGGGCAGTATCCTAATGGCCGGAGTGGTAGGGGGACCTGGGCCCACCCTCTCCACCAGGTCCCGACCCAGGGCTTGCCTATTGGTGGGGTTCCCCCTTGCGCTTAGCTTGGCGGGGATCTGCCCGCAACACGTCGAGTGTCCGTGTCTCTAAAGTTCCCCTGGGTCACTTCCTACCCTCAACGTTGTGTTCTCCAAATGGGCGGGGGGGAGGTCCTCCGGTCCATCCCCTCCTGTCGAGACCTCGGTCAGGGACGCAGCGTGCTTCCCGGTTTGGCTGGCCCCTGGATCCTGGAGCGTTTGCTGTCCCTCCTTGGGAGCTGGCAGTGTGCCTCCTTCTCCTCCAGTGTAAGGTCTGGCTTTACCTGCTGCTGGGAACTTCTAGTGCCCTGATAATTAGAACCAATATTTAAGGAATAATTCACTCCCCTCCAACCAATCATGGATTCCTACCTGTGATCCGGTGATCCTCATGAAATAGTATAATAAAAACATTAGCCAACCCTTAAGACCCTTAGGAAATACCAATGTGTATGCCTGGGAAGGGGAAGTGGGACAAAGTGTACCTTATAAACACAACAAAAATACCAAACCACTGGGAAATAGGGGTTAAAATAGAGGGTCCCTATGGGGATACCACCTGGAGTTCCAGCTACCCACAACAATCAGTGGGATGAGCCTGTTAAGACAGGAACAATACTAACAGCTATTGTGGGGTACTGTCCAATACCCCGTGGTGAATTGAACCTATGGTTCCCAGACACGCGCACCAGAACCTGGACCAGAGACTATGCATTCAAGAAAGGTACCCCAATTAAAATAAAGAAACCAAAATTGTTTGTGACTCAAAGTGATCCAGTAAAAGTCTTGTTAAATCCACTATTAGTAAAAAATAAAAATTGGTATGAATTGGACTTAGCTAAACGTGTCTATATTGGAACTCAAATGTTTACACTACTCCCTTCCTATTATAACATCCTGGATAAAAACACATCAACACTCCAATGGCCGAGCAAAACGAAATGTAGTAGACACCATATTAGGAGGAGTTGGTTTTGGAGCAAAAATTATAAATACTATAAACCTAAAGGTAATTAAGAATAAGTTAAGTTCCTTGTCACAACTGTAAGATACAGTAGTCTCATTCACAAGCATGCAAATACTACTATGGACTTCATTGAATATCAGGGTTGGAAGGGACCTCGGGAGGTCATCTAGTCCAACCCTCTGCTCAAAGCAGGACCAATCCCCAACTAAATCATCCCAGCCACGGCTTTGTCAAGCCTGACCTTAAAAACTTCAAAGGAAGGAGATTCCACCACCTCCCTAAGTAACTCATTCCAGTGTTTCACCACCCTCCTAGTGAAAAAGTTTCTCCTAATATCCAGCCGTTTTCCTGTTCCACCCCCACATGTACATGACCACATCTGATAACGTTTCAGCCCCTGCCCATGCATGGTATTCCGGCTAACCACAGTTAAAGTTCCAAGAGTTAATACCTAACTGGCAAGTAGTTTTGACACATCAGTGTGGTTTCTCTGTGGTTACATATATCCCAAAATCCCCTAGAAATCCACTATTTAAAGTTTATGTGGTGGGTGTACATGCGTGTTACAAGCTATATGTTACCAAATCTTATGACCTCATGTCAAGCACTTGGACTCAGTGCCTTATTAGGCCTTGCTTAGGGTTTGGCCTGTTGCCAAGCCTAAATGCTGCGATTCTATGTCCTCCTGCTTGCATTTCAGCCAGCTTATATTGCTAAACACAATCGTGCACACACAATATAAACTGAGCTTGCTCCTATGAGATCAGGTCATGGTCACAGGGAAACAGCTCACAGTTCAGGAGCCATTCCTGCAGACCGAAGAGGCAGAGTGCGCAGTGCACAAACGGTTGACAGATGGCGCCAAATGCGGACGGAAGCACAGGGATTGCTGGAATTCAAAGCAATGCATCACGGGGCATTGGGACAGGACCCAGGATGCCCAGCAACCCCCTCTGCCTTCCCACAACTCTTAGCAGCAGGGGAGGAAGAGATGCTCTGTGGGATAGCTGCCCAGAGTGCACCACTCCGAATACCGCTGCAACATGCTATCATGCAGGCAGCTAACAATGTGAACACACAAGAGCGGTTTCCCTTCAGCGCTCTCTGAGCGGCGCTTTGTAACGGCCGGCCTGTAACTCTGCCAGTGTAGGCAGACCCTTAGTCCCCAGACACAGGGAGCTGAGAGCTCTGCACCATTAGCAGCAGGCAGGAGCAGCTCGTCTGCAGAGCAGGAAGTTGAGAAATCAGCTTCTTTGGCTGAGCCTGCTTTGGGTGTGAACACAAATATATAGAACCTGAGAGCTACAAACACCAGAGTTACGAACTGACCAGTAAACCGCACACCTCATTTGGAACTGGAAGTACGCAATCAGGCAGCAGCAGAGATCAAAAAAAGCCAACACAGTACAGTATTGTGTTAAACGTATACTACAAAAAATAAAGGAAAACTGATTCTGTGCTTGTTTCATTTAAATTAAGATGGTCAAAAGCAGCATTTTTTCTGAATAGTAAAATTTCAAAGCTTTATTAAGTCAATGTTCATAAATGGGAGGTTCTGCTGTACAGCAGTGACAGCTGAGACACCCTGAGCACCTTTCCCAGCCCTGCAGAAGAGCTCTGTACAGCTCGAAAGTTTGTCTCTTTCATCTACAGACATTGGTCCATTAAAAGACATTACCTCATCCACCTTGTCTATCCAGTATAGCAGCTGTTAAAGTACCTTTTAAACCTTCCCACTCCAACGAACTAAGGGTACAGTGATTTCAGAGTTTCCCAATGGAAGGAGTTTTACATTTTCCTCGGGGAGTAGATCAGATTCCACAACCAGGTCTTTTCTGACCAGAGAAATTTGGGTGTAAGTAACCCTCCGACCTTGGCAAACCTTAGCATTCACCTTGGAATCTTTAATAAATTCTTTATCAACCACCAATAGGTCAGACCTTACAGCATTCACTAGGGTCCCCTCAGTCCAAAGTAGCCACATTAACCTGGGCTGAACAGGGTTTATATTCGGATACCCCTTGCTTAGGATAATTTCTTTTCATGTGCCCAGTGGAGTCAGATGAGTAGCACTTTTTGGGCCATCCTGCTGTGCTAGAGGCCTGTAATTTTAACTACTGGGAGGTGATCAGTTCTGTGGTGGTGGGTGCTTGGACCCACCACCACACCCTCCCTTTTCCCAGACATAAAACAGGGTCCCCCTTTTATACTGGGCTTCTGCCCCTCCTTCTGGGGTCTGTGCTCACTGAACAGTCTGGCCTGTATGTAGGAGTCTTGATATCAACTATACTCCATACAGTGGCAGGGGGGTTATCAAAGATCGGCGCTCTGACTCCTTCAGTACATCTACTCAGGAAACATTCCTGTGGAAAGAGGTCAAATAACTGGTCAGAATCTTCTACCCCTCTTCCCTTTGCCCATTTTTCATTAATCACACGTGCACACATGTTCTCTCGGACTCACCTTGTCATGCTTTTGAGAGTTCTGAACCTTAAACGATACAGCTCTGGGGTGATCTGAAACCTTTGAAACACAGCTTGTTTCAACTCGTCCTTTCAGTGCCTGCCCCTTGTCCATCTCATTAACCACTCCCAGTGCTCTACCAGTCAGCTTGGAGATCAGCGTGGGTACACTCTTTTCCTCTGGAATCTTGTACAGTTCATATATTCTTTCAAGAGTGGAGAGAGAGAGACGGATTGTATCAGAGAGTAAGGCACAGTCTGTCCCAGCTGGTGCCCCTTTTGGAGGACTGCCTGCTGTCTGGGGGTTCGGTATATACCTCTCCAGCATCTTGCTCATGATCTTTTGGTTCATGCTTTTGCTCCTCCAACTCCATGGATTGCTGGCATACAGCTTCTTCCAGCTCCAGCTGTCTCTGATGTGCTGCTTCATTCTCTTTGGCTGCAATTTCTACCATTCTCTGTTGATGCTCACCCTCCTTCTCTTTTTCTGCTAGGTCCATTTTACAGAGCTCTGCCCTGGCCTTGTCCAGGTCCAGAGCTGTCACGCTGGCGGTGGTGGCACCACGTGGGTTCCCTGAGTCTTCACGCTCACTTGGAGCTCGGCTGCCCTTCATGCGGCTTGGCATATTCCATGAGGAGGGTCTTAACCCAGCCATATCTTTTCCTGCAGCAAATAGCCAGCACTCAGCACACAGCTCCTCCTACTGCTTCTTGCTGTGATTACCATGTATTTCTCTGCTCATCCGGCCTCTTCTGCCACTCTAGTCCCTTACCTGAAACAAACACACAGACAACAAAGAGTAACCCTTTCTTCCCTTCTTTCCAACCTTCACACTCTCTAGGCTCTTGGTCACTGGTTTATAAGCACTGTGAGCATGGTCTGTGGTTAGCTAGCAAGCAGGGTAAAGATCCTACTGACTACACCACTGGGCTAGTTCCTGGGGTATCCCGGACTCAGTCAACTCGTTAGCCCTGCTTCTAGGGTGAGGGAGTCTTGGTAACTGGGGGTCAGCTCCCTAACATGACCAGCCTGTCAGCCACCCAAGCACTCTCCTCTTGGGTGTGCCAGTCCTGACTTCACCTTGCAGGTTAACAAGAGGTGCACCCCAGCCCGAGTCCCTTTGAAACATTACCTTGTGATATCCAGCCCCTGACACTAGCTACTCACAGGAATCCCAGATCCTCTGCCCCCATAGGAGCAGTGCACCCCAGTTTACTAGTTTTACCTTAACCTCCCCCCATTCCTGTACAACACTTGTAATAAAAACAAACAGTTTAGTTATGTATTCAACTAGAAACAAGAGAGAGAGTGATGGAAACAAAAGGTTACAATACAAAACAAAATGATAAAACACAAACCTGAATCTACACTTACTAAAAGCTACCTTTTCTAGCTAACAAAGTAGGTTTCTCCCACCCCCAAACTTCAATCTCTTGCAGAGCTAGCTGACTTCACAGGAACCAGGAACCAACTTTTCATGAGATCACCCCAGCTGCTCAGGATGTCTCTTCAGTTCAAGGATACAGAGTGCCTCTCCCCTCTGTTACACTGCAAACAATCTTTGTCTCTGCAGTGGTTTGAGAGCCTGAGTACCACTCCTAGGGTACAAACCCCAACTGGGCGGGGACTTCTATATTTAGATTTCACCGACCAATCATCAAGTGTGAACTCCACAAGCACTATAATGGCCTTAACATGGAATCACACAGTCCCCTTGGATACGAGCCAAGGAGGTAAGCTTACCTTTGTGATAGATAGTCCTTTACACCAATGATCACAGCAATATTCAGGTTACTTCCAGTCCCAAAAGACCAGTCACTTACCCCATGTCCATTGCACCTTAGATCTCACACCACAGACAACACCTGTAATCAATCCCATAATAAACTCTGAAGATTTATTAACTAGGAAAAGGATATAAGCTTAATGCAAGTAAACATATATACACAAATGCTTCCACTCTTAAGTCTCAAGTAGTAATACAAGCATCCATAATAAGCAAGCGCTATATGTCCTTTAGGGCTCCCCCAGGCCAAGCACTGGGGATTTTTTACTTTTTCTTAATCCGTGCCCCTCAGAGTACAAATAGCATTAAAGATCCAGTTTCTCCTTGTTAAGGCCTTTTATACCTTCTCCCCTTCTGCTGCAAGATGCAAGTTCAGCTGTTGCAAGGAATTCAGTCTCCTCTTCATGGAAGACAGGGGAGCAATCAACAAAGTCTTTTGTCCTCTGATGTTCCACAATGGTTTGTCTGGTGTCGATGGGCCTTCTTGTGTTGGGTAGGACATAACACCTCCTGAGGCAAACGAGTATTTCATACTCAATAATGCTTCTCTCCTGACTGGAGATTTACAGTTACAGAGCAAACACTTAAATATTACAACATGGGCTACAGCTATAAGCGAGGTTAACACATACAGCAACTTACAAGCATTCCATAAAGTCTAAACACGAAGCACATTTTTATAACCATGTGACTGAGGTCCAAGGGGGGCCATGCTGCAGCTGCTCAATTAGGGCAAACTGCAAAGAATGGGGCAGACAATCCCCAAAACTGGCAGTTATTCTAATTCTTAGATTCACCAAGCCAGCAACAAAATAGCTTCCCCAATACCATACTGGTTACCCAGAAGCCAGAAATACAGTTCCCTTAGAGCAACCCAGCCTTGAGCTCCCACCCAGACAGCCAAGTCAAATACGATGAGGATTACTGAAAATCTTATTCATCATATAAAAAGTTCTACCAATCCCAAAGGATTGGACACATTACCCACCAAGTTAATGAATATTTCAGATCTTACCCAAATCCACACTTACAGCCAATTCTTATCAACTAAACTAAAATTTATTAAAAAAGAAAAGAGAGTATTGGATAGAGATCATTATACATACAGATATGAATAGAGTTCTTAGATCAGTTTCATAGTAGAGATGGTGAGCTTTAGAGTTGAAAAAAGTACTTTCAGAATTAGTCCATGTGTAGCAGTCCAATGTCCTATATCACGGTGATCCAGATGGGACTGGAGACCTCATTCTTGTGACTCAAACTTCCCCTGATGAAGCTTAAGCAGATCTGAGATGATAGGATCAGGGCCCTAGAGTTCTTTTTATAGTTTTCTAGCAGCCTCTTGACAGCGTGCAGTCCTTGGGTGAACAATAGGCAATTATCCTAGCTTTGAAGTGGACCTCCTATTTCCTAAGCATCACCGATAATTAGCTACATGGATTAACATAAGGCAACTGCCCGTCTTCAGCCATTTACAGGTCGTTTACTACAAACTTCAAAGAGAAATAAGGATGATGATATTTCTACATTCACAATTCATCTAAACGTTAACATTTCCTTTTGATCTCTGAATTAACAGAATACAGCGATACACAGGAACCATTTGGTTACACTGTCAAACTCTAACAATATATATACAAACACACAAAAACCACAGTCATAATCTACTATGTCTTTAAAGGTTGAATCTGGGTCAACCAGCCTGCTAGTTGTATAAGCCTTTCTGGCCCTCTGTCACAAACCTAATACCTGGTTTAACAACACTAACACCCAGGCGAGCCAGACTGGTTCCAGCTATGTCTTTGTCAAGATTCAGTTGAGGCCTAGGGGCTTTGATATGAGCTGCCACCTGGTCTGCCAGCATCATAGTCTCTATTCCTAGACTGGGTGATCCCCTGTCTGTTGTAATGTTCCTTTCTTTACCTCCAAGAGGTTTTGATTGCTTGTAGTTCTCTCTGATGGTTTTCCATGGATAGTCTTGGGATGGAGCAAGGCTGGACAATTCAGCCTTGCATTACATCACCGGCCAACCAGGGCAGGTACAACTCTCTCCTGCTTAAACAGGCCGTCACTGAGACATATTATCCCCTGGTGACTGACTTTTACTCCAAGTTTATAAAGCATGCTGTCAATATTAATACATTATTCCTTAAATATTACCTGTACATACGCATGTCTTGTAATGAGTACGAATCTTGACAAGTTCTGAGCTTTCTGTAGATACCTTATAGGTTACTGTTTATGGAGCAATATCCTGCATACTGTAGGTTGGTGTAGAGAGTTTGTCAGGTCAGAGGTGAGAGATGCGTGCAAAGAACAGGGGACCCTTTGCCAAGGAGTCTCTATGTCACACCTCCCCTTCCGTTATTACCACCCCTTGGTGCTGCTCATGTAATTCCACTAGCAGCCTTTTCTGTAAGCTTTCTGGTATTATTACTAATAGGCGCTACAGTGGGGTGGTCACCCGCTTCGGCCCTGAAGGGGTAAAACGGCCCTGGGAAAGGGCTGCCCCAGGGAGCCAATAGGCTAGCCGCAGTTGGCCCTATAAAAGGGCTGCTAGCCAGAAGCTCAGGCAGTCTCTCTCTAGCTGTGGAGAGAGATGGATCTGGCTGTTTGGGAGCTGAGCAGGGTACCTGAGGTAGAGCCATGCTGGGGAAAGGCAAGAGGCACTGGGGAGCTCCAGCCTGGCAACTCCCCAGGCTGAGGCCTTGGATAAGGCCCAAAGCAGGTACTGAGGCTACAGAGGTGTAGCCTGGGGTTAGGCAGAGGCAGCTGGTCCAAACCCTCCTTGCCAATGATGAGTGTTTTACAGACTGCAGTCTGCCCCAGTGAGTGGGGGGGGGAGTGCGGGGGGGTAGCTGATGACTGGCAGTAGCCACTGAGGCAATGTGGGTTTAGAGGGTTGGGGGTTCCCCTGGGAGGGGAGACCCAGAGTGAGGGGGTATTGCTGGGGCAGAGCCCTGAGGTAAAGGGCACCGGGGTCCAGGAGGGACACAGGGCCAGTGGCAGGCGAGACACCAGCCTGCAGAAGGAGCTGCATATGCTGGAGAGCTAATTCCCTGGATGACCAGCAGGAGGCACTGCACTGGTGAGTTGTCACTTTGCCACAGGTGCCATGGCAAATGACCATTGTCCATGGATAACTCCACTTTCCTGAAATAGCAAGGGCCAAGTTGCTCTTTGATTGTGTGAGTTGGCCAGCCTGAAAGTGCTTAGTGCATCACCTTAACTAAAGAGGGGTCTTTGCTTGTTTCCAGAGCAATTTCCTTAGCTGTAATAGGGAGGTGATCTTGGAAAGAGACTGTACACACAGGGTTTTCCTCTCTGCTTCCCTGTGTAAAGACACACATGGGACAGCGCCTCTGATGGGGTATGATGCACACCCTACGATAGGCAGCCGAGGTCTCAGCCCATCTCTGACGCTCAGCTGCCTCTATCAGTGGAACCCCTGCCTCTGGGCCTAGGGTTTATGATCAGTGATGAGGGCAAACATTTGTCGAAACAGGTCCTCATGGAGTTTCATTACCCCCAAAATGGTGCCGAAAGCCTCTTTCTATCTGTGAATAGTTTTTCTCAGCCTTTGAGAACATTCTGGAGTGAATTCTCTGGGGTTTTCACTCCCATCTTTACCAGTGTGTAGTGACAGCCCCAGCGCCTACAGACGAGGCCTCACTCACAGACCAGTGCTAGGGGATCCCAGACTGAAATGTTCCAGGAGCCTGGAATGACTCCGATTCCTTTTTGCAGCCGCAAAACCCTTGTTTTCCTTTTCTGTCCAAACTGGCTTCATATTTGTCCATAACAGCGCGGACATCGGACTGCTTAATGTGGCTCCATTTGGAAGTAGCCTTCCATAGCAGTTTAACGGGGCCAGAAACAATCTAAGCTCCAAGACATTCTGTGCTACTGGTGCATTCTCAGTGGCTTCTCTTTTAACGGGTTTACCCTTCTCCACCTCCACAATGCTCCAAGTGAGTAACCTGATTTTGAAACACGTACACTTATCTTTGCAAAAATATAGAGTTAGAGTTAACAATCTCTGTAGAACTTCCTCTAGCCTTTCTAAAAGTTCTTCTGAATTCCTCTGTTATCAATAGGTCATCAAAATAACCGTCCTCACCATTCACCCCCTGCCGTGCCTGACCGTTACTCTTCGATACACAGCAGGTGCACTAGCTCCCCGCAAGGGGGTTATAAGGTTAGCTTTCACACCGAATGGCCCCTTATGTGGCTTCACTGTCAGATATTTTTAATCTGGTTCCAGCACCCCCTGCTGGTAGGCTTAAGACAAGTCTAGTTTGGGACACATCACTCCTGCAGCCAGTTCTGCAAATAAATCTTGTAGTTTAGCAATTGGATATTGGTCCACTTTCAGCCCGGGGTTTATGGTGATGTTAGTCCCCACAAATTCTTCTGCTGCCATCACTCTTTGGGGTACACACAACTGGGGCACCCCATTCAATGAACTTGAACTTACACCATTTTGCAATTCCTCCATTTGGTTTTCTGCTGTCTATCGCAGAGCATATGGCACAGGTCTCTGCCACCAATCCAGTGCTCTGTCACAGGACTGGTGCTATGAGCCCGGCTTTGCAACGTTCTCTGGGAGAACTCCTTCAGTGAGCCAGACCCCCCTAGTAGCCTCACTCTTCTTCCAGGGAAAGCACATGGCTTCATCACCTCCTTAGGCTGGACCTCTGGGCCTTCAGCACCCCTGCTTCACACTGTGTGCACCACTCAGCAAGTCCAACTGAGGCAGATCTCTGAGGGAGACTTGTACGATCTCAGGGAGCAATGCTCCTCCTCCACCAGCATCCACAGGGACACCCAGCCAGCGCTGTCACACAGAAAAGTTTATTAGTTGGCTGGAACACAGCAAAGGAAGTCCTTGGCTAGCACAGAGAAAAGGAAGTTACAACAGAGTCCATCCTGGTCAGTACAGAGCCCAGAGCTTGGTCCTTCTGATCACTCTGTCCCAGTTCAGGTGTGTGCCCAGAAGCCCTCAGCGGCCAACACTTAATCACACCCTGGCACCTCCCCAGTCCTTTGTTCTCCAGCTGGGCAAACACTGTTTGCTTCCTGCCGAGAGGTGGGCCATCCATGGTCATTGGTATCAAAGTTTCGGTGATTGGGTTTGCCAAGGTCTTCTTGAGAACTCCACTGATATGGGGTCCAAGCCCCAGACAGCTAGGAGCCATTCACACCAGAGTCTGAGCCTCTGAAGAGAGCAAACAAGCCTTTTTACCCCCTAGGGTAACCCTGAAGCTCATAGGCTTCATTAAAAATATTACAGAAAATTCCCATTTTGTCACAGTCTAGCCTTCAGGGGTTTAGAAATGGCCTTGTCAGACACAACCAGCCTTGCTGCTGTGCCTTTTACCAATCCCACATCTGTATTACATACAGCTTTGTAGTTTTCTTTCAGTTCCCCCTCCCTGTCTGGCATGTGGTGCACCACACTCCAATCCAGTCAAACATTGGATACCCACTTTCTGCCCATCAATGGGGGACCATTTCCTTCCATTACAATTAACTCTAATGGGAAACAGCTACCTTTATATATTGCAGTGACTGGGAGACTGCCTAATACTCCTTCTGCCCATCATTGTAATTCTGTAAAGCACCTGAGTGTCTCAATCGTCCCCCGGGTGATTTGTAACCCCCTGAGTGACCTCTGGCATTGCCTCTCCTGTATCTAGTTCCAGGGTCACATCATTTCCCTTTGCATTAAGATAACAAGGGGGATGATATGTCCAAGCCTGTGTCATTATCATCCTCACCCCCTGCGGAGGCCCTTCTTCCTAGCTCCATGGGGCCAGGCTATTTTCAAATGTTTGTGCATTTTTCCTTTGGATTCAAAGAGCGCAATCTTCATGGCTCCCTCTAGTGGCAGTTTCTTGTTATACACAATATACAACAGCCTCTTAATTCAGGAGGTTTTATACCAAAACCAAACTGATCTCTGAGAGCCTCTGTCAGAAAATTACCAAACCGACATGGAGCAGACAGTTTTTTCCGGCTTGCCAAAAATTCAAAGATACTTTCCCCTTCTCTTTGGTTTCTTCAATAAAACTTATCTCGCTCTTTTAAAAAATTGCGGGGAGGAACACGTAATACGTCTCTAGAGGCTCATGTCCAGCTCACCAGGCTCTCATGGAAAACAGAAGCCTTTCAGCACTGTAAATGTGGCTTTCCTGCCAATGTTGGCAACAGAGCCTTTGGTGTCTCAGTAGCTGCTATAGCACTGGCATAAAAATGCTGCTCAAGTCTGGATTTGACAGTGTAGATTTGCCAAATCTTCCTCTTTTTCATTATCTTCGATCTCTCCATGCAGGTGGGTCTGTCCCCACAGGCACCACCTAGTGGTCAGGCAAGGGCATGACAGGCACTCTTCTGTCTTGGCACCCTCTGTTGATAGACACACCAGCCCTGCAGTGCTCTGTCCCTTTCTGTGATTCAGCCAGCTGGGTCACAAACTGTGTGAGGGTGAGTAAAGACTCCAACAGACTAAATCCACTGGCCAGCAAGGAGCTTCAGGTTTCACCTGGCCGAAGTCCCAGAGCCAAGACTCTCTGGGATATGGGGTCTTCCTAGTCCTGAGTCTCAGTATCCGGGATAGGCTTTGTGCCTCCAGCTCCTTCAGGGCAGGTAGGAAAACCCAGGCCCATCCTCTCCACCAGGTTCCAATCCAGCACCCAAAAGATTCCCGCACCCTGCACTGTTGTGCAGCTGCCTCCCGGGTCACTTCCTACCAGCCTCCCCAAGCAAGAGGGCACAGCAAAGACATGCAAACAAAACAAAGAATATTTCTCCAACCTCACAAAATTCCAGAAGCCTTTTCCCCCAGCAGGCCAGGTAGGCCATCCACAGTCAGGGCCCCCCACTGCTGGGCCTCCCTCAGGGCTCCTTCTGCAGAGCCTCAGAGTGCAGGTCTGCTCACCTCCACTGGCCACCTTCGTGCTGCCAACCCTCATCATTTGGAAAATCATGAGTCAGACCCCACAAAATCAGGAGATTTGCCTTAAAAATTGAGGCTTTTTTAAAAAAAAAGTGGGTTCTCTTTATTTCCCTTCT
This sequence comes from Natator depressus, assembly GCF_965152275.1. Lineage (NCBI taxonomy): Eukaryota > Metazoa > Chordata > Testudines > Cheloniidae > Natator > Natator depressus. Next base: position 7,090,082 of record NC_134253.1, read on the forward strand.
GGCCCTTTAAAAGGTGCTCTCAGGTCCCATTTTCCTCTGCCACCACGCAGGCTAGAAACTTACCTTTCTAGTACAAAAAGGTACTAGAGGCCAGAGCCCCACTGCTGGGGCTGAAAAAATCCTGAGATTTGGTAGTTTGCTCACGAGTGAGGTTTAATTTTACTTAGGAATTGCATCACTCGTGATAAATTCACAAGAGTTGGCAGGTCTGCTACCTACAAGTGAGCTACTCTGGTCCCATTTTCAGCTCCTCCAGCCTGTGCATGCATTGCAGGTGTGGTGGTGCAGAGCATCCTGGGTCCAGAGCAGCTCCTTAACCCCTTCCAATCCAATGTGATTTACTTTTTAGAGTTCAGAATGATAACATACAAGAATATGAAATAGAGACCAAGCAGGCTCCTCCCTCTGGCAGAGAAGCACAACACACCCCTTCTTGCTGCAGGCTGGCCGTTTCCAGACGGATTCAGATCATACACTTCCCTACAGAGCTCCTGTCCTGCAAGCAGGGCCAGGAAACCCCCTGAGAATTTAAAATGATAGATCAGTTTTCAATATACCACCACCACTTTCCAGCCAGCACTCAGCCCAAAAGCTCGCTTTCTCCTAGCTTTTCTCAAGATCAAACTGATTTTTTTTTTGTGCCATCTTGGCTTCCTTGCTGTTTTCTCCATGTGCTTCTTTGGTGTTTCTGCTACACTACAGATGCACAACCTCAGTCCAATCACTTCCCCACCCCCGTGGAACTTCTTAGACTGCAAGACCCAGCCACTACCCAAGCTTGCATAGGATGTGGTTGTTGGGCAGTGGTTTTCCATTGTTTCAGCTATCATAAAGCAAAGAAGCATTTAATTGCCCCCTCCTTTAGCTTGAATGGAAGGCAGCTGTCACACTCAACACCTTCACCAAGGTGTGATTGCCCAGCCCCCAGTGCAACAATGTGTTGCCGGACCTGGCATGTTGAGGATATTCAGCAAAATTGTTTTACAAAGAGTAAAAATCTCAACAGTGCAGGCTGCCAAAACCCTTCATGGGACAAAGCAGGAACAGCACACGACAGGAAGGAGACACATTCCCTTGCACAGCGAGGAGCCAAACCAAGAAAGGAGGTGACACATCCATGCATGTTTCTCTTCTGTTCATTCAGTCCTAGCAGGTGCTTCCAAAGATTTCTCTGCCCCAGAAGCAAATGGAACCATGCCAGGAAGGGGGGAAAGCCTACGGCCTATGCACCATCCACTCGCAGGACCTCAGCACCACTCTGCTAATCCTGGCCCAGAACATTGGTGCATCAGGGTGAAAATGCCTGCTCCTGGAGGAGCAAAAATGCCCCACAATCAGCCAGGCAGGTGTGGGAAATGAGACACTGGAGGCTGTAAAACCTTTGGGGAAAGGACCATCCCTTCCTTTGGGTCTGCAAAGCACCTAGCATATTGGGGAGACTGCTGAAAATCAATAACCAGTAACAGGTGGTATCACCAGAGCCAGAACTCTCTCCCAGACAAATGTGTTCATTGAGTGCAAGGCCATAAGGGACCACTGTGATCAGCTAGTCTGACCTCCTGCATAGCACAGGCCAGAGACCTTAGAATATCAGGGTCGGAAGGGACTTCAGGAGGTCATCTAGTCCAACCCCCTCCTCAAAGCAGGACCAATCCCCATCTAAATCATCCCAGCCAGGGCTTTGTCAAGCCTGATCTTAAACTTCAAAGGAAGGAGATTCCACCACCTCCCTAGGTAACGCATTCCAGTGTTTCACCACCCTCCTAGTGAAAAAGTTTTTCCTAATATCCAACCTAAACCTCCCCCACTGCAACTTGAGACCATTACTCCTTGTTCTGTCATCTGCTACCACTGAGAACAGTCTAGATCCATCCTCTTTGGAACCCCCTTTCAGGTAGTTGAAAGCAGCTATCAAATCCCCCCTCATTCTTCTTCCCCAAAATAATTCTTGTTTGAACAACAGCAGACCTGTCAGGAAAACATCCAACCTGGATTTAAAATTTGCCAATGATGGAGAATCCATCACAACCATTGAAACTTAACTTACCAAGGGTAACTTCCCCTCACTGTGAAAAATTTACACCTTATTTCTAGTGGCAGATTTCAAGCCAGCTGGCTGCTTGTCCTCACAGATTGAAGGAATAACTGGGGGTTCATCTGCAGTCCAGATCCAGTTTCAGAAGTTTATTGTCTTACTCCTACGGAGGAGAACCCCAGCTGTTTTTGTTTTTTCCTGCAGCCCCCTTAATCTGTCCATTAGCATTTTGCTCAGACTGTCCCTTTGTACCATTGTGAACCAGACAATACTCAATTTTCACACGACCAGCCCAAGTGAGATAGCGTCTCTTCCCCTCTGCCTGACGGGTCTGTGGTTCACCTTTTGGTGACCTGCCTTAATGCACAGACGTAGAGAACATAATGTTTAGTATATACACAACTCTTTGCATATTTTCTGTCCATATGTATCACAATGATTATGATGACCAGTGTGACACAGGCTTTCATTAGTGACCTTACATTATATTTTTTGGCAGACTGGGTCTGGTACGTAGATCCCAGACCCAGGGAATTCCTGTAACCCATGTGTACTTCTGTGTCCTCTGCCAGTTGGTATCAAGGGGTCTTTGGACCACACTGCTGCCTCTGAGAAAGCAGTACACCCCATTCACTAGCTTCACCTCAGTTCAATGCTCTCCTTAGCACAAGGCACTGAGACAGCATTATAGTAAAAACAAACTGAAGTATATCTACCAGGGCTTGAGAGAAAAATTCAGTTAGAAGGAAGTGTAAGGGTTAGGAAACAAGGTTACAGGTTAAAAAAAAAAGAAAACCCACAACATGCAATCTATAGCCTACACTTCTTAACAAGTCACCTTCCTATCTAATTAAGGTCTCTCTCACCCAAAATTCATTCCTTACAGTGCTTGTCCAGTTCCAGAAACTGAGATGAAGTTTCATGAGAGTCCCACACTGGCAGAGTCCCCACATATGCCCATTCTTCAATTTTGTACCATCATAGATCACTATCTCTTACCTCAGGGGGCTCCCCTTCTGAGAGCTCACCTGGGAATCGTTTGAGTATGCTCAAGGCTGCCTCTTCCCCCACCCAGTAAACAAAAACTGGCTCAGTCAAAGGAGTCCACTGTTCTCATGTTGAGTAGGTCAGGCCTGTGATTTTCTTCCAAACAGATTTGGAACACAATATCATACATGGAACATAACTCTATAATTTTGCACGCAAACATCTTGCAATAACCCAGGCAATCAGCTAGTTCTTAGCTTTTAAGGCCACATATGACCCCCTTGGGTTAATATCCAGAAAATGGATGGACACAGATTTAATCTCCCTTCTAGGACATGTTTGGGCATCTGTGTCCCAGATCCCCCACTATAACTCCCCTCCCCAGAAGGGATGCTCTTGGAATCCCATCCCTGAGGGAGAGAAATGTAATGAGTGAAAAATGAAACTGACCGAAAACATGATGCTTGGGGACCTTTGCCGAACTCTCCACCGGGAAGAACTCCACACAGCAGACCTTGGGCTGGGTGACCTAGTTTGGGAATTATCTTAGAACACTTGACAGCTCGCAGCAAGGTTAAGGATGTTTTGGTGGGATTTCCATGAAGGTTGTGAAGGCCCTCACTCTTTGTTAATTTTACAGCACCCAAGTTATGTCAGGTGCTCTGCTACACAGACATGCCCCCTGACCCCAAGCGCTTACAAATAGGACACAGTGAGAGGGGGAATCATTCACTTCTCTCCATTTCTAGACACTGGGGCCCAGAGCATCAAATGCATGTAGATGCCTAAGTCCCATTTAAATCAATGAGAGTTAGAAGCTAAATACCTTTGAGGATCTGGGTCCCTCCGTAAATCCAAAAGAACGACAAACTTTGTGGAGCTGGCCTTGCCCTGCTGGCATTAAAGGAAGTGCTAAGGGAAGCATGTGCTAGGATAAGTGGTCTAGTTTGGCTTGAGCTTAGCTAACTTGAGCTGGTGACCTAGCTCAGGAGTAGAGGCAGGGCCTTTAGCTCCAATGTGGCAGATATCTACAGCTAAAACACATGTGGGGTAAGTCCAGCCACTTTTCCTAGTCAGGACAAGCACAACAGCTGCTTCCTGCGTCAGTTTGTTAGGCTAGGTTTGGTTTATTGGTTTAGGGTGTGATTCACAGTTAGCATGTGAGAAAACAATCCCACATGAGCTCATGCTTTGTGAAGATTTCTGCTAGGAGAGGAGTACTTGTGGCACCTTAGAGACTAACCAGTTTATTTGAGCATGAGCTTTCGTGAGCTACAGCTCACTTCATCGGATGCATAGCATATCGTGGAAACTGCAGAAGACATTATATACACACAGAGACCATGAAACAAAACTTCCTCCCACCCCACTGTCCTGCTGCTAACAGCTTATCTAAAGTGATCATCAAGGAAGGCCATTTCCAGCACAAATCCAGGTATTCTCACCCTTCCCCCCACACACACACACACACAGACACACATACAAACTCACTCTCCTGCTGGTAATAGCCCATCCCTCTTTGAAACCTCTCTTTATAATGCGCATGATAATCAAGGTGGGTCATTTCCAGCACTAATCCAGGTTTTCTCACCCCCCCCCCCCACACACCCCTCCAAAAACCACACACACAAACTCACTCTCCTGCTGGCAATAGCTCATCTTACAATGTGCACAGCAATAATCCAAGTTTAACCAGAACGTCTTGGGGGGGGGGGGGGGGGGTTTGTAGGAAAAAAACAAGGGGAGATAGGCTACCTTGCATAATGACTTAGCCACTCCCAGTCTCTATTCAAGCCCAAATTAATAGTATCCAATTTGCAAATGAATTCCAATTCAGCAGTTTCTCGCTGGAGTCTGGATTTGAAGTTTTTTTGCTTTAAGATAGCGACCCTCATGTCTGTGATTGCGTGACCAGAGAGATTGAAGTGTTCTCCGACTGGTTTATGAATGTTATAATTCTTAACATCTGATTTGTGTCCATTTATTCTTTTACGTAGAGACTGTCCAGTTTGACCAATGTACATGGCAGAGGGGCATTGCTGGCACATGATGGCATATATCACATTGGTGGATGTGCAGGTGAACGAGCCTCTGATAGTGTGGCTGATGTTGTTAGGCCCTGTGATGGTGTTCCCTGAATAGATATGTGGGCACAGTTGGCAACGGGCTTTGTTGCAAGGATAGGTTCCTGGGTTAGTGGTTCTGTTGTGTGGTATGTGGTTGTTGGTGAGTATTCGCTTCAGGTTGGGGGGCTGTCTGTAGGCAAGGACTGGCCTTTCTCCCAAGATTTGTGAGAGTGTTGGGTCATCCTTCAGGATAGGTTGTAGATCCTTAATAATGCGTTGGAGGGGTTTTAGTTGGGGGCTGAAGGTGACGGCTAGTGGCGTTCTGTTATTTTCTTTGTTAGGCCTGTTCTGTAGTAGGTGACTTCTGGGAACTCTTCTGGCTCTATCAATCTGTTTCTTCACTTCCGCAGGTGGGTATTGTAGTTGTAAGAATGCTTGATAGAGATCTTGTAGGTGTTTGTCTCTGTCTGAGGGGTTGGAGCAAATGCGGTTGTATCGCAGAGCTTGGCTGTAGACGATGGATCGTGTGGTGTGGTCAGGGTGAAAGCTGGAGGCATGTAGGTAGGAATAGCGGTCAGTAGGTTTCCGGTATAGGGTGGTGTTGATGTGACCATCGTTTATTAGCACTGTAGTGTCCAGGAAGTGGATCTCATGTGTGGACTGGACCAGGCTGAGGTTGATGGTGGGATGGAAATTGTTGAAATCATGGTGGAATTCCTCAAGGGCTTCTTTTCCATGGGTCCAGATGATGAAGATGTCATCAATATAGCGCAAGTAAAGTAGGGGCGTTAGGGGACGAGAGCTGAGGAAGCGTTGTTCTAAATCAGCCATAAAAATGTTGGCATACTGTGGGGCCATGCGGGTACCCATAGCAGTGCCGCTGATCTGAAGGTATACATTGTCCCCAAATGTAAAATAGTTATGGGTAAGGACAAAGTCACAAAGTTCAGCCACCAGGTTAGCCGTGACATTATCGGGGATAGTGTTCTTGATGGCTTGTAGTCCATCTTTGTGTGGAAACTGGGAGTGGCTAAGTCATTATGCAAGGTAGCCTATCTCCCCTTGTTTTTTTCCTACAAACCCCCCCCCCCCAAGACGTTCTGGTTAAACTTGGATTATTGCTGTGCACATTGTAAGATGAGCTATTGCCAGCAGGAGAGTGAGTTTGTGTGTGTGGTTTTTGGAGGGGGGTGTGTGTGTGGGGGGGGGTGGTGAGAAAACCTGGATTAGTGCTGGAAATGACCCACCTTGATTATCATGCGCATTATAAAGAGAGGTTTCAAAGAGGGATGGGCTATTACCAGCAGGAGAGTGAGTTTGTATGTGTGTCTGTGTGGGGGGGGAGGGTGAGAATACCTGGATTTGTGCTGGAAATGGCCTTCCTTGATGATCACTTTAGATAAGCTGTTAGCAGCAGGACAGTGGGGTGGGAGGAAGTTTTGTTTCATGGTCTCTGTGTGTATATAATGTCTTCTGCAGTTTCCACGATATGCTATGCATTCGATGAAGTGAGCTGTAGCTCACGAAAGCTCATGCTCAAATAAACTGGTTAGTCTCTAAGGTGCCACAAGTACTCCTTTTCTTTTTACGAATACAGACTAACACGGCTGTTACTCTGAAACCTGCTAGGAGAGGGTTCTTCAATCTAGCAGACAAAAGCAGAACAGGATCCAACGGCTGGAAGCTAAAGCAAGACAAATTCAGGCTAGAAATAAGTGGTGCATTTTTAAGTGACGTTACACAATTCAATGAGAGGTCACACAATTTACTCCTCCTGAACTGCCTGAGCAATTAGGAATCCAAAATAACAGGACCCCTCCCAGCTTAAGAATACCCACAACAGCATCTATCAGCTGTCATCCTCACACCTCCACCAACCTTCCCTAAGAGTGAAAACTATCAGTGATATACTTAAACAAAAAGGATTTTATTAACAAATCACACAGTAGGTTTAACATAACTGTGGCATGAAGCCTGAACCCAAACCCAAAACAAAAGTGGAAAACAGGTGTATAAAAAGTCTCTAGAATACTGTATCCACACAGGAAACAAGGATGAGGGTAACGGATCTAGAACCCCGAAGTCTTCAAGGAACCAGCCTCTGAAACCCAGGAGACACTGCTCAGGAACTTGCCGTCAGGACTACCTCTGCCAAGGAAAGGACCAGGAGCAATGGTAAGCTTGCAAGTCTCCTCGTCTTCTTTTCTTCATCTCCGCTACTAGCGGAGCTAATCTCTGTTTTCCCCAAGTCTATAGTATTACCTGGTTCATAGGCAGGGGAGGAATAGCTCAGTGGTTTGAGCATTGGCCTGCTAAACCCAGGGTTGTGAGTTCAATCCCTGAGGGGGCCATTTAGGGATCTGGGGCAAAAATTGGGGATTGGCCCTGCTCTGAGCAGGGGGTTGGACTAGATCTCCTGAGGTCCCTTCCAATCCTGAGATTCTATGAACCAGTCTATATAGTACTAACAAAGCTGGAGCTCTTGCTTTCCCCTGATCAGAGGTGGACACAGGCTGCCACTAGGACAGATTGCAACCAGTCGCTGTGTCTCAAGTCCTTATATAGATTTTCACACTGATCACATATCCTTTCCCACTCTTTCTGGTTACTGGGCAGACTTGCCAGCAGTATCCAGGCAGCTGCAGTATCCGTTACTTACACGGACCGCCTAAAAGATTTCAAACACCAACAAAGCTGTGACTGTCCAATCAGGGACAAGTACTTGGAAAAAGGGTGCCAAATTGGGACTAAGGGACAACAAGAAGCTCATCTAAGATGGAGGACACAGGAGTGTGAGAATAACCAAAATGGCAATTCACTGTTTACATTTCCCCTCCTCCTTCGTGGCCATGTGCAGTAATACAAATGTTGAGCCCCCACATTACTATATCTGTATAAGGTAGCCTGTCCATTGTCCAAGTAACCCCAAATGTTACCTAGATTTAAACCCTTGGTTAATTTCTTTCACAGCTGTTGAGTGAAAGGAACCATTACCTCCAAGTACTACCCTGATATTAACCTTTGGTTAATACTGGTAACCCTTTTAACTCTTTTTCTGACCCAATAAACCAATATGACCATTCCTATTATCATTAGAATCTGAACGATCAATACCATTACTCTCGGGTGCAATAAGATACTCCATATCTCATTCAGATTAGTCGACCCACTGAATAATCCTTCCCACCAGTGGCTGAACCTAGACTCTGAAGCCACCCACTTCAGAATAGTCTTTATTTGCCTAGAGGAGTGATAGACTATCAGCATCACCTCCTCTCCATCTTTCTCCAGCTGCCTCAACTGCTGCCTAAGCTCAGGACGATGTACAATCTCTCTGAGCAGAGAAAGATTTGCACCCATGTATACTGGTGTTACATGATCAGATAGCACATAATGCATGCTCTTGGTTTGCATTGACACATTGGTCAGAACAAAATCAATACCACATCCCATCACACAGATGGTACGGAGCACAGGCACGGGTTAACATAGGGATTGTGAAATACCTCATAGAAATAATTTACCACAAACTTTGGATACCAACTTCTAATGCAGATGCATTTTCTATCCACAAATACAATAACAGATCAGTTATAATCACTGGCACTTACTCTGTAGTGGCATTTACTCTCTTTAGGATCTAAACAGATATGGGATGTCTCAATTACCCCTGAGCCACAGGTATAACCTATACCATACTCCTCTACACAGGAGTTCAAGTTAACACTCCTGTAGGTACTCTCTTTCTCGTACACCCACTATTCAACGCTACCGGCATAAAGACAGACTAACTGACATTAAGTCCTAGTGGAACCAAAGAGTAAATCCGTTCCTTCTGAGCCTGCTCAATAGTGAAGACAAATGCAATAATTATAATCTCATTTGTGTAAAAGAAATTCACTAACCTCCACCATTGTTGGTGATCTTGTTCAAAGGAGATGGTGAAGTTTCTCCAGATGACTCCCCTCAACTCTATTGGCAGAACTACACTAAACCCATCTCTGATTAGATCTTTTGCTACTGTGAATATCTAGTCCTGAGACAGAATACAGGACAGGGCCAGGGACACACTGGTCTGCAGGACATCTAAAGCAGTTATAATATTCAGATGATCCTGCTCCTGGAGCCTTAACCACCCTGGCAGTACACTAGCAATTCTACATTGCATCACACTCAGTTGGTTTAGGGATGTTGTCTATGCATGCAAAAGGGAAGCTATATCTGCACCTATAGCCCCTATCTTGCTAGCCAAGATTGCCTTATCTACAGTGTTAAGGACACCTAGGCCAGTGCCCACCCCTCCAAGGATCGTAGCTAGGGTGTCTCTTTTGCTCCGTCTAGAGTTCCTTATTGTGATGCTTTCCAGCCAGAAGTACCATCCCACCCTGAGTAGCATTACATAAGGTGCATACCTATACTGTACGCAGAGATATCTAACTGAAGTGACACTTTTTTTCAGGGAGTAACGAGGGTTGATCAGCAGTAGTTTTTTTTTTTTATGTCCCTCTTCACCACCACAGCCCCGATATAACTTTTATATGGTCTACGAACAACAGTAACTTCCTTGACCTGAGACCATACAGGCCAGTGAATCCATTTACCGGTACCGTTTACATTTACGTCTACATCAACGCTACTTATGCACCTAACACTGAATGTAACATTTCCATACTCACAAAACTTGTTCTTATTCTGTGAACCAAAGTGTCTGACATTTGTGAAGTTGATACACTGCATGTGTCCAGTAAACATTTGAATAGGGGTATACAAATTAATTTTTACAGCTCTTACTTAACATTGATTACAATATCAATAGTGTTTACCCCAACTTTCATCCAACTATTCACTTTTGTTTCCACATATGAACAAAGTGAACCATTGTTTACTGCCACTTGCAGAGTGCAGCCAGTGAGAAAAGTATCACTAATTATCCACATGCATCCAACATCCAATCTGAACACGGATGCAAGCGTGTCTCCATTAGCATTTTCTAGGGTTACATTTGACTCACTGTCTACCATGAAGGCAGTCATAGTCCTTCCACTGGACTTGTCTTCCCAGACCACGTAACAATTGGTCAATCGTTCATTTGCGTATATTGCTATGGTGCCATTAAGTTGAAGAGGCATTCCTTGGATTACATAACTGTTATTAGCCTCACAACTAAAATGGTCACCAGTGTTAACAGTCACTGCATTTCCAAAATGCAGGGCCCGTACACATAAACAAATACACCAGAGCATTTTTCCGTAGCACCTGGAAAGCAAAGAAAGAGAAGAGCAGGTTACTATATTTAGCACTGACAAACCCTTACTAGGACTTACACCATGAAAGCCTCTGCTTTCCTCCTGGGCAAGTAGTACTGACAGAGCTTAGTGGAGCCTCTGTGCTCCTCTGGGCGCTTAGTACTGACAGAGCTCACTGGAACCTCCATTTTCCTCTAAGCATTTAGTACTGTCAGAGCTCACCCGTGCTTTCCTCTGCATGTTTATTGGCTCTTCCAGCTCTTCAATCGGGAAGAGTGGAACCACTTTAAAAACCTGCTTCTTTTTCCCTTTAATTTCAACCTGGTAAACGTTGGGACTTGATTTGTTAACAGTAACAACAGGATCCAGACACCTGGGGCTCAATTCATGGCTCTTTTCCATATAAAACCTGTACAGCATTCTGTCCCTGATGTTCCACTTGGTTACCTTTTGAGGTGTCCCCCAGACGTTTGTCCATTAGCTTTCTATTCGCCTTCAGGTTGACCACGACCTGTTTCTGGATCTTACTGATGGAATCTAACAACTCACTCATGAATTTATCTGTCAGAACCCGTGGCTGATAATCATCCAATGGCATTCCACCCAGCCACTACTGCTCTGGGATCTCATAAGTCTACCTGTCAGGACCTTGTGAGGAGTAAGCCTATGTGAAGCTACTGTTGATCTTAGTGTCATGAGAATCAGTCGGAGCTTCCTATCCCAATCTTTACCTGACTGTTTCACTATCTTTCTCAATGCAGTATTTAGGGTTCTATTGGTTCGTTCTACTAAACCTGAGCTTTGACGGTGACCTGCAATATGCAACCTCTGCTTTACCCCAAATGCCTGACATACACCTAACCATATCACCTACAAAGTGAGGGCCCTGGTCAGAATAGATTACATCAGGTAGTCCGAACCTGGAAAAGATCTGCTTTGGCAGCACCTTAGCTGTAGTACTGGATGTGTTTCTCATTGGGTGGGCTTCCACCCACTTCAAGAAAGCATCTATCACTACCAGACAGTACTTGTTACCTCGCCCAGTCTGAGGCAATGGGTTTATAAAATCGATTTGCAACTGTGACCAGGGTCCTAGTGCGTCACACTGGAGTTACTCAATTAGGGTGAACTGCAAAGAATGGGGCAGACAATCCAATACTTAGATTTACCAAAACAGCTTCTGTAATACCTCACTGGTTACCCAGAAGCCAACAGCACAGTTCCCTTAAAGCAACCCAGCCTCAGGCCTCCACCCAGACACCCAAGTCAAATATTATGAGGATTACTGAAAATCTTATCATATAAGAAAGTTCTACCAATCCCAAAGGATCAGACACATAACCTCTCAGGTTAATGAATATTCCAGATCTTACCCAAATCCACGCTTACAACCAATTCTTATTAACTAAACAAAAATTTATTAAAGAAAAGAGAGTGAGTATTGGTTAAAAGATCACTATACATACAGACATGAGTACAGTTTGAGATCAGATTCATAGTAGAGATGGTGAGCTTTGTAGTTGCGAAGAGTTCTTTCAGAATTAGTTCATAGGCTACAGTCCAATGTTCATATTCAGGGTGAATCCAGATTAGGACTGGAGATCTCAATCTTGCGACTCACACTTCCCCGATGAAGCTTAAGCAGATCTGAGATAAAAAGAATCAAGACCCAAGGGTCTTTTATACAGTTTTTTAGCCTTCTTTGACAGGTTGGAGTCCTTAAGCGAACAATAGGCAATCATGGATACTTTGAAGTAGCCCTGTTTCCTAAGCCTCACCAGTAATTAGCTACACAGATTAACATAAGGCAATTTATCCATTAGGCAGTCTATCACAATCTTTAAAGAGACATATAGACAATGACATTATTTCACCCAAGATTCATCTAAATATTAATATTCCCTTTTAATCTTTAAATCAACAGCTATAGTGCCAGACAGGAACTGTTTATATGGCTAACATTTAGCAAGATATGAGTAATATCGGTTTGCATTTCGAATTTCTTGCCTATCTACCATGGAATGGCCCTAATTACCATTCACATACTTTTCTAACAGGTTTCAGAGTAGCAGCCGTGTTAGTCTGTATCTCTTCTTACTATATGTTCCATTCTATGCATCCGATGAAGTGGACTGTAGCCCACGAAAGCTTATGCTCTAATAAATTTGTTAGTCTCTAAGGTGCCACAAGTACTTCTGTTCTTTTTGCAGATACTTTTCTAACATGTCTCTAAAGGTTGAATCTGGGTCAATTATCCTTCAGGATGCTTAACCCTTTTCTGGCCATGCATCACACTTTGTATAAGATTTGTTGCAATTATATAGAACAGTGGTAGCAACAATGATTTGCTCGTCATATTTTAATCAGATAATGTCACAGCAACCTAGACCATGGATCTACTATGGGCTGGTGCAGGAAGGATCCCTTCACTACCTTGCTGTCAGGGTTGTTCTCTGGACGGGGTAGGCAGTTGTGCATGTGATGATCTATATCCCTCACATAACCAGGCCATCACCCCAGAGTCAAGATCCTATTGACTGTCTTCTCTATGCCCAAATGCTGCTGGCCATGAGCCAAAGCAACAAATTCTTTCCTTAGACACACAGGTATCACTACCATTGTAGTTCCCTCTCTGTTACTTTTTCTGACAGCCATAACAAGGTCATCTTTAGTTTTAAAGATCCTAAAGTTCTTAGACTCCCCCTGTTTAACCAAATCCTGAATTTCTGGATCTTGGTTCTGGAGTACCACAAGGTCCGATTGCTGTAGCGTTGGGTGAGCAGGTTGCACTTTGCTGATTAGGTTCACTGTCTTCATCCAGAGTCTACCCTATTGTTCAATTCGGCTATTTCATCTCGAGTTTTTTGGTGTGCTCTCACTTTCAACACAAAGACCTTTCCCTCTCTGGATTCTGCCTTCTTCCAAGCATACAGCAGGTACCTGGAATGGGCAATGACTATCCCGTTGGCTGAAGTCATGCCTCTCTTCACCCATATAGACATCCAGGTCAAGAAAGCTTGAACAGCCCAATCAGAGTCTGAGCATATCAGAAGATCGTCTTCTGGATCTGCCTCTCCAAGAATCGCTGTGATAGCTACTACCTTGACTGCCAGAGCAGAGTGTGGATTCTTTCGATATCAACCTGTCGGACAGCATACCCAGGGCAGAGCTTTCCTTCATGATAGAAGCAGCTTCCGTCCACATACCATATTTTTAACTCCAAGTCTCTGGCCTGTTCAAACGAAATCCCCATTTTGAATGGGGATTCCAGTGGCTCTGGATCTTCATACAGAACGGGGTACTCATGTTCCTCCCCTTGGACTAGTAGTGCATACAGTATGGTAGATAAATCTTTGATCTTTACTTTCACATTCTTATTCAGCAGGTTCAAAGTCCATTCTGCAAGTCTCAGGATAGATACTCTCCCTTTGATCTTTCCAGACAACACATATTTGACAGGTGTGTGTGGGGTCTTCAGGATGACTGGAGACACCCCCACAATATACTCCCAGTGTTGGAGAACCCACACAAGTGCCAATACTTCCTTTTCACAAGCTGAAAACCTTCTTTCTACCTTGCTGAGTATCCTTGAGCCAAATGCTACAAGCTTCCGTTCCAGCATCCTGTAGCAGTACTGCACTCAGTTCTTTTTCCGTAGTGGCCAATTGCAGGTGAAAAGGCCTGTCAGGTTGAGGGTAGGCTAACACAAGTGCTTTAATCAAAGCTTGTTTCAACTGGCAGAAGGCTTCCTCTTGAGGCTTTTCCCATATCCAAACTTTATTTTTCTTCAGTAAGGTATATAGGGGCTGACCCCCTCCCCCGCAAGGTGCTGGGTGGGAAGATGTGCAGATGGGTGTGGGTGCTAGGAGTGCAGGGGCCTGTAGAAGGCAGAGAGGGGATGAAGGGAGGGCTAAGAAGAGAAAAATATGGGCAGGGCAGGTGGGGAGATGGAGAGGGGCAGGGCAGATGTACAGGGAAGCAGGCTAGTGCTCAGGGAGGGGTGGGATGGCAGCTCCCACACCCTGGGGCTGAAGGAGCCTCCCCTGTACAGCCAGTTGTCTTTTCAGGGTGCATTGTGAACCCAGGGTTATCATAGATACATTGGAGCAGGTGGGTCCCTGCTGCAGGCTCAGCACTGCCTGCTGTCACCAAGCCAGACCTGGGGAGCAATGCGGGGTGTCCCCAAGGGGGAACCTGAGCCTAGCTTCCAAAGCTCTGCTCTGTTTCTTTTCAAAATGGCCACCACCTCTCACGGCCGTGGGACTAGTGGCAGGCTGCTTTCAGCTAAGATGGCCACCATTCCCCTTTGCAGGAGGTGACGAGGACATCCCCAGTGAACATGGACACTGCTACCCGCTATTCATTGCCAGTGGGATGGAAGCCAGGCTGCCTTCAGCGGAGATAAGAGCAGGTGAATATGGGGATGGAAAGAGGGGCTGATAGAATATGTGGGGGATAAAAGACCGCGGGTGAGTGGCAGGGCAGGAGACTGGGGCTAGGAGAACATGGTGGCATGGAAGGGAACCTGGGAGCAGACAAGGCAACTGTAGAGACAGGAAGAATGGAGTGGGTGGAGTGAGGGGGATATAGGACCAAGAGACAGAAGGGATAGGCTGGAATAGTGAGGCAGGACAGGACTGGAGAGAGAGACAATGACAGCTTCCCAACCTGAGGGCTAGGGATGGGAGAGTGGGAGCAGCCACAGGCATTGTGTGTGCATTTCAGGTTGAATTTTCACTCTACAGTGATTGATTGTAGGGCAGGCAGCTTCCCCGAGGGGTAAAGAATCAGAAGCCAGATCAAAACCTGTATTTATTAAACAGGCTGATTGCAACAGGGCCTAAGGGCCTGCTGAGATCAGGGCCCCCATTGTGCTAGGTGCTGTACAAACCCAGACTGGTAGATGAGCCCTGCCCTGAAGACCTGCCAATGTAAACAGACCAGACAAACACAGGGTGGGGAAGGGGTAGAACACCCCAGCAGAGTGAACAACAGGACGGCAGTAGATGGCATGGTAGTTCCATAACTGATTGATTTAGGGGAGGAGGTGGTTAGTTAGGAGGGGATCAGCTAAATGGAAAGATAAGAGAAGGAGGGTAAGGTGGACAGGGCAGAGGAGGAGAGGCAGGTACGGAGTAATGCTGAGGTGGAGAGACAATGTGAGAGAGGGGAGG
Organism: Natator depressus; assembly: GCF_965152275.1. NCBI lineage: Eukaryota > Metazoa > Chordata > Testudines > Cheloniidae > Natator > Natator depressus. The sequence continues at coordinate 7,105,590 of NC_134253.1, forward strand.
GTTGGAGCAAACAGCCAGTCAGCACATGGCAGAGAAAGTCCAGTCAAAACTGAAGGAAGTTTTCTGAATGTCCAAAGGTCCCTGCATTGGCTGCTTCTGCCCTGACTGGCTGGAGTGCCTAGCTGGTCTCCTCTCCACACACCTTATTAATTTTTAAATCAGTCTCATGATTTTTGCGGTCTGGCTCATGAATGGGGTGCATCACTGAAATCAGAAAGCTGATGGGGGAAAGAGAGTAATTTTGGAGCCAGGCTTGATTGATTCATTTATTTATGTATTTATTTTGGTATCCAATTCATGACTTTTGAATGCTTACGTTGGCAATAGTGAGCTGTGGGGATCACTGTGCTGCAGTAGGGGAGGATCATTCAGTAGGGAGTGCTCTCCTCTCAAGATGAATGCTGACCCCAAGATCCCAGCATGGTGCTAGAGGGAATGGTGTGGGTCATTCATTGGGGGCCTCTGGGCCAGCACTGCCCCCAATGTTTCATTGTGGTACTAGGGAGATCTGTATGGGGAGCGGTGTGGAGAAAATAGCAAGGGCCAGCACTCACACCAGTGCCCTAGTGTGTTGCTGGGGGAGGCTTCAGGAAGTGTTAGTGATTCAGTAGAGGAGCTTTTTCTCTTGAATCACTTCTGAGCCTGTTCCCCCAATCTTGGGCTGTGTGACAAAGTGCGCTAATGCAGAGGTATACAGCGTGCTTCCCTTTACCTCTGAGTTGGTACTAAACCCCATTATGGCATTAGGAGGGGCCCTGTTGTTGGGATGCCATCTTGGGGAGGGGATGCAAAACCACTTTTGGCTACTAAAAATCCCAGACTCTTTAGAAAATTAAGGGAATTAACCCTGGTGTCCTGACCCAGTTCCAACTTGGATAATGATATGCACTAAATTCCCTTCCTCACTTTCTGAACTAATCTGATGTGTGGTGTTAAACAGCTGCATTGCCCCAGCTATGGCTGCATTTTAGTGGAGAGTGATGGCAGTAGTGTACTGTAGCTGCAGGACTAGCAATAGCTAAAATTAAGGTTCCCCAACGGTTTCCACTCCAACTTCCTATTTTCAGTCACAAATAACTTTCCCAGACTAACTTTTTAGGCTGAAATTTCCTAGATCTGCTCTCACTAACATTAATTTTGACACTGCCTGACTTGTGGGTACTTAACTGTGGGACTGCTAATACCCTCTTGCACGCTTGTTTGATTATACAGAGCTTCCAGAGTATGAAAAACACTTTAGGAAGAGACACGATAGATATTAGTTTCAGTGTTGTCACATGCACCTTTCAGTAACTATGGATGTCAGACTCCCAAACCACTTGTGGTTGCCAGGTCCCAATACCGTAAACTTGTGACGCACAGGAGAGCTGGTAAGAGACAGCTGACTTGTCTTGTTTATGAAGTTTACACCCTTGTCGTATGAAGGGGTAAATATCCCTGGGTACTATGACATCACATGCAAATCATACCACCAATCAAAATTAACAAAATAATACAGCTAATTAATAGAACATGGAAATGGAGATGCCTAGGATGGAAGTTATGATGCATGACCTGAAGCCCCAAGTGCTGAGAGGATTATTCTGCCTCTTGAATGTTTATGGATCAATGTCCTAACCAATAAAGCACAAGATGGGGTATTAGTTGGTGTCAGCTACAGACCACCAAATCACACTAGGGAAAAGGATGACCATTTCCTTATGTGCCTGTCTGCAATGTGTAGGAAAAAAAGCTGAATGATCACGGGGGGACTTCAATCTGAGTGACATATCCTGGAGGTCTTACCCTGCCAGTACTAAAACATCCTTGAAATTTCTTAAATCAAAAATTGGGAATTATAGAAAACTGATAAGGGAAGCAAGGGGGCACAAGGAGAAATCTATCACCTAACAGAATAAGTATTTCTGTTCTATAGTTGGGGGAAAAACAGATGACATAGTCTCATCATTTGGTGATAACACTCTTTCCATTCCACTAGTATCGCTGGAAGATGTTAAACAGAATCTCCTTAAGTCAGATATTTTTAAATCAGCAGGTCCAGATAACTTGCATCCAAGAGTTTTAAAAGAGTTGCCGGAGGAGCTTGCCAGCCAGTTAATGTTAATTTTCAATGTCTTATAACACTGGAGAAGTTCCAGAAGACTGGAAGAAAGCTAACATTGTGCTGATTTTTTTAAATCGTAAATGGGATAACCTGACAGCCTGACACTAATCCTGGGCTAACATAATGGAGCAGCTGATATGGGACTTGATTAATAAATTAAAGGAGGGTAATGTAATGAATACAACTCAATATGGCTTTATGGAAAATAGATCCTGTCAAACTAACTTGATATCTTTATTGATGAGATTACAAGTTTGGTGATAAAGGTAATAGTGTTGATGTAATATACTTAATCAAATGCCTTACAGAAGTTTGGGTGCCACACAGCATTTTGATAAAAAAACTAGAACAATAAAAAAAATTAACATGGCACATATTAAATTGACTAATGGATAGGTCTCAAAAATGTAATTGTAAATGGCGAATCATTGATTGGGTGTGTTATTGGCGGGGGTCATAGAGGGACTGGTTCTTGGCCCTATGCTATTTATCATTTTTATCAATTACCTGGAGGGAAACATAAAATCACCACTGAAAGTTTGCAGATGACATAAAAATTTGGGGACTGGTAAATAATGAACAGGACAGGTCAGTGATTCAAAGTGATCTGGATCACTTGATAAATTGGGACAAGCAAACAGTGTGTTCTAATATGGCTAATTGTAAACTTATACATCTAGGAACAAAGAACATAGGCCCTTCTTAGAAGATGGGGGGCTCTATCTTAGGAAGTAGTGACTCTGGAAAAGATTTGGGGGTTGTGGTGGATAATCAGCTGAACTTGAGCTCACAATATGACCCAGTGCCCAAATGAGCTAATGCAATCCTGGGATACATAAACAGGAGAATCTCAAGTAGGAGTAGAGAGGTTATTTTACCTCTATGGTTGGTATTGGTGTGACCATTGCTGGAATCCTGTGTCCAGTTCTGATGCCTAAAATTCAAGAAGGACGTTGATAAATTGGAGAGGGCTCAGAGAAGACCCACAAGAATGATTTAAAAGATTAGAAAACATGCCTTAGAGTGATAGACTTAAAGAGCTCAATTTATTTAGCTTAACAAAGAGAAGGTTAACGGATGACTTAAGTATCTACAGGGGGAACCACTATTTAATAATTGGCTCTTCAATATAGCTGAGAAAGAAATAACACAATCCAATGACTGGAAGTTGAAGTTAGATAAATTCAGACAAAGTAAGGTGTAAATTTTTAACAGTGAGGGTAATTGCAAAATTATTCTAGTGGTTAATCAAAATTGGTCACTTTTCTAAAAGCTATGCTGTAGGAATTGTTTTGGGGAACTTCTGTGTTCTACTGGAGGTCACACTAGATGATCATAATGGTCCCCTTTGGCCTTGGAGTCTATGAATCTTATTGCACACCTGGCAATAATTCTATCTGGACATCAGTGGGGTTTTGATCACATGACCACCACTACAGCTCCACTACCTTCCCATTGTTAGGCTGGAGGAGTGTTCCTTTTGTCAGCAGAATTCTGGGTCTCTAGCAAGAAATGCCAGCATTCTCCTTGCTCTGCTTGATGTTGTCTGCCCTCCTTATAGGCTGACCTTTAGTGGCGTTAGTGGTACTGGCACAGATTGTGGTGTAGCCACTTTTTTTGCGGGTTGCCAGGCACATGCTCTTTGGAAACTACTGCTCTCCCAAAACAAATGACAGCACCTGGCATTGTCTTAGCCTAGAATTTTTTTGCTCCAGTTTCTTGAATCAGTGGGGACTGATCATGTGATGAGCAGAAAATACAGTGACTATCCGTGTCACATGGTTGGGGTTAATATCCACTGATATCACTCTAGGGCAGTGGTCTCCAAAGTTTTTGGATGGCGCACCCCCACGGTGCCGCCGAAAAAAAGAGAGGGGAAGACTTACCGCAGGCATGCCGCCGAAAAAAGAAGGAGGGAGGACCTGCCGCAGGGGTGCAGAGCTGCCGCTGAAGAAAAAAAACACGGCAGAGTGCCATCCAGCAGTGTTCCTCCTGCCGCACATGCCCTGGGATCCTCTGGTGCACCCCCTGGGGTGCACGCACCCCATTTTGGAGACCACTGCTCTAGGGCAGCAGTTCTCAAACTGTGGGTCGCGACCCCATTTGAATGGGGTTGCCAGGGCTAGCGTTTGACTTGCTGGGGCCTGGGGCCAAAGCATGAGGGCTTCAGCCCTGGGTAGCGGGGCTCAGGTTACAGGCCTCCCACTTGGGGCTGAAGCCCTTGGTCTTTGGTCCCCAACCCGGAACAGTGGGGCTCCGACTTTGGCCTCCCCACCTGGGGTGGCGGAGCTCGGGCCTCGGTCCCCACTCCTGGAGTGCTGTAGTCATTTTTTTTTTTGGTCAGAAGGTCACGGTGCAATGACGTTTGAGACCCCCTGCTCTAGGGGTTACTTTTACCCCGAGTCTCCTGAAGGACACGCAGCCACCTGCGGCACGGCTCCACGCCTGCTGCCCACAGAGAGGCTCCCACCCAATGAGGGGCAGGGGGCAACCCCCCCACATAGGTCACCCAATGTGAGGGAGAAGAGCCCCCCCCCAGCCGGTCACCCTGCGGGAGGTGGGGAGAGCCTGCCAGACTCCTCCAAGCCGGTCATCCATTGCGGGGGGGTGGGGGGGGAGGCTGACCCCAAGCCTGTTATCCCCCGGGAGTAGGGTGACCAGACAGCAAGTGTGAAAAATCAGGACAGGGGTGGGGGGTAATAGGAGCCTATATAAGAAAAAGATGCAAAAATCGGGACTGTCCTATAAAATCGGGACACCTGGTCACCCTACCTGGGAGGGAGGGGCGCCCGGCGCCCGCCTCCCTCTGCTTGGAGCCGCCTACCCACGCGCGGAGGAACGAGACCCTGGGTCGCGCCTCTGCCACCCCTGCCTCTTTTAAGATGGCGGTAGCGAATAGCCGTCGCTACTCGGTGACGCAATACACCTGAGCCACGACAATGGGGCGTGGCATTCCCAGGTCAGTGTAGCTTGTCTCTCCCAAGAAGGGGGGGAGGGAGGCTCTGACCGTCACGCTGCGAGTGACGTAATCCAGCCGTGCCGCTGGGAGGGAAGCCATGGTCTTGGCAAAGGACTCCTTAGCCTCTCCTAACATGGCGGCCGCGAGGCGCGAGAGGTCCGGCCTCGGCCCTGGCATTTACCTCCCCTGCCTCTTCCAAGATGTCGTCGGCGGCAATGTCGCGCGCTCAGTGACGCGCTCTGGCGGCGCCGCCGCGGGAAGGGGGGCGGGGGAGCGGCCGGAGCGGCGCAGGCAGCGGCAGCCGCGGGACTGGCCGGGCCCCTGGAGGGGGGGGATTTAAAGGGACCATGTCCCCAGCGCTGGTGCTGCTGCGGAGGCCGGAGCCGGGCAGGAGGCGGCGGCGGCTGCGGGGCCGCTGAGGAGCCCTGCGGGCCCGGCCCCCTGGGCGCCCGGGAGGCGGGGACGGCGCGTGACCGGGTGAGTGTCCGCTGGGAGCCCGGCCGGCCGGGGACAAAGCGGAGCCGCCCCCGGGGACTCGGCGCCCGGCCCGGCCCGGCCCTGCGGGGGGGCGGCGCGGAGCCTGGGGAGCGGCCCCGTCCGGGGTGCTGAAAGCTGGGCAGGGTGGGGCGGGGGCAGAGCCCCAGGTGTCCGGGCGCGGCGCGGGGAGCCCTGGGGGTGGGGGCAGGGATCCAGGTGCCCGGGGAGGGGAGCGGGGGATGCTGGGGGCAGAGACCTAGGTGTCCGGGGCGGGGCGCCCGGAGGGATGCTGGGGGGTCCAGGTGTGGGGCACGGGGGGAATCCTGGGGGCAGGGCACCAGGTGTCTGGAGTGGGGCGGGGACCGGCTGGGGCAGGGCCCGAGGGCTGGCAACCAGGTCTGGGTTGTGGGGGCATGCAGTGCGGCAGATGAGGGGAGCAAGGGGGGGATTCTGGGGGGTGGGGCCCCCGGTGCCCGAGGTGGGGAAGGGACGTAGCTATTCCGGGAAGGGAGTAAGGGGGTTGGGGGTGCGGAAGGGCAACCCAGCTGTCTGGGGGGGACGGCGGAGGGAACTGAGTCCCAGGTGCCTGCGGATGGAAGGCTGGTGTCAGGGGAGGGGGCAGGGGGATGACCAAGGGCTGGGAGCCTGGTGCTAGGGGTCGCTGGGGTGGCTGGGAGCCAGGTGTCCTGCAGAGAGGCTGATAGAACTGGGGGTCAGCAGGTGTCCTGGAGTTGATGGTGCTCCGTAGCTGGGGAAATGATGGTGCTCGAAGGAGCAGGGAGGCTGGTGCCTGTAGATGAGTGCAGGTGGATGCTGCGGTGCTGAAAGACAGGTGCTGGGGGTGGAGGGCAGACTGCTGGGGCAGGGAGGGTAGGGGGCAGTGGGCTGATGCTGCTCCAGGAAGGAAATGAGAGGGAAGCTGATGGGGCCTGGGGAGGCGAGGCAGGAGGGACGCTGTCTTTTCATGGGGAAAGGGGGCATCAGGTATGGTGTCCACCTGTTATGAGCTGCCTGACATTTAGGTTGTGAGCTCTCTGAGGCAGGGACTGTCTGCCTTCTTACTTGCCCATACAACTCCCAGCACAGTGGGAACATGCTCCTTGATTGGGGTTCCTAGGTGTTAACATAATGCCAATAACGATGAGGATCATCCTACCAGGCAGCTAGTGCATAAGGCACAATGCTTGGCATGGGGAGGGCTCTGGGATGTGCCATGCTAGGATTTTCTCCCTAAAGTTTTCTTCCATTGCTGCTGCTGGTTCAGCTTCACCAGTGGGAGTGTGGATACTGTGCCAGCAGCTGTTGGCACTTCTAACCACAATGTAATCTAGAGCTGCATTGAGCAGAGTGAGACAGTAGGGTGCTTAAAACGCTGGGGGCTGGTTAGACCATGTGGTCACTAGTGCTCCCAGCACTGCTCCCATAGATGGAACACAGCTATGGATAGCAACGGTGAGAATTTAAAGATGAAAAAATCCTACTGTAGAGACCAGACACAGTGCCAAATCTTTTGGAGTTAGGTGTAAAACCCCATAAAGTAACACACCAGTGGCGGGAGGAGAGATAGGGAACCTTTCTGTTCAAGGTTTCCAGGCCTATCACTGTGCTGTCCGAACATCTTCCAGAAGGCCACTAAGTGACATGACTCATCTGTTGCAAGCTTCTTCCTAGCCAGTGACTGTGGTTGGATTATGTCAGGGTGGCTGATACAGCCCTCTATAAAGGAGCTGTCAGGGATGCTGATGGTGCCCGAGTGGGTTATGTGGAGTTGATGGAGTAGGGATGCTGATGATGTAGGAGATGATGCAACAGGGAGGCTGGTAATGCCCAAGGATTGAAGGCTGCTGGTGATCTAGGCATGGGAGGTGATGGGGGATCCTTACAGGCATGGGCAAAGAAGGCAATTGGGCAATTGACTGTACTTCAAGGAAGTGATGCTATTGGTGGCCCCTGAAGGGAGCTATCCTCCCTGGTGTTGCCTGGGGCAGGGAGGCAATGGGCATGGGGGGAGGGATAGCTCAGTGGTTTGAGTATTGGCCTGCTAAACCCAGGGTTGTGAGTTCAATCCCTGAGGGGCCATTTAGGGATCTGGGGCAAAAATTGGGGAATGGCCCTGCTTGGAGTAGGGGGTTGGACTAGATGACCTCCTGAGGTCCCTTCCAACCCTGATATTCTATGATTCATGCTAATGGGTAAGGTATCATCCCATGAGGTTCATCATACCTGAATTATTGTGTTCTATGTAGCCCTCTCCCCCTCACAAGTACAGGAACCTTCATTGTAGTTTATTTTTATGCAGCCTCTGAACTGTCAATTTTTTTCAAGGCTTGGATTTCTGTGTTGAGAGTCAGCAACTGCCTTGGAGGGAGCTGAAGGGCGTGCGGACAGGCAGGGAGGGAGAAGCTGGAGGCTTTGGCAGCAGGTATGATACAGTTGCAGGTTTTGGCGTAGAAGGTGATCAGCAGTGAAAAAATTTAACAATGTAGGCATTTAAATAGCAGAGTACAGCCCAATACAGTGAATAGGCCAGTTCATCTCCCCTGTCCCCCTCTAGAGCAATTGTTTCAGGCTGTCTGCAGACTCGGGCATTGCTTAAACATGGGATGTGTTTTGAAGGCTTGTTTTGCAACCAGAAAGGCTGGAATATTTTTTTAATTGGTGGTGGGGGAGAAACGGAGTATAATTAGATAGCAACTAAAAAAACCCCTACAATTGTGCAGAAATGTACATGGCCATGGGACCCTACTGGTAGTGGGAAGGGAATGTTGGCATCCTGGGGGGGAGAGAGGTGCCCCAGGGATAGCTTTCCCAGATAATGTTGCTGAAGTCCCTGAATGCTTATATCTCTGCTTATCCTACTGCAGCATGAAATCTCTCCCTGTCAGATTCTTCAGTAAGTTCATTGTCATGGAAGACCCTGGAGCCAAATTCCGCAAAGATCCTAGCACCAACAAAGTTCAGATAATCCAAATACCAGCAAAGCCCCATATAGCTAAATGCTTGATGCTAGATTTGCCAGCCTGCCTAGCCTCAGCACTACAACTGTGTAAGCAGAAGAGAAGGAAGATCTCCTTTGGGGATACATCCCTCTCCAGTTCCAGCTCTGGGAGAAGAAAAGCCCCTCTTCCTCTGCTAAATGCTCTCATTAGTGTGACTTCAGAGAAAGATCTATGCCATTCAGGCGTTTGGGAGATGTCTTGCTGACCTTTTGAGGTTTCTCTGAGGAAGGAAATCTTATGGGATCCTGTCTAACCTGACTTCAGCCCCTGATGTGGCTTTGCCATTAATGGGGGGGGAATTGCTTAGGGAGCTTCCCAAGTTCCCTGAATTCCCATTTGATTTGATTCCAGAACAATTGTTCTTATTTTCATCTATCTTCATTGACTCACCAATAGTTGTTTTGCATGAAAGATTAAATTTCACAGATTAAATAATCTATCTGATGCAAAAGTTAGGGTTCAATGACATGGCATGGGTCTGTGCGCACCTCTTTTTGTGAAAGGCTATTTTAAACTGTTTTATGCTGTTAAGTCTGTACCATGAAATGGGGTTCTCAGACTTGTTCATAAGGTAGAGTGCGTCTTTGGGAAGAAGTGTCTAAGACAAATTCATGATCCCCTGGCTGATTATGCAGTATCTCTATAGCAACTACAGCAAATCCTTCATGGAAGAGTAACATCAGGGAAGTGTTTTGTGTCTATTTGTCCTTCCCATTTAAAAATAAGTTAATCACACTGTCTCCTGCTCCCCTTTCCTCTGTCCTGCTGTTCTTTCTCCCCATGCAGTCTGTCCTGTTGCCCAGCCGCTGCCTCTTTCTCCCCTAGACTTTCCTTTCCAACTGGTGGCTATGGATCTGTTGATGGCTCTTGGGGGGTGACTAGCACTTCAGTCCTGCTGTTGGCCCTGGCCCCTGGGAGCAGCTCATGTTGCCCCTCATCCTGCTTGTAGGCCATGTCCACACTACGGAGCCTATGTGGGCATAGCTATGTTTACATAGCTCTAGTGTAGACACCGCATAAGCTGATAGGAGTCCTTCTGCTGGTACAGGAATACTACTACTTCGAATAACATTAGCTACACCGACAGGAGCACTGTTCTGTCGGCAGCGCTGCAGGTTTTATTGGCACAGCTATGTTAAGGGTATGATTTCTTCCCCCCACTCCTGCTTTTAGCAACATAACTATCCCAGTATAAGTTTTAAGAGTAAACCAGGCCTTAGATAGTAGCAGCATCCCCCATGCTTATGTGCCTAGGCCCTTAGAGAAGAACCTGGGTGCCTGAAGAAGCAACTGGGAAGAACCTAAGTCCATGTAGCCTGTTGACGCTCTGTGGACCAGAAACACATGCCCCGCAGACCCCACCATAAAGTGTACAGTGTGGGCAGCTTGGGTGAAGTAAGTTTTTAGATGCATAACTGTGCACCTACAACATTCCACTTGCAGAGCTCTGACATGGAAGAGCCTTGTTTTTGATTTTTAGGAAAGGAGGTGATTGCCCATGCTTAACCACTTTAGCATTAAAATTCCCTGGTTCGGCTTTGAAGCTTGCATCTCAAGGAGGTGAATGGAGCCGGAAAGAGTTTGATGCTGCCATTTGGCAAGAGGCATTTTGCTGCTAGTCTGGGTTAACAGGACAAATGTGCATCTGTTTACATGGGTGGGGGATGCTCTCTTGGCAAAGAGGAAAGATAGAAACGTTTTTTAAATGACACCATCAAATTTTCAAAATGCTATGAAAATTGTGTGGTAGCCCCACAATTGAGGGATCTGCAACTTTTATTAGACCCCCTAGATTCCTGGTGAGGCAAATGTGAGCTCAGAGGATTGTGTTGTGTTTATGATCTTTCTCATGCAGATTTTCTGAGGAGCCTGGTCAGATACTGAACGTTAAAAAGAGGTGTGGAGATCACCATATCACCTCGCCACCCATCATCGTGCAATTTAAAAACAACTGAACAGGTGTTTGAGAAGGGGAAAAATAGTGACACTCCATAGAAACTGGTTTACAAGGAGAGATTTTTGACAGGACCAATTGGGGTGAAAAATATGTATTTTGCTAATGAAATAAGAATTGTCTTTCCTAACTAGAGGCCAGTTTTCATGTTCTCCTGAGACCAAGTATGGAAAACTTTAGGCCAAACACATATTTGTGCCAAGTGATAGTTGAATGAAATCAGTAGGTCACATATGAAATTGTTTTGCAACCTTTCCAGTAGCAGGAATTCACCAGAAAGGGTTATGAGATTGCGAGTGTGATGAGTCTTCCCATTCCAGTGAATTTCGTAGAATTCTCAAGCCTGACCTTAAAAACTTCAAAGGAAGGAGATTCCACCACCTCCCTAGGTAACCCATTCCAGTGCTTCACCACCCCCCTAGTGAAAAAGTTTTTCCTAATATCCACTGCAACTTGAGACCATTACTCCTTGTTCTGTCATCTGCTACCACTGAGAACAGTCTAGATCCCTCCTCTTTAGAACCCCCTTTCAGGTAGTTGAAAGCAGCTATCAAATCCCCTCATTCTTCTCTTCTACAGACTAAATAATCCCAGTTCCCTCAGCCTCTCCTCATAAGTCATGTGCTCCAGCCCCCTAAAAATTTTTGTTGCCCTCCGCTGGACGTTTTCCAATTTTTCCACATCCTTCTTGTAGTGTGGGGCCCAGAACTGGACACAGTACTCCAGATGAGGCCTCACCAATGCTGACTAGAGGGGAATGATCACATCCCTTGATCTGCTGTTCCTACTTATACAGCCGAAAATGCCGTTAGCCTTCTTGGCAACAAGGGCACACTGACTCATATCAAGCTTCTCGTCCACTGTAACCCCTAGGTCCTTTTCTGCAGAACAGCTGCCTGGCCGTTCGTTCCCTAGTCTGTAGCAGTGCATGGGATTCTTCCTTCCTAAGTGCAGGACTCTGCACTTGTCCTTGTTGAACCTCATCAGATTTCTTTAGGCCCAATCCTCTAATTTGTCTAGGTCCCTCTGTATCGTGTCCCTACCCTCCAGCGTATCTACCACTCCTCCCAGTTTAGTATCCTCTGCAAACTTGCTGGGGGTGCAATCCACGCCATCCTCCAGATCATTAAGGAGGATATTGAGCAAAACTGGCCCCAGGACCAACCCTTGGGGCACTCCACTTGATACCGGCTGCCAACTAGACATGGAGCCATTGATCACTACCCGTTGAGCCCGACGATCTATCCAGCTTTCTATCCACCTTATAGTCCATCCATCCAGCCCATACTTCTTTAACTTGCTGGCAAGAATACTGTGGGAGACCGTGTCAAAAGCTTTGCTAAAGTCAAGGAACAACACGTCCACTGCTTTCCCCTCATCCACAGAGCCAGCTATCTTATCATAGAAGGCATTTAGATTAGTCAGGCATGACTTGCCCTTGGTGAATCCATGCTGACTGTTCCTGATCACTTTCCTCTCCTCTAAGTGCTTCAGAATTGATTCCTTGAGGACCTGCTCCGTGACTTTTCCAGGGACTGAGGTGAGGCTGACTGGCCTGTAGTTCCCCATCTAGAAACCCAGGCCCAAATTCTGCTGCTTGTTGCCAAGATAACCCCATTGATTTTGTGTAGCCACTGGAATAGAGTGGGTTGGGGCTTGCCTATGTCCATGATTTTTTGCACTGGTATAGCTAAACTAGAGTAGACGTGCTGGTGTCAAGGGGGTTTGCACTGATTGAGCAAACCCCGAAGGTAAGTTGCACTGGTGCAGTTCGTCTGCACGGAGGTTTGCACCAGCACAGCTCCCTCCAAGTAGCTACGTTCATGGAAAATCCTGAATGTGGACATGGCCTTTGTTTCCTCCTTCTGTCCCAGGATGCATTTGTTTGGCTCTTTGAGGGTGGGTGCGGGGCTTTGCTTTTGTGTCACTTGAGTGGGTGAAACACAAGACAAGGTGCGGAGTATCGAATGGACCTCAGTGGTGGCACCCCAGCTAAATTTGTCCCATGGTACTGCACTATGTAGATTTGAACATTTACCAGTTTACCTGGAGCGATAACACCAGCCGACAGCTCAGTCTAAACACATAGTTGCAGCAGTTTAACTAAAGGTGTGACTTTAAACAGGTGTAGCTGCTGTATACGTGTGGATGCTATTGGGTTAGCTTAAATCTCTTTTAATTGACTTAAGCTAAAATGATAGGAGAGCTTAGGGTGACCAGATAGCAAGTGTGAAAAATTGGGACAGGGGTGAAGGGTAATAGGAGCCCATATTAAAAAAAAAAAAAAGCCCCAAATATCGGGACTGTCCCTATAAAATCGGGACATCTGATCACCCTAAGAGCTACACAGCTGGTGCTTGTGCTGTATCAAGGTGCTTTGGGTTCATTGGGTTACTTGGGAAGGGGGAAGAAGAGGGACTCTGTCATGTGGCAGTGTCACATGCCCTCTATTAACTTGCATTCTCTTGAGCTGACTGATGTGATGTCAGTCAATCATTGCTATGTAATAAAATGAATTAACTACTTACAAGTGTGTCCCTCTATCCTTTGGGGAAATGCTACCAGAGAACATGATTGTATTAGAAAAGTGAAAAGAATTAATTGTGCAAAAAATCCAAAAAGCTACATAAAGCACAGTTTGTGTGGTGGTGGTGGTGGGTCACAGGTGGCGAAGGTCCTTGTCTGTGTGCATCATTACCCACAGGAAGCAGCCTGTGATTCTGAGGGAATAGGGGCTGTCAGTTTGGGAAGAGAGGAAGAAAGTCTCATTCCCACTGCTGATTGGACACAGAGCTAGAACATTTTGGAGAGTCTTTCTGTTACCTGGGATTTTTCTGAACCCGAAACTATGGTAACTAGTCTTTGTTTTTCAGGATATAAATCAATGTGGATACAGCTCCTCTGTCTGATAAATGATTGGTACGCACAAGTGCTTTCACCCAAAAATCCTTTTTTTTTTTTTTTTTTTTATTTTCTCAAACACACATCTAAAATAACAGTAGTCTAAAGCACCCCAGATACAGTTACCCAAAGTCTGAGATGGTGTTGAGTGGTCAACAGCAGGTTTCCAGTGACTAGCCTTCCTCCTAGCCACTGCGGAATTGAATGTCAGACTCCTAGCTTGTCAAAAGCCTCTATGATCTTCACCAAATTGCACACTCTAATCTCCAACGCACCAGCAAGCCACTGCTGTTGTCTCTATCCCTTAGAGCCTCCACGGCGTGGAGACTGTCTTCCTTCCGATGCCTTGGGCTTGGCAGAAGTTCTGCCAGTCTTTCCCTTCAGCAAGCTGAAAGCAGAGAGGAAAGTGATCTGTGGGTTGTGCTAGGCATGGCAGCATTGTCAGGCTCCACTGCACGGTGGCTCACTCTGGGAAGAATCCAATGTACATTGGGAGTGGCTGTCAATGAAACTGGGAGAGTCTATGGGCCATTGTTGGTTCTCCTGCTCAGATGCATGACCTTGACTCCTGATATATAATTAAGACTCCTCTCTTTTATAATGCTCTTCATTCTGCCTACTTATCATCCAAGTCAGACAATCTACTTCGTTGTAAGACACTTGGGAAAACTCTCCTACATGTTACTATGCTCTGGTGCTGTCCATTATTTCTAATTCAAAAACACTATATTGGGGCCAGTACAGGGATGCCAAATCCTCTGCTTGCTTTATAGGCTAATGACATTGGTGCTCATGACCTGAATGTTCTTCCAGGAGCTAATCTACCACTGGGCTGCTACAGAAACCAGGCAGCTACTCTGCTGGGCTGCTTAGGGTCACGATAGCTGGTGACTCTGAATGCACTTGAAGTGGCCAGGTATTGTCTGCAGGTTCAGCAGAGAAGTGTTCACTGCCTGTGATCCTGCTGCATAACCTAGAACTGTGGCTGTTAAGAGTTCTTGGTGGGGTCAGATAAAGATTCAGGGATAAAGGAGCAGGAGGGTACTAGTGAAGAGAAATTCTTATGTTGGCCGGAACTCCAGAAAGAGCAGGGCAGCAGAAATTGATTAATAGATTTTTAAGGCTAGGAACCACTATGACCATCCAGTCTGACTTCTTGCATAACACAGGCCAGAGAACGCCACCTAATAATTTCTGCATCAAGCACATAATTTCTTGTTGGCTTAGAGTGTATGTGTTAGAAAGAGACATCTAGTCTTGATTTAAAGACTTCAAGTGATGGATAATGCACCACAGGTCCTAGATCAGTTATGCCAAGGGTTAATTGACTTTTTTTTTTAAGTGCCTTATTTTCAGTCTAACTTCAGCTTTTCTGTCTTTGTCTGATAAATTAAAGAGCCTCCCTGCTAGCAGAAATCTCCCCCATGGGTATCTAGAGACTATGCTCAAGCTACCTCTTAATCTTCAGTGGGCCACAAAGCTGGTGTCCTGAGTGAATTCCCGAGATTTGCTGGCCTGTTAGTTGTTTGTATAACCACTTCCTTGTTCTGGGTTTTTTCACTTTCTCAGCATACTGTTTGTGTGAGCTCAGGAATTCACAGGCTTTCTGTAGCATGGTCATCCCTTAACAAGAGTGTCCTGGGGATGTACCTCCCACAAGCCCATTCATGATCTCACAAAGTCTTGGTAGCAGCTCCAGAGACCCTATTCTCTGCTTCTCCCCTTGGTCTCTGGAGCTGGACAGGTCTGGAAATGCAGCTGTACAAGGTTAATTTGGTATCTGGAGCCCCATCTCCTGCTTTTCCCCCGTGCTCCAAATAGCACTACTTGGGGTCTCAAACTTTCCCTCTCCTGCTGGTGAGTCTTTCCTGCTCACCCCACTCCCAGCCACTTTCCCTCTGCAATGCATGGCATTGACAAAGGGTTATATGTGATTCCTCACACAGAAACAAACTAGCCCTTTCCAAGAAGGAGGGAACCCATGAGAACTCCCACAGATTCTAGTTGTAAACTGTAATTAAAATTGCCCCTAACACATTGTCTCCTGATGAGGTGTGTGTGCACCATGACATCCATCATATAGAGTTGAAGTTTGTTCCTTTTAGTCAATGCTACTGGAGTGAGTTAGTTTGTAAAGTGCTTTGAAGATTAGAAATGCTGGTTTTTATTGTGCTCTTCTAGGGTTGACATCACCATGGAGAATATTTTTAGGGTTACCTGGAGTCTGGGTAATGCAACTTTCATATGCTTCGTACAACCAGTCTCTAGAAAACCTCCTCTGTGGTCAGAACTGTAAGAGTTCTGAATATATGCGGTGTAGTTGTAGCCATGTTGATCCCCGGATATTAGAGAGACCAGTTGGGTGACGCAATACCTTTTATTGGACCAGCTTCTTTCTTTGATAGTTCTGGATTTCTTGCATAAGTAGAAGAACGGTGGATCCTTGCTAGAATGTGCATCTATCTAGCGTGAGTTCGCTTATAACGCAGTCACAGCCATGGATTCCAAATTTAGTAACTTTCATTAGTAGTCATGGTAACGCAGTCCCGCGCATGCATCCCAAATCCCATGCTCTCGCGAGGATCCAGTGTAGGTCCAATAAAAGCTATTCCCTCAACCACCTTCTCTCTAGAGTTCTGAAGAGACGTGTTTGAAATGAGTGCTAGAAATTAGAATTTGAAAATCTTGCCTTTTGTTTAGGCTCTGACTTTTTGCGGGTCTGTGGTACCATGTACACTACATGAAGCGAAACCTCTGACTGCCAGCAGGCCTGGATCGCTTCCTAATGTGGAGCGTGAGTGGGCACAATGGGTCAGTTACTCGGCTCTCTAGACAGGGGTTTTCTTTTGCTACTCTTTTCAGAGGCATTGAGCATCCTCCACTCCAGGTGAAATCAATGGGAGCTGCAGGTGCTCTGTATTAAGTGGCTCATGTCAGAAGCCCCAAACTAGTGGGTATTCTGTATTTATTTAAGCAAAGAAATTTTGTCTTAATTCCAGTTTCCTTATTTGTGAAACTGGGATAACTAATGTCTGAAGTGCTCTGGGATCCTTGGGCAGAAAGCACTTGAGAAGCATGAGTCACCCTCTTCTCGCTACTGCGCCTTTTAAAAATAGGTGACAAGTGCTGTGCTGGCAGCAAAGAAATTAGCACTCTGGTCTTCATGTGGCAGCACAGCGTCTGAAGCCTGTTTTCTCTCTCTCTTGGGCTGGCACGCTCTAGAGAGGGAACACTTGGTTCCTTGGCAGAGGGAGTGGGTATCTTGTGCCACATGGCAGTGACATCTTCCTGCCATTAGAGAGAATCCTTAGTGTTCATGTCCAGCTCTTCTGGGGCAGAGTATGGGCACTGCAATATGAGACCCTAAGGCAGCGGGGGGCAAACTTTTTGCCCCAAGGGCCACATCTGGGTATGGAAATTGTATGGCGGGTCATGAATGCTAATGAAATTGTGGGTTGGGGTGCAGGAGGAGGTGAGGGTTCCAGCTGGGGGTGTGAGCTCTGGGGTGAGGCCAGAAATGAGGCGTTCAGGGTGTGGGAGGGGGCTCTGGGCTGGGGTGCAAGGGGCGGGGGTGAGGGCTTCGGGTGCTTTGGGCTGGGACCAAGCAGTTCGGAAGGTGGGAGTGGGATCGGGGCTGGGGCGCTGGACGGGGTCAGGGTGCAGGCTTCAGGTAGCGCTTACCTCAAGCAGCTCCCAGAAGTAACATTTCTCCCCTATGGCTCCTAAGCAGAGGTGCAGCCAGGCAGCTTTACGCGCTGCCCTGTCTGCAGGCACTGCCCCTGCAGCTCCCATTGGCTGTAGTTCCTGGGGCTTGGGGCTGCCTCTACACGTAGGAGCCAGAGGGAGAACCTGCTGCTGCTTCTGGAAGCTGCATGGAGTTGGGCAAGCCCTGGACCCCACTCCCCAGCGGGAGCTTGAGGGGTGGATTAAAACATCTGGAGGGCTGGATGTGGCCCCGGGCTGTAGCTTGCCCACTCCTGCCCTAAGGACCGGGTGAGGGGACCCTTCACAGCTCTAGTGAGCACAAAGGGTCCCTTGAGGAGAGCCATATATCAGTCTTTAAAGTATTGGGTACGTGCTGGGAATCCCAGTGGGAGGTCATTGTGGGTTTTTTTGTGTGGTGATTATATATGTTCCTGAGGGACTTGTACAGAGTCTGAAGCACTGAAAATGTGCAGCTGTAGGCTTGACTGGAAAGAGCCCAGTGGAATCCTAAAAAACCTAGGGAAAAGATTTCAGCAGATCCTCACTGTCCGTGTTTTGGACTTAGTGCTGCACTGGCACGCCATGCATGGGCTCCTGATGGAGGCAGTCAGCCCTCTCCAGGTGTCTTGGCTCCACGTGGAATGGTGCTTGTTGCTAAAGGAAGCTCTTGGCAATCAAAGCCAGCTGGTAGGTCCTACCCCTGCTGGCTAGAAAAAGAGCAAATACATATGAAGCAATTTTTTGCGTGTCTTGCTGAGGGTGAAACTGGACTAGGTAGGGGTAGCAGGTTACCCAGGCCTGCAGCCTTGGCTCAGTGACTGGCACTGGCTGGGCTTTCTTGCTGGGATGCACTCTGTTTTGTAATGCCTGGTTCTGTGGGGACTGTGTGTGAGAGCCAAGGCTGCAGGGACAGGAAGAGTGAGACTTAAATAAGCACAAGGCATCTCTGTTTGTTGTGCAGTGGCTGTGTCCCCTCCTCCCCAACACTGGGGGGAGAGCCAAGCGTTCCTCAGTGCGAGTCCTCTCCAGAAAGCTCTGAAAGAGAGACAAGCATGAAGATCAAGTTCATTGTGTTACTGACATGGTAGCATGTGGTTGTTTGGTTCAGGTTTTTTCCTTCCCCTTTTGTAGCTCCTGTAGAGTAGCTGGCACAATTGTGGTGGGGTGGCAGAGAATCATAGGGAATCAAGCCCATCACAACAGGTATTCAGTTTGATTTCCTCACCTCCCCACTCGCAGAGCTCACAGGACTCTTCTCTACATCATTCCCAGAAATGCTTGGTCTCTGCTCATTCCTGGCTCTCGGCAGTGATGGAGACTCCATCTCCTATCATCTCTTCTAGGGCTCCTTTGCTTTCATGGTTAAGAACGGTTTATGTAAATGGCTCCAGGCTATTGCTCCTTGTATGGTAATAGCCTCTTAGGAGACAGCGAATAATTCCCTCCCTTCATTTATATTGTTACCTTGAAGGTATTTATAGACTCATGTCTCTTCTCTGGCCTTCTCTTTCCTTTACTACATAAACTTAGCTCTCTTGCTCCCTCTACTCATGTGCCTTTATTCTCTAGCTCTCTGGTACATTTGCTTGCTGTCACTTGTGCTTTCACTAGCATTCTTTCTGGATTGTAGAGTCTGGAGCCATTCATGCTTATTTGAAACATGGCCGTATTGGGGTTATGTAGGGCAGCCTTATCTCCTCTCCAGCTCATGTATGTGATTTACCCTCCTACGTGCAATAATAACTTTGCCTTGCAGCACACCATGAGAGATGGTGGCTATGATTCTGGGAGCTATGGTTGTCGCTGCTTTTCCCTGAGTGTAGCTCAGGCTCTGTTCAGACCCACTATGAAATGTTGTTTTGTTCACTTTTACCAGTGATTTGAAGTTGGTTATACAGTAACTTCATCCCCAGCGTGACTGGATTGGTTGGGATCAATAATCATCTTGACGTCCATGTTGAAGTAGTCCTTGTCATATTGTTTACTGTGTCTGCACTCTGATCATCATGGTGGTAAACCACCCAGGGACCCTTTATTGGGTCCATGCCCCAAGAGCGAGTGGTGCTAGAATTGCTTTCTTACACCTGTGACCGATTAGGATGGTGAGTCTCATTGGGACAGATGCAAACCTAGCAGCAGCAACCTCTAGGCATGGCTAATGCAATGCATGGTAGCTGTGAATTTAAGGAAAGATCTTGAAGCTCACACTGGTTCAACATGTAGTGCCCATCCTGCTAAGTAAAGCACATTGACATGAGCTAATCATCCTGTGCCCCAGACACTACGCTGGCTGTCTACTTAATACTAGAACAAGTTCAAGGTCCCAAAGCCCTCAGTGGGCTGGAGCTGACTCTGCAGTCAGGACCTACCATGAAGCTGTGGCCCTCAGGAACAGTAGAACTGTCAACAGGACAGGTGTTGCTCATGGGAACCGGGGGACATGAGCATTCTCAGTTGCTGGCCCATAGCTGGGGAACTCTTCTTCCATGAGAGACTAGAACAGACCTACATCTCATTGCCTTTGGGGAAGCAAATGGAAACAAGATTTTGCCCTACAATAAAGCCCACCTCCCAGGAAGAATAACTAGCTGAGCATTTTCCCTTTCTCCTTCCTGTCTCCCAAAACCCCTCAACAGGCAGAGGGGTGGAGATGGGTGGGTGGGGGGCAGGAAGAGACCCAAACTTGTGTGTGTATAGGGTGTCTGTGGCTTGTGAGGCGTGCGAATGCTGTAAGTAGCAGTATAAATCCCTGGGGAGATGGTAAGGGGCTGTACCAAGTCTTTAGCCTCTAGTTGGCTGGTTCAAGTGCATCCCAGGAGAGTGGTAACTGAAATCTGTTTCTCTTTGGATTACATGAAGTGAGTGGCTAGCTTCAGTCCAGATCCTGCTTAAGTAGGTGTCCATTTTGCAGAACTACGGCCTGCTTGTTGGTGGCCCCAACAAGTTGTTGTGTATCAAACCTCTTACCCCTGGGGCAGGTAGTGGGAGATATGCTGGCACTTCTGCTGCTGTACCTGCTTGGGGAGAAATAGTCTGTTAACATGGTACCTTTCACCAGCATGAAATGCCATTTAAAAAATGTAACTGCAGCTATTAGTAGCCTCTGGTGATATAAAGGGAGAGCATGTAGGCCATGAAAATACCTGAACCTGTCACAGAGGGTGGATACATGTAATTATATGGGATATTGAAAGTTCTGTGTTTTACCTTTTTCGGAGCGTTTACATGTGTTAGGTCAAAACTAAACACAAAACTTGGAGACAGAAAATGCTCCTAGGATAACGGAGCTCTGTAGTAACAGGAAGCATGGTGCAAATGAAGAGCAACAATGTGTGATGGAAATGTGCAGTGTTAGCCTGTGAATGAGGAGAGATGCTGCATGGTAGGGACCAGTGGAATAATCCTGCCCTTCTGCAGAACAGCTCATGATACACATAGACACACGACCAGTCTTTATGTACACATACATGTCCTGGCATGTCACTAAGGTCTTACGTCACCAGTGGGTAGCTCCAGACATCTTGTATCTTTCCCCATTGACTCCTCCAGCAAGGAGGGAACCAAGATGTCGGCAGGATACACTGCTCTCAAGGCACAAATATTAAATGATTTCCCAGTCTCTGTATTGGCCATTTGGCAGCTTCTTCCACCTTCTGCCCTTCTCACCTGTATAACCTCGTTTAGCCTTTTTCATCCTTGTTCCATGCTAACCCTGCAGCCAGGGAGTGATGCAGAATCTTGCTAAGCAGGTCAGTCTCCTACAGGGTCATGTGGTGCCTTGGGCACTGTACTGTTCTTTCTCATTCCCCAAGCCCTTCTGCATCACCTTGAAATGCTCCTAGGCTCAACAAGCTCTTGGGATAGAAGCTTCAGTGCTCCAGCATGGTGCCAGAGAGCACTGTGCTGCCAGAGGTGCCATGTTCACATATGGAAATGAAAAACAAAGGTCCTGACCAATTGCC
The DNA here is from genome assembly GCF_965152275.1 of Natator depressus. NCBI lineage: Eukaryota > Metazoa > Chordata > Testudines > Cheloniidae > Natator > Natator depressus. The sequence goes on from NC_134253.1 coordinate 7,126,651, forward strand.
TCCTGGAATCCCATAGCACCAAGGGCATGGACTTGAGTGTCCTGGTTAAATCCCAGTATGGGATGTAACTGGGTATCGATATTTTTCACTTCACGGCTGAAACAGCTGCTGCTCTGCCCCACTTGAAGCCAGTCATGTAGTGACACTGTAAAGATGTTGGGCTGAAAGGCACAGTAAGATTCTTTTGTTACTATCTGTTACTCCAGGTCATGCCCTTGGGCCTAAAGAGAGCAGGTGTGACCAGGGAAGGCTGGGGAGTGTCTCTGCAATTGAGAAATCCTCATCATTTTTTCCCCTTTTTAGATTTTCTGGCTACAGCTGCCTGTGAAGTCCTGATGTTTGTTTTTCCTGAGTGACACAACAGAATCTGTGAGGAATGGAGAAAGCTGTCTCTACTTCTTCATCAGAGCAGCAGAGAGCGCATCGGTGTGATGGAGGCAAAAGCGTGTTAATGACACTGGAGCCAAACAAAGAAGATTTTGCTGCCCTTGAGTGCTCCCAAGGTGAACAGAGAATAACTGCTTTTGTTAAAGATGCAAAAATGCCTCTGGAGAGTGCAGCTCTATCAGGGACATCAGTGGAAGGGGGGACTGATCTTAAGGAGGCTGCCTTCTATGCTTCCGACAATGTGGCAGCCATGAGCAGAGACGGGAAAGGGAATTCGGGTGCTGATGACATGTGCAGCCGTAAGAAGGATCCCACTTTTTTCTTGCCTCTAGCCCGCCAGGAGCCAGATGTTGCTTTGGAAGCACACAACGTGGCAGGTAAGTTCCACACCGTAAATCAATAGGTGGGACTCAAATACCATTGGCTAATGGCAAGTCAGAGCCTCTTTCCTGGTGAACAGAAGGGAGGTCAAAAGCCTAGATTGCTGCAGAGTTTAATTTTCATTTAAAAATATACCTGGCATTTGTGGTGGTGCTGGAAACCTTCTAAAAGGAACAGCAGAGCAGCGAGTCTTCCTGAGTCTGCAGACTGCTTTGGCACCCCGCTTCCGCTCATTTGCAGAGTGAGTTAAGGAGACACAGCTTAGTGCAGCTGCTGCTATTCAGGACCCTGCAGGCTGCAGTGAAACTGATTAGAATCCCTGCCAGTTTTCCTTTGCTGCTGCTCTAAGCAGTGAGAAAGGCAGACACTGGAGATCTTTGCAGGAGAGAAGGGAGGAGTCTTTCAGGAGGCTGTGGGCAAAGTCAAGAGACGCTTCCAGCAACCAGAGGATGGGATGGCGGGGGGAGGCATTCAAATGTATCCGGTATCTGAGCCAGAGGTGCCTAGAAAAGAAGCAAAGTCCATGAACAGCACACTTTTACTTCCTCCATCTGCAGCCTTTCCCAGCATCTGATGGTAGTGGGAAGGGGTGTGTATCCGGGCATCTCACCAGCTCCAGGCTGGGGCTGTGGGGAGGGACCCCCTCATCTTTTGTTTTGGCCTCTGGCTAGCAGATAGTGGGTTTGCTGGGGTTTTTTTGTTTTGGTTTTTTTTGGCTGGGGGTTTTTTTTGGGTTTTTGAGCTTTCTTGGCAGTGGACTGTCCCTGGTGATCATCCCGCCTGCCGTGGCCAGCCATGCAGCCTCTGCCTTGGTGCGCAGCTCCTGGTAGCACTCAGTTGATGAAAGCTCCTGGGTATTGGGCTTTTCACAGCTGTTTCCCCTCCTCCTCCCCTATCTCTCCTGGCTCCACTTTCTCAGAGGTCCAGGAATTAATGGTATTCCACATGGAGATCTCCCTGTTCGCCGATAGGCTGTGGATATGAGTGCAGTACTGGGCTTCCTTCCTAGGTGAATAGCTCCAAGATCTTTCCCCTTGTGACGTTGAGAGTTTTGGAGGGGGAGGGAGCGTGATGATGACACAGCCATGCTGAACAGTGCCTGCTCTAGTTTGTTTGAGCTCATACATATGTTGGGGCAACCAGAAGAGAATCCAAATGTAATGTGCCAATTGGTAATTTAACAACATGGTAACGATCTTAAAGTTCAGCACCACAGATAGGGATGTAAAATTCAGTGGCACAGTCATGATTTTCCACTGAATGCATCCGATGAAGTGAGTGTAGCTCACAAAAGCTTATGCTCAAATAAATTGATTAGTCTCTAAGGTGCCACAAGTCCTCCTCTTCTTTCTGCAGATACAGACTAACACGGCTGCTACTCTGAAACCTGTCATGAGCTAATAGCTCTTAGGAGTTCTGCTTGCCACAGTCAAAACTACCTGTTCAATTCATGAATCTTAGACTTGTCAGACCCATTAAATGGTGCCGGTCAGATGCTGAAATGCCAGTGGCACTTGGTAATTTAGTGACCCGTGCATGTAAATTTGGGGGGCGGGGGAGGAGTTACTATTTGCTTAGCATAGTAACTCTCTGGGTATGTTGTATCTTCAAGTGCAGTGTCATGTATTAAAATACATACTCCCAATCTTGCATTGGGAGACCTAGTTAGGCCCTTTGCACAACTGTGGATTGCATTACCTCCCACTTGTTCTCCTTGTACCAGTCCAGAGCTGTGGGGATAGACTCCTCTGCCAGCAGGTGGAAACAGGAATCCTGGAGAACTTGGAGTGATTTCTTCCTTTGCTAAGTGGAGTTCATAGGCACAAAGCATGCTGTTGGTTACAGTCTCCTTGTCGCTGTGAAAAGCTGTACCTCCCAGGAACCTGTGGCTTGCCAGTTATCTTTTTGGGCTCTGTGTGTTGCCCTCCTGCTATTCAGTGTTGCCTCTCCTAATGCGTGTTCCTATACTAAGAACTAGGGAGAGAAGTTCTCTGGCTATGCAGCTGTTCCCAGGTAATCATCTGGCCTGGATGTGCGTTATCTAAGTGGCTTCATTCCCCACCCACTGCACCCAGGAATCCTGGCTGGGAGGTAGTTTTGGGGGAAGGAAGCTGTGATGTATTATTTCCAGTAACAGTGGCCTCTCCAGGTGAGATGGGTGTATGAGTTCACATGACTGTTGGGCATGGATTTGTGTTGCTCTGTATAATTAGATTATGAATGCAATCTCTGTGCTGGCTGAGGGGAGGCCTGGAAAGCTCATGCCTAAATCCATTCTCTCCATTTAAAAAATCTAGAGCTCCTACTTTAGAAACAACAGAGAAGGGACCTTTACTCCCACCACTTTCTTGCTATGCTCCCCTGCATTAGCCCTTGCTATACAATTCTGCCGCAGCCCTTTCCAGTTCTCTCTCAAATGCTGTGTCCTATTACCTTCCCTAGCCGCTTATTTCATATGTTTGTTCTTGACTCTGAAGAGAAGTTGTTAATAAGCAGCTTCCTCATCTATGGATTGAAGCCTTTATTAGTGTGAAAAATGTCACTCTGTTGATTTGTGTGTGTGTGTCTCCCTCTCCTGAGAGAGGAGCCCAACTTCTTTAATGTCTCATAATTTAAGACCAGGTCTCACTGATGTCAATGAGAGCAGGATCCTGGCCCTGGTGAAGGTTCAAACCTCACATAGTCTTTATTTCCCTCTGTTGCATCAGAAATTTCTGTCCAGCTTTCTCCTGATGGATACTTGGTGCAAAATGTGCCTCAGGAGGCTGGGAAAGGGGTGGAGCTGTGCTGATTCTATCTGGCCTGGCTACGGCAGGTGCCCAGGGTTTGATTTGTATCCAAGTGTGTGATCAGGGTCAGGATGGTGCTGGTACATAGACAGTCCTGTGGCCACTTGAAATGACTGAATTCTTGTCTGGCCTGGCATTGCACTTGCCTGTGCTGAATGATACCCCTGTAAAGATGTCAGACATGGAATTTCTGCCTTCACTCCCAGATGGTTGTATTCTGTCCTGGGCAGACAATCTCCTTCTTCAAGTGTAAAGTCAGGCATAGCATTGGAGACCAATCTGTTTTTGTTTTATAACTTTTCAGAAGTAGCTGAATAGAGGAAAAAACCATGAAGGGATAGATAGAAAGTGCAGAAGACAATTGGAATCAATACATTGTAAATAAAACAGCATTGAACGATTTCCTTTCCAAGCACATGCTAAAAGGGGTAAACTGGGTTAATCCTTTTATTCACACCTCCAAGAACAGGATCCTAGTTCATCGATCTGCCTAGACCAGTGACGTTTTGGAATTCCCTTAGGAAAAGCATTCAGCCGTTGGGCCACAGATCCTCTTGTCCTCTATCATTGTATTGTGGCAGCACTTAGAAACCCAGGACCCCATTGTGCTAGATTGACAGTGTCTCTTCTCTTCTCCAAACATTGCACCTACACCATGGCGACTTTTGTAGTCATTGTGTGATTGGGTAAAGCTCTGAGCTTTAAACGATGTGCCTAGACAGGAGGCTCCAGGGCATGTGACTCCCCCATCATAAATTTCTTGCTGTCTCTTGCCTTGATGTGATGGAGGAGGGAAAACCACTTTCTTCTCTCCCCAGACCAGGGACATTTTTTTTTTCCAAGTAGTGGGTGGCCTGGTGGTCCCAACATTTTCACCTCTCCCCACTGTGAATTATGTGCCTCATGCTTTGCAAATTAGAATCCATTCTGGCTGGTTGGGAAAACCATCAACTGTATGCACAGCTAGTTCATGCCAAACCAACCTTTTTTATTACCTGGTCCTCCTCCAACTGGCTTGTTTAATTCTCGTCATTATTACCATCAATTACATGTGCTGTGGAGTGCCTAGGAGCCCCACACGTGGCCCAGGACCCCATTGCACTAGCACTGTACGTTATTTATTAGGTGTGCTACAGTAGTACCTAGGAGCCCATGGTGTTAGGTGCTGTACAACACAGAACAGAAAGATGGTCTGTCAGGTGTTTGGCTTGTCTGCAGCCTACGCAGGACTCACTTTCATACCCAGAGTCCCTCTCCAGGCACTGGTTTATTTTACAAACACACACAGTTCCTCAGCCCACTCTGGGCTACAGCTTCCAGGGGAATTTCCCATTTGCTTCTCTCAGCCCCTCCTGCTTCAGGGACTACTGTAGGATTCTTCTGTGCTCTTTAGCTGAGCCCCACCTCACAGGGCTTTCTCCCTGGAGGCCCTTTCCCCCAAGCAGGTTCCCTCTATCTCCCCTGCCAGGGGACTCTAGCAGCCTCTTCCAGGAACTCCCTGTTGCTGCTCCTCCTCCCACTTTCTTCCCAACAGGTTGCCTCCTTATGACCCCACGTACTGCCCCACCCTCTTAATTGGCCAGACTGGGAGCACCTGCTCTAGTACACAGGGGGTGGACTTGCTTCATTTAATGGGGCCAGCCACCCTGTGACACAGCTCATTTAAATTCACCTAGAGGCCTTGTCTTCTAGATTGTGTGCTGGTTGGGGCTGTCATGTACTGGTGTTGTGAGTACTGGGCACAATGGGGCCTGGCCTGACTGAGCAGAGGCCTCTCAGTGCTCCTGCATGTAAATGTCTGATAGCTTGCAGGCAAAACCCACTGTCCTCTGAGTCTCATCCAGTGTCACGCTTGGAGATAGGAACCACTGAGGGCACATAACCTCCCAGGTTGACCGTGGTCCCCGTGGCTGTTGCGGAGTTAACACCGGGGAGTTGTAGTGATTCTTGCTGTGCATCCTCTGCACTCTGAATGACAGCAGCCAGCTCCTCTGACCTGATAGACGGATGTCCTCAGAAATCCCCACCCAGACATGGCCACCTGAACTCCTCTCACCCCGGGCTTTCCCCGCTGCTGGCTCTGTTCCCATAAAGCTCAGCCCACTTCCTCCCCCAGTGAGGAATTCCTTTTAATAACTGGTATTGGGTGGGGTGGGGTCTGGAGTGGAGGTGGCTGTGTGCTGGTTGGGGACAGGGAGTTGTGAGGGCAATAGCCTGTTGGTGGGAAGGGATTTGCATAATCTGGTGTAAAAAAAATTTGCTGGAAAACTGTACAGTTGTGGGTCAATCATTGTTCAGCATCCCTACCTTCTGATTGGTTTATGCAGGATAATCCTTCCCTGTATCTCAGGTGGGTTGTGGGGCTTGGTTAGTGTCCGTAAAGTGTTCTCAGATCTTTGGAAGGAGCTAGGGAAGAGTACACTTTGCTTTGTTATTGTAGGGTTGCTCGTAAATAAGTTTAAGATTTTGTAACAATTATTTTTAGTAAAAGTCACAGACAGGTCATGGGCTTCTGTGAATTTTTGTTTATTGCCTGTGACCTGTCTGACTCTTTTAGTAAAAACTGTTACAAAATGGGGATGAGAGCCCGAGCCCTGCTGCAGGCAGGGAGGAGGATCCTGCCTGCAGCAGCTGAGAGCTCCAGGGTTCTCCTTGCCACCCACAGCGGCTGGGAGCTCTGGGGTCCCCACCAGCTGACAGCTCTAGACTCACCACCCTGGGGCTGAAGCGGAAAACATCAAGGTCGTCTCTGGAAGTCACAGAATCCGTGACCTCCGTGACATAATCTTAGCCTTACTCATAACTGCTGGCACTGGCTTTTATTTCAGAAAAGTATGAACCATGTATTTAGGGAAGGGTATGTGTGACATATAAAGAATTTATTATTATTATTGCAAACCGGTGGTGGAGGAGAGCGGAAAGTGCAAGGTGTCAGATTAGGGGCCTCCTGACCCTGACTGTGTCTAACCAACCCAAGAACTGCCAGCCACTTGGAACAAATAGCATTAAACCTGAAGGCTCTCGGCACCTGATAGGTCTCAAAATGTAATCGTAAATGGGGACTCATCATTGATATTTCTAGTGGTGTCCTGCAGGGATCGTTATTGGCCCTACACTATTTAACTTTTTTCTTTTTTCTTTTCTTTTCTTTTTTTTAATATCCATTAACTGGAAGAAAACATGAAATCATCACTGGTAAAGTTTGCAGATGACAAAAATTGGGGGAGAAGTAGGGAACAGGTCACAATTCAGAGTGATCTGGATCACTTTATAAACTGGGTGAAAGCAAACCGTATGCATTTTAATACGGCTAAATGTAAATGTCTGCATCTAGGAACAAAGACTGTAAGCCATACTCACAGGATAGGGGACTCTATCCTGGGAAGCAGGGGCTCTGAAAAAGATTTGGGGGTTGTGGTGGACAATCAGCTGAATGTAAGCTGCAAATGTGATGCTGTGGCCAAGAGAGCTAAAGCAATCCTGGGATGCACAAACGGGACTCTCGAGTTGGAGTATAGAGGTTATTTTAGCACTGTATTTGGCATCGATCTGTGCCCACTTCTGGGGTCCACAATTCAAGATTGACATTGATAAATTGGAGAGGATTCAGAGAAGAGCCATGAAAATAGTTAAAGAATTAGAAAATATGCCTTTATAATGGGAGATTCAATGGGTTCTATCTGTTTAGCTTAACAAGAAAGTCAAGGGGTGACTTGGTTCCAGTCTAAAAGTGTCTGCATAGGGAACAAATATTTAATAATAGGCTCTTCAGTCTAGCAGAGAAAAGTGTAACATGATCCAATGGCAAGAGAGTCCTGGTGTAGTCTCCTTGGTCTTCACCATGAAGTCTGTCCAACAGGAGCAGATCTAATTTTGGCAAACCTAGGGTTGGGGGAGAAAACACACTCCACCCCGATGTTGCTAGCTCAACAAGTTGAAGCTGGACAAATTCAGACTGGAAATAAGGCATAAATTTTCAACAGTGAGAGTAATTAACTACTGGAACAGTTTACCAAGGGTCATGATGGATTCTCCCTCACTGGCAATTTTTAAATCAGGATTAGTTGGTTTTCTAAAAGATCTGCTCTAGGAATTATTTGGGGGAAGTGTGTTTGGGACTCTTCTGCTCCCCCCACGCCTAGGTTTGCTAAAACTAGGTCTTTTCCTGTTGGCCAGAACTCATGGTGAAGACCAAATAGACTACCAGGGCTCTCCTGCCTAACAAGGGTGGGTTATTGGCATTATTAATGACCTCCATGAATAGGCAGCTTAGTGCACAGTTTAAAAAGCTGTAGTATTTATTGAATCTCTGGCTTGAGCTATGGCTGTCTATTAAAGCTTATTTTCCATGATGTGTGCTTGTCTTACCAGCATAACACATGTTGCATTAGAATCTTATCTGTTGGAGCAGACAGTGCCCCACATGAGTAAGATGCACCGTTGGGAGGGTGTGGTGGATTTGTTGAGTCCCCAATGACTTCCATGCTCGAAATTTTGTTTACTCTTTGGGGGAAGGGGGTGAGAGGGAGAAAGGAAAAACCTCCTTTAAAATGTGTCTCATTACTGATGCATCATCTCTAGTAATTTCCAAGGCAGCTTTTACTGTGTTAATCACCTAATGTGTTAAAGGCCAAAGGTGGAACCCAAAATACTGTCATTAAAGACCATCACTGCAGTGAACTGAATTGGCAAAATACTGGCATAAGCCTGAACGATTTACATTTACATAGTGTCTGTTACCCCAAGTGCTTTAGACCCCAAGTTTGTAATTATGAGATTACTCACATGGGTAAGGGTGGCGGAATTGTTCCCTTTATGTATTGGGATTTTCTTTGATTGCCAGTGAAATGTAAAAGTCCAAGGCTTAAATGTACACATCAGCACTGCACGTCTGTTTAGGACAGGAAGTGAAGAGGAATGCCGTATCCAAATGAAAGAGCAAGGGCAATTTTATGAGGCAAAACATAACCCAGTTTGGATTGCGTCTGGGGATATCATGGGTAACATTCCTTCACTAACAAAAACGGCCGTGGGGTCTCTAATGAGTACAAGTGGTCAGGCCCTCAGCACTCTTTCCCCTCGATTAGAGCACCTCTGGTAGCCCCCTGTGCTGAGCTGTTGACTCCTTTCTGATGATTTGAGTGAGTAGCACCTCTCTCTGCAGCACAGCAGCCCCTAGCACTGTGTTGGGACATCTGGGTCAGTACTGAATTGGGGGATAGAGTGCATCCTGCTGGGTCACCCACATCCAAGTACTGGCCATGCTGTGTTTGGGAGCCTACAGGATTTTAACAGGAGGTGACGTGGCTGCAGGTCATGACAGATGAGACTGCTCACAACATAGATCAGATAGGACAAACACCTTTCAATGGGCTGGCCCTGACCATTTCCATGCCAAGGTTTTGAAGGCCATACAAGAGGAAATGGCGGGCTCATTAGCAATCATTTGCAATAAATCACTAACCCAGGGGACTTGCCAGAAGGGTGGAGAACATGGAGCAGTGAGCTGATCCTTCAAGAGGAGCCATTGGGGAACGAAGGAAGCATGAGCTGAGCTTCTATGATGATGAGGAAGCTTTAAGCATTTAAATGACAGTTTAATGGCTTGGAGGATGCAGGGTTAGATGATTCCAATCCAACCTAAATACTTTTTTTGATAAAGCCACAAGCAATAGGCTGGGCTGGCAGCCTGGTGCTCTAAAGGGGACTGGGAAAAGTCACCAGGATGTGGGCTAAACACAATAGTTAAACCTGGGTAACTGTGGTGTGATTTTTTTTTTTTTTTTTTTTTTTGTTAGTTAGTTAAACTGTGGTAAGTTGGGTATGAACAGTCTAAACTGATATAAGCATATCCACATGTGTTTACACCACATCAGTTTATGTTTGTTTAATTAAACCAGGACAAATTTGTATGTAGCCAAGCCCTCGGTCTCTGTGTATAGGATGGAAGGAAAACATTGTATCCCGTTCGTGCAGTGGCGCACACAAAAGCATGGACCATCTCTCTCCACCGAGTGTGTTAGTGGGCTGTGTCACACTCTGGTTAGAGCAAAGGGTTCTGTGAAGTCAGCTGGGCTGAGACTGGAGTGTACAGTTGCGTGGTTGGAGTGAAACCCTTCTCTTAACCTCGTCCTGGCTTGAAAAATCCCATGTTTAATAGCAATGGGAAACTTAATGAGTGTAATATTTCTAGATATTTAATCCAGTCCCATGAGAGTATCTGCTGGTTATCGGAAAGACATCATCTGCCTTGCAGCCTAGCAGCAGGACAAGCTGTCTCATGAACTGCTCAGAGTAACCAGGAGTACTGCTGTGCCATGTTGGGGTGAGATTCTCTAGGCACTCTGGGCCAGGGATCTGGAGGAACTGGTGAAATAACCCAAACTGCCTATTCCCAATTTGGGGGATGGAGGAGCATGAAATGGCACAAGGACTAGGGAAGTTTGAAGAAGTGTTTCAGGGTCAGCGTGAAATGGAACATGGTTAAATCCAGATTATGTGCTGGGGACAAGGAATGGCTGGAAACAAAGCTGGGAGAATATAGCTTTCTAACAAGCAACGTAGAGCAGGAGCCAGGTGGAGAGTAGAGAAATCAGATGAGTATGTGGTGATCTCTTGGAAAAGCCCCAAATTAAAGGCGTTGTGTGCACATAACTGGTATAGTATAGTACAATTTAACTACTTAGATTGTAGGCAAAAGGACTGTCCATTTTGTTTTTTGTACAGCGTCTAGCACAGTGGGACCCTGGACAGCAACCAGGGTTCCTAGGCATGATGGTAATACAAATAATGATAATCTGATTAGTAAAGTTCAAAAGGTTTTATTGGTATAACTGTTCCCATATGAGGAGGGTAATAAGTTATGTGGTATAAGGCCCTTTTATACCAGTATAAGTGTTCACACTAGGGGTTGTATTGGTATAACACCACTGGTTTATAAGAAAAGAAAGATCACACCCCTAACCAACATAGTTATACTGGTACAAAACCTGTGTGTAGGCCTCCTGCGTGCTGCCTTGGGACATGCATGTGCAAGACATTCCCTCTTAGCTAGTAAAGCTGCAGTCAGGGTCCAGTGTCCACATCTGGGTTCCTCACTAGGTACAATGGACCTTGGTGGAGCAGAGAGAGCGCCCAAAGGAAGTTGAATGGCTCACAAAGGCACATCTTGTAGCTGGCCAGAAGGAACTGGATATCATAACTAGTGGAGTGCTGGGAAAGGAAAATGCTCCATAGAGGCAATGAGTAGTATTGAACTCTTCTTAGTGCCTCTTCATAAATACAATCAAATGCAGTGTCACATCTGTGTTAAATGCTTCAATAGACTCCATTTTTGGGAGATATTGCAGTTGTATTTTCCATAGTCAAGGCACTCTAATACTTAACAAACATAATCAAGGCCTGAAAATCTTTTATTTTCAGTTATTGGCATCTAATCACCTCCCATCACACCATGACCTAAGGGCCAGATCTGGGGGAGTGTGAAGGTTCACCCACATCAGTGAGAACTGAGGGTGCTTGGCAACTGGCAGGCTCTAGCACTGATGGATAAAATTTGTGGCACAACCTGGTCTAGTCCCTCTTTCTGAATGGTTACCAGTTTGTTGTGATGGGGTCCCACATGCTGCTCAGCACCCTAGGTCTGGGCAGTGACTAGTCTTTTGATCCTAACTCTGGTTCTGTCTTGCACCCTCCTGGATCTGACACTCTCTCTTCTTGGGCAGTCTGGCTGTCTGGACCCCAGAACCAGCCCTCCCAAGCCCCCAATTACTTAGACATGTTCCCCCAGAGTCTACCTGGCTAAGAAAGTTCTGGTTTCCTAGTTATGCCCTTCAGGGACACTGTGGCAGTAAAGCAATGAACAGGCTATGCTAAGGGATTTCCCATTCACACATGCTTTACTCTTAGATCTGTAACTCCCCTCTGCTTTCTATGGGAAAAAAATTCCTGAATGCAGCCCCCTCAGTCTGATCTTGCCACCTTTGAGAGGCCTGGTTTTGGCCTGAGCCAAAGGGGAGGCAAAGTTCTACCTGGCTGCGCACTCTCCAGCTGTGTCTTCTGTTTCTGGCAATGAAACTACACAGTTGCTTAGAGAGCATGTCTCTTTTTAAAGCAGACTCTGACACCTGTTCTGCCCCTGCTCCTCTGCTGGGGAATTTCCATGCTCTAACCCCCACACTGGCTTCTGGGCAGAGAGTTGTTCAAGTCAGTGGCCTGCCCATAGCAACCCCACCATTCCAGCAGGGGAGAGCTAGGAAATATTGATGACCCTTGGTTGCTCTGTGTCAGCTTCCCAGACATCGTCTATGCAGTAGGTGTCCGGCTGCTGCTCCAGAATGAGTGGGCAAAGCCAAATCCTCATAGATGGGTGCTCACAGAACAAAAATGGAGTTAACAGGTTGACCAGACATACCTTCGCAGCCTGTCACAGAAAGAAAACAGCCCTTTCTAGTGAGGTGCAGTGGTTTGGGAGCTACTTTAAAACTTAGGAGAGCTGGGTTCAAGTCCCTGTTGTGTCAGACTTCCTGTGTGACCTTCAGTGAGTGACTTACTCTGTTTCATTTCCCTATTTGTGAAATGGGGATAGACCTGGTTTGGCTCGCAGGTGAGTGGTTGCAAGGATAAATGCAGTAAACATTGAGGTGCTCAGATACTATCAGAGAGAATCTGCAAGGTACCCATATTAAAGTATAAGTTGATAATGCCTTTCTGATCAGCGTGAAACTGTATTGGTAGCATTTGAGTAATCTGGACGGATAATCTGAGTCTAGTTAAAAGCCTGGTCATATCTGTCATGTTTGAAACAACCATTGTGTGATAAGATGCTGTCCCTTTTACAGCAAGGCAGTCTGGGAATCCCACATTTTACAGAAGGGGAAACTGAGGCACAGAGCAATGAAGTGACTTGCCCAAGGTTGTCCAGCCAGCCAGTGATGGAGTGCTTGAGCTTCTTCCTCTTCCTGGTGACAACCTGGGATTCAGCCTATGTTTGGTCACTGAATCCTGGTAATTAAATCTTAGTCTCTGGGACCCAGGTAACTTTGTGTCCAATAGCAGTTAACTTTAGGGATAATAAGTCACAATTTAGCATCTCCACCATATCCATTCTCTGTGCAATGAACTTCCACTTGCTTTAGTATGAAGATAGTTAAGGCAGTTTAGTAAGAGAAGCAGAACATTTATCAGTGGCTAATGTGTCTCATGCAGGCCTCTTACATTGGTTGGTGGTATAATTGCGTTATCAAAACTGCTCGCTAAAGAAACCAGATTTAATGAGCGTTCTTGTACAGTTAACAACATTTCAGCCTGTAGTGACTTAATTTAATAGGATTCCCTGCTAGCTACCTTCAATAGCCTGCTGGCAGCTGGCTAGCACTAGAGTGTGTAGAATCAAGTGGTAAAAACTGAATCATTTTAGCAGGGGCATAATGTAGCCCATATCTATGAAAAAGGAAATCCCAGTGGTTACCATGCAAATGCACATAGCTTAAAGGACCCAAAACAGATTTGAAAGCACAGACTTGTAAATTCCCTTCCATAGGCAATTTCAGAAATTCCTGGGAGAGATCAGCACAAAACCAAGTCCATGCTGCTCCAGCCAATGCTGCAGACAAGTCAGCTGAATCAAATACTGCTGTGAAAGGTCCAAAGAGCCAGAAATGAAAGATGACCCTCCACCTGCAGCAATCCAAAGGTTGTGTTAAACTTTGCCAAGCCATGCATATCATAGCTCTGAACTGCTCTATGGAAAGGGAGTGTGTAACAATAGACTGGAATATCTCTTCCCCTTCCTGGCCACCATGCAGTGTAGAAGAGGGAAGTGACAGAGCAAATTTACTGCCCTTGCTTGGTGTCCCATGCTGTCTAATCACATGTATCCTGGCCAGCCTCCTGTGGCTTCCCATAGATCCACTCAGCGTGCCTGAAAGGACAAACCTTCAGCGAAGGTGTCAGGTCAGGCCTAGATAGAGCTTCTCCAAATGGCTTGGCCTGCCCTACTGCAAAGTGCCTTGCTGGGAGCCTGCACGTTCTAGGCAATCCATGCTGAAGGTGCCGGGGCATTAGACATTTTGCTCTGGTGAGAGCAGGGTACAGTTGTGGTGTCCGGGCAGTTTTCGCCTCTCCAGGTGAGATGGATCGCTCTGAAGATACATCGACGCTGCAAAAATAGACCACCTGTGGCAGCAAGTTTCAGAGCCTGGGTCAACTGACTCCAGGCTCTCGAGGTTCATGCGCAGGGCTGAAAATAACAGTGGAGTTGTTGGGCTCAGGTGGAAGCCCAGTCTCTGAGACTCATCCCCCTTGATGGGTTTCAGAGCAGGGGCTCGAGCCCAAGCCTGAACACCTAAACTGCCCTTTTTAGCCCCCTAGCATGAGCCCTGTGAGCTCAAGTCTGTTTACCTGGGCTCTCAGACTTGCTACCACAGGTCTTGTTTACAGTGTAGACATATATTGAGTTCTTGGTCTAGGAATGGGACAGGTATGTGGATCTGGGCTGGAAAAAGTTGAAAAGGTTCTTGCTCTGTCAATTTGTTTGTGCAAAGTTGGCAGTCCTATGTGTGGCAGGAGCACTGGGGATGGATAGTTGGGTTGTCCTCCTCCCCCTTCTCTCCCCTGGCCACTGCTCACAGCTACTCCTTTGGACAATCTGGATGGAACTTGGCAATGCCATTCATAAATCCTTGGCAAGAAAAATGGTGGCTGCAATATGGAACTTTTTTCGGGGGGGGGGGGGGGGGGCACTGTAAGGAGGAGAAGTTAAAATGGGGCGGGGGGGTGGAGAATGGAAGAATGCTGTGGAATATTATGCTGCATGCTGCCCCATGAGAGTATTAACAAATGAATGATTCAGTGTGTGACTGCACATGTCTGATGAACCATGATCTGGCTCTTTACTGTATGAGGCTCAGTGCAGATCCTGGGAATGGGCTTGTTGCCATAGGAGTGCTATGCAGATCTCTGAATTAAGCTGCTGCTGCTTGCTGCTTGGCTCTGGCTCTGAGCAGCACAAGCAGGGAATCCTGGAATGAAGGTTGGTTGTCAGGCTGCCACTGAGGGAATTCCTGGCCCTCTGAACCCAGACATGGCTTGGCACCTGCTCTCGGGTATATGGGGAGTTCCTAAGTGATCGGTGACCCTTCGTGGCTACAGTGTCAATATTTTATGTGGAAAGTAATCTGTATAAGATCCTGGGTTTGCACAGTGGTGTGTGCTGCAAACAGTCCTACAGACCAGCATCCACAGGGTTCCATTAGGGACTGGGAACCTGAGAGAGGGCCTAGAGTGTGGAACCAGGACTGGTTAGATACCAGCTTTAATTTCATCTTTCAGCTCCTTGTTTTTCCTGCTCACTCATTTCACCCCCTGCCATTTCCATGAAAATGTCTCCAGTTTAACTAGTGGCATCTGGCTTGTCTGTGGGTCATGTGGCACTTCTTGGGATGTTATTCAGGGTGCTCCCCCCAGGGCCACGCTGTGTCTGCTCTCTCCTGGAGGGGCCCATCTGAAAAGTAGTTTGAGAGGCCTGGAGCTTAAAAATGGTTTAGGGAGATGGACCCAGAAATTGAAAATAGTTCAAGCAACCTAGCCTCCCTGTCATGGATGACGGTAGCTTTGCTATTATGGAGACTAATCTAATAACATTTTATAGGGGAAGTGTGTGTGTGTGTGTGGGGGGGGGGTGTCTGTGTTTTTAACCCTTTTACCTCTCCCTCCTCTTGCTTATTTCCCATCCCTTGCTTTTTCTTCATTTTTGGGTCCATTTCTCTCTCAAGAATACAAGGTTGAATCACTAGCACAGTGGACCATAGACAGATTCAGATGAGGTAGTCCCAGCTTTGTGATTAGTCTATCGGGTATGGATCTGTAGAAGTTTGTCTCAAAACTGCCCTCCACTGCATTCTAGCAGGCTATGGTAGGTAATTCTTCCCTATACACAGTGCTTCCATATCACCCCAAACAGGTAGGGTATCTTTCCTGTATCAACAGGTGGAGACTGGGGCAGTTGGTGTCCTGGTCATGCCACACCCCCATGGATAAGCTCTTGCTCAGCTGTTTCCTGTTCTCAGTGTTTACGGCACCCTATTTGCTTGAGGCTCGAATTTGCAATGAGAACTGGGACTGGCTGGGCAAAGAGGAGCCAGGGTGGGCATAGGAGGTGTGGAGAAGAGATGGAGACTGGGACTGGGAACCACTGGATATGGGGAAACAGGTTAGGGGGAGAAATGGGCTCTGCCCTTTGTACTATGAAATTTCATCCTATTTCTATTGCTCCAGTCATCAAGGTCGCCCAATTCTTCCTGTATAGTATTCCAGTCATCTTTATATTGCCAGTGCTCCCGATTTTGTCATCAGGAAATTTCATTAGCAAGCTCCTTTTTATGCAGAACTCCTTAATGGAAATATTAAATAAGATCGGTCCCAAGACTAATCCCTGAACACCACTAGTAACCTCCCTCCAGCCCGATAGTTCCTCTTTCAACACAACTTGTTGTCTTCGCTACTGTAGCCAGTTCTTTACTCACCTTACAATTCTTGTATTGATCCCCATCTTCTCTAGTTTAACTAATTTCCCATGTGGTATGATATCAAATGCTTTATTGAAATCAGAGTAGATTAGATCTACCACATTTCCCTTGTCAACAAAGCAACTGCCAAAAAAAAATCACGTTAGTTTGATGTGGTCTAGCTTTGGTAAACCCATCTTGCATTTCTCTCATTTGCCATAGCTTTATTTTTTTTCCTTCAAAATTTGTTCTAAAGCCTTGAGGTCAGATTAACGGGTCTACAGTTGCCAAGGTCGCTTTTTTCCATTTCTTAAATATAGGTCTGACTTTTGGTATTATCGAGTGATACTGCACCACCCCCAATTTCATAGATTAATTAATTAAAAATACCTGCTACTGGACTTGCAGTTTCATGTGCCAAATCTTTCAGTATTCGGAGATGGACATTTTGACAATTAAACTCTGAGTTTTGCTTCCATCTCGGATGTGGAAACTTCCATTTCTGTACACTCATTCCCATCAGCCATTTTGCCTCTGCCCCCATGTTCTACGTTATCATCCTTATTGAAAACTGAAGCAAAGTATTCATTTGGTTTTTGGGTCATACCTAGTTTATCTTTAATCTCTACCCATCCTTGCTCCATAGCAGCCCCACTTTCTCTCTTCTTCTTGATCTTTTTATTTACATATACTGTATCTAAAATACTGCTTCCTATTTTGCTTTTAATTTCCTTTACAAGATTTAACTCAGCTTTTGCAATTCTCTATACTTTCTGACCTCCAAGATGTAGTTTTCTTTGCAGTCAATTCCTTCTTCCATTCCTTGTAGGCTCTCTGCTTACACCTATGACAGGTTTCAGAGTAACAGCCGTGTTAGTCTGTATTCGCAAAAAGAAAAGGAGTACTTGTGGCACCTTAGAGACTAACCAATTTATTTGAGCATGAGCTTTCGTGAGCTACAGCTCACTTCGTCGGATGCATACTGCAGTTTCCACAGTATGCATCCGATGAAGTGAGCTGTAGCTCACGAAAGCTCATGCTCAAATTGGTTTAGTCTCTCAGGTGCCACAAGTACTCCTTTTCTTTTTGCTTACACCTAATAGCCTTTTTTGAAATGATTATTCATCGCCCTACTCTGCCAAATTTAAAGTTCCTGCTCCAAAGCATCCGGGCACTAGAGAGTCTCAATGAGATGATTGTAAGAATTTTTTAATGTGGCAAAACAACGTATTTTCCCTAGGCTCAGAAACAACTTAAACTGTTTTGGCTGAAACTTTCCAAAACAATTCAGCCTGAGGTAGACAACAGGCATGGAAAATTTCAACCCAAAGAGTTAGTCTGCAAAATTATAAGCAACTGAAAACAGGATCTTATAATGGGAAGTGTTGGAAAACCTTAATAATAATGCTTCTCTGTCAAGAGATAGTTACATAGCTAAGAATTGTGCTTTGTTTCCTAATACTTAAGTTGCCTGCAAAAGCTTAATCTTGTCTCCTTTTTAGCCTATGCCTTATGATAGTCTCTTTAATTACATGAACAGTATACAATTTCACAAATACTACAATATGATAGCAACAGGCTTTTTCGTCCAGCTTTAGTCATCTTGCAGTATTCATTCTGTCTTGACACTCTCGGTGTCAAGCACCTCACTCACTTGAGAGATTTATCTAACACCACAACAGATTCAGATTCTGCAAGTGAGGCCCTGATCCTGCAATTCACATCAAACAGATGGACTGCTGTGGCTGCAGGGAGCCCCATTTGACTTCAGTAGGGCTCTGTATGCATGTTGTAATGGGCAAGACTGAGTTTCTAGTTTAAGATTGTGAATAAAACATTCCAAGTGTGCAGAGTTCTCTTCCTGTGTTGTCTGACAGATTGAAACATGGCACTGGTATTGTGATTGGCTATTGTCTGTTTTAGTAAGGTGTTGTCACTCAGCCAGATTTTTCTATAATATAGGTACACAATTTTGCAACCAATTTGTGTGTCATTATAGCAATGCTGTGTGCTAATTGGGTTACTACATAGACAAATGGCCAGATTAGCCAAGGGCAGAAATAGCACTGGACTTAAAGTGCTTGGGGTCACTTTTGTCTAGAGTGGTGCCAAATACAGATGTGACTTCAATAACTAAAGGTTTAATTATTACCTCAGGGCCATATTGTGCCCTCAATCTCTGTGCAAGTGTTTGCTGTTATTGGTAGGAGAGCCTCAGTGTAACTTCAGCCGTAATTGCTAGTGTAATCTGGCCCTCCCCACAGGCTGAGTGTGACACCCCTTATCTACGTGAATGTAATTGTCCGAGCAGATGAGTATATTAAATGTATTGTCTGTTTTTCAGATGCTTATAACTTTAGCCAACATCCATTTTTGGGGAGGCTGGAACATTCTATCATTCATATCTGTCCTGAGGGCACTGGATTTCTTAAAACTTCGAAGAACGATCTGTTCTGTTGGGTCTTGATTGACATGGTTGGGGAAAGTGAGATATTTTGCTTATTTTTGTACCTGTTAAAATTGTGAGTTCTTTGTGGTAGGGACTGTCTTTTTGTCCCAGGTTTGTACAGCACTTCGCACAATGGGTTCCTGGTCCATGACTGCGGGTCATAGGGGATACCACATAGTAGTACTCCTACTATTCATTCTTAAATTTCTTTAGATTCTGCCTCTGATCTCTGGTCCTATTACCTGGCTCATTTGGGAAGAGCAGAATTGGATAAAAGTTTCTGCAGAATATTAAAAAAAACAGGGTGACTGGCTCTCCTAAAATGTGACGTATCTTATTGGCAGCCAACCTATAATATTAAATTGATAGAATATTTTGGATGCCAAGCATGTAACTTGTATGCACATAAGCTCTTTATGCAGCAGGGACCATCTTTTTGTTGTGTGTTTGTACATAGGGTGACCAGATGTCCCGATTTTTTTATAGGGACAGTCCCGATTTTGGGGGCTTTTTCTTATATAGGCACCTATTACCCCCCTACCCCATCCCGATTTTTTCCACTTGCTATATGGTCGCCCTATTTGTACAGCATCTAGCGCAAAAGGGTCCTGGGCCATGGCTGTGGCTCCTAAGCATCACTGTAATACACCTAATAAATGACAGGTTTCAGAGTAGCAGCCGTGTTAGTCTGTATCCGCAAAAAGAAAAGGAGGACTTGTGGCACCTTAGAGACTAACAAATTTGTTAGCCTCTAAGGTGCCACAAGTCCTCCTTTTCTTTTTGCTAATAGATAATGTACGGTGCCTAGCACAGTGGGGCCCTGTTCTATGACTGGTGCTGCTAGGCGCTACCATAATACACCTAATAAAAAATAACCATTCCTCATTGCTACCCCAGTAGAATCCAGCAGTCTTTGTAGATGACACATTCAGGCCAGCACAGGGTCAGACACCTTAAATATTTGGAAACTTATACATAAAAACTGGTTATAAAACTCTCCTGCTCCCATTTACAAAGGTGAACAGGTTGCTTTAAAGTTTGCGTCTCCAGTCTAATTTTTATAGCCCCTCTTCCACAGGCAGTGCCCAGGATGCACTGCACGGAGCTAGGGATTAGATTCGGCCTGTATTCCATGTCTTTGTTTTCTTTTTTCTTCCCTCTCCATCTGTCTTTTCCCTCTATCTGTCCTTTTGTCCCCCTGACTCTCTTCTGATTTGTAAGTGGAGCTGCCAGTGGTGGGAGAGGATCTCATGATTCATCCAAGCGTCTCTCCTGAGTTCATCAGGGGCTTGTCCTTGTAGCTAAGAGCGCTCTCTAGGACGGGCTTATCCCTTCTCCTGTGGCTCTGGAGAGATCACTTACCCGATGGGGAGACTCCTGCCCGTAGTCTCTTGAATATATAAACTGGTTTTCCTTTGCCAATAGAGCAAAACTCAAGAGCCCCACTTGAGCCTGCAGCCACACACTAGAGAATGAAAGAAGCTGCTTAGGGCCACTTTCCTCTTCGTTTGACTGTATGGCTACAAGGTCAAGTGGCAGAACCTTGCATTCCCTCAGTGGAGCAGGAAGGAGACCCACTCCTGGTATGTCCCCTGTAATTCTGCATGTGTAGGCAGCTGTTGAAAATTTGAGGGAATGCAGTCGTCTCCATCTGTCCAGCCAGGCCACTCTCCAGTGCTGCATCGTCTCCTGAGCTGGAGCCGTTTGCTTGGGCTCTCTGCTTCCCACAGGAATTCTCACTCCTCAGCTTTCCAGGGCTGAAGATGTTGCTAGTGGAAGCCGAAGCCCAACAGATTGGTCGAGGGAGCCATTTTGGCAGATTCACTTACACCCAGCTCACTCGCTAGCTCCCCTAGGCCTCTCTGAGCCAGCCAAGTCAGTGCAGTGATGGAGTCGGGACCACTATAGGCCAGGTTCCTGTGCAGTGGGAGTGAGGTGATCTGGATTACTCTGTACCGTAGAATCATAGACTATCAGGGTTGGAAGGGACCTCAGGAGTCCAACCCCCTGCTCAAAGCAGGACCAATCCCCAACTAAATCATCCCAGCCAGGACTTTGTCAAGCCTGACCTTAAAAACCTCGAAGGAAGGAGATTCCACCACCTCCCTAGAGAACCATCATCCTTACTGTTAGGACCTGAGGGATTTTTGCTTTGCAGTGTGAGGTTAACCTGAGTAAATGGCTTTTAAAAAATCAATGTTTTTTATAAAAAAAAAAAAAAAGCCCCCCCCAAAAGCCTGTATTTAAGTCCTCTGTCTCAAGAGCTAAGGCCCCATATCTCGTGAATACATTTTTGGGGAGGAAAGGGCAGAGGGGGGATGTCCCATAGTGGTCATTGCAGTGGGAGCCAGGACACCTGCCGTGGACAGCACTGCAGTGTAGTGTCAGAAAACTGCTTATAAATAAATTGTGATAGAGGAGTTCTATGGCCTTTGCTCGCCTGGTGCTTGCTTTACACTCTCTGATTTGCAATAATTTCTTAATTACTGGCAGAACAGAACAGATCCCTGTTTAATTTTCAGGTTTTCTGCTGTAGTATTGTCACCTGTGACTTCTCTCCTTGTCACTTGGAACAGGAATATGGAAATTCCTGTCTCGCTTTACCCACGCAGTTTCCAAATGAAGAAAATATTCTCTCTGCTCCTGCAGGTCTCTTCTTTCCAGTGTCTTATGCTGTACCTCACTGTTTCCGAATTCCTTCCATCCCAGCATGAGAAGTGACAGGCTAGCATCTCTCATGTTGAAGTCTTCCTCTCCTCAGGGTGGGGAAATTGCTTGTGGATTTTTAACATCTGCTGTACTCTGTGCTTTTTAACTAGCAAGGGCAGGTCAAAGACGTGCACCTCACACTTGGAGGCAAGGTTCCTAGATCTCGTTGGAGTTCGTTCCACAGTCTCGCACAGCCCTGAGAAAGTTCCATCTCCTGCATGGATGAGTCTTACCCTTGGAGTGGTGCCTGTGGAGTGAGGTGGGGCTATTATTCCCATTGCACAGATGGAAAACTGAGGCTGAGAAAGATAGTGACTTGCCCAAGGTGCCACCAGGAGTCTGTGATAGAGCAGGGAATTGAATCGGAGTCTCCGAAATCCTAGGCTAGTGCCCAGACTGCTGGACTCGCCTTCCTGTCCTACTAGAATAGTCCTTGGGGACTCAAGCTATTGTTTGGGATGCCATCCCTGGAGCCATAGTGACTTTTCTCTTTTCGCTTAGGGAGGTTGCTAATGTGGAAGCTCTCTTGTTGCCCTTTACTGGACTGCGAGCAGCTCCGCACAGACAGGCCATTTAGCCAGAGGCTTTTCCTGTGCCAAGAAGAGATCGTCTGCACCAGCTAGCTCCTTTCAGATCACTGAAGCCTTCGGAAGCAGCACAATCTCTGAACTGCTCACTGATTGGGTCCAACTGTAGGTCCCGGCACACTAGGTTCCTGTTTCCCCTAATTAGAAAGCATAATAGCAAAGGGAGAATAGGGTCTGCACGCTACAGGTGGATCCAGGAATCTGGCTCCCAGGACCTCTGCTTTAGGGAAGTCTGAAGCCATGTTGTGCGCCTGTACCTTGCCAAAGCCCCTATATCCCACAAGCCTAAATACGTGAAGCAGCATGCCTGAACTAGTGTCACAGGTGAATAACCTTAGTATTGCCCCTTAAAGTGTCATCGTGTCCCCGTGTTGTGTCTTCCTCCCCCCCCCCCCCCCCCCCCCCACACACACACACACACACACACACACACACTCAAGGACCGCTCCAGCTTTCGGGCTTCGGAAAAAGACCCTGTTACAGACACTCTGAAGTCTTGTCACGTGGCTCCCTTCTACCGAGCACTGTGATAAGGAACATTCTCAATCGTTCAAAACATGGATCAAATCAGCTCTAGTTTCATCTTAAATTATTGGCCTGGGTGCCAGAATCTTTAGGTGGAATTCTATGGCCTGTATATTGCAGGAGGTCTGGCTAGAGCCTAACGGGGCCTTCCGGCCTTTTAAAACCTGCGTTGCTCTTTGGAGCACCAAAAGCAGGTGAATTTGCTTCTATGTGCATAATCCTAAATGGATCATCTGCATAATTTACTGAGCTGCCTAATTCTCTTGTATTGGACACAGGCCACTAGTGACTTCTTTCTTCCCTAAGTAAAGCATCTTTCCCTCCCTCCCGCTCACCAAATGGAACATTTTAATCAGGTCTCTCATTCTCTGGTCTGCTAGAAGACCGACATTCATGGCATAGTACAGTGTCTCTTAACATGGAAATATTTCTGTTTGCCTTGTGTCAGAGTTCCTCTTCATTTTCCCTAATGAGCCAGAGGAAAATGGATGATGATTTCTGCAGTGGTGACAGCTTTATTTTAAAGGTTGCATCTTTGTTTCCATTAAAAACCTCATCATCCCTTGGTAATAATGTGACCATTTTATCTTTTTGTTCTTGGTCTTGACCTGGTGGTGGTTTTTCCTTTTTTAATTTATTTATTTTTCCTCTATAGAATGTTTGAGCATATAATCCTTAAAGAAGGTGGGTTTTTTGTTGTGTTTTTTTTTTTTTGGGGGGGGGGGTGAGAGAGTGAGGGTTTTTTGTTTGTTAATTAAACATTGCACAGAATTACAAGCTGCCCATCACATGGAGCTAGTTTTCAAACTTCTATTCCTCCCTGAAAAGTTATTTAAAAGTAATAAGTTTTACAATTATACCTAGGTCTTGTATAGCATGTTGCAGTGATTTTAAAAATCCACTTTTATGCATGAGCAATTACTTGGGATTTTTGTTTCATAATTGCCCTTGGCATTGTGAATTTGTAAAAACCTGTAACAGTTTAGTGCAGAGTTCCAGAGTGCAACTAGGCCTCATCCAGACACATAGTTGGTCCAGTTTATGTAAAGGTGTGATGCTGCAGTGATTTTTTGTAAAGTTGCCACAACTTTGTATGTGGACTAGGGTTGCCAACTGTCTAATCGCACAAACCCAAATGCTCTTGCTCCATCCCCTGTTCAGTCCAGCCCCCCTCCCTCCATCGCTAGCTTTCCCCAACCCTCACTCACTCACTGGACTAGGGCAGGTGGTTGGGGGTGGGTGGGGAAGCTGGGTGTGGGCTCTGGGAGGGAGTTTTGGGTGCAGGAGGGGGTTGGGGTGCAGGCTCCAGTAGGGTGGCACTTACCTTGGGTGGCTCCTGGAAGTGGCGGCATGTCCAGCAGCAGCTCCTAGGCTCAGGAGCGGCCAGGCAGCTGTGCACACTACCCCTGCCTGCAGGTGTAACACCGACAGACCCTGGTCGTCAGCAGGCGGGATCAAACCTGGGACCTCTGGAGCTTAGTGCATGAGCTAAAAGCCAGCTGGCTCTTAGCTAAGGCTGTAGAGCACACTCATTTTATATCCCTCTCTAAGTGGTCTTAGTGCCACTAGATGGCACAGAACACCACACCCAGGAGGTGTGTGGGTTACACAGGCACCACACCAGCAGCTCCCATTGGCTGCAGTTCTCTGTTCCTGGCTAATGGGAGCTGTGGAGTCGGTGCTCATGGTGGGGGCAGTGCGCAGAGAGCCCTTGGCTGCGCCTCTGCCTAAGTGCTGCAGACATGCCAGCCTCTTCTGGGAGCCAGGACAGGTAGGGAACCTGCCTTAGCCCTGCTGCGCCGCTGGACTTTTAGTGGCCTACCATCTCCTGGATTGGTTTCAGTCACCTCTGGGAGATCAAGCCCAATTCTGAGAGACTCGTGGCCAAAGCGGGAGGCTTGGCAACCCTAATGTGGACACACGTTCATCTGTTTAAACTTGGCTTGTATTGGTTTACTTGTTCCCTCTTAGCTGGGCTTAAATCAGTGTAATGTGTCCACATGCAAAGTTGGACATGTTTAACTAAATTGATGCTGTAGTGTGATGAGGGGAACTGGAGAAAGGGTCAAGTTTCAGGAGGGAACCAGTTTGTAGCATCAGGGCTCAAGAATGCAAGTCAGGGCACAGTCTGTTGGTACTCAAACACAAGAGCATCAGCAAGTAATGCCGGCAACTCAACTTGCATAATAAAGATCTTTCCTAGAGCTCTGCCTGCCTGGTGTGTATCTTATTACTAATGAAAAGGTGCAATGTTGCACCTTTAGTTAAACCGATGCCACCTCTGTAGGTAGACAAGCCCTAGTGTTTTTAGTGTATCTATTGTCATGGTGATGGCTCCAATTCTTAGCTGCTTAGAATATAAACTCCATGTGGCTTTTAATATGGCCAAATGTAAATATATGCATCTTGGAACAAAGAATGTAGGCCATACTTGCAGGATGGGGGGCTGTATCGTGGGAAGCAGGGACTCTGAAAAGGATTGGGTGGTCATGGTGGATAATCATCTCCTAGTGGGAACAAATGAGATCCTTAGATGCATAAACTGGAAAATTCCAAGTAGAAGTAGAGAGGTTATATTACCTCTGTATTTGGCACTGGTGAGACTGCTGCTGCAATCCTGTGACCAGTTCTGGTGTCCACAATTGAAGAAGGATGTTGATAAATTGGAGAAGAGTTAGAGAATAGCCACAAGAATGATTGAGTCTCACTGTAAAACAGGTTCTCTAATCCTTTAGAGTTTTTCTTAACAAAAACAAGTTTTTCTCATTTAGCTTAACAAAAATAAGGTTAAGGGGTGACTTGATGGTGGTTTATAAGTACCTACATGGAGAACAAATATTTGATAAGAGTGCTCTTCAGTCTAGCAGAGAGAGGTCTAACATGATCCAGTGGCTGGAAGGTGAAGCTAGACATGTTGTTTCTAGTCTAAATTTGCAGATTTTCAACAGTGAGGGTAATTAAGCTTTGGAACAACTTACCAAGGGCTGTGGTGAATTCTG
Organism: Natator depressus; assembly: GCF_965152275.1. Lineage (NCBI taxonomy): Eukaryota > Metazoa > Chordata > Testudines > Cheloniidae > Natator > Natator depressus. The sequence continues at coordinate 7,151,983 of NC_134253.1, forward strand.
TCCCTGGAAATCTTTAAATCAAAGCTGATTTGTTGTTGTTGTTTATTATTATTTTTGAAAGGCATGCTGCAGTTCAAACAGAAATCTATTCAGGGAAGTCCTGTGATATACAGGTGATCAGACTAGACCAACAGTTCTCAAACTGTGGGGCAGGACACCATAGTGGATCACAACCCCATTTTAATGGGGTCACCAGGGCTGGTAGACTTGCTGTGGTCTGGGGCCGAAGCTGAAGCCCGAGCCCCACCATCTGGGTCCAAAGCCGAAGACCAAGGCTTCAGCCCTGGGTGGCGGGGCTCACGTGTTAGGCCCTCCACCTCTGACTGAAGCCCTTGGGATTTGGCCCCTGCCAGCCTGGGCAGCAGGGCTCAGTGGACTCAAGTTTCGGTCCCCCCTCCTGGGTTTGTGTAGTAATTTTTGTTGGCAGAAGGGGGTTGCAGTCACTGTTCCCTCTAAGCTGTGCATGTGTGTGCGCGCACACCGATCCTAAACCCCGCACGCTCAAAAATTTGCATAGAAACAACAATTTGCACAGAAGAAATTTTTTGCGCACATGGCCTGTCAAAAATTAGAGGGAACATTGGTCGCAGTGCAGTGAAGTTTGAGAACCCCTGGACTAGACTATCACAGAGCTCCTCTCTGGTGTTAGTCTGTGAATATATTTAATATACCCTAGGCCAGGTCTTCAGCTAGTGTAAGTCAGTATAGCTTCACTGAAACCCATGGAGCCTCATCTGTTTGCACACACCTGACCAGAACCTCAGCAGGTGCAATGTAACCACTTTCCCTTTGTTCTGACTGTGTTCAGATCACTGTTACATGCAAAACACTTCATTAATGCAACAGATATTTGGAGGAAAAAACAACCCACAAAACTTTTGTAGTGTAGCTGCCACAGAATGGCTGCGATGTGCCACCCCAAAGGTGGCTGCATGACTTATCCCTGCATGACTGACAAGTGCTTTGGGAAACTTTATATTCTTTGTTTCACGTACACTGATTATTAACTTTACAGTAGTATTTTAATATGCTGGCTGTTTTAGTGCCTTGATCTTGATTTTAATTCTAATAGCAACACTCCAGTTCCCAATTCCTTATGAATAATAAGGTAATCTTGTAAATATAAAATGTTCATTAACATTTCTCTTATCCGAACACTGAATTTGTGTAACTTTTTATGTTGAGCCATCTTGTTTGAACAAAGGTATTTTTGGCTTTCGTATAAATGAGAATATAATCCTTTTATTTTTTTTAATATCTGTAGTCCAGTAAGAATGTTTATATAGGGTCTTTCATATGGAATATCCTAAAGCATTTTACAGACCTGTGTATAATTTTGCTTCATACATAATTTGCTGGTTTAATGGCAACACTTACACAGTCAGTTTTAGACAAAAAGTGAAGAATACAGTGTCCAGTAGAAGATCTAGGAGGGCAGGATTTAAGTATGAGGTAATCACTAATAGAGCTTTGGCCAGGATGCACAGTGGAATTAATATCTGTTGCAAAAAGTGCAAAAGGTTCTCTGATGATGGACTGATCAGGGCCTCAATTTTAAGTCTCATCGAAGAGTTTTGCTGGTTTAACTGACTGTACCCTAGAACTGATTACTGACCCAGAGCTCCCTGATTGCCCCTCATTAAAACAAATCTGTATTTAGGCAAACTGGCTCCCTGTGGGGGCCGCTGGGAAGGAGGCATGCAACATGGTCCTTGAACATGCCACCAGCAGGACCATGCCACAGTTGATAAAATGCTTATTCATTGCAGTGCTAGTCTCTGACAAAGTAATTTGGAAGGGAGGTGAGTGCTCGGGGTTTGTCAGCTGACCTTGCTCATGGGGGATCCATTCCCAAACTCTTCTCTCCCTGTTGATTAGCAGCCAGGATGGTCCCTGATGTGGAGGAAAGGGTTTTAATCTTGCTATTGGTAGCGATTGTCCGAGCTCACTAAGCACCTGCCATGCCAGTCTTTCAACCTCTATAAATAGCCTCCCACCCACAGCACCCAAGAGCAGGTGCATGCCCCATGCTGTCACTCACACTAACCAGGGCGCATTTTAAAAATAAGCTGCTGGGGGCAATCCTGGCAGAGGCTCTGGATCCTCTTGCCGCCTTTCCCTCTCAAGAGCCTTTCAAACTAGGACGTTCCCAGCTCTCTCCCCCAGCGGCACCATGTTACAAGGCTACTCAGCGATGTTACACAATCACTCCATTCCTCTCCGAAAGCCGTTTCAGGGAAATGCTTGCGGGCCGGAAAGGGGCTATGCCTGTCACTTACAGCTGGGCATAAAGTGTGAGGCTAGAATGTGGTATTACCCATACTAAATCAGATCATTGGCCTATGCAAGCTCATTTTTGCCTCTGATAATGACCCACACGAATGCTTCCCAGAAGGGCAAACAATTCCCCAGTCCAAGCCTAGTGACTGTGTAGGGTTGGGGGGGGTGGTGGTAGTGGGGGACATGAAGTAACTTCCTTCTGACCCCAGCAGTGAAGCCTTAATGCCTGAAGTACAAGATCAGATTAATCCTGTATTTGTAGGTTTGCAAGCTGTTCTTGGCCATAATATTTAACCTCCTCTTAAAATTCAGCTGCAGCATTGTTCCCTGAGATCCTGGAGTGTTGCATTCTGGGAAAAGTTATTCAAATAACTTTGTCATGACAAGCTGCACAAAGTTAGCTGGGGCCTGTGTGGAACAAATAGCAGCTGATGAAAAAGAGCTGCTTTTGCAACATTTAAGTTTAATTCTAATTAATTAACAATGTAACATATCTAAACTAGAGCAAGGTGCAATATATCCCATGCTATTTCTGCCACCTCTCTCATTTCACCTCAAGTAATAGACCATTTTCTATTTGCTTTTCAGCATAAAGTGTGTTGTGTTTTTTTTTTTATTAGTACCATGGAAGGCATAATAGCTGTTCAGATTCTCCTTCCTGATACTATAACCAAAATCTGCTGTCCTTTGTTTCCAGTATAGGTTGTGTCTTCAATCGCTATGTCCTCTAGTCACACTGTGTATGCTACCCCCTGGGTCCCAAGGAGCTCTGAGCTATGGAGCTGGGGCTGCCCATGCAGAGCCAAGGTCAAAAGTACCTCTTTCCCTGTCAGGTCTGGTGCAGGATTTTGGAAACAGAAGGGAGATGCCATGTAGCCAGGGGAGCAAATGCCTCTGAGGCTTGTGAACCTAGTTTTTTTTTTTTTTTTTTAATTTGAGGGTATACATTTAAATTGAGCTTCTATTATGGTGTCTTTAAAAAGTTTCCATGCAGCTTGCAGGGATTTCACTTTTGGCATTGTACCTTGTTAAACAGGAATTTTAAAACTTCCTCATTTTTGTGTCATTTCCCTTTCTGAAATTAAATGCTAAAGGCTGCTGTGGTGGTTCCGCCCGCACAGGGATATTAAATGTTCTGGTCACTGTTACCAAGTTGTTCAGGTATTTTCACTGCTTGGACTAGAGCCCGTGCTCCACTTAGGACTAAAACAAGAATTACCTCCCCTCTTCTGGATTCCAGGACTAGCTGCTCCAAGAAGCAGTCATTTAAGGTGTCAAGAAACTTTATCTCAGCATCCTGTTCTGAGGTGACATGTACCCAGTCAACACAGGGATAGTTGAAATCCCCCTTTATTATTGGGTTTTTTATTTGTTTATCCTCTCTAATCTCGCTGAGCATTTCAGTCACTAACACCATCCTGGTCAGGTGGACAGAAGTATATCCCTACTGCTATATTCTTATTATTCAAGCATGGAATTACTATCCATAGAGATTCTGTTGTACAGTTTAGTTCATTTAAGATTTTTACTTCATTTGCCCTCGTTGCCAAGAAGGCCAACAGTATATTGGGCTGTATGAGTAGGAGCATTGCCAGCAGATCAAGGGAAGTGATTATTCCCCTCCATTCAGCACTGGTGAGGCCACACCTGGAGTATTGTGTCCAGTTTTGGTCCCCCCCAGTACAGAAGGGATGTGGACAAATTGGAGAGAGTCCAGTGGTGGGCAACAAAAATGATTAGGGGGCTGGGGCACATGACTTACAAGGAGAGGCTGAGGGAACTGGGCTTGTTTAGTCTTCAGAAGAGAAGAGTGAGGGGGGATTTAATAGCAGCCTTCAACTACCTGAAAGGAAGGTTCCACAGAGGATGGAGCTAGGCTGTTCTCAGTGGTGGCAGATGACAGAACAAGAAGCAATGGTCTCAAGTTGCTATGGGAGAGGTCTAGGTTGGATATGAGGAAACACTATTTCACTAGTAGGATGGTGAAGCACTGGAATGGGTTACATAGGAAGGTGGTGGAATCTCCATCCTTAGAGGTTTTTAAGACCTGGCTTGACAAAATCTGGGATGATTTAGTTGGGGTTGGCCCTGCTTTGAGCAGGGGGTTGGACTAGATGACTTCCTGAGGTCTCTTCCAACCCTAATATTCTATGATTCACCTTTTTTCACATCTAGTGCCACTCCCCAGCCAGCACAAGCTATTCATTCTCTCTCTATATAGATACACAGGAAGGACAAATATTTTTTTTATATATAATTTTGTACCACTGATTATCCTCATTCCACCAAGTTTCTGTGATGCCCATTATATCAATATCCTCATTTAATGAGGCACTCTAGTTCACCCATCTTAGTATTTAGATACCTAGCATTTGAATATAAGCACTTAAGTTGTCACTTTTTAGCTGTCTGCCATTATGTGATGTAATTGAATGGGTCTTTCATTTGACTGTTTCTCATGAGATCCTACCTGTACTTTATCATGTTCCATCCTCTCCTCCTTACTAGGATATAGAGAATCTCTATTAATAGATCCTCCCCTAAGGATCTAAACCATGTGCTCCTCCACACCGGTCAGCTTTCCCCCAGCCCTTCAAAATTAAAAGGGTATTAGAACAGTTTTTAAACTGTGCCAGCAATCCAGTTCCATTTTGGTTTAGGTGGAGCCCATCCTTCCTGTATAGGCTCCCCCTTTCCCAAAAGTTTCCCCTGTCCCTAATAAATCTAACCCCCTCCTCCCTACACCATTGTCTCTTCCACGCAGTGAGACCCTGCACTTCTGCTCATCTAACTGACCCTGCGTGTGGAACTGGAAGCACTTCCGAGAATGCTACCATGGATGCCTGGACTTCAATCTCTTACCTAGTAGCCTAAATTGTCCCTCCAGGCCAAAAGGGACAAAAAGTCTGACCTGAGTCTTAAATTTCTTGAAAGACCTGTTCTTAGTTAATTTTAACTCAATTAGAATCATTTTAAGACAGAGGTGGGCAAACTACAGCCCATGGGCCACGTCTGGCCCGCAGGACCATTCTGCCCGGCCCCTGCTGCGTGGTGTGTGGCTGGCTCCAGCCGGGTGGTGCAGCTGTCTGTCCTGGTGCAGCTGCGCTGCCAGCCACCAGTGCTCCAGGCAGCACGTTAAGGGGGCAGTCAGAGTGGAGAACAGGGAGGTTGAATGAGGGCAGGGGTTCCGGGGGCTGTCAGGGAGAAGGGCGGTTGGATGGGGCAGGGTTCCTGGGGGGGGGGGGGGCAGTCAGGAAGGAGGGGAGGGGTTGGATCAGGCAGCAGGGGGCCATTAGGGGCCGGTCAGGGGACAGAGCAGGGGGGGTGGATGGGGCAGGGGTCCCCTCAGGGAGCAGAGGGATTGGATGGGGCAGGAGTCCCAGAGGGGCCAGGCCACACCTGGCTGTTTGAGGAGGCACAGCCTCCCTAACTGGCCCTCCATACTATTTCTGAAACCCAATGCAGCCCTCAGGCCAAAAAGTTCGCCCACCCCCGATTTAAGAACACCTTACTAGATGCCAAAAAAGCCACAATCCTACAGCAGAGGAAGAAGGCTATATTGGTTAAAAAAACCAAACTGTTAAGGGAAAGTGAAGGCAACTATAATATAAAACGTAATGAATATAAATCACAAGTTAGGAATTGTAGAAAATTGAGGAGAGCAAAGGAACACAAGGAGAAATCTATGGCAGGTAGAATTAAGGACAATGAGTGTTTTAAAATATATTAGGACCAAAAAGAATCCTGACAATGGTACTGGTCAATTACCAGATGGAAATGGTAGAATTTTCAATAGAAAGGTAGAAGTGTTCAATAAATTTCTGTTCTATATTTGGGGAAAAATTATATAGTCTCATTTCTATTCCACTAGTATCTCTGGAGGATGTTAAACAAAAGCTGATTTAAAAATGTGTTACTTTAGTCGCAAGTCCAGATTACTTGAACCCAAGAGTTAAGAGTTGTCTGAGAAAAGCTCACTGGACCTTTAATGGTTTTTTTGTTTTGTTTTGTTTTTTGTGTGTTTTTTAAAATAAGTTCTAGAGCACTGGGGAAGTTCCAGAAGACTGGAAGAAGCTCATGTTGTGCCAGTTTTTTAAAAGAATAAACGGGAGCAACCGGGTAATTGTGAGCCTGTCAGCCTACAATGATAATGGAGCAACTTATATGGGACTCTATCAATAAAGAGTTAAAGGAGGGTAATGTAATTAATGCAGATCAACGTGGGTTTATGGAAAATAGATCCTGTCTAACTTTATCTTTTTTGATACAATCGCAAGTTTTGTTGCTGAAGATAATAGTGTTGAGGTAGTAACTTAGATTTCTGTAAGGTGGTTGACTTGGTACCACACAACATTTTAATTAAAAAAAAAAAAAAAAATAGAATAGAATGATGTAAAGTTAACGCTGCATACCTTAAGTGGTTTAAAAATTGGCTAATGGGTGGATAGGTAGGTCTCAAAATGTAAGTGTAAACAGGGAATAGTCATTGATTGGGTGTGTTTCCAGGGTTCCCACAGTTATTGGTTCTTGGCCTTTCACTATTTAACATTTTTATCAGTGACCAGGAAGAAAATATAAAATCATCATTGATAAAGTTTGCAGATACCACTCCTCCAATTTTTGTGTCACCTAATGAAGAGGACCGGTCACTCATTCAGAACGATTTGGATTGCTTGGTAAACTGTGTGCAAGCAAACAGTATGTGTTTTAATACAGATAAATGTATAAATCTAGGAACAAAGAATGTAGCCATGCTGACAGGATGGGAGACTCTATCCTGGGAAGAAGTGACTCTGAAAAGATTTGGGGTTGTGGTGGATAATCTGCTGAATGGGAGCACCCTTATGATGCTGTGGCCAAAAGAACTAATCTGATCCTGGGATGCATAAATAGGGGAAGATTTAGTAGGAGAGCGTTTATTTTACCTCTGTATTTGGCACCAATGTGACTGCTGCTGCAATCCTTTGTCCTGTTCTGGTGTCCCAATTCAAGAAGAATGATTGATTGATAAATTGGAGACGATTCAGAGAAGAGCACAAGAACGGTTAAAGGATTAGAAAACATGCCTTACAGTGAGACTCAGAGGAGATTCAGTCTATAAATACCTACCTGATTAGTCTATAAATACCTACATGTGGAATGACTATTTAATAATGGGCTCTTCAACCTAGCAGAGAAAGGTCTAACATGATCCAATGGGTGGAAGTTGAAGCTAGACAAATCAAGACTGGAAATAAGGTATACATTTTTAATGGTGAGAGTAATCAATCATTGCAACAATTTACCAAGCGTCATGGTAGATTCTCCATCACTGACCATTTTTAAATGAAGGCTGGATGTTTTTCTAAAAGATCTGCTCTAGGAATGATTGTGGCAACATTCTCTAGCCTGTGTTATACAGAAGGTCAGACTAGATGGTCACAATGCTCCCTTCTGGCCTTAGAATCTATGAATCTGTAAACTAATTGAGGATTCATAACTGAATCCATTAGAGCATAAATTCTGTGCTCAGAAAGGCAGCACAGTAATTCTGGGGAGATTACCATGTATTTAGGATGGAAGAATCCCATGCACCGCTACAGGCTGGGCTAAGTGGCAGTTCTGCAGAAAAGGACCTGGGGATTACAGTGGATGAGAAGCTGGATATGAGTCAGCAGTGTGCCCTTGTTGCCAAGAAGGCTAACAGCATATGGGGCTGCATTAGTAGGAGTATTGCCAGCAGATTGAGGGAAGTGATTATTCCCCTCTATTCAGCACTGGTGATGCCATATCTCGAGTATTGGGTCCGGTTTTGGGCCCCCCACTACAGAAAGGATGTGGACAAATTGGAGAGAGTCCAGCGGAGGGCAACAAAAATGATCATGGGGCTGGGGCACATGACTTACAAGGAGAGGCTGAGGGAACTGGGATTGTTTAGTCTGCGGAAGAGAAGAACGAGGGGGGATTTGATATCAGCCTTCAACTACCTGAAGGGGGGTTCCAAAGAGGATGGAGCTCGGCTGTTCTCAGTGGTGGCAAATGACAGAACAAGGAGCAATGGTCTCAAGTTGCATGGGGGAGTGTAGCACTGCAAGACTCACCCCTGCAGCGCCTCCTGGTGTCCTTCTGGGAATTAGCTCTTTTCCAACCTTGGAGCACCCTCTGTAGGCCAGTGTCCCGCTGGCCCCCATGTCCCTCCCAGATCCCAGTGCCCCCTTTCATGCCAGGGTGCTGCCCCTGGCAGTACCCCCACATATGGGTCTCCCCACCCTGGGGAACCCCAACCCTCTACCCCCACCTCACCTCAGTCTATGACCACTGCCAGTCATCAACTAGCCCCCATTCTCTGGGGCAGACTGCAGTGTAAACACCACTCATCCTAGACAAGAGGAGTTTGGACCTGGTACCTTGGCCTACCCTGGGCTGCACCCTTGCACCTTTCTGGCCTTTGACAAGGCCACAGCCTGGGGTTTACTACGCGGAGCACCCCAGCCCTGCTCCCCTCAGGTACTCTATTCAGCTTCCCAACAGCCAGGCCCCTCTCCATCAGCAAGCTAGAGAGAGACTGCCTGCTCCTGGCCCACTGCCCTCTTATAAGGGCCAGCTGGGCCCTCACTGTGGCGTGGCCAGAACTGAGGCTGCTTCCCAATCAGCCCAGCTTTTCCCCTGCCCCAGCCCTCTCCCAGGGCTGTTTTAAGCCCTTCAAGGCAGGACTGGGTAACCGGGGGGGACTGGGTGATGCCCTGCGTGCTCGGCCAACACATGGGGCTTTCCACCCTTCCAACTCCTAGGCGCGTACTCCAGGAGGTGAAGGCTGCCTTCTCACCTGATTCTCTCACTTTCCTGTGGCGAGCCCTGTGAGAGGGCGCTCCCTGGTCACCCCTGGCCCTCCAGACATTTTTCTTCAGCCCCTCTTCTATGAAGAAATTTGGCAGCATGTGACCTCCAGAAGAAGAAAGGGGGAGCATCCATGTACCAGCAACGCAGATACAGGTAAGTAACCGTTTTCATGTTCTCTCCATAGGTACTAATGCAGAGAGTGGACTAGATGATACATCTGAGGGAAGGGAACAGAAGGAGACTCTGCCGATTGGAAGGCATGAGATGCACTGTCCTAGGGTTGGGGGTTCCACGACCACCGCTCCCAAGAGAAGGAGGCGGGTGGTGGTGGTCAGGGACTCTCTCCTCAGGGGGACTGAGTCATCTATCTGCCACCCCGACCAGGAAAACCGAGAAGTCTGCTGCTTGCCAGGAGCTAGGATTCACGATGTGACGGAGAGACTGCCGAGACTCATCAAGCCCTCTGATCGCTATCCTTTCCTGCTTCTCCACATGGGCACCAATGATACTGCCAAGAATGACCTTGAGCGGATCACTGCAGACTACGTGGCTCTGGGAAGAAGGATAAAGGAGTTTGAGGCGCAAGTGGTCTTCTCGTCCATCCTCCCCATGGAAGGAAAAGGCCTGGGTAGAGACCGTTGAATGGCTACGCAGGTGGTGTCAGAGAGAAGGCTCTGGATTCTTTGACCATGGGATGATGTTCCAAGAAGGAGGAGTGCTAGGCAGAGACGGGCTCCACCTAACGAAGAGAGGGAAGAGCATCTTCGCAAGCAGGCTGGCTAACCTAGTGAGGAGGGCTTTAAACTACGTTCACCAGGGGAAGGAGACCAAAGCCCTGAGGTAAGTGGGATACCGGGAGGAAGCATGAGCAGGAGAGCGCGAGAGGGGAGGGCTCCTGCCTCATACTGAGAAAGAGGGACAACCAGCGAGTTACCTCAAGTGCCTATACACAAATGCAAGAAGCCTGGGAACCAACCAGGGAGAACTGGAAGTCCTGGCACAGTCAAGGAATTATGATGTGATTGGAATAACGGAGACTTGGTGGGATAACTCACATGACTGGAGTACTGTCATGGATGGATATAAACTGTTCAGGAAGGACAGGCAGGGCAGAAAAGATGGGGGAGTTGCACTGTATGTAAGGGAGCAGTATGACTGCTCAGAGCTCAAATACGAAACTGCAGAAAAATCTGAGTCTCTGGATTAAGTTTAGAAGTGTGAGCAACAAGGGTGATGTCGTGGTGGGAGTCTGCTATAGACCACTGGACCAGGGGGATGAGGTGGACGAGGCTTTCTTACGGCAACTCACAGAAGTTACTAGATCGCAGGCCCTGGTTCTCATGGGAGACTTCAATCACCCTGATATCTGCTGGGAGAGCAATACAGCGGTGCACAGACAATCCAGGAAGTTTTTGGAAAGTGTAGGGGACAATTTCCTGGTGCAAGTGCTGGAGGAACCAACTAGGGGAAGAGCTCTTCTTGACCTGCTACTCACAAACCAGGAAGAATTAGTAGGGGAAGCTAAAGTGGATGGGAACCTAGGTGGCAGTGACCATGAGATGGTCGAGTTCAGGATCCTGACACAAGGAAGAAAGGAGAGCAGCAGAATACGGACCCTGGACTTCAGGAAAGCAGACTTTGACGCCCTCAGGGAACTGATGGGCAGGATCCCCTGGGAGAATAACATGAGGGGGAAAGGAGTCCAGGAGAGCTGGCTGTATTTTAAAGAATCCTTATTGAGGTTACAGGGACAAACCATCCCGATGTGTAGAAAGAATAGTAAATATGGCAGGCGACCAGCTTGGCTTAACAGTGAAATCCTTGCTGATCTTAAATACAAAAAAGAAGCTTACAAGAAGTGGAAGATTGGACAAATGACCAGGGAGAAGTATAAAAATATTGCTCGGGCATGCAGGAGTGAAATCAGGAAGGCCAAATAACACCTGGAGTTGCAGCTAGCAAGAGATGTTAAGAGTAACAAGAAGGGTTTCTTCAGGTGTGTTAGCAACAAGAAGAAAGTCAAGGAAAGTGTGGGCCCCTTACTGAATGAGGGAGGCAACCTAGTGACAGAGGATGTGGAAAAAGCTAATGTACTCAATGCTTTTTTTGCCTCTGTCTTCACGAACAAGGTCAGCTCCCAGACTACTGCACTGGGCAGCACAGCATGGGAAGGAGGTGAGCAGCCTTCTGTGGAGAAAGAAGTGGTTCGGGACTACTTAGAAAAGCTGGACGAGCACAAGTCCATGGGGCCGGATGCACTGCATCCGAGAGTGCTAAAGGAGTTGGCGGATGTGATTGCAGAGCCATTGGCCATTATCTTTGAAAACTCATGGCGATCGGGGGAAGTCCCGGACGACTGGAAAAAGGCTAATGTAGTGCCCGTCTTTAAAAAAGGGAAGTAGGAGGATCCTGGGAACTACAAGCCAGTCAGCCTCACCTCAGTCCCTGGAAAAATCATGAAGCAGGTCCTCAAGGAATAAATTCTGAAGCACTTAGAGGAGAGGAAAGTGATCAGGAACAGTCAGCATGGATTCACCAAGGGCAAGTCATGCCTGACTAATCTAATTGCCTTCTGTGATGAGATAATTGGCTCTGTGGATGAGGGGAAAGCAGTGGACATGTTGTTCCTTGACTTTAGCAAAGCTTTTGACACGGTCTCCCACAGTATTCTTGCCAGCAAGTTAAAGTAGTATGGGCTGGATGGATGCACTACAAGGTGGATAGAAAGTTGGCTAGATTGTCAGGCTCAACGGGTAGTGATCAATGGCTCCATGTCTAGTTGGCAGCCAGTATCCAGTGGACTGCCTTAAGGGTCGGTCCTGGGGCCGGTTTTGTTCAATATCTTCATTAATGATCTGGAGGATGGCATGGATTGCACCCTCAGCAAGTTTGCAGATGACACTAAACTGGGAGGAAAGGTAGATATGGGATACAGAGGGACCTAGACAAATTAGAGGATTGGGCCAAAAGAAATGAGGTTCAACAAGGACAAATGCAGAGTCCTACACTTAGGATGGAAGAATCCCATGCACCGCTACAGACTAGGGACCGAATGGCTCGGCAGCAGTTCTGCAGAAAAGGACCTAGGGGTTACAGTAGACGAGATGCTGGATATGAGTCAACAGTGTGCCCTTGTTGCCAAGAACGCCAATGGCATTTTGGGATGTATATGTAGGGGCATTGCCAGCAGATCGAGGGACGTGATCGTGTCCAATTTTGGGCCCCACACTACAAGAAGGATGTGGAAAAATTGGAAAGAGTCCAGCGGAGGGCAACAAAAATGATTAGGGAACTGGAACACATGACTTATGAGGAGAGGCTGGGGGAGCTGGGATTGTTTAGTCTGCGGAAGAGAAGAATGAGGAGGGATTTGATAGCTGCTTTCAACTACCTGAAAGGGGGTTCCAAAGAGGATGGAGCTAGACTGTTCTCAGTGGTAGCTGATGACAGAACAAGGAGTAATGGTCTCAAGTTGCAGTGGGGGAGGTCTAGGTTGAATATTAGGAAAAACTTTTTCACTAGGAGGGTGGTGAAACACTGGAATGTGTTACCTAGGGAGGTGGTGGAATCTTCTTCCTTAGATATTTTTAAGGTCAGGCTTGACAAAGCCCTGGCTGGGATGATTTTTATTGGGGATTGGTCCTGCTTTGAGCAGGGGGTTGGACTAGGAATCCTGAGGTCCCTTCCAACCCTGATTATTCTATGATTCTGTGATTCCGCGAGCCCCCCCCCCCCCCCCCGCCCGGCCTCCCCGCTCCCACAGTCCAAGCTGGCTGCATATCCTGCAGCCGGTCCGGTTTCGAACCGTGCCTAGAAACCATCGGTACACACTCATGCTCCATACACTGCACTTCCTCACCCTTGTGTCCCGCCCTGACACCAAATGGCAGGACTATCTTCCACCTGAAGAGGGTGAGGAGCCCCGGTGGGCCAGCCTTTATTCCATCTTGGTCCCACGGTCCGCCGGGGACATCGGTTGGGCAGCTCCTTCAGGGAGTGCACCTGGCGCAGTTCACTCCTATATCTGAAGCCTCCCTAGTTTCACGTATCCGGGCAGAGTTCCACTGGGCAGCGTCCGCTGGCTCCCTTGACAGCTTTGAGGAGCAGTGGGTGCTGTCCGGGGTTCTCTGTTCGGTGTCCCCGTTCAGTATCCCCATTCAGTATCCTTGTTTTGAACCTCTGACCTTCACTCCAATCCCTGTTTTTCATTAGTTGTCCCCCGCATGTACTTGGTCCAGTGGTCCCTCCCCCTAGGCTGGGGGAGGGGCCTTTAGAAGTGGGTGGGCACCTCCCAGGTTTCCAATAGGACCCCGCAACAGGGAAGTCTAGTTTGGATATTAGGAAACCCTATTTCACTTGTAGGGTGGTGAAGCACTGGAATGGATTTCCTAGGGAGGTGGTGGAATCTCCATCCTTGGAGGTTTTTAAGGCCACGCTTGACAAAGCCCTGGCTGGGATGATTTTAGTTGGCCCTGCTTTGAGCAGGGGGTTGGACTAGATGACTTCCTGAGGTCTCTTCCAACCCTAATTTTCCATGATTTTTTCAAACATAAAATAAGAGGTTGAATCTCTGCTTTTAAACTCAGCTCAGCCTTAACTGTGGAGCAATAATGGGCACCTTAATATCTCCACTGGAATCAAATATCAGTGAGATAAATTTGAGAGTTTATGGAGATACGGGTTCCTTCTTCCCCGTCTGGTGAGAGTGCTCAAAAGTGCAAGTCTGGTGTAGGGTCCTAAGAACTCCAGTAACATTGATAATACATGGTACTCCAACAGTTAACAAGCTGCATTAATTGAGTTTTGAGACAATCGGAAGCACATTTCAATGGCACTGACTCTTGTTGCTTGGTCCATCTGTATTTCCTGCAGTATTTGAAAATGGTCTTGAAATGGAACAGAGCTGCCATTTCAAAAGATAATATAATGTCAGAGGAACAGCCTCAGACTCTTTGGGGCTGAATTCTCATCACAAAGGAGCCATTTGCAGCAATGCAATCTTGGGATTAGTTCTACAGAGTTCCTGTCCCTGGAGTAGTCCCAGATCTGCTGTAAACTATGCTAGCTAGCAACAGCCCCCAACAGGCCATTACACAGCAGGGGATTGCTCCTGCATAACGTTCTCTGGTCACGCCCCTGGCACACCATGAGTAAGACCTGGCGGTGCAAACTGTGTCACTCAAGGATTCCCTCATGCCAGCTAAATCCGCGGCTGGATGGCTGCACTAGCTTTCTGACTCCTCTGCACTGCTGGGGTGGTACAAAGAGGCCAGAGTAGAATCAAGGAAGTAATCCTGTGTAGTTAGTACACAGGTTCAGTCAAATGAAATCTGTAGATTTGGATCCTTGCTCAGCAAGAACTTGGAACTAATGAGATCTCAGTTTGTTTGACTTGCGTGCCATGGCATGCATGTAAACTCCACTTCTGGGTGGCTTGTAAGCAGTTAAGTATCACTGCTTGATTATTCAGTGGCAGAGAGGACAGCTTTATAAGCCCTGACAGCCGCCAGCTATACCAAGAAGAGGAACCTGAGAAGGATCCCTCAGGCACACCACATCAAGCAGGCGTGGTGAGATCCAGGGGTGAAAGTAAGTTGAGTGACTTACCGGTACGCTAGGGCCAGCTCTGGCCCCCGGAAGGGGCGGGGCTGAAGGGGTTAGACAGCCCCAGCCCACCCTGTAAGGTAAGTGCTCCCCCTCCTTCTTCTCCCCCACCAGGGTAGCAGCAGCAGCCCAGGGCTCTGGGGGTTATTTAAAGGGCCCGGGGCTTCCCTGCTTCTACTGCCCCGGTCCTTTAATTAGCTGCCAGAGCCTTGGGGAAGCAGCGGGGCTCCAGCGGCTATTTAAAGGACTGGGGTGGCAGAGGCAGCTGGAGCCCCCGCTACCCCAGGGCTCTGGGGGCTATTTAAAGGGCCTGTGGCTCCCCTGGTTCTACTGCCCCGGTCCTTTAAATAGCCCCAGAGGCTCTAAGCCCTGGAGTAGCAGCTGCAGGGCTCCGGCGGCTATTTAAAGGGCCAGGGCGATAGAAGCAGGGGAGCCGCAGGCCCTTTAAATAGCCACTGGAGCCCCGCAGCAGCTACCCCAGGGCTCTAGCAGCGGGGCTCTGGAAGCAATTTAAAGGGCCTGGCGCTCCAGCCACTGCTGGGAGCCCCAGGCCCTTTAAATTGCCCCCTGAGGACAGGGCTGGCTTTAGGATTTTTGCCACCCCAAGCAAAAAACGTTTTGGCCACCCTGGCTGCGCCCCAAATCCCCGGCCCCACCTCCTCCCCCAGGCGTGCCGCATTTCCCCCCCCCATTGCTTCCAGCGGCTCCCCCCCCACAACCCCCTGCCCTAGCTCACCTCTGCTCCGCCTGCTCCCCTGAACACACCACCGCTCCTCTTCTCCCGCCTCCCTCCCAGGCGAGGGAGAGGCAGCGCGTTCAGGGGAGCAGATGGAGCGGAGGTGAGCAAGGGTGGTGGTGGCAGAGTGCAGGAAGTAATGGGGGGGGGGGGGAATAGAGGAACCGCTCCCCGTCCCAGCTCACCTCCGCTCCGCCGCCTCCCCCGAGTGCGCCGCCGCTCGGCTTCTCCCTCGCTCCCTCCCTCCCAGGCTTGCCGTGCCAAACAGCTGTTCTGCGCATGGCGAGGGAGGGGGGAGAAGCGGAGTGGCGGCAGCGTGCTCAGGGGAACAGCGGAGGCGAGCTGGGGCAGCGGAGGTACATTTCTAGGGGCGCATGGCCGGCGCTGGAATGCCACCCCTAGAAATGTGCCACCCCAAACACCTGCTTGTTTTGCTGGTGCCTAGAGCCAGCCCTGCCTGGGGAAGTCGGGCTGCCCCAGTACAGTGCACCGGCTCTTGCCGGTACGCCATACCGGGGCGTACCAGCTTACTTTCACCTCTGGTGAGATCTCAACTGAACCATGGAGTCTGTCACCAGTTGATGGTTTTGAACGATTCAAGGCAAGTCAGTGCCCAGCAGCCTACCACTGCCTCCAAGGGCCCAGTCCTGCTTCCACTGCAGTTATTGGCAAGACAGGAGGGTTTGCAGTCAGGCCTTGTGCTGACAGGATCCTGCACCTGATGAGGCTGCTAAGAGAGTTTGATGAAATTTGGAGGGAAGGGGAATAGGAGTCTGAATTGGCTGCATTCAGCGCCAGTAGAATCAGAGCTACAGCTTTAGCAGAGCAACAACCGTGCTGTGAAAACTGATAACTTCAGAGATGAAACCGAACAAGAGCTTGTGACTGAGTCTGGATGCCTTTCAACACCTTCAGTAGAAAATGTCAGCATCTACTGAAAGGACAAGGGAAGCTTCTGCCACATGTCATTTTAAAGTTGGATGGAACAATTCAGGATTCCAAGGATGAATTTGTGATACCTTAGAATGTGGTTGCTGGAAAACAGCAAGTTAGGAATAAGATCAAAACAACCTGTTGCTGCACTCTGTATTGTATTATCAGATATAAATACCAAAGAATGGATTCAGAGGACCTGTGAGGTATGGTGAAGGAAACAAAAATTTGCAGTGGGAGAGAGCGTAAGCAGAAGACTGAGTGGCTATGCACTCTAAAATCAAGATTGAGTGTATGCATGAAGTAACTGCAGACCTCATTACAGATGCCAGTGGAAGGAGCTGCTGAAGTATTAACTGATCGTTCTGCATGTCTTGAGTCTGCAGTAGGTTTGCACATTGATTCCTCCCTCTAGCAAGAATACCCATGAAATTAGCATATTTAACTTTGGTCAGAGCATCCTAATATTTGGAAGTGGACCAATCCAAATTCATTAAAAGATGTAAGCTAAGGCTAGGGATTTGGTTTCAAAGGAGCTGAAGGGAATGACTCATCTAATTTTTTGTCCTGGATTTCAACGCGGTTTGAATACCAAACTCCTTGAGGCTTTTGAAAACCATAGTGTGAGAGTTGGTACACACCATTTCTATGTAATGTGTTGACAATGTGCTTGGTGCTGTACAATACACAGATGAGCCAGTCCCATCTCCAAAGGGCCATGCTCTCTAGAAGATGGAACTAGAGAAGTAAGTTGTTCTGGGAGAGCCAGAGAAAGAAGCTACCTTAGATAACTTTTGAATTAAAGGTGGGGAGGCTTTGCAGAAGAAGTTGGTCTCTGGGAGGATCTGTATGTGGTGAGGTCGGGGAGCCATTGTGTGCACAGGTGTAGAAGGTGCAGGGTAGGATTGTGACCAAATTGTCATCAGGCGGACATGGGGTTTCTGGCCATTCGGGAAGGGATGAGCAAGCTTTTTACGGACACACTCCAGCTTGGTGAGGAGCCATGAAGCACTCTAATCTGGTCTGCAGATGTGTGTCTTTGGTAGGTGAAAAGGCCACCGTTTCAGCAAGCTGTTTTGTGCTTCCTTTCACCACCCAGCATCAAAATCTTGTTGGGGAGGGTGAGGAACCCTGGAGAACCAAGGTAGTTATCCTGCTATTTAAACCTTCCTGCCCAGGTCCGTATGCACATGGTGAATGCGGGCGAGGGATTTAGCTAATCTGTTGTGCCAAAAGAACCTTTACATGCACCTGACTCCCGCAAGAGGCTGTGGTGAGTTTGTTAGTCATAGAATCATAGAATATCAGGGTTGGAAGGGACCTCAGGAGGTCATCTAGTCCAATCCCCTGCTCAAAGCAGGACCAATCCCTGGGCTCCTGCTGAGTTTCTGCCCAGCTGCACTGAGTCTGGAACTGCCTGTACCCTTAGTGAAACTTGAAGGGGGGGGGAAGCAAGCCAAATCTGGAGGCTATGTGCTGTAACTTGCTGTAAACAGGGTTGTATAAGAAATTGCCAGTTGGATTCTACATCTATGTAGCTTCATTGGTATCACTAACTGCAAGCAGCCAGAAATCTTGAGTCTCCCCTCCCCACCCAAATCATGAGAGATTAAAACAATACATTTTGGGTCCTTTATCTTTGCCTTATCTCTGAGCCCTTAGGCTGCACTCAGGGCATGTTTTTGAGCTTTTCTCTGCAACCACCAGGGTGAGAAACTTTTAAAACTAAAGTTGAGATTCTCCTAAACTTTTGATCCTAGGAGTTGGGCTTAAATGAAACACCAAATAGTGAGAGACTCATGATAAAATCATGAGTTTACACTGCTCCATTGACATCAGTAGAGCTATGCTGCTTTAGACCAGTTGAAAATCTGGCCCCGTAATTTAAGGCAGAAGCACAAGAGGGCAGAGTTAAGGTTAAACTTTCAGCCTTAGCTATGCTTCTTGACTCTTGAATACTTGATTCCTTAACCCTGTGGTTTGGTTTTCGGATGGCCTGCATATTCAGGCTATGTCTGAATACTCTACAGCTCTTTCATGCTAATCTGCATGACCTTTTTTCTCTAGCTATAGTGATATTCCTCTTCAAAGAGGATTGCTTTATGTGACTTTTAAATAAAGGGACTTTCAGATGTCATTCCCCATTTTTCTGGAAACCATTTTATGCTCCCAGTTTAGAGCATTTAGCTGTCTGTCCCAATTTGCAGCAAAAAGGGGGTTATTTAGATTTCTTAGTGACCTAAATTGGAGGTGGAAAATGGTGCTGCAATTTTCTACCCACAGAATTGGAGACCTGATTAAAGCCTTGGCTGAAAATTTGGTCCCAAGAATCTTAGGAAGAAAGCTATGGGAACACAGTCATGTTGTTGGCTGAGATCCTTCCTTGGCAAGTGGTAGGAAAACCACCAGGATGTGTTGCTCTGTCTTCAGGGTCAAGTGCTTTTGTCCCATATTTCTTAGAAAATGTAGAGCATCTTAAGTAAAAATAATCAAATTCAGATGATCCTCTGAAAGGAGATCATTTTTTAAATGACTGCTGGGGCAGGTTGGCTCCTGGTGCAAAGCAAGAGCGAATGGATGTGTGGACTGGGTGTCTTCAGATCATCTGCACAAGTTTGGGCGTGTGCCAGTGGTGGCTCTATGGCACTGCACTGGCCCTGGAAAGCACCACAGAGAAGATTCTCCTTGTCCTTTGAGCTCTGAGACTATAGAGAGTGGGGAACCTGGTGCTTTTCCGCATGGAGTGAGCAGATCCTCTTCTTGTGCTACTGTTCAGCAGAGGAACCTGTCGGCTCTCTTGTGTAGTGTCCCTCTCTCCCCGTCCCTTAGGTGGGGAAACTGAGCATTGTAGTGTAATCATGGCCCCTTATCGCCTCACTCTTAGGGTTTCCCACCCACTTTGGATGTCCCCAGCCCCCACTGGCATATATCTCTTCTAACTGCTGAAATATTGCTGTCTATGTATCACCTCCTCATGTTAGTTTTAATTTCTGGTTTAAGGTTTGTCAAGGTTCCCTCCCCACTCTAAACTCTAGGGTACAGATGTGGGGACTTGCATGAAAACCTCCTAAGCTTACTTTTACCAGCTTAGGTTAAAACTTCCCCAAGGTACAAACTATTTTACCCTTTGCCCTTGGACTTTCGCTGCCCCCACCAAACGTTTAACCGGTTACTGGGAAAGAGTTGTTTGGAAATGTCTTTTTCCCCCAAAAATCCTCACCAAAACCTTGCACCCCCCTTCCTGGGGAAGGTTTGATTAAAAATCTTCACCAATTTGCATAGGTGACCACAGACCCAAACCCTTAGATCTTAAGAACAATGAAAAAGCATTCAGTTTCTTAAAAGAAGAATTTTAATAGAAGAAAAAGTAAAAAGAATCACCTCTGTAAAATCAGGATGGTAAATACCTTACAGGGTAATTAGATTCAAAACATAGAGAATCCCTCTCGGCAAAATCTTAAGTTACAAAAAGACACAAAAACAGGAATATCCATTCTATTCAGCACAGCTTATTTCCTCAGCCATTTAAAGAAATCATAATCTAACGCATATCTAGCTAGATTACTTACTAAGTTCTAAGACTCCATTCCTGTTCTGTCCCCAGCAAAAGCATCACACAGACAGACCCAGACCCTTTGTTTCTCCCCCCTCCAGCTTTGAAAGTATCTTGTCTCCTCATTGGTCATTGTGGTCAGGTGCCAGCGAGGTTACCTTTAGTTTCTTAACCCTTTACAGGTGAAAGGGCTTTTCCTCTGGCCAGGAGGGATTTTAAAGGTGTTTACCCTTCCCTTTATATTTATGACAAGGTTTATGCACCACTAAAGGACAGCATCCTCTACAGCCTGGCCTTTGAGGTTGTAGCAAATCCATACAACACAATACCTCCTCCTGCCAGGAAGGTTCTGGTGCTAAGTGTGGCTCACAGAGAGAAGGCTCTGGTTTTATTTATTCCCCTCCGTCTGCCTGCTCCTCCACTTCTTTGGCTCTGTCTGCCAAAAGGCACTCTGATGCTGAGGATCCTGTGATGCTGAGAATCGTCTGTTCTTGTGCTATTGTACCTGTGTCTGTCTCTCTAACATAGGAGGCTATGGTGTTCTTTACTGTATGTCAGGGGTGGCCAACCTAAGCCTGAGAAGGAGCCAGAATTTACCAATGTACATTGCCAAAGAGCCACAGTAACACGTCAGCAGCCACACCGCCCCCCCCATTATCTCCCCCAACCCTGCTCCCAGCACCTCCCGGCCACCAGCAGCCCCACCGATCAGTGCCGCCTCCTCCCTCCTGCACCTCCCGATCAGCTGTTTCGTGGCTTGCAGGAGGTTCTTTGGGGGGGGGGGGGAGCAAGGGCATAGCAGGCTTAGGGGAGTGGGTGGGAAGGGGTGGAGTGGGGGCAGGGCCTGTGACAGAGCCAGGGGTTGAGCAGTGAGCACCCCCCGGCACATTGGAAAGTTGGCGCCTGTAGCTCCAGCCCCAGAATTGGTGCCTATACGAGGAGCTGCATATTAACTTCTGAAGAGCCTCCTGTGGGCACCCCTGCTGTATGTGTGTGATACGCACACATCTGTAGCAGTAAGTTTCAGTATCCTGAAGAGGACTGCGTTCCATTTAGCCTCAGTAGAATCTTTCATCCAGATGTTCAAATTCTATGAAATCATGGCAGATTTCAGTGACCAGAAACATTACAGGGGAGTTCAGCCAGTATCCAGAGATGTGTCATGCTTCCTACGTGTCTGTCTTCCAGTGGTAAACAGGGCTTCCTGATCTCTGCTAACTGGGACAGCCAAACCGTAGCCCATGAGAGGGAGCCAGCAGGCACAGTGTCTTCTTAGGATTTTGCTCTACAACAGCCAGCATGCTAAAACTCCAGCTCTACCCCAACACTGTCGTGTAGGAGGTCTCTGG
Organism: Natator depressus; assembly: GCF_965152275.1. Classification (NCBI taxonomy): domain Eukaryota; kingdom Metazoa; phylum Chordata; order Testudines; family Cheloniidae; genus Natator; species Natator depressus. The sequence continues at coordinate 7,173,257 of NC_134253.1, forward strand.
CCAGAATCTCCGTAAAACTTGGGCAGTTTCTCAAGAATAAAGAGTTGAGGAAGATGGACATCACAGTGAGAAAAACACAACAGAATCCCTGTGGGAAGACACAAACTCGTGCTTAGGCACCTCAGGATTTCAGCAGGGCCCATTTATAAGGGATATTCTGTCACGTTACCTGAGTTGCTGGCAATGGAAGGAAAGAGATGCTTTAGAAAGACACCTTGAGTGGGCTATAAGATGCCAAACCTCCAAGGGCTGTGTTGAATGATAAGTAAAATCCTCCAGTCCTGGTGGAGCCGAAATGGAGCAGCAACATGGCTTGCTGTATGAATTGGGGGGCGGGTCCCATTAGATGAATGGGGATGGCCTACATCTGCTCTTCAGGGAACCAAATAGTATGGGACTGTTCTTCTTCGAGTGATTGCTTATGTCCATTCAACTTAGGTGTGTGTGCTCGCCACATGCACCAGTGCCGGAAGTTTTTGTCTCAGCAGTATCCATAGGGGACCAGCTTCGGCGCCTCCTGGAGTGGTGCGCACATGCTGCGGGTATATAGGGCGCCGCCAGTTCCCCCCACCCTCAGTTCCTTCTTGCACTAGTGACAGTGCGGGAACTGTTGCTTCTTTAGTTAATGCTGCAGCTGCTTGTTCGCACAAACTATCCTTTTTATTATTCTGTGTATATGGTTTTCTATTAGTGTTTATAAATCCTTTAGCTATAGTTAGTTGTAGGTCCTGAATGGGAACTTACCTTGGGTCGGGGCATGCCCCAATCCCCAGGCTTTAAGCCCTGTGATTGCTGCAAGAGGCCCATGCCCATTAGTGATCCCCATAGCAGTTGTCTGCGTTGCTTGGGTGAAGGACATGTTAGTGAGAAGTGCAAAATTTGCAAGTCCTTAAAGCCAAGAACTAAGAAGGAGGCGCAATATTCGTTTAAGAGCGCTCCTTATGGAGTTGGCCCTCACCCCGGCACTGGAGCAGTACTCCGACTCGGCGCCGAGTACCGTGATCTCGGTGCGCAGTGCCCCACTGGAAACGTCCACTAGCCGGCACCAGTCCCGGCTCTGACCAAGAAGACGGGACGAGGACAGTCTCCAACCTCCCACAAGGGAAAGGATAAGACTGGGTGTGATCAAGGTCCCATGCTGGGCAACTCTTCACCCACGTCAGGATCTTAGGCCCAAGCTCCAAGGGAGCAACGTAGCCCAACCCACTCCCCATAGGCTACCCCGGGTAGTGGCAGAGACCTCCGTCAGCTCTGGGTGCTGTCCATACTGGAGGCCCTGCAGGCGGCGCCCTCCAGCCACCGTCGCCAGGAGCCTCCCCATAAGAAATCCAGAGGCTACAAGAGGCCTCTCAGTCAAGCTTGACCCGCAATAAGCAGGCGGGCAAGCGCTCGTTTTGAGGGTATGCCCGAAAGTGACATACCAAACTGTTTCCAGGATCCTCCCTCCCTTATTTTTGCCAACTGCCTTTCTCCTTTCCTCCCTGCGTGAGCATCTATAACATCGGACCAATGGGTTCTCAGTATGGTGGTGCAGGGTTACCCTTTAGTTTCTTTCTACCCCTCCTCCCCACCCACCCCCCGGGTCCCTCTTCAGGGACCCTTCTCATGAGAGTCTCCTCACGCAGGAGGTAGAGGGGTCACTGCAGCTAGGTGCGGTGGAGATCGTTCCTCCAGAGTTCAGGAACAAAGGGTTCTATTCCCGCTACTTTTTAATCCCAAAGGCCAAGGGCAGTCTATGACCTATCCTGGACCTGCGAGACCTGAACCACTTCCTAGCAAAGCTGAAGTTCCGCATGGTCTCCCTGGTCTCCATCATCCCCTCCCTGGATTCGGGAGACTGGTAAGCTGCCCTCGATCTGAAAGATGCGTACTTTCACATCGCCATCTTCAAGGGTCACAGATGCTTCCTCCGGTTTACGGTAGGTCCCAACCACTATCAGTTTGCGGTCCTCCCATTTGGCCTAGCGACAGCACCGTGGGTATTTACCAAGTGCATGTCGGTGGTGGCTGCCTACCTCAGACTTCGGGGTGTACAGATCTACCCATACCTCGACGACTGGCTTGTCAGGGGCAGAGCCAGGTCCCAGTCTCCACGAAATGCCTGTGCTGACTAGGTCACATGGCAGCGTGTACATATGTGGTGTGCCACGCCAGGCTCTGGATGTGACCCCTGCAGCAATGGCTGGCGATGGTCTACTCCCAGTCCAGGGACCACCTGGAGAAGGTCGTCTGCCAGCCGAGGTTCAGCAAGGAAACAGAGTTTCACAGCGCTGTAGGACTTAGGCTCCATTACCCTGGTTTTTGAATAGTGCCTTTGTTATTGTCCTTTATCAATTTGTTTGATGCTTTCATACAATAATATTTAAACCAGGGGTGGGCAAACTACGGCCCGCAAGCTATTTTAAGCTGGCCCAGAAGCCGCACCACACCGCTCAGCCCCGCTCCGGCCGGGGCGCTGGGTTGAGGGCCGCAACACACCGCTTGGCCCCGCTCCAGCTGGGGTGCTGGGTCGAGGGCCATGCTGCTCAGCCCCACTCTGGCCGGGCCGCTGGGTCGGGGGCTGCACCACGCCGCTCGGCCCCGCTCCAGCCAAGGCACTGGGTCAGGGGCTGCACGCGGCTCCTGGAAGCCACAGCAAGGCCCTACTTCACCTCCTACGTGCTCCAGTGGCCCCCTCCAGCGCTCCACTGGGAGCCGCAGGGGCGGTGCCTGCGGATGGGGCAGGGTGCAGAGCTGCCTGACCGAACCTCCACATAGGAGCTGGAGAAGGGACATGCCACTGCTTCTGGGAGCTGCTTGAGGTAAGTGCCACTCAGAGCCTGCACCCCTGAGCCTCTCCCCATACCCCTGCCCCAGCCTTGATCCCCCTCTCCAAACCCCTCGATACCACCCCAGAGCACCCTCCTGCACCCCAAACCTCTCATCCCCAGCCCCACCCCCACCCCAGAGCCCACACTCCCAGCCAGAACCCGCACCCCTGCCCCAACCGTGATTCCACTCCCAGCCAGAACCCGCACCCCTGCCCCAACAGTGATTCCACTCCCAGCCAGAACCCGCACCCCTGCCCCAGCCCTGATTCCACTGCCACCCTCCGAACCCCTCGGTCCCAGCCCAGAGCACCCTCCATACCCCAAACTCCTCATCCCCAGCCCCATCCGAGAGCCCACACCCCCTCCCACACCCCAACCCCAATTTTGTGAGCATTCATGGTCCACCATACAATTTCTATTCCCTGATGTGGTCCTTGGGCCACAAAGTTTGCCCACCCCTGATTTAAACAGATCAGGGTAGAGCCCAAAGTCCTCATTGGGACCTAGAGTTGCCAATTCTGACTAAAGGTATTTCGGGAGATATTTTTTTCCACAACATGACATAGGATATTTTGAGAAAATTACATTATTAAAATCCCGGAATGCTTTCAGTAGTCACTGGGAAATCAATGTCGATTCTGGGAGACTCCAGGCTAATCCTGGAGGGCTGGCTACCCCATTGGGACCCCATGGTGCTGTATGGACCCAGAAAGAGAATCCCTGCCGTGGAAGGACTGGGGCCCCCTGGTGCCGGGTGCTGTACAGACACCGAGAGATGATCCCTGGTCCATCAGGATTGCCATCAAAAACCAGATTTTAAACCATTTATAAAGCTATTGTGGAGCTGAAGACGGCAACAGCTAATCTCCTGCCTTCCCAAAGCGATTGCTGGGGAGGGCAGTGGCCCTAGCTTCTGTCTGATGCAGAGGGAGGTATCCAGGACAGCTGCTGGAGCTAGAAGAGAGGACTGATGAAACAAGCGCTGCTGACTGAGAGAACTCACCAGCCTTTGCTCTGATGTCACACTGAGCCTGCTTCACATCTGCCAGCATCTTAAAGACTTTGACTGCCAGCACACAAGGGTCAACTTCATAAATCTTCAGCTCTTGCTTTGGCAGCTTCCCCTGGTGAAGCTCTTTAGACATGCTTTTGAGCTTAGATCTGAGAAATATCTTAAACATGAGGGACATCTGGGAGCTATGAACAGTGAGAAGGACCTTCATTTAATTCCCTCTCCCTCTGCCTTGACATACTGCTCCAGACACTGTCTCCAAGCACTCACCCAGCCCGAGTGCAGGAGGAGGTGATGTTCCACAGGCCAAATGGAACTAGTTACCCAGGCTCCAGAGCTAGCAGTGAGGTGTCTACTGTCTTGCTACCCTTCCAACCTGCTGCAGAAAGCCTACAAGCCAGGCATGGCGTGCAGCAGGCTTTGGGAGGGGAAACTCTCAATGTTTTTTATTTGTGTGCTGTGGTGGCTTGTAAAAGTCAAGGTTATATTGTTGGTCTGATGTAGCAGTTGCCAGCTCTACCCTGCCCTGGATGCAGAGGAGCCAAGTTCAATACCTGTGGCATGTTGGCATCTTAGTAATGGCTTGTAGATTAAGCAAAGTGACCCACGAACCAATTTCCTGGGAAGCGAGATGGCTGAGAGTGGTTGAAATATGAGATCATGCTAATGTAAACAGTTGTGAGATGGGTGTGAGCTTGACTCTTCTGTAACCAAGCTTTCCTCTAAGTAACAATCTGGAAGCTGAAGTGGGTCAAAGGTTTGGTGAGACAATGCTGCTTGTAAAATAATTTAGTGGAATGACTCATGTCACAAGGAATATTCTGAATGGTCCAGTGGCCATAACAGCGAGGTCATAGGACAGATCAAAGCCTTTTATAAAGCTGAGGCAAATGAGCTTTATAACAAACTTGACAACAGTTAGGCTGCTGGTGTTTTTGAGACCCCTGGTCCGTGACTGGAGCTCCTAGACTCTATGGTAATGCAAATACACACTCCTGGTGCCATTCATGCAAAGACCTCAATGCATTTTGCACATAATTAGCCTCCCAGCACTCTTGGGAGGTGGAAACTATGCCCATGTAATAGATGTGCAAATGGAAAGGCAGAAAGTAGAACAGAGCAGGGGTCAGGATTCCCCTTTCTGCCCTAACCATTTAATAACACTCTGCCTGAAATTATACCATTCTGAAAAATGGTTTTATTTTATAAACGTGTTCCTCCCATGGTCTCTGGTCACTGTACGGCACTGTCAGTGTCAGCACTCAAAGACTCTTGCAACTGAGACTATAGCTGGCCTGGCTCAGAGGAGACCATCCTACGAGTGTGCTTCCAGTTGGCCTGAGGCTGCCTTGTGGATTCAGGTCTCCATCTGGGGAGAGGAGAGATCATGGCTATATGACTGTTGCATGCATGCCCTAGCGTACGACTGGGGTAACAGAGCAACTGGGGCATTGCCAAAAGCAGTGCCATGAGAAGACAGAGGCTGCAGGTCCAGTATAATGAGGCCCAGGATGGCAGCAGTTCGTCCTACTCAGCCAGGAAATGTACCTGTTTACAAAGTGCACATCTGAATCCTAGGGACTCCACCCAGCCTGGCACAGGAGCACCTTGCAGCTTAGTCATTAGCACTGTTCCCTCTAAGCTGCGCACATGTGCGCGCACACACAGATCCTAAACCCCACACACACAGCGAAACGCCGTGCACACAAAAATTTGCACAGAAGAAATATTTTGTGCACACGGCCAGTCAAAAATTAGGGGGAACATTGGTCATTAGAGGAGGTGCTAAACAGACTCTGAGAACTACACAAACCAGAGCAAAGAGGAGCAGAGCAGGTGGTGCCTGGTACATTGCTGGGATCTCAAGATTTCTTGGGCAGACCTAACACCTTTGGCATGGCTGCAGAGGTAGCAGCTGAACCAGTTTGGAGGTGGAAGAGGGGCTCTCTACAGCAGGCATGCAGCTCTTCACTGAGTAATGTTCCAAAAGGGCGGATCTTGATTCCCATATCATGGTGTAACCTCTACCCCACCTTTTTAAGTGTTGTATCTGAGTTCTAATGTGTCCTTAGCCTTTGTAGTTCAAGGAGAGAGTGGCTTCCAAGTAGGCACTGGAATGCAAACCTGACTTGGAATCTCTGCTTTCCTGGCATTCTTTGGTATTGCAAAGAGTGGCTGGGAGTCTATTAACTCTACCATTTGCTTTACGTTGTAGCGTCCACTCCTGCAGCACAGGTGACCCAGAGCCAGCAGGGAGGTAGGTGGACCTATATCTGCAGAGGTGGAACCTTGCATAGTGAGGTCCAGGGAGAGGGAAGAGGAGAGAGGATCTATTCCTGGAAATGCACAGAGACCCAAATAGGGACTCTGAGTAGATGTGCCAGTTGTAGAAACGCAAATGAGAGTCGCTATGAAAAGATAGGCTAAGGCACTGATGCAGGAATGCGTTAAGAATGAGAGGGAGATGTGCAGGGAGAACAGAAAGATCCAGTAGGAATTATTTAAAGGAATATGAAAATGTCTGCTTCTTTGATCCTGCACCTGCATCCTTCATGCCCTGATACTGGTAGGTAGTGCAATAATTCAGGGCAACAGCAGTTATGGGACTGTCCTACTAGGCCCTCACTTCTTCCTAACCTTTTCTCAGGCATCTTACTTCTCTGCAAGAATGTGGGAAGGGAAATGTGTGCAAATGAGGCACTCGCAAGAGAATAGCCCCAGTGCCCTTCTCTGGTTTGTATGTTCAAACTTAGTGCAGCTTGTTTGTGTGTAACAAATGTGATACAGCATGGCCAGAGGGCAGCAGGAGATTACTAGAAGGGAGACTTATTCCCTGTAGAGGGAAGAAAGTTTGCTATAGACTAATTAGAGCACCTGAAGTCAGTCACATGATAAAAAACCCCTGCTTCAATCAGACCAGGAGGAGTTGGAGCAGAGTGGTTTGGAGTTGGAGTAGAGAGCAGTTTGAAGGAGTTGAAGTAGAAGAGAGTTTGGAGAAGTGCCATGGCTGGCTAGAAGACCAAGACCCTAGGTAAAGAGACACCCAGCTTGTGCAGAGAGGGAAGGCAGGAAGCCCCACAAGCTGAAGAGCAGGAGAGGGAAGTAGCCCAGGGGAAGGAAGCACTAGTTCAAGTGGTTTACCACGATCCCTAGGGCCCCTGGGCTGGGACCCGGAGTAGAGGGCGGGCCCGGGTCCCTTTCTCTCCACTATCCTTCTCTGGGTTACTAGTAGGACAGTAGATACTCTAGTTCAGGGGCAGGAAACTGCGCCCTGAACCCCCCCGCCCCCAGAAGAGGAAGCGCGGCACCCATCATAATCGTACTGGCAATTGGCCACATGTGGTGTCAGGTGTGGGATCTACGTGCTGGGGACTTAAACCAGGGTTAGCCAAAACCCTCCCATCCCTAAGATGGACGACGTGGTCAAGGTCCTAATTCAAGCCACCGCCACACAGCAGGAGGCTACCCAGGTCCAAGCAATCGCCCAACAGGAGGCGACTCGGATGCAGCAGGAGACTAATCGTCTGTTAATGAGTCAGGATGCCCAGGACCAAGCCCTGCTGCAAGAGCTGGTGAACCAGATGAAGGCCCTTATGGAGCTGAACCGCAACTGCGACCGGACCCAGACCATATGGGCCAGCCACTACCTACAGAAAATGACATGGGAGGATGATGTGGAGGCATACGTCCTGGCTTTTGAAAGAGCAGCCCTGCGGGAGGCTAGGCATTCTTGCCCCGTTCCCTGTGTGGGGAGGCCCAGAAGGTCTACTATGATATAGCCGCGGCGACTGCAGCAGATTACCCCCAGCTGAAGGCAGAGATCCTGGCCAGATCCAGAGTAACGACGGCATTGCGAGCCCAGAAGTTCCATGAGTGGCAGTATACAGAGGACAAGACACCCCGATTGCAATTGTTTGACCTGATCCACCTGACCCGGAAATGACTGCGCCCTGAGGCCCTCAGCTCTGAGAAGATGACAGAACTCCTGGTACTGGACCGGTATATGAGGGGGCTACCACCAGGCCTCCGGGCTTGGGTTGGCCAGAATGACCCCTCCACCTGTGATGAGTTGGTTGCCCTCGTGGAAAGACAGCTGGCAGCCTGCGAACTGTTCCAGACCCCAGCGGGTGAGACACGGCAAACCAGGAAGCCAGTCCCAAACCCAAGGCCCCGGACTGTCGAGAACTCCAGGAGAACCATAACTGGGTGGAAAGACACCGAGGAATGGCCCGAGGCCAAGAAGGGATCTGGGGGTTTGGGAAGAGAGGGATGTGAGAGCCGGCCAAATAGCCCCAGGCAGAGGGTGGCAACCAGAATAAGGGGGAAGTGTTATGTGTGTGGGGAATTGGGGCATATAGCAGCCCAGTGCCCCAACAGAGAAGAGCCTATGCAATGTAATCTGGGGGATCACAGGGAGCAATGTGGCCTAATTGGCCTGGTAGGGGTCGCAATGACCTCGCATGGGTATACAAGATCAGTAAAAATGAATGGTATTGAGACCATAGCATTAGTAGATTCCGGGAGTGCTGTCACGCTGGTCTCGGAAGTTGGTGGGGCAAGACCAACTAACCCAGGCCAAAAACACAGTTCATGGCACCGTAAATTTCTACCCCACAATCCCAGTACGGATTGAGATCCAGGGGAATACTACCAGGGTGACTGCAGGGGTGGTCCCCAGGCTCCCCTACCCTGTCTTAATTGGTAGGGACTTCCCCGGGTTTGAGAGCTTACTCCCCCCAGTAGAGCCAGGGGAGGGTAGCAACCCCTAGGCTGAGATAGAGGCACCTACAGATAGCCTCACCCCAGGGTTTACCGAATTTGCCCCAGAGTTCTTCTCATCCCCTGGAAAACCCCTGAAAGTCTAGGCGGGAAAGGAGATCAGATAAAAGATTAGGGACCAGGATTCTAGCAGAGAACCAGAAAACCTCCCTTGTTGGTAGGCGAACCCGTTCAGGAGGCCAGGAGATAATTCAGGCCAGTGAGGACTCTGAGGCAGTTCCTAGCCCAATTTGGGACAACCCAGGGGGCGGAGTAGAAACAGGTCCCCTGGAATTAGGTCAGATTGGTACCGCACGGGAGAATTTCGGGCAGGACCAAGCCAATGACCCGCTCACTATATGCGAATGTGAGGGAGGAGGTAGTGGAAGTAAATGGCGTACCTGTGGAAGGAAAGACCAAAGGCCCAAGGCCATATTATATGCTCAAAAGTGATCTGTTGTACAGGATAGAGCAAATACGAGGGGAAGAAGTAGAGCAACTCTTAGTCCCACGGAAACATACAAAGGCATACAAAGGCAGTACTAGAGTTAGCTCACAGTCATCTATTTGGGGGACATCTAGGAGTAGTCAAGACACTGGATAGAGTCCTAAGAAGGTTTTATTGGCCAGGAATACGTGCAGAGGTCCAGCGCTATTGTGCCTCTTGCCCTGAATGCCAGTTGCATAGCCCCCGACCTCACTTGCGGGCCCCATTAGTACCTTTGCCTATTATTGAAGTCCCTTTCGAGAGGATAGCCATGGACATAGTGGGCCCACTGGAAAGATCAGCATGGGGCCACCGAAACATACTAGTCATCCTTGACTATGCCACGTGGTATCCAGAAGTCATTCCTTTAAGAAACCCCACATCCAAGGCAATAGCAAAAGAACTCCAGGTTTTTGCAAGAGTGGGCATCCCTAAGAAGATCCTGACAGACCAAGGAACCCCTTTCATATCAAAATTAATGAAAGACTTATGTACCCTACTCCGCATCCAGGCCATAAGGACCTCAGTCTGCCATCCCCAAACAGATGGACTGGTCGAGCGGTTTAACCGTACCTTTAAAAGTATGATCCGGAAGGTGGTAGCACAGGACGGAAAAGACTGGGATACCCTTCTACCGTATCTAATGTTTGCTATACGGGAAGTCCCCCAGGCGTCCACAGGTTTCTCTCCCTTTGAACTACTATACGGACACCACCCACATGGAATATTAGATATTGCCCAGGAAGATTGGGAAGAACAACCCAACCCAGGAAAGAATGTCATTGAGCACGTGACAGATGAGAGAGCGAATAACTCAAGTAACCCCTATAGTACAAGAACATTTGGAAAAAGTACAAGAGCCCCAGCGGACATATTACAACCATCGGGCGAAAGTACAGAGATTTCAGCTTGGGGAACGGGTGATGGTGCTAGTGCCAACAGCAGAAAGCAAAATCCTAGCCAGCTGGTATGGACCATATGAGATAGTGGAAGCCATTGGGGAGGTGGACTATAAGGTCAGATAACCAGACCACCGAAGGCCAAAGCAAATCTACCACATCAACTTACTGAAGCCCTGGTGTGACTGAGAGATATGCCTGGTCATTCGGGGAGCTCCACCCCTGACAGATGACCCACAGAGGCAGGTGAAGATATCTCCTGAGTTAACTCCAGAACAACGAACAGAGGTCATTGATATGATCCAACGGAACCAGGACATGTTCTGTATACAGCCGGGCCGTACGACACTGATCCAACATCATATTGTCACCAGTCCCGGAGTAAGGATGGCAATAAGACCGTACCAAATACTGGAAGCTAAAAGGGAAGAAATTAGGACAGAAGTGAAGAAGAAGCTGGAACTCGGGGTTATTAAAGAATCCCACAGCCAGTGGTCCAGCCCTATCATCTTAGTCCCCAAGCCTGACTGCACCCTGAGGTTTTGCAATGACTTCTGGAAGTATCCCAATTCGATGCCTATCCGATACCACAAATTGACGAGCTACTTGATCAGTTAGGCAAGGCCCGATAGCTAACCACTCTGGACCTGACCAAAGGATATTGGCAAATTCCCCTGGCCGAGAATGCCAAGGAAAAGACTGCCTTCTCTACACCTGATGGCCTGTTCCAATACACTGTCCTCCCTTTCGGACTCCATGGGGCCCCTGCAACATTCCAATGACTTATGGACAAATTTCTGTGACCCCATGTCAAGTATGCCGCCGCCTGTCTAGACGACATAGTCATCCATAGCCCTGAATGGGAAACGCACCTCGGAAAAGTAGAAGTGGTGCTAGACGCCCTTTGGAAGGCCGGCCTCACTGCCAGCCCTCTCAAGTGCATGATGGGGCTAGCTGAGGCCAGATACCTCGGGTATGTAGTAGGGAGAGGTTTGGTGAAACCCCAATGGAACAAAGTGGAGGCAATACAAGGTTGGCCTCGACCAGTCCACAAAAAGCAGGTCAGAGCATTTTTAGGGATCATAGGATACTATCTGAGATTCATCCCTCATTTTGCCACAAGAGCAGGGCCATTGACGGATTTGATTAAAGGCTCGGGGCCCCAAGATAGTAAAGTGGACTGATGCAGCAGAAGGAGCATTTGCAGATTTAAGGACAGCACTTTGCTGCCATCCAGTACTCATAGCCCCAGACTTCGAGAAGGAATTCGTCCTACAAACAGATGCCTCGGAAGTAGGGCTAGGAGCCGTCCTTTCGCAGATGGTAGGGGAGGAGGAACACCTGATCTTGTACCTCGGCCGGAAACTCCTCCCCAGGGAACAAAAGGACGCCATCGTTGAAAAGGAATGTCTGGCGGTAAAATGGGCTATGGAGACTCTCCACTACTACCTACTGGGGCAGCGGTTTACCCTTGTGACAGACCACGCCCCACTCCAGTGAATGCACAGAAACAAGGAGAAGAACGCAAGAGTGACTAGGTGGTTCCTGTCCCTGCAGCCCTTCCATTTCCGGGTACAGTATAGGGCCAGAAGCCAACACGGCAACGCTGATCGCCTATCACGACAGCACTGCCTCTCGTCCGAAGTAGCCCAGCCCCATGTTGTTGAGCAGGGAGGGGGGATATGTGATACAGCATGGCCAGAGGGCAGCAGGAGAGTACTAGAAGGGAGCCTTATTCCCTGTAGAGGGAAGAAAGTTTGCTATAGACTAATTAGAGCACCTGAAGCCAGTCACATGATAAAAAACCCCTGCTTCAATCAGACCAGGAGGAGTTGGAGCAGAGTGCAGTTTGGAGGAGTTGAAGAAGAGAAGAGTCTGGAGAAGTGCCATGGCTGGCTAGAAGACCAAAGCCCTCACTTCTTCCTAACCTTTTCTCAGGCATCTTACTTCTCTGCAAGAATATGGGAAGGAAAATGTGTGCAAATGAGAGGCACTCACAAGAAAGTAGCCCTAGTGCTATTCCCTCCCCCCAAGAAGAGGAAGCACGGGACCCATCATAATCGTACTGGCAATTTGCCACACAAAGTTTATTCTTTGAGTGCGTTGCACAACAGCAATACTGCCTTTCAACATCAGTACAATAGCAGTTCACACCTCCATGAACTCACTCACTGCGGACATAACCTCATCCGGAATATAGCTCTGATCCCACAGTAATCCATTTCTTCAGGAACTTCTTTTCTGGGCCAATAAATGGAATTGTCTAATTTATTGTCTTCTTTATCCTTCTTCCCAGAGCCACATAGTCTGCAGTGATCCGCTCAAGGTCATTCTTGGCAGTATCATTGGTGCACACGTGGAGGAGCAGGAAGTGGTAGTGATCGGAGGGCATGATGAGTCTCGGCAGTCGCTCCATCACATCGTGAATCCTAGCTCCTGGCAAGCAGCAGACTTCTCGGTTTTCCCGGTCGGGGCGGCAGATAGATGACTCAGTCCCCCTGAGGAGAGAGTCCCTGACCACCACCACCCGCCTCCTTCTCTTGGGAGCGGTGGTCGTGGAATCCCCAACCCTAGGACAGTGCATCTCATGCCTTCCAATCGGCAGAGTCTCCTTCTGTTCCCTTCCCTCAGATGTATCATCTAGTCCACTCTCCGCATTAGTACCTGTGGAGAGAACAAGAAAATGGTTGCTTACCTGTATCTGCATTGCTGGTACATGGACGCTCCCCTTTCTTCTTCTGGAGGTCACATGCTGCCAAATTTCCTCACCATCCTTCTGTCCCTGCTGCGCAGCCTGCTCTGAATCTTCAGAAAGTTGTGCCTGTAGAAGCATATCCTGACGTCTGTCCAGGAAATCTTCAGTTTCTCTTATGCAACGCAGGGTCGATACTTGTTTCTCCAGACCTTGAACCTTCTCTTCCAATATGGAGACCAGCTTGCACTTTGTACAAAGTCGCTTCTGTCCTGTGGAAGAAAGACAAACATGGCACATCCTGTGCAGGTCACAACAGCTGAACGCTCACCATCCATATTACCTTCCTTCTATGAGCTTCCTCAGGAGTTGTAGTAACTACTCAGAGAAGCCTGCAAGATGTAAGCCTCAGTGGGCTCTCACCAGGCGAACTCCCACTGTTCGCCGCTCTGCTGTTCGCCGCTCAGCTGGTTTGCAGCTGACTGGCTTTTTATAACAGTCAGGCCCACTCAAGGCTCACCTGGAACAAAGCACTCCCAATTCACACTTTTCAAACAATCAAGCACACGGTCAAACTGTCCCCGCAACAGACACTCAGATACTCGCCAACACAGCCCCACTAATGCAACACTTAGCGTACCTCCTCTCAGACAGATCCCAGGCAAACTCCCTCTGTTAGCCTGTTATCACACTTGGAGTTGCAGCTAGCAAGGGATGTTAAGAGTAACAAGAAGGGTTTCTTCAGGTATGTTAGCATCAAGAAGAAAGTCAAGGAATGTGTGGGCCCCTTACTGAATGAGGGAGGCAACCTAGTGACAGAGGATGTGGAAAAAGCTAATGTACTCAATGCTTTTTTTGCCTCTGTCTTCATGAACAAGGTCCACTCCCAGACTACTGCACTGGGCAGCACAGCATGGGGAGGAGGTGACTAGCCCTCTGTGGAGAAAGAAGTGGTTCGGGACTATTTAGAAAAGCTGGACGAGCACAAGTCCATGGGGCCGGATGCGCTGCATCCGAGAGTGCTAAAGGAGTTGGCGGATGTGATTGCAGAGCCGTTGGCCATTATCTTCGAAAACTCATGGCAATCGGGGGAGGTCCTGGATGACTGGAAAAAGGCTAATGTAGTGCCCATCTTTAAAAAAGGGAAGAAGGAGGATCCTGGGAACTACAGGCCAGTCAGCCTCACCTCAGTCCCTGGAAAAATCATGGAGCAGGTCCTCAAGGAATCAATTCTGAAGCACTTAGAGGAGAGGAAAGTGATCAGGAACAGTCAGCATGGATTCACCAAGGGCAAGTCTGACTAATCTATGACGAGATAACTGGCTCTGTGGATGAGGGGAAAGCAGTGGACGTGTTGTTCCTTGACTTTAGCAAAGCTTTTGACACGGTCTCCCACAGTATTCTTGCCAGCAAGTTAAAGAAGTATGGGCTGGATGAATGGACTATAAGGTGGATAGAAAGTTGGCTAGATTGTCGGGCTCAACGGGTAGTGATCAATGGCTCCATGTCTAGTTGGCAGCCAGTATCAAGTGGACAGCCCCAAGGGTCGGTCCTGGGGCCGGTTTTGTTCAATATCTTCATTAATGATCTGGAGGATGGCATGGATTGCACCCTCAGCAAGTTTGCAGATGACACTAAACTGGGAGGAAAGGTAGATACAGTGGACGGTAGGGATAGGATACAGAGGGACCTAGACAAATTAAAGGATTGGGCCTAAAGAAATCTGATGAGGTTCAACAAGGACAAATGCAGAGTCCTGCACTTGGGACGGAAGAATCCCATGCACCGCTACAGACTAGGGACCGAGTGGCTAGGCAGCAGTTCTGCAGAAAAGGACCTAGGGGTTACAGTAGACGAGAGGCTGGATATGAGTCAACAGTGTGCCCTTGTTGCCAAGAAGGCAAATGGCATTTTGGGCTGTATAAGTAGGGGCATTGCCAGCAGATCGAGGGACGTGATCATTCCCCTCTATTCGACATTGGTGAGGCCTCATCCGGAGTATTGTGTCCAGTTTTGGGCCCCACACTACAAGAAGGATGTGGATAAATTGGAAAACGTCCAGTGGAGGGCAACAAAAATGAATATGGGACTGGAACACATGACTTATGAGGAGAGGCTGAGGGAACTGGGATTGTTTAGCCTGCGGAAGAGAAGAATGTGGGAGGATTTGATAGCTGCTTTCAACTACCTGAAAGGGGGTTCCAAAGAGGAGGGATCTAGACTGTTCTCAGTAGTAGCAGATGACAGAACAAGGAGTAATGGTCTCAAGTTGCAGTGGGGGAGGTTTAGGTTGGATATTAGGAAGAACTTTTTCACTTTGATTAAGAGAGGCTGGTTTTAAAACAGAAGTTATATTCATTTCACTTGATCAGGATCTAATTCTCTAGTGTGTGCACAAATAAGGAATGATCTGTCCATCATACTGACAAACTCAGGTGGAACTGCTTGTCTGTCTGGCTATTCGTGGGTTGCTGTCAGTCTGGCTGTCTTAGCGCTCTACTGTTCACTTGCTTTCACATATGTTATGCAAAGTGCAGCCGACAGATACATTAGTGGCTGAACAGTCGTTCCAGCTCAGCAGACACATCCATCTAGCTTTCAGTCTCCTGAGCATACACTCCACCATCTCCCCGCACCTGCTGAATGTATTGCTCAATCTGTGTGTCTGCCGTGGCAAGGAGAAATATGAGGTCATCTCCAGGCTAAAGGGAAAGCATGTCCATGCTCTTGCTGCCTAACATCTCTGCAACATTTCATGTTGTTGATCACCCAGCTCTTCTGTCCTGCTCTGACCCTCTCCAGCAGAGGTTGATGGAAATGTCCTGAAATGGCTCAGGACGTTCCTCTTGCACAAAACCCAAACTACTGTCCTCCTATTCAGTATTCATACAGTGCCTTTGGGAGAGCTAGTGAGGCGGTGCAGGCTGGTGCCCCAGCAGTATGCAGACAGCACCCAGTTCTGCAAAACCTGAATGCCAAACATAAATGACTCCATTTCCCCACTTGCACAGTGCCTAGAATTGTCATCTTAGTGAAGCAAAACCCAAATAAGCTGAGGTTAAGCCAGGGGGAGCACCCTTCCTGCATAACAACTCCCACTTTTAGGGGCATCTGTACCTAAATGGATTTAACAATTTACACCCTTGGGAGCTCCCTTCAGCTCTGCCCTGAATAACCACAGCTGCAAAACACCTCCTCTTTCACCTGCAGGTGGCCAGAAGGTATCGCACAATTTGGGTCTGGCCATGATGATCTGCACTTTACATCCACATCAAGCTCAAATTAAAAATGTTCTTTGTGAGTAACGATTGGACATCTAACATAGTCAATGCCAGTGAAGCTGGGGTAGGATCAGAGGTTAAAATAGGGAAAGAACGAGTTGAAGACATCTAACTTGTGTAAGAAATTTTTAAGTCACCAGGATCTGATGAAATACATCCTTGACTACTCTAAGAGCTGACAGAGGAGATATCTGAGCCATTAGCCATTATCTTTGAAAAGTCATGGAAGATGGGAGAAATTCCAGAGGACTGGAAAAGGGCAAATGTAATGCCCATCTATAAAAAGAGAAATAAGGACAACCAGGGGAATTACAGACCAGTCAGCTTAACTTCAGTACCCAAGAAGATAACGGAGCAAATAATTAAGCAATGAATTTGCAAACACCTAGAAGATAATAAGGTGATAAGTAACACTCAGCGTGGACTTGTCAAGAACAAATCATGTCAAACTGACCTAATAGCTTTCTTTGACAGAGTAACAAGCCTTGTGGATGGGGGAAGCAGTAGATGATGTGATATATCTTGACTTGAGTAAGGCTTTTGAACTGTCTTCTCATAAACAACTTGGGTAACTACAACCTCGATGAAGCTACTATAAGGTGGGTGCATAACTGGTTGGAAAACCATTCCCAGAGAGTAGTTATCAGTGGTTCAGTCAAGCTGGATGGGTACATTGAGTGGGGTCCTGCAGGGATCGGTTCTGTTCAATATCTTCATCAATGATTTAGACAGTGGCAGAGAAAGGACACTTATAAAGTTTGCAGGCGATACCAAGCTGGGAGGGGACCTACCATCTGAATTTTTTCCAGATATGCTGATTCTGCTTGTTCTCAATGGAAGTGCTCAGCCCCACTGAAAAGCAGCCTAGAACTTGGGGGACCTAGGTTCAAGTCCCTGCTCTTTCACAGACTCCCTGTATGATCTGGGGTGTCTCTTAGCCTCTCTGCCCTTCAGGTCCCCTTTCTGTACAGTGGGGATAATGGCAGTGCTCTGCATCACATAGGTTTACAAGGGCAAATACATTAAAGTTTGTGAGGTGCCCAGATACTAAGGTGCTGGGGCCAAATAAATACCCAGAAGAGAGTATGATTTTATCTTGGTTCTCTTGTAACCAAAAGCTGCCGAGCATATCTGGTATGGGAGCTGCTTTATTCCTGCATTGGTAAAGAGGTTAGTATCTGTACACCATACAGTAGGGCAGCAATCTTTAATGTGCACGGGCAAACACCGTTACTTCCACAAGCAGCCATGTAAAAGGCCAGCTCAGTAGTTGGTATTCTGGTGCCTGACTTGATATGTTCCTCATAGTCCAAGAAGACACTGCCAAGGTTGTCTCAGTCAGCACATTACCCTTTGCTTAGCACAGATCCTGCTGTTTGGGTTAACATATTATATTTTTGGCACTGATGGTTACTCTGCCTTAGAAGCATTGCCTTAGAATAGCTGACTGTAGAATCCCTGCTTTCCAAGCTAGGGACAAGACAGTGATAATGTAGTTATCTGCTCATGCAGGGTCACCAGTAGAGCAGTGGCTCTTCCAGTACCTGTGCTCTTACATGAAATACCATAGATTCAAAGAAACTGCTCAAGTGGAATTTAGTATTATAGAGCTAAACCATGATTTGCTTCATCTTATGTTACTATGAAGATCAGGCAATGACTGTCACCCATTGCTTAATGCCATGGCTGGACATTGTCTGTCTGTACAGACTTCTCTAACAATGCTACTGTGGAGATGCTGAAATGTGTTAGTCTTGCCTGTGCCGAAATTTATCTGAGAAGCCTCTGAAGACTGAGACACCTGAGCATAATCCAAGGCATTGCTCAGGTCAATAAAGACTTTGTTGAGGTGATTGTTTGGTCACTGGACATTTTTCTATAGCTGTGAGACAGCAACAAACTCCTTGACAGGAGTGCATTTTCCACCACCACACCGCCTGAGTATATGGTGTCTATAAGACCATAGATGCTAGAGATGGAAAAGTCCTATTTGTCTGTCCTTGGCTAGTGAATGCTACGAAGTATTCTCCAGGACTTTGCCCTGTCTAGTTTTGAATGTCTCAAAAAATGGGTCTTTCACTGTATCCCTTGAAGAGACCTTTGCGCAACTGAATAGATATCTGCAACTAAGGAAATATTTTCCTAACATCCAGCTTAAATTTTCCATCTCTGTATTTTATCCCATTCCTCCTAGTTATACTGCCTTAGATCATCCTAACCAATTCCTGCGTGCATGTTGCCTCCCTTAGTCATTGCTGCATTGTACAAATCACATATTAAGAGTGGGATTTTCAAAGCCTTCCGCTTTGGCCTAATTCTCCTCCCATTAAGTAACACTAAGATTGACTTTGATGTGGGAGTCAGGCCAATGCTAAATGCCTTTGAAAAGCCCACTCTAACAGTCTTCAAGTTGATTTATTATTTGTGGGCACCATGCTTTTTTGTCCAGAAATCTGTCTGAAACATTTTATTAATAATAATCCCCAGTCCCTGTATAGCACCTTCCATCAGCTGGTCTCAAAGTGCTTTACAAAGGAGGACAGTATCATTATCCCCAGTTTATAGATGGGGAAACTGAGTTACAGAGAGGTGAAAGGACGCAGCTGGGGGTGGGTCTGAGGCCGGGAGCAGGGCCATGGCTGGGGCCCGGAGTGGAAGCAGAGCCGCAACCAGGCTGCAGTGGGGGCCAGCAGCTGGGTCTGGGTCCAGGTGCAGCTCTGCTTCCAGCCCTGCCTCCAGCCTCAGTCCCGAGCAGGGAACGGAGCTGTGGCCAGTGACCAAGACTGGGGGTGGGGCAAGAGCAGAGCCACACCGAGGCTGGGGACGGGAGCCAGGGACGCGGATGAGGGCCGGGAGGGGCTAAGTGGTGCTCTCCCCTCCCATGGAGGCTGACCTGGGCCTTGCTGCGCCGCCCCGCCCCCAACATTCCTCTTTGCCCCCACAATTTGGGAACCTCTGTTCTAGGCCATGCTCCCTGTAGCTCTCTCTAGAGATGCCTCTGAAATTAGCATAGTCCTTCTTGGGACCTTCATTTATGATGAAGCTGGTGTTATTTTGCAGAACGTTTCTCTGCATTCAGATATTACAGAGGAGTTCTGTTGCTGTGGATGGTATATCCCATCCACATCTATAGAGTTGTACGTCACTTCCCAGTCTGGAGTGGGGGCTATTTATTATATGAGTGTCTATTAGCGGTTTTCCTTGGGAGTTCAGTGGGTGCAATGAAAGATGGTTCTGTGCTTTACAAGCTTTATCACCTACACAAAGCATGTCTGAATTATTCCACATTTGCTATCCCGTGTGAGCAAGGGTATTCCTTTTGATAATAGATTAGTGACTAAGCAAAATCTTCACGCTGTTGATGGGCAATGGATGCCCCTTCAATATGCAATTCACCTCTATTTACCATGGTTCAAGTTGCATTAGTTGTTCTAAATGAGCCACAGATTTTTTTTTTTTTTTTAGTGGTGTTCTTGAAAAGTTGGTATTTCACAATTACCTGAACTTTAAAACATGGCATGTAAATAGCCCTCAGCAAAGAGTTTATCTAGAACAGGGGTGGGCAAACTTTTTCATCTGGGTGGGGAAATTGCATGCAGGGCCATAAATGTAGGGCTGGGGCAGGGAGTTGGGGTGTGGGAGGGGGAGCGGGTGCAGAGTGCGGGAGGGGGCTCAGGGTAGGGGGTTGGGGTGCAGGAGGGGTGTGGCAGGGGGTTAGGGGGCTCAGGGCAGGGAGTTGGGGTTTGGGGTGCCGGTTCTGGCTTGGCACCGCTTCCCTTGAGCGGCTCTGGGAGCGCACAGCGGGACTAAGGCAGGCTCTCTGCCTGCCCTGGCCCCACACCACTCCGCTCCCAGAAGTGGCCACCACCATGTCCCGGGGTGGGGGGGGCAAGGGATGGCAGAGGGCTCCACGTGCTGCCCTCGCCTGCAGGTACCTCCCCTGAAGCTCCCATTGGCCGCGGTTCCCCGTTCCTGGCCAATGGGAGGTGCAGGGGGTGGTGCCTGTAGGCGAGGGCAGCACACAGAGCCCTCTGCCCTCACCTCCCCCCAGGGGCCACAGGTACATGGTGCTGGCCGCTTCCGGGAGCAGGGCCAGGGCAGGCAGGGAGCCTGGCTTAGCCCTGCTGTGCCACAGGGCTGGCAATCCCGTGGGCCGGATCCAAAGCCCTGACAGGCCGGATCCAGCCCACGGGCCGTAGTTTGCCCACCCGTGATCTAGAACTAAGTCCATCGTGTTGAGAAGAACTCTTACCTCTTGCTCTAGCATGTGGTGCCTCCTATGAAAAACCCCATAATGCAAAGCTTATTTTTTTGTTTGGCTGCATGTTTTGGCCGCCTCTTCGCTATGCGCTCATGTGGTGTTTTCGCTTTTGAAAATGTCTTAATGTCCCAGACTGTTGGACTGAATTTCCCTAGTGCAATATGGCAGAGTAGTGAAGGCCTGTGTCTGGGTAATGGTGGCATTTTACCTCTTCAATGTTCCTGTAATTCATGGAAAGAGCATAAACTTGAGAGCAGCTGCTGCTGCTGTTGAGAGCAGCATGTAAAGTCTGCATTCATTCTCTCCTGGAAAAATATACAGTCCCTACTCTTGCGACTTAGAGGAGAAGTTGTCCTTGGATTACCATAGAGGGTAAAATTGAACCCACCAAGTCCAAGACATTAAACTCTCTTGTCTCTTACTGTTTCCAAGATACCAGGGTTTGCAGGGAGTGCAGCTACGTGCTCATCCAGAGGAAGATAAATCACTGCATGTTTTCCTCTAAAGGAGACAGTTTCTAAAAATAGGAGCCATGCTGGAGCTACCAAGAACAAAAGAACACTTGGGAACCACCTCTGCCATTGTCCTCCTCTCCATATCTGTGCTCTCTGCCACTCCACGCATAGCTACATGCCTGTCTCCCAAATGCCATCTATGCGCCGTATATTTTGGAAGTCTTTAAAATCTGCCATTTTTTGGAGCGTCAGATTTTAAAGATCGCAGCTTCTGTCCCCTCCCCCTGGCATTCTAGACTGGTGTGACTCAGCTTCCTGAACACTGCCCATTTAACATGATCCTGCAGTTTGTTACCGGGCTCTCTTACCATTCCCCTTTAAAAGAAAAGTGTTTGAAACATTCTCTCTGGATCCTAGGAACATTGTCCTTTGGTGCTGCATTTTCAGGCCAGACATGATCACCAAATGGTGTAAATCCAGAGTAAGCCCAGAGACTTCACTGGAGTCACTCTGGTTTTAGACTGGTGTAAATGAGATCAGAATTCAGCACTCACTCTGGGAGATATTTTTGAATCACAGGCAGAATGTTTAAGCCTGAGATTTTCAAAGTGGACTAGAGGATTTGGGAATCTGGATTAATGGGGCTTACACGTCCACTCCATGATTTTAAATCTCAGCCTGAGTCTTTAAGTAAAAGTTCTTTTCTTTGAATTACCACGGTGTCTGTGCTCCTCACTTCCCTTCATAGCTACGACAACATTCTGGACTCTGCACTTGCTTGGAGTATCCTATTATTCAGTCATTTTTATCGCACAGTAAATGTAACCGGCGCTTCATGAAACAAATGCAAGATCCTTGAAAATTACGAGGTCACTGCCTTGGAATTTGCTGTCCTCCTAACAGAGGAAAGCAAACCCCAGACGCTAAAAAGCACAGAGGCAACACCCATGAGAAGGTCAGGATTGGAAAGATCCAAACTGTTCTCTTCCATGGAAGAAGAGGAAGGGGGCTGCACCCTATTAAATGTCTAAAGTAGCTCTCCGAGGTCTGAGCCTGCATCCCCTGCAGTGCCACGTTCCCTGAGAGCCCATCCTGCCTCTGTCAGTGTCAGTGTTGGCAGCTTCCCATTTCCTCTCTCTCCGTAACTTAAGGCTAAATATTAACGGATCTCTCATTAGTAATGGCCCAGCTCCCTTGTACAGTCTATGTTGGTGGCTGTTGCACCTGTTAATTGGTGCATTTTGAACCTCATCTCTGCTTGCAGTGTGAAATGCTCAGTAAATTCTCTGGTTACTGTGTAAGAATCCTGTGTGTTGACTACCCCTTCACCCGATCTGTCAGGGTGCAGGAGCGCTATGAGACTGGACCTGTGGTCTCTGCAGGCTGCATCTCTTTTTGTTTAACTGGGTAATCCTAAGGCATAGCTGGCTTCCTGGGTTACAGCCAGGTAGCTACAGGATACTGGGATGGAGAGGAAGGCAGCATTGTAGCTGCTAGGAGAACTGTGACCCGAGATGATGGTGACCAAAGCAGGGTCATGAGATGTTGATTTACCATGACAAGGATATAGAAACCTTTTCCATTTGGTGACAGAAATCAAACATGGGTACCAGGCTGGGATTCTAAAACTAAACGGGAAGCAAGGCGGGTTTAACTGACTACTGTTCTGACAAACTGAGCCATCCGCATGGCAGGCCTATTCTGGCAAAACAGGGACTGGAGTGACATGGACACTGGCACCTTGAATCTCCCTTGCCCCGCATCTTGGATAGTCCCTTACCCCAGAGCAAAGTGGCTGTCAAATGCGGTCAGCTCACAATGGTGGCAATTACACTACCGTAAAGTGGCAGCAGGACCATGGAGAAGCAGGCCCTGGAATTGTGCACTGCAGTCTATGTGTAACACAGCCTGTGCTTCCTGAAAGCTTCAGCTGACTGGAGCTGTGGCTCTCATTTGCTTTAGAGATGATTCAGGCATGGAGCATATCACACCTATGCTCCATAGAGTGTACTAGCTGCTAGCTGGGATCTACAGTAGTGTAGGTCTGCACTGTCTAAGACCCTGTCTGTTCTAGGGAAATGGTTTAAAACATCCCACTATTGCCGATACTGGCTCTATTGCCAGTGGAGCTACGTTGCGTGTCCTAATGTGGACAGGGTGCCAGTGCCATTGTTAAGATCCTAAGACCTACCGGACTGGGTGAGACCAATGGTCCATCTAGCCCTGTATTGTGTCTCTGGCCAGTGCCAGAGCTTCGGGGGGGGGGGGGGGGGGGAGTGCACAGAACAGGACAGTTGGAATGATCCACCCCGTCTTCCCCTCCTACCTTCTAGCAGTCAGAGGTTTAGGGTTGCCGCAAGCATGGGTTGTATCCCTGACCATCTTGGCAAATAGCCACTGATGGATCTATCCTCCATGAACTCATCTAGTTCATTTTGAACCCAGTTATACTTTTGGCCTTCACAATGTCCCATGGCAATGAGTTCCAGAGGTTAATCATGCACTGTGGAAAAAGTACTTCCTCTTGTTTGTATTAAACCTACTGCCTAATAATTTCATTGGTTGACCCTTGGTTTGTGTATTGTAAATAAAACTTCTCTACTCACTTTCTCCACACCATTTATGATTTTATAGACCTCAGTCATATTCCTCCCATCCCTTTTAGTTGTCTCTTCTTTTTCTAAGCTGAACAGCCCTAATATTTGTAGTCTCTCCTGGTATGAACACCTCAGAAATCCTTATTGCCCTTCTCTGACCCTTTTCCAGTTCCATTATATCCTTTTTGAGATGGCGGGTGGACCAGGACTGCACATAGTATTCAAGGTGTGGGCGCATCATGGATTTATATTGTGGCATGAGATTTTTTTTTTTTCTTGTTTTCTATCCCTTTCCTACTCGTTCCTAACATTCTCTTAGCCTTTTTAACTGGAGGGAAGGATTTTCCAGTGATTAGGACACTAGTCTGGGGCTTGGGAGAGACAGGTTCAATTCTCTGCTCTGTCACAGACTTCCAGTGTGTCCTGGGGCAGGTCATTCACTCTCTGTGCCCAGTTCCCCTCTTTGAAATAGGGATGGCGGTGCTGCCCTGCCTCCCAGGGGGTTTGTGAGGTGATTGTGAGACGTCCAGATATGATGGTAACGGAGGCAGGAGGGGCAGATAAGTACCAAAGATTGATAGGGCATGTTGAGAGGCCTGTCTTACTGTGGTTTTCCCTGAGTTACTTTTGCTCATTTTGGAGTTCTCCTGAACTGACAGCACTTCGATCCCTGCTTGCAGAAGGCATGTTTGGTAAAAGGTGATCCCTGTATTGAGTTGACAGTGCAGTGTACAATAGCAGACCACTGCGCTGAGGACACTCCAGACCATGGCAATACGGAATTGGCAAAGCAGCCTATGGGAGTTCAGTATCCAACACCCATTGAAATTAGACATTTGAGCACCTAATTCCCTTGGGCTCTTGGAAATCCCAGCCTTAATGGCTGCTCACATTGTCCATATCTCCAACAAGTGCAGCCTCCCTGGCCTGACACTCCTGTGACTTAATGTGGATACCCATCGTACAGTCTGAACAGCTCCGCCCTGCTGCTGGCTTTTGTGTTCTTGGGATAAACGTTCATCCCACAGGCTGTGCCTGGAAGTCAAGCTCGAAGGCTGTGTAGGGTGCGAACAGGCTTTCACTGGAACACAGAAATTGTTCTTATCATTTGTGTTACGGGACCACATTGGAACCCCAGTCACAGTCCAGGACCCCGCTGTACTGTGCAAATGCAGAACAAAAAGATGGTCCCTGCCCTAATGAGTTTACAGTCCAAGTGTAAGAGAAGAGATAACGGGTGGATACAGACAGATGGGGCGGCATAAGGAAACAATGAGACAGTTGTGATCAGCTTGATGGGCAGGGCTCTCAGCACACCAGCGGCCTAACTGTTGTGACGTTTTTGTAGGCATCATGGCAAAGGAGAGATTTGAAGGAGTATAATGAGTTAGTTTTGTGGGTGTTTATGGGGAGCATGTGGGGCAGCATGGGAGAAAGCACAAAGGTGCTATTTGAAAATTTAACAAGTGGATGATGGAGGCTAGGATCGTGGGTTGATCAGAGGCGAGGGTAGACACTTTGATACTGAATGGGAGATAGGCCACAAAGGGCCATGGAAGTGAAGTCAAGCAGCTTAGAGAGGGATGATGTGGTCAAAGCAATAGGCTAGGATAGTGGTTCTCGGCTTGCGGCCCAATCAGCAC
This sequence comes from Natator depressus, assembly GCF_965152275.1. Taxonomy (NCBI): domain Eukaryota; kingdom Metazoa; phylum Chordata; order Testudines; family Cheloniidae; genus Natator; species Natator depressus. Next base: position 7,198,152 of record NC_134253.1, read on the forward strand.
AGAGCTGCGGCCCATGTGACATCCTCAGGGCCATAGAGGTAGTATTTGATTTGGCCCACATAACGTGGCCCACAATAAAATAAATAGGTTGCGAACCACTGGGCTAGGACAATGATCCTTTGCATCAGCATTTTGAATGGATACCTCTAGCCTAAGGGCAGGTCACTCCAGCTCAAGGGCAGCAGAGGGCACGTCACTGTGTTACTGTGTGACATCCTGCACAGGTTCCATCATTTTCACACGGTTCCCTTTGCAAGGGTTCTTCGCAAAAAATCCACCACCACCCAGTGGCTTGACTTCAAATGGACTGGCCGCTCCTCTTAGGAGCGGGTGGGTGGGAGCCAGGCATTGAAGCATGTGCATTTTTATTTTAAACTGCTTACTGCAAGAATGATTATACATCAAATCATTGGTGCACAGGATTAACCCTCTTAAGTGTGGGTTAGAAATGCGGCAGTAATCTCAACCCGGCTGCAGAAGGGGAGGAGGCACAGCGGAAGCAGAGGAGGGGGCGATTATCTGCCAGGAAAGCTTTTTAACACAAAATGACATTATTCCAAATGGCAGTAAAGAAGCCAAGATTCGGCCCCGATCGACTGAAGCTTTCCTTTTCTCTGTTGCAGATGAGCCCGATCCTGCCCTCTGTGGTGCTGTCCCAACCACGCCTCACAGGAACGAACTCTGGTAAGTGCTGATACTCCTGGGATAAATCGCACATTTGTGTCACTGCCACTGAACCGATCCCGAGGACTTTCACTTTTAACTGAGCTTGTAGGTAGTAAAGCCCTAAGGATGCCCCCTCCCCCTGCCATCATTATCCTTCCTGGCCAAAGAGGCGCTCCCCTTTGGAGCCAGCCAGTGCCACTCCTTGCTGTTGAGCAACAGTGGGCATCTTACTCTGACTCACGCTTGCCAGGCCAGGGCTGAATGCAGTCCAGCCTAGGTGTCGTGCTTGATGACATCATTGGGCCTTCAAGCCCAACCCGTGCAACATTCTCAGTCTTAAAGTATAAGACTAGGATGAGGAATCAAACCCAGTTCGCCCGATTACACCTCTCAAGTAACCTGTGTTTCCCATGATAACATGCTACCAAGTGGCTTTTGGAAGGGAATGGGGTGCATGACCTGCCATTCAGTCTTTTGCTTTTTCTTGTTTTGCTCTTCCCCCATATCCTCCAGCTGCCTGCATGCACATCACCTCCTGCGGGGGTGTCTGAGGCCACGTAGTCTACCATTCCTCTCCCAGTGCCACTATGTTGGCCACTAGGGGCCCGCCTACAGCCATTATCTTCCAGGAGGCTGGCAGTCGTAACAGAGATTTAAGGTTGATTGAGAGATGTTCAGGGAGTAGCTGTGGAACACGATGGAGAAAGCATGTCAGATATTGTGTGTCCCACATTGTGGCACTGAGTGATAATTCTGCAGGGCAGTAAGGACCACTGACCTGCTCAGAATCCCTCTCTTTTATCTTGCTTATGCAACATAACTGGTGCCCAGCACATTTTAATGGGTTTATTTTTGTATCCAGTGTCGCTCAGTGTTCTGATCCTTCCTGGGCTAGGAGTTTCCTTATTGAGTTATTCTTAATAATACACATGGGATTTGCAGTGCATATGGTAATCCTTGGTGACCACAGAGAAACTCTCTTCCAACCAGCAGTTATTTTGCTTGGGTAAAATAAGGGATTTTACTGAACTGGAAAAATGGATGTGAATTTATGGGGAGAGGAGGTTTCTTAAAACAGAAAACGGCAGTGTTGTGTGGGAATTTTGTGGGCTTGGCTAAGATAGAACAGCTGCCAACAAAGGTGCTTTGTTCTCACTTCAGTAGAACTTGACCTGTTAGATAATGCTATCCTGTCTCATAGACTTGAGACTGTTGTGGTTTTTATCACCTCTGGTCACCTCTGCATTTGGAGGCATTTGAGTCCCCTGTTTGTTAGGTTCTCTGGCCCAATGCACATCATAAGGGGCAAGTGGAAGTCTTAGTCGGTGCTTTTCTACGAGGAAGGTTTGGAACGAGAGAGAGGTGGTGTATTGGATGACTCGGTTGATTGATAAAAGAGATTCAGGGGGTTTCCACTGAACCAGGTTTGTAATGAGCCAAAGCTATTAGTATTTGGTGGCTGATATGAACTGAACAAGGGGGGATCTCAACCCAGATGATGTTTGACAAGCGTCCACATCACACAATCACTGCCATGTTTGTCACTGACGACAGAGAAGCCGAGGACTGAGTAGGCCATGGAGATTCAAGTGTAGTCCTTGTAATCCAGGAATAAGGTATATTGGCAGGAGCTGGTGTGTGGCGGAATCTTACCTTACTCTCTGGCTGTACAGAGGCCTGGAGTCTGTATGGCTGTCACTGTGCTGCCTTTTGCACTGTCTGTGCTAAACCCAATGGTCTGTGAAGCGGTACCTCTGATAGTTGCCAGCAGAAATATCGCTCTCAGCATGCAATGCTCTTTCTCAATCAAAACCTGCTGTGACCTTGGTGTCCACCATCTGCACCTCCATTTTAATAAAGACACTTGCCTAGCTTTTTTTCATCCATAGATTTCCAAGCACTTTGTAAAGTGGGTAGAATAATTATTCTTGTATTTGCAGAGGGAGTAGGAGTGGCTCAGAGCAGTTCAGCAGCTGGTCACTGGCAGAGAGGGGAAAAGGAGCCCAGTCTGATCCGCAGCTGCCCTCATGTGGTGTCCACAGGCACCTCTTTTTAGGTTTCTGCACTACCTCTGCCCCAAGGGTTGAAATTTTACCCATAGCTGACCTATAGGCACTGCTTCTCGAACCCTAGTCCCTTTGGGCATCTGCCCCTCTCCTTCCCCTTCCTACCAGCAGCCACGTTGGCAATAAAAAGCCTTCGACCCTTTCATAACTGGTACAAATGCCATAGGGATCGTCTGTGAATGATGGAGATTGTAATGTCTCCCCACAAGACTGCAACTGCCTTAGCAGCAGTGCCCTGCTCCACTTAATGCAGATGAGATGCAGCCCTCAGGATCCTTGCAGGCGGTTAGCACTGTCCTATTCTGTGCCCCAGTGTAGAAATAGTAGGTGTGGGGAGGAACCTTTTTAGGGCGTATTCTCTCTACTTTGAGGCCCTGCCAAGGTGTGAGAGGATGGAATTAGCCAAGGACTTCTCTGTAAGCTGGCCTGCTGCTCCTGCCCCCCTTGGCTTGTGGCCCCTGTACAGAATATTGAAGCTGGAGAAACAAAAAACAATAAAGAGGAGCAAAATGGATCCTAATTTCTCACACTTCCTCTAGAGAGCTGCCAGCTAGTAGAGCTTTCCTCTGAACAAGCCACTGGTGAGGAGCCCCCAGGCTTCTATCTCTGGACTCGGAGAAGGTTAAAGGGTGATTTGATTAGTCTGTAAGTACCTACATAGGGAACAATAATGGGCCCTTCAATCTAGCAGAGAAAAGTTGAAGCATGATCCAATGGTTGGCAGTTGAAGCTAGACTACTTTAGACTGGAAATAAGATGTAAATTTTTAACAGGGAGAGTAATTAATGACTGGAACAACTTACCAAGGATCTTGGTGGATTCTCCATCATTGACCATTTTGAAATCAAGATTGGATGTTTTTCTAAAAGCTCTGTTCTAGGAATTATTGCGGGGCAGTTATCTGGTGTGTGTTACACAGGCTGTCAGACAAGATGATCATAATGGTCCCTTCTAACCAAGGAATGTATGGATCCAAAAGGCAGAGTGCTAGGGGCCATGTCTGCACTGTACATTAAGCTCTATGAAAGCCTCACTGGTTCCTGTTTGGCCTCATAATAAAATGTCTTCCCACAACAGCAAATATCCACAGGCAGCTTGGTAGAAAGAGGGATAGAACTGTCTAGGAGACTCTGTCCCAAAGGTCTCTGCAGAGGATGAGGTGGATTTTTGAGGGGGAAAGGGAAAATTTTGTTTAAGTGGGTTGAGGCAGGAATCCAGGAAGTGATGATGGAAACATTCAGCTGGACTTCAGGAAACCCTTTCTAACAGGGTCACTTCTAATATGTGGGTCAGCCTCTCTAGGGAAGCTGCTAACGCTATTGGAGTCTTTGAAACAAAACTGGACCAAGTCCTTGAGGATATGCAAAAGAGATTCATCTTGCACATGGCATTGGGAGGGGGAAGGAGAAAGTGGAATAGGCAGCCTAATAGGTCCTTTCCATCCTTAGTATATTTGAGTATATTATCAGAGTCCTGCAGTTAGGACGGAAGAATCCCATGCACCGCTACAGACTAGGGACCGAATGGCTAGGCAGCAGTTCTGCAGAAAAGGACCTAGGGGTTACAGTGGACGAGAAGCTGGATATGAGTCAACAGTGTGCCGTTGTTGCCAAGATGGCCAATGGCATTTTGGGATGTATAAGTAGGGGCATTGCCAGCAGATCGAGGGACGTGATTGTTTCCCTCTATTCGACATTGGTGAGGCCTCATCTGGAGTACTATGTCCAGTTTTGGGCCCCACATTACAAGAAGGATGTGGAAAAACTGGAAAACGTCCAGCGGAGGGCAACAAAAATGATTAGGGGACTGCAACACATGACTTATGAGGAGAGGCTGAGGAAACTGGGATTGTTTAGTCTACGGAAGAGAAGTGAGGGGGGGATTTGATAGCTGTTTTCAACTACCTGAAAGGGGGTTCCAAAGAGGATGGATCTAGACTGTTCTCAGTGGTAGCAGATGACAGAACGAGGAGTAATGGTCTCAAGTTGCAGTGGGGGTGGTTTAGGTTGGATATTAGGAAAAACTTTTTCACTAGGAGGGTGGTGAAACACTGGAATGCGTTACCTAGGGAGGTGGTGGAATCTCCTTCCTTAAAAGTTTTTAAGGTCAGGCTTGACAAAGCCCTGGCTGGGATGATTTAGTTGGGGATTGGTCCTGCTTTGAGCAGGGGGTTGGACTAGATGACCTCCTGAGGTCCCCTCCAACCCTGATATTCTATGATTCTATGATTAACAGATCAGCCTTGTTAATTTTAAATGGGCTACATACAGGGGAAGCCTGGTGACATTCTCTGGCATTTATTATGCAGGAGCTCAGACTAGATGATCTAATAGTCCCTTCTGACTTTAAAAACTATGAAAATGAAGTGATGTGTTTTATGTAAACAGAAGTGTTGGTTCATATCCTTTAACCAGCTAATAAATGTCAAAAATTATTTGCAGCACCAGGAATGAAGAACATGTAGAACTCAAGAAAGGGTTTTACAGAGCAGATTCCAGGAGTTCAGCAGAGCTAAGAAGTATGACTGTGTCTGGCAGCACATCATGGGATTGTTCCACTCTGGAGACAAGAGGAGGTGACTTGAGAGAAGAAAGCACTTTAGAAAGACTCTCTGGTTTGAAGGACTCAGCAGGCTTAAAGGAAGTGCAGTGTGTAAATCCTTCACACTCAATGGAGTCCACGTTTACAGTGGAGTCCAAGATTGTAAATACTGTGCAGATGGACACTGATCAACTGGAGAGCAACTCTGAGGACTTGAACACTCACAAGGCTACAGCAGAAACTTCCATCCCTTGTCCTGGAGTACGGTCTGTTAGTGGAGAGGAAAAATATCATAAAAATGAACCAAAGCAACTTGAAGCCTTCAGCAAAGAGCACTTAGATAAAAAAAAGAAGGGCATTCAGAGGTTTGACTGGATTTCTGGGCACAATGAGAGTCCGAGTCCTCACTATAAAGACATAAATAAGCCAACAGATGTAGCAACTAACTTATCCACCAGGGGACAGGCCGTGCATGAAGTGCCTTGTCCATTGACTCTGCCGGTATTCAGAAAAATGCTAAACCCTGTCTTGAGCAAGTCAAAAACTGTGGAGAGCGTATCCTCCCACAGGACAGGGCTGGCAATGGAGGCCAGTTTGAGTGACTTGAGTTCTCTTAATGCTGCAGAGTGGACATTGCAAAAGCCAAGCCTCCAGATAAATGCAGATCTTGCTGTCAGCAAACAGTCCTGGACCGTAAACGCTGAAGACTCTGTGGAGCGAATCCCACTGATGTCTCTAGAACCGACTCCCTGCAGCTCCTATGACATAGAGATGAGGCCATATGTGTGCAGTGTCTTGCTAGAGGAGCATGGAAAGGACGAGCTTGGCCAGGAGGAGGATCCCACCGTGTACACATGCATTGAATGCAGCATTTACTTTAAGAAAAAGGAACACTTGATGGATCACATGCTTCAGCATAACCGGGGACCAGGGCAGGACCAAGACAGAGATGCAGTTGGGGGTCAGTGTCAGTTCTCCTGTAATGAATGCGGATGGGCATTTGGGGACCCTGGCTCTCTGGAGCAGCACAAGAGGCTTCATCAGGAGTCCAGGGAGAAAATCATTGAAGAAATCCAGAAGCTCAATGAGTTTTCAGACGAAGGTCGAGAAGCCCGGCTGCAGTGCCCCAAGTGTGTTTTTGGAACCAACTCCTCTAAGATCTTCGTCCAGCATGCCAAGATGCACGTCAAGGAGAGGAAGGACCAAGGCATGAAGAATGTGAATCTCTTTGGCAGAGTTGGCAGTGGAGAAATGCATGACAGCCCAGTACACAACATCTACAAACACTTCAAACCAAACAAACACACCCCTGTGCAGGTGCAGCCACACAGCAGCAGTAAAGGACTCAGCACTTGCATGCTCTGCAGCTTCCCTGCTCCCAATGAAAATATCCTAAAGGAACACATGAAATATGCCCATTCCCATCTTCCCTGGGACACACAGACTTTTGAAGAGGACTCTAATCAGCCTGGAACTAGCAGGGATGCCTACAGCCCCGCTAGGCCAGGCCGATTTTCAGAGACGGATTATTTTGGCAAAGCCGAGAGGCTGTTTCCCCAGCCTCACCGAGAAAGCACATCCCATTATGAATCTGTCCAGAACTTTGCCATGGGTCACCAGAGACTCAATAAAAGCAATGGGACTAATAAAAAGGACTTCCAGACATCAGGGTTTCACACCAGGAAAGCAGCCCCGTATGGTGCCCTGCACAAAAACTTAGGGCTGTCCACCCTTACCTCAGCAAAAGTTTATTCTCAGTTTGCCCTGCAGCAAATGAAAAAAAAAAGCACAGTACACCACCTTGAGAGTGACGGGGACAATGTCAGGAGTCACCCGGGGGAGCTGGAGGAGCTCAGGCACAAATGGGCATTGGCAAATGATGTTGGGAGCATGGAAGAGGAAATTTCTTTAACCACCGAAATAGATTTGACTGAGAATAGACGCTTCAAACCCTTTGCTATTCCTCAGTCTGCTTTGGCCCTCAAGAGGACTTTCAGAGACACATTGAAAGCAACAGACTCTTCTATAGCATCAGAAGAACAGCAGCATCAGTTACGGAAGATGGTCCCTGTTGTCCTTCTAGAGGAGATGAACCTTCATCCCCAGAAGACAAAGCGGCCAAAGGGGAAGCTGTACAAGAAGAAAATAGCAGCTCCTTCCAGGGAGTTCATGATGGACGAGTCCCTCCCCTTAGATATTCTCTTGCTGGACTCCCCTCTAGAGGGTTCCCTAGAGCTAGATGACCTCTTGGATACAGACTCGCCCATGCTGAAGAACGAAGAGAGGAAATGTCCATATTGTCCTGACAGGTTTCACAATGGGATTGGCCTAGCCAACCATGTGCGGGGACACCTGAACAGGGTGGGTGTGAGCTACAATGTCCGTCATTTCATCTCAGCAGAAGAAGTGAAAGCTATTGAGCAAAAATTTTCCTTCCAAAAGAAGAAGAAAAAAGGTAGTATGTACTCAATTTATTGTTATTTACTTTTTTTTTTTTTTTTTTTTTTTTTTTACTTTTTTTAACTTTTTTTTTTTTTTTTAATTCCTCCCACTGAGGATGGGTATGTATATTATGGTAGCTGGCCTGAATCTTGGAGTGTCTTGTCACAATACAACATCCATTCATGGCTTTTTCATCTGGTTAAGCTTTTCTCTTTTGGCATTACCACTTGGCTGTGGCTTTTACCGTGTTATGTGCAGTAAAGTCCTCCCTCGGGCTTCCCACGTCTGGAAATATTTGTTAGGTGCTTTTAATATTGGTTAGCTGCTCCTGGATGATGCTGACAAATTGTCCTTCTTTTCGCAGTTGCCAACTTTGACCCAAGTACTTTCAGTTTAATGCGATGCGAGTTCTGTGGGGCTGGTTTTGATACACGTGCCGGTCTGTCCAGCCATGCCAGAGCCCACCTGAGGGACTTCGGTATCACCAACTGGGAGCTCACCATCTCCCCAATTAACATCTTAAAGGAGCTGCTGGCCAATTCATCCCAACACCCTATGCTGCAGTCTGCAGTAGAAACGGAGCCTTCATCCCCAAACCGAGAGAGAGAGATGCACGGGTTTGGATACCGAAAAAGCATGACCCCCATGTCCGAATGCAGCATTCCAAGGTCTCCTTTATCCCCGTTCCCACCTGCGTGGGGAGACGAGTCCATGCAGTCCTTCCGAGACGGTAAGCAAGTCCTGAACTTACCTTGCAAGCTGGAAAGTGTATTTACTGCTAATCTAAGGCCAGATCCTGCCATCCTTACACTGAGTAGAATTCGAAGGAGGGGACAATTTGCAGAGCAAGGTTCTACTCAGCATGAATAAAGGTGGCAGAATTGGGCCCCTTGTTATTAATCTCCATCCATACATTGTTATCCCTGTGTCTTGCGATAAACTGAAGCTTGAGCTGTGCCAATGAAACCTGACACTGGCTTTTGAGCAGGCAAATAGATCTGTGGTGGTGGAGCAATAGACAAAAGAACCTGCCTTTCTCTTCACACACAGCACAACCTTGAAAGCTCCTGTGGAGAGACCCATGTCTTACCACTTAGGAGCGGTCACCTGTATTTGAAAGGGAAAGATTTTTTTTTTTTTTTTTTTTTTTTATTAGAAGGACCAATCTCCTACATGGAATTAGGTTTCTGTCACTAAACCTAGAAACCTGGAATGAGAGTTGGCCCAGTTTTTTCCTCACTCAGCAGAACTTGGGTAGGAGGGAGAAATGGCAAAGTTGAAGCCACTGGGACCAGTTCAGTGGCTTCTAGTTATTTATTAATTCTACTAGCACTCAGGTGTGAGTAGAGTCCATGGCCTGAGAAGATGTGCATTTGCCCCATCTGCTGTACTCTCCTTGAGTCTAACATAACTCTGAGGGACAGGTAAGTGTTCAAAGTAACTATCAGCCACCCCAAACAAAACTGGTTGCTGGTAAACTCACCCAGATTAGTGGATGCAAGTGAAAGAAACCCAATGTCCTGTTCTTTAAAAATGTCTATCTGAAAGTGTGGGTGCATTAATCTAGAACTGCAGCTCCCTTTAACATCAGAAAGGGCTAGAGAGCATTCACCAGAGCAGTCTATTCCAATCTTAATTCCAGAATTCTGGCTGTAGGGAACCAGTGGCTGCCCTACAAATCTCAACACATATAATCTCATGTTCCGAAGTGCAGTCCAAAAAGTGGCAGGATCTTTCTGTGCCTCCCTGTAGCAAAATGGCTCCCACTGCTGCAGCGTCTGAGCACCTTGCAAACATTAATTTATCCTTGTGACATACCTTTCATATTGGCAAGGATTAGCTGTGCCTGTTTTACAGTTAGCGCCTCTGCACCTCAATTTCCCTAAGTGACGAGGGTGACCAGATGTCCCGATTTTATAGGGACAGTCCCGATATTTGGGGCTTTGTCTTATATAGGCTCCTATTACCCCCCACTTCCCATCCTGACTTTTCACATTTGCTGTCTGGTCACCCTATAAGTGACTTCTCCAAGGGCTTGCATGGAGTCTATGGCAAAGCCTGGAATTGAACCCAAAACCTCCCAAATCTCCATCCAATGCCTTAAACAGAGACCAGGGTAGCCTGCCTGGCTACTTCTGTCGGGTTCCTGGATACAGAAGCAGAGTATATCAGTGCTGTTGCCCAGTGAGGTTTTCGCCTTCCTCTGCTTGGGGCACAGGTTACTTGATGGTTTGAACTAGAGTAAATGGTGAATTTGAACTTGAAATCTTTAAATCAAGATTTGAGGACTTCAGTAACTCAGCCAGAGGTTACGGGTCTATTACAGGAGTGGATGGAGGAGGTTCTGTGGCCTGCAACGTGCAAGTCAGACTAGATCAGTAGTTTTCAACCTGTGATCCATGGACCTCAGGGGGGGTCCACAGACTGTCTAAGATTTTCCAAAGGGGTCTGCACCTCCATTTGAAGTTTTTTAGGGGTCTGCAAATGAAAAAAGGCTAAAAACCACTGGACTAGATGATCGTGATGGTCCTTTCTGGCCTTTAAAGTCTATGAGTCTGAGTCTTCCAACACCCATATGTGGGTAGCCCTTCTGCTGAATGGTGACAGAACTCTGGACCTTGCAAGTCTGCTTCCCAGTGGAAGAGAAACTACTGATGCAGAGTCTGGGTCTGTCCTAGGTGTGCCTTGCTTTATCTACCCATGCACACCAGTTCTGGAGCAGAGGCAGTCACATACAGCATGCAGGCAATCCCTTCTTCCAGAAATCCCAGCCCAGTTCCCAGGAAGCTTCTCTGTCCCAAGAATTCACTCCAAATGCAGAGAATAAAACCGAGAAGCGCTCCTATCTGCCACAGCTTCTCTCCAAGGACAAAACTAACAATTATACAACATTTCTTCAAAGACTAAAAGCTCGATAAAAGGAACTTCTAAGGCTGTGTATGACAGCACTCTCTGCTGACGCCTACCACTGCAATAATATCCTGTCAACTTTCTCAAAGTCCTTGAAACAGATGAAAAAAGGATGGTCACTGGAATTCCAGGCTTAGCAGTCACCTTAGCTGTCTCTAGTTAAAATAAGGAGCATGCAATGTAGGGTGTGCTGGCATGCTCCTCGTACCCTAGCTGTGTCTAAAAGGATTCTTGAAGATGAATATAGATAAATTATCTGAAAAACACAGCTCTACTTGGCAAGTCAAATCACAATAGATACATATAGCCTTGTGACTGTGACTGGCTGCTAGTAAGATGTGAGCTATGGGCTTGTCATAGACACATAGTGCTATGATGCACTGCTTAGGTGCAACTCTTACATACGCTCATAAGCAGTTTTAGTGTCTTTGTCTTTGGCTGGCACTTCAGCAGTTTCAAGCCACACGTTCCATGAAAGACTGCAGAAGATGCTTTTCTAATACGTGCAGTTTGTTTACTTAGAATGCTGTGTTGAGCTTTGTTAAAAGTTAGCCCTACTCCCAGAATGTACATGTGTTCTTGTTAATAAATTAAATGAATGGAAAGGGAAGGTGCCTCGGTAAGCTAAGTCGCTCCAAAAGCCTTTCAGTAGCAAATCCCTCTCAGTGAAGAGAGATTTTAAAAAATGGGAGACCCTGACCTTCACTTTGGATTTTCAGTGTAATTCTAATTATACAAATTCCTCTTATCCAAAAATCCTAGTTATCCAAAACAATGTCCCTCAAAAGGTCTCGTTAAGAGTTGGTATGGCAACCCCCATTTTTTCATGGTGTGTGTGTGTGAGTGTGTATTCCTACTGTATTTTCTACTGCATGCTTCTGATGAAGTGGGCTTTAGCCCACGAAAGCTTATGCTCAAATAAATTTGTTAGTCTCTAAGGTGCCACAAGTACTCCTCGTTCTTTCTGCTGATACAGACTAACACGGCTACCACTCTGAAAAGTATCCCTCAAGTAGCCCAATGTTAGTTAATAGCACTTCTGCTTATTCGAACACCCAGTTATCCAAAATCCAGCTGTCCCCAGGCCATTCCAATAAACAGGAGTGTACTGTAAATGCAAACAAGAAATGAGGGTGATTGATCCAATGTTCTAAGTTCAGGCATATTAATTAGGGCCAGTAGTGCTAATATTAGTGTTAATTCCTATCTCAATTGTTATGCCATTACAGTCACCTTTAGGAAGAAATGTAGACCCAGTACCTAAATTGAAAATGTTTCCTGCTAAATTTTGACCACTGCGCACATCACACCCCGTCAGCCTCAGAGCATTGCCAACTGTCTGGCTTTTATCAAAGTCCAGGAAAAAATTACCTACCCCAATCTACCTGTCACTTTGTGCCATGATAGTTGAACTGTGTAGCTGTGTGATCCAGTGTGAATCTTTCTCCATAAAAATAGCATTCTCTTGACTTCCCAATACAAAGCCAACCTGACTGTGTCATGCTCTGGGCCCTCCGAAGTGTTCTCCACTTAGGGCGTAACATTTAAGCTTTACTTAAGGAAAACTACTGCTACAATCATGTGAACACTGAAGCTACTGCACGGAATCCTTGCAGTCGGATTCATCCATCTGATGCTGCTACAGTGTCAAAAACTGTCCAAAACCTGTCCCCTGAAGTACAGAAATAAAATGGGACTCCTGTGTTTGGTCAAAGAAACAGTAAAGAAATATCTTGCCATCTCGGAAAGCACTGAGGTCCCCCAGTGATTAGTACCGTACTGGAGCCTGAGTGGAATAGTTTCCTGCACTTCCATTTCTTATTTAAACCCCGATCAGCTTGTTTACTCCAAAGTGTGTGTGTTAAGTGATATGGCTGTGGGGAAAATCCAGCGATAAGCCTTGTTGCTCTGAATCCCGGGCAAGAGTATGGCAAATCCTTTAGAAGCTATCTCTTGGATTTAAATATTGCTTACTTTTTTCTGTTTTATAGTCTCATTACTTGTGTGCTGGGGCAGTGGGATCTCAGAAAAGGGAATTAATCTGGAAAGCTAAAGGCCTATATTTAGAGCTTGAAAAACTTGAAGTGTAACTAACACACACCCAGCATTATGTCGGTGCTAGTCACAACTTCAGAGTTAAGAGTGATTTGAGTGTTGCATTTAAATAGGGAACAAAGCCTCTTGATTATGCATAGAGAACACAACATATCCACCCCAATTTACAGCACTCGCTCCCTGACTACAAGCTTCAGAGGGGTAGCCGTGTTAGTCTGGATCTGTAAAAGCGGCAAAGAGTCCTGTGGCATCTTATAGACTAACAGACGTACTGGAGCATGAGCTTTTGTGGGTGAATACCCACTTCGTCGGATGCATGTCATGTGTCCAACGAAGTGGGTATTCACCCACAAAAGCTCATGCTCCAATACGTCTGTTAGTCTATAAGGTGCCACAGGACTCTTCGTCCCTGAGTACAGAAATCTACTTTCTGAGAATTTGAGTAAATCTTTTAATTAATTTGAGTCCAACTGAATTTTAAAATGGCTCCTTCAAGACCTCTAGCACTCAGTGTCAGGAGAAGGAATTACCTAACACATCTCTCTGGTGAGAGACTTCTGAGGGGGTTTTTTTACACTCATTCCATAATATATAAATTTTTGTCACTGCAAAAAAAGTTAATGGGACACTGTAGTTTGCAATTGATAACCCCAAAAGCCAGCACATGAAGAGTTTCATACAGCTGCTCCTTTGGGCATAGATAGTATTTTATGTTTTGCTATGTCTGCTGTTGAATTTATGCTTGTAAAGTAGATGACTTTGCACTGCGTAGCACTCTTCATCTCAAAGCCCCTTATGAAGGTGGGTATTATACACCAACCCTGCATCCAATCTCCATTTTACAGGTGAGTAATTAAGAGCACAGGGAGGCAAGCTGACTTGTCAAAGGTTCCTAAAAGGAGCAGTGGCAGGTCAGGAATAGAACCCAGGTTTCCTGTCTGCCACTCCTCTGATTTTAACTACTAACTCACACTGCCTCTTGGGAGTTACAGTTGCTGTGGGAATCATAAGGCTTAGCTGAGATGAATTAAACCTGTCCCTGGACCATTGTGAATGGTGAATGTATAACACCTCTCAGAACAGAATTCCTGTTTCTTTCCTGTCCCCTTCCACATGTGGATCATGAAAAAAGCTGACTGGTGTTGGCTCTGGTTATTTGAGAAGCCTCTCTCCAGGCAGGGACTAGCTCACTATTAAACCCTACATTTAAACCATAAATTTCTGGTGGCAGGGCCCCGGTTGTCAGGATACACTTTGTTTGTCAGGACCTGCAGCTCAGCTTCAGCAGAAGATAGAAAGACACTAATTTCTTTTAGCATTTTATTAATTGTCCTCTAGGTTATGTCAATTGTCTGGTGTTACAGGAATTAGCCAGATAAAGCCCTAAAAAGCAGCACCTCAGGTATGCCACAGTAGCACTGTAGTGTAGTCAATTGCTACAGTGATGGGAGCCCTATTCCCATTGCTGTAGTAAATCTACCCCTCCAGAGGTGGTAGCTAGAATTCTTCCATCTTAGCAGTGACTATATTGGGTGTTAGGCCGGCTTTACTACATCTCAGAGGTGTGAATTTTTCATACCGCAGAGAGACATAGCTAGGTCAACCTAAGTTTTAGTTGTAGACCAGAACTTAGTCTTCCTACTGTCTTTTTCCTGTAAACTTCCCCATTTGCATGATACACAAATAAAAACTAACTAGAGAGTATCAGTGGAAAAGAGCTGTCTTGCTGAAAGATCTGCTCTAGCTCAACCAGAAGTTATGGGCTGGATGCAGGAATTATTGGGTGGTGGTCTCTGGCCTGGGTTATGTAGGAGGTCAAACCAGTTGATCATAATTGTCCCTTCTGACCTTAAAATCTGATTGCTTGTAAAAGCATCTGAACAAATGAAAATAAAAGTGAGGTGGGGGGAATGGAAATATCTGATGCTCAAGCCCATGGCAAGAGTTTTAAGTTGGATCCAATAGACGATAAGAACTAGGGACATGTATTTGGATGGAAAAACACAAGGTATAAATAGAGTTGCGCAAAAAAAATTGCGTTATGAGTCAGGACTGAACCAATGGCTCAAAGGGAGAATTGTGCTGTTCGAGCTGTCATGTTTGTGTGAAATGTAAAGAGGTCTTGGCCCTGATGGTAACTGAAAACCCCACAATGCCTTTTCTGAGTCAGGACATTAACCGGAGTGTCTTGGTCAAATTCCAACTGGGGAATTATTCTGCTTCCCTGAATTTCCCCCACTCCACTTTCAAGTGGTTATTGTATTCTTCGCTTCCTGCCCTAGCCTATTGTGCTCTGTTAAACAGCTGCCAGTATCACCTGACAGGAGGCTGTGCTTCAGTGGCAGGCAAAGCGATCTTTGCTGATTGCTTGTAAAGCACTTTGAGGTTTTTCTGCTATGGAAGGTGCTAGGTAAATGTAAGCTCCTCCTCACTAGAGGTAAACTTAGCTAGGATGTAGTTTTGTTGCCCATGGTTTATCCTCTCCACTTGTTCAGTGTTCTTCATGATCTATATCCTTCCAAGTACGTACTATAGCTCTCCTCCCCTAGGCTGTTGTTGCCTTTCTCTGTCCTGGGGATTGCTCTCATATCTAGCAGCCATTCCCGTGCCTTCTTTATCAACCCTAAATGCAAGAAACCTATTAGATATAGATCTAGAGACTTCTTGTACCTTTTCACCTCTTCCTGTTCTGGGACAGCTGACGCAGTAGCAATGGTGCCTGCCTGTTTGACTGATCTGCACCTTAATTTAAAAGAGCAGAATGTTAATCTTGAAGAAACAGAAAACAGATGTTATGCTGTCTTACCCAAACCCATGTGTCATTTTCCATAGGCACAACACTGAACTGCAGTAGTATGTAAGGAGCAAATGTGCATTTGTATAATTTGTTTACCTGCTGCCCTGTGGACATTCAACGCAGAGCCAACAAGGTGGACTTTTGCCCCTATGGCTGGAAAGCAGCTGGAAGAAGTGGGTGTTAAAGAGGAGATGCGTGATGGAAGAGAACAGGGAGATTATCCCAGCTCAGAGGGACTGATGGTCTGAACTAATCCAGCAATTCCTAATCTCAGCTGGCTGCTGGATTGTTCAAAGAGAACCCAAACCAGTGTTTAAAAGGGAGCTGCCCCCATTGTGCTCAGAGATAAATAAACCCATCACTACTTAGCTAATGTGAGTGAACCTGAAGGTCTTATGCAGCAGAGAGAGCTTCTTCATAGCTAAACTCAGAGGCAGCCCTGTTGTTTTTGTAATGTCCATTTGCAGCCCAAGCATTGGTGAACTAAAGTTTTTCAAAGACTGATTGGATGGTTAATAAGAGAGCGTGCAAATATCAGCAGGTGCTTAGAGCTGACCATGGTCCAGGCTTCCCATTCATGTGCACAGCAGTGGTCCTCTGTGATTTAGCTTCACCTGTTGAAAGTGGAATGCCACTTACACAAAGCCAGCCCCTACACGTGTATCCCTTTGGAAAGGATATAGGTTGTGCTCTGCTTTTCCTGGAGGTTTTCTTTGATGTTTTCATGGATCACTGCGTCTGTGGTTTTAATTTGTGCAGAGTGCTCACCTTTCTTGCAACCAGCTGCTCTAAGAAGGAGCCTTCTAGGTGTGGCTTGTTGGTGGCTACCTGCTTGTAGTGACAAGGGAAAGTCACACTCATGTCTGTCTACGCCTGAGACCAGTATATCTGTTTGGAGCCTACGTATTCCAAGGAGGATATGTCTGCCTGACCTACCTGCATGCTATGAGGTACCCCCTGAGAAAAGAAAGTCTCAGCACTTCTGTGTGCGCATGCACAGGGCTCCTTTCACCTCCCTTCTCCAAACTCCCCCTGCAGGTTTCATGCTGAACTGCCTCAACCAGGAAGGCTCCACCACCTTCCATTATGACTCTCCCTTTGGCCTAGCCCCAGCTTGTTTATCCGAAGGTCTTTTTCTCCCTTTTTTGAAAGCCTTGCCACCTCTCAAGCTCCACCTGCAGGCTTAATTTTAAGCTCTTCTATCCTGCTGCTTGTGCGTGCGTGCGTGCGCCACAGCTGCCACAATCGAAAGCAGTAGAAAGCTTGTCCTTGGCTACTGTGCTAGCATTACAAAGTCTGTTCTGTTAGGCATCCAGCAGTGTAGTCTGTGCCTAACAGAGTGAGATCAGAAGGGATCCTTTTTTAGTTGTTTCACTCATACTGGATTGTAGTCATTCATGAGATCTGCAATACATCCACAGGAGGGTAGCTCATGACTTAGGACTGGCCCAGTGCTAACTCTTGCACACCTATTTCTGTTAGTATTTCATGCTCTTCCACCACGGTTTCCATTGCGCCAGTGGGAGGAGTCTAGCTTCCTGCTGTTTCTCTCTGTGATAGTCTCCTGCTCAGTGTGAGGAATGGAAAGTTACTCATGAGAGCAAGGAGTGACCTGAGCTGCTTTGCCTGCCCAGGTTTTGTTTAACAGTGTGTGCAGCGACCTTTCACAGCAAGTGTGTGCACATGAAAACCCAGCTGGCAACTGTGAGAAGCTGCTACCTCTGCTGATCTGGGCTCCTTCCCTCAGAAATTTACAACTTCCACTGATTTGGATTTCCAGATAAGTATCTCATATAGCCTACAATCCTGTGAACTTGACTCAGACTAAGAGGATCCTGTGAATTTATGGTCTATATATCCCAGACAATTCACTTCCTCCAAAGCCCCTACAAAATTAAGAAATCTAATCTAATGTAACAGAACTTCTTCCTGGCTCCATATCTCCCAGTTCACTTAATCTTGTAGTAAAGTACACTCTCCTGGCGCTGACTGTATGTCTGAGGTGAGGCCTCAACTCCTTATAGCCCCAAGTGAAGGCCCTTAGCTTAGTAGCACTCCATGAACATCTCAATCTGTTTGCAGGAGGAGAGGGAGGCATGGAGTGAATGGGCTGTAGCCTCAACAAAAGTGGATATGATGTTTTTAATTGTGCATAATGCACTAAAAAATATCTCATGAACTTGAAGGAGCCCCAGTTGTTCGACTTAGTCTGCACACCACTGGCACGACAACATTGGGGTCTCAAGATCTGACTAAACTGCAACTTTGTCCCTCCCCATAGATTCATAGGTGTTAAGGCCAGAAGAGGCCATTTTAATCATCTAGTGTGACCTCCTGCGTAGCACAGGCCAGAGAGCTTCACCTAATAATTTTTTTTGCGTTCAGTCCATAACTTCTGGTTGAGCTAGAGTAGATCTTTTAGAAAGACATTCAGTCTTGACTTCAAGACTGCAAGTGATGGAGAATTATCCACACCCCTAGGTGAGTTATTCCACTGGTTAATTCCCCACATGGTTAAAAATTGGAACATTTTTTCTAGTTTGAATTCGTCTAGCTTCAGCTCCCAGCCATTGGGTCTCGTTATGCCTTTTTTCTGCTAGCTCAAAGAGCCCTCTGCTTATCAGAAATCTCCCCTCCGTGTAGGTACTTGTAGGCCATGTTCAAGTCCTCTCTTAACTTTCTATTCAATAAACTAAATAGATTGACAGGTTTCAGAGTAGCAGCCGTGTTAGTCTGTATCCGCAAAAAGAAAAGGAGGACTTATGGCACCTTAGAGACTAACCTTAGAGACTAACTTGGAGTCTCTAAGGTGCCACAAGTCCTCCTTTTCTTTTTGTAAATAGATTGAGCATCTTCAGTCTCTCACTGCAAGGCAGTCTTTTCATACATAATTCTCTTTCCATTTTTCAAATTCTTCTCAAGTTTGGACACTAGATGTGTACAAAGGGTTCAGTAATGGTCTCCTAATGTTTTATAGCAATATAATACTACCCCTAGTCCTGCTTTGATATTTCCCTGTTTTATACATCTGAGGATGATGCTCACCCTTTGAGCTACAGCATCACACTGGGAGCTCATGTTCAGTTGGTTTCGACCATGACTCCAGAGTCTCTTTCAGAGTCACTGCTTTCCAGAATACCGTAACCCATCCTACAAGTATGATTTATGTTCTTTGTTCTTAGATGTGGCTGTTTTTAAATGCATGTTGCTCAAATGAACTCATCCTACCAAGTTATCTAGCTCAGTCTGTACAACTGAGCTGTCCCCATCATTCTTTACCACTCCACTAATTTTTATGTCATTTTTTACATCATTGATATAAATATTGAATAGTACTGGGCCAATCACCGATCCATGTAGGCCCCCCACTAGAGATTACTGGATTTTGATTTCCCATTTAGAATTACTTTTTGCAACCTGTCACTTCACCAGTTTTAATCCTTTTTATGTAGGTGGCATTGATTTTTTTTTTTTTTTTTTTAAATAGATACTGTGCTAATTTTTACCAGGACTTACAGATGTCTCAGTGTATTGTGTCAGTGCAGTTACCTTTTTATCAACAAAAATTGTGATTGCATAAAACAAAAATCAAGGTTGTTCTGTTTTTAAAAAAAAAAAAGGGGGACGGGGATTTGACTGGCATTATTT
The DNA here is from genome assembly GCF_965152275.1 of Natator depressus. Lineage (NCBI taxonomy): Eukaryota > Metazoa > Chordata > Testudines > Cheloniidae > Natator > Natator depressus. The sequence continues at coordinate 7,217,277 of NC_134253.1, forward strand.
ATGCCAGCATCTTTTAACCCTTCACTGACCTGCATCTCGTGTCTGCCGCATCATGATTTTGTCCAAGACTGGTGTCCGACTGCCCAGCCTCAAGTTTTCTAGATCCATCCACGTTTTTACCCTTTTTACACATTAGTTTTTTTCCAGGCCTCTGGAACTCCCTTTACGTTCCATGACCTGTTAAAAAATCAACATCAATGGTTCAGATAGCTCCTCAGCCAATTCTTTTAATACTCTTGGGAGCAAGTTATCCACTCCTGCCGATTTAAAAATGTTTTACTTTGAAAGTTTTTGTTTTAACGTCCTCCTTAGTTATTAATGGAACAGAAAGTATTTCATTATCACTATCAGATACATAATCCAGCTTCTTTCTGAATTCAGAACAGAAATGTTTATTGCATTCTTTGGCCTTTTCTGCATCATGCTGATAATTTTACCCTTCTTGTCTAGTATCAGACTTATATTACTGCTAGGATTTCATTCATTCCTGATATATTTGAAAAACACTACTAGCCATAAATACCTTTAGCTTCCCTTATCCACTATCTGCATTGCCTAACTGCTGATTTGCATTCATTGATTTCAGCTTCCTGTATTACTCCTGGAGGAATGCTGCACCAAAAATTAAAATTGTGTGCACAACATTTGAAAATTCTGCAAAATTCTGCATTTTATTTGTCAAAATAACACAATATAATCACACCAGTTTCAATTATTTTGGTAATTTATTTCAAAATACCTGTTAGCAAGTATGTCTGTAACAATACAGACAACAAAAAAGATTCAGGAAATGTTTTTTGACAAATAGATTCCTTTCTAGGCATATTAATACAGAACTCTGAGTAATAATTCATTTAAACTACAATACAGAACTGTATTTCCCACACCCCTCAGAAGCAATGCAGAGGCTTGGGGGAGCCAGGGATAACGGAGGAGCTGAGAGAGAGGAAGTAATTGCTGGGAAGGAGTCTGGGTGTGAACTTGAAGGGTTGTTGGATATCGGTGGAAAAAGTATGGAACCGGTTTTTGTTTTTTGGGGTGGGGGGGACTGTTAGGGAGCTTCCCCCATGCAGACCCTGGCTGACCCCTAGTCTCTCCCATTCAGTCAGGCACATCTGCCCCTGTCCCAGTGTGTCCCTGCACCCCCTCCCCCAATCCCCATGTGTCTCTGTGCCCCCACTCAGCCATCCCCCTGCACCTCCTCCCCCCATTCCCATAGAATCATAGAATAATAGAACTGGAAGGGACCTCAAGAGGTCATCTAGTCCAGTTCCCTGCACTCCAGGCAAGACTAAGTATTATCTAGACCATCCCTGACAGGTGTCTGTCTAAACTGCTCTTAAAAATCTCCAATGATGGAGATTCCACAACTTCCCTAGGCAATTTATTCCAGTGCTTAGCCACTCTGACAGTTCGGAAGTTTTTCGTAATGTCCAACCTAAACTGCTCTTGCTGCAATTTAAGCCCGTTGCTTCTTGTCCTATCCTCAGAGGTTAAGAAGAACAATTTTTGTCCCTCCTCCTTGTAATAACCTTTTATGAACTTGAAAACTGTTATCATGTCCCTTCTCAGTCTTCTCTTCTCCAAACTAAACAAACCCAATTTTTCAATCTTCCCTCATAGCTCATGTTTTCTAGACCTTTAATCATTTTTGTTGCTGTTTTCTGGACTTCCTCCATTTTGTCCACATCTTTCCTGAAATGTGGCACCCAGAACTGGACACAATACTCCAGCTGAGGCCTAATCAGCGCGGAGTAGAGCAGAAGAATTACTTCTCGTGTCTTGCTTACAATACTCCTGCTAATACATCCCAGAATGATGTTTGCTTTTTTTGCAACAGTGTTGCACTCTTGACTCATATTTAGCTTGTGGTCCAATATGACCCCCAGATCCTTTTCCGCAGTACTCCTTCCTAGGCATCATTTCCCATTCTGTATGTGTGCAATTGATTTGTTCCTTCCTAAGTGGACTACTTTGCATTTGTCCTTATTGAATTTCATCCTATTTACTTCAGATTATTACTCCAGTTTGTCCTGATCATTTTGAATTTTAATCCTATCCTCCAAAGCACTTGCAACCCCTCCCAGCTTGGTATCATCCACAAACTTTATAAGTGTACTCTCTATGCCATTATGCACACACCTTATAGTAGCTCCATCTAGGTTGTATTTCCTTAGTTTGTTTATGAGAAGGTCATGCGAGACCGTATCAAAAGCTTTACTAAAGTCAAGATATACCACATCTACCGCTTCTCCCCCCATCCACAAGGCTTGTTACCCTGTCAAAGAACGCTATCAGGTTGGTTTGACGCGATTTGTCCTTGACAAATCCATGCTGACTGTTACTTATCACCACATTATCTTCTAGGTGTTTTCAAATTGATTTTTTAATTGTTTGCTCCATTATCTTTCCAGGTACAGAAGTTAAGCTGACTGGTCTGTAATTCCCCGGGTTGTCGTTATTTCCCTTTTTATAGATGGGCACTATATTTGCCCTTTTCCAATCTCCCGTCTTCCATGACTTTTCAAAGATAATTGCTAATGGCTCAGATATCTCATCAGTCAGCTCCTTGAGTATTCTAGGATGCATTTCATCAGGCCCTTGTGATTTGAAGACATCTAACTTGTCTAAGTAATTTTTGACTTGTTCTTTCCCTATTTTAGACTCTGATTCTACCTCATGTTCACTGGCATTCACTATGGTAGATATCCAATTGCTACCAACCTTCTTGGTGAAAACCGAAACAAAGAAGTCATTTAAGCACCTCTGCCATTTCCATATTTTCTGCAGCCCTGCACCTCCTCCCCCCCCATCCCCATGTGTCTCCGTGCCCCCACTCATTCATCCCCCTTCCCCCACGTAGCGCTGCACCCCCTCCCCATCCCCATGTGTCTATGCCCTCACTCAGCCCCCTTCCCTCATGTGGCCCTGCGCCTCCTTTCCCATTCAGCCCCTGCCTCAGTCTGTCCTCCCCCACTATCCCTTATGATGCCCTGTGTGTTACCCCCAGCAGCCCCATGTGCTCCACACTGTCCCATCTCCTGACCTGGCCCGACAGGTGCTGTGAAGAAGGCACTGCAGGGTCTTTCTCTTCCCTATGGTATCCGGGGCTGGCCGGGAGCAGCTGCTCTGTTCTAGTGCCACAGCGCCCTCTGGGGGGCAAAAGGCAGAACTTTCTGGCAGAAGCTATTTTCTGCATAAAAATGTTAAAAATATGCACAGCACATGAATTATGCACACATGCAGATTTCCCCCAGGAGTACTATATATAAATATATCAAATGTTATATCAGATGTTCTATTTTAATGATTCTTTCATCTCCCCTCTTAAACAGGATTTTTTTTAGTGAAAGAAGCCTATCATGATTGCAAAATTGTGGTTTTGGGGGGCATCTAATAAAGTGTTGTAAGACAATTCCCAGTTATTTCTCATATTCGATATATTCCAATACATTTTTTGTTAGAAAGTTTTCTATAATTTTTAGAAAGTAATTCTTCTTCCACAAACACACATCCCACTCCTGCTCTATGCAGGAGCATCCACATCTCATCCAGGCGTGGGTCATGTTGGCAACTTGCCAGTTACCCAAGGGCCACATCTGACTTGCAGACAAGACCAGAATGCAGCTGCCCTCTATTTCTGAATATTCTGTATTGCTACTCATACAGACTACAGATCCCAGCATGCAATGCTTCATCTTGAACTAAGCATCTGGGCCCATGGAGACCACAGCTCCCAACATTCAACAGTCCTTGATCCATGCAGCCTATATGGAGAATACAATGTCTCAGTGAGCAGTGCTTCATCTTGAACAGAATGGCCAGCCATTGGAGTGACAGGATCTAGTGAGCTATGTTCCATTACATGAGCAATTTAGCCCCAGAGACTACGGGTTTTGACAGGCGCTGCTGCCCCTTGCTGGTCATGTTACAACAGCAAAGAATTCACTTGCTTCTGAGACTGAACAAGGAGCTTTGTTAGAGTAAGGAAAATAAGACTATCCTTTAAAGCTGCTCTCTCTCTCTCCCTCTGTTTCACTGCAGAGGTTCTGCCTGGTACCTTCCCCGAATCCCTCCTGCTTGGCCGACTGCTACCAGTTTAAAGAAACAGTGCACGTGTCCTCATAGCCGCTCACTTTTTTTTCCTATACAAAAACATCTTTTAAAAGATTTTGTTTATCAACAAATTGTAGAGGCCAGGTGAGTCACCAGTTTCCTCATCTCCTAGCCCTGAGCTGATTCCCTTGTGTTGTTGAGTCTCAAAGGTATAACAGTGGCCAGCTCTTGCAATATTGTGCATTTTTAAAGCTTCCTCCAGATCTCCTGGTATCTGGCAGGAATCTTATGAATTTTTGCCCTTGCTCAAAATAGCCACCACCCCATTTCTTTCAATGGGACCAAAGCTACAGGCTCCCCACTATCAAATTGGTTGTCATTTACATATAGCCTTTGCAGGTCTAGAAGATAGGGTTACCACCTGGCTGGTATTTGACCGGCTTGGCTGGCTTGTTGCCAGAAAAATAATTTAAGCTGCCATGTTTTTTTATGTGGGTCTAAAGATTTGCATTATTATCACAATACACTGGGATATCTAATGTTAAACGTTTGTGTCCAGCTAAAGATACTGCAGTGTTCCCACTTCCACAGTTTAAGCAATAACAGATCAAAATGGTTGAAAATACAGCCGCTGCCTGCCCACCAACACAGAAGTGCCCCTTGTGTGTGTGAGAGAGGATTTGAGTCACACGAGAGCGAGGAGGTGTGCAATGTTATCAATCTTATCTCTGTGTTCTCTCTCTAGATACTTTCAGTGGCTGTTGAAGGGGGGGTTGCGGAGTTGCCTTGTGGTTGGGGTAGACTTGCCTTGTCAGGTGGGGGGGGAAGGCGGGGGAAGGGGTGTGCTGGGTTTTTTGCATTTCAAAAGTGGTAACTCTAGGTGGAGGTGAGGCTGCCCCAAGTCACCATGGCTGCCTCCTCCCATTATTTTTAATGAGATTGAAGACAGGCTGACCTCAGAAGATGGCTGCCACCTGGACTCTATATTTAAGGAATGAAACAGGGAACTGGTGGGAGATGGGGGGGAGGGAGCAGAGGCGGTAGACTGGGGGGGCTAATGAATGGGGAACAGGGAGATGGAGAAAGGCTAGGTGGATAGGGAAGATGACAGGAGAATGCCAGGGAAGGATGTGGGAGGGATATGAGGGCAGCTCCCCTACCCCAGGAGCTAGCAGAGGGAAGTCCCTTCCAAGAGGCCAGCAGTAAGGATGCATTCTGGGATGCTTTTAGGGTGAATTTACACCTGAAATGGTCTCTCACAAAACTTGTGGGAAGGTGGCTTCCCCTGCCTTCTATTACGTTTCTGCCCTTTGAGAGGAAGAGAGGGTGTCAAGGGTTAAGGTGCTAGACTGGGATTAGGAGGCCTGGCTTCAATTCCCTACTCTGGCACAAACTCCGTGTGTGACTTTGGGAGAGTCACTTAGTCTATCTTTGCCTCAGTTCCCCCTTCTGTACAATGGGATAACTGCCATGCTCTGTCTCCCTGGCATGTTGTAAGGATAAATACATTAAAGATTGTGATGTGCTGGGATACTGTGATAATGGAGTCAGACAAGTACCTTAAATAGAATGTATTTAATTTATCCAGGGGAAGGTTAAGGGTTGACTTTATCAGTCTCTAAATACTTCCATGGGGAGAAGATTTTTAATAATAGACTACGCTAATCTAGCAAACAAATGCATAATGAGCTCTAATGATTGGATGCTGAAGCTAGACAATTTCAGATTACAAATAAGGTATACATTATTAACAGTGAGTGTGATTAATCATTGGAACAGCTTATCTAGGACCGTGGTGGATTCTCCATCACTTGCAGACTCTATCTCCGAATGGGAGGGCTTTCTAAAAGATCTGCTGTAGCTCAACCAGAAGTTATGGGCTTGATGTAGGAATCACTGATGAGGTTATCTGGAAGTCAGACTAGATGAATCTCATGGTCCCTTCTGGCCCTAAAATCTACAAAAGGCGGCAGACAAAAACAATAGATGTTATTGTAATAATCTCATAATTTTTAAGCCAATTTTGAGGGTGGTTTTGAGGTTTGACTCCTGATTTTTGAATGCTACAGGGGTTTGCATTACTAGAGTAGATTCTTTTTGGTTTAGAACTCTTCTTAGCAGGACAGTGTCCTGGCAATAAGGGTGTAGTTTCCACTTGGATCACGCAAAATTCAACTCAGTTTGGAACCAGTGGAAGGTACCACCTGCATCTCCTGTATCAAATAACTTGATCACTCTGACACACAGGATATTGGGATGCAGCTGTGTCCAATGACATTAGCTGGTGTCCAATATTTTTCCTCATCTAATTTTGTTAGGACTGGGTTTCCTGACTTAAATGCGGGTGAGCTTCTGGCTGTATTCAGACAAATTAAAGCCTGAGGTCTCTTAGATTTGGTGTTCCTCTGTTTCACATTTTAAGTAGGGCCACATAGGACAAAGGTGTTAACTCTAAGTTGGCAGCACCATTCTGATGTGTTGACTGAGCTGGGCTTACTGCAGTGATTACGATTTGGGTTGCCCTAGAGCTCAGCAGAGCTAATAGGAGGTCTTTGCTAGGCGAATTCTACAGCAAATCTCTCTGCCAACCCATTCTCTTGTGGGAGGTGGTGGTTAGAAGCAATATGTTTGACATCTTACTGTATCCCAAAAGCTTAGCATTCTGTGATGGGAAATGGTGTTCCACAGTCAGTGACTGTGTTTCTTCTGGATGCCAAAATGAGAGAGAGAGAGAGAGAGAGATGTCTTTTTACCTTGTGAGTGCAGTGAGAGGTAGTTCTACAAATCTAGAAAAATAGTCACTGGCTGCCAAATAGGTATGTGTCTTCTGTTCACCACAGAGGCAGCGGTTCTCCTTCAGGGCCGAGACTGTAATGTTCTGGTATGTGAGGTTGCATGAGTTGTGGGTGTGGCCTTTTGGAATAAATCCTAGGATGCTGCCTTGGGTTTTAGACCAGCCCTATTCTGAGCCAATGTAGACATTCAGCTCACAGCCAGCACTTTTTGATAACTTGATGTCCCCTCACATATCCGTTCCAGTGTCATAGGTGCTGACCCCATGGGTGCTCTAGGTCTGGAGCACCCATGGAAAAAAATTAGTGGGTGCTTAGCACCCTCCAGCAGCCAGCTCCCCCACCTCCCTCCCAGCACCTCCCGCCTGCCACGATCAGCTGTTCTGCAGCATGCAGGAGGCACTGGGGTTAGGAAGAGGAGTGGGGACGGGGCACACTCAGGGGAGGGGGGGAACTGGGCAGGAAGAGGCAGGGCAGGGGTGGGGCAGGAAGAGGTGGGGTGGGGGCAGGGCCTAGGGCAGAGTGGGGGGTTGAGCACCCCCAGGGGCTGGAGGAAGCTGGTACCTGTGCCCCGTGTTTTCCTGGGGGGATAATGGGACAACAGTATGACCACCATAGGTCATGCTTCAGGTTCCGAGAGTTCCTTTCTCATTGCATAGACGTGTTAGTTGGATGCGGGACCCTGATAAGTAATGGGGTCAACCATGTCTTGTAAACTTGGATATACTTTACAACCATGAAATAGCACTAGTGGCTCCATTAATCAGTTCTAATTTCTGGGCTGAAGTTGGCAGGCCATTCAAACTGACCCCAGTGTGCGCTTCTAGGCTTTTAGGGGCTTGTAGATATTGGCCACCACTAGGGACTTTGCTGGTGCCTATTCTGATGTAAATTTAAATCTCAAGTATGTGAGTAGTCTCTGGCATCTAAGGGATACCTTCTCCATATCTTTGCCATTTCTTAATGTTATGAGTGGCTCTTGGTCAGTCATAAGCCTGAAATCAAGATCCTCCAGATGTCTTGCAAACCTATGTGCTGTTCACCAGATGTATTTTTTATTTATTTGGACATACCTGAAAACCATCTGGAGCAATTTGTCCTGGGTGTCCAGTCATTCCTGTGTAGCTGGAATAGCACCCTCTGAGACTATAGCTGTTGGCCACTGAGATGGCTCTGGCTTTGTAAACACTGGAAATATTGAGTAGTACCAGTATCCCACAAGGGTCAATTGTGCGTCTGGTACTAATCAATATTTTCATTAATGACTTGGATAATAGAGTGAAGAGTATGTTTATAAAATTTGCAGATGACACAAAGCTGGGAGAGGTTGCAGGCACTTTGAAGGACAGAACTCAACAAATGACCTCAACAAATTATATAATTGGATGGGGCAGGGGTCTCCTGACCTGCCTGCCTCAACCTCGGGGCATGCTTCTCCTAAGGAAAGGAAGTCTTTGGAGCCCACTGGGAAGGATCTCAGAAAGAAGAACGCACACTCTCACTCTAAGGAGCCAACTTCAAAAAAGACCAGGTTCCCGTCAAGGTCCTCAGGCTCAGAGGATATTGTTGAGGCCAAGGACTCTTCCACCAGTCCTGGCAAGCCTGTGAACTCCTGAGCTCCAAGCACAAGAATCGCAGCTCCGATAAAGCAGAGGTTCTCAAATTGGGGGTGGGGGGGTGCGGAATGTATTCTGGGGAGGCGTGAGACACTTTGGGGGGGGGGAAAACTTACTGTACACATTCAGAGCTGAGTGGCCAGAGAGCACCAGATACTGGCTGGGTGCCCAGCTCTGAAGGCCGCATCACCAGTACCAGCAACGGAGAAGTAAGGGAGGCATGGTATGGTATTGCCACCCTTCTGCATTGCAGTGGCACTGCCTTCAGAGCTGGGTGCTCTCCGCTCTGCCTTCAGAGCTGGACAGCCAGAGAGAGGTGGCTGCTGGCCAGGCACCAGGGGAAGGAGGGCATAAACTACTACAGACACAAAGAAGAGGGGCGCAATCAAATAAGTTTGAGAACCACTGCAATAGGGCACTTCTACCCTCCACCAGTAAGGAAGGCAAGCACAGGGCACCATCAAGTTCAGCCTTGCCATCAGCACCATGCCAGCCGTTGGTGCCATCATGTACCTTAACCCAGCTATCGGTACCAATGCAAGCAGTATCCTCAGTACTGATCAAGACACAGTGCCAGACATCTACAATGCCAGTAGTATGCTCATCATTGTCAATACCATCGGCTTCAGCTATTGTGACCTAGGCTACAGCATTGTGTAGGACCCTGGTACCACAGGAATTTCAATACTCGAGGGACCTCTCAGCGTCAGATGAACCAGTCCCCGTTGTTGACTGGTACCAAGCATCTCCTGATACTGAGCCATCAGTGTCCAAGCGGCCATCCTGTGGCACAGGATTCTCCTCCGTCATCAATAGCTGCCTCACCATAGGAGGGTGTGGAGAAAGAAGACTCCTAATTGGCCTCCTTGATTTCAGTGAGGGGTTCTCCTACGTTCCTTTGGGAATTTGCTTTTGGCCAGTCACAGGGAGGACCATTCAGATCACTAAGGATGGTGGAACCAGCATTGTATGCCACCCCTGCTTCATTATGGACTCCTGCAATAGCCATATAGGGACCCGTGGGCTGCCTATTGGTAGCAATATACCAGACCACCAGTACTATCCCTCAGGGAGACAGACCAGCGTTTCACATCCTCCCCATCCACCCCCACCCTCCACGGGAAGAGACATTTGAGGAGCACGAGCCTAGAGTAGATAAAGAAGCCACCCCTGAGACTCCCATCTCATCATCGTCTCTGGATGAGGTGGTTGTGCTTCCACCACCTTCCATAGCCGCCAACTTCAGGCAGTTTCAGGATCTCATTAGAAGGGTAACAGACATTCTGCAAATCCCTCTGGAGGAGGTCAAGGATTCACAACACAAGCTGGATATCTTGCAGTTCACAGTGATGCTACCTATTATTGAGGCTCTCCTGGACCCAGCTAAGATAGTGTGGCCAACGCCTGCCACTATTCCACCAACATGCAAAAGGGGGAAATAAGAAATACTATGAGCCTCTTAAGGAGTCTCTTTTTATTTTCCCATCCCCCACCTAACTCCTTAGTGGTGGATGCAGCAATAGGCAGCACTTTTCAAGATCTACCCCCTATGACAAGGACCAAAAGTGACTGGATCTCTCTGGGCGAAAGTTATACTCATCTGCAACCCTCCAGTTCCAGATCACGAACTATCAGGTGGTCATGGCCAAATACAACTTTACTAATTACAACAAGTCCACGGCCTGTATTGAACAGCTGCCGTGTGACTGAAGGGAGCAATTCAATTCCATAGTCGCAGCGAATCAGCTATTCGCCAGTACAACTCTCCAAGTGTCCCTAGATGCTGTGGATCCTGCTACCAGATCCATCTCCATGGTGGTAGTTATACACAGGGTGTCATGGTTCCAACTTTGGGGGTTTCCGAGAGAAGTTCAGAACGCAGTAGAGGACCTCCCCTTTGATGGTCATACGCTTTTCTCAGAGACCTTGAACAATTCCCTTCACACGTTGAAGGACTCCGGGGCTATCCTACGTTCCCTGGGCATTTACGCACCTATGAACAAGAAACATTTTATACCGACTGTCCAGAGGTCACACCTTGCACAATTCTCGGGCTATCCTAGACCCATGGAACTCCCCCAGAAAGAGAGAGACGTTTTAGAGGAAGAGGGCTGCCCAAACACCCTCCACAACCACCCATGTGTCAAACAGCAGTCTTGATGTGTTGGCGAAAGGTTCAAACTCTCCCACTCCTCTGGATTTTGGGCCTTTTAGCCCATTTCACCCAGGTTTGGGAGCAGGTTACCACAGACCAATGGGTCTTGGAGGTCATAACAGTGGGCTATATTATCCATTTTATGTCACTACCTCCCTTCCACCCCCCTTTCATGTCCCTCTCTAGGGAACCCTCTCACGAGCTTCTACTGAGGCAAGAGATAGACTCTCCTGCAATCAGGAGCTATAGAACCAGTCCCTTCCCCTCACGGGGGCAAGGAGTGCTACTCAAAATAATTCCTAGTACCAAAGAAGGATGGAGGCTGATCTAAGACTGTTGAACAAGTTTTTGTAAAGCCTCAAAAGCAGAATGGTGACTCTAGCAACTATAATTCCTTTACTGGAGGAATTGGATTTGTTTCAGCCCTCAATCTAGAAAACACCTACTTCCATGTAACTATATACCCGCTGCACAAGAAATACATATGATTTGTGTGATTGGGTGGACTAGGCCTGGAGGCCCCTTGCTGAAGGCCTCACAGCCCTTCCTCACCCCGCCCCAGAAAAGATCAGAGAAGTCCTCCAGGCAGCATAGAGGGGCTACTGTAGCAACCAATGAGGGGTCAGGAGGACCATATAAAAGGAAGCAGCAGGGGCAGAGCACGCAGTTGCTGCCTGGAATTCAAAGAAGGAAGACTGCGGACAGCTACTGCAGACAGGACTGAGCCCAGGGAAGGCTGCCAAAGGCTGGGTGCCTGGCTGGCTGGAAGAGCAGCAGGACCATGAACAGGTCAGTGCAGGCAGACTGAGTCCAGTGGACTGAACCCAGAACATAGCCAGACCAGGCAAGAGTACCGTGATGGGCCCATTAGTCTGGTTGAAGACTGAGCCCAGGGAGGGCTGCTGAAAGAACACCAATTGAGGGCACCAAGATGAGCCTGTTGGGTTATTAAAGAAGGCAGTGTCTCTGCAGAGGAAGCCTTCGTGTTATGGCCCCATACCAAGGCTGTGAGAGAGAACTAGACACTGTATACCCCAAAAGAGGGACAGTGTGTGTGACTTGGCTGAAGGGATGCGTCACTGAAGACCCGCTGACAAACCATCAGCCCAGGGACATCCATGAGAGGTGGTGCCACCCTGTTGTAAGAACTGAAAGAAAAGCAGGCTCACACACGACCAGAAAGGAGGGACCCGCAAGAGGTGGGTGCTGCCCCATTCAAAACTGAGTGATTGCAGGCACGTATTGGCGGGGGGGGTGGGGGTGCTCACAAAAGGCAGGTGCCAATGCCATTACGGTTCACCATAGGCCAAGATAATTTCCAGTACCAAGTGCTCCCCTTCGGCCTATCCTCCATCCCAAGGGTGTTTTCAAAAGTTCTAACAATAGTGGCAGCTTACGTTCAGCAGGAAGCAATCCTGGTCTTCCTGTACCTCGATGACTCAAGAGATGCTCCTTCGAGGCAGTGCTATCTTCCACCCAGACAGGCCTTGCTCTGTTCCAGGAGTTGGACCTACAGCTGAATATAAACTGTATCCTTTCAACTGGTACCAGCGTGGATTTCTTTACAAAGGCATACTTAGACTTATTGACAACCAGAGTTTACCTACCTTTGCACAGATTTGTGACCTTGTCAGGTCTGGTAGGGACAATTCAGGGAAGCCCTCACACCACAGTAAGGAACTGTCTTCAACTGTCTCCAGTATGGCAGCTTGTACCTTTGTGGCCAGTCACACAAGTCTACACCTTCACTGCTTTCAGGTTGGCTCAGAACAACATACTCTCCGAGCAGCGACACCTTGGACAGTCTGGTGATGGTGTCCTTGCACATAAAGAAGTCCCTAAATTGGTGGAAGGAGCAACTCAATGTTTATGTGGGCTTCCCTTTCTGTCATCCAACCCAATCAGTGACTCTAACAACCGATGCATCCCTGTTAGGATGGGGAGCCCACCTCAGCACCCTCAAAGTTCAAGGCAGATGGGTAGCCCACAAAGCCAGTCTCCACATCAACCTGTTGGATCTCAGGGCGGTCAGGATCACTTGCCTCCATTTCCTGCCCCTCATCAGGAGCAGGACAATTATGGATATGTCCTGCATGCCCTAAATCAACAAGCAGGAAGAAGCAAGATCCCCCTCCTTGTGTGCCAAAGCCACAAAGCTCTGGAACTGGTGTGTTGCCCACCAGATCCAGATTTCAGCACTCTACCTCTCAGGCATCCAGAACGCCAGAGCTGATGCCCTCAGCAGACACTTCTTCCACAGTCTGTGAAAGGGAGCTAGACACTCAGGTTCTCCAAAGCATATTCCAGAAATGGGGACTGCCAGAAATCCATCTTTTCACCACCTTTGAGAACAGGAAGTGCCCTCTCTTCTGTTCACAAGGGCAGGGGGGTCTGAGTCACCACTCCAATCCCTATCTGGGAGAAAGGCCTATTTATCCACCATGCTACAATACAGAATTGCAAACTATCAAGCTCTGACAGCAAAATACAACTACATCAATTAAGTCAAGCTCTATGCATTCATTGATCAGCTCCTGGAGTCACACTGCGCTTGATGCAGCCAACACAGCAGCTTGGTTCATCTCTACAGCTGTGGTTCCTCCTAGAGTGCTTGCTCATGTCCATTCCAATATAGGTGTGTGCTCACTCCGAGCACCGCTGCTGGAAAGTGTTTTTCCCTCAGTGGTATCCGTCAGGTCAGCTCTGGTGCCCCTGGGAGTTGTGCTCTCATAGCACCGATATAAAGGTCCCTGCCGACCCATCACCCCCCTAGTTCTTTCTTACCACTCATGATGGTTGCTGGAACTGCTTTTCGTTCTTGTTTCTGCAAGTATTCCCCAGTGGAGTCTCTCTACTCTTGTTTATATATAGTTTATTGCAGTTTAGAAGTAAGTTTTAGTTTAGTTACTTAGCAGGGTTCACTAACCGGGATTAACCCCCCTCCCTCCCTGGCATTGGGACATGCCTCGATCTCCAGGCTTTAAGCCTTGTGATTCCTGTCACAAGCCTATATCTGTGAGTGACCCCCCGATCCAGCTGCCTTAAGTGCCTGGGGGAAGCTCTGGTGCGAGAGCGGTGCAACATTTGTAGGGAATTTAAGCCCTGCACCAAGAAGGATAGGGATGCTAAACTTTGCTCTGTCCTCATGGAGGCAGTGCTCTGACCTCCATCGGAGCCAGCACACTCAGACCCATCACCAACTACCGACTGCCTCAGTGAGGAGCACCCCGGCCTTACTTCGAGACACCCAGCACCATTCCCCGTCTCCAGCACCAAGGAGAGAGACTCCGATTGCATCTCCAGGGACAAAGAGAGATTCTCCGGTGAGAGACACTAGGCATGGTTCACCATCGTCGGTGTCTGTGAAGAAACAAAGACCAACAGAGGCCAATCACCAACACAGATCAGCAAGACAGGGGGATACTGCCAGAGTGAAACCCGGCTAGGGCCATCCTGTGGCACCCGCATTCCATGCCGTGCTGTTGACTCCAGTCCCGGAAAGGGAGCCATTGAGACCAGCACCGATAGACTCACCACTGAGAGAGAGGCACCAGAACCCCACAATCCTACCCGTGGCATTGACACAGGAGGCCTTCGCGGCAGCGAGAGACTTACGGGTGCTACCAGTACTGTCATCTCCGGCCTTCTGGGAACAGTCAGGGGAGGCACCGACAGGACAGACCACTGCAGGCTCGAGGCCACAGATAGTTTCGAAGGGGAAACCAGCCATTATAGCGCGGTCCCAGTCCCCTCCCACTCCTGGCACCGGTCAGAGGCACTGGTCAGCACCACTCTACCCTGGTATCCAGAGGGATCCTCAGAGATGGACTCGGAGGTGGAGTCTTACATCTCACAAAGAAGCCAGCATCACCAGTCTAGACACTATCTGGCTATGGACTCGAGTCAAGGGGTCCGACCAGCGGTGTGGCCACCAGGGCAGTGGCAGTTCCCCATGCAATGGCTTTTCTGGAAGCCCTGGGCATTCCCAGTGCAAACTGGGTCCCATGCCAGGAAATCATATTTGGTGGCTTCGGAGCCCAGATTACCTCCACCACCAGAACATGATCCAGACTCCGGTACCAAGGCCACTGTTGTGTATTAGGAAACAGCACTGGTGGGTACTGAAGGCAAAGAGCAGGGCTCAGTGCCGGTCCAAGCATCCTTCTCCTCTTTCCCAGATGAGACAGTCATAGGAACTGATGTTGTGCCCCCACAGGAGGATTATAAAGTGCATCAAGAGCTCCTAAGGAGGGTAGCTCAAAACCTGGGGATCCAGGTGGACGAAATTAGGGAATCCTCCCACTCTCTTGTGGATATATTGGCAGCAACGAGCCCTGCAAGTGTGGCACTGCCCCTGAATGATGCCATCATGGACCCTTTGAAGGTGTAGTGGTAGACCCCGGCATCCCTGCTGCCAATGGCAAAAAGGACAGAGGAGGAAATATTTTGTCCCAGCGAAAGGGTTTGTGTTCCTGTACACACAGACGCCACTGGGTTCATTGGACGTGTCGGCTGAGTGGGAAAGGCAGGGCCAACAGGAACCAACACCTAAGGCCAAAGATGCCAAAAAGTTAGACCTTTTTGGGAAGAAGGTCTATTCGACAGGGGGGTCACCAGCTCAGGATTGCCAACCAGCCAGGCACTCCTGAGCAGACACAATTTCAACTCCTGGAACTCTATGCAAAAGTTTAAGGAGTTGCTACCTCAGGAAGCAAGACCAGAGTTTGCAGCTCTTGTTGCGTCGGACTTGGCAGCCCACCCCATGGCTTCAACAGTCACTATGTGCAGGAGCTCATGGCTTCAATCCTCGGGCTTGCCACATGAGGTCCAATAAACTCTGCAGGACCTCCCCTTTGAGGGTACATTGCTCTTTTCTGAGCAGACAGACTCTAAATTACACAGCTTGAAGGACTCGAGCTACTTGACATTGGTGAGGCCTCTTCTGGAGTACTGTGTCCAGTTTTGGGCCTCACACTACAAGAAAGATGTGGAAAAATTGGAAAACGTCCAGCAGAGGGCAACAAAAATGATTAGGGGACTGGAACACATGACTTATGAGGAGAGGCTGAGGGAACTGGAATTGTTTAGTCTGCGGAAGAGAAGAATGAGGGGAGATTTGATAGCTGCTTTCAACTGCCTGAAAGGGGGTTCCAAAGAGGATAGATCTAGACTGTTCTCAGTGGTAGCTGATGACAGAACAAGGAGTAATGGTCTCAAGTTGCAGTGGGGGAGGTTTAGGTTGGATATTAGGAAAAACTTTTTCACTAGGAGGGTGGTGAAGCACTGGAATGCGTTACCTAGGGAGGTGGTGGAATCTCCTTCTTTAGATATTTTTAAGGTCAGGCTTGATAAAGCCCTGGCTGGGATGATTTAGTTGGGGATTGGTCCTGCTTTGAGCAGGGGGTTGGGCTAGATGACCTCCCGAGATCCCTTCCAACCCTGATATTCTATGGTTCTATGATACATTTAAATCCTTGGGCCTTCCCACTCTATCCCCAGTGAGGAAGCATTATACGCCACAGTTGGTTGTTCGCTTCTTCCCCCCACCTGTTTGACAAGACTATAGTCGGAGAAGGAGTAGGAGCTACAGGAGGAGACCTCCGACATAGTCTTCATCTGTATCTGCAACCCCCAGACACTTGGCAGGGTCAAAGCAGGCATTTTGATGGTACGCTCGGGGATGACATGCCAGGACAATGCTTGGATCCAAGTTCCCCAATTTTTGTAGACCGGTTATCCCACGTCTATCGAGTGTGGGCCCATAACACCTTGGATCAATGGGTGCTACGCATGATAGCACTAGGATATGCCCTTCAGTTTTGTTGTACCCCTCCTTTCCACCTTCCCTCCCCATCCCTCTTCAGGGGCCCTTCTCACGAGCAGCTTCTAGCCCAGGAGGTTCAGTCTCCCCTAAGGGTAGGAGCAGTGGAGGAGATTCCACCAGAGCTAAGGGGCCAAGGGTTCTACTCCCGCTATATCCTAATCTAGAAAGCCAACAGTGGTCTCAGACCGATTCTGGATCTGCGAAATTTCAACAAATTCATGAAGAAGCTAAAGTTCTGCATGGTCTCCTTGTCCCCCATCATTCCCTCCTTGGATCCAGGGGACTGGTATGCCACCCTTGACTTCAAGGATGCTTATTTCCACATTGCCATCTTTCAGAAACACAGATTTTTCAGATTTGTTGTTAACCAGGTGCACTACCAATTTATGGTGCTCCCGTTTGGTCTCTGTGGCCCCTCAGATGTTCACAAAATGCTTGGTGGTCGCGGTCTTTCTCAAGAAGTAGGGGGTCCAGATCTATCTATACCTCGACAATTGGCTGGTAAAAGGTCAGTCCAGATGTCAGGTAGAGGCAGATGTGAGTCTAATTCAGTCAATCTTCCAGGACTTGGGTCCGCTCATAAATGCGCAGAAATCCACCTTCTCCCTGGTCCAGAGAATAGAATTAATTGGGGCAATTCTGGACTCAGTACAGGCCAGGGGTTCTCTCCCAGAAGCACACTTCCAAGCATTAAAAAGGCTTATAGTGGCTGGACCCGCTAGCAGTTTGCACAGGAGTCCCTTTCTCGAGAACAAACTATCAGAGTCCCTCATCACAGGTGCATCCATAATGGGATGGGGAGCTCACTTGGGGTCCCTCAAAACTCAGGGCCTCTGGTCTCTGGAAAAACTCTTGTTACACATCAATATCAGAGAGCTCAGGGCAGTTCTCCTGGCCTGTTGGGCAGGTGCATGTCAGTCTTCGCAGACAACACAACAGCCATGTACTATATCAACAGGCAGGGTGTAACACGCTCTTCTCACCTGTGCCAGGAGGCACTTCATTTATGGGAATTTGCATAGCCCACTCAATTCACCTCAAGGCCTCCTATCTGCTAGGCTCTCAGAACGAGCTAGCAGATCACCTCAGTAGCATCTTTTCCAACCACTATGAATGGTCTATTCATCCAGAGGTCCTACAGGCCGTCTTGTGGAAGTGGGGAACTCCCCAAATAGATCTATTTGCAACCAAGCACAACAGGAAGTGTCTCGAATTCTGCTCCCTCCTGGGCCACAGTCTAGGATATTTGACAGACGCCTTCCTCTTGCCTGGATGGGTCATCTGTTCTATTCATTTCCACCCATTCCTCTCATATGTGAGGTTTTGCTAAGGATCAGATGGGACAGAGCGCAAGTCATCCTGATAACCCCAGCCTGGCCACGATAGCACTGGTTCACTACACTCATGAACCTGTCAGTGGAAATGCCAATTTGGCTACCTGAGGTTCCAGATTTGATATCCCAAGACCACAGCCACCTGCGTCACCTGAATCTCAAGTCACTTTACCTCACGGCCTGGAAGCTCCATGGCTGAACCCCTCAGAGCTAGCATGCTCCAGTCTGGTTTGAGAAGTTCTTCCAGGGAGCAGAAAACCATCCACTAGACCTACATATCTGGCAAAGTGGAAAAGGTTCTCCATCTGGTCAACGCAGAAAGGTGTCTCACCCACGCAGTCATCAGTAGCATTCATTCTGGATTACTTGCTGCACCTGAAGCAGCACGGGCTATCAGTTTCATCAATTAGAGTCCACCTAGCTGCTATTTCAGCGTTTCACCCATGAGTGAAATGGCCAGTCTGTCTTTGCAATCTCGATTTGTAGTCATTTTCTGAAGGGGCTGGACAGACTATACCCCCAGGTACAATGACCAATTCCACCTTGGGATCTTAACCTGGTGTTGTCAAGGTTCATGGGTCCTTCATTCGAGCCCTTGGCAACGTGTTCTCTTCCCTTGTTGTCCTAGACCTTCCTGGGGTCCATTACTTCAGTTAGAAGGGTCTTGGAGATTAGGGCTCTCACGTCACCTGCGTCCTTATCCAGCCTTCCTCCCGAGGGTGGTTTCACAATTCCATAGTAACCAGGACATGTGCCTTCTGGTCTTCTATCCAAAACCCCATGCCAAGAGCCAGCAGCAGAGACTTCACTCGTTAGATATCAGACGTGCGCTGGCTTTCTACATAGAAAGGATTAAATCATTTTGGAAAACTACTCAATTGTTTGTGGCAATTGCAGATAGGATGAAAGACTTTCCAGTCTCAGCCCAGAGAATTTCACTGTGGATCACCTCTTGTATTCACACGTTACAACCTGGCTGTTCTGGCCCTGATGGCACATTTCACTAGGGCACAAGCATCTTCAGCTGCATTCATGGTACAGATCCCTATCCAGGACATCTGTAGAGCAGCAATGTGGACTGACACGTCCCTCCATGTGCTCAAAGATTCCAGGGCCACTCTCCAGTCATTAGGAATTTATACACCTGGACAAAAAAGAAAATTTAGTCCTCAACTTCAGCATAAATCCCCCACACCCCATTCTCTAACTCAACGCTATTATGAGCCTCAAAGGAAAAAATCCATATTTCCAAACAAACCATCAGGCCCTCAATGTTCCTCTTCACAACCATCTGCCTCAAAACATCGGTTTTGACATCCTCGTCGGGGCACTGACAGACCACTCCCTTCAACACCAACTGCAGCTGACCAACCCATCGCATCCATGTGGGTGCCCCTTGCTTCGTTCTACAACAACTGTTCCCCCCTTTTCCCCAATACCCTTCCCTGTCCCTCTTCAGAGACACTTCTCATGAGTTTGTTGAGGAAACACAAGAAATAGATCACCTCCTCTGTCTATGAGCCATAGAACCTGTATCTCAGCACCTACAAGACACGTCTTAGTTCCCGATACCCAAGAAGGAGGGAAGTTGGAGACCCATACTGGACCTCGGAGCACTGAACAAATTTGTAAAGGCTCAAAAATTCAGGATGGTCACAGTAGCAGCAATTATTCCATCTTTGGAACACAGAGATCGGTTCTCTGCCCTTGACATATAGGATGCCTGTTTTCACATACTGATCTTACCTTCCCACAGATGATTCCTCAGATTTATCCTGGGTCAGGACCATTACCAGTACATAATACTCCCCGTTGGCCTCTCATCAGCTCCGAGAGTATTCACCAAAGTCCTCCCTATGGTGACAGCTCACCTACGCTCCCAGGGAATTATGATCTGCCTCTACCTGGATGATTGCCTCCTCAGAGCCTGCTCCTTTGATGAGGCCTTTCAGGCCAACCAAACAGCTGTAGACTTGGTCATGGATCTGGGCCTACAGATGAACATCCAAAAATCGACATGCACCCCTGTACAGCTCCTAGAGTTCATAGGAGCCAATCTAGACTCATTACAGGCAATGACACTCCTACCACAGCACAGGTTCCAAAGCTTGTCCACGCTCATCGGGGCAGTACAAACCAACTCTCAAATATCAGCTAGACACTACCTCCAACTCCTTGGGCACACTGCTGCAGGCATGTCTGTGATATCTCATGCCAGACTTCACATGAGGTTCCTCCAAACATGGTTCAGCTTGGTCTACAGGCCGAACAGTGACAGACTGGACAAACCTCTATCACTGCCCACCAAAGTTAAACACTCCCTGGACTAGTGGAAAGACCCAGCAAATGTCTGCACAGGGATCCCCTTCTCACAACCTTCCCCATCGCTACTTCTCACGACCAACGGATCCCTCATAGAGTAGGGCACACATCTCAACAATCTTACGACACAGGGCAAGTGGTCATCCACAGACATGTCTCTTCACATCAACCTCCTCGAACTCAAGAGCAGTCAGGAATGCCTGCACCTACTTCTTTCCGATAATCAGAGGTACACACCCAAGAGTCTTGACAGACAATATAGCATACATGTACTACATAAATTGTCAACGAGGTGCCAGATCGCCCTCCCTTTGCACAGAAGCACTAAAGCTATGGAACTGGTTCATTTCCCACAGTGTCACAATAGCAGCAGCATACCTTCCAGGAGTACTAAACACGATAACAGACGGTCACAGCCGCAAGTTCCCACACGACCACAAATGTGAAATGAACTCAACAGTACTACTTCTGACAGTGGTGGAAAGCAACTATAGACCTTTTAGCCACTTACCTGACCAAAGAATGTCCATGCTACTGCTCCAGAACAGGCCTCGGACAGCACTCCTTAGGGGATGCTCTCCTTTTATGGGACAAGGACCTTGTATACACCTTTCTCCAGTTCCCTCTATTATCAAAAGATCTGTTTTTAAAAATAAAAAAGAGAGCAAATGTCTTATTGATTGCTCCCTCCTGCCTGAGACAAACATGGTACCCTTAGCTGTCACAACTGGCAATGTGTCCACCTATCTCCCTTCAACCCACTCCATGTCTCCTCTTGCAGAACGAAGGACGCACTCTCCACACCAACCTGCGGATATTCTGACTCAAGGTTGGGTCCTTCGTGGTTCCAGCACATAGAAAGATTCTGCTCTGAGGAGGTACAGGAAGTGTTACTATACAGTAGGAAATTGGCTACCTGTTGTACTTTCCTGAAAAAGTGGACCAGGTGTCAGACTTGGTGTAATTCAAGACAAATTTCCCCGACATCTGCTACTTTCCCAATGGTCCTAGATTATATACTGACTCTCAAGAAATCAGGTTTCAGAGTAGCAGCTGTGTTAGTCTGTATTCGCAAAAAGAAAAGGAGTACTTGTGGCACCTTAGAGACTAACAAATTTATTTGAGCATAAGCTTTCGTGAGCTACAGCTCACAAGTACTCCTTTTTCTTTTTTCAAGAAATCAGGACTCTCTCTTAGCTCACTCGAAGTTCACCTAGTGGCCTTAGCACCCTTCCATCAACAAATAGAGGGATACTCAGTGCTCTCACACCCAACTACATATGATTCCTCAAGGGTACAGAAAACCTTTTTCCCCAACCCAGACAGCCCACCCCAACATAAAATCTGAACTTAATACTAAAGAGTCTGAGTAGGCCATCCTTTGAACCCATGGCGCCCTGTTCAGTCAAAAACCTGTCTGTGACGACAGCATTCTTGGTGGCAGTCACCTCGGCAAGGAGAATAAGGGAGATAACATTTATGGCACTTCCCACTCATACATTATTTTTTGGGGATAAGGTTACTCTCAAACCGCACCCAAAGTTAATCTGCAAGGTGACCTTGTCTTTTCACATAAACCAGCTGATTTACTTCCAGACCTTTTACCCTAAGCCTCACTGTGATAACAGGGAGACTGTTCTGCACACACTAGACGTAGAAGAGTCCTGGCCTTTTACCTGGACAGGATGAAGGCCTTTAGGAAATCTCCTAAACTTTTCCTCTCCACTGCAGAAAGGTCTAAAGGCCCAGCACTATCGTCTCAGACACAGTTTGAGACCCATTTGGAGAGTATCAAACACAGCGATCAGGTCACATCATCGTACCTCCATCCAGAATATGCGCATGATCCATGAAGTCAGTTTCCTCTTCTGTCACCTTCCTCAAGAATGTAGTTATCTCTGAAATCTGCAGAGCAGCAACCTGGGCATCTGCACATATCTTCGCAGAATACTATGCAATTACCGGGGACTGCTTCCGACACTATCTTCGATTCCGCAGTATTGTCATCCATAACTGACTCTACTCCAAAGCCTCAGCCTCCCATTAGGGATACTGCTCGGGAGTCAACTACAGTGGAGCACCCACAGGGACACTACTTGAAGAAGTAGAGGAGGTTACTCACCTTGTGCAGTAACGACAATTCTTCAAGATGTGTGTCTGTATGGGTGCTCCATGACCCACCCTCCTCCCCTCTGCTTCGGCGTTCTTGTCAAGGACTCTGTGGTAGAGAAGAAACTAAGGGGGGTTTGCCTGCGCAGCGCTGGTTAGCCTTGTGGCAGAATACAAGGGGCGGACAGCACATGTGCGGGCCGAAGGGATACTGCTACCAAAGTTCTCTGAGCAGCAGCACAGGGATGCAAGCGGGACACATCCTGAAGAACCATTGTTACTGCACAAGGTGAGTAACTTCCTCTTTAAGAACGATGTCAAAGTCGCATGTATTTCTTCTCCTGGTGAAGGCAAATCATTTCCTCTTTACATTGCACAAGTTAATGAGTGATTTGGAATTAAGGCTCGTTAGCTGCCTTGTGGTTCCAAATCCAGCAAAGCATCCCTTACGTTCAGGCCATTCTCTGGCTCTTAAAAAGGGGAAGTTGGAGGGCGGGGCACTTCCTTTTCCTTGTTTTTATGCAGGTCCAAAATGAGCCACTTCTTGACATATCATGGAGCAATTAATGCTGCAGTAAGTAGGGATGTGTTGGCTGTCCCTGCTGTACTATGTTAGCAGACTGGCATAGGATTTAAAATCAGTTCTGACCACCTGTCCCCTGGGGCTGCTGTGAGGGGGCCTGTCCTGCCCTTTTCCCTCCTTGAGCCTTTCTTGGCACTGCAGGCAGGAAAAGGGGGAGAGACATTAGCCATCTATCAACCTCCTGCTGCCAGGCTTTGCCACGAGCCAAGCAGGACAGTCTGCCTCCATTGAGAGCCTGCTTCAGGGGAAAGGGACAGGTGTAGCCAGCCACAGCAGCACACTGGGCCATGTGGGGAAAAGTCGAGTGGTGTGAGGGACCAGGGACAGGAGGGAGAACTAGGATTTCAGTAACCGGGGAGGTGAAGATGGGGGAACCTGGAGCATGAGCCAAGAGTGGGGGAAGGGGGGCCCCTTTTCTGGGCTCAGCGGGGCCGCCCCTCACGGGAGAGATGCCCAAGCACCGGTCGGCCGAAGGCTGGAGTTTCAGAGTAACCGCCGTGTGAGTCTGTATTCGCAAAAAGAAAAGGAGGACTTGTGGCACCTTAAAGACTAACCAATTTATTTGAGCATAAGCTTTCGTGAGCTACAGCTCACTTCATGAAGTGAGCTGTAGCTCACGAAAGCTTATGCTCAAGTAAATTGGTTAGTCTCTAAGGTGCCACAAGTCCTCCTTTTCTTTTTGCGAAGGCTGGAGTGCCGTCCTGCTGGTAGAAGGCAAGGGGTCATCGGGGGGGGGGGGGGCAACTCCACCTGACACTGCCCTAGGCAGCACCAGCCAGACTCGGCCTCAAGGCCCCTGCCAGCGCCCTGGGGCCCTCCACAGCCTGGCTCTTCGCCTGGGCCTGTGGGCCCTACGCGAGCTCGGCTCTCCTCTGCTCCGGCCTGCCTACGTGCGTGGCAAGTGTCTGCGCTCCCGCCTCGAGGGCTGGGTATCGATTGCTCGGCAGGTGACTGTTCCTGTCTGGCTTTGTGGGGCCTGGTTCGGAGGCGGCTGGCTCGGCGCTCGGCTGCCCCGCCTGACCTGGCGCGGCCCGTGGCTCGGCGCTCGGCTGCCCCGCCTTGTGGCCGCCCTGCATGTGCCGGACCCAAGATGGC
This sequence comes from Natator depressus, assembly GCF_965152275.1. Lineage (NCBI taxonomy): Eukaryota > Metazoa > Chordata > Testudines > Cheloniidae > Natator > Natator depressus. The sequence continues at coordinate 7,241,163 of NC_134253.1, forward strand.
GGCCTCCACCGCCTCGCCGCTGAAAGTGACAAAAGCGGCGGCGCCGCCGCGGCCCCAGGAGCAGGGCGGGGACGGGGAGCCTGAGCTGGAGGCGGCGCCCGAGACCGGTGAGGACCCCCCGCTCCACCCGCGGGCCTGGGCGGCGGGAGCGGCCCCACCCAGCCCGCAGCCAGACGGGAGAGGGAGCAGGCCGGACTCCCCCCTCCCCGGCGGTGGAGGGTCCGGGTCTCACCAGGTGTCTGAGCCCGCTCCTTGGCCCTTCCCGTCGAAGAACGAGTGGGCTGGGGGAGAAGACGCAGTTGGCTGTAGTCCGTCCCCGTCCCCCCCTCCCCCCGCCAGGCCGGGCTCAGCGTTCCGCCCAGGCAGCCCGGGTTTAGCGCGCTCCCCGCCCCCGTGGCTCCATGTAGCACCCCCCCCGCACTGACAGCCCGGGTTTAGCGCGCTCCCTGCTCCCCCACCCAACCCCCGGGCTCTGCCCAGCGCCTCCCCTCCCCCCGAGCCCGGGCTCGGCTCGCTGCCCTGCCCCCACCCCGGGGGGCTCTGCCCAGATCACCTTCTGCACTGACAGCCCGGGCTCAGTGTGATCGCCGGTGTCCTGGCGGGCTGTGCCTAGCTTGTTCCCCCTGCCTTAGACTGACAGCCTGGGCTTGCTTCTGGGCCCCCCCCCCCCCCCGGACTGACAGCCTGGGTTCGCTCCCCCCAGCTGTGCCTAGTACACACGCACACGCTATTAGACCAGGCTCAGTGCACTCCCTGTCCCCACCCTGGGGGCTGTGTCCAGCTTCCCCCGATACTGACATGCTGGGCTCACTTCCTAGGGGCTGCACCTAGTTCCGTTCCCCTTCCCCACCTTTTGCATTGATAAGCCAGGCTCATTGCCCCCCTCTCTGCCTCCTCTCTCACTCCTAGGAGGCCGTGCTCAGCTCCTCCCACGTACAAAACATACTGACAGGATGCCTGGAGCACTGTCCTCACTCCTCCTTCCAGATCGCCCCCACTATGGCAGGGCTCTGCCTATTTCTTTGCTTCTCACACGCTGACAGGCCAGGCTCACTGGTTTCCTGATGTGATGGGGCTGTGCTTTCTGCTGTGCTCCTCTGCACTAATAGGCTGGGCTGACTACTTCTCTACCAGTACACCTGGCTCCCCCTAGTCCCTGGGGAGCTGTGCCCAGTGTGCCTCTTCCCCCAAATATAGTGACAGGTTGGGCTTATTGCCTTCTCCCACCCTCAATTCAGCTCTGTGCTCCTCCACATTGACAGGTTGGGCTTACTGCCCCCTACCCTGACCACAAACTTGGCTCCCCTCTGGGGTCGGGGGTAACTGTTCCCAGGTCTGAGCCCTTTCTCATAGTCTCTTTTTCCTTGATTGTGCCCTCCCAGTGAGGAGTAGCTCTAACACCATGAATCTAGGAGCAGAGGATTTGCTAGTCCAGATATGGGGCCCTCTAGTCCTGTCTCTTGTTCCTGACAGCAGCCAGTGCTAGCTGTTAAAAGGAAGGTGCAAGAAACCCTGTAATGGAGAGCTGTGGAATAACCTGCCTATGGGGGAAGCTACTTCCTAAACCCCAAAGGTAGCAGTTGCCTGTTATCTTGAAGCAAGAGGGTTTTTAACTCTTCCAAACTCTTGGCAGGAATGGGGGGGGGACGTCAGTCATTGCTGATATAAATTTTGGATGCTCTCGCCATATAAGCAGACTCATTCCTTCAAGTTGTAGGATTTTATGTATCACCATGATGCCCAAGCACTAATCTCAGGAAGCAACATCAATATTTACCAAGAGCCTGTTAAAAGACACTGTTTTTGAATCATTTTTAAAAACTCTTGTCCTGTTTTGTGTTTCTGGCTAGTGAATGAGGCTGAGGTGTTTCTGCAGAAAGTGACTAGTCTCAGTTTGAGGATATGAAACAGAACAGAGGAAATTGATGTCACCCTCAGAAACTTTCAGAGTCACAGAGACAGCTCTGTAGTTAAATTTAACCAAAAGAAAGATTAAAGAGTCACTTTAATCTGTAAAACTAACCATAAAAACTAAATCTATACAGCAGTTTACCTTAGCATAACTGAAAGAATCAGCCTTTTCCTGTTATATAATAAAGCAGCTAAAGCCCTACCTTGCATTTCCAAACTGTCAAAATGACAGCTTCCTGTTTGACTGTTTTAACTAAAGGGAATAACTTTTATTGGACCAACTTTTGTTGATGAACGAGACCAGCTTTTGAGCATACACAGGGCGTTTCTTCAGCTCAAAAGATTGTCTCTTTCACCAACAGAAACTGCTCCAATAAAAACATTACCTCGCCCACCATGTCTCTCTGATATCCTGGGCTACAAGACTCCAAACAACACATTTAATATTTAAGGCCCTTTAAAGAGCAGTGGCTTACTCCTCTGTAGTTGGACACATTGCTATGAATTCCTTTTTGTGTTACAGTGCAGTTTTTCTCTAAACAACCATTAAGTTAAGTTTTTGTTTTGTTTTATGGTTTCTAGAAGTAGGTAAAATAAACGTGATTTTTATAAACTTCCCACATTTTATTTTGGAGATTTCCCGTTGCCGTGTCTGTTCATGTCATCTTTAATATTTTCTGTCTGTTTCTCTTTGGGATTCAACTGATCTCTGTGCCTGGTACAGTGTCCCTGTCCTACTGTTCCAGGCACCCTTCCATTCAAATACCCCTTCAAAACTTTTTTTATCCAGTTTGCTCTTGGTGAGCTCAGCTGTGCCACTGGGTGCTTCCCCTATCCTGCTGGCTTTCAATGAAAATAAAGCAAATATTACAAACACAACATAAACAGTCCAACTGTCCGTAATTAATGCTCTCCCCGAAGCAATGTACCAATCCAGTTGTGTTCTCTCTTCCCTGTGGTTGTCACTTCTTGTGCCTTTAGCCATCTAACCTTGTAATGTAAACACTACTAAGCATAGTCCTTGTGCTATGAACAGTCCTACTGATGTCCTGATAGTACGTGCTACACACAGTAGGAATTGTTGGCAGGATTGTAATTTCCTCAAGGCCGGGACCTGTTGGCTTGACCGTAAAACGCTATGGATATCAGTGATGCTATGTAAACTAACAACTCACTAGCTACAGAGAAGTGGTCAGGGACCCTCTTTGTTTTGTACTTGTACGATGCCAGGCTCAGTGGTGTTCTGATCCATGGCTGAGGCTCATTGGTCCTGTCAGTCTAGAGACAAGAAGATATGGAATGTGTTTCGCACTCTGTGGCGAATACCATCATTTCATACCACTCTGTGTTCCCTGAGTCACTGCTGATAGCATGGAAGCATGGGGATTACAGTGGACGAGAAGCTGGATATGAGTCAGCAATGTGCCCTCGTTGCCAAGAAGGCCAGTGGCATATTGGGCTGTATTAGTAGGAGCATTGCCAGCAGATTGGGGGAAGTGATTATTCCCCTCTATTTGGCACTGGTGAGGCCACACCTGGAGTATTTTGTCCAGTTTTGGTCCCCCAGTACAGAAGGGATGTGGACAAATTGGAGAGAGTCCAGCGGAGGGCAACAAAAAATGATTAGGGGGCTGGGACAAATGACTTATGAGGAGAGGCTGAGAGAACTGGGGTTATTTAGTCTGGAGAAGAAAAGGGTGAGGTGGGATTTGATAGCAGCCTTCAGTTACCTGAAGTGGGGTTCCAAAGAGGATGGAGCTAGGCTGTTCTCAGTGGTGGCAGATGACAGAACAAGAAGCAATGGTCTCAAGTTGCCACGGGGGAGGTTTAGGTTGGATATTAGGAAACACTGTTTCACTAGGAGGGTGATGAAGCACTGGAATGGGTTACCTAGGGAGGTGGTGGAATCTCCTTCCTTAGAGGTTTTTAAGGCCCGGCTTGACAAAGCCTTGGCTGGGATGATTTAGTTGGTGTTGGCCCTGATTTGAGCAGGGGATTGGACTAGATGGCCTCCTGAAGTCTCTTCCAACCCTAATATTCTGTGATTCTAAGCTTACACTGTGGATTTCTGTATATTCCAATGCAGTGATGACTTGATCCCTGCATTTGCATCCGTGAGCTATAGTCCCTATTCTCTTAATGATCCAGCTCCAAAAGCATCTGTTTGCTGTAAACCTACCTATCAAAAACTTGTTTTTCCATTAATAGATAGTATTAACTGGGATATTTTTTCACTTCCATTCTTGGTGCTTGGCTGATAACATTGAGCTAATGAGTAACTTGTAGGGTATTTTAATCAAATGTGGAATGGTTTAACCTTTATTCACTGTTCCCCTTGAGTGAGTTTCATTAATGCTTTACTGTTTACAGCTCGGACTGAATGTTTCCTTCTCTCCCTGGCAGTTATGGCCTCTGAGGAGGAAGAAATGGTTGCCATGGAAGTGGGGTCACCACCCATCCCAAAGAAGAGCACTTCCGCTGGGCAATTGGATCAAACTCCAAACAGAATAGGGACCAAACTGTCTCCTGAGCCTCCTGGAAACAAGCCAGACTCCCAGGATTCCAAAAGTGAGTGCTTTTCAGATTATGGCTCAACTTCATTCTGTAATTCATCTCCGTAGCAGCTGGCCTCTCGTACTGAGGGAGAGGCACTTTTCTCAGCTATTTCAGAGGAACCCTGGGAGCCTTGTTTTGTTGTTCTTTATTGCATGTAATTTTCATTGAAAAAAATTAAGCTTTTTTTTCCCTACATGAACAAATTATTGCCCAAGTCCATCACTTACAAGGCATCTTGCAGTCATGAACCAGCACACAAGAGAGGCCATACGATAGCAAACTAGTGAGCGTGACAAAATGGGAAGATATCCGTAAAGAAAGAGCTCGATGATGATGATTTATTGGTGATCGCACCCACTGTGTGCCAGTCACTTTCCAAAACTTTAAGAGGATGGTCTCTGCTCCAAGGATTTAAGAACAGGACAAGGCCTTTATTGGCTCCTGTTCCTGATTACCCAGACCCCACATTCCTGTTTGTGATTTAATAGACAGCAAGTCATGTTAAAAATAAATGAAAACTCCTTGCCCTTGGCTGTTTCCCTGTTGCCCGGAATTATGGGGAATTGTCATTGATGTGGGAAGGTCATTGATGTACTTGCAGTTAGACTTCTTCCATCCTCATCATAACTTGGCAGAAAGAGACTCTGGGGTTTTAGTCTGCCTTGGGCAACAGGTGGAGTTTTCAAGTAGTCTCTCTTAAAATCACTGGATTAGCACCATTGGGCTCTTCTGTTGCAATCCCTCTTCATTCAAAACAGCATCAAATGTGCCCTCTCTGAGAAAGGAATGGAGCTGGCAGGCAGGCTGGGTCTCTGCGCCTATTCAGTGCATGGGATGATAGAATGAAAGATGGTCCTGTTGGAGCAGGGCAGTGCTCACACGTTGCTGTGGTGAGGAGTCATGTTGGCAATTTGCCATGAACTGAAGGGCTGGCTCTAATATGAATAAATTGGAGGGGACTGCTGCCACCTTTGTTCTTAGTACTCTAGTGTGGCCCTGGAGGCTAGAGGTCCCAGACTACAGCACCTTATTGTGATCAGAGCTGTCATGGGCAATTTGCCAAACAACATGCATTGTGATGGAGTATTGCATGGCCTCTTAGGCTATCTGCTCCACTCTACTGCCAGCCAGGACAGTTCCCATGATACCTTCAGTACTCCAAATGTGGGTTTGTCCAGTACCTCCCATAGCAGGTGATTCAGCATAAGTAGAAGGTTGCATGATCAGGAAGCTTTTCCTGGTGTCTGTCTTGAATTCTGCCCTTAGTGAAAGAGATTGGTTTAGTTACACTCCCTTATAACTTTGTAAATGATTCCTCTCTGTCCTGGGTGTTTGCATCTTTCAGATGTCTTTAGGCAGGTATGTCCCTTCTTTGTCCTTGTTAGGGCTCACTTAAACAGTCTCAGTCTGACCTCATAACTGAGTCCCTCCAGCCCCTTGGTTTCTTCCAGTTTGTGGGTTTGCTGATAATGAGATGCCTAGAAATGTATACAACGTGCCAGCTCAATTTGCACCATATCCCTTATTGTAGGTCCCAGAGTGGGCCAGGCACTGTACAGACAGCAGAAACCCCTCGGGTACCATTTTGAAAAGGAACATGGGTGCTTCTGAAAATGTCACCCATGGTCCCTGGCCTGAGAATTACACTATAACCTAAGAAGCAATACAATAAAGAATAATAAACTGTGAGGGGAAAGGGACTGCAAGGGGAGCAGCAAAGTTAACATCTGTAGGAGGATGGCCCAGATCTGTTGTCCTTTTTCTGCCATATCACACTGCAGACTCATGCCTGACATGTTGTCTGCTTCCCCCTCATCCCCAGCTTCTTCCAGTTTATTGCTGGTGGTTGCACTGATACCCAGAGGCCTTGGTCAGGGCCTTAATGTGCTAGGTGCTCTAGAGACAAGTGGACCGAAGGCAGTCCTTGACCCTGAGTGCTCACAGTGCAGGGGTCTGATAGGTGGCGACAAGGCAACAAGAAAGATAGCTACATTTGCTTAAGTAGTCTTGGGAGTTAAAGTAGTTTAGAGTAGCACTTTAGGATGCGGGGGGCTGCTTCCAGGCGCTGAGGCCCAGGGCACCCGGCATGAAACGTGCAGGGATTGTGCACTGCATCTTGTGGAGCTCTGTGACTCGCTAACAGCTGCTCTTCTTTTTCAGCTCAAAACCTCACAACGTGCGAGGTCTGTGGCGCCTGCTTTGAGACCCGCAAAGGCCTGTCCAGCCACGCTCGCTCTCACCTGCGGCAGCTTGGCGTGGCAGAGTCCGAGAGCAGTGGAGCTCCCATCGACTTGCTCTATGAACTGATGAAGCAGAAGGGCAAACCTGACAGCAGCCCATTGTCCCCAACACTCAGCAAAAAATCCAGCTCCCCCAAAGAAGGGGCAGGCAGCTCCCCACGGCCAACACTGCTGTCGCTCAGCAAGACAGGCGATCGCTTGCCAGATCCCCCCGTGAACAAAGCGATCAAGTCCCCACCAGGCTTCTCCTCAAAGAGCCTTTCGCAGCCAGGATCCCCCCTCCTCAAGAAAGTGCCACCCACGCTCTCGGGATCCCCCCCTCCGAAACACCCCGAGGACAAGACCCCCAAGCTGCCCCTGAGCCCCCTGCAGAGCTCTCCAAAAGCACAGTGGCCGCAGCCGGAGGAGGAAGGGCCCTTAAATCTAAGTGAGTCTCTTTACCTTTGATGTTTCCCACTATATATGTGGCAGGAGAGCTGAGTGTGTGGGAACTTGCTGACCAAAACTCAATGCTGCTGGCTTGTTGGGTAACTTGCTACAAGGCATCCCTTCGCTGCCCTTTGGGGAGAATGGGTGCAGGGCTCTCCTGTCTTTCAGCCGTGGGTGGGACTCAGTGTAGCTGTCAGCAGCTTTCCAGCAAGGTCCCATAGGGGCTGCTGCCATCTAATCTGGATACGCCTTGCAAACATCCACAGGGCAGTGAGTCCCAACTTGGTCCTGGACTGCATTCCGTGTGTCTTGCTGACAAGCGTGCGGCTCCTTTCCTGTCTCTGGAGGATGAGTGCTAATAGCTCATTGTGGGAGGTGATTGTCATGTGTTTCTGATTTAGCTGGTGAGGGTTTCCTCGTTCCTTCTCTCCTCCCCCGCCCAAACACTTCTGGGTAAAGTAAGTGCCCCTGCTACACCTGCAGCTTTCCACTGCCCCCCCAGCTTTACCACATTTCTCTCCAGCCAGAGAAGTGGAGCAGGCCACCTCCTCAAAGACCCCTGTTCTTGCTGCTTTTGCTGTGTGTTTGTACCAGGGCAGCCAAATTGGTCATTCATCTTGCTGTTTCTCTCCATGCGTGCAGCAGGCATCCCCCCAGTCCTGTTCTGAGGGCTAAGCAAGTCTATCAGCCGTGCGCCTGACCCCACTTACTCCTGGAGGGGAGTCCTACGGGAGTTCCCAGAGGGCACCCTCCTGTAAGATGCCACTTGCTGCCTTCCAGCTTTGTTCCTAGACTCTGTATAACTGTTCCCTGCAGTGCCCTGTGGGGATACAACAGCCAGCCGGGAGGAGTCCTAGTCTGAACTAGTTTGCCAACCAACTAGCTTTCCTTTTCTACAAAATCTGAGCTGAGACACCCCGTAAGCCAGACTGAGTCAGTGCAGCGACTGTTCAACGCGGCGTGGTTGAGTTCTGAGAAGACTCTTCAGTTCTGCATAGAAAGCACAGGTGGATTTTCTCAGCAGCTCTTGTCCAAACTGGGCTGCAGCAGTTCAGTGTCTGTTAACCCTGAGCGAGAGGTGAGGCATCGGGTGCTGACTGCTTGTGGAATTGGCAACTGGAAATAGTCCTAAATACACACAACGAATTACCCACTCTCCTCTAGCCCACGCACATGCACTCCACTCCTTGCTAGATCTCCTGCGTCAGGCAGCCCATGGATTTACACACTGTAAATGCTGCCATAGCTAAGCTCAGCAGAGTATGGTTTGGAGCCTAACTTCTGTTACTTTTCACATAACATTAGTTTTGATCTGACAGGACTAGACTGAACTCCTCTCTCCGTGGAAGTGGGCTGCAGCAGCACAAGCTGTTGCATACTCCCCTTTCCCCAGGGTCCCAGGTATGACCTGGAGCAACCTCCTCTAGCACTAAAGGGAGTTTGGCCTCTGTGGCACATCCAGTCCCCACCCTCTGCAGCGAGGCGGCAATCAGTCCTACTTGTGCTGATGTGTCTTGTCTATCATCTATTTGGATCTGGACTTTCACAGACCAGCCATCCTATCCAGGCCCCTGCAGACGAACAGTTCCATGTCCCAGTCCCCCTTTCTATTGTTCATCAAGGTTTGTGTCATTCCAAATGGGTGACTGACCTTCATGTATCACTTAGTGAACTCTTCCACAGCCTAGTTTACCTGAGCACTAAAGCCCTGAATCCAGTCTGATTAGATGTGGGTGATTCTGCTGCTCTTATTCTGCGGAAAGAAACAGTTGGGAAAGTGACTGTCCGCTTGACATGTTTCTCTGACTGTCTCATGCCCTAGCATCCTCATGTACCAATCTGCCTTATCTCAGTTACGACGACCAGGCCTAGACTTCTCAGTTATCCAAGTCACTGAGACAGCAGTGGTCAGTGCTCCCATTGATATTAGGGTCCACGTGTTAACCTTCACCTAGGCTGCTGGGGTCTGGCTGGGCAATTTGGAGAGTAGCCAGCCATATACCAGAGTGCAGATTTCAAATCATGAGGTTTGTCATTACCTTGACATCTTATGTGCTTGCTTGACATTCATAGACTTGCATGGAAGAGACTGCCACTGTAAGCGCATATGGCAGTTTTGCTGCAGAAATTTGCATGAACTTTGTGAGCTTGTAATGATCAACGCACCAGTTCTGCACGTGCTCAGTAACAGTGTTCCAGTCTTCACTCTTAGCTGTTCAAGTGAGGGCCCTTTCCCTCAGAAAATCCCAGCCCTCGTTAATCTCTTGGTACCACCTGTGGGATAGCCTTGCCATGCATGGCCTTGTGGAAGTCACCAACTTCTTAAAATGAAATCCCTTTTAAAAATCAGATCATGTTTAAAATGTGGTCTGAGATGTTCCTTGCTACTTAGCAGGGATGGGGAAAGAAAATGCTCTGGAGCTGGTTGTATTCAGTTCTGCACCAGTGTCAAAGGAACACAGCTAGTGTGAGGAGCCTGCGAGCCCAGTATAGTTTTAAGGTTTGGTATGGCAAAGAACTGGGGCTAGGGAACACCAGACATTTAGCACTTACACTAAAGCTTTGTTTTTAGTCCCATCCTGTCGCAAAATATTGGAATTTAAAATCACTCCATTCTGATTACCTTCTTGTTTTTTCCAACTTTAAATCTGACCTGATTGTAGGAGCTGGTACCACTGAGGTCCGCTAGAGCTGAAACTAGAGCCTTATGCCATCTGACACTTTGGAGTTCCAGCTTTCAAATGGTGTAAAGCGCTAATCTCTAAATTTAGCAATTCATGGGGTATTGGCTATTGAAGTAATGTGGGAAGGACTGCTTAGCTGGAGGAGCAACACACAGGTTTTCAGGAACAGTAACATTCTCCAGAGGCTGCACCTGGGCCAGCAAACAGAAAATAAAATGTTGATCCCTGATTACTGTGCACAGCCTTTGGCTACCACCTTCTAAAGCTGTTTGGCACATGTTGTAAATGGAGACACAGAAATGATGGAGAAGCCCTGAAAGTCAAGGTTTCTGATGGAATTTCAGCATAACCGTCAGGGAGCAGCAGCAATGCTGCCTGGGCCAGTATGATAATTTACCTTTCCTTTAGGTCTGCCTGTTTAAAATCTCTAGACAACGCAGCATATAACTTCTTCATTGGAGAGACAACCCAGGCCACTTGAACCAAGTCCCTTTTGGGTTGTAACTGGTGCTTGAAAGACATTCTCCTCAGTGACCGTATGTATTATGATCAATGTGTTTTTTTTCCGCAGCTGTAGATAGTGACTCGGGCAAAGAAATTGACTGCCAGTTATGTGGTGCCTGGTTTGAAACCAGAAAGGGGTTATCGAGTCATGCTAGAGCCCACCTGAGACACCTGGGAGTGAATGATCCAGATGCTAAAGGCTCTCCAATTGATGTTTTAAATGACCTCATCCAAAATGAAGACTTCAAAAGCCGTCTTTCCTCTCTCCTCCCTAGTGAGAGAAAATCATTAGTGGAGGCTGGGAGCTCGGACAGACCCAGCCCAAAGAGCACAGCAGCAGCATCTGCAACAGTCATGAAACAACCACCTCCACCAAGGCCTTTGGGCAAACAGCCAGCCATCCTCTCACCTCACTCCCTTCCACCATCCAAGAAACTGAAGCCACAAACCCACAGGTTGTCAGCTGAGGCCAATCTGCAAAGAAAACAGGGCCTTTCCTCCAGCGCGTACTGGGCTTCAGATGCTGGGATGTCTCCACTCAACCTCTGTAGGTTCTCTCTCATCACTGCCTCCTCTTCCCTCCTCCTCTCCCCCTTGTTTACATTAAGCAAGGCCTGATGCCACTCTCTATCGAGCCTTCACCATTGTTTGGCTAACGCAGGGAACTGGGCATCAAGACTCCTGGGTTTTGTTCCCAGTGCTGGGATGGAGTGTGGCCCAGGGGACTGGGAGTCAGGACTCCTGGGTTCTGTGTCAGGGCAATGACAGAGAATAAACTGGGCTCTTGGTCGCACGCCCTTTGATTTTCCTTTTCCCCATAAAGTGCTCTCACACCACTTTTTGAGACAGCTTCTGTGTCCTTCCTCAGCCAGGCACACGCACCACATTCCTACCTCAGTCCTGAGTAGCTAAAGAGCCCAGCCCTTCCCTTCCCAGGTAACACCAGGCACCCACTTGGGCACCATCCATTCAGGAATCCTCGAGTCAAACAGGTTCTGACTGCTTGACCACCCGGATCAGGGAGGGGAGGCCAGGCTGTTTGGTGCTCTCATGTTGCAGAACGCCTGTCGCCTTGTGCAGGCTGAGCTCTCTCAGTGCTGCTTGATACACAGAGACTGCTGCATTTTCTAGGGTACTTGGTGGCCTAACCTGTACAGTATGTCATGGTGACTCAGTGCCTGGATCCTGCTAGAAAGCCCACTGCTGGGTGTTTTCATCTTGGGTTGCAATTGCCCTGTCTGTCCTTGGCAGAGGGGGAATCAACCTCTCTTGTCCTTTCATTTCAGGCCAGCATTCATCAGGCCTTTGGCCTGAGTCTGGTCCCCGTTCTGGGCCGGGGGGAAGGGTATCTGTTTCTATTCTCCCCGTACCTTGGTGCAGAGAAGGGGGCAGGTTCTGCTTTCCCCTTCAGATGGGGAGGGGTGATCAGGGACTGTGGCAAGTTTGTGCACTCTCTTCTCCATAAACTGGTGATTTAATGCTGACTGGCTGCTAAGCTTTCCCCCTTTCAAGCAGCCTGTAAGACGATGTGTAAGTTGCACCCGCTCATCGCTAAGCATTTACCTCCTGGAGATTGCATGGCTCAGACTGCAGCTTGCTTATGGTGGCAAAAAATATATACTGCGTCGTGTTACTCCTCTTGGTCCTTCCAAGCACACACTGAGAAATCAGGGTTTCCTGGATCACGCTGCAGGCAGGAGATCTGCAGAAGCCAAGAGGGGATGGGGTTAAGGATACATTGCATTTGAAGGAAGAGTGCTCAGCACTTTGATTAGCCAAAAGTGACAAGGACACATTTGGTTTAGCTGCTTGGTGGACAACAAGCCAGTGTGTGATACAAACCTGGGTTGCCAGGCTTACTGGACAGATCATTCCAATGTCTGTGGGAAGGAGATTCAAACAAACGTGGAATGTATGTCTTCATCCGGGCTCTAGCATGCCTGCAGGTCCCCTTCCTTCCCTCAGCATCCAGCACACATAGACACCCACTTCTAAAGCCTTGGGCAAGCAGGACATTCACACAAAGGAAGACACTGAAGTGACTGTATTCTCCCAGGCCTCCTGGACCACAGCTCCTAGCAAGGCCTCTAGCCATAGCGGTTGCTGTGTCTAGGCTCACCGAGAGTGCCTGCTCTCTGCCCCGCCATCAAAGCCTGCCCTGTGCTCTGTCCTCCCTGCACTGCCCTTGCCTATTGCATTTCCCAGGGATTGTTTGATGGTTTGATTCCTTTCATTGAGTTTGTTCCGGGATCAGCTTTGCCATTGTCTTGACATCTGGCGTGTGGCGTGTTTGCTTTGTGCTGTCCTGTTGGGGGGGATGATCTTGCTAGTGTCCCAGTGCCCCGATGGCATAGGGCTGCGCCTGCCAGGTGCTACAGTAAATGCACGTCTCCCCTCCTTGTTTCAGCCTCTGGATCGGAGCCTGTGAGGGATATCAGGTGCGAGTTCTGTGGAGAGTACTTCGAGAACCGGAAAGGGCTGTCCAGCCACGCCAGGTCCCACCTGCGCCAGATGGGGGTGACCGAGTGGTATGTCAACGGCTCCCCAATCGACACGTTGCGGGAGATCCTCAAGCGCAGAGCTCAGCCCCGGGGTGGCACCACAAACCCACCAGCCCCAGGGCAGAAAGCCATGACCAAGACCGTCATCGGCAGCATGGGATCACTGGAGCCTCGCAGCCCAGGAGAGATTCATGTGCCCTCCATGCCCAAAAAGGTCCAGCAGCCAGGAAATCCCATGGGACACTCTCCTACCTCCTCCCCTCCCCCAACAGCCAGGAAGATGTTTCCAGGGATGGCCCCTCCCTCTTTTCAGAAGAAACTGAAACAAGACCAAATGAGAATGGAGATCAAGCGAGAGATGATATCTGGGAGCCTCCACGGTGAGCCCCATCCATCCGACAGGACCTGGTCTCCACGGGAGGAGATGTCCCCCCTGAACCTCTGTAAGTGTGAGCAGCAGCACTCCTGCTAGCATGATGGGGTGACTTTGACTTCAGTGATCACCTGCCATAGTAGGCAAGAGCTTGGGGGTAAACAAATCAGTGTTTGGGCACAGCAGGGGACTGGGAGTCAGGACTTCTGGGTTCTGTTCCCAGCTCTGCCACTGGCCACTTTGGGCACGTTGTTTCCCGATCTGTTAATTGGGGATCACACTTATCTCTCATGGGGGGTGACAGTGTTGGTAGCGTGGTTTGAGATCCTCAGGTGCCACATTATAGGTGTGGCAGAATATTAGCAGCTGTTTAATCTACATGATGTCCCAGTGCCTCCTTGCTACGGGGATAGAGGGCTGCAATAGCAGAGGTGTGGCTCGCCAGCCTTTGCTGTTAGATCTTCTGTGGTGTGCAGGTTGCCGGGGGGATGCCAGTCTGCACTGCCTGGTGAGCCTTCCAGTGGTGTGAAGGGGTCTGGCTGGATGCTGCCTGGGGACCCTAGGCACTCCCTTCTCTGTCTCTGCCCCCTGCAGCCTCCCGTGCTGACCCTGTGAGGGACATCCGGTGCGAGTTCTGTGGCGAGTTCTTCGAGAACCGGAAGGGACTGTCCAGCCATGCCCGGTCCCACCTGCGCCAGATGGGGGTGACCGAGTGGTCTGTCAATGGCTCACCCATCGACACGTTGCGGGAGATCCTCAAAAAGAAATCCAAGCCCTGTATGATCAAGAAGGAGCCCCATGCTTCCAGCATTGAGCCCCCCAAGCCGATGTCAGAGGAAGGTGCAGCCCTCAAGTCCCCTGGGAAAATGCTGCAGGCCATGTCCCTCTCCCCACTGGGTGGAAGGACGGGGAAGCCCAGCCCCAGTGGTTCCAGCATGAGCCGGGAGATCTCACTCTCACCACTCACCAGCAAACCCCACGGGGGCTTCCTGACTCCACTCTCCGCCAAGCGGCCACTGCAGGAGGAGCGGCTTGGGGGCCATGGTGAAGTGAAGCAGAAGACCTACATCCAGACTGAGCTGCCCTTCAAAGCCAAGGCAGCTCATGACAAGCCCTCGCACACATGTAAGTGGGGGCAGGGGCAGGCAGAGAGCTGTGCCAGAGCTCCATCGTGGCGGGGGAGACAGGCAGAGCCCCCTGCAGGGGCTGTGTCCCTTCACAGAGGGCCCAGTGGAGTGCCATGCCAGAGCTCCATCCTATAGGGAGGGATGGGCGGGTGGAGAGCCCTGCTGAGCTGTATCCCATGGAGAGGGGGACAGGTAGCACCCTGCTGGGATGTTAACGCTTTCCTTCCCACTTCCCAGCAGAGAGACTTCCTGCTTTGTTGTCTCTTCCATTGCTACCCCATGCCCAGAAACCAAGGGAGCGTAAAGGGACTGGGGAGTCCGCTGCTCTGGGCCTCTGATCTGGTGCCACAAACCTGTCACGTCACAAGAGCAGCTTGTCTGGTACCAGAGGATATTCTGAGCCCTTACCCTGGGTACATCTATACTGCAGCCCTTCCCAGCACAGGTCATTGCACTAGCTCTGCTGGAGCGAGCGGCTAACAATAGCAGTGTAGCTGGGGAAGCATGGGCGATGGCTCACACTAGTCACCTGAATACAGACCTGCCCAGACCACCTGGTATGTATCCGGATGGCTAGTCAGAGATGCCCACCTGTGCTATTCCCAGCTACACTGCTGTAAGAACTAGCCTGAGCAAAGCTAGCCCCTGTCTGTCTACCCGCGCTGGGAAGTAGCCTCCCAGCTGGAGAGCAGACCAACACCCAGAGGGAGCTGGCTGAACAAGTGGTGAGACCACCTCAGGGCACAGGCCGCAGGATTAGTTACCTGCCTCCCTACCCAGCCGGGCCTGAAAACCCCCTGCAGCTCTCAGTGGGCTTTGCCGGTGGTCTCTGGACACCGTGTAGCCAAAGTAGCGCAATTCACTACTGGGCAGCCTGGGCTAGTGGTCTGTGACCCACAGAATGGCCAACTATCATCATGCAGCCCACTCCATCCCACAGCCCTCTGCAGATGCAAAGGATTGTGGGGAGTTGGGTCACGTGACAGATCCAGCCATTTTGTAGGTTACAGATGGTAAAGGGTAAGCTCCAAAGCAGATTCCACAGCCTGTGGAAATGCTATCGCCCCACCCCAAACAGATACCACGGAGGAGGAGAAGGATTGGGGGGAGAGCCAGGGAGCAAGCAACTCCTTCCTGCTGCATCATAGCACCCCAGTGTTTCTCTGCCTTCCAGCTGCTGGGTGGTGCCCTGCTGGCTGCCATCTGCTTCCCAGGCCCTCTGCAAGCTTTCACTCCCTGCTTTCTCTGTCTCCAGCCAGTGAAGCCTGCTGCGAGCTCTGCGGCCTCTACTTTGAGAACCGCAAGGCACTGGCCAGCCATGCCCGGGCTCATCTGCGGCAGTTTGGTGTGACTGAGTGGTGTGTGAACGGCTCACCCATCGAGACGCTGAGTGAGTGGATCAAGCACAGGCCCCAGAAGGCTGGAGCCTATCGCAGCTACATCCAGGGGGGCCGGCCCTTTACCAAGAAGTTCCGCAACTCATCCCACTCACGGGAGCAGGACAGCACAGGAAAGAGGCTGCCCTTGGGCCTGCAGCCAGGCACCATACCCCTGATGAGCAAGAGCCTGGTGGGCGAAATGGGACACAGTGAGCCCAGCAAACTCCTGGATAGGGGCAGTGGTGGGGGTGGCGAGCGACCCATGGTCACCTCTCCGCTGTCACTGGTGAAGGTGGAGGAGCATCGCCAAAACATCAACAGTGAGTTGGGAGCCACCTCTTATTGCCCCTGAACTCACTGCCAAGCAGGAGCGTGCAAACACCTTTACCCTGGGGACTCTCTGGGGGTGTTGTGGGCTGGCAAGTCTTGGGAGACCCTTGTCCAGAGCACCACCCCCAGGGACGGAAGGATGAGCCCACAGGCAGGCAGTTGGCATCCTATGTTTCCTGGTCCTCCCTCCCCAGCCAGTCCACTGCGTGATGACACAGTTCCTGTTGATGAGGGCTGGTGGGATCCATGGGCAGCAGGTGAAGCTTCCCCTTGGGAAGGCTAGCCCCCTGCCCGCCTCTTCCGACTGAGGCCATGCCCCCACTTGCTGCTCTCAGCCCCCCTGTGGCCCCAAGGCGGGAGGGGGCTGGGAGCTTGGCCTCTCCCTGCGTGGCCCGAGGCTGGGGGGGCTGAGAGCTTGGCCTCGGCCAGAACCACGATGAAGTTCTCAGCCCTGGCCAGAATTCCAAGCTTGGAGCCCCTCCCCCGTTCTGCCCATGGGCCCGCCTATGGCGCCATGCTGTTCCGCCCTGTAGCCCCATCTCCATTCCACCCCCACTCCACCTCTTCCCCCTGAGGCCACGCCCCCGCTCGCTCCTTTTTGCCCCCCGTGGCCCTGAGTCCCCACCACTGGGAGTGAGAACTCCTCCACCGCTGAGGCCGTGGTGGGGGGAGATTTTTCCAGGGGCTCCAAATTGCCAGAGGCCCCTGGGCACAGGCCCCATGGGCCAGTGCAATAATCTGCCACTGCCTTTCCTCTCCCCCAGCCCCCCAGCCATTACATACCGCCCATGGTGGGATCATACGGCCAGTCCCCTCAGATGGGAAGCAGGGGGGACATCGTAGGCCCTTGCAGCTCAGAATCAAGCTTGTAGCCTGGGTGGCATGTGTCTGCCAATGGTGCTGTGTTCTGAAGATGCTTCTTCTGCCCTAGAGTTTGAACGAAGACAAGCCAAACCCCCAGAGGCCCCCCTCTCCCGAGAGGAGGAGGCCAGCGACTTCCAGCAGAAAATGGAGGAAGCTCGCCAGCCCCCACCCAGGATGAGACCGGTGCCCTCGCTGGTCCCCAGGCCTCCGCAGACATCCTTGGTGAAATTTGTGGGTAACATCTACACCCTGAAGTGCAGGTATGTCTGCAGAGAGGGATCCATGCTTCCCCATCTGGAGTACTGGGTGGCACCCAGTCCACAGCACTCTCTCCTTGGGGGCATGGACTCCTGGCAGTGACTGTGCAGTACGTGTAGAGAGACCCCACCTACATGTAGCATTTCACAACGATTCCTAATGCCAGCAGCTGTCCCTCAGCCTGCCGTTAGTGCCTTTAGTCTTCGAGCCCTTTCATGCTGTGTAACTACAGCCAGTCCTGGCTATGGGACCCGTCTTCCTTTAAGGTCCTTCCCAGCATTTGCCATGTGTGGAGTTTAAGGTAACGTTTGGTTTCCAGAAAGGGCCACGTTTGTCTTTGTCTGGTGCTGAGGTCAGTGGTAGCTGCTTCCCCCAAGACTGGTTTCTCTGGATGCCTGACAGTCAATGCAAAGTCCTGACAGTTAATTAAACAACCTCCTCTGAGGCACTGCGCACATCTGCATCCCCTTTCCTTAGAGTTTGCTCCTTAGAGTTGGGCTGCAGTGCCCAGAACAACAGGACTGGTCCCAACTGGAGCCATAATAGAAATATTCAATGAGTGTCAGGGTCTGACATTGTTCCCCCTTCCCCTCCCTTGCGTGCAGGTTCTGCGAGGTGGAGTTCCAGGGCCCTCTCTCCATCCAGGAGGAGTGGGTGCGACATCTCCAGCGACACATCCTGGAAATGAATTTCTCCAAAGCCGACCCCCTGCGCAGCGAGCCAGAGGCCCCCGAGGTGCAGGCCGTAGCTGAGGCTCAGTAACGGAGCCCGCTGGCCAGCATCCCTCTGCCCCTCTCTTGTACGAGCACATTTCCAAAGGAGCATGCTGAAGGACTCTGCTGCAGACGGTTACCAAGGGGAGGTAGCTAAATTCTTACTGCTGGGCTTTGCAGCCTCCCGGAGCCCAGCTTCCCCTGTGCTGACTCGCATAGCATGGGAGTGCCAGCGTTGAGCACTATGTGACAGAAGACATTCTCCTGGGGGAGACAACCCATACAGACTGGAGATGGGACCCCATGGGGGTCCCATGAAGCAGGCGAGGAGGCTGCTGCACAGAATCTTGATACACTTTGGACACGCTCCTGTCACGAAGGGAGGGTGTGAAATGAGACTCGTTTTCCCATCCGGGAAGGGGAGCTCCCTGCAAAAGGGGGATGATTGTGGGGATCCCTCTAATGAATGCAGATTAGTCCAGAGATTCTGGTCCCAGGGAGGGGAGTGCGTGTTTGCTCTGTTGCAATTCAGGTTTCGATGAGAATTGCAAACGTGACGGTCCATCAGGCCATCTGTAACAAGAGAGGGAGAGAGGAGAAAGCAACTCTGTCTGTGGTGGTGAATGTTGTTAATTATGTATATGGCCCTAGAGTTAATTATATTCGATTCCTTAGACGATGATGAATTTAGTTCACGTAGATGTCAGAATCCATTCTTATTGGGTTGCGCTGCATGTTATCCATCCCTCTCCACCAGACAATACATCATTGGTCAACTTTATCCCGCACATTAAATGGCAAGTCATGGATTTACTGATCCTCTACCCATCTCGTAATGTCTACATTCATTCTTTCCCTCCCCCCAACTTCTCGCTGTCCAGTTGTCGTCCTAACCATTTCACTTGAGATTGTGCAGTGCCCCGCGGGTTCCTGTTGCTGTTAGCTTCCCGTGGCGGTGACCCACCACGAGCGGAAGGGGTAGCTTTAGGCTGCACGCTGCCTTCCTTTCCTTTCTTAGCCTTCAATTGTAGAATGTCTTAAGATCTCCGCAGTGCGACCTCCTACCCCACCTGTCTGAAGGGTGGGTGTGTAAACTCCTGCCTGAGTTCAGGTGTGTAAATACCAGCCAAGCCTATCCCAGGAGGCGCAATGGCGGGCATGGGCTTCCAGGGTTCTTTGGGGAAGTGCTGAGTGCTACTAACACTTTTCCTGCCAATTCAGACTCCAAAACAGCAGCAGGGGCGGTCGACAGCGCTCTCCAGGAGAACCTGGACTCTCTCCACACAGCCCTGCTCGCTGTTGCTTTTTATGTCTAGCTGCATAGAACCTCGACTTTTTTAACTCTAGTTTTGTGTAGAAATAACGAGCATTCATTTTTATTTGGAATCCCAAGCTGAGCAGAGCTTGGAAGGAATTTACCTTTTAACTTTTTTCATTGGGCATATTCTGGTTATTAATGTACCTAGGAATATGTAAATTAGATTAAACTTCTCTTCTGGAAACCAAGCCAAGCATCCTACAGTGTGTGCATTTATATTATCCAGACAGAAAGGAGTGGGAATCGGATGTTGTTTGCACAGAGGACCATCACAATTTAAGAGGCAAAATTCCTTCTGTGATGCTTTGATAGATAACCCAGTTGGGCGTTTTCTATGAATTGTTACCTCTTAATTTACTGACCACAATAAATCAACTTGGGAAGATTCGTTTTTAGGAATTTCTGCAGATGTTTTTCCAAGTATCTTAGATTTTTGCACTAGCAGGAAATCGCCCTCCCCCTTGCCCCCCATTACTGGTTCAGAATGGAATGGCTGCAGAAGGCAACATTCAAACCAGAGTCAGCAAAACCATGTAACTGTAATTCACATTTCTTCACTACAGCAATGGGCACCAATTTCAATTCACAGACTCTGATGCTAGAAGTAATGGCTATGACTGATCTGACCAGCTGTAACCAGAGGCTGTAGAATTTTTCACAGGGGCTAGATAAAAGCATGTCTTCTAGACAGAGCTAATCTCATAAAAATCAATCATTAAACACCAGATTAAAACTGAATCTTTCCACTCACACGGTAACTGAGCTGCCCAGAAGGGAAGGGGTAGCATTGCCTCTGCCTACTACAGGTGTCGGAAGGCAGCCAGCAATGAGGATCCATCCATGGAGACTCTCCACGAGTTCATGCAACACAAAGCTAAGGCATATTCACGTTGCAAGGAGCTCAGAAACTGATAGGACTCCCTAGGAATGCTGGCTTCAGCCTCTGTGCATCTCATCAAGGTCAAGGCCTCCCTCCAGCCATGCAGAACAGACCAGAGAATTTCAGCCAGTGTCTCCTGTATCTTGTAGTTGAGCTGGAGCTTGTATTCTGCTGAGAGTTGGGATTGTCGATTCATCTCACCTGCTATAGGAAACCATGTCTGTTTTCTCTGCTGCTGCCTCCCACTCCGTGTGAATGAGTTGGGCTGAGAAAAAGTCAGGTCTGATTTCTCTGATCCCCTGTGGAAGCCCTGAGTGGAAGTGAACTGAGGCATGTCCCACCTTCAGGCCATGTGTATGCTTGGAAAAAAGGTGTAAAATCCTCGCAGAGGCAGGGCCAAGGTGGAGTGTTACCTGGGGACAGCTGGTCAAAGTGAACCCTTGAGCTGTGCCAGAGCCCTTGAGCACTTAACTCCAGAAAGCTTTGTAGTTTACCTCCCTCCCTGCTCCCCGTGTTCCACAGGCCTGTCCAGCTGCTTTCTTTGGAGAGGGCTGACTTTGGGCCCAGCAGGAGTTGGATTTGAATAAACCCTTTGGTTACCGTTCCATTGACCAGTCAGTTATGTTTTGGGGGGTTGCGTAATTCTCCCTGCTGAGCCCCATTCTCAGAACCCCCCTGGACTTTTGTTAAACACACCAGGAAATACAGTGAAAGCCTTTGAAACTGTGAGCTTTGAGTTTTTCTTATTCCCTGTAGCTGTCCAAGGAAAGGATTTTATGGCATTGATTGTATGATTGTATTTTGAGGTCTTGTCCAAATCGCCTCCTTTTCCCTTTGACAAAACACAGAGAAAAGTCGTAAGGCTGGACAAGGCAGCATCTCTTCTTGCTGGGAGGTTACCAGTGTGGTAAGCAGCCTTAGTAGCGCCCCTGAGAGCTGGCCAGCTGTTACCAGCACTGGGCTCTTTGAAGCACACCCTCCACCCCCATGCTGCTTTGATAAAGGCAGGCTGAAGGTGGACTTGATGTGGTGGCTGAGCCTCTCTTCAGGTGACAAGGAGGGGAGGAGAATGACACATTAGGGAGAGTGTGGCCACAGGAACTAGGAATTCAGAGCCCAGCTGGTGGGCAGGACCTGCCAAATCAGATAGGAGGGGAGCTAGTGCTTGTGCTGGCCCAGGCAAATCAGGGCATCTTTTGGGAGCAGAAGAGAGGCCCGGCCGTGTGACAGGTTGAGGTTGCAGAGCTGCAGCCTGATACCACCGTGCTCACTTTTTTGGTAGAGCTGAGCTGTTCAGTTTGCAACCTCCAGTCACTAAGGAACCCAGGAAGGAGGAAATAG
Organism: Natator depressus; assembly: GCF_965152275.1. Taxonomy (NCBI): domain Eukaryota; kingdom Metazoa; phylum Chordata; order Testudines; family Cheloniidae; genus Natator; species Natator depressus. The sequence continues at coordinate 7,262,571 of NC_134253.1, forward strand.
CCTAATCTCCTCAGAGCTACCCAACAAAACACTCCTCCAGGGATTCCAGCCAGAGCCCCTTTCTAGAATCCCTCAGCACACCATTGTGCCACCTGTGTCCTCGGGCGTGGGGGGGACAGGTGTTAGCAGTCCCAAACTGCGGGGTGGGGGTGTTTTACCTTTAAACGCAGCCAGCCGATGAAGGGGTCTGTATCGCCAGGTTCTGCTTAGTGTTCGAGACCAAGCTGTGCTCTGGGTACCCTTCGCTTGCTTTCAACAATTAAAATCCAGGCCTCTTGCACAACAAAACCCAGTGTGCAGCCGTACACCCTGGCTGGAATACGTGACAGACTCCAGCGCCGCTGGCTGTGCAGCTGCTGCAGGGGTGGAAATGATCAAAAACCAGAGAAGAGTTTGCATCTCACTGCACTGCTGCAGCCAGGGCATAGGGGACCCAACGGGGGCCACAGCAAATCCCCTGGAGTTTGGCAGGAGAAGCCCAAGACAGCCCTCAGTCTGGGAAGGGGGGTAGGTGCAAAGGCTGAAGGGAGCAGCTGTGGCAGGGGGTGAATGGTGCAAGCAGAGATGACCTGTAGCTCTTGATGAGGGGTGTCACAATTTAAAGGTTGGGGGATGGCCCCACATGTTGCCTCTGGTCTTTTCCCAATCCCCCACTGCCTCCCACACACTCTCCATGCTGGCACTACCTTGCCCCTAATCCTTTCACAGCTCCTGCCCCATTTCTCCCATTGCCTCCCTGTTGCAGACACAGCGCAGGCTGGGGTGGGTTCCAGACACATACCACCGAGCAGATAACTGCAGCTGCGGGTGAGGAAGGGACGGGACCCAGAGGGCTTCCCTGCACCCGCCTGGCCATGCTGCACTGCCACCCCATCTCTCTTCCTTCTCCAGGTGCCTCCTAGCAGGGCTCAGGGAGAGCCCTAGAGACTAGTGCCTTTCCTCAGCCACGCTCAGCTCAACTCTCACCCTGGGAGAAATCTGGGGTGGGAAGGGTGACTCCCTCTACCAAGTGTCACCTCTGGGTGCAAGGCAGGGTTGCAAAGGGGCAATTGGGGCTTGTGCAAACTGAGTGGGTGGATGGAAAAGAGGGGGAGGTGCAAAAAAGTATCCGAGGAAATATCATTAAAAGAGCAACCGACAGACTTTCTCAGGGAACTCCATGTTCTTCTTCGAGTAGTGTCCCTATGGGTGCTCCACACTAGGTGTCTGTGTGCCCCTGCACCTCTAATCAGAGATTTCTGGTAGCACTGTCCCGTTGAGGTGCACGGGCGAACCCCCCTCACTTCCTTCTCTGCCGCCTTCGGCCTGGGACAGAAGGAGCAGTTGTCCCTTCCTTATCTGTGTCATTAGCGTAAGTAGTGGTGGTTTTGTTACCTTTGTTCTCCCTAAAAGTACTCAGGCTAGTGTTTTGTTTTATTTTATTCCTTTGGTTGAAAAAGAAAAGAGAAAAAGGAAAAGAACTTCACTTTCCTTCCCTGGCTGGGGGCTTCCCCCTCTCCCCCCCCCCCCCCCCAGGCATCTGGTAGACTCATAATTATTTTCTTTTTCAGTTAAAAAAAAAGTAAAGACGATGTTCTTCTGCATATTCCTCCCTGCTAGAGGATGAGACCCCTGCCCAGGGGCTTGCCTGGCTCTCTCTGCTCCAAGCCGTGCCTCTCCTGCCAGGCCAGACACTCACTGTGCCTGGGAGACCCTCACAGAACTGCTTTACCTGCCACATCTAAAACGGCAGCCTCACAGGAGCTGGGAGCTGAAGTAAAAAATCCTCCCTATAGAGAAAACACTTCAGTCTGCAGGGGACTCCGGTGGGTGGTGACCCTGGCTTATCCCCGGAGCCTTCACTTCAAAAGGGGTCGAGTGGTGAAGAGGAGAAGAGAGAGAGAGAGAAAAGAAGAAGAAGAAGCCACCAGCAGAATCTCCCTGGAAAGGCTCCTCCTAGCAACCGGCCAGCCAGGGGGTGTTCCCCACTGCGGCCGTCTGGGCACCGATCCTGGAGCAACTGGCCAGCCAGGGGGGTGTTCCCCAGTGTGGCCGTCTGGGCACCGATCCCCGAGCAAGTGGCCCGCCAAAGGGGCGTTCCCCAGTGCGGCCGTCTGGGCACCGATCCTGGAGCAACCGGCCAGCCAGGGGGTGTTCCCCAGTGCGGCCGTCTGGGCACCGATCCTGGAGCAACCGGCCAGCCAGGGGGCGTTCCCCAGTGCGGCCGTCTGGGCACCGATCCCGGAGCAACCGGCCAGCCAGGGGGCGTACCCCACTGCGGCCGTCTGGGCACCGATCCTGGAGCAACTGGCCAGCCAGGGGGCATTCCCCAGTGCGGCCGTCTGAGCACCGATCCCCGAGCAAGTGGCCAGCCAGGGGGGCGTTCCCCAGTGCGGCCGTCTGGGCACCGATCCCCGAGCAAGTGGCCAGCCAGGGGGTGTTCCCCAGTGCGGCCGTCTGGGCACCGATCCCCGAGCAACTGGCCAGCCAGGGGGTGTTCCCCAGTGCGGCCGTCTGGGCACCGATCCTGGAGCAAGTGGCCCGCCAAGGGGGCGTTCCCCAGTGCGGCCGTCTGGGCACCGATCCCCGAGCAACCGGCCAGCCAGGGGGTGTTCCCCAGTGCGGCCGTCTGGGCACCGATCCTGGAGCAACTGGCCAGCCAGGGGGTGTTCCCGAGTGCGGCCGTCTGGGCACCGATCCCCGAGCAAGTGGCCCGCCAGGGGGGTGTTCCCCAGTGCGGCCGTCTGGGCACCGATCCTGGAGCAAGTGGCCAGCCAGGGGGTGTTCCCCAGTGCGGCCGTCTGGGCACCGATCCCCGAGCAAGTGGCCAGCCAGGGGGTATTCCCCAGTGCGGCCGTCTCGGCACCGATCCGCGAGCAACCGGCCAGCCAGGGGGCGTTCCCCAGTGCGGCCGTCTGGGCACCGATCCTGGAGCAACTGGCCAGCCAGGGGGTGTTCCCCAGTGCGGCCGTCTGGGCACCGATCCTGGAGCAAGTGGCCAGCCAGGGGGTGTTCCCCAGTGCGGCCGTCTGGGCACCGATCCCCGAGCAACCGGCCCGCCAAGGGGGCGTTCCCCAGTGCGGCCGTCTGGGCACCGATCCCCGAGCAACCGGCCAGCCAGGGGGTGTTCCCCAGTGCGGCCGTCTGGGCACCGATCCTGGAGCAAGTGGCCCGCCAAGGGGGCGTTCCCCAGTGCGGCCGTCTGGGCACCGATCCCCGAGCAACCGGCCCACCAAGGGGGCGTTCCCCAGTGCGGCCGTCTGGGCACCGATCCCCAAGCAACCGGCCAGCCAGGGGGTATTCCCCAGTGCGGCCGTCTGGGCACCGATCCTGGAGCAACTGGCCAGCCAGGGGGTGTTCCCGAGTGCGGCCGTCTGGGCACCGATCCCCGAGCAACCGGCCCACCAAGGGGGCGTTCCCCAGTGCGGCCGTCTGGGCACCGATCCCCAAGCAACCGGCCAGCCAGGGGGTATTCCCCAGTGCGGCTGTCTGGGCACCGATCCTGGAGCAACTGGCCAGCCAGGGGGTGTTCCCGAGTGCGGCCGTCTGGGCACCGATCCCCGAGCAAGTGGCCCGCCAGGGGGGTGTTCCCCAGTGCGGCCGTCTGGGCACCGATCCCCGAGCAACCGGCCAGCCAGGGGGTGTTCCCCAGTGCGGCCGTCTCGGCACCGATCCCCGAGCAACCGGCCAGCCAGGGGGCGTTCCCCAGTGCGGCCGTCTGGGCACCGATCCCGGAGCAACCGGCCAGCCAGGGGGCGTTCCCCAGTGTGGCCGTCTGGGCACCGATCCCCGAGCAAGTGGCCCGCCAAGGGGGCGTTCCCCAGTGTGGCCATCTGGGCACCAATCCCCGAGCAAGTGGCCAGCCAGGGGGTGTTCCCCAGTGCGGCCGTCTGGGTACCGATCCCCGAGCAACTGGCCAGCCAGGGGGCGTTCCCCAGTGCGCCCGTCTGGGTAGGACAATACCAGCAGAGGAACCTCCTGCTGTGAGCTCAGCTGCCGCACAGTTCACAGTTCCGCAGGGAAGCTCGGGAAGCTGAAAGCTGAGAAGGGGCGCCCTGCTGTGAGCTGGCCCTGCTCTGAGCTCTGCCCTCGGCAGGGACAAGGGGCTTCTGTGAGCTCTGTGCCGCTCTGAGCTCTACTCTGGGCAGCTACTGCACCGCCAGGGCACAGTTACCATGCCAGCTCTAAAAGAGCAGCAGAGAGAAACCCTTTGGTACCAGATGCAACAAAACTCCCATCTAGGAAGTGTTCTGCACCTTCCCAACCATTGACACCGGCTACAGCCACTCCTCTGGGGTTCCGCATGAGCCCATGGTAGCACAGGTGCTCTGATGCTCTGGAGACCTGTGGCCTCAGTACCCAGGGAGCTGTAGCTCACGAAAGCTCATGCTCAAATAAATTGGTTAGTCTCTAAGGTGCCACAAGTCCTCCTTTTCTTTTTGTGAATACAGACTAACACGGCTGCTACTCTGAAAATTACCATACCGTCTCTAAAAAAGTGGCACCAACAAACTTTTTGTACTGGGCAAAACTCTCATTTAGGGCGTGCTCTGCCCAACTATCAGTACTGACAATGTACCACGGACCCTCCTCTGTGGTACCAAATGAACCCATGGTACTGCATGAGCTCCGGTACCCTGGAGACCTGATGTTTGGGGAAGAACCACAATCCCCATTACTTGGTACCAGGACCCCGGTATCGAGCACATCCCGGTATCGAGCACATCCCGGCACCCAGAATCGCTCTTAGCACTGGGAGGTATACTCCCAATACCCCAGTCAGCGGCACCCTTACCCACTGATGAATCTGACACTGGCCAGGAGGAGATCATTCCCTGGTCCCTCAAGGTGGCCCACCACCACACTACAAAGGTCATCCCCAATTCCATCACACCAATCACCCATGCCTGCCTTCCTGCCTCTCCCTCTCAAGGCCATATTGTAACTCTTCGGGTATATACACACACATGGCGCGACCGTCTCCGGTGTCTCTCAGGGAGAGTCCACCAGATGGTTTGCTACAGCCTGGAACCTGAGCCAGGGCTGGAGAGCACCTGAGCCAGGACAGGAAAAAGCTTTTTCAGAACAGGAAAGAAGGGGGAAGGGGGGGGGAACCACACCTGAAGAGGAAGCTACCTCTTCAGCACACTTCTCATCTCTCCCAGATGAGACTTTACTGCCCACCCCTCATCACTAGGTGAAGATTTAAGAACTTTCTGGCTCTTACCAAGAGGGTGGCAGACGAGCTGCAGATTCCCTTACAGGAGGTGGCAGATACACATCACAGGTTGGTGGAAATTCTGCACACTACCTTCTCATTTAGAACTGTCTTCCCAATTAATGAGCTGATTCTAGATCCTACCAAAATCATCTGGCAGAGCCAGCCTCCATCGCACCAACCAGCAGCAGAGTGTAAACAAAAACAACCCTACAACCCCAAAGAGGCAGACTTTGTTTTTAACATCCGCAACCCAACTCCATCATAGTGGATGCGGTGAATGCATGAAGCAAGCAACATAATGCCAAGTCAACTCCATGTGATCAGGCTTTGCAAGATGGCATATTCATCGACAACTTTACTGTTTAGAGTCATAAATTACCAAACTGTCATGGCCAAAACAATTTTGTTAATCTTGGGAAACCCAGGATGTTTCTGAAACATTACTGGAAACGCAAAAAGAACAGATTCAGACCATTCAGTCTTAGAGAAGGTCAGTTAATAGCCAGACCAGTCCTAGAGACACCACTGGATGCAGCTGTGAGAGCTGCCCACCCAGTCTCCATGACAGTGGTACTGAGGTGGGTTGTGGGGGGTTTTTTTTGTTTGCTACACCTCTCTAGATTGCCCAAAGAGCTACAGGCTTCCAATTTGAAGGGCCAAACTCTTTGTGGAGAAGACAGATTTTCTCTTCACATCCTGAAGGATTCTCGGACTGCACTACACTCCTTAGGAATCTACACTGTGGAACAGAAGAGAAGATATACTTCTCAACCACACCACAGATCACAATCTTCTCAGTACTCACCATCTCTGTGCTGTTATGAGCCATAGTGTAAGAGGCCCAGGGCTCAAAAGTGAGAACAGTCTGCACCCCAGTCCGTGACCTCTCAAACTGCCTCTTATAAGCACTTTGATGAGCTGGTTGGGGGCCTGAACAATGATACCTTACAGCATCAGCTGCCATCTATACACCTGTCACGCCACTCAGAAGTCACCTTACCTTACTTCACAGCAGTTAGGATCAGCTCTAGAGCAAAGAGATTGATCTCTAGCCCTGAACTTACAGGGTGCCTACTTCCATATCTCAATACAACCATCGTACAGGAGATTTCCTATTGCTTACCTTTGGGGCAGGATCATTATAGGTACAGACTGCTCCACACAGGGTAGACTCCAAGGTTCACTTCATTGCAGTGGCATACTAACCCCAGTACAGTGACTGGACTTTATCAGCACCAACCTGATGCAGTACAAGCGAGAGCGCTCCTCTCACTACCCACATTCACCACCCTGCGACACGTCTCCCTAATATGCTGGGTAGCTCACCTACACAACAACAAAGTTGAGGACAAATGGCCTTCCACAGAAATGACCTTCCATATTACACTTCTGGGGCTAGGGGCTGTCAGGAGTACCTGTGCACAAACTCTGCCTTTCATCAAAAACAACACACAAAGGTTATGCTGGACTTAATGTGACCTGTATGTTTTGTATAAACTGCCAAGGAGCTGCCAGATCTCCCTCCCTCTACAAGACAGCACTCAAACTTTGGAATTGATGCACCCATCACAATGTGCTCATCTCAGCTGTCTGTCTACAAGGGATACAGAACGGAATAACCAACAGTCTCAGCTGGAATTTTCTCACGACAATGAGTGTATACTGAATTCACAGGTGCTTCAAGATATAGCCACCCTCTGGGGAAACATTCACTGGCAGTTGCCCTCATCTTCCCAGCGGACAGGGCCCACTTGTACGTCTTTTCCCAGTTTCCTACCCTATCCAAGATTCTGTTGAAAATTCAACGAAACAAAGCAAGAGTTATTGTGATTGCCCCTCTTGACTATGACAAGTCTGGCTCCCTTACCTGACACAGATGGCAATATGCCCTCCTGCTCCTCTGACGTCAGCCCATTCCTCACCCGCTCTCTCAAAACAATGGGCTGACCCTTCACCCCAGCCCCTGGGTCCTCCACCTCCAGGCGTGGATCTTTCTTTGTTCCAAGACTAAGAAGCAGAGTGCTCTGGCAAGCTGAAACACATGTTGCAACACAACCACAGGTTGACCCCTCCACATACCTATCTACAGAATGGAAACAACTCCAAGTTTGTTGGATGGAAACAACTCTTCTTTCCTCCCTCTGATTTTGCACTACATTTTAAACTCTCACTCAGCTCCCTTAAGGTACATCTCATGGCAAAAATAGCTTCCCACTTGGAGCTTGATCAACCTCTAATGTGTAGACTCTTTAAGGGCATTGGGACTCTCTTCCCCCATGTGACACCACCCGCTCCAGCCTGGGACTTTAATCTAGTTCTCAGGACTTGGACTAGACCTCTCTCTGAGTCCAGGGCAACTTGTTCTCTCTTACACCTGTCCATAACGACAGCATTTCTAATTGCCATCACCTCAGCTAGGCACATAGGAGAAATAGCGGCCCTGATGGCACACCCATCTTTCACGGCCTTTGTCTTTAAAAAACAAAAAAAACCCAACTCTAAGGCCATATCCAAGTTTCTCCCTACTTTTTCTGCGCTTTCCATATGAATCAACAGATCCATGTCCCTGTTTTTTCCCAAAACCACATTGTGACAACTGGGAGACAATTGTGCATATGCTAGATATTAGAAGGACATTAGCATTCTACTTGGACAGGACGAAGGACTTCAGGAAATCCCCTAAACTCTTCCTTTCATCCACAGAAAGATCCAAAAGCTCTCCTCAAAGACTATCCAAATGGGTCTCTAGTTGCACTTAGCAAAGGCGCAACTGGCTTCCGTCCATACGCACTCCATGAGATCAGTTCCTATCTCAATCCCATTCCATAGGGATACCCCTATCTCCCCAATCTATAGAGCAATGATTGGGGCCTCTGTCCATACTTTCACAAAACATCATGCGATCACTGAAGATTTGGCCGCTGACACCATCTTCGACTCCACAGTACTCTCTGTGTTGGATCATATTAAGGAAGTTCTATATTAAAATCACAAATGAGTTTGATTCCCCATAGTTTAAATTCCAGGGTATTACTAATTAAGAGGGCTCTTGGTTTTTGGTACTGTTTCTCTCCCTCTCTGGGTGAAACTTGCAAGCTGCTAATTGTGTTAGTACATTCTAAGACAGAGTCTGTTCTCAGAGCAATTCTTTGTAACAACAACTACTCACACAGAGAGAGACTCAAAGCAATACTCTGTAACAATAGAAACAGCACCCAGATACTCCCCCCGCCCCTTTTGTTGTATTCATCTCGCTTTGTTAACAATTGTGATTAAAATAGAGATAGAGGATGTATGTGGATGGATGCTTGGTGTGGATAATAACTGAATGAAGAGGGAGGTGCCAGCCTAAGAATCCAGTGTCCATCGGCTGAAGAAGGCGTCAAGTGGAAATAACCAGAGGACCCCCGGAGGGCAGACTGGAATCCACCCAACAGCCTCAAGAATGGAAGAACTGAAGAACAAGATAACATCTGGCAGCACGGAGCCGCCAGGAATGTGCCATCTGCTGTTTGATTCAGCAACAGCATGATGAAGCAATTCCCACAGACTGGCATAGGAAGAAATTCCTATAAAAATGGACCCTAGAAAGTGAGAGCTTTGGGGTCTGATTCTGCAAACCAACTTCCAGGAGCATCAGATGAGCATCTGACAAGGCCCTGCTCCCTCCTCATGTCCAGTCCACCTGGCCAGTGGCTTGGCATGAGCAACTCTAAGGCTGGTAACTATGATAACAACCTTGCAGAACCTGTGTGTGTGTGTGTGTAGGAATGAATGTGTGAATAAATATGAAATTGAATGGAATGTTATAGCTATAATTGACTGCTTACTATGATTCTTTCTGTATTCACAATAAATGTGCATTGTGCCTTTTCCCCTTTAAGATCCTGCTGGTTTTTATTTTATTGGTATAACATCTGTAGTAAAAAACTCTGCTCCGAAGTCCCAGCCTCCAGTGGTGGGTACTGCTCCGGAGTCACCTAAAGTGGAGCACCCATAGCGACACTACTCGAAGAAGAAGAGGAAGTTACTCACCTTGTGCAGTAACGAAGGTTCTTCGAGATGTGTGTCCTTGTGGGTGCTCCACAACCCGCCCTCCTCTACTTTGGAGTTCTCTATAGGGCTCTGTGATAGAGAAGGAAGTTAGGGGTGTTCACCCATGCAGTGCTAAATAGCCTCGAGGCAGACCACGAGGGAGGGAGAGCACATGTGCGGGCTCAACAGGACACTGCTACCAAAAATCTCCAATTACAGGTGCAGGGGCACACAGACACCTAAAGTGAAGCACCCATAGGGACACATATCTTGAAGAACCATTGTTACTGCACAAGGTGAGTAACTTCCTCTTATTTTCTGGTCCACTCATCTGACCAATATCCCCCATCACCATCCAGTACAGGGAGCACATGACCCCACATCTCACCCACCCCTAAAATCCCAGCTGTGAGTACTGTACCCTAACCCACAGAGCAGGGCAGCGGGCTCCAAGGGCCGGAGAGTGCCAGGGCTTTCTATGAGAGTTAGAGGTGCGTGAGTCCTGCCCTGCACACCCACAGCTTTGGCTTTCAAAGCCATCCTCAGCCCAGCCCGTCCTACTCTTTCCCAACATGCTTTGCCAAGAGGAGAGGCTCAGGCAGGTTAATGCTCGCTCTGTAGTGGGGCCAACAGTCCTCCAGGGCAAAATATTGATGTTTCCTCTCAAAGCCCAGGCTGCAGTTGCTGGGGATAAATGGGAGGCTCTGACATACTGTTCTCTCACTGCTCCACTCGTTGGGCACTAATAGAGAGGACAAGTCAATCTTGTTCTTCAGAATTGGCTTGTCCTTGTCATGAGCCTTTCCCCTGCTCCCCAAGTCACATGGCCACAGCTCCACCTCTGTATCCAAGGGCTGCGACCTTCAGGCTCTGAAGCCACCATGATGCTTTGTGGGGGGACTCAAGAATACAGCATCTCCTATATATGTCACTCTGAAGCCTCCATAGCCTGCTCCTTCTTCCAGCTGCATCCCTCTGTTCCTGGAGCTGGCTGGGTAGCACAGTCTTTCCTTCTTCTGCAGTGAAGCTTCTCCCCAGCCGACTGCAGAGATGGCCAATTGGAGCCATGGGTTTTGGCTGATGCACAGGGTGTCCAAGGGCCAGGTGATATGCAGTCCCTCTACCACCCTTAGCATATTTGTTATCAGGCAGGGGTATTGCCAGCACTGGAATGTGACCAACAAGGCACTTGTTCCTCCAAGCTACATGCCAAGATGTGGCTTAAGCATCTGTGTCTTTTGTTTCTGTCCTTGTGGCCCCTTTTGCCACCGGAGGCCCCACGAGACCTGCACTGCACATGCCCCCTGGCTCCCTAACCTCCTCCTGGTCCACACGCAGCCTGGAGTTTCTTGCTAACCTGGTTTCTGGACCTGTTGGCAGTATCTGCCTGGGAGGTTTTCCAGCTGGTCCCCCCAGGAGGCACTAAAGGCCTCATCCACAGGATTTACATCTCCTCATGGACCATGTGTGTGTTCGGCTCTGGAGTGCGGCCAGCCTGCCAGAGACCAAGCAGCAGGCAGGCTAACAGCTTCAGGCAATGCAGGGAGGCCAGTGCACAGTGCTCCTCCAGCTCCTGGGGAAGGGGTAGTACCCGATTCACTGCCCCAGGCACGTGAAGATATACCACTGCCTCTTCGCCCTCAGTCTGAGGCGTGGGCTACACTGCACTGTTAGGTCATCTTAAGCGCCTTGTGTCACCCTATTTCTGTCTGTGTCTGCAGCCACGCAGTAAAACCACCTGCCTGAACCGCCATGATCAACACACTGAGTGTGAAGCTTTGCAAATCTAGACACTGCATGGCTCCAACAGTCCTCCAGTAGCTGTCCCGCAATGCCCCATTTCCAGCGACAGTGACTGCTTTGGTCACAATTGCAAACTCCACTACCTGGGTCATAGAATCCTAGACTCTGTGACAGGGTCAGGCCAGATGGCTATAGGAGAGTAATCCTATTGGGATCCGGGAAGTGGGTGGGCAAAGCCCGCTCACTGCTAAAGGATCCCCCCCGCAGCCTAAGAGGGGGATCCACAGAACCTGGACACCAAATAAATACGGGGGACAACTAACGAAATAACAGGGACAGGAGTATGGTCAAAGGGTCAAACGAAGGGAACCGGATAGGGACACCAAGCAGAGAACCCCGGACAGTGCCCACTGCTCCTCAACGGCGTCAAGGAAGTCAGTGCACACTGCCCATAGGAACTCTGCCCGGATACGTGAATGGACAGAGGATTGGAAATAGGCCCCACAGTCACAGGAGACTCCATTGGCCAACCTCCTCACTCTGGTTTTATAGATGGCCATTTTAGCTAGGGCCAGGAGGAGGTTGACAAGGAGATCCCATGACTTTGTGGGGCCGCGGATAGGGAGTGCATAAATAAGAAGGTGAGGGAAAAAGTGCAACCAAAAACATAATAAAATATTTCTGAGGAGCCGGAATAGGGGCTGCAGCCTGGCACACTCCAAATGTATGTGTGCCACGGTTTCCCTCACGCCTCAAGAGGGGCAGGTGTCTGGGATAGGGGTGAACCACGCCAAGTACACACCCGTGCTCACAGCTCCGTGAAGGAGCCACCAACTGATATCCTGGTCCCAGAGGGCCTCGGGACCAAGGTGGAATATAGGCTGGCCCACTGGGGCTCCTCACCCTCCAAAGGTGGCAGGAGGTCCCACCATTTTGTATCGGGGCAGGACATGAGGGTGAGGCCATGAAGGGTGTGGAGCATGAGCGTGTATAGATGTTTCCTTGGCACGGTCTGGAAGCAGACCGGCTGCAGCTCATGCAGCCGGCTCACGGTGAAGGGGTGGGGTGGGGGGTTGGTTGGGTCCACGGGGCAGGGGCCCAATTAAAAGGTCTGGTGGGCCTGGGGTGGAGGGTGGGCGGGGCACGCCCTCATGCAGGACCCGGTCGAGGTAAACCCGAGCAGCGGGCGGCAAAGCGGCCCTCACCTCCTGAAGTACGCTCCGGGGAGTACGAGGTCTGGAGAGCCCCATGCGCTGAGCGAGCGTCAGGGGCTCCAGCCAGTCTCCCCGGTCATACTCCAAGAGGTCTCCGACTCTTGTGACTTCTGCCAGAACCAACCTCTGGCGCACAGAGGGGGCCTCCGCCACCTGCATGCAAAGCTGGGGGTTGTGTAGCAGGGGCTCCGCAAGGAGATCTGCCCCCTTGGTGGCCGCCACGGACCTGGTCTTGAAAGCAGTTTCCAGGTCCGGAGGAGGTCCTGGTAGAAGACCGGCAGCCCAGAGAGGACTCGCGGAAGACCTCTCGGATGAAGATAAAGGAGCTGCCAGTCGTATCAGAGCCCTCGGAGGCGGCACAGGAAGGCGTGCGCCAGTACGCTCCAGGCCAGACTACCTGCACCATAAAGGAGCCTCTGCAGGGCCTGGAGGCGGAAGATATGGACCTGAGTGTGCAGACACTTCAGGCCCTGCCCTCCCTCCTCCAGGGGTAGATGGAGAACCCCTGCAGGGACCCAGTGCAGTCCTGACCAAAAGAACTCCAGAATCGATGCCCGGAGCTTGGCCAGGAAACCCGGGGCCGGGACCAAATGACCAGGGATGAGTATATAAATATTGCTCGGGCATGTAGGAATGGAATCAGGAAGGCTAAATCACACCTGGAGTTGCAGCTAGCAAGAGATGTTAAGAGTAACAAGAAGGGTTTCTTCAGGTATGTTGGCAATAAGAAGAAAGCCAAGGGAAAGTGTGGGCCCCTTACTAAATGAGGGAGGCAACCTAGTGACAGAGGATGTGGAAAAAGCTAATGTACTCAATGCTTTTTTTTTGCCTCTGTCTTCACGAACAAGGGCAGCTCCCAGACTACTGCACTGGGCAGCACAGCATGGAGAGGAGGTGGCCAGCCCTCTGTGAAGGAAGAAGTGGTTTGGGACTATTTAGAAAAACTAGACATGCACAAGTCCATGGGGCCGGATGCGTTGCATCCGAGAGTGCTAAAGGAATTGGCGGATGTGATTGCAGAGCCATTGGCCATTATCTTTGAAAACTCATGGCGATCGGGGGAAGTCCCAGAAGATTGGAAAAAGGCTAATGTAGTGCCCATCTTTAAAAAAGGGAAGACGGATGATCCTGGGAACTACAGGCTGGTCAGCCTCACCTCAGTCCCCGGAAAAATCATGGAGCATGTCCTCAAGGAATCTGTTCTGAAGCACTTAGAGGAGAGGAAAGTGATCAGGAACAGTCAGCATGGATTCACCAAGGGAAAGTCATGCCTGACTAATCTAATTGCCTTCTATGATGAGATAACTGGTTCTGTGGATGAAGGGAAAGCAGTGGACGTGTTATTCCTCGACTTTAGCAAAGCTTTTGACACGGTCTCCCACAGTATTCTTGCCAGCAAGTTAAAGAAGTATGGGCTGGATGGATGCACTACAAGGTGGGTAGAAAGTTGGCTAGATTGTCGGGCTCAACGGGTAGTGATCAATGGCTCCATATCTAGTTGGCAGCCGGTATCTAGCGGAGTGCCCCAAGGGTCGGTCCTGGGGCCGGTTTTGTTCAATATCTTCATTAATGATCTGGAGGATGGTGTGGATTGCACCCTCAGCAAGTTTGCGGATGACACTAAACTGGGAGGAGTGGTAGATACGCTGGAGGGTAGGGATAGGATACAGAGGGACCTAGACAAATTGGAGGATTGGGCCAAAAGAAATCTGATGAGGTTCAACAAAGACAAGTGCAGAGTCCTGCACTTAGGATGGAAGAATCCAATGCACGGCTACAGACTAGGGACCGAATGTCTCGGCAGCAGTTCTGCAGAGAAGGACCTAGGGGTGACAGTGGACGAGAAGCTGGATATGAGTCAACAGTGTGCCCTTGTTGCCAAGAAGGCCAATGGCATTTTGGGGTGTATAAGTAGGGGCATTGCCAGCAGATCGAGGGACGTGATCGTTCCCCTCTATTCGACATTGGTGAGGCCTCATCTGGAG